>NC_136478.1:1309194-2575444 GCF_902686455.1 Sciurus vulgaris
ATGCTGGATTAGGTGGGGCCTAACTCCTGCGCCCCTAGAGGAGAACAGCTGGGGGAGTCAGGGAGAAGGCTGTGCAGAGCCCAGGCGGTGTGTCCACAGCTGAGCGCCAACTGGGGCCACCAGAAGTCGCAGAGGGGCTGCCCACCCACACCCTGGTCCCGACTCCTGTGGCTGGAACTCCAAGACTCCTGGCTGTAGTGCCCAGGGGCCTAGGTGGGGAGGGGAGTTGGCTCTGCCTGGGTGATGACCTGCTGCTGGCTGTCGGCTCCTGGCATGACGGGAGGGCCCTTCAGCCCTAGCAGTGCCTCCGGAGGCCCAGCCCCAGTCTAGGAGAGGGCGTCACAGACCACTGTGGCCTCACTGGAAGGGAGCGCCAGCCCATCTGAGCAAACACTGGCCAGAGCCACGTGGCAGGGAGGGTCCACGTGGCCACCTGGGTCTCCAGCGTGGCTTGGCTGACAGCCCAGCACTGCTCAGTGGCCCTGGGTCTTTCGCTGGTCTCACTGAGACATGGTGGGCTCATGGCTACAGTGAGAGAACTGCGGGCCACAGGACAGACAGGCAGGCAGAGCCAGCACAGACCGGGCTACAGAGTTGGCTTACTTGCTCACCCCCACCTACCCACTCATCTGTCCATCCACCCGCGTGCCAATCTGTGCACCCACTCATCCACCCATCTACCAGTTCATCCACTTACCCACCCATCCATCCATCCACTGTCCATCCACCTACTGTCTACCCACCCTCCACCCGTCCACTCACCTACTCATCCATCCACTGTCCACCCACTTGTCCACTCTCCACTCATCCACCCACCCACGTGTCCATCATGAGTGCTCCTTCTGCATCTGAACAGGAAGTCTGGAGCTGGCTGGCCCCAGGCCCTCTTCTGCAGTGCCTCAGTGGCTCAGGGAGGGATGGCCAGGCAGGGCTAAATGGACCACCCACCCCACTCGGGCTCCTTCCCAGGCACCAGGATGGACGTGTCTGGTGCTGGGCACTGAGGGAGCCTCCCCAAGCCTGCCTGCCGTGAGCAGTCCTGACTCCAGCCCTCAGAGGTGCAGGGGGACAGGGTCGTCACATCCAACCCAGGCCCGCTGCCTCCTCTCTCCTCTCTCCTCTCTTGAGAAGACAACGCCTGGTGGCTGATAGGACAATCTGGGGCAGGAGGCGCCGTCTTCCTGGGGAGGCCCCCGGGGAGCTGGGCCCCATCAGCGGCGCTCACTAAGGAGCCACCGCAACGGTAGCAAAGATATCTAGACAATAAGCGAAGTATCGGAAAGGGGGCCTATCATTCAGAAATCAATCATCCTGTGCAGTGTCTGGACACTTGGCGCCAAGGCAGAGATAGAGCCTTGCTGGGGAGATAAGGGTTAATCAGGGTTTAGTTCTGCAGGAGACAGAGCAGGGAGCCGCTTCCTCTCCAACCCTCTGCAAGGGCCCTGGAGCTTCTCCGCTCAGCTCACTGCGCTGGACGCGTCTTGGCCTGGGAGGGTTTCTGCCCTCGGTGGGTCTCCCCAGGCCGACCTGGCCCTGGGCCCAAGGCCAACCCTGGGCGGGGCCAGGCTCACTGGGTGGGGTGCATGTGGGCTCCAGCTCTCCCCTGCTGCTTGATCCTGTCACTCAGGCAAGTCGCCTGACCTCCAGTGCCTCAGTTTGTCATCTGTAAAGTGGGGGCGGTGGCAGTGCCTCGCAGGGCAGGACTGCAGCTGGACGGCCTGTGACGTGCTGGAACACAGGCCACCAGACCCAGCCCAGCTCCTGGCCACTGGGCAGCAGCAGAGACCCAGCCCAGCTCTTGGCCACTCCTGCCTCTGCCCCGGTCCCTGTGACGGGCCACTGGGCAGCAGCAGAGACCCAGCCCAGCTCCTGGCCACTCCTGCCTCTGCCCCGGTCTCTGCGTCGGGTTCTTGGGTTGCAGGGCGCACTGGGAGCTGCAGAGCTCCTGTCCTGTGTCCCCCAGGACCTGCCTCCTACCACCAGTAAGTAAGTCCTGCAAGAGCCAGTGCTGCCGGCTGGCCTCCCTGCAGGACCAGCCCCTTCACACGGGGAGCTGTGGCCCACCAGGCGGGAGCCTCTGCTGTCAACCTAACTGGCAGGCCTGTGCAGGGGCGGCCCACAGAACCCCGCCAGGGTTGGGGCCACCAGCTTCTCTCCTCTGACTGCCTGGGCCCTGGCAGCCTGGCATGCAGCCGACCTCACTGCACAGACGGGCTGGTGGCTCTGTCCCCGTCTCCTCGGCAGGCGGGCAGGAGGGTCCCAGAGGCCAAGGAAATGGAGGCTGAGACTGGGCGGGGCCTTCCTGGGACACCCCAGGTACTGGGCCAGTCTTCTGCTGCTCACCGCAGGGCCTGGACGAGCACCCGCACCTCAGGGCTGCAGCTGGAGAGGGCCATGGGCAGGGGTCCTGGGCTGGGCCCCGCTACTTGTTCTTAGACGCTGCCGCAGGCCTATCCTCGAGCCTTCCCAAGGCTGAGAGGCGGCGGCACGGTCAGGTGAGAGCAGGGTGCAGCAGCCAGGCCCGGGTCCTGGCCATCAGGGGCCAGAGAAGCCCAGCCTGCACAGCCCCATCCTTGCCTGCAGAGAGCGCTAAGAAGGCCACCTAGGACCCTCAGGACCAAGAAGCCCAGACTGTGAGGCACTGGCCAGTCAGCGCGTAGTCTGGATCCAGCTGCACCTCAGCACCACATCAGGAAACAAAAAGGGCTCGAGAAATGGCCACACATACACACTGGGCACCCAGCCTGGGCTCCCCAGGTGAACTCTGGCAGGGCTGGGCCACGAATCCCCGATGCTCATGTGCACAGGCCTCTGCAGGTCCTGCCCAGCGCTGCCCCCGCTGCTCACTGGTGCTCAGTGAGGTGGTGCCTCTCGAGACTGAGGTGCATCTAGAAGGGACCTTTGTAGCCCAGCAAGAGATCAGCCAGGCGTGGAGGCACATGCCTGTCATCCAGCAGCTCAGGAGGCTGAGGCAGGAGGATCCTGAGTTCAAAGCCAGCCTCAGCAACCGTGAGACCCTAAGCAACTCTGAGACCCTCTGTCTAAATGAAATACACAACAGGGCTGGGGATGTGGCTCAGTGGTTGAGTGCCCCCGAGCTCAATCCCCCGTACTTGTCCCCCCAAAAAATAGAGAGAGAGAGAGCCGAGTACAACGTGGAGGGAGGCTGAAGAGGAGGCCCTCAGGAGCATACCTAGGACAAATGACCCGGTGGACTCAGGCCTGACGGGGGGTGGCTACTGCAGAAGGCTTCATCCAGGCAGGGACACCCGTGACCAAAGGAGACTAACCAGCAGGGCATGAAGGACCCGTGCCTGCTGTTGGGAGGACCCTTGGGGGCCATGGAATGACAGGCCGCCCGGCCATCCCCAGGCTCATGGGGAGCACTGGCCTCTGAGGCCCAGCATCCCAGCAGGCCAGCTACGGCTCCTGCTCCTACCCGGGTGCCGCTCCCAGCTTCCCTGCGACAGCTGGCCCTGCCCCGATGTCCCCAAGGTCCCGTCTCCCCTGGTACCTCCCAGGGGAGGGCAGGTTGTCCTCCTGCCCTGTGGGTCCCAGCGCCTCAGGTCCCGCCTCCCGACAGGCTCTGCCCAAAGTGGCCAGAGCTCCTGGTTCAGGGCGCCAAGGTACCCACACCCTGGGCTGGACACTGCCCCGAGGACCCGGTGGGCAGTGGCTTGGTGGGCTGGGGGCAGGCTCCTTACCGGTTCTGCCTGCTGGGGGGAAGAGGCTCTGGTCTGGATGCTCCCGTGGAAGGGGCCCCAGGACAGGCCCTGGGCGAGGCCCAGCCGGGCCTGCACGTGCCTCTGCCGGTCCTGCAGCACCAGCTCCAACTCCTCTGCAGAGAGACGCGGGGTCAGCTGTGCCCGGCCTGGGGACGCCCGTCACTCCCGCGGGAGCTGTGCCCCCTCGCCACGCCCAGCCCCACAGAGCTCCCGGGTCGGGGCAGAGAGGAGGGTGGCCTGTGGGCCTGGGTGACAGTGCCAGTGGCTGGTGCCCGTGGGGAGACCCTGGCATGGCGGCTGCGGATACATGGCGAGGAGCCACCCGCTGCCTGCGCTGGGAGGGGCTGTGGCCTCAGCCCGTGCGGGGAAGAGGTCTCTGCAGGTGTGACGGGATCGGGGCCTTGAGATGAGCTCCTCCTGGGTCAGCAGGGGCCCTGAATCCGAGGGTGAGCGTCTCTCAAGAGGAGGCCGGTGGGACCCGCTAGTGTGACCACGTGGGACACCTGGAGCTGGGAGAGGCACAGGGCTCCCAGAGCCCTGCTACGGAGGTGAGGGGCGTGCGGGGGCGTGCCCGCTGCCTTCGCCTCGCGTTGTGCTAACATGCTGGGTGGCCACAGGAGGCGCACATGCCTGGCCACCACCCGCCCTCCCTGAGCCTTGGCCTCCTGGCTGGACAAGAGACTGCGGTGGCCACTCCCTTGGAGGGTGGTGCCTCCCTGGCCGGCCACCTCATGCCCCACCTGCCAGCAGGGCTGCCAGGTCCACGGAGGCCTCACGTGGCCGGCCCAGTGCCCTGGCCGAAGTGCCGAGCGGCCCCGCTTCCTGGAGCCCCGTCCGGAGGCTGAGGCCTTAATGGCGCGATCGTCAGATAGCTGCTGCTTAATGGCAGAGATAAGGTGTGAGTGCACCAGGAGGCCTGTGGCCGCCTCGCGGGCCTTTGTCTTCCCCAGGGCAGATACGATGGCAGCAGACCAGGACTGGGAGGCGGGGAGACCTGAGCAGGGACACGCCAGGGGCGCAGGGGCCCGAGGCGGGCTCCACCCTGCTGCCCCTGTGGCCCAGGCCACCCTCCACCAGCCCACTCAGGACGCATGGGGCCTGGCCAGCGCTGTGCCCACCAGCCACCCTCTTCCCGGCCCCTACAGACTTGGCACAGAGTGGACATTGATGGGCTAGGTCCCATCATCAGGGCTGGACAGGTCTGTGTGGCTTCATGGGAACACATTATCCCTGCACCGACGAGGAAACCGAGGCCCTGAGTGGCCCACACCTGGACACCTGACTCCAGAGCCTCCATGCAGTTGACATGGGAGTGTGACATGGGAGTGTGACATTGACTGGGGTCCTGGCCTCCCCTGTCCCAGCTACATCTGGGTCTCTGGTCCCCACTGGTCAGCCCCCAAGGGGAGCTCACAGGTGCCCACTTGCCCGTCAGTCTGTGCAGCACCCCTGGGGCCCTGCTGGGGGCCTCGCTTCCCCTGCCAGGGCCCCGTGGGGACAGGCAGCTGGCATGGTCACTGCTGGAGAGGTGTGGGCTGTCCAGCCCCTCTCCCCAGCTGGCAGCCTCCACCTGCCCTGCTGGCCACACCATGGGCTAGGAGAGGGTCCTTGGCTGTTCCTGCCCTTCCTCCTGGGGACGTGCAGGTGGCAGAGCTGGTGCCCCATGCCCGCCACTCATGCCCACAGGCAATGGTCCCACCCTGATGGGAGGTCGTGCCATGGGCAGCCTCCCAGATAGCAGTGTGCCTGGCGGCCGATAAAGGCAGCTGCTCCATGTGCCTCGGGCAGAACCCACACTCAGGGCTATCTGGGGGCCAGTGCAGGCCAGGGGTCCCCGCAGAGCCCAGCATGTGGGGCTGGGGACCTATAGTGGTCACCACGACACCCACCTCCCTGACCCAGGGTCCAGGTGGGCCATCAGAGGGCTGTGCATTGGCACATCACCTCCTGTGGGTGGATGCATGGCCACATGGGCACCTGGATTGGTAAGGGGCATACATTTGGTCTGTCTCAGTTTATCCCAGTGCCTTGTGAAGGACACAACCTGTGCAACTGTCCAGAGAGGCCTTGGTGAAGTTCAACGTCTGGGTGCTCAGATAACCTCTTTGGCTCCCCATTCCTGCCCCAACCCCCCATGCGACCAAAACAGGGTCTAGCAGTTGTTAAAGCCCAGGTAGCACCAGGTGGAGACCACGTTCCCAGCAGGAGACCACGCTGCATCTGGAAGGTGGGGCTGGCTGAGGCCACCTGCTCCTGGCAGCTGGCACCTCAGTGGCTCGTCTAAGGCTGAGGACAAGTGAGACCAGCTGAGGGTGGGGGCTGGCGGGAGATGCAGCGGGCACAATGGCTTGCTTTGCAAACAGCCCCGGACGTGGCTGCAGGCCACGAGGACTTCAGTCCTGACCACGGGAGCCTGGCCCAGCGGACCAAGGAGTGCCCACACCACACTGCAGCTCGGGAAGGGCCCAGGGCTTGTGCAGCCATGGCCACGAGTTCCTGGGACACAGCCAGTGGCTGGACACTGCTGTGGGCGTGGTGGGCCTCTGGTTCCCTGTCCACCTGTCACCCCAGCTGAAGAGCAGGCTGTGCCTCTGTTGCTGGATCCTGCCACAATCCCTGGCAAGGGACTGCCAAGCTCAATTTGCAGGGCAGAGGGGCTCAGAGAGGACAAGCAACCAGCTCCAGAGTACCCAGCATGTGAGGCTCTGAGTCAGTGCCCAGCCACACTCAGAGCCGGGACTCTGCACCCTCTGCCAGGCCCTGTGCCGCCCGGTGCGCTCTCTTCCTGCTGGGCCTCAGCTTTCCCATCTGCAGACTGGTCTCCTAGGAGGAGGTGCAGCCCACTGGTCTGGACTCCCAGTCCAGGGACAGCATCTGCACAGGGGCTGGTGGACGCAGGTGCGCAGGCCGCTCAGGACCCCAGAACTGACACCTGGGTCCAGTCTACCCCCAAGCCTCTTGGAGGAACCAAGTGAGAAACTGCGGCCTTTGTACGTGTGTGTGACCCATGTGTCCTGGGATCTCAAGCCTTCAGATGCCACCCACGGCGGACTGCGAGCAGCCCCCCTGGCAGCTGTTCTGCCCCTGGGCAGAGCCAGGCCTGGACCAGCAGGCCGCAGCCGGTCCTGCTGGAGCCTCCACTCGCCCACCTGTACAGGGGTGCTGGCCTGGCATCCTGATGGTCTGCTGGCTGTGAGGTTGGGGACATGCTTGTCCGTGTGGCCAGCACTGTCCCCTCTCCCCCAGCCGCCCAGTGGACTGAGAAGCTGCTCTGGGTAGCATCCTAAGCCGGGGACTTCTCAGATGTGACCTTGGGCCTCCGGGTGACTGATGGCCTCCCTCCACCACACACAGCTCGCAGACCCACACGGTCTCTCTTCCCATGGGCACGGCAGCATGGCTGCAGGAGGCCAGAGCCATCGAACAAGCCGCCGAGGTCACAGAGCCAGGAGAGGGCCAGTTAGGGCCCTCCTTCCCCAGTGTGCGGCACTCAGGCTGCCTGCCTGCACCCACCCTTGCCAGGCCCGAGTCCCCTGGCAGGCTGGTGGCTCCTCCTGCACCTGCCAGGCCCCGTCTGCCACGGGCCACAGCCTCCCGAGCAGAGTACAGCCACCCTCAACCCCCTGCCCTGAACAGTGGGCTCTGTGGTCGGCACGTGGGTGCCCACCCGGTCACCAGAGCCCACTTATCTAATCGGCCATCACTCCGCCCGCCCCACCCTGTGGCTCACAGGACAGCTGGGGAGCGGCCCTAACTTGGGGATCGCACTGTTTGCCTTTGATAGAAGTCAGAGAGAAGGGAAGAGAAAGGAGTGGGGAGGAAAGGCCCAGGCTGGCACCTTTGATAGAAGTCAGACAGGAGGGAAGAGAAAGGAGTGGGGAGGAAAGGCCCAGGCTGGCTGGGCTCTGGAAGACTCTGGGTTTGGGCAGCGTGGGGCAGGCCTGGGAGGGAGCATGCAGACTGTGTGAGGCCAAGGACATCTGCTTCCACCCCGTCCTGTACACATATGAAAGCAAGGCCCAGAGAGGGCAGTCACTCCCTAAGGCCACACAGCAGACTGGGAGGTGGGGATCAGCTGGGCAGAGTATTCCCTGGATCAAACCACATCTGAGCACCACGTCAGGATCTAAAAGGCGCCTCTGCTGGATCCCAGTCCTGTCCTTGTCCCTGTGGTCACAGCATCTCTGGACATGCCCTGCCCACTGCAGGCCACAAGCACTCCTGTGACTATGGGGACCAGCACAGTGTGGCGGGCAGGCTGCCGACAGCTCTGGGGGACACTGGTCATCTCATGCTCTCTGCTGGAAGCCTCTGAAGGGCCACAGGACTTTCCTGAGGTCGCTCGGCTAGCAAGGGTGAGGAGAGTGGAGCCCAGGCCGCTGACCCACCCAGGCAGAGCCGCTCCACTCAGCGAATCCACTCGTCTGGCAGCTGGGCGCTCAGGTCCTGCTCCAGAGCTCTCTGAGCTGAGACAAGGATCCTGACGGCCAGCTGGACCCCAGCTTTCGCTCCCAGGGAGCCACCAGGGAGCCCCAGGCCACGTCGGCGGCATAGCCAAGGCGGAAGGGCTGACCTGACTGCTGTGTGGCGGATAAGATGGGGGCCCGAGTGCTGGCCAGGGAGGCAGAGCCCCTCCAGGGCGGGGGACTGGCCCACAGAGAGCCAGGCCAACTTCCCACCCTGTCCCCAAGAGGGTCTGGACCCTGCAGGAGGCTGAGTCTGGGGCGGTGGGGGGAGGGCCTAATGCTGCAGCTAGGGGCCAGCTGTCCACTGGGACCCCAATCTGCATGCAACTCAGGACCCTGGCTGAGCTGGGAGACTGGACACCAGGCTTCCACAGGCTGAGAGAGAGCTGGAGCCCAGGACAGTGCATACCATGTTCGCCTGCCCGCCCTGGCCACCATATGGCCACGCCCCATCCAGGGGTGGGTCTTGGACACTGTTATCAAGAGCCTGGTGCTGTGGTCATGACCATGGACAGCCCACTGCCCAATGCCATGCCCTCCTGCAGCGCCCTGGTCACTCCCACCAGCTGTGGCTCTGGCTGAGCGCCCGCCCACCCCTTGCTGGGTCTGCTCAGTGCCTGCGCCATCTGGGCCAGG
Organism: Sciurus vulgaris; assembly: GCF_902686455.1. Classification (NCBI taxonomy): domain Eukaryota; kingdom Metazoa; phylum Chordata; class Mammalia; order Rodentia; family Sciuridae; genus Sciurus; species Sciurus vulgaris. Next base: position 1,318,022 of record NC_136478.1, read on the forward strand.
CACCGCCCTGGGTGGAGCCTGCAGGTGGCGACATTTTAGGAGGCCGCCGGCAGAGGGGGCTGTAGGGCGCAGGGGCCGGTGGGTGCCAGGTGGCCGCCTGCCATGGCCCGGCTGGGGAGGGCCGGTCCCGAGGTGCTGTGTGGACCAGGAGCCTCAGCAGCCCACCTCCGCCTGAGCAGCCTCCTGCGCCCGGGGTGGGGGGGTGCTGGCTCAGGGTTCCAAGTGTGGGCACCTCCATGGGGCACCAGGCGCCCTGTCTCTGCTAATTGCTCACTGGACTGCTGGTCCTGAGGGAGGCCAGCAGCATCTGGATGACAGTGTCCATGCTGGAGGTTGGGCAGCTGGCTGGGCATGGGAGGCCCTGGGCCCTGACCTTACTCCCCCAGTCCTGGGGAGAGGCACAGAGGCCAAGCCTCTCCTGGGGCTGCAGCCTCCTCCTCAGGTGGCCCAGGTGGTCAGGTTCTCTGTCAAGCTGCCCATCATGGGCATCATGGTGCAGGCTGGCAGGTGACCAGGGGCAGTCCTATGCTACAGCCCGGGCCCCCAGCTGGCCCTGCCTGTGAACCCTCCCTGAGCCCTGGGACTCTGGTGGCAGGTATTGATTTTTGACGCAGCAGCAGTCTGTGATTACTGGCTGAACCCTGCCCCGGCAATGGCGGTGCGGGTCCAGCATGCTGTGCAGGGTGGGGCTCTCTGCCTGTGGGCCCAGCAGCCTCTCCTGGGGCCATGTGGGGTGACCTGACTCCGTCAGGATGAAGCCTGTGGGTGGCTCAGCCGCTCTGCAGCAGGTGGTGCTGGGAGGTGCCTCGCGGTAACGTCGCCCTGTCTGGGCTGGGATGTGGTCTTGGACACCTCCTCTGTCCGGCAGTGCAGCCCGGAGCAGCGGACTGGCGGGGGCCACAGGGCCCAGGGGCCAGAGCCCCTCCACGGGCCCTTGCAGTGCCCCTGGCTGGAGAGGTGGGTGTGGGAGGAAGAGCTTCTTGCTCTCTCTGGCCCTTACAGGCCTGGGGACCATGGCCCTTCCCCACCTCTGGCTCCAGCTGGACCTGCTTGGCCCAGCCCGGCCAGCCTACCCGTGGCTTGTGCAGTTCAGGGCAGCCCTGCTGCTCTGTTCACTTGCCCTCTGGGTCACTGTCTCTGCTCTAAGTAGGCAGGAGAGTGGGTCTGAGGGCAGGTGAGGGTCTGGGCAGTGACCAGAGGGTCCATGAACACTGCTGCCCCTCTGTGGCCTCAGGAGGGCCCTGGGCTCTGCCAGGGGCAGGATCCAGCTGGAGTGTGTCTGGGAACAGAACAACCCGGAACCGTTAGGGCACCTCCTCTGGAAGAGTCTCCTGGTCTCACAGAACACAGATGGCTTCTTTCATGGCCTTGGTGGACTCCATCAAGGGTGAAGAGCTAGAGGGCCAGAGAGGCCCTGGCCACTGGGGAAGATGGCGACTGTGAGTTCACCCCAGGCTCCCGACAGGGCTGCCCTTCCTTACGTCCCTCGAGAGGGAGCTGGGGAAGAAGGGTGCCCAGAGGTGAGCAGGGTCATTGTCCGGAAGAGGAGGTGGCCTGGAGGTCTGACAGACCAGTCTGCCCCAGGCCCAGCCTTCTGCTGCTGTGCCTCTGCTCAGGAACCTCGGGCCCCATGGCCCCCCAACTGAGCACCCTGCCTGGTTGTCCAGCAGAGCCGAAGCAATGGCCTGCTCCCCAGGGCCCAGGGCCCTGAAACAGGAGCACGGTGCAGCTTCCGCCTCACATCTAGTCCCGCAGGCAGGAGCCTGGCGCTGGCCAGAGCAACTGCCCGTCCTGCAGCCAGCTGGGCCAGGGCCTTGGGCATGGAGAATTTTGGCAGAACCAGCCACAGGCACAAGGAGCAGCCACGGGTGCAGGGATGCCCATGGCAGCCCAGGGAGTTGCTTCCTGTCCTCTCCCAGAGGTTTTGACAATGGCAAGAAGGAAGCAGCCTCCCCCTCCCTCTGGATAGGCTGGCAGGTCACCTGCGCTGTCCAGTTAGACAGTGTTCCTGGATAGGCTCCCAGAAGCCTAGGGCCAGGTCCTGAGCTCAGGAGGCCCTGACCTGCCAAGTGCAGGCTCTTGCTGGACCATGTGGGCAGGATGGGGCCCAGGATCCCGCGGCACCTGCAGGAGGTGAGGGACAGCCAAGACCCTGTGGCTCTGGGGCCTGGGATGGCCAGCTGGGCCTGGGTGGGCAGGGCCCCCGCAAGACACAATGAGTCCACGATAGCATCTCCTCATCTCAGGCCCCGCTCGGCCCTTTCTTGCAGGATATGACCAGCCCTCCAGCCGACGGCGGCCCCTTTGTCCCATCTCTGGGGACCGATCTTATCAGTGGTGTCCACAGCCATCGTAATGGAAAAATGTGGCGAGGAAATCAGAAGTTACGCGTGGAGATAGAGGAGTAATAAATAAATAAGTAGGGCCGTCCTGGCTGCGCAGCGGGGCCGGCAGCCTCTGGATCACGTGCCGAGTCCTGGGGCGGGCGGGCAGCTCACAGGCTCAGTCCACTCACCAACCAGCTCCCTGGGCCAGTGGCTCACGGCATGTGTCTGGGCATGAGGGCACACTGCCCTGACTGGGCAGGGGTGGAGCCAGGGCAGTGCTCAGTGTGGCTGCCGTGCCCCCTGGGGAGGGGACAGAGGCCTGCGGGCCCAGCACACACCACTGGGGGAAGGAGCACCACTTGCCCCCCTGGCCTTGCCATGCTGGCCCCTCAGGGACCAGGACAGAGCCTGGCCTGGCCTGGCCCAGAAGGCAGGTCCACAGCGAGACCAGGGCCTCTGGAGGCGGGTCCGCGTGTGGGCACGGCGACGTGCCACTCGCAGTGACAGTACTGTCCCTGGGGACCCGTGGTTACCAGCTGGTGCTCGAATGGCACCGACAGCACTACGGTGGCCACGGGGCGTGGCGGGGGCTGGGCGGCCCCGCGCTAGGGACGGCCCCAGCTCCTGCCCTGCTGTCCCGGGTCTGGGCGCATGTCTGTGGCCATCTTACTGTGGCCATGGGCTCGGAGGGTGAAGAGACACCGGAGCCGCAGCACGGGAACCGACGGGGTCTGGGAAGCGGCGGCAAGGCCTCCCCAGGCAGGGCCGGGCCTGCGCGCCCTCTGGGCCGGCTGTGGGGGCAGCCGGCTGGGCAGGAAGCCGGGTGGGAGGGCGGAGGAGGAAGCGGCTTGATTAGCGCCTGTGGCCAAGATAGGCAGCCCTGGCCACAGATAGTGGCTCCGGAAGGTGGGCAGGTCAGCGGGCCACACGCGGCAGGCAGCCAGGCTGGGGCCGTGCTGGCCGCAGCTGTGCTCCTTGCTGGGCGTCCAGCTGTCCACTCAGCGGTCTGCATGATGTCCACCAAGAGCCCCTTGGGGCTGGGTAGTGTGGGGCTCCCTGATGCAGGCCTGGCTGGGGGCTGCCCACCTCCCCCTGCTCAGTCTCCCCAGCGCCCGCCGCCTGGCCTCCCTGTTCCCAGCTGGTCAGTGTACCTGTCCAGCTCCCTTGCCCTGCACTTATCTCCCTGCCTGGCCTTTGGTCCCCACTGCTCCAGTGCTGGCCAGACCCAGCTCCAGGTCAGGCAGGGGCACCAGCTGGACATGAGTGGCTGTCCAGATGCCTGTGGCCCCACCCCGCCTGCAGAGCTACTGCAGCCCAGAGGGCTGGCCACCGCCCCTCCCCGGCTCAGGTACACTTCCTGCCTCTTCCTTGGATGGCGGCTGCAGCGGCCACTGCTCCCTGGATGGGGCTGCCCTGCAGGTCTCCACCAGCGAGGTGCCCGTGTGAGCACCCTGAGCAGCCGTGAGGGTCAGCAGGGGTCTCGCAAGCCCTGGTCCCCTCCCCACAGGCCCTGGACCCTGAGGACCACAAAGCCTGTGACCTCTGAACTCTGACTCTAAGACCACACTGGCCCAGGGGCCCTGGTTCTCAGCGGCTGGTCCCTCTCGACCCTGTGCTTGGACTTGCAGGATGGCCTCTTCAGCTGGATGCGGGGCCACTTGGTCTCACTGTCCGGTGTAGAGCAGGGGCTCTGGGGGCAGTGCCAGCTGGCCCGGGGTGGCACGTGACTACGTGGCCCTCCTGCCTTGGGCTCTCTGGCCTGTGTCTCCCATGACCCTGGGAGGTGGGCCGTCTCCGTTTCCCCAGCCCCCGGGCGTATGCCCACCTCTGGGTGAGGCAGGGCTGGCTGCAGGACACAGGCCCTCCAGGGCCTGTCCAGTCTGCTCGGCCTGAAGTGGGGGGTCAGGGTGCCCAGGGTCTCAGGAACACGACTCTCCAGGGGGATTTGGAGTGGGTGGGGGCCTGGAGACCCTCTGGGTACCCAGGAGAGGCGGTTCCCCATCCAGCTGTGGGCCTGGTCTCTAGCTGACCCCAGGCTGACCCATCATCTGCCAGCGCCCTTCCCCCGCCCATCAATCTAAGACAAATAGGTCTGTGGCCAGCAACGCCAGGCCGTGATAACACAAAATAGCTGAAATGATTTTCCCACCCACACATGCTGGCCGGCGGGGGGAGCGAGGCCAGCATATCGGCCCATCTCCCGGGCTGTCCATCAGGACAGGCCGTCCTGCCTCAGCTGCCCGCCGCCCGATAGTGAGACTTGAGGTCCACACAGAAGCTCCGGGCCTGTGAGATCAGTCAGCGGGCACAGCCCAGATAACTGCCCGACGCCGCGGCTCGCGCTCCCGGGGGTTCCCAGCCTCGGCAGACCCCAGGGGCCCTGGAAGGGGGCCAGGCATGGGTCTGGGCTGGAAATGGCCAGCAGACCTCTAGCCCGCAGGACTGCACTTCTGCCCTGGACCTCAGATGCTCTGGCCCTGGCCCCTTCTCCATGGGCAGCTGACCAAATGGCCCAGAGACCTTCAGAATCTTCATTTTATGACTAAGAATGTGGGGCCTCAGCTGGGGACTGCTCTGTGGCTGAGCACCTGGCCAATATGTGCAAGGCCCTGGGTCCATCCCCAGCACCATGAAGAAAGATTAGGATGTGAGCTTCGTCCTTGCAGTAGAGATGCTGAGCCCAGATCCTACCCTGTTTCTTCCATCCCCACGTGGCTCCAGCCACACTGTGCCATTTGAACCTCAGGTCCTTTGCACATGCTGGCTCTTGCACAAATGCCTCACTCCATGCCAGTCTGCCCTTGGAGCCTCAGCTTAGCAACGGGGTTGGGGCCCTCCTGCAGTGCCATTATCCACCACCTCTCCCACTTGAGCTGACCCCCAGGCATCCCCTCTGCTGACCACAGTGCCTGGGACAGCTGCCTTCCCAGCCCTCAAGGGTTCCCATCAAGGGTTGGGATGGAGTCAGACAAAAGGCGTCTCCTAAGGTCAGGCCAGCTGACTTTCAATTTGTCCCAGTGCCACCAGGAGTGGCCCAGGCCCCGAGAGGTCCCTGGTGGCGGGGACATGTCCTCCCGTTCCTTGTCCCCTCCCCTCACCCCAACCAAGCCCATGCAGTCCGGTGAGCGCCTCTGCCTCAGGTCTATGGAACCCAGGGGCCCCAAAGGCCCCGCTCTGTGCACCCTCCCCCAGGAGGCTCAGGTCACGGCCAGCCCTGCCAGCTGGGCCCTGTCCAGGGAGGCAGCCCATCTCCACCTGCTGCTCACTCTTCCCTAGGCCTGTTCCAGGGGACCAGGGCTGCAGGCCCCCGCAGGGTGCTCGGGCGGCTGTCCCAGGGCCTGCCCCTCATCTCCAGAGAGCCTGGCACCCAGAGCTCTGCCTAGGGATGGCCAAGGGGGTCTTCCTGGGTCAGAAGACGCGTCCCAGAGCCAACCCTGCGGCCTGGAGTGGGCATGTGGCACTGCCAGTGTGTCCACACTGCCTGGACAGTGACCGCAGCGTGGCCTGCACTGCACTCCACACCCCTGCCCCCTGCCACGTACCCCACGCGTCCTGGTCCCCTGCCCACCCGCAACGTTCTGCCCACTGTTCTGTGAATGTGCGCAGTGGCTGCCAGGAGGGAGGCCAGCCCTGGGCTCTTGTGGGTTGCAGGGACCCTTGCAGAGGCCTTGGCCACCACTTCCGTCGTGGGCCCTCACACATCTCCAGCTGGCAGAGTAGGCAGGGTCCCTGGGGGCTGCCCTGCTGAGGGTCCTGTGCTCTGCCGAGGCCTCGGCCGGCCCCTCCCCCCCGGGAGTCAGAGTCGGAGAAAGGCTGCACAGACAGGGACTCGGCCAGCACAGGTGGGCATGGGCCCGGCCTGGGAGGCTGGAGGGAGTACTGGTCTCTGACCACCCAGGGCTCTGGCCAGGCCTATTCCAAGTCCACTCCTCAGGTCCTACGCAACCTTGTGGAGGAGGCGGGTGGCCAGTCGCTTCTCTCCCCGAGGCTGGCCTGGCTGCTGGGCAGCCCCTCGTTTGTTGCTGGACAGGCTGTGGACTATGGGCACTGCCTCCAGACAGGCGGGAGCAGGGCTGAAGGTGGGCGCAGGTGGACCCTCTACACCGAAAGGGGCTGGCATGTCTGCCTGGCCACCTTCTTTCTGCTGGCCTTAACTGGGCAGGGCAGGGGCGCAGGACACAGGGGTGTCCCCACAGCCCAGGACCCCGGCTGCTGGGCCACACGGTGCAGGAGTGGGTGATGGCTCCTGGTCATCTGCCATCTCTCCACCAAACAAGCTCCCTTCCAGCTAGGATCCAGGCTTGGGGTCAGGGGAGACCAGGCAGGGGCCAGACAAGGGCAGCCCTAGAGCCCAGGGCACAGGAGGGGCTGTGCCGCGGGCCTGGCCGGGCTGCTCTGGTGCTGGCTCTGCTTATACCGCTGGTGTCTGGCGGCTGGGACTACTGCTGCCGTAGGGAGCAAGAGGCGGCTTCCCCTGCCCCGCGGTCCAGCGGTCCAGGCATGAAAACAGGGTGCTCCTGGCCGCACAGGGCATCGCAGACCCACCCCAGGCCCCAAGCCCAAGGAAGCTGGGGCGTCCCAGGCAGATGAGGAGCCTGAGGCCCCACTGGTTCCCCTCAATACAACGGCACAGATAAGGAAACCAAGGTCAGAGAGGTCAGCAGCCTGCCTAAGGTCACTCAGCAAAGCTGGGCTCCGGGGCCTGGGCTCCCGCCTCCAAGAGCTCACTGCTCTGGCTCTAAGCAGCAAAGCGGCAACACTCAGAAATGCAATCGCCTGCAGCTGGCAGGTGTGGAGTGCCTGAAAGTGAGCAGAGCCAGACCCTGGACCGAGGCCACCAGGCACTGGGCGGCAGGAAGGAGTGGGGCCATGATGGCCACCTCTTATCCCAGAAGCAGCACTCCAGTGTCTGCAAAGCCCTGGCGTCCGAGACCTTGCTGCGCTGCAGTGTGTCGTGGGCCCCGGGGGTCCTCATGGCCATCTGATCCAAGTCAGGACCACCAGGAGGAAGGGCAGCCTCACACACCCACAGGGGCTCCAGGGAGGTGCTCTGGCCAGCTCTGTGGGGGCCGATGGCCACTTCTGGGCCCCAGGGCATGGTGCCCTCCCTGAGACGGGTGTGATGGGTCAGTCCAGACAGCAGAGGGCAGCCAGGAGGGCCAGCGGCAGCATGGAGGGAGCAGCCCCTGGGAGCTGAGCCCTGGACGCCGGCTCTGTGGTGAGGCAGGCCCACCTCAGCAGGACAGCTGGGACAGGCTCAGGCCCAGTGCTGTCCCCACAGCTAGCTGGTCAAGGTGCACTGTAGTCCCTGCAGTCCCACCAGCCCCTCCCAGGGAGGGTGCCCAGGCCAGGGGAGGCCAGGCCCCAGCACGCCTGTGCTGCAGGTTGGAGGTCAAGAGAGACGGGGGAGGCAGGGGCCTTGGACAGAGGTGGGGCATCATGGAGAGCCCAGCAGCCACAGGGCTGGTCACCAAGCTGGGCACTGCCCTCAGGCCTGACCCAGGCAAAGCCTGATGCCCATGCCGGCACGGGCAGCCCTGAGATAAGAGCCCGCTGAGGCTCCGCGGCTCCCCACCAGGCGATAAGCGCAGGCTGTGCGGGTCCTGATAGGCAGTGGCCACTGTAGCGGTTGGCCGACGGCGGCTTATCAGCCCATCACTGCCCACTGCACAGAAATTCGTATCTGTGGGAGCCGATAGGGCGCCTCGGGGCCCTTGAGGATGCAAAATAGCGCAGGAAGCGCGGGGCGTGCCCAGCCCCAAACCAGGCCGCAGCGCCCAGGCCGCTATGTCTGTGCAGGGGTGAGGGCCAGGATGCCACGCGGCGGGGACAGGGAGGTGCGGGCTGACACTGAGGCCCACCAGCCGCAGCCCGGGCTCTGGGCTCGTATGGACACGTTCCTCCTCTGCCCTGAGCTGGGGTATCCTCTGTGGAGCCCCGGTCAACGCTGTGCTGGCCATGCAGGGCTGGCGTGAAGGCCACCCTATGCCCCAACTGCCCAGGGGCTTGCTGGGTCCGCGGCAGGCAGTGCTCACTGAGGGGGCTGCAGAGCAGAGGCCAGAGGGCCCACCTCACCACCCACTCCAGAACGGGGGACGGACCAGAAGCCAGCAGTCTGGGTGGGGCCTCCTGCTCACCCAGGGCTCTGTCCTGTGAGTGGGAAGGTTCCCATGGGACCTGGGCTGTGAGGCCCTGAGCTCTGGGTCCCTCGCCAGGCGTCTCCAGGAGAAGGCTCCTGCCAGGTCACCAGTCCTGCCCTGTCCCTCACTGGTGCTGGGGTGGACGTGCTGGGGTGGCAGAGGGGCCCCGGGGCGGCCTGGCCAGGCACTGCTCTCAGGCAGCCCCACAGCCCGCGGGGTGGCAGTGGCTGGGCAGGAGCTGGCTTCCATACGCTGTGGGCCCCCACCTGGGTGCGGCCACCAGGCCAGGCTCTGCGCCACGCCTGCCAGCCTGTCTGCCTTGGCTCCAGGCCATCACTGCTCTCTTGAAAGCCCACATGGCCAGTCGGAGGCCTCCCTGGCCCTCTCTAGCCTGACGCCTGGCCCCTGGGCCTCAGCAAAGCCTTCCCGGCCCGCCAGCAGGGCCAGCCCCCGCCACGCGCCTGCTTTTCATGGCCTGGTCTCCACAGGGCAGGTCCTCAGCAAATGCCCGCCATGGGCATGGGTGCGCAGGATCCGAGCTCCTCTTCTGACCCCCACTCCTCAGCCTAGGACCCCGTCCCTGCCTCCCTCCCCTCCTGCCAGCTCTGCATGAGGCCCCAGGCCACCCCAGACTCACTGCTGGGCCGCATTATTTATTAATTAGGGGCAGAACAGCTTGGCTATCTGGCCTGCCCTATAGTCACAGGCGGAGGGACTCTGCCAGTCCAGGAAGGGGTGGCCATGGGGGCCGTGTTCATGACCCGAGGTCAGAGCTTGGCTGTGAGCAAGTCGCAGGGCAGGGGTGATGTGGCCAGCCCTAGGGGACTCCCATGGTCCAGGCCTGACCCACAGATGGCAGCCAACTCCCGTCCTGGGTGGGGCTGCGGCCATTCAGGGTTGGGGTCCTCCTCTGCCCTGCCCAGGACACTCTGGGCTTGGAACTGGTCCCTCTGCTGTGCAGCCTGGGCCCAGCTGGCTCCAGACACCCTTTGACTCCCTTCCTGGGACAGCGTTCCTGCCACCACCTGGCTCCTCATTCCCGCCAGGTCAGACCCCATCTCCCGATCCTCCAGACAACTCTGCCCACAGTGGCTGGGATGCAGACCACCACCACACAGCCAGCTGCACGGGCCGCGTGGACTCCAGCACCTCGAAAGCCCGCGGGCCCAGCTCCCAGCAGGCCGGGCCACGGCTGCCCTGGGAGGCACTGCGTTACCTGGCCCACTCCAGGGGCTGGTTGCTGCCTCGGCTGCCTCTTGGGCCCTGGTCTCTGGCTCCTGCTCCTCCATCTCCTCGGGGACTCCTGGGGACGCGGGGGTCGCTGGCGCTGGGGGCGGATTCGTGTCTGCAGGGAGGAGAACACTGTCACATCCCTGCTGAGCGAGGCCCTGGGCACCGAGCTGCCCCTGCTGGTGGCTGCGGGGAAACTGAGGCCCAGGGCGGCAGCGCCCTCCTGGCTCGCTTTAATTGGAGAGGAGTGGATTTCCCTCTTGGCCCTTTGAGACCCCAGCTGCAGCCACGACTGTCAGTCCAGCTGCTGGCGATCTGTGCAGAGGCCGCAGGTGTGCCCGGCCAGCAGCTCGGCGCAGCCCCTGGCTCCCGGTCTCCGCTGGCAGCTGGGGCCCCTCCGTCAGGCCCCGCACCCAATTCCAGCCCAAAGGGCATATTTGCCTTCCCAGCGGGGCTGATAACCACCATGGCCCCCAATCGATGAGCTCCCATAAAGCCCCCCGGTGACGTCACGCGCCCGGCTGATTATTAATACCCGAGATAAGGGCCGTGATTAACATCAAATAAATCAATCACACGGTATAAAAGTCCTATTATTTTTGGCTATAAATCAAAGTGGCTGGCATTTGAGCTCCAGCCACCGTGAGGGAGCCGCCGCCCGCCTGAGCGGCAGATACGCTCCGCGCAGCCTTATCGCGCCCATCGCAGCGTTATCACCGGGCCGGTGCCAGGTGCAGCCCTGCTGTTTTTTCCAGCTCCTTCCCGGCCCCGCCCCCTGCCCCCCGTGCAGCCCCAGCTCCCAGATCAGATAAAGGGCCTGGCTCCCCGGAAGGCCGGCGGGGCCAAAGTCCACAGCAACCTGCCACATGCCCTTTGGCAGGTCTTGCCCAGCCCCTCCATCAGCACCGAGTGGTGACAGAGGTGGTGGCGGTGGCTGGGTGGCCACTTGGTGCTGCAGCTCAGATGTGAGCCCTTGGCCAGCTCTCCTGGGGGTGTCTGGGCGAGCTGAGGGTGAGGAGCCTGATGCTGGCTCTGGTGACCCCACTGCTGCTGGCCAGTGAAGCTGGGGTCCACCGGCTGCGTGTACCTGCCCGGGCTGATGCAGGTGGGCTCCTGGCCAGGGGCTGTCCTGGGTACCCTGACCCTCGGCCTGGAAGTGCTGGGGTTGGGGTTCACAGTGCAGAGGTCCCCCTGCTGGCCAGGGACGATGCCCCTCTGGGCTCCCTGCGTCCCTCCTCTGCACCTCTGGGCCAACCCTCCACCTCTCACACAGTGCTGCGCCCCAAAGTCTCTGGCCACTCCAGCCCATCTGCCCCCGGGTCACGTCACCCACTCACCACCCTCCCACATGGCCAGTTGTGGCTGCATCGCCCTGGTAGAAGATGGCACAGGGGCGGGGGCTGCCCCCGGGCAGCAGGAGAGCTGGGCTCAAGGCCAGGCCGAGCCTGCCGTGTCCCCTTGGACGGCTTCCTCCTCTGGAACATGGATGGGAGAGCCCACTCCTGGCACGTTCACCACTGCGAGGCCCTTTTCTGGGGTCTCTCGAGTCTCACTTGCTGCCCTTGACACCCGAGCAGGCCTCCTGCAGTCGGGTCAGTTCACTCCCAGGAGGGTCTGGGTCTCCTTCCAAGGTCTGCCTCAGCTGCAGAACTACCCCAACCCTGGAAACTGCTACCAGGAGGGCCCAAGAAGAGTCTCGAGGTGCTTGGGGTAGAGGCCAGGAGAGTGCAAACAAGACCCACTTGGTGCATGTGGGCTGTGAGACCCCAGACCAGTCACTTCACCTCTGGGTCTCATTCCTCCCACTGTGAAGTGGAACGCTGTGCATTAACAGGAGGAGCTATGCGTACTGAGTGCCCAGTGTGTGGCGAGGCCCAGCGGGGCACTCAGCGAGCCACCCCTCAGCAGACTTGGGCCCTCCGATCCCCATGTCACAGAGGTAAACTGAGGCTGGGGTGTGGCTTTCCAAAGGTCACTCAGCTGTCTGTGTGAATCTTCATCTTCCCCCTCTGGCCTTGGTCTTCCCACCGGTAGCACAAGGACTGGACTCGGGCGTGTGCTCATAGTGGGCACATCTGTCCTCTCCTGGCTACCTGGCTCCTCCCATCCTGGGGAGGCCTCTCTGCCCTGGGCCTGGTTGGGCCACAGACACCCATCATCTGGCTGTGGCAGTGCAGGCCCCAGGTGGACATGGGCAGCGGGGCACTGCCATCTCACCTGTGCTGGATGGACTTGGGGGCCTGGGCTCCTCTGGGGCTTGGGGCTCTGCTGCCGGGGCCTCCTGCTCCATGAGGCTGGTGTCCATGGCCTGGGCCTCCTCTTTGGCCTCCATGTCTCCGAGGGAACCTGTGGACATGGCCCAGGGGGAATCAGTGAGGAGACCTGGGAAAGTCCACGCTGATCTCCTGACCCATCTGGGCACAGGCACAGGCCCCATGCCTAGGAGAGTCGGGCAGCAGGCGGGGCAGGGGGCAGCTGCCACTGAGGTCAGAGGCTCCCTGAGACCGCTCTGCTTGTCCACCCAGTGTCCACCCTGAACCCCAGACAACTCCTAAGCCTCCGCCCCTCCTTGTTGTCCTCTGGCCTCCTTTGGCAGGTGAACTCCACTCGCCAGGATAGGGTCCCTTCCTCCTGTGCCTCCTTCCCACCCAACAGCCCCCGCCCCCTGAGTGAAGCTGCGGAGCAATCGTGGGGCCCCTTCTGGGTTGAACCTTGGGCTTGGACAGAGGCCGCGGCACTCTGCATCCCACAGGCCCACGCCTCTGGGGCTCCTGGGGCCCCAACACCCACCCACGGTCTCCAGGAGGGACACACCCACATCCTGCTCTCTTGCAGGAAGCACCAGGGCCCGGGAGCTCCTGAGGGTGGGGCCCAGCACCCAGCATGGTCCTGCGGGAAGGAGATGCTCAGAACCTGGGGACCAACCAACCACTGACGGGCACAGGCAGCGCCCATGCCCTGGGTTCCCTTCCCTAGAACAGGCAGGGCTCTGTGGGCAACCTCCTCAGTGACCCCAGAAGGCCTGCGAGCAGGGCAGAGGGTGATGCAGCCCACAACATGGGGCACAGGGTCAACTGCCTGTGTGGCGAGAGTGGACCCTAACCCTGCCTGGCCCTGGACGCCTGTCCATCCTTGTCCCGTGAGTCATGGAGGAGTCTCCTGACCCCCAGACACCCACTTGGAGTGGCAAGAGGCCACAGACTCCACACCAGCCAGGCCCGTCACCAAAGAAAAGGCGTCAGGAGCACAGGCCCATGCAGCGCCCTGGCGCTCCTGTGCGGGAGAAGCGGGAGGGCCTGGGCAGAAGGCGCCTGGGAGGGCAGCTGCCCAGGAGGCTCAGCTCCTGCCCCCGGAGACAAGCAAGGAGCAGGGGTCGCTGGTCGCCGGACCTACACTCCTGTGGCTCAGGGGCTCCCGGCCCTTGCACGCTTGACCCTCTGGGCGGGAGATGAGAAACCCACCCTCCCCGATAAACACGTGGCCCCGGTCGGCCCCAGCGCAGGCCTCCCGCCTGGGGTCCTCCCTCCTGGGGAGGCAGGGGCTCACGGAGCAGGGCGCAGCCAGACACGGCGTGTGCCTGGCCAGAGTCCAGCACTGCTCCCTCCAGCGGGTCCCTGACGCTTGGTCAGGTCAGGGGGACAGAGCAAGCCCCTAGGGCTGGGACACTGGGGCCAGCAGTTCACCAGGAGCGGTGGGCGCTGGCTGTCTGGAGTCCACTCTCATTGTAGGTAGACGCAGGGACGGCAGCCAAGTCTCCACTTTCCTGCGTCCTGCTGACCTCTGAGGGTCAGCCATGTTCTGGGGTGAGGGGACACACCCTGGGACTTCTAGGTGGCATGCAGACAAGCTGGAAGCAGCAGCCAATCATCGGGACACAAACAGGGAAGGCAGGGAGGAGAGGGTGAGGGGGCTTGCTGCGGCAGACCCCTGGCAGGCCCCGTGTCGAGGGAGGGCGGGCCAGCTGCCTGGGTCCAGGCTGAGGGGCAGGTCCTGGCATGCTGACCACGGAGGCCACGGAGGGAGGGCATCCTCATCCTGGGGCAGTAGGGAGCCAGGGTGGGTCTCAGGCAGAGCACAGCAGGACTGATGTCCCAGATGCAGACCTCTGGACCCACTAGGCTCAGCTTCTGGGGACATCTTGGAGCTATTACTGGAAACCTGTCATCAATGTGCCCTCAGGATGCCTGGGTGGACTGTGGGCACACCCCAGAAGGGTGTACCTGTGCCCTGGAACAGGTGGGGGTCTGGCGCCGGTGGCCTCCCCCAAGCAGTGCTGCAGTGGAGGCCAGCAGGCCAGCCCTGAGGGACACGTCCTTCATGAGGCCAGACAGCTCTTGCCTGGCCTCAGTGGGTGGCCCCTTTGCCCAGGCCCTGGCAGAAGCCCCTCGTTCCCGCTAGGGCTGTGATCCTCCTGTGCATGGCCATGGGACCTCAGGGATGCTGGGGAGCCGAGCAGTGGGCGGGCGGCTGGGGGCATGCACCAGTCACCCCCAGCCCTGCACAGCCCCAGGAAGGCAGCCCTGCGCGGTGCCCACCCACGTGGGCCTCAGGCGCCGGGGGCCCGAGCATGCAGGGTCTCCATTCGGGGAGAACAAAGGCGCCAGCTCTGCACAAAGCCAGGAGATGAGCGTGGTGAAGAGGCGGCCAGCGCGGGGGGTTCATCCCGATGCACTGATTCGGTTCCAGCACAATTAGAACAGCTGATAACGCGGGAGACGACGGCCCACCAGCAGGCTGAGCCCACAGAGGGCTGGGGCGTGGCGAATCCCACCCCACGGCTGCCTTGGCCTCCTGGGAGCCTGCGACCTGTGTCTGCTGGAGTCCCAGCTGGCACGGTCCCTCCGAGACATACCTGGGGCCCATGAGAGCTTCCAGGTGGCCAGGGTATCTGCATACCACAGCTGGACACTGCTGCCTCACCAGATGCCCTGTGCTAGGTAAGAGCCCCTGTCCCTCTGGGGACCTCTGCTCTACCCAGAGACCCCAACAGCTGGGCCAGGCTAACCCACAGCCAGGCAGGTGGACAGATGCATATTGTGTCCTTGCTGTGTGACCTCGGGCAAGTTACTGCACCTCTCTGTCTCCTTGGTCTCCTTGGCTACAAATGGAAGCCACTGCAGCTGCACCTTGCAGGATGAATGTGCTGTCACCTGCACATCATGTTGCTCAGGGTGCCCAGGGTAGGGGCTTCTCGAACATCAGTTGGCACTACTGCGGCACACTGCCCCCCGTGGCCCTCAGGCCTGGGGCTGGGGGAGGGGCACGCACTGTTACTCGGCACCACTTCCCAAATGCTCTCCCTTAACCTGTGGCCCCTGCAGCCCAGGGAGGTCTCCCTCCAGTCTCCACCTCAGGTAGGGAAACCAAGGCGCAGTGGTTTGGTGGGACAGATCTCGGCATGTAGGGGAGGCAGGAAATGTGTGGAGGGTCAGAGAGGGTGACGGAGGAGTGGTGGCAGGGGACACCTGGTATGGCAGGGAGGGGTGGAGGGGGGCGGGATCCCCAGCCAGTCATGACCCAGTCCTGCCCCTCAAGAACGTCCCAGCCCCAGAGGGGAACTGTCACACCCATATCACGTCGAGGGATCCGAGGCCCAGCAAGGTGACTGACATGCTTGTGGTCCTTGGGGAGGCTGGGAATATGGGGCACAGCTTCAGGACTGTCCCCAACACCCCCATCCTCAGCGCTGCCTGGGGCCACACCCCCTTGCCCCAAGTGCCACCCGAAGCAAGGCAGACGCTGACCTCAGTGCCTGGCTGGGGCCCAAGGCCACACACCTGCCCAGGGGCACCCAGGGGCCACGACAGCAGTCACCAGCAGCTGGGGCGGCTGGGCGCGGCCCCCGTGGTGCCCGGAGCCCCGCGGTTATCACAGTGAGCAGACGCCCGAGCGCCCATCCGTCCCCTGCTCATTAAGCCGGACGCTGAAATGGAAATGGAAACATAATAGCTATTTGATTGGGGTGAGATATTTTGCATATTGGCTCAGCGCTGATAGCGGAATTTCATCAACTCCCTGTTTTCATGCTTTAAAACTGAATTAAGGAGACAGCTCGTACGGCGGCTCCTCTCCACTCCCCTCAGATCTCACGCCGGCCCCAAGACACAGCCCCTCCTGGCCTCCAGGGCCGTGTGCTGGGGGCCTTCCGCAACACCTGGTGGAAGCTGAAGCTGGTCACTGAGGGGCCCCCGGTGCCCGGACTGTGGCCAGGGCCTGGACAGGGTGACCCAGGCTCCCAGGGGAGTCCCCAGTGCCTCCTGGCTGTGAGGGGTGGGCAAGCCCCCTGGAAACTGCACGATTGGCCCGGGCAGTCGTGAGAACCAGGGCAGGGTCCGGAGCACTCCTGGGGGCCTGGGGCCCCATGGCCTGGGCCCGGAGTGCCTGCCAGGCCCAAGCCCCCCTGGGAGGTGCGTCCAGCGCCCCTCATCCTCATCTTACCCTGCAGGACACAGAGGTAGCAGAGCCTGGAGCCGGGAGAGTGGGCAGAGCCTGTGGGGTGGCCCACGCTGGCCAACCTCCCCTAGCTCTGTGCTCAGCCACCCCTTCCTTTGCCCCCCCAGAGCCCCTGGCCATCATTCTAGCTCTTGACGCTCCCTGAGCTGCAGCGGCCAGAGAGCTGGCACTGACCAACACCGGCCCCCAGAAACCCAGAGTGTGAGGCACGGCCAGCAGGGAGCGGGCTCCAGGAGAGGCTTCCTGGCTGAGGTGGCCCGTGAGGAGCCATCTGGGTGGGGCCTGCTCCCCAGTGCAGCTGGGGACAGGCTTCCGGGCATCGGGCACCCCTCCCCAAGCCCAGCTTCCTTGTGGAAAATTGGGCGGTATCAGTGGGTGGTCAAGGGCTGAGGTCAGTGCACCAAGAGGACTCTCCGGGCTCTCAGGATGGCGCCTCCCCTCTGGCTGGGGGAGGGGCTCGGGCACAAGGTGGAGGCTGTGGACTGAGGAGGGCAGTGGAGGCGGAGGAAAAGACCCTGCGCCAGCTGGCCCAAGGCCTGGCTCCTTGCCTGCTGGCCCTGGGCGGCAGGTGGGCGGGCAGGGCACGACACTGCCAGGAGGGAGACCCTGGCCTCTGGGCAGCACAGAGCAGTCAGATAAGGCCTGATAACAGCAAGAAAATAGCAACAGATCCAGACTTTCCCACTGCTGGGCAGCAGGCAGCTTGGGCCATGGTGGGGCCAGAAAGGCGACAGGACAGCCCTGCCCTCTGAGGGGTTGCACAGTTGGGAGCTCAGGGTGGCCAGGACCCAGCTGGGCTTGGTGACTGTGACCAGTCATCCCAGGAGCCCTGTGCTCCCCAAGAAGAACCTGGGAGTTGGTGTAAAGTGCAACCTCTTGGCCAGCAGGTGGACACATGTCTGGCAGAGTGGCCTCTCCCCAGGCCCACCTGGTAAGGAGGCCTCTGATGACAGGCAGGAAATAAAGCAGCCGGTGCCTGTGCTGCAGGGCGAGTTGGCCCTCAGGAGCCGATGCCTAGCCCACACGCCACTCCAGTGGCAGCTCAGCAGACACCCAGGGCCAAAGCAAGTGGCCGGGAGCAGACTCAGGAGCACTGGGCAAGCCTTCGGGGCCAGCCGGCTGCCTCAGGGCACTCGCAGGCCCGCATTCCCCAGCAGGAAGTTTGCTTGGCAGGCGCCCCAGGGGCTGGGCTTCCTCAGTGAGGTCTGCTCACACCTACCCATCACCCCGAACGTGGCTCTCAGCAAGTGCCCCACCCCACGTGCCTTCCCGCGGGGCATCTGTCACTGCTGCCTAAACCAGCATCCCCAGGATAACAGCCAACCTCCTTCCCACTGTCACCGTCTGCCTGGCTAAAGCTGTCCTCCCTCAGAATCTGCTCCATGGCCCAGCTGGGTCCCCATGGTCTGTCCTCAAGGGCCCTAGCTCAGCTCAGCCCAGCACAGCCTCCCTGGGCCCAGCAAAGAGCTAGGTAAGCCCAAGACAGAGGAATGGCAACCCCATTGCAGAACCAGCCCTGGCAAGCTAGGGCCACACCTGAGCTGTGTGCCTGGGCAAGGGAGACAAGGCCAATCAGCTGGACCCTCTCTAGAGAACTTCCCGCAGATGGTTCTCGCATGCCCTGTGCGACAGGGAGCTCACTGCTCCATCTGGGTGGCAGATGTCTGAGCCTGAGCCCTTCTGCCTGGAGTCTTGTTCTCTCGGGTAGTTAGGGCCCCCTTGTGCAGTGGGCAGCTACTGTCGGGGGTGAGCTCCGGAAGGGCCAGAACTGGTGTGCATGGCCTCAGCTTAGCCGGTACTGGAGGTGCAGCCCTGGGTATCAGCCAGGCTTGGAGGGTGCTCTGGGCCATCCTGGGGCAACTCTGGCAAGATCTCAAATGCTCAGGCAAATCCAAGCAGGGCCCTGACTCTGAACCCCAGGAACCACATTCCACTCATCGTGAGCCGTTGCGACGGACCTCAGCCTTCAAAACATGCACAGTGTTTTACTGAGATATAAATCACCTGCAGTGAGATGCAGGCATGACCGCTGGCTGAAGAACGGGCATGGCAGTAAGAGGCAACCCGGGAGAACACAGGGTGCCACCTTGCTCAGTCCCATGCAGAGCCGCACACGCCAGCCACCCGAGTCCGAGCAAGCCAGTGGAAGTCTTCAAACATCTCCTGCCTTTCTTTGCTGATTCTCGCTGGCTCCGGATCTGACCGAAGCCCACGGTGCCCTGTGCACATGGTGGCCCACGGTCTCCCACCCTGCCTGTGCATGAGTTGTTCCAGGGACTCTCTCCTTCCTCTCTGGGCACTCCCTCCATGCCACTTCAACTCCTTCTGGGAGATGAGCTTGGAACTAAAGGGTGGTGGTCAGTGGGTTTAACTGCCCTGGGACAGGCCACACAGGGTTTCTGGTGGGCCTGTCCTCCAGGGCCTGTCCTGCTCTGGAGTGGGCATCCTACCACAGGGCTCTGGCTCTTAGGCAACTCACCCAGGGCATCCTACTTTGCAGACAGGGAAACGCAGGAACCTGCTCCAGGCCTCTCAGCCTGCCCGCCCTGCCCTGCCCCGAAGGGGTCCTCCCTCACCCCATCAGAGACCCGCCCAGGCTGTAGCTCACGCATCTGGCAAATGGGGTCAGCAGCCTTGCAGAACTGCCTGCCCTGCAGAGGGGCCAGCAAGGCCCTGAGCTCAGGAAGGCCCTACAGGGCCACTCCCAGGGGCAGCAGGCTGAGGTGAGCAGACGGGTCCAGCCCAGATGGGGTGGGGGACATGGACCTCAGCACCACATGGGCAGCGCTGTGTGCAGGATGAAAAGCGGTGGTGTGGGGGCTTCCCGGAGGAGGTGGCATTCAAGCTGTGGCTGAGAAGAGCCCAGGAGGGGTGTCCAGGCAGAGAGCAGGGCCAGGGCCTGCCCTGAGGTGAGAAACAGCAGAGTAGGGTGGGGAGGCGTGGGGGGGTCGGGGAGGCAGTCAGGGTTTATTCTCCCAGCAGCACGCGGCACCTCCAGGCAGCCCGGCTCCAGGCCACCTCCATGAGCCCCTTCAGGACCCTACCCTGCCCTGAGCATGCCCTCTCTCAGGCCAGGGCCAGTGGCTGGGTGGGGCTGGGCTGAGCAAGGCGAGCTGAGGAGGGCAGGGCTGGATCTGAGGACGCCCAGCCCAGCCGCTGACAGGGGAGACGGGCTTCAGCGCAGCTGCGGCTGCCAAGTCCACATCCCCTCGCCGGCCTGTGCTTACTCAACATTCATCACGCTGCACTCGGAAACTTTATCAACGCTAGAGGTTGGCGCCATCTCTGGGCCTGGCCACTCCGGCCTCCGATGGGCCTGATAGCCGCTGATAGATTACACGAGATTGTTTCACTCCGGAGAACCGATTACGGACGCCGGGGGGCGGGCCTAGTCGGCCGCGTGGGAGCTGCAGCCCGGGGCTGTTGACGCACTTGGGGAAGTGTGGCCCTGACCAGCATGTGGCTGGCCCGGCCACTGGCCAGGCAGGAGCGGCCGAGGCCACACAGGGCATGAGCTTGAGCTTGAGCAAGAGAGAAAGAAAGGGGCGGCTGAGAAGGGAGCCGGAGGCTGCAGGTGGGGTGTGCCTGGGCCCTGCCTTGCAAGGCCTGGGTCCCTCCACACCACACTGTCTGTGCCTCGGGTTGGCTTGGAGGCTCTCCTGGCTTCCTTTTGCATCTGTTCACTTCGCCTCCAGGGACAGGGACAGAGATGATCTGGAGGTCAACCGGGGAAAACTTCTGGGGAGCCAACTGTGTGCCCTGCATTGTCCTGGGGCAGCCAGAGCAGCCCAAGCGGGGCTGGCCCCTGTGGCCTGGCGGGAGCACCCACTCCTCTGGTGGGGACCTGGGCCAGAAGTGAGGGGCCTCGGCCAGTTACACCGAGTCTGGTCTGACGCCTCCCGCTGCTCCCTGGCTCAGCCCCGCCCTCCAGCACGATTCTCCACTTTTGTATACTGAAGAATGCCCATGGCTGCGGCTGACCGCCGGAGCCCGCGGGTGGTGTGGAGAGCGATGAGGTCTCTGGCCAGGACGGGGCCAGCTTCTGAGACAAGACACACCAAGGAGGTCAGAGTGGACTTAGAACAGGATGCAGAGTCCTGTAAAGTCTCCACAGCCATGATCTCCTCACATGCAAGTCTTTGGAAATGGGAACTCAGGAAGACCCCAGGTTTCTCAAGTATGGCCACAGAGAAAGGAACCCAGGAGAACCTGTTGGCTCACCCTCGGGTGTAAGTGGAAACCAAGGCCCAGCGAAGGGAAGGGACTCAGAAGCCATTCTGGGAGGCAGAATAGACCCCCTTCCCATTTTATAGATGCATAAACTGAGGCTTGGCAAATGGGCACCCTATGCCCATGTCCCGACCTAGGGCCAAGTGAGGTTCTGCATGAAAGTTACAGTTGGAGGGCTCTGGGGAACAGCATGCACGGGGTTTGTAGGGAGTCCAGTTACCAGGGTGGGCAAAGGGAGCTGGCTGGCTCTGGCTGTCCCTACCCAGGCGAGGAGCTCAGTGCTCCCATCTGGCAGTCAGTTGTCAGCACTGATCTTGGGTCCTCGGTGTCCTGATCCCCCTAATTCAGGCTGTGAGGGTCTGGCGGTTCTGATACTGTGCCAGGCAAATGGCTGGCCTTGGCAGTGAGGCCTTGAAAAAGCCGAGTCTGGGGGCACCCCCTCCAGGAGCCGGGCCTAGGGTGGGCACAGTGTCCCCAACTTTAGGGGAGGGCCCGTCCTCTATGGAGGCCCATCCCATCCACAGCAGCTCAGCCAATCACTGGGCCTCGCTCGTGCTCATTTGCATGCACCATTTCTATTGGCTGCCAGCAGGTGGGTGAGAACCGAGGCCGTGGGGGCCGTGGGGTCCTAGCCTGAGGGGCGTGGCTGCAGCAGGGGGCGGGGCTCCATGCCCCGGGCCACCTGGCTGGTTGGAGCATGCCACTGGAATCCAACCGGGGCTCGGGGGTCAGCCTCCGGCTGACCAGGGGTGTGTCCGGGAAGTGTTGGGTTCTGGGGACCTGGGTGACCAGGTCCCAGTCTTAGGCAGGAAAGGGTTGCTTGGGGAGCAGTGTTCTAGAGCGGCCTCTTGGCTTCCTCCACTTGGATGAGTGGAGGGGAAGATGACCTAGGTGACGGCAGGGCAGGGCAGCTGGGCCCAGCCAGACCTGGGCCCTATTCCAAGACTCGCCTTCCCCTCCCAGCAGGGCCTTCTAGGCATCTCCAGCTGCCGTGGTCAGGCTTCCTCTGCAGGCCAGGGTGGCAGTGCTGGTGAGGACACTTCCCACGTGCGCCTTCCCTCCGGACCCGGTGGCACCATCTCCCCGGCTCCGAGCGGCAGTGGGCCCGTGGGGTGTGTGCGCGTGTGTGCTCGCCTTTTGTTCCTGGCATTTTGGTGGGGCGAGATAAGGGGAAACAGAACCGCTCAGAGGCGCAGGCAGATAGATAAGCGATAGCGACTCCGCGCCGCAGCGCTATCGCGCTTCCCATCGGTTCCCTTTTCTTTCTTTCTTGTTGGGGGCCGGGTAGGGTGGAACACCCCGCCCCACCCCCGAGGCTGTGGAACTGGGGTGGGGGACTAGCCTTAGGACCCAGCCAGAAAGGGCACTGGTCAGCCAGTTCCTTCCCGCTGCTCCCAGCACCTGCCCTCAGCTCCTGACTGGGGAGAGGGTCCCAGGCAGCCGGGGGGCAGGGTCTCGAGGCCACCAAGAGCAGTAGCAGCAGTCCCATGTTTCATCTGGCCTGCTGGCAAGTACCCATGGACACTGCCCACCTTCTAGATGAGCGCAGTGAGGCCCAGAGAGTGGACTTGCTTGGCCAGGCCACACACCAAGGGCAGCTGAGGGGGTGGAAGCCTGCCTCTCTGGGCCTTGTCTTCTTGTCTGGAGAGCAGGGCTGAACTCCTGGAAGAAGGCCTGGGTAGGCTCAGCGAAGGGCTGGGGCTGGGGGCCACTGGAGATGGCGAGAGCCCAGAGGGACCCTGGCCCCAGGTCTGCAGGCAGATCTTAGCATCCTCAGCCCTGTTTCATGGATGTGCACACAGGCTCAGAACAGCTCGGCGTTCCAGAGCCAGAGTGACCGGCACTCGGGACCCCAGGCTCCTGGGCTAGCACTCCGGAGACCTCAGGCTCCCTGTGTGCCTCTGGAGACACTGGTGACAAGGGGCATCCAAGGAGTGGACAAGGGTTCACCACGGGACAAGAGGAGGCCCTGGGCCTCTGCAAAGCTTAGTGAGGTCATCTGCAAATGAAGCCACTTGCCAGAAACTGCAGGAAGAACTGCGGCCGGGTGGAGGTCGAGCGGCCCTGCCGGGGGCCCAGGGTGCCACTCTGCTGCCAGGGGCACAGGGCTGCAGCAGCTCCCGCCCCCCATCATGCTTCAAAGGCTGCGCATGCTGGGACTGTGCGTGGCCATGGCGCAGCAAAGGGAACCCAGGCCAGAGGTGTGAAGTCACTTGCCCAGGGGCGGGATCTGAACTCTAGCCGCTCCATCCTGATTTATCCCCTTCCCCCAAACATACCCCAACTCACTGGAAGCAGCGAACTCCCCTTAGAATACAGACACAAAGCAAAATCGAGAGGGCAGAAACCAGCTTTCTCACCAAAAGAGCCCCAAGAAATAGGCAGGAGTAGAGACACCGAGATGCCATATCTCCTCCATTATTAAGGCCGTATCTCGCCCAGTCTTAGCCCCAGCTTCTGCTGCTCCTGGGACAGGGCTGTGTAGCTTTGAGCAGTCACTTTCCCTCTCTGTGCCTGGGTCTTTTTCCTTGAAACGGAGGGGATAGGCCCAATAGGTGGGGGCCCATGGCTGCAAATAGCCCAGAACCTCCAGCCAGACGGAGACCCAGGTCTGGAACAAGCCTCTAAGTCAGAGTCCCTCCTGTTTCCTCCAGTGCTGTGTGACCTTGAGTCAGTTACTCAGCTTCTCTGAGTCTTGAATCATCAGAGGAGAAATGAGGTTATAATCACTCTTCCCAGGGGTACAGGGAGGCCCTTATTCTACAAGGCAGGTCAAGCGTGAGCCTTGCATGCAGCAAGGACTCAATAAAGGGAGCTATTAATAATGGTAACCATCAGGGTTATATAACTGGGGAGTCCTAGAGACACCCAGAAATGTTGTGGGCCCCCATCCAGGCCTCCTGCTCCCAGGACCCCAGAGAATCTAGTTTTCCAAGAGTCACTGAAAAAACAAACCCAGAAAGGCCTGCTGGGAGCCCCAAGCGGTCCTGGGGAGCGCCTCATGTGGATAGGGGCTGGGCTCAGCCCAGCCACCAGCCCGGGGAGCTGTCCCCCTGCCAGCCTGTCTCTCCCCCCACGCGGTGGGTGTTGGGCCCCTGCCCCACTGCTGCTCGCCTGTCCCTCAGCAAGAGGATTAGCCACACGCCAGCCCTAATCGCTGCTAATCGCCCCATCAGCGCAGGATCTCGGATCAGCTGAAGGAGACGGGCTTCATCCAGACAGACGCGCGACGTACCTGAGTCCCATCTGGGCGCTGACTGTCACCGATGGCAGCCAGGCCCAGCCGCCCAGGGGAGGGCGGGGGCGGTGGGAGCAGCCCCGGGGCTCGTGGGCTTCCGAGTGGGAAGGGGATGAGGTGAGATGGAGCGGCCGGAGTTCAGATTCCGCCCCAAACGCAGCCAGGGCTCTGCCAGGGCCCTGATGTGGAGTGAGCACCTGCTGTAGGGCAGCCACCACCCAGGGACGGGGACTGCAGGGACTGGAGCAGGCGAAACCCCTGCCTGGTGCAGTGCACTGCTGAAAGACTGTGCCCACTTGACCAGTGAAGACTGGGGCTGAGACGGCCCTGGGGGTGAGGCCAGGCAGCTGGCTGCTGATCCCATCTGCCCGCCACCAGGCTGCCAGGCGGCACTGCAGCTGCATCAGCCCACGGTGCTGACCCTGCAGCCTGGGCCACGGTGCCGAGTCCAGTGGCAGTGGTCTCAGCTGCTGCCCTTCCGAGCAGGTGCCTGCTCCAGGCCACCCCAGCCCTGCCTGCTGTGGGCCAGCTTGCCTGGACAGCCTCTGTACAGAGCCCACGGGTGCAGCCGGACACTGGCGGCTGCCCGCCGGGCGGGAGCGCTGGCCAAGGGCTCCCTTGCGGGGTTCCGTCCCCCACCCTTCTCCCTACCTTCTTTTTCAAAAACATAATTTATCTGTGTATTATCAAGAAATCCAGACACTTTAATCAGTGAGCTATGAAGTCAGAATTTCCATTCTTATCTGCGGGAGGAGTGGAAATGGAGGAGATAGGCCGCTGGCTGGTGGGGAATGTTAATGGAGGGAGGCTGGGCCACTGGCCACCGAGACGCCCTATCTCCTCCATTATCGAGGCCGTATCTCGCCAACCATCTCGGCGCAGTAATGGGGCCAGTTCAACTTTCCGAGTTATCACAGGAGCTGAAACCTGCGCCCGCCAGAGGCCCGGACAGGGAGACAGTGCGGGACCAGGCTTCAGCCGCACCGGGAGAGGGAACGGCCAGCAGGCCAGGGGCCGGGTGCCCACAGACCAGGGGCAACACAGAGAACGCCGGGCACCTCTGCCCCTGGGAGGCTGTGTGCATTCGGTGGCGCTGGGTGAGGACCTGCGGCTCAGAAGGGGAAACTGAGGCGGGGGCACCTCAGGATCCCGTGGCTGGGAGCCCCAGGCCCAGGAGGTGGGAGAAGGCAGGCCAGGCAGCGAGCCGCAGGTGGAGTGGGCTGTGGACACGCCACCCCTTGCCTTGGCAGCAGGGCCCTGTCCCCCGGGGCCCAGCCTGGGGAGCTGAACCACCAACAGTGATCTCCTGGGGACGGACATTCAAGGCCTATAAATGGGACACCTCTAACCACCGGGAGAGGGAAGCCCCAGGTCCACTTGTTCCAACACCCTGGCGATTAACACAGGATCTCATCCCAGGACACCCGCTGGCCAGGGTCACGGTGCTGCCCAGGCAGGGCTGGCCCCATGGTGCCCCATGAAGCTGCAGCTCTGGTCTTTCTGCTGCAGCCCCCGCCCAGGGTGGGGGAAGGAACTCGCCCAAGGTCAGTGTTGAGACCGCAGCCAGCCATGGCCTGGAGCCCCAGGAGGCCTTAGTGTCCCAAGCCCGCGAGGGGCATCGCCAGGCCGCGCAGGGCACAGACAGCTCTCCCGGGAGCCCCCAGTCTGCTGCTCCCAAGGCAGGTGTGTCTGACCTTTACACTCCCTGGCTTCCCTTCCCCTTGGGGACCTTCCTCTCGAAGCAGGCGGGAGCGAGGTCAGGTCTGTGCAGCGCTGGGCATGGCGTGGGCACAGGCTGGGCTCGGCGTGCTCAGCGGGCCCGCGCCGTGCAGCCCAGGAGTCAGGCTGAGCGGGAGGAGTCTGGGTGTGTCAGTGTGGGCTTCCCCGCTGTCACTGGGGCCTGGTGGCCGGACCCCAGAGGAGCCCAGGGCAGCCGCCAGGCAGACACAGGCTCTCCTTGTGCGGGTGGAGTCTGCTGAGGCCTTCCCTCTCCCCAGCGGAGGAGCTTCACCTGGCCCTGCGCCTCCCCTCCTGCTCTCTGGGTCTGGCTTTTGGGGCGCAGGCTTGATAGAGAAAAGCGCCATGGACGGTGATGGGTCCAAGTGCCCAGGCGCAGGCTGCACGTCAGACCCAGGAGAACTGGAGAAGCCAGCCCGAGAGGCTGGCAGGTGCAGAGCCACGGGGCCCAGCAGTCTGGGGGAGAGGTGGCCCCTCGGCCCCTGAGCTGTGAACAGGCAGACGGCACCCCAGCCTGCAGGCCGTGTATGCTGTGGCCTCCGCCACCCTCGCCACCGGCGAGCAGAACACCACTGACCCAGTAGCAGGGAGACGGAGACCGGGAGCCCATGACCTGCATGAGGACCAGGAGCCCGCAGAGCCCATCCCCAGGGAAGCCCGATTTTGCAGAGACGGAGAGTCAGAGAAGCAAGGTCACTTCCCACAGGCAGAGTGGGACAGCTGCAACTCTAGAGCGGAGCCTGTCCCCAACATGGCCGCTCACAGGGAAGCTCCAGGAGGCACCACATTCAGAAACCCCACTGCGGCTGCTTCTCAGGAAGCAGCACACCCACCAGTGCTGGGTTTTGGGGACACGGGCCCCCAGTGTAGGAGCAGGGACAGGGCTCATGCAGACTAACTCCGGCCCTTGCTCCCCACTGACTCTGTTTTGACAGCAGGAACACCACTCTATGCTGTGTGAGTCTGAGGCAGCCACCACCCTCTCTGATCCATTTCCTTAAATGCAGAATGGGTTAAGAACCCCAGTCTAAACAGGTGTCTGAAGAGTCACAGGAGGGATGGCAAACACGAGCCACGAGCACTCAGCACGCTGGGCTGGTGTCAGCTGGGACCCCTGTTCCCACTCCTGGGGTACCAGGGCAAACCTTGACTTCAAAGGGCTCGCAGAGTCTACACAGTGGCCCCTGTGCTGCAGGTGGGGAAGCTGAGGCCCAAGAGGCCAGGGCCACCTGGGGAGGTCAGAGGAGTGCCTGGAGGGGGGGGAGGGGCTGCTTCTCTGCCCCACCAGCTCTGCCCAAGGTCAGCGCCACATTCCCGCCTGGCCAGCGTCTCCCAAACCACTGCGGAGGAGGGAGAAGGGAGGGGGGCCGGGGATGCCGAGGTCCAGGGACACTGGGGACCTAGCAGGGCGCTGAGTGTACTCCACCCAGAGACACCCCAACCCCCGGGCCCCTGACCAGCTCCCACGTTGGGTGAATGATGGGGCCTCAGTTTCCTCACCTGTACAACAAGGACACTGGGCAGAGAAAGCCCAGGCAGGGGCAGGCGGCCAGCGGTGGTGCAGATGGGAGGAGGACCTGGGGCAGAGCACCTGGCCCTCAGGCTCTGGCAGGACAGGAGCCTGGTGACGCTGCAGGCTGCACCCTGGGCCTCC
The DNA here is from genome assembly GCF_902686455.1 of Sciurus vulgaris. Taxonomy (NCBI): domain Eukaryota; kingdom Metazoa; phylum Chordata; class Mammalia; order Rodentia; family Sciuridae; genus Sciurus; species Sciurus vulgaris. The sequence continues at coordinate 1,345,031 of NC_136478.1, forward strand.
TGCGCCCACAGGTGCCAGGTGCGAGGTGCTCCCAGGGAGCTCCTGCCACACACCAGGGGGACAGCCTTGGCCGCAGGGTGGCAGCAGGGCCAGGCTGGGCTCCTGTCCTGGGAGGGCCCTGCTGTGCTTGCCTTGGCTCTGGAGGGCAACCCAGGCCTGGGCGCAGGCACGACTGTGCTGGCCAATGGGTGGGGCGGAGGCTCTGGGATGCGCAGGCCCCTCACCAGCTCCAGCTCCTCAGCCTGCAGGGCTGGAGAAGCACGAGGCCCAGGTTCCCTTCCTAGGTTCTGCTGTGAGCAGTGCTCAGGTGAGAGGCCCAGGCTGGAGCAGGGGTGATGCCAGCCCAGCCCCTGGCCAGGAGGCAGGCCCGGGAGGCCCCCCCCCCCCCCCCGTTCTGGCCCTGGTGTCTTCAAGTCAGGGCCATGTGCCCAGCCGGGCTGGGGCAGGGGCGAGCCCCAGGGTCCACTGGAGCCAGACCACCCCAGGTGCAGGGGCTGTGCCGTGTGTTTCTGCTCCGCCTCGGCTGGACCCTCCAGCTCTTGGGCAGCACTGGCTCTAGGCACTGGGGCATTGGTGGTTCTCATTTGAAAAATGGGAGACTGGACTGAGGCATGCCCCTTGGTCCAAGAGCACATGGGGCAGGGAGGGCCACCACCCTGCTGCCACCTGGGCCTGGGTACACAGGGGGAGGAAGAGGAGGAGGGAGAGGAGGACAGGAGGGGAGGAGGGGGAGTAGGAGGGGCGCAGAGGCAGGAGGACAGGGGCTTCCCACAGACTCTCCCGACCGCGAGGAGACGGGTGCTGCCACTTCCCTGCTTCACAGACGGAAAGCTGAGACTTTGCAGGCCTTGCTGGCAGGCCAGGCCAGGACCTGGGCCCACAGCCGGCTCGTGCTGAGCGTCTATTTGGTCCCAGCAGGCCTGCAATGTGGGATGGGACAGTCCCATCCCTGCCCTCAGGGAGTTCACAGGACCAAGTGGGCAGTGGGGGTTTGAGCCAGGAGACCTGGGCAGGCACGCACATTGGTCGTCGGCAGACGTCCATGCTGAGGAGCACCCTGCCAGACGTGAGGCAGGAGGGAGCCGAGTGCAGGGAGCAGACAGCCGGGCCTGGGCTTGACCCCCAGCCCCAAGCTGGCTCCCCTTGTGCACAGGGTCACAGCGCTGCTTGTGACCTGTGGGTAGCTGAGCTCCTGCCCCACCTTCACCTGCCCCCTAAGATACAGCCAAGGACAGGGGATGAGTGGAGTGGGTGGGGGCCAAGGTCACACAGCAGGCTCCTCCTGCAGGTGCTGTCCCCGCTGCCAGCCCCTTGGGACAAGGCCAGTCCTCCTGAAGGGGAAAGCTGTGATTTCTGGAGACAACACGCAGCTGTATCCTCAGTCTCCCCTTCTGTGAAATGGGGACAGGAGCCTTTGGAACCTCTAGGAGACCAGGGCTATGGTGGGCAGGTGGGCAGGAGCCCGGCCAGGGCCTGAGTTTCTCCAGGATGGCCTCCAGGCAGGCCCAGGCCCAGGTCCACAGGGTTGGCGATACCCATCGGGGAGGCAACAGCTGCCTCTAGGAGGAGGGCTGTCGATGGCAGATAGGCCAGCCGGGAGTATTATTCACGAGCCCGTCAAGCCCCGGGAACGTCTGGTTGGCATAGAAACAGGAGATAAGGGGCACAATTAATGGCATCGCATTCCTCCTCCTTTCTTCCCCAACTGACCCACTTAAATCCCGGAGTGCTCGGTGCCATGCTGGGTCCTGGTGACCTCCAGGGAGGGGCCCTGGGCCAGAGGGACTGGGTCCCAGGCTCAGGCCCCGGTCAGGGCTGGGCGAGGCCCCCCAGGGGTCGTCCCAAGCAGTAACATCTCAGGAAGGGGGACAGTGGAGCCAAGAGGGCGGGTCAGAAAAGGCCCCCGAGGTCCTCTGCGCCTCCTGCAGGCCCATTTTGCAGACGCAGAGACTGAGGCGTAGGGCTGCTGGAAGTGGAGAGGGCAGCATGCCATTCAGGTCATGGTGGTTGAAAGAGGGGACCAGGCTACCTTCACCCAGGTCTGGCTGGTCTCTTTCTCGGGAGAGAAACTTGGTTTCTCTGGGCCGTTTCCCCAGATGCGCGGCAGAGGTAGGAAGGGGACCCGAGCAGCCATCGTTAGCACCGTGGGTACTCTCAGACGACAGGGTGAGCTGTCTGTCCTCCCGGGCCCAGGAATGCAGGATGTCCACGGCCAAGAGCCAGGGCCAGGCCCCACAAGTGTCAGGGGATGGCGGTGTGGGCGCCAGTGTCCACTGGAGTCCAGGAGTCCAGGTGCAGGGCGTGGATGACAGAGTCCTGCCCCACCTCAAACTCCTCTGCCAGTCAGTGGCTCTGCACCCTCAGGACAGAGGACAACCTGGACGTCCAGTGCAGGCACACTGCAGTTGCTGCCCCCAGGGTGGTGACGGGCTGGGGGCAACAGGGGCAAGGCCAGTTGAGGGCAGGACTTACATGTGCTGACTCTGGATTAGCAAACTCAAAAAGGCAGTGAGGGCTGTGGTAGGGAAGGACCTGCCTGAGGTGGCTCGGTGTCAAGTGCAGCCAGGCCACCAAGCCCCTCCCCAAGTCGCTGGGCCTGGCGAGGGGGTCCCTGGGTGCCTGGCACTGAGCCTCATAAAACGTCACCGCCACCCATCCCACCCGGCTGGCCGTGGTGGGCGTTGTGCTGCTGAGGAGAGCAGGCAGGTGGCTTTAAAGCAGAGAGCATCAGTCATCCTGTGCGATTTGTTTAATCAAACTCTGCTGATGGGTGAGAACACCCCCCTGCTGTGGGCTGGCGGGGAGGCTGGGAGGGAGGCCCAGGTCCCTGCACCTCCAGGAAGCCCTGGCCGTGGCCAGGTCCATTCGGTATGGGGGTCCACACTCCTCCCACTGAAAGGGCCTCTCCAGGTCTCTGATCTCAAGACCAGTCTTAGACTCCACCAGGCTCCTGGCCTCCACCTCCACCCCACACAGGCCTCCCCTCCCCCCAGGCGTGCCCCTCAGCCCTCCACTCCATACAGAGCAGGGCACTGTCAGCACGCTTTCCAGAGCTGCAAACAGGTCAGTCTCATCTCTGGAAGGGCCCCTGTGGCTGGCCTCTCCTTTCCCTTCTGAGAAGCATCCCTGAACCCCTTCCTTGGGTCCCTGGCTCACTTATTCAGTCCCCATGAGAGGGTCCCCAGTGCTTACACACAGCAAGTGCTCAATAAATACTTGCCCAGTCAAGGCAGATCAGGACAGACCATTCCCTGACCTGGGAGACTGGGAAAGGCAGCAAGCAGCACCCTGGGCTCCTCCCCAGGTGGGTCGAAGGAAACCACCTTGAGTTTTTCTTTAAGAAAACTCCTAGCAGGTTACACCTTAACTTGCCAGGAACCAACAACCCAACATGATTCAGGGGAAACCACCCTCTTCTGCAGGTGACAAACCCTCTGGCCCACTACCGCCATCTAATAGGAATTAGGGGCGGGGTGTCCTCTCCCTCAGCTCCGGCCTGTGCAAAGTCAGTTTTCTTTCATTTTGATGGACTGTACCACCGGCCCAGGGGGAGGATCAACTTCTTGGCAATCAAGCCTGTTTGGGGAAAAGCTCCCCATAAGGACCCCGCTCTGACGCCTGACGCCTGCTCCCCAACCCCCGTCCAGCCTCCCGGGCCCCCTCTGTCCCAGCCGCGACACCCCCGCGCTGTTGTTGCCTCGAACCCAGCCGGGCCTGGTGGCCTTAGATAAGGCCTCTTATCGCTCTTGGCGATCGCCATCGGGCCGACCGGCCCACGCTTATCAGAGCTCACATCGACCCGGGCGGGAGGAAAGCTGTGCGGCCCGGGGCGCCGGGGGTCCTGAGCTGCGCCCTGCCCTGCTCACCCCGCCAGCGGCCGGGCCTATCGTGTCAGCCATCTGGCCGGCCAAGGCCGCGCTCCTGCCTCGCCCTCCCCCCGCTCCCACGTTTGAAGTTAATAAATGGAAGCGCCTATCGCGGCCGCCATCGGTTGCGCGCCTTATCAGCGCGGCACATCTATCTCCGCTCAGAACAAAAGGCGCACAGAGGCGCGGGCAGCTGCGCCCAGGCTTTGATGGGGGCACGGGGGGGCGGCGGCCCGAAGCGCTCGGCCCCCTCCCCTCCACACCCTGCGCGGGGCCGCAGGTGAGGCCAGGGCAGCGGGCGCGCAGCTGCGAGGGCCGCACGCACAGCCGCGGGCAGAGGGCGGGCGGGCGCCGCCGCTTGGTGACAATCAGCGTTCTCATCTTAACGCGCTTAGATCTGCCAGGGGAGGAGGCGCCCTGGGCCGAAAGCTGCAGGGAGGGTCCCTGGGCCTGCCTCCCGGGTCCGGCCCCTTCCCCTGCCCAAGTCCCGGGCCGCGCTGAGGTCGGTCGCACGGACTGACCCGCGCAGTCCCAGTCCCCAACGGGAGCGGCTCGCCGACCCAGCTGGGCCGGCGCTACTCTGCTCCCGCGGCCTTATCGGCGCTGGCGATCGGTTCCCAGCCTGCGATCTCCCTGCCGGAGTTATCTGCGTTTCTCATCACGCTGAGGCGCACTCACACACTCGCGCCGAAGGAGCAGAGGCTCAGGGGAGGAAGGGAAAAAGAAACCAGAGAACAGCGCAGATCGGGACCCGTGGGTGGTTTAATACTTGAGTTGACATGATGGAAGGCGACTTTCGGAAAACAGGTCCCGCTTGCATTTGGGGAGTCGGGTTACCGGAACCCGGATTCGCGCTCGAGGGCCCCCGTTCCTAGACCACAGCAGTGGAGACGCTCCCACAGGCTAGGGCACTGGGTCCTGGTGGCAGCGGTCCTGTGGGCACAGAAGGCAGTGTCCATGCGCGCGGAGCTGGGCAGCCAGCCGGACCCTCCTCTCACCACCGGCTGGCCGGGATGACCAGCTGTCTGGCCAGTGGGAGGCGCTGGGGGAGGAAGCCCCGCTCCGCGCCTGGGCCCTGGCCGCAGAGGCGCGAAGTTATTATTGGTGTGGTGTGGGGTGGGGAGGGGCGCTTCCTGTGCGCTGGCTGGCTCCTGGAGCCGCGGAGAGGTCCCGCGGCAGCCCAGTGGTCCAGAGAGCGCAAGACGCCTTATGACGCCGCCATGGGTAAAGTGGACGTGCAGTGGCCCCTCAACCCGGAGGGTGCCCCGCACCTGAGAGAAACTTGGACGCGCGCAGGGGCAACGCCAGAGGCCCAAGTCCCCAGAGCTCCTTCATTGACTCAGGGCAGCCCCCTCAGGCCGGGTGTGTGTAGGTGCCCACGGGCATACAAGGGCACTGTTTGCTGCCTGGGCAGGGACACTTGTAGGGGCAGACTTGTCCCCAGGCAGGCAGAGCTAGGGTTCAAACCCCCAGCGCGGGGGGGGGGGGGGGGTCTGGGTAGCTAGAGCCGAGCGCTTAGGCTGCTGCGGCAGCTGCACACCCCCCTCCCCCAGCCATGCGGCTCTGCGGCCAGCACACGCGGGAGGCGCCGCCTGGTCCCCGCCACTTCTTTACGCCGTTCCTCGCAGCCCCAGGTGCCCCCTCTCGCTCCCTGGTCTCTCTTTCTCCCTCTAGATACAAAGCCTGGGAGAGTCAAGCGCGAGAGATAAGATCACAATTTCAGCCCGTCCCGACAGAGTGATCTTATCAGGATGGGACTTGCAGAATGGAATATTTTAAACTTTATCTGAGCCCAGATCGGGGCCGCCCTATCGCCGCACCATCTCGGAGATGCGGGGGAGGGGCAGGCCGCGCGGTGTCCGAGCCGCGCCCCCAACCACCCTCCTCCGGGTCCTCTGGGCAGTCATCCCCTCCTGGGCTGGACCCCCAGTGCCCAAGCCCAGACGCGGGGGCCCAGCCCGCCAGTGGAGATTAGATTACGGCGCGCTTGGCACACAGCGCGGGGGGCGAGGCGCAGGGTGAAGGTCGCCGCGCTCGCGGGCAGTGCCGGGATGGGCGGCCGCGCGGGGGTGGCGCTTGGTGGCGGGGCTCTGGCGGGGGTCTGCGGGCGGAGGGGGACGGCGAGCAAAGTTTGACTTACGCTTGATCTGCCGGGGGTTGCTCTGTTTCCTCCTGGACATGTCTCCGGCGCCGCGCGCCCTCGCGGCGGCCGCCTCTAGCCCCTGACGGGCGGCGGCGGGCGGCGGGGGCGCGGCGGGGCCGCGGGGTCGCTCATGCCCCCGGTTCCCGGGTTCCACGGCCGCCCGGGCTCGTGCCCCCAGCCCGCCGCGCCCGGCTGGGAGCCGCTGGCGCCGCCGCGGAGGCCGAAGGCCACGGCCCTGCGCTCGGGCGCGCGGACTGCCCAGCGGGCGGGCGGCGGGCTGGTGCCGGCTCCTTGGCTCCCGCGCAGACACCGCCGCCGCCGCCCGGCTTTTCTCAATGGAACCTGCGGGCAGCGAGCGGCGAACCGGCGGCCACCGCGAGGGCGCTGCGGGAGGGCGGGCCGGCGCGGGGCGGGGCCAGCACGTAGCCGGCCGCTGGCCTCTTGCCCCGCCTCGCCCTGCCCCCGGCTCCGCAGCTCCGCCCCTGCTTGGTCAGTTCTTCCTCCAGAAGGCCCCGCCCCCTCCTGGCCAGCCTTCCCCACGCTGGCCCCGCCTCTGGAGCCGTGGTCCCGCCCTCCTGGCCAGTCCTTCTGCGCCTGGGCCCCGCCCCGAGGTCGGTTCCCCGTTCTACGTAGATCTCTAGCCTTTCCACTCCCCCTGGGTTTCTAAGACTATGTCCCCAGGTCACGCTGGGACTTGGCGACCTATTCCGTTCCTCGGCGCCAGCTCCGTCCCCAAACCAGACCCGACGTGAAGGTTCCTAGAGTCGAGACCGCCCCGCCCCCTCCGCTCGGTAACCCCGCCCCATGGCCTTGGTCCCGTCCTGAATCTGGGACTCAGGGGCCTGTCCACTTGCGCAGTGGGCACGGCTAGCGCGGGTCTGGAAGCCTGACACATTGACACCCACGTTTGTCTTGGGCCAGACTTGGAGTGTGGAGGGGTTCTGGCCCAGTAGGGGCTTCGGTGGAAGACTGCCTTGGAAGCGGCTCGCGGCAGCAGTGACTCCCTGCGGTGCAGGTCTTCTTTACCTTAAAGGGAGCAGGAACCTGGGTTCTTCCCCCTTGGGTTTAGACCTGACCAGAAAGCAGGCAGGGTCGCGGAGGCCAGCAACCCCTGAACGCTGCCCCTTGGGCCTTCTTCTGTAGGCTCCCTTGTCCCTGCTTGTCCCCTGGACAAGCAGAGCCTGCCTCCTAGGAGGTGCCCAGCAGCGCCTTCCCGATTCGAATGGCAGGTTCGCAGATGAGGAACCCACTGTCTTGTTCTTTGGGATATGTCTCTGGGGTCCCAGAGGTGGCCCCGCTTTCCAGTGAAGATATTGAATCTCAGGAACTCTCTGAACGTCAACAGATTAGAGGGTTATCCCCCACTCCCAGAGAAACCACATTCTTTGCTTTTGTTATTCTTGGGCTGCATTGGATGCCTGCCCCCTCCCCACATGCTCATAAGTCAGGAGGTCGGGGGTACAGGGTCTAACAGGAAGACTTTTCCAGGGAAGTCACCCTGACGCCCTCCCCCAGGCAGATAGTCATCACATGGTACAGCAGTCTCCACCATTGTCAAGTGCAGCGGCTTGCCTGGCCTGGGTGCTCTACCTGGAAGCCCCCATCCCATCCCAGCTTCTGTTATGAAGGCCCCTATTCTGCAAGAGGAGGGTATCCTCCTGCCCCAACCACCACCCCAAGGACACTGTGCAGGAGAGTGCAGAAGAGTTGCCAGGGGACAAGGGGCTGAGGTCCACCCCCTTGGATAGACAGAAACAGACTGAGGTCAGGAGCCCAGAAATCTGCAGACAGATGCTCAGCCTGTCTCTTCTTGCTGTCTGTGCAGGGCAGGGGTGACTGCCCTCCCGTGGGTAGGGAGAGGGAGCCATGTCCTATTGGTTCACTAAACCCAGGTCCCCCCAGCTAGGTAGAGCACTCCACCTAGCACTCCTTCCCGCCTTCTCCCCAAGGGAAGGGACCTAGGAACTGGGGGTATGGCGGAGGCAGCTGGGAGGCCAGCACCTGTTCTGGGGTTGAGGCTGGGTGCACAGCATGAGGCATGAGCTGGAGCCTGTGGAGCAGCTAGAGATCTGTTGGGGTGGGTTCTGAGGCTCAGAGGAGGATGAGCCGAGGTGGTGGGCTAGTGATGACTGTCCAGGCTGCAGGAGAAGAGTGCCCTGTGTACCTGCGGCCCCTTCTTTGCCTGCCTGGTGTACTTCTTCCATCCCACACATGGATGAAAACCCTGGAGCCCTGAGGAGGGACACGTGCACATTGCCCAGCACAGGGTGTGGGTCAGAGCCTGTTGACCCCTGCAGTGACAGCAGAGTGCTGGACCCGGGCAGGCCTCCGCGCCCCAGCGCCCTGTCCCACCTGGCCGCCCCCGAAGTGCTCTGCACTCTGCCCTCCTCTGCCTTGTGGGGAGCAGCCCCTGCCCAGGTGGGACAGGTGGAGCAGGTGGAGGGTGCTGAGGTGGCTGGGGGAGCCCACCCGCCACAGGCTCCCACTGGGAGCCATTTCCACTTGGCCTGTGTCCCAGTCAAGGTCATCAGTGGAGGACAGGGCCACGTTCACCAGAGCCCAGTGACCTTGACACCTGCAGGGGGCTCTGCTTCCAGTCATCAGCCCCGCCTGGCCCCACTTCTTCCTGCTCACCAGGGCTGCCGAGGACAGGGAGGTGCCCAGGGAGGGTGCCAGCCGGGAAGGGCTGCCAAGGGGCCATCTGCCCAGGTGTCCACCCTAGAGGTGGTGTCCTGTGACATCTCCAGCATGCTGTCTTGGAATCTGGGGCAGCTTTCTGGTGGTCATGCCCGTCAGGGCCTCCCAAGCAGAAGGAGACAGGGTGCATATGGGATGCGGGACGCTGGACTGGCAGGGCCCAGAGAGGCCTCCGGCCTGAAGGGGAGGTTTGGGGTCAGCACAGGCCCTCACCCTTCTCTGTCTGAGCCCCAGGGCTGGTTCTGGGCTGTGTAGGGAGGGTCTCTTCTGCGTTTACCCTCGGCTCCTCCGGATGGCTTAGTGGGCCTCCCCTCCCCTCCCTGGACCCGCATCAGCATGTGGGGCTGCTTCCAGGACAGGTGTGTTGTCGGGGGCTGGCCAGCGTCCTACACCGTCACATTCTGTGTAACTGCTGCATAACTCTCTGGGGCAGGGGCACATGGTCCCAGAAAGGGGTCCAGTTCCTCTCCAGGAGCCCTGCAGCTTGGAAATGGGAGAGCTGGAGGCCGTCCCAGGAGGCCGTCCCAGGAGGCCGTCCTTCGGAGAGCCCCTCCTTTTTACTGGAGATTGAGCCCAGGGTTGGTCTTACTACTGAGCCACGTCCCCAGCACTTTTAACTTTTTATTTTGAGACAGGGCCTTACTAAGTTGCGGAGGCCAGCCTTGAACCTACGATCCTCCTGCCTCAGCCTCTAAGTGGCTGGGATCACAGGTGTGGCCTCCCTACCTGGTTCTAAAGAGTCCTTCTTCACTCTGGTCTAGAGGTCAGAGAACTGCCTTGGATTCTGCTCTGCTGTTTTTGGGTGACCCTGGGCAGGTTCTTGACCTCTTTGGTCCTGTTTCCTCATAACCAAGGAAGGTGGGCTGTACCCCTGGGGCTCCTCTGGCCCAAGCCCCTGTGGTTCTGGTCTTGTGCCTCGGCCTGCTTCTGTCTTCTGCCCTGCAGGCTGCTCCTCCGATGGCTTGCTTCTAGCTGGCCTGCCCCAGGAGGCTCTCTGGGCAGGCGTTAGCTGCGGGTGGGTGGCCGAGAGGGCCCCTCCCATGTGCCAGGCCCTGCACAGGCAGTTGGGCTACAATCAAGGGACTCACAGAATGTTCTAGAAACTTAAGCTGGACCTTGAAGGATGAAGACGATACTCAGGAAAGAGTGATGGGAGAGGAGCATGGGGCCAAGAACGCAGGGGCAACAGCAGGTGGTGTAGCAAAGGCCTGAGGTCAGAGGTCAGGGCTCCCGAACTCCGGGCCACATGGAGATGTCTCTGTCCACCCTTGCAAACCCACTTGGGGGTCAGCCCATGCCTAGTGTCTGTGACTGTACCTCGGGGCTCCGAGATGCCCAGAGACACTGCTGCCTTCTCCACGCTGCTCCGCCACCATCTCCCCACCCCTGTCCTGCCCCCACTGCAGGCCGAGGCCAGGGGGACTTCTGGGCACCACTGTGGAAATCCCACACATGCCTGCCGTCCCGAGGGCCTTAAGAAGTCCTGTGGCCACAGGGCTTTGCACGAGCTGTCCTTCCTGTTGCCTGGCCAGAGACTCTCTCAGCACCATCAGACAGCAGCAGGCCTCTGTGCCAGCTTGCAGGGCAGGGCCCAGCTGCCTCTCCACGTTCCACTGGGCCTCTTGTAGCATCAGAGGAAGGAGCGCTTCCTCCTGGAAGCCTGTGCAGAGCGCTGACTAACGCAGCCCCGCCTCTGCTCCAGCAGCTCTCGGGAGGAGCTGCCAGAACTGCCATTTGCCAGGCAGACACACTGAGGCTCAGGGAGGTCGACCACTCGCCTGAAGCCACGCAGCAGGCCTGGCAGCCCTGGATTCACCCTAGAAATTGCACACGCTGCCTCAGAGTGGACACTAGGGGCTGCTGAGGGGCAGACCTGTCACCTGGCCCTGCCTGACCTCCCGTCCCCCTCCGCCAGTCACCGCAGGCGCTGGAGTCAGGGGCAGCTGTGCCGGGGCCATCCTGACATTTGTCAGCGCTGGCTCTGTGAAGGGTTTAATTAACTTCCTGTTTCAATGGGGGATAATGAGTTTTAAACACCACGTGACTCCATAAGGGGGTCAAAGGCAGCGAGATGTCAGAGTAAATTAAGTCTGGAAGTGGGAGGCCGCCGCCGGCCCTGCGTCGCTGCCCGATGCTGCCCCAGCACCCGGGTGGGTGGTGTGCCGCCTGCGGCCTCGCTGCCTCCGGGCTGCTGGCTGGGCCTGTCTAGCTCTGGGGTGATGCTCCGGCAGCCCTCCTCCTGGGGACCTCACCATGCCTGAGAACTGCAGAGAGCCGGCTGGGTCTTGCTGCACAGGGCCTCCTCCTGGCCGCGGTGGTCCTGTGAACGGGCACCGCTCTGTGGAGCCCAGCACTGGGGCCGTGGCCAGGGCGCAGGGTTGTCGTCAGGAGTCTCTCCCCGGTGTCGGCCGAGGTTCACCCGTCCATGCAGCTGCCCGTTCACTGCAGGCGGTGCCGGCACAGGCAGGAAGTGCCGTCTGGACTTTCCTTCTCTGGGTGGCGGCGTGTGGGCCACGCCACAGACAGGATCTGGGCCTTTCTCCCCTCCTGGCCGCCCTCCTCTGCCTCCCTTCCTTCTCTCCACCCAGAAATAGCTGTGGGGCTCCAGGCTAGGCACTGGGTGTCCAGGCGGCCCCACACGCCCTGTGGCTGTGGAGCAGGTTCGGCAGGAGGGGGACAACAGAGGCAGTGGGCAGGCTGTGGCATGTGGCTGGGCAGGGGGCTGGAGGTGGGGCTGCCCCCTGCCAGGCTTTGCATGCTGCGGGTCCCAAGGCCTATGAGTCGAAGGCCGGGTCCTTAGGAGGAGCCCCTGGGAGGTGGCGGGGCCTGCTCCTGCTGCAGGCTGCTTTGCCCCGTGTGCTGCCTGCCATCACCACCCTCACAGAACAAGCCGAGGCAGACACCATGTCCTCAAACCTCCCAAACGGAGCTGAACAAGCCTCTCTTCCTAAGCTAGCGGCATCAGGCATTTTGTCGTGGCAACATGAAGCTGACTGACCAGCATCCCCCGCAGGGTGGCCGAAGGAGGCCAGAGAGGTGTTGTGTGAGCAGAGACCTGCAGGAGGTGAGGGAAAAGCTGCCAGGGCAGTTTGTGGTTCAGGGTGTGGAACAGGCCATCCCTCCCAGACCACACACAGGCCATTGGCCTGCTTTGGCCAGTGAGACATCTGCAAGGAGAGGCTCGTTAAGTGGGCATTGACCTGCTGGACCCCACGCCATAAGGAAGCCTGTCCAGCTGTCAGCCACCCCAGCTGGCCTGTCCACTGACAGCAGCTGTCTGAGTGATCCCAGATGAGGCAGCAGGACCTGCGCAGCCAGCTCGACACATCTTAAACCCTGGCCTTTCAGCCGCTGGTCCTGGTTGGTTGTGTAGTAGCTGAAAGCTGATACAGAACCAGTATGTGGATCATGGGGTCCATACTCACTCTGAGCCTGGGCAGCAGGCAGGGGCTGGAATGGCAGCCCATGGGGTCCAGTGCCACCAGCCAAGAGCTCAGCTGAGAAGGCGGCAGGCTACTGCGGTGCTGAGAGCTCAGGCCCGTGGCCAGCTCGTTTTGGGCAGGGTGCTGAAATGCTGCGCGTGGCTTGGTGCAGAGAGAAGGATGCAGCAGAAAGAAGGGCTCTGTCTTCAAGCAGAGCCGAGAGGAAGATGCAGGAGAAAGCAAACCACCTCTCCAGCCAGAAAGATCTCCAAGGAAGACTGACTTCAGAGCAGCACCTGCGTCAGGTGTGCTGCGAGCCCAGAACCAAGGCTGGTGCAGAGGCCCCGGAGCCCAAGCAGCCCTGTCCCCCAGCGGCTGGATAGTGCAGGGGGCAGAGAGTTGTCCGTGTGAAAGGACACCTTGTCTGGACCATGACCCTAGGGTGAAGGTAGACGTGCAAAGTCACTCTCAGGGGCAGGGCTGGGCTGGTACCAGGAGCCCAGTGTGGCCGGGCTGGAGTCAATCCTGCTCTGGACGTGGGGCTGCTGCTCCTTCTGTCCCCCATGTGGGGGCATCACTGGCCTCTATCCTATGTCCTGAGTCTCATGGGAGAAGCTGCACCCAAGGAATGGTGTGGGGCCTCACCCACTCCTGGCCTGATGGGGACAGCAGACCCCAGGCCTGTCCCTGATGAAGTTCCCAGAGAGGCCTCAGGGCAGGAGAGCCGCCAGGATGGCTGTAAGCTTGGTGCCCTGGCTCTCGGCTGGCCCTCCCCCAGGAGGCGAGGCCCAGCACCTTGTTTTGTTTTTGTGTCCTGTGGATTGAACCCAGGGGCACTTTACCATGGAGCTGCACCCTAGCCCTTTTTATGTCTTATTTTGAGACAGGATCTCACCAAGTTGCTGAGGCTGGCCTTGAACTTGAAATCCTCCTGCCTCAGCCTCCTGAGTAGCTGGGATCATAGGTGAGACCACTGTGCCTGGCCCAGCCTCTTCTCTAGTCTGGGCTGTGTGGCTGCCTCTCCAGCAGGATGTGGCTGTCCAGCTTCCACTTCCTGTGTCTGGGTCTGGGCCACCATGGTGAGGGAGCTGAGGTGCTGATGCGTGAGCCCTCACAGGACTCCAGCCCAGGCTGCCCTGGGCGGCTCTCTGCACACTTCCCAGGCTCTCAAAGGGGTGGGTCCTGGAAGTGCCCGTGGCCCCACATGCCCAGGAAGGCTGCTTCCAGTGATGGATTCTCCAGTGGACAGGGAGTCAACTCCCCAGGAGCATAAGCCGCAGGCCCTGAGATGCCTCTGACGGGCCTGTGGGCTGCCTGTGGTCCCAGCCCAGCTACTCTGCTCCGGCTCTGCAGTCCTGTCCTGGGGCTGAAGCCGGGGCTCTGCCACTGCCCCCCAGGCTGTCTTCTCTCCTACCCCACCTCCCTGGGCAGGTTTGGGGCCAGACCGTGGGACCTCCCAGGGGACCCATCTGGGAGGCTCTGTAAACGCACCACTGTCCCGTCCACCCTGCAGCTCCTGTGGTGGGGCGCAGTCCTGTGAGGACAAGGTCCCCTGGTGGGGAGGCTTTGTGTGCACAGTAGTCCTGACTGTCTGCCCCCAGGCCTGGGGCTTCCCGCTGCCCACTGCAGGGAGCCCGGTGAGCCCCGACTCCCAGCCCCTGTGCACTGCTCCTGGGCTCCCAGCTCAACTCGGGCCCCTCAGGGGAGCCTGCCCAGGACCCTCCTAGACACACCTGGAACCACTGGTTGGCCGGGGGACACCTATCCTGTTCCAGGCTGAGGACTGCTGGCCATGTGTCCTCGCTCCTGGGTCTGCGTGGGAGCAGGTGTGCCAGCACATTCGTGCCTGTTGGTGATGTGGGGGCCCAGGTGTCCGTGTTCCAGTGCCGGGGACCCAGGCCTGGAGTAGGTGTGAGGAGGAGGCCAGGCTCCCTGGCCAGACAGAGGCTGCCACCTGGTGGCCAGGCTAGGGAGGTCCCTGGGAGGGTCTTGGCCACAGGGTGGGCTGGGGGCCACGGGGGTAGGGGGTGGAGGGCATGTGTACTGGAGAAGGGCTCGCTCAAGCCAGTGGGGCTAGAGGGTTGGGGAAGGGTCCTCGAGTCAGCCCCTCCAGGGCGTGTGACAGGCCGGAGTGCCCTTCCGTGAAGGACACCTGAGCACAGCTTCCTCCAGGGACCAGACAACCTACACTGCCAGCCAGGTCCCTGCCCAGGATGGGCTGAGCTGAACAGGGTCAGGCAGGACTGCTGACCTGGCCGACCCCAGGTCTCCACCCTGAAGCCCACCAGACCCTATCTGAGACACAGTTCAGTTGGTCACTCCTCTGACCGTTCCTGCCCCGAACGCTCAGGCAGGCCCCTGTGATTGGGGCCCTTTTCTTCCTCCTCCCTGTTCCTGCTCTCCAGCCTCCTGTCTGAGACCCCTGGAGACCAGAGCCTGCTGCTCATCACCCCAGGTGTGCTCCATGCCCCAGAATCTGTTTGGAGCCCCAGGGCAGGGCTTGGTCTGGCTCCCTTGGCATGTGCCTGGGCCAGGACAGGTGACCACAACCCCACTCTTGGGCAGGTCACTCTGTAGAGTCAGCCACCTGCAGGGCCTGGCAGAGGCTGCAGGTCAGGGGCTGAGCTATGGGAGGAGTAGAGGAGACCACTGGCTGACTGGGGTAGAAGGGGCACTGCTGTGGAGGGGCCGTGTGGGCAAGGGGCGGCATGGCCACATCCAGCAGACGGTAGGCCTGTGGGGAAGATTGGTCACCTGGAGAGGAGGCCTCCCGAGGCTCGGACTCTGTGCTGAGACCGCATCGCATCCTGTGAACTGTGGGCTGTCTTCCCCCAGCATGGACGGCGGCAGACTCCAGAGAAGCCTCACTCCTTTGCTTGGGATGAGACGGCCCATCAGGGTGTGGCTGCCTGTCCCTGGACACTGGGGCCTTTAAGGACAGGCCCCAGGGTTTGCAGCCAGGTGGGAGGACCTGAGGGTGCTGCCCCTCAGGCCCCCTGCACCCGCTAAGCAGGGCCTTGCTAGGTACTCCCCTGTCTCACCTCAGTTCCCGAGGGACTCTCAAGGGCCAGGGAATATGGAGCCAGCTGAGGATGCAGCTGCCTCCTACTGCACCTCCACAGGGCCTGCACCGTCAATGAGCCTGAGGCCTGGCAGGCCAGGGGAGCAGGGCAGCGGGGTGGCTCAGGGATCAAGCCCGGCAGCTGTCTGCCTGGCCCTTGCTGGCCTGGCTCTGCCAGGTGACCTTGCTCAAGACCCCAACGGCCTGGGCCTGGTGTCCCCTTCAATGGGGATGTGCTGAGCATGCCACCGATGCCTGGTGCAAGCTTGGTGCCCAGCCCTATGCCTGCTGTGCCCCTGGGTCCGCATGTGTCCTAACAGGCTGGGCACACGTGTGCACAGTGGCCCTGAGAGGTGACAGTGGAGCAGATGCTCTGCTCTGGAGCGTGGGTGGGGAGGTGAAAGGAGAGACGCCATGCAGCCAGGGTTTTCTGTGAAAATAGTGGGAATATATTTGAGAAGATGAGTCAGCTGTGATGTTTACAGTATGGCTTCAGAGTCCCCACCGTCTCCATCCACATGAAAAACTTGCTGAAGGACCCACAGCACCTTCTGGAGAGGCCGTTTGGGCCTGATTTGGTCTCTGTGAAACGTCAAAATGACACACACGTTGCACCAGCTAAGAACTCACAGGCAGCCTGGAGCCTGAGCCCTAAAGCACAGCCGGAGCCTCCACCTGCCAGCCCCTCGGACTCCACGCGCTCCCAGAGTGCGCACCTGTGGGGTCGGTCAGTGCTCAGGACGACACCCCGCCCGCGGCCCTGAGGGTGTCCCTCGCTCTGGGGACTTTGGGCTGGAGCCTGGCTGGGAGGCCGCCTCAGCTGGGTCTCTCCAGCCTCCCTGACCTGGAGTCCTGCCCAATCACCTGGTCCAAATAAAGTCAAGGCGTCCTGTATTCACATTACAACATGAAAGTAGCACCAGAAACGAGAGCAGAACCGCTGGACAGAGCGGAGAGCTCCGCGGGGGCCTCCGCCTGAGTGGAGCCCCTGCGCACGGCCTTCCGCACTTTCCCGAGGGAGCCTGGTTGGTCCCCAGGATCCAGGGGCAGCAGGAGCATCCACAGTGTGGCCGGTGGCCAGCCTGACCCTGTGGCCAGAGGGAGGAGGCCTATTGTGCTTTTGGGGACCAGGTGGCTCAGAAATGGCCCAAGTGGAATGCCCCGCCCCCTGGGATTCAGCAGTGGCAGCAGCAGCAAGACTCGGGGTCGCCGGCCTCCACTCACTTCCCCTAGGTGACAGGGTCCCTGTGCAAATCTCCAGCACATTCCACAGCAGGTGGTGCCTTGCCAAGAGGGCACGGGGCTGGGGAGGAGCATGGACCACTCTGCCTTCAAGTGCTGGGTACTGAGGAGCCGCAGCTGCCCGCCCCTCACCCGCGGCCTTCGGGTGAGCGAGGGGCTGCTGTCCCACAGCCCTGCCTGGAGCACTACCCTCGGCTCCTAGCGATCATCTGGGGGAAAGTCAGTCACACTGAAGGAGGGTGGCCACAGAGCAAGCCACGCCGGAGCCTCGGATTACTCCGAAGTGCACTTCTTTAAAGGAATCTTGAAGCTGGTCAGTCTCTGGCCAAAGAGCTGGCTGAGGAGGTTGCTCTGGGACTCTGCGGTCCGGTGGTCCCGGAGCTCAGTGGCTTCTGCACCATCGACAGCCCTGCCCCTCTTGGGGGACTTGAGCAGGGGTCTGGCCTGGGGGCTATACCTGCCCAGTGCCCCCCTCCTGTGGGCACGGCTGTGCCCCTCTGGCTGCTCTGAGGGCTGTGACCTCATCTTACCATCCTGGCTACTGGGTCTTGGCTTGGCGAGAAGCACGCGGCTGGGAGTAGCCTGCTTTCTGGGGGTCCGGAGGGGCTTGTTGGGGGCTGGAGGGGCTCTTCCCAAGTTCCCCACAACTTCATGTGGGGTCAGTTCCGTAGCCTGGCCTCGCCTCCTCTTTTCCCTGTTCTCATCCATCTCCCTGGGACCTGGGAGACCCCGGGACCCCTGGTCTCCAGCCTCTCTTGGTCCCTTGGTGCAGCCCCTGGCTTGGGTTCGAGATGGGGGCTTATCTGAAGTGGGGTTTGGGCCAGGGTGTATGGGTCCTGCTGGGGTGGTGGCTGTCTCGCTTTGGAGCCGCCCACTGGCTGGTTGGGGCTGGCTGCCACCCCCTGTCTTGATGCCAGGGCCTGGGCCCCTGCTGCCCTGGGAGCTGGTTCTTGTCTTTGCTTTGGGGGAGGTGGACTTCGCCCTGTCCTCGGTGCTTTGGGTCAGCTCTCTGGGGGCCAGGCTCTCCACCCCCACAGGCTTCCTTGGTTGCACAGGGAGCTTGGGCACCTTGCTGGGAGTGGACGCTGCCGTTCTGTGTTTCAATGGCTTGGTGGCGCCACCCTTAAGGGAAGGACCCCTTGTATCCCTCTCAGGTGCCATGTGGGGTGTGGACACGGGCCTCTCTTTCTGGAGCTGAGAGGGGTCTCCGGGGGAACCGTCAGAGGCACGCATACTGCGGGCCCCCAGGCTCTTGTGTCTTCCTGAGAACGGGGGAGGAGCCCTCTTTTCCTCCAGGGGAGCCTGCTGCTTGCTGGGCTGAGCCTCATCCTCGGGCCTCTCTAGGGTGGGGTCCAGTCTCTGGTCACCTTTGCCACTAGCTGAGGCAGTGGGGAAAGGTGATAGAGCTGGGGGTGGAAGCTCCTGACTGCATGGTGGCAGCTCGTCCTGCCTGACTGGGGGGCTGGCTGGGTCGGCCCACCCCTCAGAGGTGCTGGGAGCCGCCTCCGGGCAGAGATGGGGCAGGCCAGGAGGGGAACCCTTGCTCAGGGTGGGGCTGCCCAGGGGCAGAGGCCCGGTTGCGGCCACGCCGGGTGTTGCGGGGCTGCTGGGCAGGGCCAGCTTTCGCCTTTTGTTGGGCAGCATGCCCTCCAGGGCCAGGGCCTTCTGCCTGGGGGTCCCAGGCCGTCTCACACTGCGGAGCGCGAAGGGCTGCTGACCGCCCCTCAGGTGCTTGTCCATGTGTCGGTCAAACTGCTCCTTCTTGGCAAAGGTGTAGTTGCAGGAGCTGCAGATGAAGGACCTCCTGATGACGTGCATGACGTTGGCACAGAGCTCGCAGGCGTACAGCGGCGTGTGGGGCAGCTCCCGCTCCTCCCTCACCCCGTGCGCCCCACCCAGGTGTGCCCGCAGCTCCTGGGGCTCGGGGTAGACTCCCGGGCACCGGGGACAGAGGTAGACGCGTCTGGGGCTGTGCACCGCCAGGTGGCGCTGCAGCTTGAAGGGCTTGGGGAAGTGCTTCCCGCAGTGGTGGCAGTCTCTGGAGGGGTCCCTGCAGGCGGTGGGCGCGGGCGCCGGCACGGCTGGCAGGAGCGGCTCGCCCTGGGGCCAAGGGTCGGGGGCCAGGCTGGGGCACAGCTTGGCGGAGCCGGTGGCGGAGCCGGTGGCAGAGCCGCTGGTTGGAGCTGCTGGACTGCTGCCGCTGGGTAGCCCACGGCGTGACTTGGTGCGGTCGGTGCTCACGGACCGGGTTTGCGCCTGGGGCTTTGCCCGTTCCCTGGCGGTGTCCCTCTTGGCTTCTCTTTCCCCCTCTGACATCTCCCTGGCGCTCCCACCCGTCCTGTCCACGGTGTGTCTGCCGCGGTGAGGTCTGCCCGGCGCCAGGGCGCTGTCCAGGGAGGGTGTGTGGGTGCTCTCTGGCTCCAGCAGGCCCCCTGAGGACGGCTGAGCCTGCCCCCTGCGGGCGAAGCGGGCGGCGTGCTCACGCAGGTGCTGGTTGAACATCCAGACGTCGGCCACCTCCTGCAGGCACATGCCGCAGGCCCAGGGCCCTGCCCTGCCCTGCAGGTGCCTCTGCTGCAGGTGCTCCCGCAGCCGTTCCCGTGAGCAGAACCTGCGCTCCACGCACAGGTAGCAGGTGGGTGGCGGGCAGGGGCTGTGGGCCAGTCTGTGCAGGTCCAGCTCGCCCAGGCCACGGAAGCGCTGGAAGCACACCCTGCACTTGTACGAGGCCCTCCTGCCCCGAGGGGGCAGCTCTGGGCCTCCAGCCTGTGCCGCCCCAGCTGCCCCCTCTGTCCTTTCGCTCGCCGGCCCTTGTGAGCTGGCTGCGGCCTTGAAGTCTAAGAGGCTGGCGCTGAGGAGGCCTGCGAGGTCTTCACAGGGTCCCAGAAAGCACAGGTCTTGCATCTCCAGCTTGGCGCTGAGCATCTCGAAGTCTTTGGTGTGAAGTGGCAGGAGACTGGCGCTCCCGGGAGGACCGCTGTCGAAGTGCTCTCTCTCCAGGTCTGGGGGCTCTGGGCTCGCGTCTCCCAGGGCCGTCTCGTCGGTGGGGGCCCGCAGGTCCAGGCCCCGCCACGCCGCCGGGACCAGGTGCAGCTCTGGGATGGCCTCTGACCCAGCCTCTTCCACACAGCAGGAGGGAGCCTCTTCCCTAGGGTCAGCTTCCCTGTCCGGCTCCGGGGCCCACAAGCTGAGGCTGGGGGCCCAGGGGTCAAGGCCAGGTGCCTTGCCGCCCAGGAGCCCGTCCAGGAGGAAGGGCTCAGGCAGCACCAAGGCCTCATCATCCCAAGGGTCCTGCAGGGAGAGGCAGAGGGAGCCAGTGTCGCTGAGGTCTGTGGGCAGGTGGGTGGGGCACAGCAGGCCACTTCCCTCACCGAGGGGCTTGGTTGGTGGCGGGCGCTTTGGCCTCTTGCAGCGCTTCCCGTAGACTCGGGGATTCTTCTTTCGAGTGAAGCGGCCATCCAAAGGGAAGAGCTCGGAAAAGGACACATCGTCATCAAGCAAGCTTGGAGGGTCCCCAAGTTCTGGGCCATGGGCTTCAGGAGCAGTGCCCTGCGGCCCCTGCCCCTCACCCCGGGCTCCTGGGAGGCCCCGAGGGCGGCCGCTGATAGAATTGCTCCCTATAGAGTCAGAGGCCTCCGGACCATCCAGTGACCCCTCCGCAGTGCCCTTGCCTGAACTGCCCGGGGCCCCTCTGCTGTCCTCTGCAGGCCGGCTTCCAGCAGCCCGTGCAACCTGTCTGCACACGCCTGCTGCCCCGAGTTCTCTTGGTCCCCGGGACCGCCTGGCCGAGGCTCCCCTCCGCCCCACTGGCAGCTCCCCAGGCAACACCCCGTCTGTTGGCCCCTCCGCCCTCCCCTGATGGTGCCTCTGGTTTCTGGGTGACTTTGGTGCCACCTCTGCACACAGAACCCCCAGGCCTGTGTCTGCCGTGTCCTTCAGCACCTCCGGCCCCAGAGTGGCTGAGCCAGACGTCTGCCCCACACTGGCCTCTCGATCTCCCTCCAGCAAAAGGCAGCTGCTCAGAGGGGCCAGGGGGTTGGCCACCAGTGGGCTGGAGCCGCGCCCCGCTAGACCCGGGTCAGCAGAGGCTGGGGCAGAGCTGTCCTCCCAGGCCTGTGGTTTCCCCACGTCCTCACTCAACTTCCCCTGTGGGCTGCCGGGGGAGCCTGTGCACTCTGCAGTTTGCCTCCGGCCGTCTCTGTTCTCTGTCTGCTTGGGCGGGGGCTGGCCCACCTCCGGCGGGTCTGGTCTTCTGGGTTTGGGGGCTGAAGCCCTGGTGCTGTCCCCCTGCCGCAGCAGGCCTGGGTTGAGGGGACAGCCTGATGTCCTGGGCTCCCCAGGGCTCCGCGCCTCCTCCAGAGTCTCAGGACCCAGGGTGTCCTCAGGCACCGTGGAGCCCTGGACAGGAGACGGCCCGGAGGTGCAGCCGGGGCTCCTTAGCGGGCCATTCGGTCTATCACCCCCAGGTCCCCTGTGGCTCCTCTTCCTAGGGCCCCTGCCGGCGTGGGCAGTGGGTTCTGCAGCATGGCGTGCGGGCGTGACCTGGGGGCGGCGCTGGGAGGCAGCGGTTTGGCCCGGCTGGTGCTTCCTGGCTTTGTGCCTGTTCAGGCCAGGCCTGGAGCGGAAGTGGGCAGAGCAGACCTCACAGGTCACAGGTGGCCCAGGCCTGGCTGGGGGCGGGCTCTTTTGGTGGCCTGTGGCTGTGGGCTCTGGCTTCTTTTTAAAGCCACGGGGTCTCTGCTTGGGGTCCTTCTGGGGTGTCTGGTGGAGGACACTGGTTTGGTTCTGAGGGGAATCGGACCTGAGGTTGCGGGCTGTGCTGCTTGAGGTGCTGTCCTGGGCCTTGCGGAGTCCCGTGGGAGGCGGGGTGGTGACCGGGCCACTGGTGCCACCTCTAGGAACTTTTCTCGTGCCCGGGTGCCTGGCCCCCAGGGTCCCTGGGTCCCCCTCACCCTCTTTGCCAGCCCCCGTCTCACCTCCTAGGCAGGCGTGGGGGTCTGGCCCTGTGGCCCCTGGTGAGGTGGTGTCCGTGGGCACAGCTGAGGTGCTCTCCCCTTCCACATGGCCAAGGAGAGGGGTGTTGCTGGGGGGCTCTGAGGAGGGACCTTCGGACACACTGGAAGGGTCAGGGTAGATGGCCCCCCTGAGCAGAAGCCCTCTGACTACCTCTGTGCCATCTTCGGCGGGAATGCTGGAGGGGCCAGCAGCCTGGGTGACCACCCTTGGGGAGATGGCCCCCCCTGGGGGAGGGAGGGTGTGACAAGCAGGAGGCCTTCCCAGCCCCTCTCTTTCGGGATCCTCTGGAGTTCTCAGTGTGCTGTCTTTGGGGCTATAGCACTTGTAGGTGCGGGTTGAGGCAGCACCGAGGCCAGGCTGGAAGTGGGGAGGGTCTTGGGGGCTGCTGGCCCTCAGAAGAGGGCAGCCCGGTGGAATCTCCTGGGGGCCACCGTGGCTTGTTGTCAAAAATGGAAGAGCTGCCAGGTCCCCCATGGTTCCAGCACCTATGGGGGCTTGCACACAGCTGGGCCCTCCCCCCTGACCCCGAGCAGAGTGGGATGGCAGACCCTGGACACAGGAGGCAGGTGCTGGGAGCAGCCCCCGCGGCTGGGCTTGGGCCCCGGCCAGGTGCTCGAGGCTGCAGGGAGTCAGGGTGGTCGTGATGGTGGAGGTGGGGTCGTGGGTGCCCAGGCCCCTGGAGGGGGGTGCAGGCCTCTCTCTGCTGAGCAGCAGCTGCGGGCCAAGGCCTGGGCTGGACACCTCAGGGGCTCTGTCCTCAGGTGCCTTTTGGGTGAGGGCCACCATCGGGGCTGGCATTGAGAGAGCCCCACCAGAGGGGGCAGGGCCCAGAATGGGCTGTGTCTGCTCCCAAAGGCCCACGGTGGCCTGGCTCCCCTCGAGCTCAGGGGAGCCCCCAGCTGGCCTGGCCAGGGGCTTTCCAGGATGGGCACTGAGCCTGGCCAGCTTATCTGGGCCCGCTGGGTTCCTCCAGTTAGCTGGCTGAAGCCGGCGGTCCTCACCACAGTCCTCGGGCTCCTGGGCTTGGCCAGACAAGCCCAGTTGTCCATCTGCCTCAGGCCCCAACTGTGGTCCAGTGGCTGCAGGGACAGATGTTACCTGCTTGCACTCTGGGGGGCCACTTTCCGCACTGCGCCCTCCGGGGCCTGGGGGGCCCCTGTGTAGAGGGCTGCAGGCAGCAGCAAGCAGTGCCCCCTCTGAGCCCTGCATGCTGGGTCCCAGGACCTGGAGTGGCTGGGAGCAGAGGGAGGCCAGGGCCTGCGGCCTCCTGCTGGGGCTAGCCTCAGGTGCCCATGCAGGGCTTGGCGTGGGGGGGTCCCGAGGTTCCCCGCCCAGGAGTGCCGCCGGCCGAGAGACCCCTGCTGGGGCGGCCCCCTTGCCCTCAAAGCCAGGCCCCGCTGTCAAGGGGAGGAGCCCAGCCTCCTCAGACCTTCCTGCTCTGTCCTCAGAGTGTCCCTCGGAGGTGACACTGTGACAGGCACCTGGAGGCAGACCTCCATCCCCTCGAATTGCCAGGTCAGAAGCCAGACGGGCAATGGGGTTGCCCCGTGCGCCCCATGCAGGAGAACCTTGGCAGCACCCCTCTGCCTTAGGGGGTTCTGGGGAACACTCTCCGCCCTGTCCACAAGGAAGCCACAGAGGGTTGTCCTCTGTCCCCTGTGTCCTGACCGTCTCATTATTTTTAAGAAATAGAAGTTCCTGGTTTGGGCTGCACTTGGCTGAGTGTTGGACCGCAAGCAGGAGCTGCCCGCTGGGGTCTCTGCCGTCTTCTGTCTCTGAATCTCTGGCCTTTTCTGCCTGGAACCTGATGCTGCTTCCTGCAGGGCTGAGAGGAGCCCCAGAATCAGGCTCTTTGTGGGTGCTTGGGGGAGACACTGCTTTTCCTGGGCGGCAAAGGGCTGGGCAAGGCCACTCTCCCTGGACGCTCCCCAAAGTCCCTTCCATGTTGGCTACAGCCGTCTCCATACCTTCTTCACGTCCATTAGATTCCCCAAGACCTGTGAGGTCAGCTGTTGAGACTGTGTCCTGGGGCGGTGAGGCTGGTTCTGGGCCTGGGGTGGGGCCCACGCTGCCCGCAGGGGCCACTGCGTCGGGCTCCCCTGGGGCTCTCTCTGTGCCCTCCTTCCTCTGCAGCTGGCTTTCCAACTCGGTGACCAGTCTCTTGATTTCCAGTTCATCCTCCGACAGGCTGCTGAGGCTACATTCACTTCGCTTCCCAGGCACGTGGGGTGGGCTGGGCGGTGCTGGCGGCTCTTGGGGACACTTCTTACCCAAGGACTTTCCCCCTGAGGGGTCAGGAAACTGGCTGGGCAGCACTGGCGGCACTTCCGCCAACAGTAAGAAGGAGGAGTACAGTGGGTCTATCAGAGGTTTCTTTGGGGGAGAGTTGGCCTGCGCCAGGGGCATGTGGGTGTCCACATCTGTGGACTGGCCATGGCAGAGTGACTGGTTGAATCCGTCCTCAGGCAGCCCTGCAAAGAGGGATGTGGACTCCAAGGTCAGTGGTGATGGAACATTCCCCAGGTCTGCGTCAGCAGCGTCAGGTGAATGCTTCAATGATTTGGGCTCAAGGGTGTCCATGCTGTCCTGGCGGAGGCAGGAGCCACTGGCCCTCTGCACATGGGGAGCTGAGGGCTCAGAGCACAGGCTTCCGGGGTAACAGCCCTCGAGGTCTCTGGGTCCGAGGAGTAATTCACTGGGTGCACTGCTGCTGAGAAGGGGCTCCTTTCCGGCAGGGGGGACCCCCTTGGGGTCTCTGTCAGAGCGAGCAGGGTCACAGCCTACCTCAGTGTTCGTAGCAAACAGGATGCGGGGCTCAGGGTAGGTGGCACCCGGCCTCAGAGCCTCTCCTAGCTGGTCAGGAGGACAGTCCTCTCTGGGGCCTGGGGCTGGCGTACTCTGGCCGGCCAGCATGGGGGCTCGGCCTCCCAGTGGCTGGGGTCTGTCAGTGTTGCGTCTGCCGCACTGTGTTGGTTCTGGGGCTGGGGGCCTGGCGCTTTCTCCCACAGAGATGGCTGCAGAAATGAACCCCTCTCTGAGTTTGGAGGCTGATTCTTTGGCTTTTTCAGGCTCCTGGGCCTTCTGGGGGAAGTCCACGGGTGCGTGGCTTTCCTCCGGGCTCTTGCTGTTGGCAGGAACCTGTGGGGGATGCTTAGGGGACGCCGTGGGGCCATCAGCATGCTCGCGACGCAGCCCCACAGGGGTCCCTCCAGCAGCTGCACCTCCTGGTGGGCTGCATGGCCCCATGGGGGCTGGGGAGCCCCTGTCCTCGCTGGCTTCGTGCCTCAGGCCTTTCCTGGGACCCTGGGGTGAGTGGTCCTCCCTTTTCCTGCATTGGTGCCACCGTTTATGGCCATGGTGGGAGCGGCCCCGGGAGCCAGGGCCCTGTGTCCGGGGATACTCCTCCTCGGATTCGGAAGCGCACTCCGTCAGCCTGCCGCCCCGGGTGCTGGGCAGGGCTCTGTTCAGCGGGGGCCCCCGTGAACAGAGGCGGTGCTGGGCCTGGTGCCTGTGGAACTTGTTCTTCTGCTGCACGATCTTGTGGATGAGCTCCTTGCTCCAAGCACCACCCCGGACCCTCCTCTTCCTGGGGTCCTTTTTAGGGGGCAGTCGCAGGCGCCTGGAGCTCCTGGTCTCTGTGGCGAGGGAGGTGGCTCTCCGGGCCTGGCCATCTGGATCTGTGTGGCCCTGGGCCTGAGTTCTGAGGTCCCGGGGGCAGGGCGGGGGCTTCTCCGTGCCACAGCCCCTCTTCCTGGGCCTCAGGCAGGGCCCCTTGGGGCCACTGTCTGTGTCCAGTTCTCTACGAAGCAGCTTGAACTGCTTCCCTCTTCGCTGTGGTCTGACCGGGCTGGCGGCATCTGCCTTCACAGGTGCCAGGCCCAAGGAACGGGTTTTGGGCCGATTTCCAGGGGGGCAGCTTCCATCCGCAGGGCAGGGGGCTCGGGGCTCTGGTGTGTCGGCTTTGGCTGGGAGCAGGTCCTGGGCACTGTGCTCTGGAGCCACCCCTGGCCGGTTGTGGGTGGGCAGCCCAGCTCCAGGTCCTCTGGGGCCAGAAGGCTCTTCGTCAGCGAAGACGTCGATGAAGCTGCTGTCTATCTCGGGGTTGTCTGACTGGTCTTCCATGCCGTTCAGCGCCTCGGTGATGAGGCTGTCCAGTTTGGCCTCGTCCTCCATGTCCAGGTCTGAGGCAGGGAGTGGGAAGGAGTTGGCCAGGCTGGGCAGGTAGCTGGTCCTCAGGGAATCGTCCCTGGCCAGCAGGAAGGGGACAGTCTGACTGTGGCTGAGGGGGCCCGTGTGCACGTGGGTGGGGGCCTTGGGGGTGGTGGTGGGTGCAGGGGGCCCTGGGGGCTTCTGGGGGCCATCCCCTGCCCGGGCCGGCCTGCAGAAGTGCCGGTGGGCCAGGAAAGCTGCCAGGCTGCCATAGTTGCGGTCACACTGCCTGCAGGTCAGCAGCACGTCCAGCTGGTCCAGGCTGGCACTACTCAGGGAGAAGTGGTGGCTGGGGTAGGGGGGCGGCTCTTGGGGGAAGCCCTGCAGCAGCTCCTCTCCTGCCCTGGGGCCCTCGGCCCCCCGCCCGTCTGTGGGGAAGGCGAAGGCCTTGGCCGGCTCCAGCTGGTAGTGGGTGGGGAGGGCGTGGGGGGGCTCTGGGGACGGGAAGGCGCTGCCAGTCTCCTGGGGATGGGGGGCCGGGTGGAAGAAGGCAGAGGGCCCCAGGGGGCCGGGCAGCTGGCTGTCCTCAGGGCTGGGGTTGGCAGGGCTGCTGGAGAGAGGAGACAGGGAGGAGCAGGAGCTGCTGCCCACAGTGGTGGTGGCAGGCGAGGGCAGCGGGGACTCGCTGGGGGAGGTGCCCACCACCCTGGGGGGAGGCAGGCCAGGGGTCCCTCGGGGCGATGCCTGGGGCTGGGCTCCCCCAAAGAACAGGGGCTGGGCCCCAGGGTCACTGGGCCCACTGTAGGGGAACAGCCCCGGAGAGCTGCCTCTCACACCCAGGGCCTCTGTGGGCAGAGCTGCTTGGCAGGCAGCACCGAGGCCTCCATGGCTGTCTCCCTGCCACTCGGGGGTGCCCCTGGGGAATGGCAGCTGGCTCAGGATCTCCATTCGGTGGGGGCTTGGCCCAGGGGTTGGGAGCGCTTGGGACCAGGGCACTGGGGAGTTTTGAGGGAGGCAGAGCCCCTGGCCTGGGCCAGGCTGGCCTTTGAGGAATGCTGTCCTGGTGGTGTCTGGGGGGCCCACGGCAGCTGTTGGGTAAGGGGCTGCCGTGGGGTCCCACAGTTGGGGCAGTCGGGTGGGCGGGGGCCCCGGGGTGGTCAGCTCAGTGTCCGCAGGCTCTGGGCTGGTGCCCACCCCGTGGGCTCCGTATGCTTGCCCTGGAAAGTGCCTTTGGGACAGAGGGTTTGGGGGCCCTCTGGGGCTCCCCATGCCATCATGGGCTGAGGGGGCTCCGTCAGGAAGGACTGTGGTCAGGCTCTTGTGCAAACTCTCAGGGAGGGGGCTTGGGGCCAGGTGAGCAGCACCAGTTGGGGAGAGGGCACCGCCAGGGTCTGTGGGGTCGTCGAGGCCGCCCGGCTGGCTGGGGTAGCAGGGGAGGGTGTGGGGGGCAGGCCCCGCAGGCAGCGGGTAGGCGGCACCTGTGCCCACGCCAGCCTCCTGCCAGGTGCCTGTGGGCTGGTGGAAGGCAAGCACCAGCCCCCTGCCAGCGTAGTCCTGCCCGGCTGTGTCTGCAGGGAAGGGCTTGGGGCCAGCTCCGTGTGGACCCTGGGCCGGGAAGGGGAACTGAAAGGAGCCCCTCTGGGGGCTGCTGGGCTTGCTACCTTTAGAAAAGGGCTCTGGCTCTGGGGGAGGGACCCCAAAATCAGCACCTGGGAAGTCATTTGCAGCAGCTGGAGGCCAGGTGTTGGCCCCTCTGGCCTGGAACTCAGGGTAGGAGGCTGGCCCATGGGGACTGGCCCTGCTGCTCTGGGGGGCCCTCAGAGGCAGGGGCCCTGGGGTGGCCTTGGGTGAGGTATAGTCGGTGGAGGTAAGGCTGGAGGGGGCCTCCGGGAAGCACCTTTGGGAGTTGCACCCTTTGGGGGCAGGCAGGGCCTTGGCCCCCAGGAGGCTGGGCCTAGGGTGGGCTCCAGTCTGTGGGCCCCTGGGGCCTTCTGCTTCTGGGTCCTGAGTGGCCTTGCACGGGGAGCCCTCAGGGGTTGCATCTAGGGTGGGTTTGGCCCTTGAGCGGGTGATGCTCAGACTGCAGAGCCGTGTGGGACTACGGCCTGCCCTGCCCACTGCCCACTCGGGAGCCTGGGGACCACGCCTCCTGGGCAGGGCCTGGGTACTCAGGAGCAGGGCCGTGGCCTCAACTTCCCTGGCTTGCCTTGGCTGGGCCTCGGGAGGCTCCCGGGCCTGGGCCCTACCGGCTGCTTCCCTTGAACCTTGGGTGGTCCTGCTGCCTGGGGAGTGGTCTTCGATGGGGGGCTGGAGGGGACGCCCCAGGCCACGGGCAGCTCGGCAGGGCTGCAGGTCTCCGGTCATGGTTGGGGGCGGTGCTCTTCGGGGCCGCTCCCCTGGCATGGCCCCACCGTCCTGGGCACTAGGAGGATGCAGTGGTCCGAGTGGGGCCACAGGGAGTGGGCTGGGTGGCCATCCTCACCCCTTGGGGGTCCCCAGGGAAGCCTGCTCTCATGGTCCTGAGCGGAGCCTGCAAGGAAAGGGCAGAAGTGAACGGAGGCTCATGGGGCTGGGGCGGCCCCAGCCTGGCAGGGAGGCCATGCTGGGCCTCCCAGGAGGCCGTGGCCAGGCCAGAAGCAGGAGCTGCAGGTGTGGCCATCACAGACATCCTGCTCTAAGGGAAGGGGCTGTGCAGCTCAGTGCCTGGGGGAGCCAAGGAGAGGGTTTCGTGCCAGCCTGAGCCAGGGACTCTGGAGGGTGGTGGGCGAGAGATGGATGGGAAGTGGGGAGGAAAGCAGGGGACAAAAATGGGAAGGAGGGGGGCGGGGGAGGGGAGAGGGCCTGCCTGGGGTCGGAGGTTCTGGGAAGACCACTAGGCTCCTCTCCCGCCCTGCCAGGCACCTGCCAGGCCGAGAGGGGAAGGCCTGGCGTGGCCCACCAGGCACAGATGCAGGTGGGTGGGTGCCCACTCCCCAGCCGCAGGACACGGGGGCAGTGTGGACCTCTTGGAGGCTACGCCTGACTGCTGGGGCTGTGGAGGACCTCTGCTGCTGGCCGCACCTGTGCTCGGCCGGAGCCCCTGCCCTGGGGGCTGCGTAGGAGGCCTGCAGCCCCCGTTCCGGAGTCTCCCCCTCAAGAAGGAGCCGACCCCTTTCGGAGCCCCTTGACCCTAGCCCAGGCTCTGGAGAAGCCCCTGCCTAAGCACAGTTTCTGTCTGCCGAGGCCCCAAGGGCCTGTGTGCATCCCCTGCCTCCCTGAGCCCACTCCCACCTGCCCCACAGCTCCGCCTTCATCTATGTGCCCCAAAACCTTGGTCCCAGGGCTTCCCGGGCCATCCGTCACAAATCACTATCCTCCCTGCTTCAAAGGCTGGCTGAGGCCATGCAGCCTGCTCCTAGGGAGCTTGGCCCCTTCCCCACTCAGGCCAGCTCCACTCCGGTCCCATGTGTCCTTAGGCCCCTCTTCTGGACGTGGATGGGACCCAGGGTTACATGGTGGTGGGTGCTGGGGCAGGGGCTCCTCCCCACCTCCATAGGCATTGGCCCCAGAAGAGAAGCTGACGAAGGGCTCAGGGGGGCCTGCAATGGCACCAGAAGGGCCTGGACCCTGCCCACCACCACACAGCCAGCAGGCAGAGAGAGCCTGCTCCCCACATGCGCTCCCAGGGCTGCTCGAGGGCCAGGCCCAAACCTGCACATCCAACCAAGGACAGGCAGTGCAGAGTTGCCCTGGAGTGCCCTGCCCAGCAGGGGCGTCTGCCCTTCTTGGGGCCTGAGGGTCCCCGACTCTCCCTGGGCGCAGTACCAGTGCCCCCCAGCAGAGGGCACCACCATAGAACCCAGAGAAGAGATATGCTGGACGGTGAGGTACCCCTTCCTCCAGGGCCACCGCTGGGCCCCTTCCTGTCCTGTTAGTTGGGGAGGGCCCCTCCCTGTCTGGTCCTCAGTGAGGGTCAGGCCTGTTGGGTGAACAGGTGACCAGGCAGCAGAACAGAGCTGAGCTGCTGAGCACTTTCAGGTGTGACTCTTTCCAGCACAGTGGGTTTGGCCCCTTGGCCATTCCAGACACCCGCCTAGGGCCAGGCTGAGGCAGAACCCCTGTCTCATGGGTGACACCCTCCCCTGTCTTGCAGGTCAAGAGCCTTGGGCTGGGAGCTGAGGAGACCACCAGAGGCAGAGTCCCAGCTGGACAGGGGAGGGGAATGTGCCCACAGAACTTATCCCTAGGGAGGGCTGCCAGACTGGAGAGGCCTCAGATCTTGGCTGCTACACAAGGACCACCAGATCACAGTGCCATGTGGCCACCTGCCCAGCTCAGGGCTGGGTTGCAGGCCTGTGCCAGCTCTGATGCCTGGCTCTGGGGAGATGGGCTCCTGGGGAGCCAGCTGGCAGCTCCGTCTAATGTCCTGTGTGGGAAGGCAGAGGACAGGTGTGGGAGTCCTGGGGGACAAAGGCATCTCCGGACAGTGGCAGGTGCCAGCCTCCAGGCAGCTGGTGACTTCTACGTACCTGGGGAGCTGGGGCCCCTTGACGTGGTCGACGCACGGCTTCCTGAGGGTTGGGCCTTTCTTGGCTGCAAAGAAAGGAAGGGGTATTGGTGTTACTGTGGAGCAGGGCTCTGTGCCTAGAGCCCCGGGCAGCAGGCAGCACAGCCCCCTTGCCCACCGCCACCCAGGGGCAGAAGCTTGCCCAGGGGAAGCGGGTGGCAGAGCCCACGAGGCCAGAGGCGGATCTGGCCGCTGGGCCGGTAGGCTGGGGTCAGGCGGTCACTTCATTTCTCTGCACTCACTTGGGTGCAGGTCATGCGCTGGCGCAATTGGAAGGTGGGGGTGGGAAGGCGCTGTCCTCCCTGCAGACCCTTCCCCAGTCCTGCCAGGGAGTCGAGGGGGAAGATGCAAACGCCAGCAGACGGGGCCAGACGCCCCACTCCCCTTCCCCAGATACGTCTGCCACCTCGCCGCTCTGCACCTTCCACCCTCAGTACCCTGGAGACCATGCCAGGGCGGGCCACAGAGAAGCTGCTTCTGCTCACCCCCCACCCCGGCCACCCACACGCGGCTGCAGATGGGTCCATGTCCCTCTGGCCTGGGCCTTTAGCTGGGTAATGGGCAGATGCACTTGTAATCTGGAGAGGGGCTGTCGGGTCACCCCTGTGGGGTTTAAACTGTGGCCAGGTGTTCTGTGACCTGACCCTGGTGAGGTGCAACCCAGTTGCTCCCACTTGAATGTGGGTCAGGCCCAGCGACTCCGCTGACGGCAGGACTGGTGGAGGTGAGGGCGTCGTGGCCTGTGCAGACCAGAGAGCCACTGCAGCCGCCCTCCTGCTCTAATCACGCACCGGGTGCTGGGGGAGGGGGCACCAGCAGCCATGTGGCCAGACTCGGCCCACGGAGGCCCACGGAGGCTGCTGCCCAGGCAAATCTGCAGCCCCAGAGAGCCTTCAGATGGGGATGTGTCCCTGCCGACTCCCACCTGCAGCCTTGGGAGACCTGCTGACCCCTGCTGGGCTACACCCCTCCCTGACCGAGACCCCAGCAAGAAAGGGTTGTATTAGGCGGTGGCGGCGGCAGCGCGATCAGCCACTTCTCCGTGGTGCCACTAGAACTGCAGGCTCCTCTGCACCGTGTGCTGGTCCAGCCCACAGAGCAGCAAGCTGGCCCTCCTGAGGTGGCAGATGGCCACCATTCACTCACAAAGCGTCACATCTGCACCATGCTGTGCTGGGCACTGGGCACATGGCCCTAGGTGGCTGATTCATGGCCTACCTCTCATCACAAAGACAGAGTCAGCAAATAGCCACCGATGTGGAGGCTGAGTCTCAGAGAGGTGCTGTGGCCTGGGTGAGGCCACACAGCCGGTACGTGGCCCAGCAGGTGCCAGGGCAGGCCTGCTGTCCCTGCGTCCCTCTGTGCTTGACACACGCTGACTTTGTGCCTTTGGTGGAGGCTCCAGCCCAGCTGCCCCATCGTTCTGTCCTTCCCACCTGTGCTGGTCCAGGTTCTGGGGGTGCCCCGCCTCCGTGTCCAGCTGTTGGGCAGAACTCAGCCCCCCTGCCCATCCTCAGTCCTGGGTGGTGGCCCCTCGCTTCCCTCAGCACCCCGGGGCGCAGGAGTGAAGCTGCCAGCTCCCATCCAGAGCCCAAGGATGAGGGGCAGCAAGGGGCAGCGTGGGCCCCATCTCGGGTTCCAGCCCCGCCTGGGCTCTTGGCAAAGCCCCCTGCGCTGGTGTGGGTTTCAGCAGGCCGGGCCCCTTTGAAGAGCAGAGATCCAATCCCAGGTCCCAGGCGGCCCAGTGAGCCCCAGCAGTGGGAGCAGTTCCCCTCGGATGGGCTACGGGCTCACCTGGTAACTCAAGACCAGCGTTGCTTAGCTGGCTGGCTCCGTGGGCCTAGGGGCCGCTGGCCCCTGGGAGTGGGCCAAGCCCACAGACGCAGGCCCCTGCAGCTGCCCATCCTCTCTGCTCCCAACATTCTTCCTTCACAGCCTCTTCCAACCTGCCCCGTCCCCCCCGTGGCCTTCCGACTGCAGAGCTGGACCCCCACTCCAGGCTGCTCCTGGCCCGTCCTCCTACATCAGGCCTTGGCCCAGAGCTCCCTGCACAGACCTCCTGGCTCCTGGAAGAGCACCCAGTGGCCTTGGGGCTGACAGATGGGCTCTGGGGATCCTGGCTGTGGGTTTGGGGCCACCCAGCCTCTCTGGGGCAGTCCCCTTGCCTGTGGAAAGGGACATCAGGGGTGGGCACTCATGCATGTGGCTGGAAGAGCTCACCAAGGTGTTTCATGCAGACCAGCAAGAGCCCGTGGAGTCTGCCCTGAAGACAGCCATCCACGGGAGGACCTGAGGCCAGTCTCTAGCCCTGCTGGCCCAGTCCTGGCCTTGGGGCCCTGGTGGCTCCCTCACTGTGGCCTTGGCTGGTCTGCTGTTGCGAAGGGTCAGTCTTAGCCAGGTGCGGAGAGGGAGGCTCAGGTGTGTGGGGAGCGGCAGAGCCAAGGCCAAGTCAGGCAGAGTCCACATCCCTGTGCCCAGAGACACCACAGCATCATGAAGGCGGAGCCAGGGCCGCTGCCCACCGTGAGGCCCTGGCCACGCACTCGCACTCATCTGCACCTGCTCCCCGTCCTGTGAGGTCGGCACTGTCCTCAGACTGAGGCACGGGGCCGGGATCTCTTGCCCAGGTCAAGAGGTGGGGCTGGGAGGGACTGGCTCTGTCCAGAGCCCAACCGTCCAACCAACTCTGAAGGCTGGTTCCCTGCTCCGCCCACCTTGGCGGATCCCACCTGTGCTATGCTACTCAGCACTGAACCCCAAGTCCGGCCTCCCTAGCCCGCACTGCAACTGGCCTCTGGCTGGACACAGACCTTCAGCCAGTGGCCACTCTCCAATGGGCAAGCTGGCTGAGGCCAGATGCCCCTCACGGCGTTGTGCCTCCTCTTATTCACCCATGACGCCCTCGGCCATGCCATGGGCCCTGTGTAGGACATTCAACCTGGGCCCTCACCCAGGGTGTCTCCCTCTGCCCCACACACCCATCCTGGCCCTGTCCATGAGGGCTGGGCGTTCTGGGGAGCAGAGCCATGCAGGGGGACACTCCAGGCTAGCTTGCAGTCCTGGGCCGGGGCAAGCTGCCAGTATTTCACAAGATTCCCCTTTCCTTTCATTCAAATGCTGCCGCTTTTCTTAAAAAATGGTTACCTGAGCGCTCAGGTAAAGCTCTGCAGGTAAAGCTATATCTGCGATATGGCCTGGAGGTAGGCCCAAGAACACTGCAGGTTATCGCTGCATTTATCTTAATTGCTCGGGAAGTGGAGGCTGGAGAGCAGGCCCGCAGGCAGGGGTCTGTCCCGCCTCCTCGGTGCACCTTGGAGCCGGGTGGAGAGCCTGTCTTCCAAGATGCCAGGGCGTGGCTGTCGGGTCAGGGTTCCTGTTTGAGGATGGAGCCCGCCGCCCTCCAGCTGGCTGGGAGCTGGCCCGGGTGCTAGGCAGGTGCTGGTCACCCTCTCCCCATCGCTTTGTGCCACAGAGGCAGTGTTCAGGGGGCTGGATATTGTTTCTGACCTGGGCGCCTCGCTCCCACCAGCCCTCCAGTGGAGCACCAGGACCTCCTGACCCAACCTACGTCCTCGCCGAGGGCAGCCTCGGGCCTCCTCCAGCCTCCTCCAGCACCGCTGCCTGACTCGGAACCTGCCCCTCCAGGCCCCTGTCAGTCCTGGCTCTGCCTCAGGGCACCTGGAGGGTCAGAGGCCACTCCCTTGGCCTCCGCCGCATCCAGAGGCAGAGGTGGCCCAGGACAGCACCCTGGGGGATGCAGCTCATCCTGGCCTTCTGGTCCTGGCCCTCAGCTCAGCCGTGAGCCCACGCCTCCCTCGGCCTCCTGGGCACCGCACGCATCTGGCTTGCAGGAGTGACCCCAGGGAGCCCCAGTCCTAGAGGCACAGCCAGCGAGAGCCAGGCTGTTCGAAGCCCAGGAATGGCTTGTCCTGGGGCTGCGCGGGTCGTCGGGACACGTGGTGGAAGCCACATAGCGACCCCAGGGCTCTGTGGACCTGCGTTGAGGACCAGAGATGGGGTGGTGTTTCCCTGAGACGAGTGGTCAGGCGGTTCTGTCCGGGAGTCCTGGAACAAGGCTAGACCAGCACATTCACGTCACAGATGGGAACGGTGGCTCAGACGGGCTTGGCTGAGGCCACACAGCAGCAGACGGTGTTCTGCTGCCCCTGGTTCAGAGCTCCCTGCAAAGGCGATGCTTGATGCAGCCAGTGGAGGAGGCAGAGGGCAGGGTTTGGGGCCCAGCTCCTGGGCTCCCGAGGAGGGAAGGGAAGACCAGTCTGCTTGCACAACAGGTCTGGAGAAGAATGGACAATGTCCTCCAGGTGGTGAGCCCCCATCACACTGAGGAGCAAGCCATGTGTGGGGCAGAAGCCTGGAGACCCGGGAGCAGCCCCCGGCTGTGTCCTGGCCTTGTCTTGGGCTGGAGCTTGCCTTCTGCTCAGCTGCAGACTGGGGGCCTCCCTGGCTCCACCTGGAGTGGACGCCCAGGCGATCAGACCCTGTCCTCCACAGGCCTGCTGAATGCCCTGGCCCCAGCCCTTCAGCCTTGGCGGCCTGGCCCTGTGGGTCACACTGAGAGGGCCTGGGAGGGCGTACGGTCTTGGAGGCCTTTGTGGGGACAGCGGCTACCGTCCCAAGCTCACAGACTGCCCACCCCACCTACACATGACTTCTTGTCCGAGAGGCAGCCTCTCCTGCTGAAGCGGGCATGCTCTTGTGAGGGGCTCCCAGACCCTCTGGGCCAGAGGCCTGGACTGGCCACTGCGTGCTGTGGGAGGCCTGCACCGTGTCCTGTGCCACACCTTGACCCAGGGGGCACACATGAGGAGGCAGCCAGGGAGAGGGAGGCCTGGGGGGTCTCTTACACCTGCAGCTGGGGCAGCCTCCATCCATCCCTCCGACGAGGAGGCAGTGGCCGCCTGGTGGAAGACCGATCTGGAATGGAGCCCAGAGCGCCCTGTGCCGTCTGGAGGAAAGGGCCGCCTCTCCGGCTTCTGGGAGCCGAGCCCTCTCCCCCAGGTGTGGCCTCCACCTGAGCAAAGGGACCGGTGGCCCTGTTGGAGGGCGACTTCCTCCTGAGCTCTCCTGAGTGACAGATCAAGGAGCCCCCTCCGCCTGGGGCTGTGCTAATTACTTTCCTGCTGTGGCTCAGAATCCTATCAGCTTCTTTTTTCAATTAAAAGTGATGATAATTTTGCTTCCTAAAGACAAGAGGATTAGCTGGCCATGCAGAGACTGGGCGGAGGCTGGGCGGGAGGCTGGGCCCGGCCTCAGGGCGTGTGTGGGTGAGGACTCCCAGCCCCTGTGCTGGTGAGGCTCCTGCTGACACCGCAGGCCAGCACACTCCTGTGCGGATGCCTAAGCGAGCTGGCCACCTTCTTGACAGGCCCGGGGTCTTGCTGAGGTGTGAGGAGGGTGGGGGTGGCTCTGGAGGAGGTGGGGCCAAGGCCTGTGCTGCAGGCTGCCTGTGCTGCAGGCTGCGGTGGCCCCTGTCCTGCTCTGACTGGCCCTGCTCCAGGTCTCACCTGGCCAGCACCACCACCCCCATCCTCTGGAGAGTTCTGTTGCTCTGCATGGCTCAGGTGAGAAACTGGGGCTCAGAGAGGGCAAGTGACTGCTCTAAGGCCACAGAGCTAGGAAGAGGCATGTGGGGATAGGAGCCTCCTTGTAGACAGCTCTGGCTGTGACCTTCCCAGTGGCCATGGTCTCCTGAAAGGTTCCTGGGTGGCAGGCCCTGTCCTCAGTTGCTGTGTGGCCTCAGTCTCTGGGCAGTAGGATGAGAGGCCCAGTTCTCCTGTGGACCCACACTGATCTGGCAAACTCGTGGCCTCTGGGAGTGTCTAATGGCACCCTCTCCTGTGGGCCGGGATCCCATCCCCTCAGGAAGGCCAGGCTTGGTGGTGGGGGTCATCTGGCGGACTGTTCAGAGTGGGCCCCTGGCTGCAGCACCCTGGCAAGGGGCGGCCCTGCATGCTGGGCTCTGCAGGCCCTGTGTGGCCTGCCCTCCTGCTGGGTTGTCCTGTCCCTAGGACAGTAACCCCTTGCTGGGAGGACAGAGGGCGACCTGCCTGCCACCTCTGGCTCTCTTGACTTCCCTCAGGCTCAGTTGTGGGCACCATTCCTGATCCTCCAAGGCATTGCCTCTGGCTGGCCACAGGGCCTTTGCTCTTGCTGCTCTCCTCCAGGAACTCGCACCTCTCAGGTCCCAGATCTTGTGGCTGCTCTCCTGCCCCCTGCCCATGACCTTCCTGAGCCTTTGGTGACTCATTTGTGGCCCTTGGGCTCTTCTGAGGAGGTGTGAGGAGCTTGTATTCCCTTCTTGCTGTTCCCCACCAGAGACCCCAAGGAGGCAGGGGCTGCTGGGACCCTGAGGCCCCGTGTTTTCCTGACCACACAGCAGCTGGCTCCCTCCCTTCCCCAGACCATCCCAGCATGGCCCCCTCAGCCATGGACACAAGCTGCACCCTGGTTCTGGACCCTCTGGCCCCACTTGCGGATAAGAACCGAGCTCCAGGCCAGCGGTGGCCGCAGCAGGGTGGATTGGACACAGGCTGGAGCCGCCTCACCTTGCGGATGCCAGCATGGTGCTGCTCTTCCGAGGCCGGGTCTGCAGCAGACGGGGCTGGCGGGCATCAGCGTCCCTCCTGCTGGGACTGAGTGGGCCCCATAAAGTACCAGAAAGCCATGGTGCTGGAGGCAGGGCCGCCAGGTCTCAGCCTGGGGACGGCCCTTCCTCAGTGCCGCTCATGCCATGGCCTGTAATTTACTGTCTGCACGGCAGCTCTGCGGCCTGGGAGCAAGGAACCTCCGCTGCCCACTGGCCTTCCTGGCCACCAGGGCTGCCACTGCCAAGAGCCACCTAGGGTTGTCTGGGTGGGGCAGGGGCAGGGGCAGAGGGTGGGGGCCAGTCCTGCGGCCAGACAGATGCGGCCTGGGGCTCATCCTCCTCTGGCCCTTCCTCCTGGACAGCCACAGTTTGCCCAGCTAAAGGCACCGCTTACAGCTCGCATCCTGCGTCCACACTGGGGCAGTGCCAGCACTGGACAGGGGACCGGCAGGCGGCTGCCCACGGAAGCCGCGGAGCTTCCTTCCCACGCGGTCACAGGCCACGCCGTGCTGGGGGAGTGGGCGCCAGATCCTCCCTGGCCAAGGGTGACAGCCAGGAAACTGGCTCAGCAGGCTTCCTGGTTTTCCAAGAAAAGCCAGAAATCCAGGTTCTAAAGCGAAACCACCCTTCCTGACACCGGCAGGGGCTTCAC
Source organism: Sciurus vulgaris (assembly GCF_902686455.1). Taxonomy (NCBI): domain Eukaryota; kingdom Metazoa; phylum Chordata; class Mammalia; order Rodentia; family Sciuridae; genus Sciurus; species Sciurus vulgaris. The sequence continues at coordinate 1,382,432 of NC_136478.1, forward strand.
ATGGAACTGAACTGCTGTGCGGGCCGAGCCGCCGCCGGGTCCAGCCTGGGCCGCGAGTGACCTGTCCCAGCGTGTGGCCTCCAGGATCTCTGGCAGGACCGCTGCTCACTCGCTTCTCCTGGCAACACAGATGGAGCCCCGGGAGTGGCTGCAGATGGGATGGACACACGAGCCCCAGGCCCTGACAGGGTCATGTCCAAGGTCACCTGCCCCATGCTGGCTGAAGGACGGCCATGCTCAGGAAAGTTCCAGAGATCCACAGGGTCACTATCAGAGCAGGAAAGTCCATCAGAACAGGATCCTGAGAGCTCCCCATGCTCAGAGAGGGTGAGGGTGCTGCACAGCAGGCCGTGGAGAGTGCACTGCAGCCAGCACACCCCAGGCCCGTGGCCCTGTGGCCCTGCAGGCTGGGCCTGGGGCGGGAGAGGGCTGAGCTGGAGGGTGGCAGCCTTGTGGCCCCACAGAGGCAGGATGGGCCACAGGCCCCACACCTCCTGATCTGAGGCGGGAGGCCAGCAAGGGGAGGGGCCCCAGGGCACCCAGCACAGGGCAGCTGCCGTCCCTGCCCAGGCCGCTGGCCTCGCCCGTGGGGCTGCCTGATGTGGGCGTGGAGCCAGCGTCAACACTGGCATCTGCCCTGGCTTCCTGGGAGTCCCGCCGTGTCTGCAGCCCAGGGGTCTCTGCACCACCTCTCCAGCCTCCCCAAGAAGCCACGCCCAGCACCCCCGAGAAGGAGGCTTCCTGCTTCTGCATTGCTGTGTCAGCCGCTGGGCAGAGCCACCGACTGCAGGGTCCGACGTGGCCCCCAGAACCCACCTGGAGGACCTGCAGCCCCACCCTGCCCAGCGCCCCTGCCCTCCCCAGGACCCCTGCAGCTCTTCCCTCTCCAGGCCTCACACCTCCACGTGGCACCTGTGCTCAGAGAGCTCAGGGACACGCTCACAGGCGCAGAAGTGTGCGTGCCCCTCCTACCACCTGGGGCCTCCTCCGCCCGCCACCCCTGCCTGCGCTTGGCACAGAGGTGGGACCCGCGTGCCTGCTCTGGCCGTGGTATTCCACAGGCCTTGCCGCCTTGCAGAGGAGGCAGCTCAGTCCCCGTGCGACCAGGAGTTAGCTCTTCCAGCAGCTGACTGAGTCTGGGGACCTGGCAGACCCTCTCTGGACAGGCACCCCCAGCTCCAGGTCACACCCAGGGGTCTTGGCCATATGACCCAGGCTGCTGCCAAGTGCCCAGCCCAGCCCTGGCCCCAGAGCCATTGCAGAGGGGCCCACTGGCGCTGGCAGGGCCGGGGCGCGGCTGCATAAAGCTGACATTCATCCCACGGGCTTGCTCTGCTCTGGGGCCTCTGAGGGCCGCCAGCCCCTCCCTCCTGCCTGGGGTTTCCTCCATCCACTGGAGGAGAGCTGGACAGGAAGCAAGCAGAATGCTCTGCAGGACTGGAAACACCCAGGGCCCGCTTGCAAAGCAAGCGGCACACGGAGCACACGGAGGCTGGGACGGGCAACAGTGTGGATCTGCAGGGAGGGGTCCAGGCCGCAGTGCAGAGGCAGCCCAAGAAGCCCACACCAGCAGAATGACCAGGATGGCCTGAGAGGGTGCAGGGAGGTGCCCAGGACCAGAGCCGGTGGGATCAGCAGACCTGGCCTGTGGCTAGTCCCCCTGGCGTGGCCCCGGCACCCCTCGCCTTGGGTGTTTTCCCCCCCAACTCCATTTCTTCAACGCTTCAAAGGCGCAGAAGGAGGCCCAGGGGAAACCAGCCATCAGCCCGACAGCCAGGACTTAGACCTCAAGGCCGCTCTAGCTCCTGGCCCCCAAGGTGAAGGGAGCAGGCGCCTGGCCCCTTCTCTGCGGAAGGGAAGGGGTGCATCTGGGCGGGAGTGCTCTCCAGGAAGGCCTCCCACCCACCCTGGCCTCAGGGGCCGTGGGGTCGCAAGAGGTGCAGTGCTCACCATGGCCCAGGCCCCCGGAGCGGCCAGGCCGAGCCCACCACCCACACTCCCTCCACTTCCGACTCTCAGGGGGGCCCAGCAGACCCTGCAGTCGCCCTGAGCCTGGAAGCTGACCGGGCCCTGGCCAGCCTGGCCCCCTCCCTGGGCCATGTGGGCCAGCCACGTGAGGGCCTGCCAGACCAAGCCCCGGAGCCGAAGACGACGACTCACGCACCAGGCGGCCGCCGCTCTCACAGCTGCCCTGTCTCCGTGGCTGCCGGGCCTGGAGCACAGATGAGCAGCCAGGAGGCACTTCACCAGTGGCTCTCAGTGGCCGCCAGGACCTGCTTCACCACTCAGCTCTGACCCCTGTCAGTAGAAGCCCTCAAGGCAGGCTGACCCTGCTTCCTGCTAAAAGGGCTTCGATCTGCATAGGGCAGGCCTGCAGATGCCAGGTTACAGGATAAGAACCCCTTCACTTTGCTGTGTGACCTCGGACAACTGACTTAGCCCCTCTGTGCCTTCTGTCCCCACTGTAGATGGTCTGGCGAGTGTCCTACCTCGCAGGGACTCATTAGCAGTCAGCTCAGGATGGCCTCAGTGCCAGCGATTGCTCCACATCACCAGGGATGCACCAGCCTACCCTCCCACTGCCCCAGCAGGCACAGACACACCAATATCTAAGAACGGGGACTCCACTTTCCTGTCAGAAATAAGGACGTGGCGCGTACAAATCGACCCTCGGTGCTGCCCATCCTGGGGCCCATGGTGGTCCCCAGCCCTACGCCTGCAGGCAGGCTATACAGAGACGGGAGTCGGCAGACGTGTGCCTGTGTGCAGCCCCCTCCTCACTGCCAGACGCTGGCTCCCAGCACAGACCTAGCAGAGCAGGAGACAGGCACTGGTGCATGGCCAGGAATGAGTGGACGTAGACCAGGCCAGCCTGGGCACCGAGGCCCAAGTCAGTACTCAAAGGCAGACACTGCTTCCAGCCTCGGCTGCTAGGGACACTGGCCACAGGGTGCTGGGCTCCCATGGGGTTCACGGCAGGTGGTGGGCAAAGGCCCAGAGGCCACTGGCTGCCGCGGTACCAGGGAGGGGCTGGTGCTTCGACGCCACGTCTCTAATAGCTTGGACGTGGCCTGTTTGTCGTTCTGAATAGTGTGGTCATGCTGGTTTTAGGTATGAGAGGTTGCAGGGAGTAAAAGAGAGCTCCATTGCTGGGCCCAGGGAGCTGGTGCCCTGCCAGCACACCACGGCTGCGGGGAGGGGCAGGGCCGGGCCCACGAGGGCAGTGGCCTGGTCTTCCCTGGGCATGGCCTGGCCCCTCTGGAGAGGAGCACAGTGGATCCAGGGGCCCCTTGAGACTGTGCCCCTGAGCAGCGTTCATGGCAGGAGGAGCCAGGAGGGGCCGCCGAGGCCCCTGTTCCCCCCTGTGCGTGGATACCTGCTGGATGGGTAGCCCTGGGGAAGAGGGACGTGGGCCACAGGCTCTGCAGGGCGCCCTGGGTGGGGGTGAACTGAGGACCCACCCCAGCGCCACAGTGCATAGCACCCTGCATGGCCGCCGGAGGCCACCGTCTTCCCACCTCGTTGCTGAACAGTTGGGGCCCCAGGCAGGGCAGTGTCCCCACTGGTCTCCTCTCTGGCCTGGGTGGCAGGGTGCAGCCGGGCGCTGTGACGGTGGCATGTGGCGAATGGCCGTGGCTGCACCCTTCAGAAGTCTGTCCCTGGCTCCCCACCGTCCACTCCCTCATCTCAGCTGGTCTTAATTAGTTTCCTTCAAAGTCCCCAGAGCAGTGCAGCCACGGTGTGGTCCCCAGCTGCCCAGAGTGCTGGCGTGCCGGTCCTGGGGGTCGGGGCGGTGGAACCGTCCCGGTGCTGACTGCAGGGGCCTCTCTGCTCTGGGCCAAGAGCTGCAGAGCGTTCTGGCCTGTGCCATGGGGCAGCAGGGTGGGCTGTGGCCCCGGGCAGCAGGGGTTGACCTGGGAGCCTGGCCGCTCCAAGCCCCATGCGCCCTCCCGGGGAGCTGGGAGCACCCTGGTCTGCGGGCCCAGCTGCACCCTCTGCTTCGCCCACTGAGCTTCAGTACCATCTCCTCCAGCCTCACTGGGCCCCTCTGCACACCCTCCCCAGCCTCTCCTTTCAGACCTCTAAGGTGCAGAGGCCAGTGCCCAACACGGCTGGGGGAGGACACGAGGTGGACACAGGGAGGGCAGGGACTATGGCCACAGGGACTTACGTTCACCCCAGACTGGCCTGGCCCCGTCCAACCACTGCCTGGGAGTGGCTCAGGCTGGGCCCATTTCCTCTGGCTTCCAACAGAAGCCTAGATATTCTTGTGGACTTCTAATAGCTTGAAAATAGCCTGTGGGCAAACCAAACGTGTTGGGTGGGCTTGGCCCTGGGCTGCCCAGTTGCCATCTCTGCCCACTGTGGCTCCACCCCAGGGCTCAGGGGAGGGTCTTCCTGCTCTGCCTCACTTCTACCCCTGCAAACATCCCCCCATGTGACCACCCTCTCCTCCCGATTGGCTTCCTCTCGGAAGCTGCCTCCCTAGGCTGAGTGCCCCTAGGGTCCAAAGGCATCTGACCACATGACCTCATGTAGCCCTGCTGGGTGCCATTCTGTCCGGGTCTGCTGTGCATCTGCACCTCGTCATGAGGGTCGGCTCCTTCCTGTGGCCGTCCCTCCTTTGCCCTCACTGAGGGTCTCTGAGCCTCTCTCCTGGCAGCCTGTGCCTCCTTCCCATGGTGTCTTTGTGCCCCCTGCGTAGAGGCTTCTGACCGTCCCTGCCTTCCATCCTTCCCAGTGGCCAGGGCACAGGTGCTGTCCCTGCCTTGCTCACTGGTGGCACCTGCCCTCCCCTCCATGAGGGCCTGCGAGCACACCCCCGGACGCCTCTGGGGAAGATGTTCTGGGTGCCCTCACCGAGCCTGGCCAGTGGCAGGACGGTCCTCTGGGACCTGCTCTGAGAATACAGCGGGGCAGCGGTGGCTCAGCCCCCAGGGGCTCCTGCCTCTGCTTTGAAGGTCCCAGGAGCCGCTTCTAGGCAGACATAAACAGGAGGCGCAGCTGGCTGGTCCATGTGCCGCTGCGGAGGGGGTTTCTGAGGGAACCCGGGGGCAGGTGGCTCCAGGACCGGAGGGCCCCTGTTCCTGACTGGTGCTGGTTCTGTGGTGTCTGGGGAAGAGGGACACCAAGACCTGCCTGTCACATTTCACCACTGTCAGAACAGGAGCCACACGTGCCTCCTCCACAGGCTCCAGACCCACCTGGTATGTGACAGGAGTGTTCATGTGGTCAGTGTTAGAAGGGAAGGTCCAGGGCAAGGCATGGATGGCAAGGAAGCTGGATATTCACCCTCCCAGCTGAGGGCTCCTGGCTTCCCGCAGACAGGGGTCGACCACCCTGGGGCCCCAGCCAGCCAGATGCCTCAGGGCTGCCTGACGGGGGCTTTGCCCTGGACTGTGTCCCTCTCCCAGGTCAGAGGCTGAGCTGCCCACCTCTCCATGAGGCCTCTGTCACTTTTTTTTCCGGGACAGGCTGGCCTTTCTGTGGGCCCTTCCTGTTCTCAGCAGCTGGTGGGCCAAGAGTCCTCAGGGCCCAGGGACAGCACAACTGACTGAGTGGCCCCAGCTGGTCCTCAGAAACCCTGCCCTGCCTCAGTTTCCCTATGGTAAATGGATTTTGTGAGGACATCAGTGGGAGATGCCAGCTCAGCACCCCAAGAGGCTTAAAGAAAGGCAGTGCATGGTGCGGGGTGGGCACAGAACCAGGCCAGCTGCTGAGGAGTTAGAGCTGGGCAGGGACGCTCCCTCAGAGGGAAACTGAGGCCCCTGGGGGCACAGCACCCTCTCATGGGGTCCTCCAGGCACAGCTCTCCACACCCTCTTCCTGCACCAGCACCCAGACCACCTCCTCTGCCCGTGCTGCCCGACTGTCCTGTGCACTCTCCATCCTGCCTGGGTGCCTGCTCTTGGTACTGAGTCCTAAGCATGGCTGGGACCAAGTTCTTGATCCTCATGAACCCTGGGGAATCTCTTTTCTGCACTAGACAGGAAGCTCCTGGGACAGAGGCTAGCGGGTTCACCACTGCATTCCTTGTAGGATGCCTGGAGATGGTGCTTGGCAGGTGCCTGGAAGATGGCAGTCACCACCTACCAGTCACCCCCTTCAGCCACCACCCATGCATTCTTCTACCCCCCATCCATCCACCCACCACCCATCCATCCACCCATCCACCACCCATTCATCATTCACCCACCATACATCTGTCCATCCAGACACTGTCCATTCACCTACTACCCATCCGTCCATTCACCCACCATTCATCCACCCACCACTCATCCATCCATCCATCCAGCCACCATCCATCTACCACCCACCCATCATCTACCCACATCCATCCATCCATCTATCCAGACACCATCCATCTACCATCCATCCACCCACTGCCCATTCATCCACCATCCATCCATCCATCCATCCATCCATCCATCCATCCATCCATCCACCATCCATCCACCCATCCATCCATCTATGCACCATCCATCCACTATCCACCCACCATCTATCCATCTATCATCCTTTATCCATACATCATCCACCTATCATCCATCCATCCACCATCCATCCATTCATCCATGTGTTGTTGGGTCTAGAATTTGGGTGTGGGGACCCCATGAGCTGTACTCCATGGTCCACTGGTGACCTGGGTAGGCAACTGCTCTACTACCCCTTAATGCCTGTTTGTTCCCTGCCTTGGGCAGAGGACATGCACCATGGGAGATGGATGGCAAGGGAATTGCAGGACTGTGGTCATTAGTATCATCTCTCTCAAGGTTGTGGAAGGGACAAGTTCCTCCTCCCTGGACAGTCTGGTTCCTATGGAGTCGGGAACTGTGTCTAGCCTTCTGAGGTCTGGATCCCCCTTTCTGCTTGAAACTGTGGAGGGTCCTTGATCTCAGGTGCCAATGAGTCCATGAGGGGCCAGGGCGGAGGGAGCAGGGATGGTCCAGGACAAGGCCTCTCCTTTCCCTAGAGTGGACACTCTTCCTTCCTGCATTCCCAGGAGGAGTGCTCCATGGAAGCTGTTTCCAGGCCCCTCCATGCACCCAGTCCTGGCCACCTGGTCTGGCTCTCTGCTCAGTCCCCTGCAGTAGTAACCACCGTGCTTAGGTCACTGAAGACCTTCCCATGTGACCCTCTGAGCAGACCGATTTGGTGATTCCCCTCAGGATGGCGTGACCCACCTAGGGACAGCGAGAGGCAGACCGGCCTGGGTGTGCTCCCAGCTCCCCTGCAGCCTCTCTGACGGCCCTGCACTGTGGGCCACCAGCGGGCCCTGACCCACAGGGATGGGACGGACCAGCCCCGGGCCTCCTGCTGCTGCTCTGTTTTCACAGCTGACAGGGAGGGACTGATCCCCGCAGCTGGGTGATTGGCCCCAGAGGCTGCCGGGCTTGGAGCTTCCGGAAAGCAGGAATGAGCAAGCCGGCCCCACAGCAGCCTGGGCCAGTGCCTCAGTCTGCTCGGCCCAGGAGCAGCAGGAGGGGCCCAGAAGGGCCGGGCATGGGCCTGGCCAGACTCCCCTCTGGAGGGAGGAGCCGTTGCCCCGCTGGCTGGCTCTGCAGCAAGGCTTTGGGCCACCAAAGGCAGGGAGCGGGTGGTGGGTTTCTCTGGGCTCTCAGCAGGTGGGGCCGCAGGGGCACTGGACTCAGGGGTGGTGGCGTGGAGTCACTTTGTGGTCTGGGGCAGAACCTGGATTGTGGTCTGGGGCAGAACTTAGGCTGTAAGGCCCAGAAGCCAGGCTCTTTCCTGAGCTCAGTCCCGGTGGGGAGGGACACCACTGCCCTGGGCACCATGCCTCGACCCCAGCATACCTGGCTGACGTGCACTGACTGCTGCCGTGGGCCCATGGCACAAACCACTTCCTCAGCGAGGAGCCTGGTCTGGAGAGGGGCAGCACTGGCCTGGGATCACTCAGCCCGGCAGAGCAGGGCTGCCATGCTCATTCAACCCCGAGGCCAACATGGGCCCCGAGTGCGGCCCCCATCCTGCCTGGTCTCAGTCCACCGAGCCCTGGGGAGGGGCTGCTTGGGCCCTGCCCTGGCTGCTGCCCCAGGGCCTGGCACCCATTTGTCACCTCTGGACTCCAGTGGGGACGGTGGCCCTGTCTGCCCCCATGGCTCTCTACCATCCAGTAGAGGCTGGTGCTCAGCTGCCAGGGGTCCAAACACCCAGGGCTCCTGTGACCAGGCCTGGAGAGGGTGGTGGCCCGCCCTGTCCCTGTGCTCCTCCAGGTCCCACCCGCTGCCCCAGTGCATGTGCGTCTGTGACTCCCAGGCCAGGCTGATCTCCAGCCTAATGTCGAGATGCACTGGTCCCAGAGTCTGGTGCAGCAGGCGTCCTGTGCATCGAGGCCTCGCCTACGGCGCAGAGCGGAGGGCTCTGTACCTCGGCCCCAGCCCGCTGCCCACAGGACATGCGGCCAGGGGCTCCTCCAGCTCCCTGCATGGCTGAGCCAGGAGCAGTCAAGGCGCAGCTTGGTCACTGAGCTCTGCAGGCACCTGGCAGTAGATGGCTGCACCCCAGGCTGCTGGGGGAGCCCGTGGGCTGGTGCAGGTCAGGCTCTGGGCACAGCCAGTGCAGGCAGGTGGTCTCATAGGCCCCAAAGCCCCCTGCGGTGCTCCTGGGCCCGCAAGGACGTTGGCCTGAGGGAAGGATGCTGGGCGCCCCCTGACCTTGGCCACAGATCCTGACTCAGGTGCCCTCTGGCAGGCGGGCTGTGCTCAAGGCTGCCCGGCCTGGCTCCCGCTGCCCATCCCTCCTCTACGATGTGGGTGCCATTACCACCAGGGGGCCACCGGCCAGACAGGGAGGACCCAGCACCCTGCCAGTCACCCCAAGGAGTCAGACACACAGAGCGAGGGCTTCCTACCTCGGAGGCTGGGATCGGAGCCCGTCTGAGGCCGCTCCCTCCACGTCCTCTTATCTGCATAGGAAGCACTTGCTGAGGATTTTGCTCTGTCTCCTCTGGCCTACCTTTGTCCAGGCCTCCTTTGTGATGGAGGTACCCTGCTATCCCCTGTGCCTGACTGTGGGTAGGGCAGAGGGAACCCCGTGCCCCAGAGTCTCGGCACCCCGACTCCAGGAGCCCGTGCTCAGTGGAGGCTGGGGAGCATCAGAGCTCCCCAGCCCTACCACTCGCTCCCAGACACACAGACTCCGGCCTATCTGGGACAGAGAGTTGGAGGCCTCCAGCACTGGTAGGCACCGAAGTCTTTGTTCAAAAGTAAAACAAAAAAACCTAAAACAAACAACAAAAAACCTCACAGAGGAGATCTACCCATCTCTGTATCTCCTGCGTTCGTCCCTATCTCTCCATTACCTGTCATCTCTCTATACCTATCTGTGCCTCTCTCTCCATGTGGCTTTCCCTATCTCTCCATCGACCCATCACCTATCTCTGCCCATCTCTTCATATCTATCTCTGTCTCCCTATCGCCTCTCCTCTCCATAGCTATCCATCCTTTCATCTCTGGGGCCATTGAGGCTGAGCCCCTGGGCCTCTTAGCCACCCCTGAGGAAGGGCTCCTGAGATCAGAGACGATGTGGGGGAAAGCAAAGCCCACAGATGAAGGGGGCAGAGTTTTGTGGGCCTGGTTATGGCTCTGCCTGAGGCCTGCTCATTCACCAGCCATAAGTTGCCTTCTGTGTTGAGCTGAGCTTCTGTGTTGAGCTGAGCTTATGTTCTCAGACTTGAGAGACACTAAGTACAGGGAGAAGCAAAGCACAGCTTGACAGCCAGAGGGACACTCACGGGAATGAGCCACAGGACAGAGACCCTGCCTGGGCCCACAGCTCTGCCCCTTGCTGCCCCGACCACACACACACACCCAGGCCTCAAAGACGGCATTCGAAGCACAAGAAACGTCCACGGACGGAGTCTGAACACCCGGCTCACAGGTTGGAATGAAGCTTGGCTTTGCTGGTTCAGCAGATGCACCCTGGGCCACCTGCTGGCCAGTGTTCACTCACAGCCATCTAATTGGGGACAACGCCGGCTCATGCCAGGTCACTCAGCCAGAGCAGGTGGAGACCTGAGCCCATCCTGAGGGCAGCACTGCTCTGCACTCCAGGACCCGACGGCCTTTCCTAGACACAGTGGCCTGGACACTGGTTGCCAGAGGCCGTGGAGCAGTGCCTTCCCCACCTCTGGGGACAGCAACGGCTGGTTGTGGCCCTTTCAGACCAAGCATCAGCCACATGGGTCCTCGCCCACCCAAGGAGCCAGGCCTGGCGACCCCAGGGCAGGCAGAGCCTCGGCAGAACACGCGACTCCACGCTGGGCTCGCAGGCCACCCCTGTGCCACATGGGGCAACGCTGCCCAGACAGGCCCACCTTCTTTCCCGAGGTCTTGGGATCTGCTTGCCCTAGAGATGCGACCCAGCAGGCCCCTCTGGAGACTCTCATTATCCCCCAGGCACCAGCCTGGCATAAATACAGCCCAGACGCCAAGAAAAGTAGGCTATCGGCATGCGGAGCCCTTCCCAAAGCTAAATGCAGCCTCCAAGGGCTGGGCAGGCCCTGTGTCAGAGACGGCTTGGATGCCACAGGCCCTGAGCTGACCCTGGAGTGGCCTGTCCCCACTCCTTGGGAGTGGCTGCCTCGGCCAGGCTCAGGGGCCACCGGACGCCTTTCTTCCGCTGGGAGGGCGCTCTGGGGCGGGCGGGGCAGGAATGCCCGTGGGCTGGTCTGGGGTTAGAGAGTATTTATAGTCTGTCCAGGCTGCCAGTCGAGGGGTGCCCGGAGGTCAGCTTCCTGCCAGGCCCTGCGGCCAGATGTTTACTGAGATTGCAGAGAGAGCAGCCCACCCACACATGCCGGGACCAATCCCACATCCACGTGCCCAGGGCCTCTGCTCCAGGGCCTGGCGGGGCTCCTGGACTCAGGACGGCAATTGTCTTGAGAGCCCGTCTGCAAAGGAGCACGGAACCCCCATGCACCTGCCGAGGTGGGCTCCCAGGACAGCTGGGGTCTGCTGTGCACTCACAGTAGACCATAGTGTGCCAGGGCAGGACCATGAGCCTGGAGGCCTGGGCACGGTCGCTGCCAGCACACCGCCAGGCCCGGAGACACCACTTCACAGGGCCACAGCTACCAGGTGCACAGGTGGCCTGCTGAGAGCAGCCAAGCCCGCCCCATGAGTCCAGCTCAGCGGGCGGAGAGGCAGGGACTGCGGTTTATCCAGCTCCCGAGAGAGGGAGTCTGATCCAGGCTACTGACCTCGCTGTAAGATACTGTTTTGAGAGGCAGGAGGACAGCAGTGACCACAGATGGGCGAGGAGGGCCAGGTGAAGGGCATGTGCTGGGGCTGGTGTCCGTGCAAGCTGACAGGCCCTGAGACCCTGACCAGGCTGAGTGGCTAGCGCGGCGGCCACGGCACGTGTTGGAATGGAGACTGTGGTGGTGTGGACGCGCACTGGCCGGGAGGCAGTGGGTCAGCGTGTGGAGCCAGCTCTTTGGTCTACACGGATGGCGTGTCAGAATCGTGTTCTGAACGCCTGCCGTCCAACGACACTGGTTTCACCTGGGCCTGTTTGTTTCTGAACGCTGTGGTGAGCACCCTGAGGACCATGTCCGCAGCCCTGTGGCCGTGGCCTCTGGCGTGAGCTGACGCTGTGGCCACACGCGGCAGCGTGCCCTGGAGGTCACACCTCCCCTGCGCCAGGCACAGCCTCAGAGGAACGGTCTGCTTTCCAGGTGGCCTGACCATCGCACGTGCTGCATTGGCAGTTTCTTAGGCAGCACTGACCCTGGCCTGCACAGGGTCCAGAACGTTCTATTACAACTTCCAGGTTAGTCCTGGCCTTTCAAAACAGGAGACTGCATGTGAAGGTCCAGATTTTCACCTTCTCCTGAGAGTTCGGGAGCGGAGGTCATGCTGAGCCTGCCCCTTGCGGGTGGCACCCTGGGCCCACAGCTACCACTGCCTCGCAGCCTGGGGAGCATGGAGCCTGGCCTCCTTTGCTGGCCGTAGAGGCCAGGGAGGCCCAGAGAGGGACATGTGTGCCTGGGAGTCAGTGACATGGACTCCCTGGAGTCCTCCCTCCATCTGAAATGATGACCCAGGACCCGCTGCTCCCAAGGACTTCACTGAGGTCATGTCTGACCCCAGACACCAGGACCTGGAAGATGAGGGCACGTCCACAGCCCTCACCAAGTGCCCACCAAGCTCACCCGCACGCCCACTCAGCCCTTCCCGCCCTTCAAGGGGGCTACTCCTCGGGCCTATGCACACGCCAGGTCCCTACTGCTCGACTCTCCATTGTGCAGACGAGGAGACCGAGGCTCAGCACGGACTCTCAGTGACAGCACGGGAGTGCACAGCCCGCCGCCTCCCACCCTCTTCCACAGCACCTGCAGAGGACAGGCTGCGCTTGGCTGCCGCCTGGGGCACGTGGGTCTTGATGAGGAACAACCAGAGAGCGGGTCCAGCCTTGGGCGTGTCTGCGCCCGTGTGCAAGCTGCTTCCCTTGCCTGGAGCCATCTCTTCCATCAGGAATGCTTGGTGAACTCCTAGTCATCCTTCAAAACCCAGCTCAGACACCCCTTGCTCCAGGGAGCCTTGCTTAGGACCTCAGGCACCAGGCTGCCTCCTCAGTCTCCTCTGTGGGTTTGCCTCTCGAAGGGACAAGGTGGGGGCAGTGTCCACACCAACTACCGCAGCCCCTGGCCAGCAGTCCAGGCTGCTCCTCGACAGAAGTGGGCCGTCACAGGGACATAGACGCGCAGTCAGTTCTGCTCACGTCTCAAGACGCTGCCGCGACTTGGCACCAGCCCCACGCACAGAGACAGACTTCATGCCCATGGTGGCTTTGTGGGCACGTGTGGCACATGGAAGCCGGAGGAACTGGCCGCTGCTGGGGGGCAGCTGCGGAGGGCACGCCACCGGGGGCGAATGCGGAGCCAGCACGGCGGACGCTAGCGAGGCACACGCGCTGCCGCCTGGGATGCGGCTGTTCCTGCCTCGCTCCCACACCCTGCCGGTGGCTGGAGCGTCATTTTTCACTCAGGTGGGTGCAGGTGGCCTGGGGCAGGGGCCCAGGAGGTCCCTTCAGCTGGGCCTCTTGGGGTGACAACCCGTGCCACGGCATGGCCCTCGTCACGGGCCAGCGTCCCGTCGGAGCCCAGGTCTGGCCGGTGCCCCGCAGGCACGCCGTTACTGGGAGCAGGTGAGGGGCGCAGGCCCCGGACGGGCACAGGAATTCCCGCAAGTCCCTCTCCCTTCTGTGCCCGGTTCCCCGTCTGTGAAGCAGAGTGACCGTGGCCGCTTCCGGGGAGAGAGGGCCCCTCAGGGGTGGAGGCTCGCAGCCGGGCAGACCCTCACACGGGACCTGGGCTGCTGTCCACCGGCCCCTGGAGCCTGTGGTGAAGGGCTGAGTCAGGGCTGAGGCCGGCAGCACTGTCTGGGCCTTCTCCCCAGGACCAGGCCTGGCCGGGCTGCCTCCCCTGCCTCTCTCTAGGCTCAGCCGCTGGGCCTGGGACGTGCCACTACCCTCCACCTCGACCACCTTCTCTGCCCCTTCCGACCTCCCAGCCCAGGGCCCGTGTCCATCTGCCTCCGAGTCCTCCACCGTCCAGCCCCTGGCTGCCCAGCCAGCTGCACCAGTGCAGAAGGCACCCTCGTAGCGGTGGACCGTGGCTGGGCCTGACACATGCTCAGCCAGCAGCACTGGGTTGCTTTCGGGGGAAGGCCGGGCAGGGCGCAGGCGGGACCTCCTGTGGACAGGTTCGGTCTTCAAGGGCGTGGCCTAGGGACCACCATCTCTGCCTCCATTTCCCTGTCTGGGGCGGTCAGCCCTGGCCCCAGCATGCCACCTCAGCAGGAACTCACCCACTGGGCCTGGTGCCTGGTCCAGAGAAAGAAGCGATTCCCACACACTCACAGGCTGAGGACCAGGGCTGCGGCCACCAGGGAAGACCTCAGGCAGCTCCAGAGGACCCCTCTGACACCGCCGGGCCACTCACCAGGGTCCACCAAGAGGGACGAGCTCACACCCCGCAGAGTCCTGGCCTCAAAGGCGCAGCTCCCCACGCCACCCAGAGAAGGCTGACGGGAGCCCGGCACTTGGACCCCAGCCAGGACGTGGAGGCTCAGCACGAGGCCAGACACCAACGCCAAGGACCAGGGGCGGGAGGCAGGAGGCAGCTGGAGGCGGGGAGGGTGGCCAGGCTCTCTGGGGGCCGCTGCACACTGTGAAGGGAGCGTGAGGTGCAGAACCGTGTCTGAGGATGCCCCCAGGCAGACAGGCACAGCCCACACAAACCCTGCCCTGCAGGCCAGGCCACCCGGCCGGGGTCCCGGCAGTCCCCGCTCCTGCCCTCAGGATGGCCTGTCCTGCAGCCTCGGTGGCCACGTCCAGGGCCTGTGGGGCAGGCCTGTTCCCAGGCGGCCACCTTGGCCCGGGTGGGAGGAACGCGGAAGTGCTGCTCAGGGACACCTCCCGGCCGTTTCTCAGGCGGCTGCGTGCCCAGGCAGTTGGGCCCCGATGGCCACTCATGAATGTGGACTCTGTTTGGCTGCTGGCTGGGACGCTGGCTCCCAGCAGCCAGAGACAGGACAGACGCTGCGAGGCGGCCAGGGACGGAATGTCCCCGCCCTGCCGCTGGCCGCCGCCCGCAGGGGGGCGAGGGACGCGAGGGAAGCTCCTGGGCAGCGCTCCCGGCTCCCTCCACATGCGGCGCTGCCTGCCCTCACCTGTCTTGGCTCCTGCAGCTGCCGGCTTGTGCTCTCTGTGGCCTGGGCTCCACACCTGGGCTATGCTGGGGACGCAAGGCGTGGGGGTGGCAGCCTCCCCAGGCACGTGGTGACAGGAGCCGGGCTCCTGGCCTACGAGGGACGTGGCCCGGGGCACAGAGGCCCCAAACTCACCCACCTGGCCCACGGGCAGGGGCAGCTGGGGGACCGGGTCCCACCTGGGGGAGAGCAGGAGGCCTCAGCTGCCAGCCCCTCCTGCTTCAAGCCCTGGTGGTGGGGAAGCCTGAGGGAGGCTGAGCCCCAGCCTCCAGACCAGCTCCACCTTCGGATGCCGACACCCCCGGGCACAACCCCAGCTTCTGCTGGGGCTCCTCCTGAAACCAGCAGGGTAGTTCCCAGAGACCACCTCACCGCGCGGCTGGTGAGTAAGGCAGGAAGCCTCTGGTGTGATGCTAGGGTCACAGCCCCCACGCTCCTGCCAGCACCGTGGCTGACCTCACTCTGGCGGCTGGGACTCGACCGGCAGCCGTGGCAGCCCTGGAGGGGGTGGGGCCGCGCTCTGAGGAACATCTGGAGGCGGAACGCACAGTGCTAGCCACAGCTGGCCCAAGGCTGCGGCACCCTGGGCTGGGCCCCTGCCCACCTTGCATTCCACCCCTTCCCAGGGTGGCCTTGCGCACCTGGGCCCAGGGGGAGGTCGTGGGGGGTGATGTTAACCCAGAAGAATGTGGGGGGCCTGGACAGGGACAGCACCTGAGGAGGGAGGAGGGAATCCCAAGTTGGAAATGACATGCCTCAGCTGTCTGGGCCTCTGGGGGGTACAGTGACCAGCCTGCACATGGGATGGGTAGCGGGTGAAGTCCTCGGGAGGAAAGACGGCAGTCCACGTACAGCACACACATCTCACCTGGGTGCTTTGTGTACCTTTGGGTGTGCAGGACAAGGTACGCCCTGGGTGGGCACAGCCTGGGGTGTGTGCAGGTCTGGGGAGCAGCCTATGGGCTGGGCACCCTTGTGCAGTGTACAACTTGACTAGTGGTGCTGGTCCACCTCTCCTTCTACCCAGGGAAACCGAAGGTCCTTAGCTGACTTTGTGGTGGGATTGAAGCATGAGATCATAACAGTTCTCAAGGACGCAGCGGCAGCTTGCTGCCCAGCTGTGGCTACCATGGGGACAGAGAGGATGAACTAGGAAGGGGAGGCCAAAGAAACAGTTCTGGCAACTGAAAACCCACCTCACCTGGCCCCCAACCCCCACTGCAGTCAGCTTAGCCCCCTGCGAAGTGTCAAGTCCATCAGAGAAGGAGGCTGGCCCTGGGGTCAGTCCCGGGACCTGAGAGCATTCAGCTACCTGGAGACGCAGCACCACGCGGTTGTCCAGTCTGGATGTGAACCAGCTGAGCCCGGGTGTGAATCCTTGGAGGGCACTGCCCGGCAGGGAGGCCCAGGTGTCACCAGCAGCCTGCAGTGTCTGCTGAGCACCCGCCATGCTTGGCTCGATGGGGACGTGACCTTGGATTCTCCTTCAAGGGGGACAGTCTAGTGTGGGGTGAGACCCACTGAGGACAGGTGGGGCATGGGAAGGTGATGGGGCAGGTGGGACAGGCCGGGGGGCAAAGCCACCTGTGGTAGTGGCTAGTGGGGATGGGGAGAGGATGGTGGGGAGGGGGAGGGAGCAAGTGTCCAGAGGTGGGTCTGGAGGACTGGCCAGGGAGGGGATGGACTGAACTGGGCTGGCCTCTGCTCCCCGTTCCCTTCTGCCCCACACCTCCAGTGGGAAGCAAGGTGCGGGGGTGGAGAAGCAGCACCAGCAGGGTCCCGGCTACCGTGCCCCCTGACTTTCAGCCACAGCCTGGCATCTTGAGGTCTTTTGCCTCTTCAGACCCGTTGCCAGACCTGTGGGTGTCCCCAGGTCCCTGCCGTGACCAAGGCGGCCAGAATCCACCCTGTGGGCCTGCGCATGCTGCCTGCAAGCCCATCCCATGGACCCCTGGGAGAGCCTGCCGTCTTCCTGATGGACGGCCAAGCCTCAGAGAGGCTGGGGACTTGCCCAAGGTCACACATCCCTGTGCAGAGCTGGGCTCTGGCAGCCGCCCACAGGCTCCCCGGCAGTCTCTGCCCCACATGGGGGATGAGGAGGCAGAAGGAAAGGGACTTCTTCCTCAGCATCTGACCGGAGCTGGCGAGAGGTGCAGCTCAGAGCCCTGGCGGCAAGATGGCGGAGGAAAGGAGAGGGCAGTCCTCTGCTCCTGGACCAGCTGGGTTCAGGAGGTGGGGGAGGAGGGCCCCTGGCAGTCGAGGCAGGAAAGGTGCGCACCTGGACTAGAGTGCCGGAACAGAATCTCTAAGTTCTCCAGAGGCGCCCGCGAGTCACTGAGCCTGACGCGGCGCACGCCCTCCCCGCCCCCGCATCCAGGGCAGGACGGCCAGAACAGGCTGTTGCGATAGGGAGCCAGCACCCCGTCTCTGGAGGTGTGCAAGACCAGGAGGCAAGGTCTGCAGACCCTGAGGCACCGGCAAGCAGCGGGCATCCGTAACCTCTACGTTTCCTTGGACCCTGAAATCCTGGAACTTGCTGGTCTACACACCACCCAGGGCTATGGCCAGCCCAGGGGCCGGCCACAGTGGCCACGCATCTCTCCCCTGTGCTTCCCCCCAGGAAGGCTGGGCTTTCCTATGTGGCTCAGACATGCTGTTCTTCCTTCACACTCACAGGGAAGAGTGACTGGCACATGGCCTGGGAAGGATATTCCCTCCCTGGCCACCTTCTCAGAGGCTGCCTTTCCTAAGACAGTAGCACGGCCCCATCCTCCCACCGCCCTGCCCAGCCCTGGCTGTCCAACACCACCCAGGCCTTTTACCTGTTATCTTGTTTATTTTCAGGAGGGCAGGGTCTTGGCTGTATTGGTGCACCTGGGCAGGGCAGGACACAGACAGGGCCTCAATACACCTTTGTCCAGCTAACAAGCAGAACTGGACCAAAGTCTATCTTGGCAGAATGAAAAGGGGCTGTCAGCAACTCTGCCACTTAATTGCTCTGCATCGTGGCCACTCTGACCCTCTGTTTCTTCCCCCAGAACACGGTACCATCCATCCCATGAGGTGAGATTCAAGGCAATCACACGTGGCACACTTCCTACTCTGCGCAGCAGTAGCGTCTACCCCAAAGCAGTTAATGGTTCAGCCTTGCCTGGGCCACCGGCACCCTGCTGCCCCTGCCTCCAATCCACTCTGTGGGCACATGCCTCTCCCCGGGGTGCAGGGTCAGGGTCTGGGTGTCCGCGAAAAGAACTGGAGAAGACCCTGTGGGCCTCCTGGTCTTTCCTTCCAGCCGTGGCCACGCGGGGCGCAGTGGCCCCACGGGTCCCTCCAGCTCAACTCTGGGCACAAGGAGCCGCCCTGGAGGCACAGGGCTGGGCGGGAGGGGTGCAGCGTGGCCTCCTGGGCCTCCAGGCAGGAACCAGTCCCTCGGGTCACCAGAAAGACCCCTTGGGCATGCCAGGCACTGCCTCTGCGGCCAGCTCCCAGGCTGGGGCCAGCAGCGGGGGTGCCGAGGAGGTGGCGGCAGGCTTGCGGACAAACCGCTCCACCGGCAATGAATGAGCCCCTGTGCGCTCCCCGCAGCCCCAGCGCCCCACTCCCCAGGCCCGCTCGGCGCGGGCGGCGGACTCGGGCAGCGCTTCGAAAAGCACCGGGTGAGCTGGCCCGGAACCGCCGAGCGAGGCTGGGGCAGCACAGCGGCCAGGCCGCCCCACCGGCCCGCGCGTCCCCGCGCTGCAGCCCCGTGTCCTGGCCGAGCGAGCGAGGCGGAGGGTCTGCCCGGGGCGCCCCCCGAGGGCGCGGGACACGGCGCAGCCAGGTGACACCCCCGCCCCATCCAAGCCGAGCCCCGGGCGCCGCCCGCACTCACCTCCCGCTCCGGGGCCCGCGCCGCTTGCCGCGCTGGCGGCGGCAGACGAGCTCCCGGGACGCGCGGGGCGCCGGCGCCCGGCCGCGCAACCCCAGCCTCTGCGGCGCGGAGGCGCAGAGCTCATCCCCGGCCGCAGGCCCGCCCGGGCCGCGCAGACGGGCCGCCCGCCCGCCGGGCACCGAGCCGCCCCGCCGCCGCGCTGCGCCTGGGGCGGGGTGGGAGGAGAGGAGAGCCGCTCCACCCTGCCCAGGTCCGCGCAGCCGGCCCAGCGCGCGCAGCCAAGTCCTCGGCCGGCGCTCGCTCGGAGGCCGCAGGCCGGCCGTCAGCCGCGGGTCGGCGGAGCTCAGACCCGGCTTAGGTTACACGGCCCTCCCCCCTCAGCTATTTTTAGTGCCGCTTTTCCTAGGTGTTGGTTTCGTGGATCCACCCTAGTCTAGTGGTCCCCAACGGGACAAGTCTTCCTCCACAAACCCGCTTGCTCCTGGCCAGCCCACCCCCAGCTGGCAGGGCTGAGTGGGAAAGGCTGGATTTAGCACAGCTTTTAAAAACTGCCATGGTTCCTGTGGCTTCCGTTGCTGCTCTGTCTGTCCCTCCTGGTCCCTCGCTCTGGCCCTTCCTGCCCCCAGCAGGCTACACATTTCCTTGAACTTCTAGGCAGGGGGCTGTCACAATTGGCACCTGCTTGGGGAGCTCCCGTTTGAGGCCCCCAGGCTGGTACTCCGATGGTGTAGTGGGAGGAAGTGCCCACGGACACTTCATGGAAAGTGAGACCTCGCACTCTCCCAAGCCCTTTGGCCTTCACTCAGGCCCCTTCAGGCTGGCCAGGGAGTTCTGGAACACAGGGTGGGCGGAGGAACCTCCCAGGCCCCTGAGCAGGGGCCCCTTTTGGTCCTGTTCCCAGGGCTTCATTCACAGACCAGGAGGCCCAGCACATGGGAGGCCTATGTCCCCCGGCCCAGAGTGACCTTGGCTGTCCCATGTTAGGTGGACGGAGGCACAGACCTGTGGGCTTCTAGGAAGCAGCATTGTGGGTGGGGGCTCCTCACAAAAGGAGCCTTCGGGAGTCCTCACACCCCCTGAGAGTTGCTTGGTGAGCCTCCGTTACACATTCCGGTTTCACCCCCTCTTGGGAACACCCTTATCATGCACAGCAAGGTGGCCAGCCCTGGCAGGGCTGCCAACTGGCAGGGGCCCGCCCAGCCCCCTGGCCCTCTGGTCTGCACCGAGGCCCTGGCTGAACAATCCATGCACAATTTACCACAAACCGAAAGGACCTGGGAGTCGGAGTTTCTCCCTGGCGGCTCAGTGTTCCATGGGAACAGGCCTGGAACTCCTGCAGGTTGACCTGGTGCGGGGGAAGCGGGGCTGAGGGCTGAGAGCCCCCACCTGCCCAGCCCCCAGCCTCGTTTCTGCAGCATCTGTCTGGCCTGGGTGCCTGGGGTGCCCCTCTAGGGGAGGAGTGTGGGAAGGGGCTAGGAAACGCTGAGCTGACATTTAGGGGCGAATTTCCCAGTTCTGGGACCAGGGACTTCAGAGGGGACTTGGGAGCATCCTTTCCTGACCTCCCTGCTGGGTCCATTCCTGCTTCTCTGAAAGGTCCCGGCTTCAGAACGCACCCTGTGTGCGTTCACCTGCACATGCGTGCTGTCGGGTCCTGGGCCTCTAAACGCTGCGCGGCTGGAGACGTGGCTGCCTCCCCAGGGCCTGCACCTATTACCGCAGTCCTGATGGGGTGCACCTGTGCTCACCTGGGCTAGGCGTGGGCAGGTGTGGGGCAGGGCTCTGACGACCCTGCTTGGGAGGCCGCACACACAGGCCCCTGTGCCCCTGTTCTGATCCTTCGGCCCCTGACTTCTGACTGGATTCACTTGGTTGCAGACACCTGGAGGCTGTGAGTGGTGCTGGGGAGGGAGACCCCAGAGCGCGCGGGACGGTGGGCTCCCCGGAGAGGAGTCCTCTGGTCCCACGTGCCGTTCCTTCAAGCTAGGACCCTGGTGTGGTGGCTGTCCTGGTGCAGGCTGCAGGCTGCCTCTGGATGCCACTGCTGCCCTGGACTTGCCCCCCGACGCTGCTTCCTCCTCTCCTCTGAGACTGTCAAGGCCTGGACAGGAGAGCTCGTCCACCGTCCTGGGAGGGGCTGCCCAAGAGGGGCGGGGAGGGGTGCTCTGGAGGGAGTGTGGCTGGGACGGCCCCGATTGGGAAGAGCCGCGGGTGCCCGGCCCCGCACGACTCGGGGCTGCCAACCGGCCAGAGCGGAGACTCCTCTCACCCTGCTGCTGCCCCCACGCCCAGAGCAGGAGGCCCGGGGCTGGCCGCCTTGGGGAGGGGCTTCCCGGCCTGCGGGGTGGGAGCCAGCCCCCTCCTGAGTCATCGCCTTGACTTCTGCCTGATGTAGAAATGAAACCGCGCCGTCAACCAGAGCCGGGAGGGGGCAGGGGAGCCTCGGCACATTCCGGGGCGCCCTGCCACGAACCCCTCCGCCCGCCCGGGCGCCTCAGTGTGGGGACACGTGCACCTCAGAGCGATGTCCCTCTCCTGGCACAGGCTGGGGACCAGCCCCAGGACCTTCATCCTGAGAGACCAGACCACCACCGTGGCCAGCGCAAGGCTGTGGCATGTGGGCGTTTAGTGCCTCTGGTCACTTCTGCGGCGTTTCGCCTGTGTGCTCCTGGGCTCCTGGGCTCTTGGACCTCATTTGCCAGAGCGGGGGGCCAGTCCCAGCAGCATGGGAGGCAGGCAGAGCCCACCTGGGCACTGCCCACTGGGAGGCTCTGCCTGCCCCCTGAGCTCAGGGTGAGGGCTGAGGAGGGCAGCTGGGCCCTGGCCTGGCACCCTGGACTGGCAGGCAGGTGGATGCTGTGTGCTCAGCACTCCAGGTGGCAGAGAAGCTGCGAGCTTCTACCTCAAAAGACAGGTCTCCTGGTGGACCCTTGTGCTCCCCGAGCCTGTGGTTGACAGAGAGCTAGGACACCCCGAGGTGAGACAGGCGCTGGCAGGAGTGCGCCTGGTCCCTGCAGACCTGGTTATCTGTGCTCTAGCTGCCCACTTCTTGGCAGTGGGCTCCAAGGAACCCCCTAGGAACACAATAATGTCTGTGGATTCCGTCCATTAGTGCAAAGATTCAGACTTGGGGCTGCAGAGAGACGGACACTGGCCTCAACTCCAGCTCTGTTCCCTCTGCTTCCTGCCGGCTGTATGTCCTTGGGCAAGTCAGCAACCTCTCTGATTCTGCTTGCTCTTCTGGGAGGCACAGACATGAGACTCACTGGCAGGAAGCAGAACTGACCCTGGTGCCACTGTCCTCACACTCCCTGCCATGGGCTGGGTCCTGGGGTTGGAGCAACTGGGCACAGCAGTGGCTTCCAGGGCAGGAGGAGCATGTGGCTCCCGTGATTCGAGCCCCTGACCTGGAGGCTCCCCGGCCCTCAGGCCTGTGGCTGGGCTGAGAAGCTGCTCCCCCAGCATCAGGAACACAGAGAGGGCTTTGGCGTGGCAGGGGCAGAGCAGGACTCCTTCCAGGGAGGCTCGGCCTGTCCAGGGGCTGCTGGGTGGGGTGGGCGGGGCTCCCCAGGAAAGGCAGGAGAGTGGGAGGGGCGGGGGAGGGGGTGCAGAGAAGGGGGGAGACAGACCCGACGCTGAGCAAGGCTGTTTCTGACCTGCCTCCACGTGACCCTGGTTCTAAGCAGAAAAAGGGTTGGGAAGGGTCCCTGTCCTGGAGCCCCTCACATGCGCAGGCGGCTGGGCCATAGGCTGGCAGAGGGTCTGGCCTGCAGGAACGACAGCCACTCCCGCCTGGCATCCCTAGGCTGGCGCCTCCTCCTCCAGGAAGTCCTCTCTGCCCAGCACACCCTGGCCTCCCTGTGCTCCCTGACCTGCAGGGCATGCTCCTGGCTCCCGGAGGGCACGGGGAAGGCACGGGAACAGGAGTGGAGTGGGTCCAGGTTCGAGTCCCGGCTCTCCCGTGACGAGTGTGGGGAGTGCCACTCAGGGAGGGCCCGGCCAAGCCTCGGGACACCCCCAGGAGGCTGCCGCGCCCGCTGCCCCGAGCATGCTCCTCAGCCGGGGCTGTGCCTTCCGGACCTCAGACACAGCGGGCAGTGGCGGCCCAGGCCCAAGCCCAGCTTGGCATCCCCGTGTGTGCCTCGGTTTCCCCATCTGCTCGGAGCCCAGTGAATGCCCTGGCGCCTGCGGAGGCGCCTCCCTCCGGATGCGCTCAGCTGGAGCGTCCCTGACAGCCCCTCGCGGGCCTGCAGGACGGGAATCCTTCTAATGAAAAGAAAACAGAGCTGGCAGCGAGCAGCCGGTCTCGGTAACCCAAGCCTGTGGCCGGCGCATGAATGGGCCCTTTCACGGGGTGGCCGCAGAGCCAGGGCTGGCTGGCCGAGGCACAGCGAGCCCGGGCAGGGAGGCGAGGGCTGGCGGCTGCTGGGCGGCCTGGGCCGCGGCCCCTGTGCCTCACACACCCCACACCAAATGTGGCTGTAGGGAGGGACTGGCGGTCCTGGGTCCCAGTCGCCACCGTCGTGCTTCCTGTGGTCACAGCTCCTGGGCCAGGCAGTACTGAGTCTGTGAGGAAGGCCGTCAGCAAGAGGACCGTGGTGTGCTTTGTGCTGCTGGGTGCCTGGCGAAGGCGGACAACCAACCCTTTTAGCCACAGGGTGTCCACAGGGTGGACAGCGCCACCTTCCCCCACCACCTGGGCTCTGTGGACGCCTGCCCCCTCCCGCCATGAATGGCCTCAGTGTACACCAGTTTTCTTTTTCCATACCTGGCCACCAAGTCCTCCAACATTCTTCTAGAAAAAATGTGGCAAGTTTCCCTGGATCTTTTTCTCCGAATAGTTTCCCTGTCTGTCCAGCCCCAGCGGGAGCTGTTCTTGGTTCCCTGGAGACTCTGAGAAGAGCTGTGCTTCCGCTCGTGCCACCTGCTGCCGGAGCCCAACAATGTCCCCTCTGACTCCCGGGGACAGAGTCCAGCAGTTGGACGACTGTTCTGAGAGTCTGAGAAGGCCCTCCGGCTGGCAGTGTGGCCTGGCATTGCTCTGTGCTCAGATGTCCCCAGCCTGGGTCAGGGGGCAGAAAGCCCTTGGGGCGCTGGCAGCGCAGCACGAGAGGTCAGGGTCCTGTGGCGCCTGGTGGGCCTCTGCTTGTTTCCTGGTCTGGTGACTCGCCCACCTCGAGGCCAGGTCCAGACTCTGCGGGCGTCTCGCCAGCAAGCCTTGCCAGTGCCTCGGTTTGTCTGTCCCTGTCCCCAGAGTGATTCAGGACAGCCTGCTTGGGCAGGCAGAGCTGTGATGGCCATCGGCTCTCACTATTAGGACAATCTCCGTGTTTCCTGGGTTGTTTCCTCCTCAGTTCCCCAGTTTCCACATTGCTGTGAATTTCCTTTTGTGATCACACGACCCTCAATGGCAGTATTGTCCCCCCAGCAGCAGCTTCTGCCTTAACGCCAGGTGGGAGCACATGGGGACAACCTCTGCCCGTGCCTGACCCCGGTGCTTTCCCACACACCGCTTCCATAAGCACAGCCAATCCTGCATCTCTGCGGGGCCTGTGCCCTCTGGGCACGGAGCACGCCAGCCGCTCCTGGGAAGGCAGGCTTGTGTGTGAGCAGGGAGGCAGCAGGACACTGCTCCCCTGCAGGGGCTGCCCGTGCGGCCGGGGGCTCCCGGGGCTGGTGCAGCTGCGGGCTTTGCAGCCCATCCTGCCAATCACCTGGCAGAACTATAGCTGTGTCGCAATTGCAGTCAATAAGAGGTGTTGTACAAATAACCCAATCAACAAGTGGCCTAAGGAACAGCAGACCCTTCACAGAAGAAATGCAATCAGTCAACAGACATATGAAAAAGTGCCCATCATTTCTAGCAATTAGGAAAATGCAAATCAAAACTGCTCTAAGATTTCATCTCACTCCAGTCAGAATGGCAATTATCAAGAACACAAGCAGTAATAAGTGCTGGCGAGGATGTGGGGAAAAAGGCACACTCATACATTGCTGGTGGGACAGTGGATTGGTGCAACCGCTTTGGAAAGCAGTGTGGAGATTCCTAAGAAAACTTGGAATGGACCCACCATTTGACCCACTCCTTGGTTTATACCCAAAGCGCACTACAGTGACGCAGCCACATAATGTTTATAGCAGCTCAACTCACAATAGCTAAGATATGGAACCAGCTTAGGTGCCCTTCACAGACGAAAGGATAAAGAAAATGTGGTATATATACACAATGGAATATTACTCAGCCTTAAAGAAGAATGAAATTATGGCATTTGCAGGTAAGTGAATGGAACTGGAGAATAATCATGCTAAGTGAAATAAGTCAATCTCAAAAAACCAAAACCGGAATATTTTCTCTGATAAGCAGATGCCAACCCATAGTGGGGGGTGGGTAGGGAAAAATGAAGAACTTTGGATTGTACAGAGGGGAGGGAGAGGTGGGGTGGAGCGGTGGGGATGGGAAGAACTACAGACTGAGACAGACATTATTACCCTATAAACATATCTGAAAAAATTAAAAGAAAAGAGGTGTTCTATGGCTGCAGAGCGTCTGGGAGCTTGGGCATCTGAAGCGTGGCTGTGCATGCCTCTGCTCGCACCCTGGGTGGCGCCCTGGTGGCCCCAGTGACCCCGGCTGGCGTGGGAACGCCACAGCCTTTCCCAGGTAGGCCTGGCAGTGTCCCTGCTCAGCCCCTTCCTCCTGCACCCCAACCCAACCCAAGCCACACTGAGCTGCTTCTCAGCAGGCAGAGGCGCTAAGTCTCTCAGGCCGATGCGCCTCGCTCCTGGAAGGCGCCCTCCCCCTCCAGGCTCTGCCAGTCCAGCAGGCCCCCACTCCTCCTCTAAGAGCCCGCACACCTCCTCCTGCCTGGCTGAGGCGGCCCTGTGCCCTGTGCCTGTCCCTCCACCAGCTCTGCAGGGGTGGCAGGTCTTGCTTGCCTGGTGGAACTCCCGCCTCCACGTGCCGGACCCCGCAGGCCTGCATCCTCGGCCCACCCCGGTCCTGCTCCCTGCCCTGGATTCCCTCGCCTCTGACCCTGGAAGCCCTTTCTCTCTCTTAAAACCTGCTCAAGAGACTTGAAACTCCAGGGAGCCCTCTGTGCTTAACCCAGCATGGCCAAGGGGTGCGGGCCGTTATCCGGGACGTCTGGGGACACCAGCACCCCAAGCTTCAGGGTTGGCCTGATCCAGGCTCTTCTGACGGACGAAGAAACCGTGGCCTGGGGATGAGGGGAAGCCATGAGTGGCTCAGACGGGGTGGGGACAGCTCTCCCGCGGGGCTTCCTGTTCTGTGGTGAGGCCCTGCGTGGCCTCCCTGCCTTCCCTGTAGGCAGCTCAGCCACCTCATCCTGTCCACAGTACAGACAGCCGTCCTGATCTGCTGGCTCGCTGCTTTATTTTACCGCCCCCGTCCTCCCCCAGCCACGGTGAGAAACCACTGCAATCTGGGCACAGGGAGCTGCCCTGCTCCTTGTGGCAGTGGCCAGTGGGGGCAGGTGGCCCTGCCAACTGCAAGCTGTGTGCCTTTGGACAAGTCACAATTTCTCTTGGAACCCTGGTTTTCTCTCTCTCTCTCTTTAAAAAAAATTTTTTTTTTAGATGTTGATGGACCTTTATTTTATTCTTTTATTTATGAGCAGTGCTGAGAATCCAACCCAGTGACTCACATGTGCTGGCAAGTGCTTACCACTGAGCCACCACCCCAGCCCCCTGGTTTTTTCTTGATAAACAGAGTTAACACATACAAACCACCTCAGGGGTCGTCATGATGAAGTAGCACAGAGAGCTTAAAGGAGTACATGGACTGAGGGTGGTGGCCACGTCTGTGATCCAGTGGCTCAGGAGACTGAAGCAGGAGGATCACAAGCTCAAGGCCAGCCTCAGCAACTTAGCAAGACCCTGTCTCAAAATTAAAAATAAAAAATGAGCTGGGTGTGGCTCAATGATTAAGTACTAAAAAAAAGTGACACAGAGTCAGAGCACTGCCATTATCATCACAATATGACAAAGGTGGAGACGGCAGTGATGGTGAAGGTGGTGATGGAGATGGAGATGGTGGTGATGGAGATGGTGATGGTGATGGTGATGGAGATGGTGGTGATGGAGATGGTGATGGTGATGGTGATGGAGATGGTGGTGATGGAGATGGTGATGGTGATGGAGATGGTGGTGATGCAGATGGTGATGGTGATGATGGTGATGGTGATGGAGATGGTGATGGACATGGAGATGGTGGTGATGGTGGTGATGGTGATGGTGATGGAGATGGTGGTGATGGAGATGGTGATGGTGATGGAGATGGTGATGGTGGTGATGGTGATGGAGATGGTGATGGAGATGGAGATGGTGGTGATGGTGGTGATGGTGATGGTGGTGGTGATGGTGATGGAGATGATGGTGATGGAGATGGTGGTGATGGAGATGGTGGTGGTGGTGATGGAGATGGTGATGGTGGTGATGGTGATGGAGATGGTGGTGATGGTGATGGAGATGGAGATGGTGGTGGTGATGGTGATGATGGTAATGATGGAGATGGAGATGGTGGTGATGGAGATGGTGGTGATGCAGA
Source organism: Sciurus vulgaris (assembly GCF_902686455.1). Classification (NCBI taxonomy): domain Eukaryota; kingdom Metazoa; phylum Chordata; class Mammalia; order Rodentia; family Sciuridae; genus Sciurus; species Sciurus vulgaris. The sequence continues at coordinate 1,409,604 of NC_136478.1, forward strand.
TGGTGATGGTGATGATGGTGATGGTGATGGAGATGGTGGTGATGGTGATGGAGATGGTGATGGTGGTGATGGTGATGGAGATGGTGATGGAGATGGAGATGGTGGTGATGGTGGTGATGGTGATGGAGATGGTGGTGATGGAGATGGTGATGGTGATGGTGATGACGGTAATGATGGAGATGGAGATGGTGGTGATGGAGATGGTGGTGATGCAGATGGTGATGGTGATGATGGTGATGGTGATGGAGATGGTGGTGATGGTGATGGAGATGGTGATGGTGGTGATGGTGATGGAGATGATGGTGATGGAGATGGTGGTGATGGAGATGGTGGTGGTGGTGATGGAGATGGTGATGGTGGTGATGGTGATGGAGATGGTGATGGTGATGATGGTGATGGAGATGGTGGTGATGGTGATGGAGATGGAGATGGTGGTGGTGATGGTGATGATGGTAATGATGGAGATGGAGATGGTGGTGATGGAGATGGTGGTGATGCAGATGGTGATGGTGATGATGGTGATGGTGATGGAGATGGTGGTGATGGTGATGGAGATGGTGATGGTGGTGATGGTGATGGAGATGGTGATGGAGATGGAGATGGTGGTGATGGTGGTGATGGTTATGGTGATGGAGATGGTGGTGATGGAGATGGTGATGGTGATGGTGATGACGGTAATGATGGAGATGGAGATGGTGGTGATGGAGATGGTGGTGATGCAGATGGTGATGGTGATGATGGTGATGGTGATGGAGATGGTGGTGATGGTGATGGAGATGGTGATGGTGGTGATGGTGATGGAGATGGTGATGGAGATGGAGATGGTGGTGATGGTGGTGATGGTGATGGTGGTGGTGATGATGGTGATGGAGATGATGGTGATGGAGATGGTGGTGATGGTGATGGAGATGGAGATGGTGGTGGTGATGGTGATGATGGTAATGATGGTGATGGTGATGGTGATGGAGATGGTGGTGGTGATGATGGTGATGGAGATGGTGATGGAGATGGTGGTGGTGATGATGGTGATGGAGATGGTGATGGAGATGGTGGTGGTGGTGATGGAGATGGTGATGATGGTGATGGAGATGGTGGTGGTGATGGTGATGATGGTAATGATGGTGATGGAGATGGTGGTGGTGATGATGGTGATGGAGATGGTGGTGGTGATGGTGGTGATGGTGATGGTGATGGAGATGGTGGTGGTGGTGATGGTGATGAAGATGGTGATGATGGTGATGGAGATGGTGATGGTGATGGTGATGGAGGTGGTGGTGATGATGGTGATGGAGATGGTGGTGATGGTGATGGTGATGATGGAGTTGGTGATTGATGGGGATGATGGTGAGGTGGTGGTTATGAAGATGATGGTGGTGATGAGGCTGATATGGTGATAATGGTGAGTATGTCCCAAAGTAATGCACCACAGCCCCCAGGACCCCAAGTTATGCATAGCAGATGTGTTAACAGCACAGAGAACAAACAAGCAAGCTGTGTGGCTGACTAGGTCCACTCAACATAACACATAACTGGAGAAGACCTGGGACCAAGAATGCCAGCTCTTCGCACGAGTGTGACCATGCTTCACCACAGCTCAACCTTCTGACTGAGGTAGGGAAGACCGGTTTTGAGCGCGACCTCCATGAAGCATGCTGGAGACTGAGCAAATCACCTCACCTCACAGGGATTTGGTTTTCTTGTCTGCTACACTGAGATGAGAAGACCTGCCCGGCTTCAGTCACCGGGTTACGTGGGGGTGAATGTGCAGTTCAGTTGCTGACCTTCACCAACTGTCACGCCCCGCGTGGGCGAGAGAGTAGCTGGAGTGCACCAGCTATGGCCGTGTCTCCAGGGCGGACCTTCCTCCTCAGGACACTGTGCCTGCTCAGTGTGGACTGATCCCTCCTGGTGCCTCAGGAGAGTCCGGGCTGCTTCTCAGGCTGAGGATGCCCTGTCTGTGGGCTGCTGTATCACCAGCCTTTGCCTCATACCGATCCACCTTGGAGTCAGAGCTGAGACAGCGACCCGCGATTCGGAGGGCCTGGGGCTTGGCTTGTCAGCGGTGTGGCAGAGTGGCCAGTGTGTGCCTCTGGTCTTCCTAGAGCCAGCAGGGCTTGCTCAGCTGGGGGGTCGTGGGTTCCCGGCTGCAGGGCAAGACCCCACCAGAGGAGCCTTCCCCACTGTATCACAGCCAGAGCTGTGCGAGGGGTGGAGAGAAACCTCCACTCTAGGAGGGAGGGGCCACAAAGCCACCTTCCAGGGGACCTGGCCTGGGGTCGGCAGGAGCTTGTGGTCGCTTTGCCAGCCACCCTCCAGAGCTGTAGCGTGCGGGGATCCCAGCTCTGGAGCCAGGTCTGGGTCGAAGACCAGGCTGCCAAGACCCACGGAGGCTCTCGACTCCTCAAACCCTCAGCTTGTCGATCTGTGTAAAGGGGACAAAGGACTTCCTCCCAGAGCCATGTTAGGGTAGACGAGGCCGCAGGTGCCCTAGCTGCGTCCGTGCTTGCCGTCATCCATTGCTGCAGTAGCAGAGTGAAGAACTGGCTCTTCTGGAGCAGGTCAGCACTGCTTTGCAGGCAGGACGGCTCTGGTTCCCGCCGGGGCAGGTGCTCGGGGCTGGGCTGGGCTTGGAAGGACAGCTCTGCACGTGGGCCTGGGGGCTGCACACCGCTGAGGCCCTCCTCAGGCAGGTTGCTCTGGTCTTGGTCGTCTCCCTGGGGTGGACGGAGAAGCCTGTGGCTGGGGACTCGAGGGAGCTGGCCCCACGGGGGAACGTGTCGGCAGGGGCTGTGCAGGGCATCCATGGCCCCCGATGCACAGAGGGCTGCTCTGTCACAGGGGCCTCCTGGGGCTGGACATAGGGGGCATTGTGCTGAGCTGGCTCCGGCCCCAGGTGAAAGCTTTTACCAAGCGGGGAACTGAATGCCCTTCTGTGTGCAGACGTGCACAGCGGGAGCCGCCGCAGGGCTGCGCACAGGAAGAGCGGCCCTCGGCTTCCTGGCTACGGAGTGCAGCCTCGAGTCCTGCCCAGGCTGGGACATCAGGAGGACGGGCTTTCAGCGGGACCTGCTGCTGCTGCCGGGTGTAGGTCCCTGGCTCTGGAGGGACAAGGGCAGGGAGCCCCTAGGGCAGGGAGGCAGCGAGGCAGAGCAGCCGAGCCTCGAGTCCTGGGGCCAGGCCTCCTCGGCCCACAGCTGGGGAGCCTCTGATCCTGCGAGGTGAAGAAGTAGGTCAGCTGTGGCGTGGTGTTCACGGCGAGCCCTGTGGAGCCCAGCGGTAGCATCCACAGGACCCTTAGCTCCTCTGCAGGGGGCCGTCCTGCTTCACCGTTGGTCTGGGGACAGTGGGACAGAGTGGGCTGAGCACCGCGCTGGCTCTGCACACGTCTGGGAACACATGATCTGCTGGGCACAGCGTGGAATCAACAAGAGAGAGGGCCACTGTCACCTTGTCCTCCCAGGGACAGCCTTTCTTCTCTCCTGGAGGAAAGTGGGGGTGCGGAAGGCTAGGTCCCCGAGGCCCTGGGCCTGGGGCCACCTCAGAGCTGGGCTCTGGGGCCTTCTCAGACCTGGTGCAGGGCAGGCTGAGGAGGCCTGGCCTCCCTGTGTGGAGGCCTCCCTTCCCACGTGCCAAGGACAAGCCCTGTGCGGTGGGTGGGATGGGGCCCCCACAGATCTGTCCATGTCCACCTCCTGGTCCAGTGAGTGGGACCCTGTGGAAGTGGTCTTTGCAGGTGAGAGGATGGGTCCTGTTGGACTAGCCCAGTGACCAGGGAAGAGCGACACCTGGACATCGGGAAGAAGCCACGTGAGGGGGCAGAGACCCGGGTGCCGCTGCCACCAGCCAAGACATGACTGGAGCCGCCAGGCGGTGGAGGGGACAGGCCCTTCCTGGGGCCTCTCGAGGGCGCATGGCCCCGTGACACCTGGATCTCACGCTCCAGTCTCCAGACAGAGAGTGTCAACCTGTCGTCACCGCCTCTCTGGGTCCCCAGGGGTCTCGGCAGGGGTGGGAGTCACACCCCCAACTGGGAAATGGCCTGGGGCACGGGTGGCTGAGCAGGGGCAGCAGTGGATCCTGCAGGGCATGTCTCCTGCAGGGCGCGTCCCCTCCCTTGAGGAATCAGGACGAGCAGCGTGATGATTCTGTCAGCAAACCGAGCCGAGAGCAAGTGGGTCCACGGGGCCGCCGGGCACGGCAGGGCAGGGGTTCACACCCTGCCGTCTGGATGCTCCCTGGACGCAGCTCGTTCCTGAGCTCACCCGAGGACCACGCGGCCTCATGGCGGCGGGACCTGTGGGCCGGGGACTGTGCCGCGGGCCCAGGGGAGGGCTCTGAAGGTACTCGTGCTGCGCAGCCAGGGCGGCCAGGCTTGTCCACCACGGGAAACGGTGGCGGCGCAGTGGCCTGAGGGATCGCCGGGCGAGCTTCTGCCCGGCCCGGGTGAGGCCAGGTCCTGCATGCCAGGCGAGGGCTCCACCGCCTGGCTGCCCCAGCCCTGCACGAGTTTGATCAAAAGACAACACAAGACAATCCGACGCGTAGGGACGGTGGGCATGCGGCCCGGGGTTGGCCGCGGGCACTGTGGGGACCAGAATGGAGGGCGACCGTGAAACTCCTGCGGGGGTTTTGCCCTGAGCCCGGCTTTGTGAGGAGACAGGCTGCCATGATGGGAGGGTGGCATGTAGGGAGGGTGGCATGTAGGGAGGGTGGCATGTAGGGAGGGTGGCATGTAGGGAGGGTGGCATGAATGGGAGGGTGGCATGTAGGGAGGGTGGCATGTAGGGAGGGTGGCATGTAGGGAGGGTGGCATGGATGGGAGGGTGGCATGTAGGGAGGGTGGCATGTAGGGAGGGTGGCATGGATGGGAGGGTGGCATGAATGAGAGGGTGGCATGGATGGGAGGGTGGCATGGATGGGAGGGTGGCATGTAGGGAGGGTGGCATGGATGGGAGGGTGGCATGAATGAGAGGGTGGCATGGATGGGAGGGTGGCATGGATGGGAGGGTGGCATGTAGGGTGGCATGTAGGGAGGGTGGCATGGATGGGAGGGTGGCATGTAGGGAGGGTGGCATGGATGGGAGGGTGGCATGTAGGGGGGCATGTAGGGAGGGTGGCATGGATGGGAGGGTGGCATGTAGGGTGGCATGTAGGGAGGGTGGCATGGATGGGAGGGTGGCATTGGTGGGAGGGTGGCATGTAGGGAGGGTGGCATGGATGGGAGGGTGGCATGGATGGGAGGGTGGCATGGATGGGAGGGTGGCATGTAGGGAGGGTGGCATGGATGGGAGGGTGGCATGTAGGGAGGGTGGCATGGATGGGAGGGTGGCATGGATGGGAGGGTGGCATGGATGGGAGGGTGGCATGGATGGGAGGGTGGCATTGATGGGAGGGTGGCATGAATGGGAGGGTGGCATGGATGGGAGGGTGGCATGGATGGGAAGGTGGCATGGATGGGAGGGTGGCATCAAGTGAACGACCGGCCTCAGCCCAGGCGGTCGCTCGGGCTGCCGGGGCCAGCTTGGCTCAGGGACGTGGCCCTGCATGGCTGGGCGGGCAGCTGTGGCTTCGAGAGGTCCTATGCTGGAGCTGGTCATCACGACCACCTGTGCTCCTGCTGAGGTCCCTGGGCGTCGGGCCAGGTCAGGTGGCCGCTGCCATGAGGAGCTTTGCTCTTTGCTCTTTCCCACCAGCAGGAAGGGAGCCTGCTCTGACACCTGAGAATCACGGTTGGGGACAGTGCCGACTTGGAAGGACCGTGTGGATGTCCCCAGGCTCAGGGACTGCTGTCTAACTTGCCTGGTGACATCACGTTAGCCCTGGTTCGTCCTGAGGGTGCCGGGCTCAGAGGGGCTGTGACTGGCTCAAGGTCACACAGTGACGGGCTCGGGGATGACATTAAGCCTGCGTCTGACCGCCGTGCCATGGTCTCCCCACGTGGCCAGGCTGCCTTCTACTGAGGAGAAGCGGGACGGGGGCCTGGCAGACCTCTGTCCTGCTGGGCTGCCCCGTCCTGTAAGCCCAGGCGTGCCCAGAGTCCTCCTCCCGGGCAGCTCTGTGAGTCACTGGCACTCGTTTGCCAGGCCAGAGGCAGGCATGCCATGCCGCATATCCTGCCTGCCTGAGGAGGGGTTTACTAGCAGGAGGAGCAGGGGTTCCCTGGCCTGCAGGGTCCCCAGTGTCCCCCTGCCCTGAAGCTGGACACTGCCCCCCTCCTGAAGCAGGGGACGTGGTGGCTGGGCAGGCTGCCGCCCCCACTGCCTCTGGGAACACAAGGACACCCCAGTTGATGGCCACCTGAAAGTGCTGTCCCCAGAGTGGGCCCCAGGGTCTCTGAGAGCCCACGAGGGGTCTGCAGTCCTCTGTGTCTGGGGCACGTCCAGGCCACAGGACTCTTGCCATGCCTCCTTCCCTCCACTCGGCCATGGTCCAGAGACTGGGTCTGACTGGGGCGTGCAGCCCACACTGCCCAGTCCCCTGCCCGGCAGGGGGACGCGGGTCAGATGAGGGGAGTAGTTCCTTTGCGTTTGACACAAGTGCTGATTGTTCTCTACCCTCCTTGGCTTTTGTGCGGAGGCAAGTCCTAAAATAATATTGAATTTCCTCTCAGAATCTGGAGGGAGGACGCTCATCCGGAATGAAGCTGGGACGGGGGACCCTTTCATCTGCAGGCACAGAGACTTCGAGCTGACTCGGGGTGGCAGTAAGAGTCAGACCGAGTCTGCCTGGAGGGGGAGCCAGGCCAGGCTCCCATGCTCACCAGGGATGGCTGCGTGGGAGAGCTGCTTTTGTGTTTTTTAGGAATATATTTTTAGTGGTAGATGGACGGCATGCCTTTATTTTACTTATTTATTTTTATGTGGTGCTGAGGATCGAGCCCAGTGCCTCACACGTGACAGGCAAGCACTCACCACTGAGCCATAGCCCAGCCCCATGCTTTTGTGTTTTAATAAGTCTGTCTCTTGGAAAGTTAGTCTCCTTGTTGCAGAATTCCAGGTGGGGTCTTGAGCCCTGGCCCCCAAGAGACCAGAGCCAGTGATGGGCTGGTGACCAGCTGTGTGTCACGAGGGCACCCTGGACTTGCAATGACTGGCACAAGTCAGTGGGTGGTCACTGTGCATCTGGGGTGGACTTGGGCCCCTCCGCAGCTCACTTTCTGTGGCTCTGTGCTTTGACTCTCAACGCCTGCTCTAGTTTACCACGCCTGCTTCCTGCTGATGTCCTCCCAGGCCTCTTGGGGCAGATCAGCCGCCAGCGTCCCAGTCCCTTGCATCAGGGGCAAGGCAGAGGTCGCTCTTCCTGGGGCATCTGGTGGAGAGGAAGCCCACCTGCCAATTCCAGACCCCTCACTTAGTGGATCCAGACCTCATGCCTCACTTTTGCTGGGCTCACTGTCCTTATTCTTGAACTATGCTCAGAACAATCACCTTGAAGACTGATCAGAGGACTGAGATCAGGCAGCACAGAACCCTACATCCAGCCCCATGCTGCACATCACCACTTCACAACCAAGAGCGTGCCTACAGCTGCAGTGTAGTATGCGGCTCTATCTCATTTACTCACAAACATCTGCTGAGCACCCACACAAGTCAGGCTGTGACAGGCAGCAAGAAGGAGCAAGGAGGGAGATGACATGTATCCTGTTTTCAAGTAAAACAAGATGATAATGGTGGTGATGGTGATGATGGTGATGATGGTGGTGATGATGATGATGGTGATGGTGGTGATGGTGGTGATGATGGTGATGGTGGTGATGATGGTGATGGTGGTGATGATGATGATGGTAATGATGGTGGTGGTGGTGATGGTGGTGATGATGATGATGGTAATGATGGTGGTGGTGGTGATGATGGTGATGGTGGTGATGATAGTGGTGGTGGTGATGGTGGTGATGGTGATGGTGATGATAGTGGTGGTGATGATGGTGGTGGTGGTGATGGTGGTGGTGGTGATGGTGATGATGGTGATGGTGGTGATGGTGGTGGTGGTGATGGTGGTGATGATGGTGATGATAGTGGTGGTGCTGATGGTCATGTTAATTCAATTCCAATGATAATCTTACAGGAATTTTGGTAGACTGTAACAAACTAATTCTAAAATTGATAGAGAATGTAAAAGACCAAGAATATGCAAACTGAGAACAGGGGCTGGGCGTAGCTCAGTGGTAGAGTGCCTGTGTAGCATACATGAGACTCTGGGGTCAACTTCCAGTGCCTCAAAAGGAAGGCAAGTAAGTGTGAGACTGGAGAGTTTACACCAGTTGCACTCAAGGCTGGATTTCAGTCTTAAGTCACGGAGGCGAGAGGTGTGTGTGTGTGTGTGAGCTTCCCGTGGGTGTGGCGGGTACCTGGGAGAGGCAGCCCGTGCAGAGAGGCCTGTGCTTGCTTGCAGTGCTGGGGTCCTGTCACGACTGGGCAGGCTGTTGCGTTAGGCCTCGGTGGTCATCGTGGTGAGGAGCAGGTGTGTGGTGGTGCAAGGCTGCTCGCCTGGTCAGGAAGCAAAAGAGAAGGGAAGGCACAGGGTGCCACTGTCCCTACCAAGTGCCCGTCCACAGTGACCTGAGGCCATCTGCCAGGCCCCGCCTCTCGCAGTGTCATGCTGGGGACCAAGCCTTTATCACCTGGGCCTCTGGGGGACATTCAGTAGGCACTGAGGTGGGGTCGTGAGCAGCTCAGGGGGCAGACGACCGTGTGAGCAGCCTCCCACTTCAGAGGCTCCACGCTTCCAACAAAAGCGTCCAAGCAGCCCTCGTGTTGGCTTTTCAACAGATGGTGCTTCACCCCTGGGTGTCCACACGCCCCGGAACTTACTCAGGATGGGCCACAGCCCTCAGGCCAAACCTGTAATGCTCTAAAATGCCCCGAGTGGGCACTGGCAGAAGTTTCTTAGGATGCGAAAGCAAAACACATAAGAAAGTACTTGTGAATTGGATTTCCGTGAAATAAGCCAGCACTCGGGGGTCTTCGAGAAGAGAGTGAAGGGGGGCTACCAGCTGAGGGGAACGTTTGCCCAGAGGTCCGACGGGGTGGGTGTCCAACACACAAGAGCAAGATCACGAGGGTGCAGGGTCCCTGCCTTCATCCTGTCCCCCGGAGGCTGGGGCAGGAGGAAGGCAAGTCCCAGGTCAGCCTGGGGGACTCGGCAGGTCCTGGCCTCAACATGAAATGATGGGGCTGGGGCGGCTCAGTGGCAGAGCCCCAGGCGGATCCTCAGTACAAAAACCAAAGCCACCACCGAAATAAAGACACAACCGGAGTTTCTGAGTGGACCAAGGGTTTGATGGGCCCCATGGGGTGGGCATCAGCAGCAGGCAAGCTGGGCCCCTGGGGCCCGCACCCTAGGCTGTCTGCCAGAGGGACAAGCGGGCACAGGCTGCCCGGGGGGCCTGGGGGGTGTGGCACCTGTGCACCCGCAAACCTTGGCCGTGCTCGCCGGAGCTCCCTGGTGGCGTCCGGCAGGGGCCTGGTGACAGCAGATGTAAGCCGCGCGGTGGGCCTGCGCTGTGCCGCAGGTACTCAGGTGTCAGCGCGCGGTGCCGGTGGGGGCTCGTCACGCTTTCTATGTTCGACCTCTCACCCTCCAGTGCTGGGAGCAGCCAGGCCTCAGGACTCCCCGTGCTCCTCCTGACGAAGGCCTGGTACCCAGAAATCATTTTAAATGCTCTGAAGTCATAGGCTAGGGGCAGAACCAAAGAGGGCCCTGCTGGCCCCGCTGGCCCCGCTGGCCTTCTTCAGGACACAGCACAGCGTGAAGAAGATATGACCAAGCTGCTTCCCACACTGACCACAGCGACCAATATGAAGGAGGAGCGGGTCAGTGCGGGGCCAGTGAGACGGTGTGGGTGCAGGACGGGGCGAGACTGGCCCTGTGTCCTGAACGTCTTCCCGGCCACCGAGCGTCCCTTCCAGAGAAGCTGCCCCAGGAGCCAGTGGACACGCACAGCAAAGGCCCCTTCACCACCGTGTACCCACTGGAGCCAGGTGGCCTGGGGCTGGATGCACCGCAATGCCCGCGGCACTGGCAGAGGGAAGCAGCGAAGGTGGACATTCTAGCAAGGGGACACTGGACGCTCCAGGACTGGGTGGGGCTCAGGCAGCATGTCAGTTAAAGACCCTGCAGACACAGAGGCACATCCAATGCTGTTTCATGGAGATAAAATCCAAAACCACGAGCCTGACCTGAGCCGAGTGGGCAGGCAGAGTAATGGGTGCCTCGGGGCTTGCGGGGAGAAGGCCGGCCCTGCTGCTGGCCCCGGCGTCTCCCGGGATGGGTGGGTTCGCAATGCACAAGTTTGTGTTGGAGAAACTGAGCCCCAGAGTTCTCACTCCACGACCCTGCCTGGGTCGCCCCGGAGGTTGGGCGGAAGACTAGTCCAGCCAGGGTATGCGCCTTCCAGCTGGGGGTCTCAGGGGGCCAGAGGCTGGAGCCCCTGTGAGCGGGGGAGTCCAAGCCTCTGGCCATCTGTTTGCTTAGCTGGCCTCACAATGCTGCCTCTGTCCTTCCTGGGTCTGAGGTCACCAGCCAGGAAACACAGGGCAGACCTATGGGCACAGAGCGGGTGGCCCGCTGGGCAGCCCAGTGAGTGGAGTGCACCCTGCAAGGATCCAGCTCATGACCAGGCCTGGCCGGCCCGACCCCCAGGCCTTGGTCTCCTCCTGGGCCCAGGAGAGCGTCCGGCAAAGTGTGGAGAGGGCCCGGGGAGAAGCCTCCCTGCTTCCGCCTCATCTGCTCCGTGGACTCCACGTCTGCACTCCTGTCCCCTCTGCCACCCTGTCCACACCTCCTGCCTGAGTCACTCTTAATAACTAACACAGTTTGGGAAGCATTTAAAGTATGCTGCACATTTTTTTTCATTGCAAGGCAACAAAAGAATAAATTGAATCAGGATCTCCCACAAGCACGGATGGGAGGTGAAAGACTTCCCACAGCCCCAGAATAGACCGGGCCGCTCGGAAACTGAATGGGAAGCCGGAAGGGAAGCCGGATGGCCTCCGGCTCAAACCAAAGCCCCAAGTGTCTGTGCCACCTCAGCCAGCACCCCCGTGCCAGCCCTCCCTGCACTGCCAGGGTGGTCCTGCACCATGATTCTGGTTTGCAAAGGGCCACGGGGCTGATGCTTCCCTGCTGAGGACGCCCAGGTCCAGGGTCAGCAGGGAAGTTCCCCAGGTCTGGAGCCTAACTTCCCGTGGCTGTTAGGAGCCTTCCCAGGGCTTGGGGGTCAGGGGCTGCGTGTCCATCTGCAGAGGAGGCATAGGCTGTGCCTGGCCTGCGGGAGGGTGGTGCTCATGCCGGGTCAGCTGGCCCTGCTCCAGGGACTCTGAAGCCCTTACGATGTCTGTCCTCATAACCTGCATGCGGGGCCTTTGTTACCAATGTACAGGCAAGAAAACCAAGGCCAGGACAGTCTGCCTGAGGGGACAGCGATGATGTGTAAACCCAGGTCTTTGAGTCCCTTCCTGTTCCCCCAGAGCAGGGGTTGTGAGGCATCTGTAAGCAGTGTGCTGCTGAGGGCAGCCATGTCTGCCCTCACCTCAGCAAGTCCAGCTTCCGGAGCCACCCCGAGGTTGCCCAGCTGTCGGCAGGAGCTGGGTTCAGCACAGTCTCTCTGACCCCGGCCGGCACCTCCCCGCCATCTTCCTGAGCTGGAAGCAGCTCCTGCCTGGAGGGGTTCCCAGCTCACGGCAGGGACAGGGTGGCCCTCTGCACGTGACTGCGTGGTGGGGTGCTTCCTGTACACTCCCTTCTCTACCTACCCCTGCCAGACTGGCCCACGCTCCGAACTCAATCGCTGGCAGCTGGCAGGTGATGATGTAGGTAGCTCTGTGCATGGTCATTTGGGATGCAGGGGTCAATGACAGACACAGGCACAGTGATGGTCCTGCAAGATGGCACTGGAGATATTGCAGCCAGCTTGGGCCTTGTAGGCACACTATGATAGGCACCTAAGATTGTGCTTCTTGGGGGGTCTCGTCATTGGGTGGCATGACTGTATGTGCATGCACTCCCCACTGTCCAGGTACAGGCTGGCATGCCCCCACATGGGCACAGGTACAGGTTGGCATGCTCCCACGGGCACAGGCACACACGCTGAACGTACGTAATGAGAAGCAGCCCTGCCAAGGGTGGAGGCCAGGCACTGAGGCCCGCGTGGCCCTGTGGAACGGGCATGGTGCTGCCCCCACCACCCTGAGAGGGCCAGTGGGGCTGAGGGCAGACACAGCAGCCATAGGAGGGCAGCTGGGGCAGAGAGTGGCAGGGGCCGGAGTTGACCCTGGAGGCTGGACCCCAAGCTCTCCAGCTCCCACGTGAGGCTTGCAGGGTGGGTAGGGTGGAGGTCCCAGTGCTCTGGAGACCCAGTCTCCCAGAAGCAGCTACCCTGGCACCCTGCAAAGACAGGCCTGCAGGGGCTGGGCTTACGGACCTGCTTCTTGCAGAAATGCACACAGGGACCCGGAAGGAGAGGTGAGGCACGTGGCTGTGGGGCCGTTTGGAGACTGAGAGGACCCTGGGCCCAGCTTTGGGCCTCTCCTTGGAGGGACTCATGTGACGTGGCCATGCCTGGAAGACCCCAGGGTCAAGGCCACTCTGAGCTAATGGGACAGAATTGCATGGGACATGTGGCCTGTGCTGGCCGTGTCCAGCCCTGAGGTGGACCTCCAAGAAGCAGCTGGAGGGCACTTGCAGCCAGAGCCCGCTGTGCTGCACTTGGGGCTGTCCACACGTCCTTGGGTCAGCCCAGCTCACACTCTCCCAGGCATCTCCAGCTGCCACGGGCTGTGAGTCATCGCCGCGCAGGGTCAGGGTGACCTGAGGGCTGTCTGTGTGCTGGGCACCGAGAGCAGGCCTGTCTGGGTGGCCAGGTTCTCATGGGTTCTGGAGATGCTGTCCACTTGTGGACGATGCCCCCCTGTGTCTGGGCCCCACCTGGAATCCTCAGCAGCCAGGTGAGTTTTGTGGTGGACCCGCCACAGGCTGGGGGCCCTTACTTGTGGGTCTGTGGAGTTGCCAGGCCTGTTTCTCACGGTTCCTGGCCAGGCAAGGATCCAGGGCAGCTTTGTCCTCCAGAAAGCCTGGCCAGGCAGGTCCCAGCAGAGGTGCAGGAGGGTCCTTGTTTCATGACTTTGTTTTGTAGAAAGGAGTCCGAGGTCCAGGTGGGTCAGGGGTTCACAAGATCACCCTGCTGCAGGTGGGTGGGAAGCCATTCTGTGGGTCCCCGGAAGCCCCGAGCCCTGGAGTTTGCCTGGGGACCCTGAGGGCGGCGCCACGTCTTGTTTGGAGTGGAGAATGTTAGGCAGGACGGAGGAGGCTAGCGGCTCAGCTCAGGGCCCCCTGCTCTGCCTGGTTCTGTACCCACCTGCCCTCGTAGACCTGACAGCTGGGTCCACGTTCCCCGTATTCAGCTGGCAGAGCACCATGCGCTGTATCCAGACGGGATAAGAGCCCCGAGATCAGCTGGGCACCTCTCTGGTGCCCTCCATGTGGAAGACCCAGACTTGGCCACCTCGGGTCTTCCTAGGACACGGCAGCAACTTTGAAGCTGACCAGTTGTTCTAGGGAGGGCAAGGGAGGCCCTGTTCATACCCAGCATCAAGGACGCGTCTCCCACGGTCCCCTGGGGAGACCGGCTGAGCAGATGGTCAGGCCTGAGGAGGATTTTGTGGACTTTACTCAGGGTCGACAGACGCTCCTGGCCTGTACCAAGGAGCCAGGCCAGCTCCCAACCCCTGACCCGAGCCACAGGGCCTTCTCTGAGGTCAGCTCCGTGAGCCCCCTGGACAGCTGGGAGACGGAGGGGGCTGGCTTGGGGGGTGTGCCTGAGGTAAGACGGAAGGAGGCGGCTGGCTCTGACCCTGAGCCTGACCCTCTGCGGCTGCTCCGACCAGCAGCAGAGCTTCCCTGGACATCCAGGACTGCTGGCTGCCAGGAGGCCACGGCATCAGTGTCTGCCACAGACTGGCCTCTTGTGGGGCAGCCCATGGGCATCGTGGGGGAGTCGAGTGGGCAGCTGCCATGCTGGCCTTCCTTGCAGAGGGACCTGCCTGCCCACCCCACAGAGGGTGGGAACCTCAGCAGCTGCCCTGGCGTTTGCCTGACGCGTCCAGGTCATTCATTCGACACCCGAGCTTGAACGTTGGCTGAGGGCCCACTGTGTGCTGGGCGGTGCGCCAATCACTGATGGTGGCCTGACCTGTAGCCTGTGTCCCAACAGCGTGAGCGGCACACCTCCCAGCAGGGCTCCAGGGTGCTGGGGCCACCCACGCCCCGGGCTCAGCTGGACGGGAATCCGCCCGAAGTTGGGGCTCTGAGGTCAAGTGCGGCAGCCCTGCTGCCTCCTGAGGCTTCCAGCTCCAGGGGCTGTAGGTGTCCCTCGGCTGTGGCCCCCTCTGCAGTCCCCGCCTCCTTCCTGCTCTTCTGCCTGTGTCTCTGCATCTTCTCCTTTTCCTATGAGGACACCAGCCATTGGATTTGGGCCCCACCCTGATCCAGTGTGATCTCATTTTGAGCTGGAAAGATTCCCAAATAAGGTCACATTCTAAGTTCTGGGTGGACTTAAGACTCTGGAGGATGCTATCGTCTACCACATGGGGAAGTGCTCCAAAAACAGAGATGACGCCTATCCAAGAAGGTGCAGTGACCAAGGCCTGAGCAATGAAGGGTGAGCCAGGAGGAGGGCATGTGGTGCAAAGGCCCTGAGGCAGGAGCTGCTGAAGGCTGTGAGTGCCATGAAGAAGGCAGGGCAGGGTGCTCAGCTCAGAGAGGAGGTGGGCTCCAGACCTCCTGCCATGTCGCAGGAGGGAGGGAGCTGGCCTGCACCCTGTGTGGAGGGAGAGGTGTCGGTGGCTTTTGAGCCGAGGGACATATCTACCCTATGCTCTGGTCAGGGTCCCGCTAGCTGCCGGAGGTGCTGCTGGGACCCGCAGCCCTGAGGGACAGCAGGGCCGGGGAGGCTCTATGGTGGGGCTGGGGCCTGCAGTGCACCTGCTGTCGGCTGGACTGGGGTCCTCTGCCTGTTTCAGCCCTCTCCCTGGCGCCCGGCGGAGCCCTCTGCTCTGCTGTCCCTGGGGCTGTGGGACAAGGCTGGTTTCGCTCTGCTTCTGCCCTCCCTCAGGCAGCCGGGCTCAGTGAGCCTGCGGGGCCTTGGCAGCTGCAGATCCTGACACCTGGGGACGGGCCTCTGCTGAGCCTCTGCTCGAACTGGGCCTGGCCCTCAGGCCCCGTGCCCAGGGCTTTCTACCGCAGAGGGCATTGCCCAGGGGCCTAGGCCATGCAGCGGGGAGGGGCAGCCATCAGGTGTGGTGTCTCCCTGGTGTGGCGTTGCCTGGGGGAAAGGGGCCAGAAGGCCCTTGGCTCTCCTGTGCCCCAGGGCTGCCGAGCCGGGGAGGTGACGGGCCTGTCCCACACAGTGGCTATGCTCAGGCACCTCCCGCACAGCAACCTCCTCAGTGGCCGCCGGCCACCATACCTCCTGTCAGCTCCGCAAAATGGGCCTATGCTCATTATCACTGAATGCTCAGGAAGTGGGGCTGGCTGGCCGGGGGGCTCCCTGCAGCCTGGCCGCCTGGCTGGACCGCGGCTGGCTTTCCAGCCTGCACACCGTGAGGGGTTCGCGCCTGGTGTCCCCTGCCGCGGCCCAGAGGAGCCGGCCGGGGCGGTGGATGTCCTCCTGTCGGTTTTCAGAGCAGTTGCCACGCACGCCTCCTCCCAAGGCTGTTTGCAGCAAGCAACAGCCTCCGCTGCTCCTGGCCCTGGCAACCCCAGGTCTGCCCCCGTCTCTGCTGACCTTCCTGCTCTGGTGGACGGACCACCAGCTGGGCTCCGCCTGGCCTGCTCCACTCGGCACGTTCTCGGGCCCTGCTGGGTCTCCGTGGGGCTGGGCTCCACCTGCACCGGAGGATGAGCCCACCACTGCACAGGGGCACATCGTGCTCCTGCCGGCACCTGCGGCCAGCAGTTCTGAAAGCCACCTGTGGGCGTGACGTTGGACGTCACAGTGGCTGAGGCAGTGGGTGGCATGTGAGGGACAGGGCAGGCTGGCCCTAGGCCCACGGTGCTGAGCGCTGCTGGCCAGGCTGCTCTGTGCAGTGGGTGGTGTGCCCAGGGGCCGCTGGGCCTGCAGTCCACAGCTGGACTGGCCACTGTGGGCAGCCGCTGAGCCCTGTAGGCAGGAGCGGAGTCGGCTCCCATGTGGGAGCATTCTCAGGGGACACTGGGGCATCGAGGGCCTGCCAGAGCCTGCCCGAGGCCTGTGCGCTAAGTTTTCTCAGACAACCATCCCCAAAGATCAGGAGGGGCCACGTGAAGCCTGCGGGTGGGGGACGGTCTCAGGACCACCTCACCCAAAGCCCTGCGATGCCTGGATGGAGCACCAGGCACACAGGGACTTCCCGTGGTTGCCAGGCAGCCAGTGTGGGGCGGTCACCTAGGGCTTCAGCTGCCCGCCCAGTGGCCCCAGTGTGTGCCAAGGTCAGGGGCAAGCTGGGCTCCATGGGGCCTGTCCCCTGCCCCCAGGTCCCAGAGCAAGTGCCTCATGGAACACCCACCCCCACCAGCTGATGACGAGGACACACCCCTGCAAGGCTGTGTGCCGTCTGCTGCAGGAGGCCACACGCTCAGGGCACACAGATGCGCTCCTTGGTTCTGAAGCCAACATCCCAGTCACGCTCACCACTGGTGACCACTGGTGACCACTGTCCGTGCTGGGCAGGGCCGGTGCATTCTGGGCTCGCTCCTGGCTTCTGGCAGCCGATGTGCTCCTGGGCTCAGGCTCCTCCCTCCTTCGAGCCGGCAGCCGAGCGTCTGGGAACTTCCTTCTGTCCCCACATCTCTCTCTGACCTGAGGGGACAGCTTGAAGGATGTGCGATGACTTTGGGCTCCTGGACAATCTGAGCTGTTCTGTCTCAACATCCTGGCTGTGACCCGTCTGCAAGGCCCCTCTGCCAGGGACGGGGACAGGTCACGGGCTTGCGATTGGGACCTGGTCTTTGGGGTTGCCGTTCTGCATTCAGCAGGCAGCTCAGCCTCCCTAGCTGGTAGGTCCTGGCCACCTCACAGAAGAGGAGACAGGCTCAGAGGCTAAGTGAGCTGCCCAGCCCTGGCTGCTGGGGGCTTGGCTGGAGCTTGAGCAGGTAGCTGGAATGCCTGACCGCTCCTGGCAGAGGGTGGCTCATGCCCCTGGGAGGTGCCCGTGGGCCTGTGTGGGGACAGGAGTGCAGGCACTGGAGTTGAGTGTGGGTCCTGTCCAGGTCCTTGTGTGACTGGAGCTGCATGTCGTGCTGGGGCAAGGTAGGGGAGGCAGGGAGGAACTATGGGGCGGGTGGGGCCATGCTGCCCTTGGGACCAGGCGAGAGGCCCGGCAGGGAGGCCACTGGGTTGCAAGGTAATTGGCAGTCAGATCTGGAGAGGTGCTTGCTGCCTCTCCCTTCTTTACATGTGGGAGAGGTCTTTCCTTCAGCTCTGAGGGGAGGACGGGGAGGAGCACTCTGCAGTGCGCTGTGGCGAGGCCGCAGAGAGCTCCTGCTACGCCTGGGCTGAGTGGGCCCCGCCCAGGTGGACGGAGCACGTGGAGCGTGCTGCTAACGGTGTGTGTGTGGCATGTGTGTGCAGCATGTGTACACATGTAGCATTGTGGCACATATCGTGCATGGCATGAGTAGTATGTGCCTGTGGTGCACGGTGTGGTGTGAACCCTGTGTGGTGCATGCATGTGCTCATGTCCATGCATGCTGTGTGTGGTGTGCACAGTGGGTGGTACACGTGTGTGTGCATGTGTGTGTGTGGTATGCACTGTGGGTGGTGCATGTGTGTGAGCACATGTGTGTGTAGTGTGCACCATGAGCAGTGCATGTGTATGTGTGTGCATGTGTCCATGCACATGGGTGTGGTGCACATCATGAGCGGTACATGTGTGTGTCTTCATGTGTGCTATGCCCCATGAGCAGTGCGTGTGTGTATGTGTGTGCATGTGTGGTGTGCACCGTGGGTGATTGTGTGTGTGTGCACGTGTGTGTGATGTGCACCATGAGCAGTGCATGTGTGTGTATGTGTCCATGTGTGCATGTGCACATCTGTGTGTGGTGTGCACCATGAGCAGCACACGTGTGTGCATGTGTGGTGTGCACCAGGACCAGGGTAAGTGTGTGTACTCGTGTGGTGTGCACCATGAGTGATGCACATGTGTGTGCGTGCATGTGCACGTGTGTGGTGTGCACTGTGAGCAGTGCGTGTGTGTGCTTGTGGTGTGCGCTGTCTGCTCCTGGAGGGTGCTGGGCGGGCCTCCTGCACTCCTGCCCTAGGTGGCGGGTGCTGCCTGCTGGCCTGGCATCCGGGCTGGAGCCGTTGGCCCGTGCAACTCTGGGGCGGCTCTCCCTTTCCACGCGCTGGCGTCCTCCACCTCCTGGCCAGAGTCGTGCTGGCCTGCAGATCTTTCCGAGTGAAGTGATGGAAACTGGGGTCAGAGAGGCCACAGTTTGCTGGGGTTGGTGACTGGAGGCAAGGCTGGAGACTCCCGAGTCCTCTGGTCAGGGCTGTCCCTGGGGCTGTGATGAGCTCTGCAGAGTGCTCAGAGATGATTGCATGCGAACGTGCAAACTGTCCCCGCCTGTGGGTCCTGTGTGGCCTTCCCCGACAGCCCCAGGGCTGGAGAAGTCTACTCGGTTCCATCCCAAAGCCCGGGCCCCAGACGGCACCACCAGGACGCCTGCCAGGTGCCTCCCACTTAGGCATGTGAGAGGGACCAGGTATGGGGAGGGCTGGGATGGCCAGCACCTGGCCACTGTCCCTCAGCTGTCTGGCCTTGTCCCCCACCCTCTTCTCAGAGTGAGGCAGCTGGATCCTCACCCTGTGGGAAATCATCCAGTTGTCCCAGCGCTGGGGGTGAAGGGGCAGGATCATGTGGGGGTGGAATGGTGGCCCCACGGACGTGCCCAATCCTGTCTCCAGGACGGGTTGTGCAGCCCCATCTCAAAACAGGTCCAGGCAAGCTAAGGTTGTGCTGGACTTTGGTGGCCCCAGGTCCTGTGCGACTGGGTCCTCATGAGGAGAGGAGGCAGAGGTGGAGCCAGGTGCAGGCAGAAGGCCGTGTGAAGGTGGAGGTGGTGCTGTGGCCACGCGGGGGCTGCCAAGGACTGCCAGGGCCAAGGGAGCAGCAGGGGCGGGTGCAGACCCCTCGGGCTGCCCAGGAGCCGCCCGGCCAAGCTTGGTCTCCGTCTCCCGGCTTCCTGGCCCCCCGGTGGGGAGAGAATATGTCTCTACTGCTTTGAGCACCATAGTCGTGGTCCTGTTGGGGCGGCTCTGGACACGCTCAGCCGAGGAGACAGGCGCTGGCCTGCCGGTGCTCTCTGGGGAAGACCCCCCTGAGGACATGGTGCCCGAGGCATAGCAGTCAGGGCAGATGTGTGGCTGGGGCTGGGCTGCCGGCAGGACCTGTATCCCTGGAGCCCTCTGGGAAGACCTGCTCCCTGCCCAGTCTCAGAGGCCACCTTCCCCACCCCTGTCCCAGGGCCAGACCCCGAGAGAGGCTCCTGGCTCCTGCTCACTGGCCTGCAATCCTCCCACGGGTTGGTCTGGCCTGGTCCTGGAGGACCCAGAAACCAGTGGTCCTGAGAAGTCGCAGGTGGTCACATGGCCTCAGTCCCAGGGGTCCTCCTTGTGGAGGGACTCCTAAGTCAAGACCTGAAAGGCCCACAGTGGGCTGTGGAGTGAGGAGGTGACCTCAGGTGACCTTGGGTCCTTCCTCTGTGACCTGATGCTGGGCAGGCCTTTCGGGGATTCTGCATATTGGGTTTCCTGTTGATTGTGGTAACAAAGCATCACAGTCTGGTGGTGGAGGCAGGAACTGAGCCCCCACATCTCTGGAAGCTGGAGGTCAGACCCAGCCCGGGCCCTGAGGGCCGGGCAGTCAGCTCTGGGCATGTGGACGGCCATCTTGGTCTTGATCGCGTCTTCATGGGCTTCTCTCCTTATGGTCATATGCCTCAGTTCAATTTCCCCCTTTTAAAGGACACCTGTCACTGGACGAGGGTCATGGCCACGTGTCACCTGCGTCATCTGTGCGGTCCTATTTCTGCAGCGGGCCCCCCACAGGAATGGGGCTGGGGTGCTGCCCTGTGGCTGAAGGGTCAGCAGCTTCTGGGTGCTGTTTTGGGGGCTGGCCCTGTGAGTGGGTGCAGGGCTGTGGAGGGCAGAGACAGGGCTCTGCTCTGTGAAGACGGACCCTTAGCCGAGGCCCTGGGCCTCGCTCTGCTTGGGACGATGTGTTTCCGCCTTATCCCTATGAACATATTTTGCTTTTTTTCCAGAACCAGCAGGAATCAGAACATTTCTTCCTGGACTCTCGAGGCACCGGGATGTTCTCAGAGCCGCTCAGAGTGTGCCTCGGGCCACTGGTCCACCCTGCATCCAGCAGGTGATTTGACAGCAGCCTAGGCTTCGTAGACAAGATGGAGGCCAGGAGAGCCTAGCTGGGCCTGGTCCAGGGCCGGCTCCGGGCTGGGTGACGCCCCACGTGTAGGGTCTGCTTCATGGTGTCGAGGTGACCCTATGTGAGGACCAGGCCAGGGGCACAGGGAGAGCCCTGAGGGCTGATGCAGGGTGTCCCCGAGGGCCCCGCCAGAGCCCTGCATGGGATGGAGGCCGGTGGGCCAGCGTGGCGGGGTCCTTCCTCAACGTGGCCTCCTGCCGCCCTGCGGCCGCCTCCATCCCGCACCTCCAGAAGTCCCCTCCCTGTCTCCGAGGCCAGCTGGAGAAATGGGCCTGGAATGGGGCCAAGAATTCCCCTCCCCAGGGATGTCAGTGGGCACCAACAAAGAAAGAGTAGAAATGGAATAAAAATTCCTTTTTAATGCTTTCGGCTGCTAAGATCAGCACTTCGGCCAGAAATCTGAGCGGCGAGCTCACAGGGCCACCACGCCAAAGCTCCACCCCTGCACGGCCTCTGCCAGGCGTCGGGAGCAGGTGGCGCCATTTTCCTCGGCTCCTCCCAGGCCTGCTGTCTTGGAGTCCTTGGTGACACTAGGTCGATGGAGATGGTCATGCACAGGGCAAGGGCCAGGGAGACGAGGGCCAGTGGAAGGGGAGTGGCGTAGGCCCCCTCGGGAGCCCGTGGAGCTGGGGTCTGCGGGGCTGACCGGGGCCCCGAGGCCTGCCGCTGGACACCCTCCCACCGGCTGGCAGATGCTGCTGCAGCCTACCGGCCTGCCAGGACTTGGGAGCTTCGTCAGCACAGGAAGCTGGGCCAGTGTTTAGCAGAGGGAGAGGGTTTTGGAAGAGAACCTCGACGGCTGGGGTCAGTGAGGCTCTGGGGATTGTGTGAAAGGCCAATGTCCCCACGGGCGGGGAGGACAGGGCCAGCCCACCCAGGATTGGGGTTCTGAGATGTCAGCCCCCAGGACGGCTCCTGCTTTCCCCTGGGACCGAGCTCGGGTGGATGGTGTGTCCATCACACGTGAGTGACCATGCCTTAGCTCAGTCCCTCTCTCCCAGCTCCGTCCACTCCCCACAGGGGACACCCTGTGCCCTCCACCAGCACAACCTGTCAAGAAGACTTGTTTTCCCGGGAAGGATTCCCTCTTCCCTCCCCAAGCTCTGTGCAAGGACTAGCCTTCCCTGCAGGTGGAGGTTGGCGGGCGAGGACAGTGTGGTGGACGTGCTGTGGTCTGAGCCAGCGCTCCCAGCAGTTGTGCTTCCGTGTGTCCCTGGGAGCACCTGGCCTGCTGGAGAAGAGCAAGCCCAGGGATCCCCTGGACCGAGGAGCATGAGGCCATGGGGGTCGGTGGGCGCGGGGGGAGCCTGCGGCCTGCCACTGGCTCAGCTGGGAGCCGACGGCCTGCTGCTGAGAGAGAGGCAGACACTGTGGCCACACACCTTGGAGGCTCTGGGCTGTTTGTCATGCAGTGGAGCTGACTGATGCAGCCTGAAATCTGGTGATGCTGGAGAGGAGGACGGGAGTGGATAAGGGGAGAGCGGGCCGTGGAGCTCACGGAGGGCTTCTGTGTAAGTGAATCCCTATCCCCGGGACATCCCAAGACCCCAGGGGTGCACCTGCTGGCTCCTACACTTGTGCAGACTAACGCCGGTTCCTCCTCAGCGAGGTGCTGGTGGCTCTGTGGCCCCTGCAGTTCCAGACAGTGACACACTGAGCAGGGTTTCTTGCTCCCTCTTCACGGTCCACCACAGAAGTCTCACTCCCGCCACGCAGCCGGCCTCTGGCATGACCTTGTGAGGTGCTCTTCCCTGCCCAGCTGAGGACCCTCGTCTGTCACTGAGGAAGTGGGGCCTGCACGACTGGGTGGCCCATCGCTGCTCTGCGCCCCAAGGCTGTG
The DNA here is from genome assembly GCF_902686455.1 of Sciurus vulgaris. NCBI lineage: Eukaryota > Metazoa > Chordata > Mammalia > Rodentia > Sciuridae > Sciurus > Sciurus vulgaris. Next base: position 1,431,924 of record NC_136478.1, read on the forward strand.
GCTGAGCGGATGAGGCCCTGCCCGCTGCACCATGCTGCCCACAGCTAACCCGGAGACCGAGAGGCCACCAGGTGATTGGCAGGCGGCGGCAGCTGCCATGTGGACATCTCGGACAAGGGGTGGCTTGCATCCCCAGCAGGACAGAGCTGGACAGTGAGAGTCTCATCCTGCTGCTCAGAACGGGGTGTGGTTTAAAGCTGACAAGTACTTTACTTCCAGAATTTTCTGTTTAATGTTTTGGACGGCTCTTGACTGCAGTCAGAACTGGGTGAGGAGGCTGCAGACAGAGGCTGAGCGGAGGCTCTCAGGACTGGGTGAGGGAGGCTGCAGACAGGAGGCTGAGCGGAGGCTCTCAGGACTGGGCGAGGGAGGCTGCAGACAGAGGCTGAGCGGAGGCTCTCAGGACTGGGCGAGGGAGGCTGCAGACAGAGGCTGAGCGGAGGCTCTCAGGACTGGGCGAGGGAGGCTGCAGACAGAGGCTGAGCGGAGGCTCTCAGGACTGGGTGAGGGAGGCTGCAGACAGAGGCTGAGTGGAGTCTCTCAGGACTGGGCAAGGGAGGCTGCAGACAGAGGCTGAGTGGAGGCTCTCAGGACTGGGCAAGGGAGGCTGCAGACAGAGGCTGAGTGGAGGCTCCCAGGGACTGTGGGCTATCCCGTCAGCAGAGCTGTGGGCTGGAACCCTAGCCTCTGGGCCGAGGCAAGGACAGGGCTCAGACTGGGGAGTGACGTGCCCAAGACCACGTGGCCAGGGCTTGGCGAGCAGGGCGGGTCTGGATGCTTGTCTTCATGTCTCTGGAGTGCACACATTGGGCACCGTGTCTGTGCCGTCCGGTGTGGGGGCCGCAGGGCCGCGTGTGGCTGCCTATGTTAAGTGGCTGCAATGAGACTCTGCTCCTTGGTTGCTCGGCCTCATCTGAGGCTGAACGGCCCCTCGGGGCTGGCTGGCTGGCAAGGACCTGAGCGCGTCACCAGTGGGGAGGCGCAGCGGCTGGTCTGTGACGGCAATTCTTTCGTTGGGGAGATACTGCCCAGGTCAGGGTTGGCCACCGCCTGCCCCGCGGCCTTGGTGCCCTGGACCCCACCTCTGCCGTGTCTCCGGGGTGGGCAGAAGAGCCCCTCTGGAGCTGGCGCGGGACTCTGCAGAGCCAGCTGGGCTGAAGGCAGGCGTCTCGGCAGACGCGGGGCTGCGTGCTCAGCTCCTGCCTGGCCCCAGGAGGTCCAGGTGCTGTGGATGGGCCGTGCAGGAGCACATGACCCTGACCTGACCTCTGCTCGGGGCGCGAGGCCGTGGGCTTTGGCCTGGCGCCGGGCAAGGAGAGGCTCGGGAGGAAGGCCCAGCTCCGCCCAGCCTCACCTCCGGGAGCAGGGCACGTCCATGTGGGCCCCTCCTCAGATGCCTTGTGGGCCTCGGGCTGCATCCTGGGCCCTCATGGCCTGTGAGACTTGGTCTCCTGTCTCTCACAGCTGTGCTCACAGGCCCAGAGAGGGCAGCGCTTGAGGGCACACAGCAGTGGGGCAGAGCCAGTACAGGGCCTGACCCGGGCCCAGTCTGCCCTCCTCACTGGACCTGCCATCCATGTGGCTCAAGTGACTCCCAATCCATGGAGACCAGCTCGGGCAGCGTGTGGATGAAGTCCTTCAGGTTTTAAATGAACTCACATCAGATTCCCATGAGAGTGGCAGTCGGCTCGAGCGCGTGCCCGACCTGGTGTGCCCGTCGCCAGCACTGGGCGCTGGCAGCCACCAGGACTTCTCCGCCCTCCTTGGCTTCCTTGGTGTTTCCCTCACACCTCAGCCACTGCTGGACCTGGAACACCCGAGGCTCAGGTGCTGAGGGCTTGATCCCCAGAGGTGGTGCTGCGGGTGCTGGCCACCACAGGGCTGGGGCCTTGTTGGAGGAGCAGATCACTGGGTGTGCCCTGGGAGGGCATCTCATCCCCACCGTCCATGCCCTCCCACCACAATGCCCTCCATCCCCCAGGGCCCAGAAACAGCAGAGCCAAATGACTGTGGGCTGAGGCTTCTAAAACTGTGAGCCAAAGAAAATCTTTTCTTCTTTAAGTCATTTTTCTCAGGAGTTTTGTCACAGCAATGGAAAGCTGATTTGAAGCACACCCATTTTCTGTGCCAGGGGCCACCAGGACCCCCGTGATAGCCGTTGTCTCGTCCCTGTGAGCTCCTCCGGGTGACAGCCTCTGACTCCCGGGTCTCTGACCGCGGCAGTGTCTGGAGGGCTGCTCGGGTGCCCTGCAGGGCGTCCCTCAGCCGGGTCTGCTCGTCCTTCCCGTGGCTGGACAGGTGGTGGGGACTGGAAGGCCCTGGGTGAGCGCCTTCTCCTCCCGCCATGCCAGGGTCCACACAGTCATGTGACCGTCCCTGCTGGTGCTGGCCTTGGCCTCCGAGCTGTGGGTTCCTGCCTGGGAAGTGACTGCCTTTCCGTTTTCCAGTCTGCCCTTCAGGGATGTGGCTGTGCATGGCCCAGGCTGGACGTAGGCCCCCCAGGCCAGTCTGCACACCTGGCGACTCTCGGCTCACACTCACCAGTGATCCGCCCACACATCACCGAGCGCGGTTTATTCCACACTCGCCACGTTACTTGTTCGATTGCCCGGACAGCGCCAGCGTTGGCCATGGGAGGTGTTTAGCTGGCTCCCGTGCCCTGGGACATGCCCGTCCCGGCTCTCGTGAGCGTTTGAAGTGTTTCCTACTTTCCGGCACCAAGAGGCGGACTGGGTGCTGCTGGTGTGCTCCCTGCGCAGCCCTGGGCTCTGGTGTCCTGGCGTGCAGGGGCTCTGGCTGGGGCTGCACAGCATCCCAGTCCAGCTCTGGGTGTGGCTGCTGCCACAGGAGCGTTGTTGCACCGGCACCCCAGCTAGCAGGGCCAGGAGGCTGCAGGCCCGCTGACCGGGACACCAGTGTGGCCACAGCTCCTGCCCAGTTGGGTCTGTGTTGAGCTGAGCACCATTTTGTCAGCAGGCTTCCACTCTGTCCAGAGACAGAGACCTCCGGCCGCCCCCGGCTCACCCGGCCCCTGCCCAGCACCACAGTGGGAACCCGGCTCCCTCCAGGCTCCCGGCTGTGTGCCACTCAACCTGGCAACAGGCACGGTACTTCCAGGACTGCCAGCCACGGCTGAGGACCAACCTGTCGCACTGAGCACCGGGGGCTCCGCGGTCTCTGTCCTGCTGAGCTGAAGGCGCTGGTCCCAGGCTCCGGAGGCCAGCGCCTCCCTCTCCCACAAGGGCCCTTTGAGGGTGGGGATTGAGCCCCCTGCTGTTGGTTTCAGGCTCAGGACCCCTAAGGGCTACCACCCTGTGGCAGCCTGGGGCCCAGGTCTTGCCCAGCTGCCTTGAGCCTCTGGTCCTGGCCCAGGAGGCCCAGCACATGTGCAGGAGGCAATGGTCTATGTAGTGCCCACCCTTGTCCTCATCTGTCCTCCACAAGAGCATGGGACTCCCCCAGGCCCAGGGCTGCGAGTGTGCTCGACCCAGGGGCTCCCTTGACCCAGGGGGCCCCTGCTCAGGATTGATTAGTGATGCCTGCGCAGGCCCAGAGGAGAAGCAGTTGGAAGGCCACGGAACTCCCAGCGGCAGGGGTCCTGAGGCCTCCAGTTCGGGGCCCAGGAATCTGTGAAGTACACATGGACCAGGTGGAGTCCCACCTGCCCCTGCACCCGGCTCCCTGGCGATTCTGAGCCACTTGAGAGTCACTTTCCTGCCAGCTAGAAAGTGCGACTGAACCCTGCGTTCCCCTTCTCTGCAGACCCCGTCCAGTCACTTCTGGTCTCCAACTGCCTCTCGAAGGCTGATGCCCTGGCCGCTTACCAGGGCCCCTGGGGCAGCTCAGATATGGCCAGGGTTCCCGTGCCCCCAGACACTTGGGCCTACCCCAGGCCACCCAACCGGCCCCTTCCCTGCCCACTTCTCCAGGGGGACGTTTCCAGTGCCTGCAAGTCCACAAGTCCGTGTCGAGCCGCCCTCCTCAACACCCAACCCCCCTCCCTGTCCTCCTGTGTGGCCAACACCTGAGCCAACACCTCTCATCACCTCCTCTCCATCGTGACCTTGGCCCCTGTGTCCTGCCAAGCCTGCCACCCAGCCAGTTCTCACCCACACTGGCCAATGGCCAGCCCCTGGTAGACCTCCCACCCACAGACCCTCCTCAGCTGTCCTCTCACCCCGTACGCCACAGGTGGGTCACCCCCAACCCTCATGAAGGATGACCAGCAGCGGCGAAGCCGGACACCTAGTTCACTTCCAGATGGCTACGGCTGGCCCCTGGGCCACCAGCCCCCCTCACTGACCGTGGCTTGTCCCTGGTTCATAGAGGGAGTTGAGATGCTCTGGAATGCACGCTCTGCTCGGGGCAAACACCAAGTGGCCCGGGAAGGAAGCGGGGATGGGCTTACGTCAGAGGACGAGGGCGGCCAGCATGGAGGAAGCCTGGCCCCGGGCCCAGAACAAGTCCCCCAATGAGCACAGGCCAGAGAGGCAGCCCCCCACCGTGCCCACACGGCCTCCTGAGTCTGTTAGGAAGACAGGACATCCCCTCCTTCCCAGCATCGACCTCCTGAGCTTGGCCTCACGCTCTTCCCTGCAAGCAGCAGCGGGGAGCATGGGCAGGGATGGGCCCCATCGGCCAGCCCCCAGGGTCCTTCCTGAGCTTCCCAGACCCCCCCTTGCACTAGGCCCGGGACACCCTGAGACACCCACAGCGCCCCAAGGTCCCCAAGACGGCGGCTCCCCTCCCACTGCTGTGCACCAAGGTGGCCTCTCTGCCCCCCAGGCAAACCTGGCCAGGGCAGGGTCGGCTGAGTGGGTGCGATGGCCATGGTGCCCAGGAAGCCCACCCCAGCTCCCAGCTGGCCATCCCCTCCCGGCCCTGATCCTTAGCTGGAGCCGGGGTGGCCACTCTCAGTCTTGTGTCACTGCCTGGTGGTTGAGTCTGGTCAGGAAGTGCTCATTTAGCCAGGGGTGACTTAGTCTCCTGCCACCAGGCCTGGTCATAGTGACCCCGTGCAGTCCTGCCCTGGGCCTAGGGTCAGAACTGACCCTGGGCGGGGAACTGCCAGATTCCCTTGGGGGGCCATGGGGGGCAGCTCCAGCTCCTGAGTGACCCACAAATCCACAGGGAGCAGGGTACTCAGCACGCACCAGACAGGGTCCCTGCGTCTCCCGGGGGCTGACTTGGGTGCCCGTCAGCGAGCACCGGGCAGTGGGTGAGAGAAGGCTGCAGTGGCCAGGCCCACTCCTGCACGGCCAGGGCGGCGGGTGGCTGTGTGCTAAAGGACTGTGGAAATCCCACAGATTGCACGACAGAGACCACATGCTGCTGGCCACCTAGGGCACGTGTGCCTTCGCCAGTCCAGCCCTCAGAAGGGGAAGGAGGGCACCAGGTGGCTCGGGGGCCAGGCACAGGCACCCGTAGGGCCCCGTCCTGCCCTCTCACGCCTCGTTGGTGCCCCTGTCCCCACCCAGGAGATTCCGTCCCTGGTGGGCCCTGCCAGACAGGCCACATGCCCATCGATCAACAGAGTGACACGGGTCCCGCAGGGGGCCGCAGAGTCCACAGTCGGCCCTGGTGCTCCGGCCCAGTGCCAGGAGCTGCGGTGACCTGGCTGTGTTCAGCATCACAGTCCCGAGGTGGCCATCATGCCCAGGGGCACCTGGAGCTGTGCTGACCCCTGCACCTGTGCTGACCCCTGCGCCCCAGTCTCGTGCCTGCACGTGGGCGGGGAGGCTCCACAGGTGTCGGTGAGACCCATTCACTCTCAGGATGAGCCCACGGCCTCCCCTGGAGCCCAGTCTCCCTGCTCCAGAAGTGAGGCCAGTGCTTGCTACCGTGCGTGAGGCCCTGGGTTCCATCCCAGCACCGAAAACAAGAGGGCGGAAGCCGGGACGTCTCCGAGGCACAGAAGGAACAGGGAGGAGGGACCCACCGGGCCTGGCTCCTGCATCGCCTGCCGCTAGCACTGCCCCCTTGAATTGTGCCAGGGGACTGGCAGGGCGCCTCCAGACTCCCCTCTCCAGGTTCCCGTGAGATCCTGGCTGTGTCCCCCCCGCGCCCACCCTTCAGGGCAAAGCTGGCGGCCACCGCCCTCCTAGCGTGCTGTGGTGTCACGGAGCACGGTGCCGTGGGCTTGCTGCGCCGGCACACGGCTCCCTGAGCCGGGCTGAGCGGGGCTGCAGGACGCACCCTGAGGGCCGCTTCCTGCCTCCTAGTCAGTGGCTCTGGAAGGCCCCTCTCTCCAGCGGCCCCGGGAGGGCACAGGCCGGGGCTGGGAAAGCACTCTGGAGCGACTCTGCGCGTCAGGCACCATCGTCAGCAGAGGTGGCCAGGCCCAGCTGCCAGGTTCTCCAGGACGGTGCTGATTGCAGCCCCAGATGAGCAGCAATCATGCCCAGATGGGGTCGGAGAGCCTCCTCCCTGGAAGGAGGGGCAGGAGGCTGACTGCCAGTTGCAGGACACACCCCACCACCAGAGCAAGCAGCTCCACCCGCCCCTCCACGCGCCTGGCAGCGAACCCCATGGTGCCCAGCCCCAACCTTCCAGGGAGGAGGCTGGAGGCTGGGTTGCTGGCCTGGGCCTGAGTCCTGGCCTGGAGTCCCGCCCAGAGCTGTGGAGTGACCTCGCTGCAGGCGGAGTGCCGTGCGTCTGCCCCGGGACAATGCTCTACATGCCACCTCCCCCAACTCACGCCCCCAGAACCTGCCAGTACCATCTTGCAGGTGTGATGCAGCTGATGCCTCTTCTTAGGGCCCCCCAAGACCAGAGTCCTCACAGAAGAGGAGAGGAGGCGGAGCAGGAGGCCCTGTGACCACGGAGGCCGAGGTGGGAGTGACGCAGCCTCCAGGGGCAGCAGGAGCCAGAGGAGGCAGCAAGGAGCGCCCTGGAGCCTTCAGGGGTGGCATGGCCTGCCACACCCGCGCCCGACTGTGGCTTCCCGACTGGGACAGAACGACACACCTCAGACAGACAGCGTAGCTGAGGGAGCACACCTGGGACACCTGAGCATACCCGAGAGTGAGCGTGCCTGGCAGACGAGTCACCCGAGGCCAACCACGCGCCTGGACGTGCACACCTGAGGGGCGCCCCTGCTGGGGGCAGCGCAGGCCACAGTGCTCCGTGGGCCAGCTGCCTGGTCTCCCGCACGTGGCAGAGCCGACCTCACCCCACAGGCAGTGGAGGAGGCCCAGGCGCTTCGCTTGCTGGTGGCCGAGCTGTCAGGCCGCCCAGCCCTGCCTGGAGCACCACCGTGCTGGGAGGAGGGAGCCGCCCAGAGGTCCAGGGGGTGCCGGCTGGCTCCAGCCACAGGGAGACCCCAGGACGGTCTGGAGAGAGGCCGCCTCGTCAGGGGCTGCGTCAGGTGGGAGTTGGTGATACCACAGGCCCAGGGAGCGATGGCAATGGCCCTGGCAGTGGACGCAGGAGCCCAGGCTGCATGCTGGGACGGCCTCATGTCTTGGAGGGAGCCGGACACCCAGCGGACAGATGGCCGCTCTGGAAGGCCCTGGCGTACTGTAGCAAGCCCTGCCATGGAGATGGACAGGCCGCCTGCGTGGGAGCCATGCAGCTCTGAGCCAGGGACCTGCTCGCCTGAGGCCACTGGGCGGGCAGCAAGGGGAGGGTCCAGCCCACCCGGCCGCTGTCCCACCCGAGTCCAGGTTTCCTCTGGGAAGTCGGCTAGTTGTCTGGCCACAGCTCAAGGTAGGCAAGGACCACGAGGCCGAGCACTCAGGGAGGGCAGTGCGGGCGCCAAGCCTGCCGCAGAGCTCGGCACCGGCCTCTCACTGCTGAAGGGGGCCTCTCACTGCTGTGGCTGGCACATCAAGGACCCAAAGATGCCCACCTCCCGACCCCCGGAATCTGTGGCCGTGACCCCACAGGGAGAAGGAGCTCTGGGTGAACGATGTCTAGCACGAGGTTGTCCAGGGCGTCCTTGTCTAGACGCTCCCTTTTCTCTTGCTAAGGAGACCGGTTGGATTAGGGCCCACCCGGCGGGTCCCTCCTGAGGTCTCCAACTTAATGCCACCTGCACATCCCTCATTCCTAAGTCGCCCCACTGCTCCAGGCCTGCCTGTGTCTGGGGATCCCAGCTCACGCCCTCGGGTTGACTAGCTGCCCCTGGCGCTGTGCATGTGCCCACGCTGGATCATGGTTCTGGTCACACTGTGGCTGGTCACTTCCTGAGAGCCGTCCCCCTCCTTGGCTGCCTCAGTTTACATCACACCCCTAGGATTTCCTTCCCGCATCCTCCTTCTCCTGGGAGCTGGGTTTTATTTGAGGGACTTTTCTGGATTTCGCCTGCTCAATGCAGCCAAAGACCCTTGTCCTGTGTGATTCTGGACTTTGACACTTCCCTCTTTCAGAGTGCCCCAGAGTTGCTGCTGGGGTAGGGTGTCGGGCCCTTCCACAGCCCGGCCCTGAGGCGCTGCCACAGAGGCCCCGACTGCGCTCACAGGCACAGGACTATTCCCACTCTCCCATGCAGGAATTCCACGTGCGGGGACCGGTCCTGTGGGAAGAACCCCAGAGCAGGTGAATTGGCGCACAAAGGTCCTGCTTCGGTGCCACCTGCCAGAGCAGGCAGCTTGGGGCGACGCAGGTCCCATGTCAGCTGACCTCAATTGCCAATGGTCCACACGCCTCCTGCAGCCAGGGCAGCCGGAGAGGCCATGGGGCAGCCAGGCAAGTGCCACGGGGCATGTGGAGACGCGCTGGGGCTGCCTGAGGGTGTGGAGGTGGCACAAGGAGCCTAGGCCAGCAAATCTGGAGCCTTCTCTCAGCTGCTTTGCCCTCAGGGTCCAGAGGTCCACCCAGACCCCAGGACCTGCTTTCTCTCCCTGTAGGTGGGAAGCTTCGGCAGACTGGGTATAAGGACATATTTTATCCACAAAGGCTGCGCCACCATCGTTGGGGTCTGAACCCGGCTGGGTTCCTTCCAATGAGGTTCACATCAGGTCCCCAATGAGCACAGCAACTCAGCTGCCCGGGTGTGGTCCAGCACCAGGGATACCAGCTCTGGGCACCATGGGAGCCTGCAGTAGGTGTCTGCTCTCTGGGGGTGCAGCTTGGTGGTGGCTCTGAGTGGGGTGGGAAGAGCTGTGGGCAGGGACAGGATCCTGGTTCTCAGGTGCCAGACTCCAGGACAACCCGGGTAGTAAGACCTGCATGGGGCCTGTGGAGCACCCTTGACCGGCGGCGCGGCAGCTGTGGGTGCTGTTGGGTCCCGCGCTGTGTCTGAGGGGTCCCGCATGTTCCAGACCCTCCTCCAGCCTGCTCCTCCCAGCCCACAGGCCCTGGGGGCCTTACTTTGTTCGTCTGGGTGGGGCTGTCCCACCCTGCTTCTGCCTGTCACACGTGCACAACCTGCAGCTCAGATTCAGAGCTGAACCAGGACCCGACCCAGCAGTGCTGCAGGGACCTTGCTCACAGCCAGTGCCAGCTGCAAGGCTGTGCCACACTGGGTGCCCAGTGCAGCCACAAGAGCCCGCCGCGTGGGGTTGGGTACAGGGCATGCCCGCCAGCTCCCACGGAGTCTCCAGGCCGCAGGCACCCGTGCCAGCTCCCCCACAAGGCCTCATCCCCTGCAGGAGACCACAGCATTCTTGGACACCACCCTGAAACCCGACTCCTTAATACTTAATGGGGCTGCGACTCGGAATGCCGATTTCCTATGAATCATTTTCCATCCTCTGTCAAAAATGCAACTTTGTTTATTCCTGAAAGATTCTCTCAGTGGCTTTGCTGATGGTGACTGGACTTGAAGGATAGTGGCAAGAGATTCCTGGCCCAGGGTCTGTCCCCAGACTGAGGAGAGCTGTCTGCTGAGGAGGCTCTGGAGCTCCACTGCCACATTGAGGGGCCAGGGCCAGATCCAGATCCACTCTCGGGATAATGGCCTGGGGTAGGTTACTGGTGTGCTGGGCCTCAGTCTTCCTGTGAACAGAGGATACTGGTCTCAAATCGGCATCCTGAGCTTCCAGGACTCATGGTATCTTTATGGAAGGGAGAGTGAATAATGATGATGAAGAGGATGACAATGTGATGATGATGGTGGTGATGGTGGTGATGATGATGATGGTGATGGTGGTGGTGATGATGATGATGGTGATGGTGGTGGTGATGGTGGTGATGGTGGTGGTGATGATGGTGATGATGGTGATGGTGGTGATGATGATGGTGGTGATGGTGGTGGTGATGGTGGTGGTGATGCTGGTGGTGATGCTGGTGATGGTGATGGTGATGGTGGTGGTAATGGTGATAGTGATGGTGGTGGTGATGGTGATGGTGGTGGTGATGGTGATGGTGGTGATGATGATGGTGGTGATGGTGGTGGTGATGCTGGTGGTGATGCTGGTGATGGTGATGGTGGTGGTAATGGTGATAGTGATGGTGGTGGTGATGGTGATGGTGGTGATGATGGTGGTGATGATGGTGGTGATAGTGATGGTGGTGGTGATGGTGGTGATGATGGTGGTGATGATGGTGGTGATGATGGTGGTGATGCTGGTGATGGTGATGGTGGTGATGATGGTGGTGATGATGGTGGTGATGGTGATGGTGGTGGTGATGGTGATGGTGATGGTGGTGATGGTGGTGATGGTGGTGATGATGGTGGTGAGGGTGAGGGTGATGGTGGTGATGGTGGTGATGGTGATGGTGGTGGTGATGGTGGTGGTGATGGTGGTGATGGTGATGGTGATGGTGGTGATGGTGATGGTGGTGGTGATGGTGGTGATGGTGGTGATGGTGGTGGTGATGGTGGTGATGGTGATGATGGTGGTGGTGATGGTGATGGTGGTGGTGATGATGGTGGTGATGGTGATGGTGGTGATGGTGATGGTGGTGGTAATGGTGGTGGTGATGGTGGTGATGGTGATGGTGGTGATGGTGATGATGGTGGTGATGGTGGTGGTGATGGTGATGGTGGTGGTGATGGTGGTGATGGTGATGATGGTGGTGGTGATGGTGGTGATGGTGATGGTGGTGGTGATGATGGTGGTGGTGGTGATGGTGGTGATGGTGATGGTGGTGGTGATGGTGGTGGTGATGGTGGTGATGGTGATGATGGTGGTGGTGATGATGGTGGTGATGGTGGTGATGGTGATGATGGTGGTGGTGATGGTGGTGATGGTGATGATGGTGGTGGTGATGGTGGTGATGGTGGTGATGGTGATGGTGGTGGTGATGGTGGTGGTGATGGTGGTGATGGTGATGGTGGTGGTGATGGTGATGGTGGTGGTGATGGTGATGGTGATGCTGGTGATGGTGAAGGTGGTGGTGATGGTGGTGATAGTGGTGATGGTGATGGTGTTGTAGCTTCCCAGCATTTACTGAGCACCTACTGCATGCCAAATGCTTTTGCAGAAACACTTTGAGTTCACACAGTCCATTTACAATGTGGGGAATACTGCTCCCATTTTGTGGATGAAGCTCCAAGGTCACCAAGCAGCAAAAGCACTGGTTTGTCCAGTTCAGCTCCCCCTTGGTGTGCAGGCTCAGTCCAGGTGGTCACAGAAGCAGAAGAGGTCAGGGAGGAAGTTTTCTCTTTCCTTCGAGGCACAAGTCCCTGCTCCCCTGTCCTGGGGACAGGGCTGTGGGCTACAGCTCTGCCTCTGGAAATGACAGGCTAGATGGGAGATCCTTTCTTGGCCCCAGCATCCACCAAGTAGAGGTCATAGTCCAGACAAGCAGAAACCAAAGGAAGGCAGAATAAAACCATGAGCCCTCTTTTGGGTCACACATGGGATCCACTGTGCTCCGCAGTGCTCCTAAGGGCCTGGGGAAGCAAGCCTCTGCTCTCAGGTGGGGTGGGGCCAAGGCCGCCAGCTTTGCAGAAGGCCTGGCTTGGGCACAGCCTTTGCTGCTTGTCACTGCGACCACGGGGCCCACTAGAGGAATCCAGCCTACCGTCCACTCCACAGACACTGGGGGGGGGCTCACCACACACAGCTGGCTGTGGCAGATACGGCCATGACTTCTGTGTGCACCCCACGACCTCAGGAGCAGGATTGTCAATGTCCCCACAGTAAGAGGCTGTCCTAGGTTGACGTCAGGAGGCTGAGCCTCATGTAGACCCACACTGCCAAGGGACGATGTTGGTGTGTTAACATGAATGAGACTGACACTGTGTCCACCCGTTCACCGAGGGACAGAAGTTCTGGAAGGCGACGTGTGGAAGCGCTTGCAGGGCCATCCCTGCCGAGGTGGGGCGGGGATCCTCACCTTTGATGAACTTTTGTGCTGCTTGGAGGTGTGCAGTCAGGTGCCATCTCTGCTGCACCTGGACAGGTGTGTGCACAGACGTCTCGGGGGAGGGGGCTGAACAGATGGTGCCGTCGCACTCCGGCATTACCTCCTGACCCCGATCCGATGTCACTCCCTGCAGAGTCTTGGGGGTCGGTGTCGAGATGAGGGAGGCTGGGAAGAGGCCCACCTGGGGGCAGCCCTCAACCTGGAACCGCCCAGGCTCCTGAGCTTGGTGCAGCCCTGCGTGGGGGGACACCTCCTGCCCTCTGCTCATCCAGCTCCTCAGCTCCAAGGAGGGCCTCACGGATGGGAAAACTGACTCCCCAGCCAGTCGCACTGCCCACCAGTTTCAGAGTGGAGGCTGCAGACTCAGTGCCGACTCCAGACTGTGCCCCCTACAGGAGCAGAGACCTGTGTGAGGCCAGCCTGGTCGGAGGACATGGCCGAGACCACAGACGGGGTCTTAGCCGTGAGAGCCCCTGGGCCTTGCTGCTTGAGATCCTGTGTGCACAGCGTGATTGGACCCCGTTTCCTGCCCCAGTGCCGTGCACAGTGAGCAGAGGGCTCGCCAGGCATCGCATGGCGTCCACGGCGTACATGGCCCCAGTGCAGAATCCAGGGTCCCTCTAGTCCTGGCTGCTCTGAGCCTTCCTGGTCCCTCTCCACGCGGCAGGGTGGGGTCTCTCTACTTCCCTGCGGGCCTCTGCGGGAGCCCCTGCCTGCCTCTGGGTCCCCTCAGGTTGAGCTGCTAGGGCAGGAGCCTCCTTGCCTGTGCCCAGTCCTGTACTCCGAGCCTGGTGGGCGGCCTTACTGGGGATGGGTGAGCACTGGCGAGCGCCGACCTGGTGACCAGGCACCACCGTGGACCAGGGCGAGCAGTGCTGGCTCTGCCAAGTCCCGACAGCGCGGTTCTCGGCAGCCTCAGCTAACTCTCTGGAGCCTCACCTCCACCTTGGAGGGGTCTGCGGGGACCGAGCCAGTCGGCTCTGACCCTGAGTGCAAACGCTGGTGAGTCCTGGCTTCTCCCCGTTCTGCCAAGTCTGCTGGGGTGGCGAGGGAAGAAACGTGGTTGGAAACACGCCGGGAACGGCCACAGAGGAAGGAGGAGGCCGAGCCTCAGGTTTGGCCCTGTCCTGGCACCTCTCCCAAAGCCCACACTGGGATTCCTGAGTGGGAACATCGGTCCCTGTCCCCAGCCCCAGCAGAGTGGCAGGTCAGACGAGACCACAGAGACACCCATGGGCACAGCAGGCAGCTGGAAGGCTGGAGTCCCTGCTTGGAGGTGGGCAATGGGGAGACTGGAGCCCATGGTGGTGGGTGGCAGGGCTGTCCCTCACCAGTCATGGGAGGCAGTGGATGCTTCCTGGAGGGCTCCAGGTTGGGGTGGGTGTGGGGGAGCCGGGCTCTGAGTCCAGAGACCCAGGTGTGGGTTGGCCGCCTGCCCCAGATGCCCAGGTTGGGGGTGCTTGAGATGCTGCTCCTGGGGGCTCTGGGTAGCTGTGGGCGTCTCCCGCCCTCTCTAGGCCTGCCCGTGGGGATCAGAGTGGGGGACATGCGGATTCTGTCCCAGCCCTGAGCTTGGCCAGTCTGCGCAGGTCCAGGGACAGGAATTTCAGAGCCCTCTTCCTGGCCCAGGGTCCCAGAGTAGTCCGAGGGGAACCTATTGTGGGGAGTGGCCGCTCCAACAGGCCAGCTCCTCAGGCACTCTGGGGTGCAGATGCCAGCCCCAGACTAGAAGAGTCATTTGAGGAGGACGCCCCTCAGGACGGGGCGGGGCCGCAGGGCAGAGCTCTGTGCTGCGAGGGACTGGGGCCCGAGGACCTCCCTCCTGGGCACTCTCCAAAGCCTCTGCCAGGCAGGCTGGACGTCGACAGAGGTGACTGGGTGGAGTGTGGCTGAGGTAGGCGGAGACCTTGGGGCAGCTGCATGGTCGTGCTGTCCCCACGTTCTGCCCTGGGCTCCATGGGAAATGTCTGGTTCTGGGGCTGACCGAGTGACCCTTGCCCTGCCCCAAGGCTGGGTCCTGTGCTTCCCATGTGGCCTGTCCCATCTGGGGGAAGAGTCAGCCCCAGGCTGTGACAGGCTCTGGCATGCTTATTTCACGAGCCCCTGGAGGTGGGTCCCCGGTGCCCTGGGCCAGCGGAGGTGCTTCCCTGACTTGCTAACAGGCCTGAGAAAAGCCAACTGACCCTGTGGTGCAGTTTACAGTCACGAAGCCGTGGGTGCAGCATGCCGGGGGCGACTTCCTGTCCTCCGGATGGGCACAGGGCAGCCCAAGGAGGGCAGGTGGTGGCAGTGTCCCCAAGGGAGGCAGGACTGGAGGTTGCTCAGCCTCAAAGGGAGCTGATGTCTGAACTTCCTGGAGACCAGGATGGCCGGGGCTTTGCTGTGGTGGCCAGCTCCAGTAGGGCATGCTTTCCCTCTCTGGAATGTCCCTGGGAAGCCAGCAGCCTCCCTCCTGTCTCAGGAGGACCAGCAGGACTGCCCAGAGGGTACAGCTGAGAGACCCATAGCCAGAGGTCCTCCTGGTCACACATGGGCCAGTGCTGATGGCAGGGTGCGTGGCAATGACCATCCTGCAACTCAAGAGCTGAGGTCTAGGACAGGGCTGGGCAGAAGGGGAGAACAGCAAGGGAGTCCCGTCCCCCATGGCCACTCAGGAACCCAGGCTCAGCATGACCAGGGAACCAGGTGGAGCTCAGAGACAGGCTGACTCGGACAGCGCATCTGTCAAGGGCCGGGTGGCTCTGGGAGGCCAGGCCTGCTGGAAGGCGCCACAGTATCTTGGTGTGGGAGGAGGGGAGCCTCACTGGGGCTTCCTGTGGCTGGAGGCCGGGGTGGCAGATAAGGGACTTCTCCAGGGCAGGACACATAGCTAGCCTGGAGCAGGGAGCTTGGGTAGCTCTGACAGGAGATGCCTGCTACTGACCCTGCTCCCTCCTCAGACCACGTGGGGCTGGGTCTAGGGATGCAGGTAGAGAGATCAGGCAGGGCCTCCCGGGAACAGAGGGCATCTCCTCCCACGGCCCGCAGGCCGCAGATCTGTCCCCACAATCCACCTGCAGGCTCAGAGGCCCCGCACCCTCGGCGCACCCAGGCGGAGAGGCTCAGGGCTCAGGGAGAGGTGGACAGGCCGACCCTCCAGCAGAGCTTCCCTCGGGAGGAGAGGCACAGGGGAGGCCAGGCAGCCCCACCCTGGGGGAAGCAGAGGAGAGAGAGTGCACGCATGGGGGAGGCCAGGCTGGGCTTTGGCGCGTGGGTGGGAGCTCATCATGTGGAAGGGCAATCTCCGCTCCTACTGACCACAGGAAGCAAGCTCCTCTGGGCCCTCCAGCTGGACGGAGAGGGGCCAGACCAGCACTGAGACCCCAGCCTGAGATCTGTCGAACAGTGTGGGGGGAGCTGTACCCGTGTCCGCCTGAGGGGCCATCAACGTGGCCGCTCTCCACCCTTGGCTTCTCCCTTGCCACGCAGGGCCTGTCCAGGTGAGGCATCACCCCGCCAGCCTGGCCGGAGGACAGTGCTCAGGCAGAGCCGATCTGCACCAGATGCTGTAGCTGCCAGTGGCCTCTGCACTTTGGGGTGTGGACATCAGGCTTGCGAAGTGGCCAGCACTCAGGAAGAGTCCACACTCCTTGTGCCCAGTCCTACGGCCAAGGCCCTGATCAGGTGACCTCACACGAGACCCTGGAATACTATCGTCCCTGCGTGCTGGGGCCGAGGTCGGGAAGGGTCCCGGCCAGGACTGCGAGCAGATGGCGTCCTGCTGCGAAGCTGGCGCTTCTCCCCATCCTGAAGGCCAGAGGCCTGGTGGGCTGCCACTGCTCCACCTGAGGTCACAGATCTCAGGGGTCATGCCTGGCTTCCTGGGCCTCCCGGGCGTTCCCATTCAGGATGGCAGGAGTTAAGGACGTTGGCAGTGCAGCGCCTGCTGCGGGTTGGGGAGGGAGGGGCAGCCGAGGCTGGAGCGCGGTGGTGGGCTCAGCTCTGGGCAGCGCCCTCTGCTCCTGGACGGCAGCACGTGCACTGGTGACTCAGACGGGGCCCTCTGGAGCTGTGGGCTGACGGGGCCGTGGGAAGCGCGTCCGGCGGTGCTCAGCGTGGGTCTGGGCACTTCCAGCTTCCTGTAGAGCACCCAGAGCGGCAGCCTGGGACCACAGGGGCCACGTGTGTGGCGATTCTCCCTCCAGAAGGAGAGTCTGCCCATCTCCTCCGTGACCCAGTGGGAGGGGCAGTCCTGAGATCCAGGGCCTCCGAGGACCCCTGCCAGGGGCTGCCCAGGGCTTGCAGACCAACCCCAGGCCAAGAGGCAGAGAGGTGTCCCTGAGCACGGGGTCCCTGGGAGCTGAGCTGCTGGGAGAGGGTCCCTCCACCTCCCCAGATCTGTGCCCTCTGGCAGGAGGCTGGGCATGGGAAGACTGCCAGGGCTGGGAAGGCTGCCCACCTCCGGCAACTGCAGCCGCAGGGAGGCTGGGCAGCTCCTGGACCAGCTTCCCCTCCGAGAGGTCCCTGGGCACGCTGCCGGTCACAGAGGGTAGGCTGTGCCAGCAGAGGCTGGGGCTCTGCAGAGAGCCCACGCTGCCCAACAGCAGCCGAACAGAGGCCGCCCAACGCCCTGGGGGCGGAGGCCTTTGAAATGAATGGCCCTGGCCCACTGGCAGCCCCCAGAAGCAGAGGAGGGGGCTTCTGCACCTGGTCTGGCGCACGAGCCAGCAAAGGCCAGCCCTGAAGAAACCCCACTCTCACAATGTGACTGCTCAGCCAGGCCCTCCGGGGAACATCGGCCATGTTTGACTGAAGGGACCCAACGCTGGCAAAACACAAACGAAGGAGAGAGTGTGTGGGGGGCGGAAATTAGCAACTTACAGGTCAGAAAAACAAGGGTTGGAAAGAGAGCAGCAGCTGCAAAGTGAAGGAGGGGCCCTGGGAGGAAGGGCTGAGCACCCAGGCAGGTGAGGGCAGGCACGGAGCCCCGGGCAGGCAAGCCGGCAGAGCGGCCTCCCGCTTCCTGCGCCCCAGGCTGAACCTGCAGCCACCATGTCATCCCAGGGTCCTCTGCCCCCTTGAGCCTGGGGTCCCAGGCCTGACCCCAGGGTCCTCCACCCCTGCACGGCGGGTTCTTGGCCAAAGTCGTCAAGCTGATCCCGAAGCTCACACAGGTGTGCAAGGGGCCCAGAGTTGCCAGAATGGTCTTGAGGAACAAGCGCCGGCCTGAGTTGCGCACACCCTATCTCCAAGCTGACACAACCCTGCCCTGCGGGGGTGGAGGTCGGCGTGGGGCAGAGAGAGGACTCACGTCCACTCCCTTCCCACGGCGGCACCAAGGCCATTCCGCAGGCGAGGGCCACAGGCGAGGGCCACAGGGGAGGGCCACATGGGAGGGTCACAGAGGAGGGTCACAGGGGAGGCCACAGGGGAGGGTCACAGGGGAGGCCACAGGGGAGGGCCACATGGGAGGGCCACAGGGGAGGGCCACAGGGGAGGGCCACAGGGGAGGCCACAGGCGAGGGCCACAGGGGAGGGTCACAGGGAAGGGTCACAGGGGAGGCCACAGGGGAGGGTCATAGGGGAGGGTCACAGGGGAGGCCACAGGGGAGGGCCACAGGGGAGGGTCACAGGGGAGGCCACCGGGGAGGGCCACAGGGGAGGCCACAGGCAAGGGTCACAGGTGAGGTCGCTATTTTCAACAAATGGTGTTGGGACAGCCAGATCCACATGCCGTGTACAAAAGGTACCATGAAAGGGACCCATGGCCCTGACATGAAGGACCTGTGGCCCTGTCGTGAGGGACCCTGGCCCTGGCATGAGGGCTGAAGCCTTAAAACTCCGAGGGAAAGACGGGGATCAATTCTGGTGAGCTTGGAGCAGGCAGTGGTCTCTCAGGTGGCATCGGAAGTGTGGTAAGGAGAGGAAGTAGCTGAGCTGGACTTACTGGGATCGAGATGGCCGTGCTGCCCATGAGGCGTGGAGAAAGTGGGCAGCTGGGTACCCGTGTGGGAAGGTGCTCGCAAGCCTTTCTGACGGGCATCGGGCCTGGAACGGGCAGAGGTGACGTAGCCGAAGCCTTTCAGACCGGGGTTGGTAGTAGAGACCTGGACGCTGGCCAGCTCCATGTCCCTGTGTCCACGCCTGGCCTGGAGGCGTGTCAGCCTCTGCCAGCTCAGCCACACTGGGCGTCACCTCGGCCCCTCAGCTCCCCGTCTGGGGCAGTCAGGGCACCTGCGGGCAGGTTGTGCGGGCCTGCAGGGAGACAGCAGAGGGCAGGCGCTGGCCCGCTGCGGAGGAGGGCGGGGGCTCTGGGCGAGGCCAGCTCTGCTGGTCCTTGACGGGCTTCCCTTCTTCTTCGGCCACACAGAACACAGAACCAGCAGGAGCCTGCCCTCCGGGGCTCTGGGTCCCCTGCAGGGGAGCTGGAACCGTGTCCCACATCCACACGTGCCTGGGGGGATTGTCCGAGTGCGCCTGTGTGGACACGCGTGTGTGCACGGAGCCACTGGCGTGCCTGTGCACTGTGTGCTCACGGTGGGTGCGGTGCTGACTCGTCCTGGGTGCACAGAGAGCCCTCCGGCACCACTCGCCCCAGTGCTAGGCATGGGCCTCCGCCCAGGAGGCCTGGCAGCTGCGGGCACCACTGCTCTGGCAGCGTGGCCGTCTCCGACTGCCCCATGGTCCAGGAGGCCCCTGGACCCCCTGGCAGCTCAGGTGGGGCTCCTCGATGGAACATGGGGGTGGATTTGAGAGGCCAGAACTCAGATCTCGAGGCCCAGGAACCCCAGCCGCCGCCCAGGCTCTTGCAAAGCGGGTCGGCTGGCTTGGCCAGCAGCACAAGGGTCCCTCCCCACTCAGCGCCTGCCAGTGGGCTTCCCCGTGCCAGATGAGATAACTGAGTTCCCTAAGCAGCACAGCAGCCACGTCTGGTCCTGCAGACTCAGTCGCAGATGCTCTCTGGAGGGCAGTAACGCTCCCCAGGGGGAGGACACTCAGGCCGCTGCTGGCTCCCAACCTCAGAGGCTGCCGGGGCCACAGGGACGGACGGGGCAGAGCCTCTGCCCGACACATGCCTGGGCTGTGTGCGTGTGGTGGAAACACACTGGTCCCACTCTGCTCCCCAGGGTGACGAGTGACTCGGTCGCCCTCAGTCAAAATGACCCCCTCCCACGGGCAGCCCTCAGCTGGACAGAGGCCCAAGCCCGCTGTCCCTCTGTCCGGCCTCTTCCCAGCTTCCCATTTCCAGACAGTTCTGGGCAGTTGTACTGGTCGTGTGAACTCACGGCAGCGGTGGGAGGAGCCAGGGTGTGGGACGGGGCAGATCCAGGGCCCAGTCATCACTGTGGGAGGCTACCCTCCAGGCCACCCTTGGCTCCCAGATAAGATAAGTGGCCCTCAGACTCTTCTGGGCCTCTCCTCAGGGCCCGGGATGAACGTCCTGACACGGCCCTGCGGGGACCCATCCTGACGGAGACGAGCCTCTGAGCAGGCTCTGGCTGCACCACAGCTCAGCACTGTGGAGCTCAGGGGAGGCCAGCAGCTCCGCCCAGGGCGGCACTGGTGAGAGTGGCCGTGTGGCCACAGCGCGCACTGGGCTCCGCCTCCTTGAGCTGTGTCCTGGCCTCGTGAGATGGATGCCCATGTCCTCCAGCGAGGATCGTCCTGAGTCTGCCAGCAGGGCAGATGGTCCAGAAAAGCCCGGAGAGGGGAGCCTGCGGGACCTCAGGGCAACGCCCCTTGGGGGTCCTCTACAGCTCCAGTGCTGAGGGTCTCTTCCTGAAGGAGGCAGGAGGAGGCCGCCCTCCGCCCGAGTTCTCCGGACAGCAGGGTGCAGAGTCGCTGCTGGCAGGGCAGGGCTGGGGTCAGTGGGGAGCTGAGGGCCCTGCAGCTGGCACGGGGGCACGGCCCGTGGCTTCAGGGTGAGGAGAGGGCGGTGCCTGTAAAGGTCAGAGTCAGAAGCTTGTCCCTGAGCCCCTGCTGGCCCTGCCAGGGGCACCGATGTGCCCATGTGCCTGGAGCGGGCTGGAGGCGCTGCGGGCGTGGAGGTTGACCTTTCCAACTTGATTCATCCAATGTAAGCAGCGGCACGCAGCTGTCACCTGCTCAGGACCTGGGTGACAACAGACTGAGAGCACCGATCCCGCTCGATTATCATACCCAGAGCTCACAACAGGGATCTGCCTTCCGCTCGAGGCCACAGACCCTGGGGGCAGGGAGCTCCTCCCTGGGGACCCTGCAAGTACTGGAGGGCAGGCCTGCGCTCTCCACCCCAGGGAGACAGGCGAGTCCACGATGCCCCTCCCCAGCCAGGCCTGCTCTCAGGAAGCCAGTCCTAAGCCTCCATGAGGGGCTGCCACGGTGCAGATGGAGACCGTCCCTCAGAGGGCAGCCCCTGCCCCGGGAGAGGGTGGTACAGGCTCAGAGGCCCTTCCTTTAAAGCTGCTGATGACCAGAAGAGGGATTCCAGGTGTTTAGAACCAGTGCCCCGGGCCCACCCCAGCTGGCCCCGCTCGCCTGCCTGGCCTTCTCTTGGCTCTCTGGCAGGCCACTGTTCCCAAACCCGACTTTCTCTCTCCCTCTTTAATTTCATTTTTTTGGTACTGGGGAGTGAGCCTAGGAACGCTCTACCACTGAGCTGCCTCCCGGGTTCTTTCTATCTATCTATCTATCTATCTATCTATCTATCTATCTATCTATCTATCAATCATCTACCTATCATCTATTTATCTATTTATTTACATATTTTGGGGGGTATTGGGGATTGAACTCAGGGGCACTCAACCACTGAGCCACATCCCCAGACCTATTTTGCATTTTATTTAAAGACAGGGTCTCACTGAGTTGCTTAGCACCTCACCTTTGCTGAGACTGGCTTTGAACTCATGATTCTCCTGTCTCAGCCTCCTGAACTCCTGGGACTACAGGTGTGTACCACCGTGCCCAGCTCAGTTATTATTTTGAGACAGGGTCTCACTAAGATGTCCAGACTGGCCTCAAACTCGCCATCCTCCTGCCTCAGCCTCCCAATCCCTGGGATTATACTCGAGGCCATCATGCCTGGCCTCCTCTTTGCATGAGTGCAGTCTGGAAGTCTGTGCCCTGACTTGCCATTGCGCTGCTGCACACCTGGGGCTACCTCCAACCTCACTCCCTGAGAGGCCTCTCGGGACCTCCTGTCCCCAGGGCCAATGGCTCTCTATAGTGCCTTGCTGGCCAGTAGACAAGGGTCCTGAGGGCCTGTGAGCCTGTGGGCTGCTGGCGAGAGATGGGGTGTGTCCAGTCTCGAAGCTGCGCTGCATGCCGGGGCGCAGGAGACCTGGGAGGGCTGAGACCTCCTGCACCGTGCACTGGCATGCTGCAGAGTGCAGGAAGACATAGGTAAAACGCGATGCCTGGGGAGAAGCAGAGGAAGGTGCACTCCTGGCTGGCCTGTCACCATGTCTGAGGGGACCTGCTGGCAAGTGAGTCTGGACAGAGCCTGAAAAGCACTCCAGCAGCTTTCAGAGAGTACGCAAGCTGGGTGACCCTCCAAGGGTCACCTGGCCCCGGCCACTGCTGCCTTCTGCTGATGGGCTGTGTACCTGGACCCTGGCACTAAGATAGGGCTGCTTGTCCACCACTGCAGATTCTTACGACGCTCTCAGCACCTAGGGAAGAGGAGAGGCTAGAGATGTGGCCGAATGTCCCTTTGTCCCACCACACCAGCAGGGCCCTCCTCAGAACACGGCCACAAGCCCCTGGGGGTGTCCCTGTCCTGTCTGCACAGATGTCCTCTCTGCCCTTCCCCTCTGCTGTGCCTGAGTCTGCCACCACCCTGGGTCAGCAAGGGCTGTAGAGGATGTCCTGGCTGAGTCGGCCACCCTGGCCAGACTCTGGGGCCTGGGAGCAGTGAGTGGGGCTCTACTCTGTGGCCTCAGACTAGCTTGAGCGACACACTCAGGGGAAATTGCTTCACAGGAAGGGATCTGCGGAGGATGGGGCCGTCCAAAGGCCCGGCAGGCGGGCTGGCTTCCTGTCCTTCAGAGGCAATATCCTCTGTGGAGCCCGGGGCTGGGGCTTATCAAAACCAGGCCCCGCCAGGGATGGCGTGATGGCCACATCTTCCACCTGCAGCCAGAGCTTCCTGTGCACGGAGGCTCTGTGGCCACCCTGCGTGTTTTGGCTGACTTGAGTCAGATGTAACCTGTGCGCCAGGAGACGGTGCTGTCTGTCCTTCCAAATGTGCAGGGGACACAGACGGTGGTTTCCGGGATGTCCTTGCCAACTGTCTTCTAGAGGAATGTGTCTTGCAGGGCTCAGCCTTGCAGCACGATGACAAGCCAGTGGCTTCCCAGCTGGGTCTGCTGGGCATCGCGTGTGTGCACTGAGGGACACACCCCAGCAGGCTGACGGTCGCACACTTGATGGCAGATCCATGCCAGACAACACCCTCAGGGTGCAACGAGACCACCACCATGCCACCCCTGGGGGTCAAGGACACCCTGCAGACCCGAGCCCTGCCAGGTCCTGGGGGCCTGAGGTGCTTGCTGAGCACTGTGCTTGGTGGTGAATCACTCTTCAGTTACTGCAGAGACCTTTACAAAGCACCCTGTCTGTCCAGCCTCTGGTCCACAGAGGCAGTGGAGGCCAGGCTTCAGGTTGACAGGCCATCAAGAGGAAGCAGGTGTGCTTGCCTTGGGGCCTGGACTCAAGGATGCTCAGGGGAAAGTGGCCAGTTTCCCTCAGAAGAGGCCTGGACGGGGGCCACTCCAAAGAAAGTGTCCCGCTCCCCTAATGCAGGTTCGGAAGTCCTCGCCTGTGCCCTGGAGTAGACTGGGCGCTTTGGAGGGCAGGAACCAGCAGTCTGGCACAGCGCCAGGCAGAGTGTGCCTGGTGGCTGTGGGTAGAGGGTTTCCAAGGCCAAGTCTCCAGCCCGAGCCAGAGGGCCCAACAGAGCACTGGGCAAAATCTATGGGATGCAGGAAGGGAGGGGGAGGGCGGAGGCAGGAGCTCGGACTGTGTCTTAAGAGCCCAAAAGGCAGGGCACAGCTGGTCGCCCTCTGGGCACAGCGGTGGCCTGGGCAGTTGTGATTGGCTTTTCGTCTAGGGACAGTTTCAATGGATCTTTGTTACTGGTCCAATACATCTCAGGCATGAGCAGCTGTGTCCACAAGGGACTTGTGCCCATGCTTTCCTGGGTTGGGGGTGTCGGGGGGCTTTCCGTGGTCCTGGTTGGAAGTGGCAGAGCCCCCTTGACTGTGGTGAGCTCTGGCGAGGCCCTGGGTGCAGTCCCTGCACTCTGAGAACAGTGGATGTTGTGCAATGTTTCCTTGGTTCAGATTAGGGCCTGTGTCCTGCCTGCTCACTGTCCTCTCAGCCAAAGGCTGGTCCCTGGGCACCTGGCCTCCCTGCCTCACGATTCTTACCTGCTCTCCAGGTGCCGGTTAGGGTTTGACTGTGAGGTGTCCCCCAAAAGCTCATGTGTGAGATAATGCAAGGAGCTTCGGAGGAGAAATAATTGGGTTGTGAGAGTCTTAACCCAATCAATGAATTAATCCCTGATGGGATTAGTTGAAGTGATAGGGTGTGGCTAGAGGAGATTGGAATTGGGGCATGGCTTTGGGGTATATATATTAGTATTTGGCCAGTGGAGTCTCTCTGCTTCCTGATGATGTGAGTTGCTTCCCTCTGCCATACTCTCCCACCATGATGTTTTCCTCACCTTGAGCCCCGAGGAACGGAACTGGCCTTCTATGGACTAAGACCTCCGAAACCATGAGCCCTCAAATAAACCTTTCCTCCTCTATAATTATGCTACTTAGATCATTTAGTCACAGCAGTGAAAAAGCTGACCAAAATAGTACCCATCCTGATTTAACATGGTAGACTTATTCTAAAATGATTTATTTAACATTGGTCTACTGGGGGATCAAAGAAGGACTCTCAGAAGAGATGACATTCAGATTGAGAGGAAAGTGATACATCCTTTGAAGCTTTGAGGAGACTATTCCTGGAAGAAGAAATAGACAGTACAGAGCTTCTGATGGGACTGATGACTAGACAAAGGCTAGATGCTTGGGTGATGGATAATAATTTCCTGTCTGTTTAGTGAGTAGATCCCTCCATCCACCACCCACTAGCTCATCCATCTATCTACGTCTGACCACCCACCCATTAATATACTCACCCACTAATCTATCCATACATTTCCTTATCCACCCATCCACCCATCCATCTGCCCATTCACCCATCCATCTTCCACACATCCATCCATCCTCCATCCGTTTATCTACACATTCACACGCCCATCCATCTACCCATCCATCTTCCACTCACCCACCAATTTATCAACCAACCAACAATCAAAACATCAGTAGATCCATTTATTCATCTTATATCCACGTATCCAACTACCTATCTACTAATCCACCCATTCACCCATTGATTCATCAATAAATTGATTTGTTTATTTATCCACTACCCAGCTTTCCACCTGTCCATCTACCCACCCATCTACCCATCCATCCATCCATCCATCTGTCCATCTATCCACTGACACATTCATAGCTTCATCAATGCAGGGGAACAGAAGGGAGGTGGTTTACACTCTGGCTACTGGTGGGGGCATTTCATTGATCTCCATCTTCCCATGTGAAGGATGAGAAAGAACCCAGGGTCTTCTCCAAGGGCATTGAAGACTGAAATTGTTGGAACTGTGCCTCTCAAAGAGAAGGTCTGGTGAGCCAGTGTTGGGGAAAGGATCCAGGACACAGGATCTAAAGTTCAGAGTGAATTGGATGCAGATTAAACTTAGCTAGAAAAGAATTTTATAACACAGGCTGGAAGAAACGAATATATGGAAAAAGTGACTTGAGCATGGATTGGAACGGCCCTTGGCAAGCGGGGAACACATGGCCTATGTGTCTGCCTGGCCCTTCCAGCCAAGTTCACGCGGCCTGGCTGGGGCCTGCCTCTTCCTTGCTCCACCCTCCCTGCTCTGTGTCCTCGTGGGCGCTGTCCCGTGTGCCTGCCTTTCCTCCATAGGGCTTTTGAGCAAAGCATTTCATTAGCTCCTGGTCTCCACTGGAGCCTGGCCAGCCCATGTCCCAGACAGCACAGCGGAGGCCTGGTCCTAAGCCACTCGTGGGGATTGTTCAGGGAGGCTCACTCAGGCCCTTCCCCCAAAGTCCTGTCATCATGCCCTGGTCTCAGCTTGGGTCACAGTGCAAATCACAGTCCACACTGCGGGGTTCCCACGTCCATCCCTGTCCTGTCAAGGCATCCTCCTGCCCCCACAGGCCATCCAGAAGTCCCTCTGCTGGCTCCACCTCTGCTCTGGGAGGCCCCTCTGCTCCTTCCCCTGGCCCTCCCATGGCACCCCCTTGCCTGTAGCTGTGAACACTGGACCCAGAACCAGGCCCAGTTCTCCACACTCCGGGCACCTGTGGACAAAGCCTCAGACCCCAAGCCTGCCCTGCTCCAAGGATGGTCCTGGGGCCCTTGGTGCCAGGCCTTGGGTGGTCATGCAGCACCCATCAGGGCCAAGCCCAGAGCCAGGGTAGGACTCTGGATGAACAAGTTGTCACTGACCACACCACCTCCCTACCAAGGAGATGGCTCTTCTCTCCCTGGGAGCAGAACCGAGACCCAGGGTGGCTTGAGGCCCGGCCAGTTACCCAGGCTCAGGTCGACGAGAAGGCAACTCTTCCCTAGCTTCCTGCTGCCTCGCTGACCTCCTGACCAAGGGAGCTGAGTCCCTCCCCGGTGCAGAGGCGGGGCTCTGCCCTGGACTAGGAGGAAGATCCAGAGCCCGCAGTCCACCTAGGGAGGCAAGTTCAATCCTGACCCATTCCTAACCTGGGAGGCATCAGGGAAGACTTCCCGGATCTGAGCCTCCGTTTCCCTCCTCTCTCAAATGGGAATGAGAGCTGCCTTAAGAGGTTGCTCTGGGGACACTGATGTGGCGAGGCCAGCCTTTGCCTCCACAGACGCAGCAACCTGGCGAACAGTAGCTGCTTCCTGCAATACTCCTTGTTGAATGGAAAATGGGCTGGGATCCTTGACCACTGCAGGAGTGGATCCCCAGGACTCTGACTGAAATTCACCAAGTCCCTCTGCACATCAAACCCACGTTCAAGCTATGGGGCCAGTGTGTAAAGCTCAGACCCCACTGTGGACAGTGTTAACTCCTGCAGGGGCGTCTAAAGAGGGAGCTCCTGGCTCCTGCCTGCCATGCACCTGGAGAACTTGGGGGGCCCAGAGTGGAGGGGTGTGGGGGTCTGGCTACTCTGCCAGTATTGGTTGGACACCTTGGCGGGCTCAGCCTGGTGCCCCTCAGAAGGAACAGGAGCATGTGAGGTGGAGAAGCACCTGGGGCCTGTCTGTACGCAGGGCGTTTCCTGGCTACCCCCCCGTGGCAGGAACCATCCTGGGCATTGGAATGGTGTGCTTGTCCCTAGGAGCTGTCCAGGTCGGTGGGGAACTAGGATGGAGTGCCCACACAGGAATGGCAGGCCACAGTCCTGAGCGTGTCCCCAGGGAACACACTGTCCTCAAGTGTATCTGACCAAGGCTGTTGGGTCCTGGGCCATCCAGGGGCACCCACTGGACATGACTTCCTTCTTTCCCTGGTTTGTTCATCCACCCTGGAGACTATTGAAAACATGAGACCTGCAAAGTCACGTAAGCCCAGACCTGTGGGCTCCAGTTGTGTGGCTTGGTGGCAGTGGGGTGGCCGGATGGGAGTCAAGCCAAGAGTGCCACTCAACACAGAGCGCAGGGTCGGGCTCACACAGAGCGTGACACGTGTCTAACACAAGCACACATCGGACATCCCACGCCATGCTGAAGGGGCCCCAGCCCCACCGCGATCGAGAGGACTGGAGCGTGGTCCTCACGTGCCATGGCCCAGTGCTGGCAGAGGTAACGGGCTTGTCTTAGGAAGGGGCCCAACTCTGAGCAGGAAATGGGCTGTTCCAAGGACTCCCAAGGCCCACCCCTTTCAGCCAGAGTCACATCTTTTCTTGTCCCTTTAGGGGCACAGCTTTTGGGGCTGTGGGAGTCATCCGTAGCTCAAGGGCACAGGAAACTTCGTCTTTCATCTAGAATCCCTGAGCTGCAGAGGAAGCCCAGAGCCAGGAGGGGCTCACGGGGCCAATCACTCCAGCTGGCATGAGGAAGCCTGCCGCAGGCCCCGCCGCCGTGAACGCCTCATCTCTCTGGGATGCGGCTGCCCCACAGACAGCACGCCAGAGTCCTGTGCTGCTCTTTAGCTGTGGGAGCTGCATCATAGCTGTGATGGCCAGCAGCTTTCCCACGAGTGCCTGACACAGCCCTGGGCACCGGCCACCAGGCACCTGGGAACACTTGTCACCCTGACTGACAGAATTGAAGCTTCCCCTGGCAAGGCATGTTGCAAAGGGTCACCTCCCCACCACACAAAGCATGCAACACACATGTGCTTTGGAACGTTTCATGTCTGGTCCACAAATCCTACGTGCACATCTGCTGGTCTCTACGTTTCTTCTTTTTCATTTTTTGTGGTACTGGGACTGAATCCAGGACTGGCATGTGCTAGGGAAGTGCTTTACCACTGAACTCAACCCCAGCCCATTTAAACACATTTTCTTAAAATTCTGAGACAGGGCCTCACTAAGTTGCCCTGGCTCACCCCAACCTTGTGATCCTCCTGCTATGCTTTCTGAGTATTGGGATCACAGTTTTGCCCCCCAGGCATCACCCAGTCTGGCCATGTGTACCATCTGCTCTCGGGGTCTCAAGCACATGGGTCAAGAGAACCCAGGAACTTACTTGGCATATGTGCCTATTTCTGGGACTAGAGCCTGGTTCCATCACCTACCAGTTAT
Source organism: Sciurus vulgaris (assembly GCF_902686455.1). Classification (NCBI taxonomy): domain Eukaryota; kingdom Metazoa; phylum Chordata; class Mammalia; order Rodentia; family Sciuridae; genus Sciurus; species Sciurus vulgaris. The sequence continues at coordinate 1,460,009 of NC_136478.1, forward strand.
TTCATGACTCCCCATCCCAGCTTCTTCATGTGTAAAATGAGTGAAATATTCCTCATCCATCATGAATGGGGGTGTGAATTCAATGAACCAGTTCAGGCAATATACCCAGCATGGCGCTTGACAGAGAACAGGCTCTCAATAACTGATGATCGCGAATTGGTGTTATTATTTTCTTCGAAATCATCACCATCACCATTACCGTCATCGTTACCACCACCACCATCACCATCACCACCATCACCACCACCATCATCACCACCATCACCACCACCATCACCACCATCATCATCACCACCATCACCACCACCATCACCACCACCATCATCACCACCATCACCACCATCATCACCACCACCATCACCACCATCACCACCACCATTACCATCACCACCATCACCACCATCATCATCACCACCATCACCACCACCATTACCATCACCACCATCACCACCATCACTGCAGGATCGCCCAGCACCCTGGACTTACAGAAGCCATCGACCTTCTGATACTGCTTCCCTAGTTCTTCTGTGATAAACACTCTGTCCGGCAAGACTGATCACAGCCCTTTGCTAGTCTCCAATATCTCTTTATGTGAAAGTCCCTTTGTATAGCGCTGTTATTAGATGAGCAGTTCCTGGGAGTCAGGAGACTTGGGTTCATCCTTTCTAGGCACATAAGTCTTCACGTCTTATCCATGTGCCAGGTTATGTGGGTGGCACTGGGTCCTTTCCAGCTGCAGAGCTGTTATTATTATTTTTTTTTTGGTACTGGGGATTGAACTCAGGGCCACTTGGCTACCGAGTCACACCCCAGCCCCATTTTGTACTTGTATGTAGAGACAGGGTCTCACTGAGTTTCTTTGTGCCTCACTGTTGCTGAGGCTGGCTTTGAACTTGTGATCCTCCTGCCTCAGCCTCCTGAGACACTGGGATTACAGGCACAGCCACCACACCAGCTCAGAGCTGGTTTTGAGTCATCACGAAATCCTCCAGTACATACAGTAAGTGCTTGAGAAATAGACAATGAGCTAATGAACACACACAAGGCAAGCAGGTGCCCAGGGGTGGTATAACAAGTGGCAAGTGGGCGGCACTGTGGCAGTCAGGAAGGCTTCCTGGAGGAGGCTCGGCTAGGCTGCTGGGAGATCAGCAAGGCTTGGGAAGGGCGGATGGGGAGGAGGAGGTGTTCTAGGCAGGAGTGTGGGGTGGACGCCTGCGCACACAGTGTCTGACGCACACCTTCCCTCCAGGAGGGATGTGGGCTCACACACCAGGTTCCTGGCAGAGGTCCCGCCGGCCCCTCCCATGCGCTCCACATGTGAACGCACTTAATCAGAGCGGGCAACAGGGAGAGGGCTCCCTCACGGATCACAGCAATGTGACCATCCTGGAGCCCAAGCCGACCGCGAGCTAACCCGGGTGGGGCGGAGAACATCGAGTGGAGGGGACACAGCTGGTCTGGAGCAGGACTCGGAGAAGCACAGGACACCGGCATCCACACAGAGGCAAGAGCGCCCAGGACCGGCGGGAGGGTTGGGCAGGCACCACGGGCAGGGTCACATGGAATCACAGACTGCTGGACGTCTGAGTGGTGGACGCATCGTGGTAGGAGGTCAGCGAGATGCAGAATGGAGCACATAGGGCGCTGCTGGCTGGTGAGGAGGATGTAGGCCTTACTGCAAGCTGGTCGCCCCAAGGTGGGGTGGTGGTGCAGCCTGGGACGTACAGGCCACATGCTGCCACACGCACACGTCACAGAGAAGCCTGCGTGGCCTGTCAGCCTGGAGCTCTTCATGGACGCTCTGACAGCACAGCACTGGAAACCCCCGGGTCCGCGAATGGGGAGTGGGGTCAACAGTGGCCCAGCCACAGGGCGCACAGTCAGGGAACGAGTGTCCCCTGGCCCAGACAGCAGCCCACATGCACAGTAGTGACAGCGCTTGTGGATCAAAGTGGCCACGTAATAAGTGACAACGTCCTTTAGGATGCCAAGTAGCAAGATCTAAAAATAAGAAAGGACACCCTTGTGTCTGGGGATACTGCAAACAGGGTAAAATTGTAAAGAAAACTGGGGTGGCGTGGTTACCTGAGGGGCAAAGGGCGAGGCCAGGCAAGGAGAATCACAGGGCAGTACCAGGGCCGGGTGGGGTGTCGGGTGTGGGAGGTTAGCTTCTGGGCTGCCTGGGGCTAGGTACCTCTGGGTGTGCTCCCTCTAGGTGTGCTCCCTCTGGGTGTGCTCCTTCAGGGCTGCTCCCTCTGGGTGTGCTCCCTCTGGGTGTGCTCCCTCTGGGTGTGCTCCCTATGGGCTGCTCCCTCTGGGTGTGCTCCCTCTAGGTGTGATCCCCCTGGGTGTGCTCCCTTTGGGTGTGCTCCCTTTGGGCTGCTCCCTCTGGGTGTGCTCCCACTGGGTGTGCTCCCTCTGGGCTGCTCCCTCTGGGTGTGCTCCCTCTGGGTGTGCTCCCTCTGGGTGTGCTCCCTCTGGGTGTGCTCCCTTTGGGCTGCTCCCTTGGGCGGCTCCCTCTGGGTGTGCTCCCTCTGGGCTGCTCCCTTGGGCTGCTCCCTCTGGGTGTGCTCCCTCTGGGTGTGATCCCTCTGGGTGTGCTCCTTCTGGGCGGCTCCCTCTGGGTGTGCTCCCTTGGGCTGCTCCCTCTGGGTGTGCTTCCTCTGGGTGTGCTCCCTCTGGGTGTGCTTCCTCTGGGTGTGCTCCCTCTGAGCTGCTCCCTTGGGCTGCTCACTCTGGGTGTGTTCCCTCTGGGCTGCTCCCTTGGGTTGTCCCTCTGGGTGTGCTCCCTCTGGGTGTGATACCTCTGGGTGTGCTCCCTCTGGGTGTGCTCCCACTGGGCTGCTCCCTTGGGCTGCTCCCTCTTTGTGTGCTCCCGCTGGGCTGCTCCCTCTGGGTGTGCTTCCTCTGGGCTTGCTCCCTCTGGGTGTGCTCCCTCTGGCCTGCTCCCTCTGGGTGTGCTCCCTCTGGGCTTGCTCCCTCTGGCCTGCTCCCTCTGGGTGTGCTCCCTCTGTATGTGCTCTCTCTGGGTGTGCTCCCTCTGGGTGTGATCCCTCTGGGTGTGCTCCCTCTGGGTGTGCTCCCTCTGGGCTGCTCCCTTGGATTGCTCCCTCTGGGTGTGCTCCCTCTGTGTGTGCTCCCTCTAGGTGTGCTCCCTCTGGGTGTGATCCCTCTGGGCTGCTCTCTCTGGGCTGCTCCCTCTGGGTGTGCTCCCTCTGGGCTGCTCCCTCTGGGTGTGCTCCCACTGGGTGTGCTCCCTCTGGGTGTGCTCCCTCTGGGTGTGCTCGCTCTGGGTGTGCTTCCTCTGGGTGTGCTTCCTCTGGGCGGCTCCCTCTGGGTGTGCTCCCTCTGGGTGTGATCCCCCTGGGTGTGCTCCCTCGGGGCTGCTCCCTCTGGGTGTGCTCCCTCTGGGTGTGCTCCCCCGGGTTGTGCTCCCTCTGGTTGTGCTCCCTCTGGGCTGCTCCCTCTGGGTGCGCTCCCTCTGGGCTGCTCCCTCTGAACTGCTCCCCCTGGGTGTGCTCCCTCTTGGCTTGCTCCCTCTGGGTGTGCTCTCTCTGGGTGTGATCCCCCTGGGTGTGCTCACTCGGGGCAGCTCCCTCTGGGTGTGCTCCCCCTGGGTGTGCTCCCTCTGGGTGTGCTCCCCCTGGGTGTGCTCCCTCTGGGCTTCTCCCTCTGGGTGTGCTCCCTCTGGGCTGCTCCCTCTGAACTGCTCCCCCTGGGTGTGCTCCCTCTTGGCTTGCTCCCTCTGGGTGTGCTCCCTCTGGGTGTGATCCCCCTGGGTGTGCTCACTCGGGGCAGCTCCCTCTGGGTGTGCTCCCCCTGGGTGTGCTCCCTCTGGGTGTGCTCCCCGGGGTGTGCTCCCTCTGGTTGTGCTCCCTCTGGCCTGCTCCCTCTGGGTGTGCTCCCACTGGGCTGCTCCCTCTGAACTGCTTCCCCTGGGTGTGCTCCCTCTTGGCTTGCTCCCTCTTGGCTTGCTCCCTCTGGGCTGCTCCCTCTGGGTGTGCTCCCTCTGGGTGTGATCCCCCTGGGTGTGCTCACTCAGGGCAGCTCCCTCTGGGTGTGCTCTATCTGGGTGTGCTCCCTCTGTGTGTGCTCCCTCTGGGCTGCTCCCTCTGGGCTGCTCCCTCTGGGTGTGCTCCCTCTGGGCTTCTCCCCCTGGGCTGCTCCCTCTGTGCTGCTCCCTTTGGGTGTTCTCCCTCTGGGCCGCTCCCTCTGGGTGTTCTCCCTCTGGGCTGCTCCCTCTGGGTGTGCTCCCTCTGGGCTGCTGCCTCTGGGCTGCTCCCCCTGGGCTGCTCCCTCTGGGTGTGCTCCCTCTGTGCTGCTCCCTCTGGGCTCCTCCCTCTCTAGTGCTCCCTCTGGGTGTGCTCCCTCTGGGTGTGCTCCCTTTGTGCTGCTCCCTCTGGGCTGCTCCCTCTGGGCTCCTCCCTCTGTGCCTGCTCCCTCTGGGTGTGCTCCCTCTGGGTGTGCTCCCTCTGTGCTGCCTGGGGCTTGCTGCAGGCTCTCTGCCCGTGCTCATAGCTGCGCTGTGCTTGGTTAATCTGTGTGAATGCTCCAAATACCTTGTAAGGAGAACACATTCAGGAAGACCAGTAATGGGGCTCCCAGAGCAGCCCCCACACTGGGACCAGCTGTGGAGGCAGACACACTCCCCCCGCCTGCCCCCGTGGGTGTCCTGCACCTCCTTTCCTGCGTCCCCACACCTTCTAGACCACAGCAGCTCCCCTGGGCCTCAGGGGCCTCCTCCAACCCAGCCCAGCTGGCGTCTCGTGGGTACTGGCAGCCCCGGCACCTGCTATCCCAGTTCCCTCCCACCCTGCCTGATAGAGCCCTGGCAGGGACCCATTGAGGTGAGTGGCAGGGCAGAAGGACACTGTGTTCTCTCCTGATGACAATCAGCTCAGATCCGCGGCCAGGACAGCTGTGGGGCGGCTCTTGCCAGCAGGTATGAAGGTGTGAACACCTGGCCTTCCATAGGCAGAGAAAGGGCAGGGAGGGACGTGCAGAGTGATGGGCAGGTGCAGGGTCCTGGCAGCCATGGGGTGCGCAGTCCTCTGAAGACAGCAGGTGTCAGCAACCAGCCTGCTGCCCCTGGCGCTCCATGGAGCACGTCCGCTCTGCCACTCGGTGACGGCCACTGAGTCCCGTGGGCCTGATCCACAGAGGACTCCACAGGACAGGAGGGGAGGCTGCTCCAGAAGCCACTGCAGGGGCTGTGACCTTGTGCGGCTTGGCTGTCATGGTAGGCTAGGGTGAATGACCTTCTAGGAGAGGGGCCGCCGGGCAGGTTGGTGGGCACGGTGGCCCTGCAGTGCTGGTCGGCACCTATTTTTCAAGGGCTCTTCCCACCTACTGCTCAGCCCTGGGGCTGGTGCAGTGGACCCCACCCCAACGCTGCAGCTGCAGCTCCCCAGGTTCCCCCCTCCTCCTGGCCACAGGTTGTTTGGGGACAGGCACGCTGGCCTCCCTTAGACCTGCTGTCCTGATGTCTGGCCCCAAAGGACTGAGGCAGGAGAGGGAGAACTGAACCCTAATGGCCTCCTTTGACCTCAGATTCCAGCAGTTCCTGAGCCCCGGGCCCCTCGGTCACGAAAGTCAGCAGGCATGGGGTGTAGAGTCACTTGTCACCAAAACTGCCTGCAAGGCCTTGAAACCAACTGGGCTCCAGGCCCAGTTGTCAGACTCGGGCCGGCTGCAGCCAGGCTCTATGCTGCCCGTCAGTATCCCTGCCCGGGGGCTCCCTCCTGTGCCCTCTTCCCTGCGCCCTGATGCGGCCCCTGCCCGGGGAGGGGGCTCATGTGCAGAGCAAGATCCTCTGCAGACACGAAGCCCTCGTGCCCCCACCACATCCCACCACCCTGTGGTCACACTGGATGCCCCAAGCTCCCCAGGACACGGCAGTGCCTGTGTGTTGGGCCTGGGTGGAGAGCCTGGCCCCCTGGGAAGAGGAGCTGCTCCGCCCGGGGTCCCGCCCTGCCCTGCCCTCCCGGCTCCCTGGCGTCCTGCGGGCTCTGGGGAAAAGCACCTTCTTGTCCCCTCTGTCCCGCTCAGCCCCGCCCTGAGGCCTCAGGGCAGCAGGACAGGATGCCAGGAGGCCCATGGATGTCCCCTCCATTCTGAGTGTGACAGGGTCAGTCACACTTAGCCAGATGCTTCTGCGTGGATCTCTGGACGTGGATCCCTCTCAGGGACTTCGAGCCGACATGAACTACCCTCTGCTGCTGGATCCCTATGGGAATGGCCTTCTGTGCTCCTCCTGCGGGCACCTCCCCCTCGGCCCAGGGCCAGGGCTTGCTGGGCTGCTGTGGTGCCCAGAGCTCTCTCCTGCGGCCCCCTGGCCCCTGTGTAGGGAGCCCCAATGTGAGAGGCCAGAGCCAGGTCCTTGGGGGCAGGAGCCACTTGACTCCTCTGTCACAGCCACCTGTGCCTGAGCGTCTCCCCTGCAGCTGCGGCGATGAGGCACATCCAGCCGCGCAGGCCTGGAAGCCTGAGGCCCAGCGCCAGGTGACTCAATGTCAGCTCAGTGTCCACGGGTGGGCTTGCCAGGCCCTGGGCTGCAGAGGCCATTGGTGGGAGGATAAAAGTCTCAGCCCTGTCAGCATAAAACATCAAAGTCTTTGTTGAACAGGTCGGATAGGTGGGCCTCATGGAGGGCCAGCTCACGGGGAAGGGAGCCAGGGTGCCTCTCTAAGCGGCGAGTCCGTGTGTGTGGACCACAGTCAAGGTCACCACCGAGGACCTTCCTGGCCCTCCCCCAGAGCTGTGAGGTTCCTGCTTCTCATGCCACTGGACCAAGCATGCCAGGCCCCGTGGTGGCCACTGGGGTGGTCGCGGTGACAGGGTCACCCTCCGCGCATGCGGCAGCCCCCGCCCCCCTAGAGAGACCTGCCTTGCAGAGCCTGGGCGACTTCATCAGCTTCGCTGAGCCCGTGTTCCAGCGAGGGCTGCCAGCTCGCAGCCCCACCACGCTGCTGACCCAAAGGACCAGCGTCCTCAGCGCTCAGCCTGCCAGGGTCCACGCCACGGCCGACCCCGGCCTCCAGAGCAGGCGCTCGCCTGAAAAGCCCCCTCTGCACACCTGGTAAGTCAGGACATCTCCAGAAGTAGAAGGCGCAGAGACGACCCGACGGAGCCCACGGCCGTCGCCGGACCCTCCCGGCAAGAACCAGAAGACGCTCACGCAGGAAACACCGCGTCCCCCAGGCCTGGGGCCTTTGGTGCCGCTCTGTCTGCTGGACTACAGGTCCATCCCTCTGCACCCTCTGCCCGCCCCCATTTTATTTCTGAAACATCTCAAGACGTCCCCTCATGTCACTGGCTGTGCTGGCCGCAGATCAGGGTTGGCTGTGCACACAGAGCAAAGCGCACGGAGGGCGAGTGTCCCATGTCGCTGTGGGTCAGACAGAGGCACCCCGGGGCCATGCCCTGCCAAGACGCACCATCTGTCACCCGAGGGTCCTGGACCATGGCTGCCCAGGTTGGCCTCCCACCCAGGGCCAGGGCCACCCCACACAGAGCTGCCTGAGGGGCCAACGCCAACACAAGATGCGGGCAGTGGCGTCCAGAGAAGTCAAGAGGGAAGTGCTGGCCAGCAACCCCGAGTCCTCCCACGGGGCCGCCTTCCGGGGTGCACAGCCCCTCCCCCGGCTCAACACCAAGGTGCGGGGCTGGTGCCAGCAGGAGCCACACCCGGACAGCGTGCGGGGAGAGCGCCCATGGCGAGCCTTGCAGACGCAGTGGCTGCCAGCACCACCCTCCCAGGCTGCTTCCCGTTCTTTGGACAGGACCCACCGGGTGGGCAGCACCTTTGGGGCATCTTTCTCGAGGTGTCGTCCACACTCTGCAGGCAAAGGTGCCTCTCAACCACACACGGGCTCCACGCCTGCCAGTTAGACCTGGCGGCAGAGCTCGGCTGAGCGGAGGAGCCCGTGGCCCCTGCCTGCCCCGGCCCCCCGGCCCAGGCGCCGCCCACAGCAGCCTCAGTAGAGCGTCCATCTGGAGAGCACTCCCTCACCAACACAGGCCTCCACACGTTGAACTGACGGTGTCCCCGCCACATCTAGGCTGGTCGGCCCTCAGCTGGCTCCAGGTGCTGCTGTCCTGCCCAGGCCTTTCCCTGGGCAGCGCCCGGCCTCTCCACCTGCTCCAGGGCGGGTGCAGACAGGGGCTGCCCTGCCCACCGCCTGCCCTCTGCTTCCTGTGCACAGAGCCCGTGCTGCTCTCTGAGCCGTTCCAGCCACGCCATGGACCCTGTGAGGACGGCTCTCCTGCATCCTGAGGGCCACCTACGCCACACTCAGGACCGTGACTTCCTCTGTCATGCCACCCTGCACCAACGCCAGTGCCAGCTCAGCGCACAGCTGCCCAAGGAAGGTGGGGCACGATCCTAGCTGGCCCCCACCAGCCTTGGCACAGAGCTGCCTGGTCACCAGCACCAGCCAGCATGGTACTAACTAACACATGCACTGTCAGTGCAATGCTAACTAGTTGCCAGCACCAGCCAGCATGATACTAACTAACACATGCACTGTCAGTGCAATGCTAACTAGTCGCCAGCACCAGCCAGCACAGTACTAACTAACTCCTCCGCTGTCAGTGCAAGGCTAACTAGTCACCAGCACCAGCCAGCATGGTACTAACTAACACATGCACTGTCAGTGCAATGCTAACTAGTCGCCAGCACCAGCCAGCATGGTACTAACTAACACATGCACTGTCAGTGCAATGCTAACTAGTCGCCAGCACCAGCCAGCACAGTACTAACTAACCCCTCCGCTGTCAGTGCAAGGCTAACTAGTCGCCAGCACCAGCCAGCAGGGAACTAACCTACGGTGCACTGTGCCCCTCCTGTGCTAACCGGTGCGCTGACATGGCACAATGGAGCCGGTGCCAGTGAGCATCACAAGGCAGTGCCACCGCATGACCCATGTGACTCTGCAAAATATAGAGTCGGAAAACCGAGACGGCCTCCAAGAGACACCATCCACCAAAGCGTGCCCGTGCTCCTGCCGTCTGGACCCCGCATTCAGACAGACCGAAACGATCAAAAACAAGGCGGAAGAAGAGAAGTCTGCTCTTACCTCTGCGATCCCGGCCAGCTGGTGCAGCCACCCGGGGAAGGGCTGGCACCCACACACGGCCTCCTTCTTGGCCTCCTTGACTCTGTAAATCACAGGTGAGAGTGTTAACCTTTTGCCCTCAGGAGCCCCTCGGCTTCCCTCGTCCCAGGAAGTAGCACAATGCAGGGCCCTGGGCAGGCAGGACGGCTGCAGCCCCATGGGGGACACCGTCTGAAGCACAGTGGTTCTCTTCCCACCCACGCCACCACAGCCCGCAGCCCAGTCCAGCCTGGGCACATGCGTGCGTGTGAGAGAGGGTCTCTGCTCGCCCGCCTGGCCCTCCGGACCTCTGCGGTCAGTCTCCGGAGCAGGCCCTTCCGTCCTGTGGCATCGATCCTTCCACTGTCCTTACTTTCTCATCCCATGGGCCCCTGAGAACTCCACAGGGGGTGTCCACTCGCCTACCCATGTGGGGCCACCTGGGGGCAGGAGGCCTTCACCTGGGGAGGGGCCTGGAGGCAACGGTTGGGGTGGGCTCACCTCTGAGGGTGCCCAGGGTGGACACTGGTGTTTCCATGTCCACCTCCTCCTGCTGGGGTTCTGTGTCCCACTTTGGACATCAGGGCCAGCGAGGGTGGGCTGGCCTTCCCCTCCCTTCCTGCGCTGGCCACTTGTGGGCAGGACGTGGTGGTGACAGCCCCTTCTCCAAGCGAGCGAACTCGGAGAGAAGCGGTGCCCAGGACACGCCCTCGCTTCCCGGGCCCGGAGATGGCCCTGACTCGGTGCTGAAAGCCCGGCCCGGCCCCGCCTGGTCTCCCAGAGCCTGTGGGACCTAACGGGGAGGACGGCGCCTCCTTCCGCTCCGTGACCCAGTGGCCCCCCGGGCCCTCGCCCTCCCACGTAGGGGTAGGTGAGACGGGGACGATGCCCGAGCCTCACAAGCACCTCCACCCCGGGACTCCCACCAGAGAAGTCCTGCAGAGGCAGGCTGTCCGCCCACTCCGCCGGGGGTCCTGTGTGCCACGCGCCCGTGCGGAGGCCGGGGCTCGAGCATCCCGGCAGGCGCAGCTCAGAGCTGCCTCTGTGGGTGCTGCCCGGCCTCGGGCTCACCCCTCGTTGGGCCTGTCGGCAGAACATCAGGTCAGCTCCTGCAGAGCCGCTCCCAGGCCCCCCGCTCCTCCGCGTCTCATCAGCGGCTTCCAGGTCGCGGTGGCCTGGGAACATCGGCACTCCATCTCCAGTCCAGATGTGGACGGGACACGGCCTTCGGAGACACCCCCCCCCCCCCCCGTCTCTAAGGCTGCAGAGCACCGGGTGCACCTGCGGCCCACACACATGTGCCCAGCGGCTCGCTGCCCAAGGGCTGGGCCGCCCGAGCGGCAGTGTCTGCAGGGGAGGTGAGCGAGGCCTGACAGAGGGTCGTGGGCCCCCAGGGAGCCACGTGCCCTGCACGCTAGGAAGCTGAGCGCAGAACCGAGTCCTGGGCATCAAGCCCTCTTCTCAAGAGCAGCACGCAGAAAAGCGAACCAGAATGCACAGCACCTGCCCCAGTCGGCCCTGAGGACGCAGCGCGGCCCGCGGTCCGAGACCCCACCTGACTTCTGACGGCAGAGGGGGGTGGTCAGCTGCTCACCTGCAGGAAACAGCCTGCAGATTCCCCATGTTCACCTGCAGTGCTGGGGGCTGAACCCGGGGCCGCCCACACCTGAGGCAGGCTCTCTGCCCCAGCCCTTTTTCTGAGACAGGGTCTCCCCAAGACGCCCAGGCTGGCCTCTAACTTGTGATCCTCCTGCCTCAGCCTCCCAAGTTGCCGGGATCACAGGTGTGGCCACTGTGCCCCGCTTCCTTTTTCACTTCTAATTGTGGTACGACGCACTCAGTTGCACTTGCCGCCCTGGCTCTTCTACGTGAGCACTCTGGGCAGGAAGTCATTAGGCAGCCACACCTCTCATCCACCATGGAACCCTCCGTCCTCCCAAGATGCTGCTCTGTCCCCCACCGACTCCCCAGCTCCCCCCCAGCCCCACACCCACCTTCCTGCTCTCTTTCTCTATAGCTCTGATGACTTCAGGGCCTCACGCACACAGCTGTCCCCTGTGGCTGGCTTCTTTTGCTCCACACAGTGTCCTTGGGGTTCATTTGTGGTGCAGCAGGTGACCAGGTTCCTTCCTTTACAAGGCTCGAGTAATATTCCACTGCAGGGGGGACCCTTGGATCGCCTCCAGGTGAGATCGGCCTCTGTGAACAATGCTGCGAGGAACACAGGTGTGCAGACGCTTCTCTGAATGCCCGCTCTCAGCTCTGTGCCCAGGAGGGAAGTGGCAGATCCTACAGTGCCCACTTCACGCTCTCGTCAGGAGCGCACACAGGGCCCAGCAGCTCACACGGGTCACGTCTGTCCCAGAACGTGCCTTTCTCTGTGCAAGTTCTTATTTTCCTTTTTTTTTTTTTTTGTACCCTGATTTTTTTCTTAATTTATTTTTATTGTAAACAAATGGGATACATGTAGTTTCTGTTTGTACGTGGAGTAACAGATACCATTTGCATATTCATATATTTACATAGACTAACGATGTTTGATTCATTCTGTTATTTTTTTCCTTCCCCCCCACCCCTCCCACCCCTCTTTTCCCTCTATACAGTCCCTCCTTCCTCCATTCTTGTCCCACTCCCACCCCCCATTAAGTGTCATCATCCGCTTATCAGTGAGATCATTCCTCTTTTGGATTTTTGAGATTGGCTTATCTCACTTAACATGATATTCTCCAATTTCATCCATTTGCCTGCAAATGCCATGATTTTATTATTCTTCATAGCTGAGTAATATTCCATTGTATATATATACCACAGTTTCTTTATCCATTCATCAATTGAAGGACATCTAGGTTGGTTCCATAGTCTGGCTATTGTGAATTGAGCCGCTATGAACATTGATGTGGCTGTATCTCTGTAGTGTGCTGATTTTAAGTCCTTTGGGAATAGGCCGAGGAGTGGGATAGCTGGGTCAAATGGTAGGTCCATTCCAAGTTTTCTAAGGAATCTACACACTGCTTTCCAGAGTGGCTGCACTAATTTGCAGTCCCACCAGCAATGTATGAGTATACCTTTTTCCCCACATCCTCTCCAACACCTATTGTTGCTTGTATTCTTGATAATCGCCATTCTAATTGGGGTGAGATGGAATCTTAGTGTAGTTTTGATTTGCATTTCTCTTATTACTAAAGATGTTTAACATTTTTTCATATGTTTGTTGATTGCTTGTAGATCTTCTTCTGTGAAGTGTCTGTTCATTTCCTTAGCCCATTTGTTGATTGGGTTATTTGTATTCTTGGTGTAGAGTTTTTTGAGTTCTTTATATATTCTGGAAATTAGTGCTCTATCTGAAGTATGAGTGGCAAAGATATTCTCCCACTCTGTAGGCTCTCTCTTCGCATTGCTGATAGTTTCCTTTGCTGAGAGAAAGCTTTTTAGTTTGAATCTATCCCAGTTATTGATTCTTGCTTTTATTTCTTGTGCTATGGGAGTCATGTTAAGGAAGTCTAATCCTAAGCCAACAAGGTGAAGATTTGGGCCTACTTTTTCTTCTATAAGATGCAGGGTCTCTGGTCTGATTTCAAGGTCCTTGATCCATTGTGAGTTGAGTTTTGTGCAGGGTGAGAGATAGGGGTTTAGTTTCATTCTGTTGCATATGGATTTCCAGTTTTCCCAGCACCATTTGTTGAAGAGGCTATCTTTTCTCCATTGCATATTTTTGGCACCTTTGTCTAGTATGAGAAAATTGTATTTATTTGAGTTTGTGTCCGTGTCCTCTATTCTGTACCATTGATCTACCTGTCTATTTTGGTACCAATACCATGCCGTTTTTGTTACTATTGCTTTGTAATAGAGTTGAAGGTCTGGTATTGCGATACCCCCTGCTTCACTCTTTCTACTGAGGATTGCTTTAGCTATTCTGGGTTTCTTATTCTTCCAGATGAATTTCACGATTGCTTGCTCTATTTCTGTAAGGTACGTCATTGGGATTTTAATTGGAATTGCATTGAATCTGTATAGCACATTTGGTAGTATGGCCATTTTGACAATATTAATTCTGCCTATCCAAGAACATGGGAGATCTTTCCATCTTCTAAGGTCTTCCTCAATTTCTTTCTTCAGTGTTTTGTAGTTTTCATTGTAGAGATCTTTTACCTCTTTGGTTAGATTGATACCCAAGTGTTTTATTTTTTTTGAGGCTATTGCAAATGGAGTTGTTTTCCTCATTTCCCTTTCAGCTGTTTCATCGCTTGCGTATAAAAGTGCTGTAGATTTATGCGTATTGATTTTATAGCCTGCTATTTTGCTGAATTCATTGATGAGGTCTAGAAGTTTTCTGGAGGAGGTTTTTGGATCCTGTAAATATAGAATCATGTCATCAGCAAATAGTGACAGCTTAAGTTCCTCTTTCCCTATTCGTGTCCCTTTAATTTCTTTAGTCTGCCTAATTGCTCTGGCTAGAGTTTCGAGGACAATGTTGAATAGAAGTGGTGAAAGAGGACATCCCTGTCTTGTTCCCATTTTTAAAGGGAATGGTTTCAGTTTTTCTCCATTAAGAATGATGTTGGCCATGGGTTTAGCATAAATAGCCTTTACAATGTTCAGGTATGTTCCTACTATCCCTGTTTTTTCTAGTGTTTTGAGCATGAAGGGGTGTTGTATTTTGTCAAACGCTTTTTCTGCATCAATTGAAATAACCATATGATTCTTATCCTTAAGTCTATTGATATGATGGATTACGTTTATTGATTTACGAATGTTGAACCATCCTTGCATTCCAGGAATGAACCCCACTTGATCGTGGTGCACAATTTTCTTAATATGTTTTTGGATACGGTTTGCCAATATTTTGTTAAGGATCTTTGCATCTATATTCATCAAGGATATTGGTCTAAGATTTTCTTTCCTTGATGTGTCTTTTCCTGGTTTGGGTATGAGGGTGATATTAGCTTCATAGAATGAGTTCGGTAGGGTACTCTCCTTTTCTATTTCCTGGAATACTTTGAGAAGTATTGGAATGAGTTCTTCTTTGAAGGTCTTGTAGAACTTGGCTCAGAATCCGTCTGGTCCTGGGCTTTTCTTGGATGGTAGATTTTTAATGGCTTCTTCTATTTCATTGCTTGATATTGATCTGTTTAAATTGTGTATGTCCTCCTGGTTCAGTTTGTGAGGAGTATACATCTCTAGAAATTTGTCAATGTCTTCAGTAGTTTCTATTTTGTTGGAAAACAGATTTTCAAAGTAGCTTCTCATTATGTTCTGTGTCTCAGTGGTGTCTGTCCTGATATTTCCTTTTTCATCATGAATTTTAGTAATTTGAGTCTTCTCTCTCCTTCTCTTTGTTAGTGTGGCTAAGGGTTTATCTATTTTGTTTACTTTCTCAAAGAACCCACTTTTTGTTATGTCAATTTTTTGAATAGTTTCTTTTGTTTCAATTTCATTGATTTCAGCTCTGATTTTAATTATTTCCTGTCTTCTACTACTTTTGCTGTTATTCTGTTCTTCTTTTTCTAGGGCTTTGAGCTTTAATGTTAGGTCATTTAATTGTTGACTTTTCATTCTTTTCTGGAATGCGCTCCATGCAATGAATTTTCCTCTTAGTACCGCTTTCATAGTGTCCCAGAGATTTTGATATGTTGTATCATCATTCTCATTGACCTCTAAGAATTTTTTAATCTCCTCCCTGATGTTTTTTGTTATCCATGTTTCAATCAATAGCATATTATTTAGTCTCCAAGTGTTAGAGTAATTTCCTTTTTTTATTTTGTCATTGATTTCTACTCTCAGTCCATTATGATCTGATAGAACACAAGGCAGTATCTCTATTTTTTTGCATTTCCTAAGGGCTGCTTTGTGGCATAACATATGGTCTATTTTCGAGAAGGTTCCATGTGCTGCTGAGAAGAAAGTGAATCTGCTCGTTGATGGATGGAATATTCTATATATGTCTATTAAGTCTAGGTTATTGATTGTGTTATTGAGTTCTATGGTTTCTTTGGTTGGTTTTTGTTTGGAAGATCTATCTAGTGGTGACAGCGGTACGTTAAAGTCACCCAGAATTAGTGTTGTGGTCTATGTGATTCCTGAAATTGAGAAGGATTTGTTTGATGTACAGGGATGCACCATTGTTTGGGGCATAAATATTTACTATCGTTATGTCTTCCTGGTTTATGGTTCCCTTAAGCAGTATGAAATGTCCTCCTTTATCCCTCTGACTAACTTTGGCTTGAAGTCCACTGTATCTGACATAAGGATGGAAACCCTGCTTTTTTAGTGAGTTTATGTGCATAGTACATTTTTTCCCATCCTTTCACCTTTAGTCTGTGGATGTCTTTTTCTATGAGATGAGTCACTTGCAGGCAGCATATTGTTGGGTCTTTCTTTTTAATCCATTCTGCCAGTCTATGTCTTTCGATTGATGAGTTTAGGCCATTAACTTTCAGGGTTACTATTGAGAAATGATTTGTATTCCCAGTCATTTGGCTGATTTTTGGTTTTTAGGTTGGCTTGGTTTCTCCTTTGAGTGGTTTTTCTCTAAGGTAGTTCCTCCCTTTGCTGACCTACATTATTGTTTTTCATTTTCTCCTCATGGAATATTTTGTTGAGAACATTCTGTAGTGCAGGCTTTCTATTTGTAAATTCTTTTAACTTTTGTTTATCATGGAAGAATTTTATTTCATTTTCAAATCTGAAGGTTAGTTTTGCTGGGTATAGGATTCTTGGTTGGCAACCATGTTCTTCAGAGCTTGAAATATGTTGTTCCAGGCCTTTCTAGCTTTTAGAGTCTGGGTTGAGAAGTCGGCTGCTATCCGTATTGGTCTCCCCCTATATGTAATCTGATGCTTTTCTCTTGCGGCCTTCAAAAGCCTATCTTTATTTTGAATGTTAGGCATTTTCATTATAATGTGCCTTGGTGTGGATCTGTTGTGATTTTGTGCATTTGGTGTTCTGTAAGCCTCTTGTATTTGATTTTCCATTTCATTCTTCAGGTTTGGGAAATTTTCTGATATTATTTCATTGAATAGGTTGTTCATCCCTTTGATTTGTATCTCTGTGCCTTCCTCAATCCCAATAATTCTTAAATTTGGTCTTTTCATGATGTCCCATAGTTCTTGGAGATTCTGTTTGTAATTTCTTACCATCTTCTCTGTTTGGTCAACTTTATTTTCAAGATTAAATATTTTGTCTTCATTGTCTGAGGTTCTGTCTTCCAAGTGGTCTAGTCTGTTGGTGATGCTTTCCATCGAGTTTTTTATTTGGTTTATTGTCTCCTTCATTTCAAGGATTTCCAGTTTTTTTCTTTTTTCTTTTTTCTTTTTTTTTTTTTTGAGAATCTCTATCTCTTTGTTGAAATAATCTTTTGCTTCCTGCAGGTGCTCTTTCAGCTTATTAGTATTATCATTCTTTGCCTGCATTTGCTCTCTTATCTCATCCTTTGCTTCGCGAATCATCTTGATCATGTATAATCTGAAGTCCTTTTCTGACATTTCTTCTACCATACTGTCATTGGATTCTATTACTATAGAATCTAGATTTGTTTGGATCATTTTCTTCCCTTGTTTTTTCATGTTGTTCATGTATCTTCCCCTCTAGCGCTGCAGATCTGGGGTATTGCAGATTTCCCCCTATAGGCTTATAGTGGCCCTATAGGTTTCCAAAACCCTTTCTTTAAGGGGAGATCAATATTAGCAGTGCCCAAGTCAGACACTATGCAATCCTAGACCAAATAGCCCCTATGGGGACAATAACATCATGTAAATAAGGGAGAAAGTGACTCTGAGGGAACAGGTAACAGAAGGAAAAGAAAGCAAGAAACGTAAAGAAACAAAAACTTAAATATTTTTTTTAAAAAAGGAGAAAAAAGAAAATCTACAGTATAACAGTCATATAGTAATGAAACCTCCCAGTCTTCAGTAGCCTGATGCATGAGAGGTACCTGACAATGAGCTTCAAGCCTCCAGCAGGCGTCTCAGGATGGGATTTGCCCACCTAAAGATCGGAGCTACGGCCTCCAGGATTATCCAAGATGGCTGCTCTGGCTTCCAAATGTGTTGTCAAATGGGGAGCTGCAGCTCAGGGGTGGACGTGGTCAGCTGGAGGTCCTGGAGACAGGATGCAGTTGGTCCAGCAGGGGTCCTGGAGGTAGGGTGTGTTTGGTGTGGTTGTGGGATCCAGGAGGCCGGGTGCAATCAGTTGGTCTGGGGTTCCGGTGTAGGGCACAGTCAGTTGGTCTGGGGGTCCTGGTGGCAGGGAGCAGTCAGTTGATGTGGGGGCCCCAGAGGCAGGGAGTGATTGGTTGGGCTGAGGGATCCTGGAGACGGGACTCGGTCAGTCCGGCCAGGGGTCCTACAGGGCCTGGCTATTGTCTCAAAATGGCGGCAGCCACGTGTAATCAAACCTGCAGGTACTGTGACAGTGAACTTCCAGGCAGCAGCAGGCAGCTGGTTCTCCACTGGCGGTCTGCGGTCAATCTGCTGGCAGCTGTCGGACGATCGGGAGGTGAACCTCGAGCGTTGGGTGATGGATAGGGGTAAGGCAGGCGATGGACAGGCGAGAGGCAGGCAAATGGCGGATGATAGACGCCTGACAGTGAGCAATCTGCTCTCAAAAAAGGCGTTGATATGCTGGCAGACTGCAGGTCATCACAGCAGACAAATGGGGTAAAGAGCAGGGGATCGATAAGCAGCAAAAACTGCCTCACCGAGAAACAGACATCCTCTGCTTGAATCCGGCGTTGCGGAGCAACAAGGAACACAGCCTCCCTTCAGACCACCATCTTGGATCAATCCACCCTTTGCCCAAGTTCTTATTTTCAATACATTCTACATAAAAGTCCTGCGCTGGCTGGGTCAGCGTCGGGAACACAGGGCGGAAGGTAGGACGTAAGGGGTGGAGCCATGGTGGTCTTCCTCCCGGGCTGAGGAGCTAGCAAGTCGGGACAGGGACTGCAGCAAGTGGCTTTGGCTGACAGCATGCCCACCCCCCACTACCCACAGACCACCCCGTGACAAGCCTGTCCTCTCTGCACCTTCTCCTCTCCAGGGCACCAGCCCACCCCTCATCCAGTGGCTCGTCACAGCCCACCAGGGAGGAACTCGGATCCTTGAAAACTGAAGGGCCTTGGGCTGCCCGGGGGCGCTTCACAGACGTGACCGCCCTGTGCAGTGCTGTGCCACCCGGCCTGCCTGCTGGCTCGCAAGGGCCCTGCAGACGGGGACCCGGGGCTGGGGAGTTGAGCGAGGATCAGCGCTCAAGGCTGGCGTGCTGCTGGGTGCCCGCGCAGTCCCCATGGGAGGCACAGCCTCTGGACATGGCCATGTCCAGGCCAAGGACCCAGGCTCCATGTCCACCCTCCCAGGATGTTTCCCCCTGGCAAACCATGTCCCCTCTGGGCTGCTTCCCCCGTCCCTCAGGGAGGCACAGACTGACCCCAGCCCTTGGCAGTGGCTTCCCTGTTGCAGGCTGAGGGACAGTGTTGTGGCCTCCTGAGAGCCCAGGGAAGGCCCTGATCACTGGCCCCCATTTCTAGTCCATCTTCTTTGGTCACATTCCTCTCTCTTGGGAAGACGCTGGGCTTCAGGGAGCTGGGGAGTCACCACAGGGTTGGTGGAGGCTGAGTGGGACCAGCCATCGACCCACACGTGGATGGTGGGGGCACCAGGCAGGGGGCAGTGCCTCCCAGTCAGCCTGCCCTCGCTGAGTCTTGGCTGAGCCATCTCTTAGCAGGACCATGGCCATGCAGTGGCCACGGGGGTCAGTGGAGGAGGCACTCCTCAGGACAGGCAGGCCGGCAGAGGCTCTGGGAGGACACGCCCGGCCTTTCCTGCCGCTGCAGACTCTGCAGAGGGGTGGTGGGCACCAGACTGCCAACCTCTTGGAGGGCCTGGCTCATGTCCTTTCAGACTCCTTGGCCTCACAGGCGCCTGACCCCGTTCTGAAGCGATTTCCTCCGGGTGGCTTCTCTTGGGTGCCACACCTGTCTCCCAAGGTAAACCGCGGGCGTCTCCCTGTCTGTTCATGAGACTCTGATCCGCTGAGGATTCAGGGCTCTCTGAATTCTCTGCTCACCTAGCAGCACCATGGAGTCCTAAGGTGGTTGGACTGAGGCCTGTCCTTGGTCCCCAGGGCCCCAGGCCCCAGCAGAGGACGCCAGCTGGAGGAGGGTGCTGATGGGGCTCCACTGCTTTCCTTGGGAGCCTGCTTGGCCACTTCCCAGCCCTTCTGCGGGGGCCTGGACAGCTACTGGAAGGGGCCTGTCTTCCTCCAACCCAGAGGGATCCTCCTGCCTTCAAAATGCCATTGGGAGGGGGGCTGGTCCCCACGGCCCCCAGAGGCCAGTCACCACCCAGCCACGTGGCCTGCAGGCCCCTCTCCAGGGCCCCCTCCGCCCGGGTGCGCGGCCGGATCTCCAGGCCCAGCCCTCCCAGCCAGCGCCTCCTGCTCGCTCCAGTGACGTGTGCGCCCAGCCTGGAGCATGCCCGGTTCTTCTGTTATTTCAGGTTGTTTCATTTCCAGCAGATTTCCATTTCCGGTACCACGGGATGGAAAGGGCGTCTTCCCCAACTCCAGCAAACCCCACTGACTCCTTAAGCAGAGCTGGGTGCAGATTGGGGCAGAAATAGCCTACATGATCCAAAATCAGCGGCAGCCTGTGTGGTTGGCACTGCCAGCAGAGGCCACCCAGCTGGCCACGGTGCGTGTTCGTGCTCCAGTGGGAGCGGCCTCAGAAGCCTGCAGAAGGCTTGCTCAGTTCTGTACCTGGTGGTGGAGGCTGGGAGGCCCAGCCTCTTGGCCTCTGAGTGTGCCCGGTACAAGGCCTTCTGCTGGGCTGATTGCCACCAGGGAGCTCATCTGAGGGGCCAGAGGTGGTGGGGTGCTGGTGCTTCCCAGGAGGGGCAGTGCTTCCTGAGACAGGGCTGCTTTTCCAGAACCCCTGGGCTCCCTCCACGCCCGACCCAGACTGTCCTGGCGACCTGTGCCCACCTGCCTGAGAAGGGAGTGCCCTCGTGGCCACCGCACGAGCCCCTCCAGGCCCTCCCTCCAGCTGGCAGAGCAGAGGCCTGTCCGCCGTGAGACCCTGGCTCCCGTGTCCTCTCAGGACACCCTTCACCGCCCCGCCCCTGGGTGGCAGGTGCCCCACAGCCACACGCCTGCCCCGCACGTTCCTCTGCACATGGCTTCCTCTTCTCCTGAGGGTCTCAATCCGTGTCTCTCACCTAAGGACCCTCTGACCACAGGGAGCTGATCCAGAAGCTTCTGTCTCAGGTTCTGGATTCAATCACATCCACAAGGACCCTTTTTCTTCAGAGGCAGCGCCCGCAGTTTACAGGGTCAGGATCTGACAGCTTTGGGACCATTACAGTAGTTTTGGGGCTCCACGTTGGCAGGAAGACAAGATGGCATTTAGGTCTGCATCAGGGGAGGGAGCCACGGGCCTCAGGGAAGGCCAATGCCGAAGGCGAGCGCTGCACCCCGTCCGCTCCACCTTCTCCCCAAGTCCAGGGTAGCCTCCTGAGCAGCTTTCCAGGAAGGGTGGATGGGATGGAGAGGCCCGTGGGCTCCCTGGGGAGAGCATCACCCTATGTAAGCCCCAGGGCCAGAGCCCCAGGGCCAGGATGGAAGCTGAGGGGGAGCCCCTCACGGGGCTGGCAGCACCGAACGTGTGTCTCTCTGCAGAGGGACCTTCGGCATGCAGAGAAGTGTGGAGGACTCCTCAGGGACCGTGGGAGGCTGCGTGGGAGCAGAGGGATCTGGGGTCACAAGGACCCGGGGGCCAGGGATTTGGGGGGTTGGAGGGCCCCAGGGTCAGGGCTCCTGAGGCCTAGGGCCCCGACAGTAGGAGGGTTCGGGGTCACAGGGACCCCAGCAGTCATGAGCGCTGTCTGTCTGGTGGCAGGAGGGGCCGTAGCGGTGGCCCTGGGAGGGTCTGGGTTCGGGGTGTTTCCTCACTGAAGGACAAAAGACCACGCTCTGCAGTGGGGACAGCAGGCAGAGCATCCCCCCCAAGGCCCAAAGTGGAGAAACCTGTTGTTTTTCCTGAAAGTGGCTGAGTGAGAACAATGGCGAGTTTGTTCGGAGCCTCCTGAGAATCTGGCTGCATCCTCGCTGCCGCCCGGCTTCCCGTAGGCAGGGCGCCGAGGAAGAACGGCCAGCGGGCCCAGCAGTGGCCCTTCTGAGGAGACCTTTCCACTTGTGCTGCTGGCGGCCGGGCTGCTCTCTGCCCAGGGACGTTTGCCTGGAGAGGCGCAGGGCAGGCCTATCGTCTGTGGGTCTGAGTCTTCGCTCACCCCGCGGACAGGCAGGCCAGGGCCCTGCAGTGTGAGGGGAAGGACGGACACCCCGAGCCTCCGCACCCCAGTGCAACAGTGTGAGGATATCTCCTGGGCCGAGACCTGGGAGAGATGCTGTCTAGCCATGCCACTCCTCTGCCGGTCGCGGGCTCGGCTGGACGGGCCTGCCCACGAGCTGCACAAGCCCTCTCAACACCTCTTGCTTTGTCACAACTGCAAAGACCACCACCTCATCTGCACCATGACACAAACTCTTCGATTTCCAAGTTTCTAAAAGAGACGGCGGGTTCGAGCCAGACACGACAATGCTCAGCATCCTGAAGTGGATCCACCCCACGGAGGTCTGCCTCTGACATGCTGCCTCAGATTTCAAGCCTCGAGCCTCGAATGAACTCAGACTCCTTTTGGGCTGGACCTCCTCCAGCAGACGGCCAGTGCCCCCAACTATGTGGTAAAGGCCACCAGCAACAGAGGGGCTGGAGCTGGCTATCATTTGGACCTTGAATGTCCCCCAAAGGTCCAAGTGTGGAAGGCCTGGTCCCCAGGGGGTGCTATTGGAGGTGACAGAACCTTTAGGAGGCAGGCCGAGGGAAGGAAGTTAGGTCTTTGGGGCATGCCCTTCCTGTCTCTTTGCTTCTGGGTCACCGTGCAGTGAAGGACCCTCTTTTGCCACGCACCCCCGCCATGCCATGCTGCCTCACCATGGGCCCAGAGCAGCAAAGCCAGCAACCATGGCTGAAAGCCTTGCTCCTTTTGGGTTGATTGTCTCAGGTATTGTGTCACAGTGCTGGAGCCGACAGACACAGAGGAGCACCACACCTCGGGAGACTTGTGGAATCCAACTCGTGGGTTCCACCTTGACCTACACTGGGCAAGGCTGGAGAGGGCCAGTGGCCTGCATTTTGACAAGCTCTGTGCACATGCCCATTCCACTCAAGTTGGAGCAGCTGTGCCTGGGGCCCCTGCCTCTGCCTGGCCAACACCTATGCCTGTCCACTCTCCCCTCCTCCGGGAGCCTTCTGTGACTTGCTCCAAGACAGAGGGTCTCGAGCTTGTTTCCCAGGGTGAGTTCCCTGAGGACAGGGTGGCACTTCAGCAGGGCCAGTGCATGGCATGGTGAGTGGTGACCCATAAGGACAGGAGCGAGGGAGAGATACAGGCCTTCTCCTGCCTTTTCTGGGGGTGGAGTTGGGGTCAGGAGCAGGAGAAGGGGCAGGGCTTGGCTGCCATGGAGCCCAGGGCAGAGACAGGGTGCTCCACGGCTGAGACTCCAGTTGGAGTCAGGGGTCTGGGGACAGTTCCCAGGGCAGCTCTGATCCGGGTAAACAACTTCCCACAACTGATCAGAGAAGGGACCTAAAAATAGGCCAAGGCAGCTTGAGTCATGGACTCTTTAGGCAAAGGGGAGAGGGACGCCTGGGAACCAGAACCCCGCTCCTGGGGAGGATGAGGAAGGTGCCTGTCACTCGTGACTCATCTGGGAACACGCAGGCAGTGTGGCTTCCAGCCTTCGGTTCCTCCAGCTGACCCCCAGCCTGGGACTGGTCTCCAGGACCCACCAGGGGAGATGACAGCGTGAACTTGCAGGGCCAGGGGAGGCCACAGTCCAGGGGCCTGCGCCAGGAGCTGACACATCCTCACCCACTGTTCTGGAGTCAGACTCCAACAAGAGGCAGACCATGAGAAGCCGCCTGCTTCCGCAGCCTGTAGAGGCTGAGTCACAGCCCTCCTCACCACCCAAACACCCTCACAGTTCTTACAGAGTTTGCCCTAAGTTCCTCATGCTGCAGGAGCCTGCTCCATGCTGGCCCAGGTGAGGGACTTTATCAGGAAGCAGAGTCCCTGTCAGGAACACAACTCACTCTCCTCCCAGAGCAGCTGGACCCTTGGTTCATCCTCATCACACAGAGACCAGATTACATCTCCCCACACGTACCCCCGCCGCTCTGGGGCACTAGGGCTGGAGGGCAAAGTCAAGTCTTCTGGGAAGTTTTTTTGGAACTGGGTATTGAATCCCGAGGCGCTTTACCACTGAGCCCCAATCCCAGCCCTTTCATTTTTTATTTTGAGACAGGGTCTCTCCAAGTTGCTTAGGGCCTCACTAAGTTGCTGAAGCTGACTTTGAACCTGCAATCTCCTGTCTCAGCCTCCTAGCTGCTGGATTACAGGCGTGAGCCACCGTCCCAGGCCTGTGAAGTCCTTTCTTTGGTTCATGGTCTTTCCTTGAGCCGTCATGTGTTGGTAGATTTCTTCTTGTCATTGGCAGGAGTTCCCTGTCCCCTGGGTGCCACCAGTCTTTCTGAACCATACCACTGGGTACATAACATGCCCTAGGTGGTTCAGTTATGTGATGGCTTTATGTTCACCATGTCTACCTATCTATTTACCCATCCAAGAAACCACCCACCCACCCATCCATCCGTCCATCATCTATCCATCCATCATCCACCTGCCTATCCATCCATCCATCATGCATTCACCCATCCATCCACCCATCCATACACCCACCCATCTACTCACCCACCTATCCATCCATCCATCCATCCATCCATCCATCCATCCATCCATCCACCCACCCACCTATCCATCCATCCATCCATCCATCCATCCATCCATCCATCCATCCATCCATCCACTCACTCACCTATCCATCCATCCATCATCCATCCACCCACCCACCTATCCATCCATCCATCCATCCATCCATCCATCCATCCATCCATCCACCCATCTACTCACCCACCTATCCATCCATCCATCATCCATCCACTCACTCACCTATCCCTCCATCCATTCACTCATCCATCCACCCACCCACCCATCCACCTATCCACCCACCCATCTGTCCATCCAAACAACACATACAAAGCATCCATTTGGGGCCATTTCTTACACCTGCACTTGGAATTTGGGCTTGAGCAAGGGACCCACGTCCTTTGTGGACTTGGGAACACAGGTCATCGAGATATGCCTCTGCCCTTGAGAGGTGCGATCTTCAGGGAGGCCCATCATCAGAGGGCTGCCGAGCGGGGAACACAGGAGCAGACAGTGCAGAGCTGGATGTGAGCACAGCTGCTAGGCACCCACCCTGAAGATCTGAGGAAAATTCCAGAAGGGCAAGTGGACATTTTACATCCCAACTGAGGGCAGAAGCCACTTGCAGATAGGGACTGGATCCTGTTGGTTGGACACAGCACTCAGCAGTGTCCCCGTGGCTCACGAGTGTCCCCAGGCTGCAAGAAGCCCTGCCCTGCTGCGGCCTAGCACTCTGCTGCCTCGGGTGATGCGGTCAGATGGCAGCCACGTGAAGACCAGTGAGCCAGCTGCCGACCGAGGATGCTTTGCTGTTTTCCAGCTTCTGCGAGCCACCTCCTGACATCTGGTGCCACAGTGGGCAGCGACTGGAGCTGCTGGTGGCAGGAAGGAACCGTAGTGAGCCAGCCAGGGAGTGCGCGTGGGCACCAGGCTGCAGATGATCGGGCCGGCGGCCTTCCCTGAGGTGCTCGGAGAGCCGCCTCCGAAGGCTCTGCTCCTCTGCGTCTGCTGGCTCTCGGAGGCCTCCACTTGATGCGTGATTTCTCAACCAGTTCCGTCTGCAGCTTAAGAAAGCAGGAGTGAATAATTGCTCTGGGTTTCCCCTCCATGACAGGAATGCGTAAACACCCTGGGTTTAGACGCAAAGCCAGCCCTGCGCCAGAGCCTCCCCATGCCTCGGGGCGACGGCCGCAGCTGCCCTCGTGGGAACCCAGCTGACCCTGGCCAAGCTGCAGGGGAGGACCCTGGCTGGGAAAGGGGCCTGTGGCCGTGGTGGAGCCTCCTGCTCACCTGCGATGGGCTGGACTGTCCCCCTGAAATCCACATGCCCCTCAGAACGTGCCCATGTGTGGAGACAGGTCTACAAGAGGCAGTCAAACGAGGTCGTGTGGGTGAGCCTGATCCAGTGTGACCGGCATCGTCATGAGAGACCAGGACACAGACATAGAGGGATGGCCATGTGAGGACGGGGGAGAAACGGCATCTGCAAGACAAGGAAGAGGTCCAGGGGGAGCCGGCTAAGCCCAGCCTGGCCTCAGCTGTCCAGCCTCCGAACCCAGAATGCCAGCATCTGCCAGGGGAGCCCATGCACGGCACCATGGCACGGAAGCCCGAGACTCGCGCCTGCCTCCCCTGCAGGGCACGGGCCACACCTCCTCCCCACCGGACACATCCCCTCAGCTGTCCTGGCCACCAGCAGCCCGGCTCAGGCCAGGCAGGAGACACCACAGGTGGCTACTGGCCACTGTCAACCCCTCTGCCCATCTCTTTGTCTTTGGAACATCACACAGAGCCTCGGAGGCCACCTGCCATGGCACCCCAGGCAGCACCGACGGACTCTCCAAGGGGCTGGTCCAGGGGATCAGAGCAAGAGCACTGGCTGGACAGCAAGCCCGGTTACGTGGCCCTGGCCCGGGGGTGCCTGCCTCGTTCAGTGTCACGAGCCAGGCTGGCACTTCAGCTCACAGTGGGGACAGCAGTGTTCCCAGATCACGCGGCCACTCCGGCACACGCAGGCAGCTGGGTCTTGTGGGATCCGACTCTTGGGGTCCCACAGGACCTGCTTTTGGCCAGTCGCCACACACACCTGCTCAGCTCCTCCTCACAGGGTTGGTGCCCCGAGGGTCCCAGAGGCTGGGACAGCCCCACCTGGGGCCAGAGGCCTGTGCTGCCTCCACCTCCAGAGCTGTTGTGCAAGACATAGCGGTGACAAGGTGGCCCTGGGTGGCATTAGAGGAACCAAGCCCCAGGGAAGCTGCTGGATGAGTGGGCTCACTGTCCCTATCATCACCTCCTCCTGGCCTCTTAGAAAGGGACTGAGGACGCGGAGAGAGGGACAGAGGTGCCCGTGCTCACAGTGCTCGCGGAGAATTTCAGAGGCAGATGGCCTGTCCCCCGAGTGCCCACGGAGGGCCCAGCTGGAGGAGAGGGCGGGCTTGGTTTCACCCACACCCAGGCGCCCAAGTCAAGCGCCACCCGGCGGCCGGACCACACCTGGAGAGTGGCTCTCAGGGCTTCCCGGCCTCGGGTCCTCCCGCCTGCCTGGGGACATCGGCAACGTGCCCAGCGATGATGACACTGATGACAGAGAAGACAGCTCTGGCACGTCAGGTGGCTCTCCGCCATGGGGGCGGGGGCTGGGAATTGAAGTGGATGTTTCCAGAATTGCCCTCCTAGTTGTCCGGGCACAGCTGGCCATGGGCTTGTCTGAGGGAACACGGGTACGAGCGGCACGTCCTCAGGGCCTGCGGCCAACCCCTTCAGGGAGAAGCAGTGAGAGCGGCTCCCCATGGTCCCCACCTTCCTGGTTCCCAGCGCCGGCCGCTGCTCACTCTCTGTGCATCACCAAGTACCAAGGGCCCTGGCCCTAAGGGCCGGCTTTGCCGAGGATGGCCTGCCCTCCCACTGAAGGCCACGAGGGAGGGCCCGACACACCCATGGCTGCTGCGCCAGATTCCCGGGGGCAGCAGGAACTCCCTCCTGCTGCCTGTCGATGGGACGGGGTGCGGCCTGCTGTGCCTGCAGCTTCCTCACGTCCCCTCCAGCATGGTCCTCCTCTCATGTCCATCTCAGAGGCCGTGTCTGTCCAGCCTCCATGCGCCCAGTGCAGAGGCCAAGTACCACGTTGTGGTGGCACCAGCTACGTGACCATGGCACCGGGTGGTGAGGCCACCACTCCCTGCTCCGCAGACACTCACCCTGAGCCTGCCTGGCCCATGGGAAAGGGAAGAACAAGCAGGACCACCCTCTGGCCACGCCGTGTTCGGGGCCTCATATCTGGCTTGGCGCCAGCTCTAGCTGGGACCTGGGCCCCAGTGACAGCTAAGCTCACCCCGGGAGAGCCACCATCTGGAGTCCAGCACACCCAAGTTAGGGCTCAGTCTGCTGAGACTCCCTGGTCCCAAAGGGATCGACTTTTCCTGTAGCAACAATAGCACATTTATTTTGGAGACAGGTTCTCGCTAAGTCTCCCAGGCGGCCTGGTCTTGTGATCCTCCTGCCTCAGTCTCCAAGCAGCTGGGGTCACAGGCTATACCACCATGTCTGGCCTCACAGCACTGGAGGCCTCGACACTGCCCTGCAGACCAGTCCACAGGTGTGAAGAAGGCGTGGCCCACCTGCCTGTGTCCAGCTCAAGTGCTATAAGCAGATGCTCCGGGCTGCGAGCACTCTGGGCAAACTGGCATCTGCCCTGGGATCCCTCAAGGGGGGCACCGCACTCCAACACAAGAGTCCGTGGCACTGCCTTGCACATGTGGGGTCCCTGGTGTAGCTGGGGAAGGGCAGGGGGCCCAGGAACACAGAGTGCACGTCACACCAGAAGTGCTCCTCTCTCCCCAACAGCCCCGCTGCTGGCATTGCACCATCTCCAGACGCCCCAAAACCACGTTCCGCAGGCGCAGGTGTCTCCCCTCCCTGAAGGGACTCAGTCTGCAGAGACCCTGCTCTACCCACATCTGCCTGGCCCAGCTCTGAAGCACTCCCCTGAGCTTTCCGGTCAATACATCTGTCTTTGTGCAGATATTAACAGCATGTCCCTTTCAGTCCTGACCCATGGTGGGCGTGGGCAACATGGTCAGGGGACTGTGAGACCAACTCCATGCAGAACAGCCAGCTCCCGGCAGTGGCCAGCTGCAGCCTGACCTCCCTCTCCCCACACTTTCCCTTTCCTGTTTCTCCTCTTCCCTCCCTCTCTGCCCTCAGAAATGACTCGATTCTGTCCCGATGCCCCTCCACTCTTGGGGGAGGCTGGGTGTCAGAGGGCAGCAGTGACCCGGAGGAGATGCTCTCAGTTCTTCTGTTCTGCAGGACCCACTGGGCAGGCAGGCTGGGCAGGGCAGCCCAGCATCACCCTGACTCCCCTGGGAGCCAGCCATACTGGGATTGCATTCGCGGTTTGCAGGGGCTGGCAGCTCAGGGACACAGGGCAGTGGAGCAGGTCCCAGGCCAGCACACGCAGCCTGGCAGAGTGTAGCCCACCTGTCAGTCCTGCACAATTGGGTCGTGAGAACTGCCTGGCTGGGCAGCCCACTGCCAAGAGACCTCAGGGAGGACTCATATGCGGGCTGCGTCCGGCAGGGACCTCTGAGACGGAAGGGCAGTGTAGACCAGAGCCCGGGGTCGCAGCACTTTGCGGGTAGCCTTTCACATCAGCACTGGGAAGGTGAAGGGTGGTCACCCACTTTTAGCCGTATCAGAAGGAAAAGTCAGAACAACTAGGCTTTTAAGTTACTTTTCGATTTTTTCCCACCTACCTACCCAGCTGAATTCTGGATAATAGAATGAACAAAAGTTGGTAGGACCTATAGAAAAACCCCAGGGCATAGTACAGGGGGCAGAGACCTGGGCAAGAGGCGTCCCAGTCCCCTTGCCCACACCATGGTGGACACTTGCAATCCCCCAGAGCGTGGAGCCCAAGCCCTAGCAGACACTGCCCATCACCCACTCACCAATGGCAGGACCGGGCCTGTTACTCCGCCCTTGTCTGACCACGAGTCAGATAAGGTCAGCTAGGCAAGTGACTCACAGGCCACCTGTGAGGCTGGGCCTTGCCTCCACATCCAGCAGCAGACCAGCAGCCGGGGTCTCTGCAGCCAAAGGGCAGGAGGGAGGTGCTGGTGCTGTGGGCTGCTCTTCTGCTGGGAAGCCAGCTAGCAGTACCAGGCCGCTTGGGCGTCTCAGAGCCTGGGCCCTGGCTCTGCCCTCTGTCCCTCACTGGCTCCAGTGGCTCTCCGTAGACGGACAGTGGCTGTCGCCTGCATTTGTCGCCCTTTGCTGCTGATTCTTCTCAGACAGGACAAAAACCCCACCACATGCCTGATGTCCATGTGGTCAACCGGAGGCCCTTGAAGAGACAACCCACACCTCCAGGCTGACGTCCTGGGGAGGCAAGGCCAGTGGTCATCAGGGCCGGGCTCCAGGGCCCGCTCTGAGGCCAGCCTTGGCCAGAGACAGCCAAAGGAACAAGCTACTGAAAAAGACCAGACTGCTCCCGGGGGACACGAGTGGGCAGGAGGCTGGGGAGACCCAGGCTTGAAGAACACTGGGCTGCCACATCTGAGGGGCCAGGACCAAAGCAGACCGCCACCCACGTCTGTAAACGCCACTCTTGGAAGAAAGTGCGGAGCGGGAAGCCCGGCCCGGGCCTCTGGGCGGCTTCCTGGGTGACTCGCAGGTCATGCGGTGGCTGCAAGAGGCCTGGGCCTGCAGGACCCAGGCGCTCGGAGGTCCCTGTGGGTCGCCTGCCTTTTTCCTGGATGGACACTTGAGTGCCTGGAGAGGGAGGAGGAAAGGCGCAGGCGAGGCCAGCACCACCCCTGCCGGGAACATGGCCTCTCGGAGCCCAGGCTGGGCCCGCGGACACCGCAGCGCCTGCGCCTGCACTCCGCCTCCCGGACCCGGCAGGGCGAGCCTCCTCCTGGCCACCAGGCTGCAACATGGAGCAAGGCTCTGGCTGCGGGGGCTCGAGCTGGCTGACAGATGTGGGAGCCATGCCAGCCGCGGCACCCACCTCCCCAGTGAGAGGCTGCACGGCGACCCCTTCGGTCAGACACCCCCACGCGGGTTGCACCGTGGCTGCTGGGCAGCCCTTGGTCACCTTGGTGGGTGGCCCATGGTGGCTCCATCTGCCTCGGAGTCCCGGCCTGGGCCCCTTCTGCGCGGGCAGAAGCTGCCTCTCAGCTCTCAGAAGGCTGCCGGGCTGCACGTCACACCCCTTCCCAAGTCCCCACTGGGAAGTGCCCTGGAATGCCGGCTCTCAGTCCTCAAGCTCATTTAGAGGGCCGCCAAGACACGCCAGCCCACGCGCTGATCTCCACGGAGGCCCCCGAGACCCCACCTCGGGGGCCAGAGTTCACGCTGTGCGGGTGGCCACACCATCCAAGTGTGGACCCCGCCTGTCACCTGGGCCTCTCCTGGGGGTCCCTCAGACCACGTGCCTCAGACCCACCAGTGTCCACAGCCCACACACAAGCCAGGGAGAGCAGTCAAACAGGAAAAAGGTAATTTCATGTTTTTGAAAAGTACAAAGTTTACAGCAGAAACCACATCAGGAAAATTCACTTACAAATAGGCCAGATGCCCACACCAAGGCTCAAAGCTGCAGAGGTTCAAATGGGGCTGGGGGCTAAGCTGGCCAGACATTGAAGCAGGTCCCTGGCACCCAGAGGGCAGCCCCTGGGGCTCTCCCTGCCAGCGGGCATGGGATGCTCGCAGCTTTTCCTCCACTTCTCCATGGGGTTTGGAAGCTCCCCATCAGATCTTTCACCCCATCGGCTTCTGCTTTCTGAGTCCCTTAGCCCACCCAGCTGGTCCATGCAGATCTGCTTCCCTTCAGCAAGGAGTGAGTCAGGAGGCTGAGCCAGGAGGCTGAGGACGGGTCTTACGTCCAGTGCTGCTGAGGCCCATCAGACTCATCAAACCACCGCAAGTCCAGCTGCGGCGTTGGTATAGTCAACTTTTTCACTGCCGTGACCTAAAACGTGATGGTAGAGGAGGAAAAGTCTCTTTAGGGCTCATGGTTTCCAAGTCTCTGTTCACGGATGGCCAACTGCATTGCTCTGGGCCCAGGTGAAGCAGAACATCAAGGTGGAGGGTGTGGTGGAGGAGAGCAGCTCAGGACGGTGCAGTGGGCAGTGAGCACTGCGCTTACCAGGGACACAACATAAACCCTAGGCACGCCCGGCCCACCTCCTCCAGCCACACCCAGCCCACCTGCAGTACCACCCAGCTAATCCTGATCTTGGGTTAATCCACTGATGAGATTACACCTCTTGAAACCGGTTCATTTCACCCCTGAACATTCTCATGTTGTCTCACACGTGAGCTTTTGGGGGACACCTCATATCTAAACCATATCAGGTCCCATGTGCAGATACTCTTTCCTCCCATAGAACTCTCCAGAACAAGGCCCGGAGTCTCCCACCCACTGCACAGAGTCCATCTAAGGTGACAGTGGCCATGTTTCCGAAAGGATTTGCAAGGAGACCCCATGACCTATGAAGAGGGCAGCCAGGTCCAGGTGCAGGCCTTGGGGTGCAGGCTAGGGAAAGGGAATAAGCCCTGGCCTCAGTAGGGCTGCCCCAGTGTGGAAAGCCACACTGTGTGGAAAGCCACACACCCAGTGTGGAAAGCCACACACCCAGTGTGGAAAACTGGGTGCACATTGAATATAAGAAGAAAGAACCAGAAGGAACAGCTCCAGACGCCACTGGCTGGAGATTCTTCCTTGGGCGGCAGCTGGGTGCTGCAGCGCCTCCAGGTGCTGGGCAGCTGCTGTCCATCTCACACAGCCCCAAGAGGGAGTAGCGGGTCCTGCAGAAGCCACGTCCTTGAACCGTGGAGGGGCAGACAGCTCAGCAGGACTCCGGGAGGCCGAGGGAGCTCTGCAGCCCTGGCAGAGCTGGAGGGACCCAGGTCAAGAGTGGTCACCACCCAGCCGGCCTGCACTTGGCAGGAGGTGGCCACCCAAGGCTGTTGGCTGCTGGACCTTCATCTCTCTCAGTGCTCCTGGCTGCCTCGGACCTAGGAACGGCTGGGCACAAGGACGAGACAGGCTCTGGGGAGGAAGGACACACTGACCTCACTCAAGGACACATCACTTGCAATCCGGGTGCTTCTGCCAAATGGGCCTGGGCCTGGGCCTGGCCTGGCTGCCAAGAAGGGCATTCTACAGGGTCAGCAAAGGGTCAGTCCTGGAGGAGCCCAGCTCAAAGATGGCTGATGCTTCAAATGGCGCGGGCTGGCGCGCCCTGTTACGGCGGGAAGGAGCCACCGTGCGCCTGCTGCCAGTCCACAGCCTCGTCCGTGTCAGTCTGCTCCCGGGACTGTGGACAGAGGCAGGGACGGCAGCAAGCTGCCTGCAGCTGCTCGGGCTTCTCCTCCCTCTGAATGGCTGTGGGACCCACCCTCGGCCGCGCTCCGCAGAGGCAAGGACGCTCTGCAAGGTGCTTCTGGGCTTCAGAGAGGGTCTGCCCCCACCGTGGGTCAGGGAGAGGCTGGCTCCACGCATGCGGGCGCCCACATGGAGGCTCCCTGGGGTTTCTCCTAGAGGAGTGTGCTGGGAAATGGGCGTTGTCCTTCGATTTTACTGCTTTATCCTGTTTGATGCTTTTGTCTTCCTTTTCGTCGATCGTTTCAGTGAGATGCAGAATAAATTTGCTTATGTTTGGTGTTTCAAAAAAGACAGGTTCTCGGGGAGGACAGTCCCAGACACTTGCTGGTTGTGGACTCAGTTCAGTTTTGGCCTGGACACAGCCAGCGAGATGGCGCCCAATTGCTGCTGGCCCCTCATGGGGCTGTGCTGATAGTGGACCCTGGGGATGGGTCCTCACACTGCACGTCCCAATCCCCGACTACACAGGACACCAGGACCCTCCAAACTTTTGTGTCTCACAGTAAAAATAAAGTCTGTTTTTACCATCAACCCGGCCAAGCCCCCAGAGCTGCTTGCAAGTTGCTTTCCAGGTCAATCTCAACTATTGAAACAATTTGCAGGGAAAAAAAAATGCCAAAAGCAAAAACACCAAAATATGAATAACAGTTTTCTTTGGGTGTCTCTTTGCTGTTTTATCTAGTCTTGAGTGTTTTCCAAATTTTCATAATGAGAATATGGTACAAAACAACAGGAGTTGCCATTTTTAGAAAGCTCAGGATAAGCCTCCAAAAATAAGCTACAAAAATATCTTCTCCCAGAGAGCGCTCCGCTCAGTCCGACTTGCCAGGGCAAGGACCTGACTTTGGCCAGCCCTCCACCCTGACAGGGATTTGAGGCTGGTCCTGGGGACTCCAGCATGCTCCCCTGAGGTAGGGGCTGCCAGCCCATCTTAAGGCAGGGAAGCCGAGACCCAAGACATGTACCCTGGGTCCCCGGCAGCTTGCACTTGGCCAGGCTCCAGTCAGGGTTGTGTGCCTGGCCTCAAGTGACCCTCAAGGGTGGCCCTGAGTCAGGAGCTTCCCCATCTCTAAAGAGCTTTCCAAGGTTATGCAAGCTCACGTGACGGCCAAGGAGCATGCAGGGTCAGCCTACTCCAAAGCCGGCATCTGCGGGCAAGTTGAACATCTATGTCCCCCTGGAGACTCGGAACGTGGCCTCATGTGGACACAGCATCTTCCCAGGTGGAGTTAAGTTTCAAAGAGGTCATACTGGATGGGGTCCAGCCCTAAATCCAATGGCCAAAGTCCCCGTGCAAAGGGAAGAGTCATGTGGAGACAGAAGGTAGGTGGCCGTGGAGTGATGGTGGCTGAGAATGAAAGGCAGGGCTACGAGCGGGGAGCGGGGAGCGGGGAGCACGCTGGGCCCTAGGAGAGGCTCCCCAGGGCCCTGGGAGGAGCCGCCCTGCCCACCGCGATGTTGGCTTCCGCTTCAGAACCGGGAGACAGCATTTCTGTGGCGCCAGCCCCCGTGTGTGACGCTGTCACAGCAGCCCAGGGAGCCGCCCCTCGGTCTCGCAGCAGCCTGAGCAGGGCCAGGCGTTCTTGGAGCTGTCTAGGTGGACGTGAATATGAGGCAGGCAGGACGTGAGGGTCACCCTGCAAGGACCTCCAGGCCAGGGGCCAGGAAGAAAGAGGGTGCAGGGCCCAGAAGGCCAGAGGCCAGGCACGGCCCAGCACCTGCCCCTGCCCACTCTGCACGGGTGCCTACATGTCAGACCTCGCCCCGGGCCCTGGGGAACAGCTCAGAGCAAGACAAGCCCGGTGCCTGCCCCATGGACGCACATGCCGTGATGACCCGGCAACTCTGCCCATCACGGAGGCTCTGAGGCAGAGGAGGCGCGGCAGTTTCTGGGGCCGCAGGGTGAGCTCCTTCCCAAGCCTCCAGCCGAGGTCTGGAACGTGAACTCGCAACCCGAGGCAGGGCTCCCTCCCGGGGCCCGTCCCCATGAACCAACCCTCAACTCCAGGGGAGGCAGGGGGATGGGACCCAGGGGCAGAGAGGAGCACGCAGGAGGAGATCACCACCCACACCCACACACGTTGACGGCCACACAGTCACACACACTCACACAGTGACACAGAGAACTAACACAAACTCACTCATACACAATCTGACACGCTCACAAGCACACTCACACACACTCATGCACATACCCACACAAAACTCACATTCACACACAAAACACACAATTGCATACACTCACACTCATAAACACACACTGACCAACTCAATCATAAAAACACACACAGAAGCATATACAATCACACCTATGCTCCATGCACTCTGATGCACTCAAACACACCAACGCATATTCAGACACACAATCACACTCATGCACACTGACACACACTCACACAACCCATGCACTCACTCACTCAACCACACTAATGAGCACACACCCACACTCATGTGCATTCGTGCGTGCAAATGCATACTCACACACTCTGATACACGCTCATGCACCCTCGTGCCACTCACACAGATTCGTGAACACTATGTGCACTCATACACACATTCACCATCCATACACACGAAACATTCACAGTCACACACACCAGTGCATACTCACCCCCCCACACTCAGACACATGCATACTCACATTCATACACACTCATGTATACACACTGAGGCACATTCAGACACATGTGCACATCAATATGCCCATGCACACTGATACACCCTAATGCACACCTGTGTATACTCACACTCCTACATGCACACTCGCACACACTTGCTCACATTCTCTCACTCACACACTTCTGCACTCATATACATGGGCACAATTGCACACAATCACATATACACAAATACACTCATGCACACCTACACACACCCACACATACACTCACACAGAGTTGGGTCAGATCTGCTTTGAGCCCTCCTCCTGTCCCTGAAGGTGGTGTGATGGACCCTGAGCCTGGGGTCCAGCCTCTGCTTTCCACAGGACGGACATGGGCTTACCTCAACAAAGCACCACCTTCCAGGCCATGTGGCCAGAAGGCTGGAGTCAAACAGGGGGGTGCCAGCCCCTTCGGGGGTCCCTGAGGGGCTCTGCCTGGCCTCTCCCAGCCTCTGGTGGCTGCAGTGATCCTCGGGGTTCCCAGTCTATGGTCACGTCCCCCGTCCTCTGCCCTCATTTTCTCCCGGCCACCTGTGCATCTGTGTTTCTTCTGTTCTTTCAAAGACCCGCCGAAGCCCCTCCTTGACCTGGTGACGCGGGAGAGACATTCTGGACTGAGAGTCAGGACTCCCTGTCTCCTGGGGGAGGCGTGCGGGCCGTGAGGTCTGTGCCAGCTGCAGCATGCCTGCCATGAAGAGCACTGGTACTTCATAAAGGCCGAACATCAGAGGGACCCAGAGCAGGCACGTGGCAGCTGTGACCCCCACGCTGTGGGCTGCCGAGAAGACCCGAGAGTGCAGGGCACCGGCACCCGAGGAGCGGCACGGCCAGCTGCCGGAGACCTCGAGACGCTCCTCGGGGAGAGTGGCCGTCCTCTTGGACACTCCCACGGTCACTGCAGGCAGGGCGCGTATCCACCAAGGGCACCCTTTCCTCACAGCTCTGCAGCTGGCAAGGTCACGGTGCCCGCAGGTGCCCGCAGGTGTCTGCGAGTGAGGTGGGACTTGGACATTGAGGGCGGGATACTGAGTCTGGAACGACAGGGAGCTGCATGCCCGAGGCCCGGGCCCCTGACCCAGGCCCTGCACACGAGGGAACCTGGTGCGGAACTGCACAGCTCGCCGGGCTCGCCCTAGCCCAGCTCGGAGCATCCCTCCGCACACGCCAGTGGCACCCCAGGGGCGCCCCTCTTCCTTGCAGGCGTCTCTCTGACCGCTGTGTTGACCAGGGCGTCGCGGTCATCCCTGACAGTGGGTCCGTGCTGACGTGCCCATGAGGCACTGGGCAGGGCTGTCTCCGCTTCCTTCCCAGCACCAGGCCTTCCCGCCCCACCTCCCCGACCCCTTCCGCAGCCCTGCTCTTCCCTCCGTCTATCTGAGCGCCTGGCGCCTCTCCGCGGCGTGTCACTGGAGCGCATCGATTCTCTCTCCTTTCAGCTCTTTCTTCACACTTTTTTTTTTTTTTTTTTTTTTTGTACCAGGGGTTCAGGGGTTGAACCCAGGGTGCTTAAACAATGAGCTGCATCCCCAGTCTTTTTTATTTTTTATTTTTTATTTTGAGACAGGGTCTTGCTAAATTGCTGAGGCTGGTTTTGAACTTGTGATCCTCCTGCCTCAGCCTCCCGAGCCTCTGGGATTACAGGTGTGTGCCATGCACCCGGCTTCTCTTCACACTCTCAATTGTTTACTTTGCTGTGCAGAAGCTGTTTGATTTAATGCTATCTCACTTACCGATTCTCGGTTTTATTTCTTGAGCTTTAGGGTGATTAAGAAACCAGTGCCCACACCAGCGCATTGGAAGCTGTCCCCATGTTTTCTCCCAGCAATCTCACTGTGTCTGGTCTCCTTCATCTGCTCTGAGTTGGATTTTGTAAGGGTGAGAGACTGGACTCTAGACTTGTTCTTCTCCAGGTGATATCCAGGGTGCTGGCACGCCGTGTTAAGGAGGCTACCTCTTCTCTGACTCATGTTTTTGGCAACTTCACCGAGGACTGAATAGCTGTATTTGTGCTGATTTGTCTTTCCGACTTCTGAGGCCTTCTTCAATTTCGCTCTTCTGTGTTTTATGATTTTCATTGTAGAAGTCTTTCACTCTCTTAATTGGATTTATTCCCTAGTGATTTTTGAGGTTATTGTGAATAGAATCGTGTTCTTGATTTCTTTCTCAGCAGATTCATTATTGGAGCATAGAATTCCTATCGGTTTTTGAGTGTTGATCTTGTATCCTGCAACTTTGATGAATTTGTTTATCAGCTCTAAAAGCTTTCTGGAGGAGATTTTTGCATCTTCTAAGTACAGAAATACATTGTCAGTAAACAAATTCTTCTTTTCCTATTATCTCTTTAATTTCCCTCTCTTGCCTCATTGCCCTGGGTGAAGTTTCAAGAATTATATTGAATAGGAATTCTGAGAGTGGACATCTTTGTCCACTCTTAATTTTAAAGGAAATGCTTTCCGTTTTCCCCTTTCAGTATGATGTTGGCTGTGCTCGTCATAGATTGCCTTTATGGTATTCAGGTATATTCCTTCTAGACCTAGCTTCTTCAGTGTTTTTTAACATGACTGGGTGCTGGATTTTGTCAAAGACTTCTGTGTCTATTGAGGTGATCATAAGATTTTTTGTCCTTGCTTCTATTTATGTGATGAATTACATTAATTGATTTATGTATATTGAAATAATATTGAACCACTAGGATTAAACCAATGTGATCATGGTGTATTATCTTTTTCATGTGTTTCTGCGTGAGGTTTGTTAGTAGTTTAAGAATTTTTGTATTTATGTTCATCAGGGATATTGGTCTATAGTTTTCTTTCTTTGATGTATCTTTATCTGGTTTTGGTATCAGGGTAATACTGGCTTAATACAATGAATTTCGGAGTGTTCCCTCCCTTTCAATTTCATGGAATAATTTGAGGAGCATTGGAATTAGTTCTTCTTTAAAGGTCTGTTAGAACTCAGGTAAGAAAATTAAACGGAGAATGAAAAACAATACAAAGGATCATTGCAACAAAGATTTTGTTTTGCGAAGAGATAAACAAGATTGATAAACTCTTAGCCAAACTAACCCAAAGAAAGAGAGAGAAGACCCAAATCAACAAAATCAAAGGTGAAAGAGGAGACACCACCACACGTGGCTGAGACCCAGAAGATCACAAGGGACTGTTTTGAAAACTTATATTCCAATAAATTGGAAATTTTAGAAGATATTGACAAATATCTGGACACTTATGACCTGCCCAAATAGAACCAAGAGGACACAGAAAACCTAGACAGACTGATGCCAAGCAACGCAGCTGAAGCAGGAATAAAAAGCCTTCCAATAAAGGAAACTTCAGGGATGCCTCCTTCTTGAGAGTGCCCATTGTCCCTTGAACGTGCAGGTTCTTCCCTAAATAAAGCTGTCTACACCTTTGACGGGCACATGCTGGAATTCTTTTCAGAGTCCCGAGTCCTGAGTCAAGTCCCCCTTCTCTCCAGGAACCTCCAGTTCCCTTCCTTGGAGACGCCTCGTCCCCAGGACAGGAGGAGGCACTTCCTGGCTCACGAATAGCAGTGTCCCCCGGTCCTCGCGTGAAGGAGGGGCAGGGAGCTCTGAAGCGGCCTTCTGGGGTTCAGGCCCTGCTCCTGACATGCCACCAGGGTGAGGTTTTGACCTGACTTGGGGGTGGGGACATGCAGCCTGGAGATCCCGCTTTACCCTGCTGCCGTCACCCCCCAGGCAAGGTCGCCCTCCCCTCCACTCCAAGTCAAGGCCTCGG
Organism: Sciurus vulgaris; assembly: GCF_902686455.1. Lineage (NCBI taxonomy): Eukaryota > Metazoa > Chordata > Mammalia > Rodentia > Sciuridae > Sciurus > Sciurus vulgaris. The sequence goes on from NC_136478.1 coordinate 1,498,735, forward strand.
CTCCCTGCAGAGGCTCCCAGCCCCTGCGGCTCCTTCCCTTGGAAAAGGGCCTTTATCCACACCCCAAAGTGCCTCAGATTCTAGGATAAGCTGACAAGAATGGGACTGCAGTCTGAGCCTTGGGGAACTCTGCGTTGAGTGGAGGCGGGTGTCCAGCCATAAGCAGCAAAGGGAGACCAGCACCAAGCTCTCCCAGGTGCCAGAGGACGTGATTTCAAAAATACTGAGGAAAGCTGGTGAAGGTGACTTGTTTATAGCTGGCCATGGGCAAGTGGTCTGAGGAGGCCTGTGGAGGATGGAGGCCAGGGGCGGGACAGAGAGTGGACAGTTGGCCGAGCCTGGCTCCTGCGCTAGACCACTGGCACCAAGGTGGCAGCGGGAAGAGCATCCTAGGCTCCCACCCTGCTGGGTTGAGGGGTGGAGGGGCCCGAGCCTCCATGGACACGAGCAGCTGAGGGAGGCTGAGGCTCTCTGCTCCTCACCCGGGAGTGCAGGAGACCCAGCGGGGACCGTGCCTCATGGAGGAGGACCCAGGGCAGGTGTTGGGTTCCTCCTGGAGCACCAGCTTCCTGGACGCCTCTGCCCTGCAGGGCACCCTGCTGACCGTCCTGCGCCACCACCCTCAGGTGTTCTTGCTGGAGGCTGTGGACCTCCCTGCCTCCATGCCTTTTCTGATGGCTTCTGCTTTCAACAGCACATGGGAGCCGAGGCCTGTCTTCCTGAGGTCTCCCTGATGACCACCCTGGATCTGGAAGCTCTGCCTGGACTGAGCAGTCACCCTGGAAACCGCAGTCAAGCGTGTGGGTGAAGGGGAGGGCCAAGGAATCTGGCAGTGTGGACGCTACTGGGCACTGCCGCCCCTCATCTGGGCCTGGGTGGGCAGGGGGCGCCCCACTGCACTCTGTGAGAACCCAGGGACGGGGGGCCTACCCGCCTGCCGGCAGCTGACCAGAGCTCACTAGACACACTACAGCCCTGCCTGGGGTCGCTGGGCACTGGAAGCCCAGGTCCTGGCACGGTTTGGTCAGAAGTGTGTGTGAGGAGCGTGCAGGCTGGTGGCCACAGGGCCCGTGCACCCAGGCCTCTCATTGCGGTCCAGTGCAGGCCTGTGGAGCTGGGCAGCCTCTGACCCAGGCCTGGTTCAGGCCCCGTTCGCACGCTCCCTGCTATGTTCTGACTCGGAGCCCAGCCTCCCTGAACCTCAGGCTCCTCCTCACTGAGAATCAGTCATCTACTCCCAGAGCCACGCCCAGGCCACGCCCAGCGAGGGCGCCCGCTCCCAGCCTGTGGGTGCCACGGACTGGAAGGAGGCCCTTCCTCAGGCCTGCTGCCTGGAGGAGCCCCTATTCACGTGACATCTGTGCCAACAGTGAGGTGAGCACCAGAAAGAGCGACTCGGGCGGGGGCTGCACGCGCTGCCCGGCCCGACTCGGCCGGCTGGGGGGACTGGCCCTGCCCAGAGGGCGGGGCCCTGATCCCGGTCCTCGAGTGGCCTGCCGGAGCCTTTCCTCTGCCTCCGGGTCCCTCCTTGGCGTCGTCTCTGGGCAGCCTTCGCTGCCCCGCAACCTGCACGCGGAAGCCACAGGCGTCTTCCGTGTCGTTTGATGTCAAACAGCCGAAAGTGATCTCTTTTCATCCAAAGCAGACCCTCCGTGACCCTCCCGCACGGCTCATCCGTTGCATGGCCGTGCACTGCCCTAGTGTGGGAACCGTGCCGCGCAGGCCGGGGGATCGCACTGCGGCCGGCCCACACCCTGCGAGGCCGGCGGGAGGGGAGGCGCGGGGTCCTGTGCCTCCCTCACCCCCAGCCTGCCTCCTTCCCTGTGCACCCAACGAGCACCAGTGCCTGCGGGCACTCGGCAGCTCCAGGCTGTCCGTCCTCACGCCTCCCCTCCTGTCCTGGGAGTGGGCCTCCACGTGGCTCTTCCTGCCGCCCACTTAAAGTTCAGTGGCACCGCCCACCAGCTGCTGGGGGCTCAGCCTCCCTGCTGGTGGCCAACAGGCTGTTCCAGTTTCTTCCCGTTATGGAAACCAGGCCGCCGACAGCTCCCTTCCTGCAGAGGCTGTGAGCGGCAGGACCAGCCTCCTTATGCAGTGCTGACAGGAGGACCCAGCGCCCCGCCGGGGCGGCCCTGGCCCAGGAAGGCTGTGGCTCATGCTCCCCGCGGACAGAGCCAAGTTGAAGGGGAGGCACGCAGACAGGCCCAGCAGCCCCTGGAGAGGCTGCTCCCTGTCGGGGACCTCAGTCCAGGTGTGGCTGATGTCCTGGGCTGAGGGGTGGCCCAGGAGGCATGCAGTGCCGGACCTGTGGGACACTCCGGGAGGACAAGTGCCTCGAAGGTGCAGCTGAGGGCAGCACGGGGACCCTTTGGGGTTGGGGACAGCTTTCAATTCAGTGACAAGTGTCTCTGGGAGAGAGGGGCCAAGGACACCCAGGGAGGGCCAAGGGCCGTGGAGGCAGAGCCTGGAGCAAGGCCGCCCAGGCCCAGGCCGCCGGACCACCAGGAGCTGGGAGAGGCAGGACGAACCCTCCTGGAGCCTGTGGAGGGATTCAGACTCCAGACGAGGGTGCGTGGATTCTGCTGGGTGAGGCCCCAGTGTGAGCACTTGGTGGGGAGTCCCTCATGGGTCTCAGAGGACGTGCCGGGCAGCGACAGGCTGGACCTTTGCAGAGGCCAGCAAGGCCCCTGCAGCTGCGTCTGGAGGGCCGCTCCAGGGCCAGTCCACCCCTGCCGACCACTGCTGGGCAAGGGCCTGCGCCCGCCCCCTGCACTCCTGAGGAAACGTCCGAGCGAGCAGCCAGGGCTCAGCTGGACGAGGGAGGAGGGCCGTGGCCAGAGTGTGATAACAGCCCCCAGAGAGCCTTTTACGAGGGCGGAGCATTTCCTCTGACCCTAGTTATCTCACTCGGGCCTGGACGGGCGTGGGAAGCTGGCTCTGTGGACCTGGAGGGGGCAAGCAGGCGCGAGGGCCGCGTCTGTGCGGGCACTCCCCACGGCCCTTCAGCTCCTGCTCTGCCAGCGTGTGGACGGGCCTGTGCCCACGGCCCGTCTGCACCTCCCCGGGTCTCACGCGGCAGCCGGACCAGGTCTCGGCAGACCAGAGCTGACTTGGACTGTACGGGTTAGGCTTCACCTGGAGCTGTCCATCTCCCCCTGGGCCATCCGGGGATGGTACCTGGCAGGGCTGGTGTGGCTGTGGGTGGACAGTGGGGCCCTGGGCAGAGCACAGGGAGGCCCGTCTTGGGTTGGGGGTCAGGCTGAGCCAGATCTCAACAGGTACCAGAGATGGAGAAGAGGCCGGACTGACAAGGGAGTGGCCAGGAAGGAGGCCTGGGCCACCCATGGTGGACCTCATGCTGCGCTACGCATGGTCCAGGCTCGGGCCCTGGAACCAGCAGGGCTGGGTTAGGGAACCTGGGCAAGCCATGTCGCTGTGGCTGCCCCCTCAGAGTGGACCATGACCATAACCAGCCCACCGTTGCTACGGGGATGAAATGAGGTGGGCTGTGGTCAGCTGTAGGGGTCAGGAGGTGCTGTGTGGGAGCCCCATTCACCCAAGTCCCCTCAGGGGCTGCAAGGGGGCACCCTCTTGCCTGGCTGCCATCTGCGTCCAGCAGGGGAGTGGACAGTGCTGAGACCTCCGTGACCTTCCCCACAGGCATCTCCAGAGTCTGCGGCAAGACAGGGAGTGGGTGGGGAGCAGGGCTGGCTGCAACCTGGCGTCCCCAGCCTCCCTGGGGAGCAGGATGAATCGCGGGGAGGCACTGTGGCCTCGTCAGCCTAGTGGAGGAGGACGGGTCAGCAGGGGCCTCCACAGCCCAGTCACCATCAGGAACCGCGACGGAACAGGGCCACGTGGTGCACCGAGAGAAGCGCAGCCTCGGAGGTGGAGCCGAAGGCCACCAGCTGCAGAGAGAGCAGGAAGGGCTCCGAAGCAGCCCCGGAGGGCGGCTCAGAGCCCAGGGAAGAGGAGGAGCCCAAGACCGCAGGCCCCCAGGCGCGGGAGCGAGTGTGGCCGCAGAGCCCAGGCCAGGTGGACCGGAGGGCCGGATCACGCCAGCCGCAGCCAGAGGAACAGCAGTGGGATCTGGGGTGAAGGTCAGCGCAGCCGCCGGCATCCGGGGAGGGAAGCAGACGGCCCCTGAAGTCCGATGCCTGGCAGCACAGGGAGGCCACCCTGGCCCACCCCAGGCGGGGTTCTGAAACCGAGGCCACGCCCATGCACCCCACCCGCAGGCCGCGGGAATCACAGGCCGCAAGCAGCACCTTCAGGAGCAAGGGCTCAGCAGCAACCCGGGCTGGAGCCGGGAGCAGACCCCTAGTGAGGAAGCGGGCCGAGTGTTCGGAGCAGGGCGGGGGCCTTGGGCCAGACACCTGCACCAAGGGGAGGAGAAGGCACTTCCGTGGGCACAAGGAAAGCCACCCCCGAGGAGGCTGGGGCGTCAGGAGGCGGGAGCCAGCTGGGGCGGACAGAGGCCCAGTCTGGGGCTGGTGCCGCACGCTGCAGGGACACACCGCGGCTTGGAGCAGTCAGGAGGAAGACCCCTCCTCGAGGCCACCGAGAGGCTGCGGGGCTCGGACAGTGCAGCTCTTCTTAAAGCCCAGCACTGGCCAGCCGCAGGGACAGCAGAGCCCAGCGAGACTGTGGAGGGTCGGAGGCTGGTGCGGGATGGTACAGGGAAGGGATGGAGTAGAAGAAGAAACTGTTGCCCAAAAAGAGGCAAGTGAGAGAAAGGACCAGGAAAGAGCACGTCAGGCAGAAAATGCATCACGGCAGGTGGAAGCAGACAGTCAGCGGTTACACTGAATGCAGACAGACTGGTGACCAAGACCATTGAGGGCGAGGTTTAAAAAATAATAAGACCCATCTTCATGCCAATTTAAGACACACAACTGAGTTACAAGGCAGGATATTTGGAAGATAAGGTTTGAAAGATACTAAATATTAAATAAATGCAAGTTTTGAATAAAAATGATTCCCAGAGATAGCTGGGCATGTTGGTTTGGGAGGCTGAGGCAGGAGGATTGCAAGTTTGAGGCCAACCTCAGCAACTTATGGAGACCCTTCTCAAAATAAACTTGGGTGCTGGGGATTGAACCCAGGGCCTTGTGCTTGCAAGGCAAGCACTCTACCAACTGAGCTATCTCCCCAGCCCTTGAAGTAAGCTTTTTAAAAGGCTGGGATGCAGCGCAGGGATGGAGCACTTGCCTAGTATGTGTGAGGCCCCGGGTTCAGTCCCAGCACACACAAAAATGAAACCAAAGTCAAACCAGCACCAGTAACAACAAAAACCCAACAAGCGGCCGAGCAGCAACACAGCACTCCAGGTCAGAGTTGTGCAAGCCAAGCCACCCTGGGAGCAGACCCAAAACAAGGCGCGGTGGTGGAGATGAGGCGGACATGAAAGTCGATCAGACTCGAGGGAGGAATAGAGGAAAGAGACGAAAATCACAGACGACCGATACCAGAGAATGGATCCTGGGCGCAGAGCTGAGCAGGACGTGGAAGGAGCTCCGAAGAGCCGCAGGACAGCCCGGGGACAAGAGGACAGCCAGCAAGAGCCTCGGGACGGGCAGCGGGGAGTGCCGCCCAGGCCCAGCGCAGCCTCTGAGGGGAGCGGACACTGCTCCCAGAGCTGGAGGACAGGCACAGCCAGGACCCGGCGGCAGGGGCCCCCCTCGGTCCCCGAGTCACCTCAGACCCGGCTCAGGGCAGCTACCGGACTTGAGGGTGAGGGGAAGTCCTCGGGTGGAGAGGACCATCCTTGAACCCTCAGGACAAAAGTCCCAAAGGACTTGAACGGGACGAGGGACGTCACACAGTGCTAAGCCATGCGTGAGCTGGCCGCCAGAGCTCCACCTGGCTCAGAGAAGTTGTTCTGTGAGGTCTCCAGGCAGCAGCTACCAGCGCGGGCGCCTGAAGAGACTGGCTGGCACGGAAGGGACGCCCGGTAGGCGCCCCGTTTTCCTGGCTGGCTGCCGGGGCAGGAGCCAGCTGGCCTCACATGGGCCCTGATGAGATGGCCCAGCAGTGATCTGGGTGATCACTGGCCTGAAAAAGCAGGGCACAGCTCTGCAGAGAGCCCAGCCGCTGGGAGGACAGAGGGGAGCCCCCAGGGAGCCCACCATTGCTTAGAGACGCTGCCTGACTTCTCATCGCACCCGGGAGTCCTGCCTGGACGTCCAGCTAAGAGAGCGTCCTGGTAGGACGTCCAAAACCGCAACTGTCAGGGAAGCGTCCCAGACCAAGCTGCGCAGCCCAGCGGCCACGTCCAGGAGACCCTCAGACTCTGCAAGACTCGTGAAACTTCAGGATGTCTCTGCTCGACATCCCCTTCCTGTCCTGCATGCCCAGGCCGAAGGCTGCCTGGTCCAGCTTGAGACCGGAAGCCCCTGGCCCTACAGAGACAAGTTCCAACTCTTAAACCAGACGTGACCACACCCCAAAGGCCCGCCTTGGTTTTGTCCCTGTGACTCTGCTCGTCCTGACTGACCAGCAGAGAGGTCTGTGCCCACCAGCAGCCGCAGACAAAGGGTCCAGAGGCGAAGCCTCAGCTTACAAAGCAGCAGAGGAGCAGGAGCTCGGCGACCGACGCGGGCGCGCAGGCGCTTGAGAAAGCCTCAAACTCAAGAGAGCGGAAGCAGGGCGGGGGTGGGGTCCAGCCCTTGCTCTTGTCCAGGACCACCCAACACCAGTCAGCCCTCCAGGCCACTCTGCCGCGGGGCGAAAACAAAACAGAAAGCCCACACGCCTGTGTGCGGGGCGGGGCTGACAGCAAGGTCTACCTGGAAAGGGGTGCGCAGGAACAGCCAGGGGACCTTGGGGACAGGTGTCGGCAAGGGCTGGGTGGGGAGGCCTGGCCGTAGCGGACATCCAACTGTGTGGCAAAAGCAGAGCAGTGCCCACATAGGGCAGGACAGGAGCGGGGACAAGGACAGAGGCCCCGGCCAGACTGGGAGCTCGGGAGCCTCGGCCACAGTGAAAGAACCCTTAGCGGACGATGATGTGACGGGGTTGCCACGCAGCCGCAGAAGGCGAAATCAGGTTGCAGCTCACGCCACGCACAGGAAATAAACCCAAACAGACGGAGATTAGCCCAAGAAATACAGAAGAACTGCGTGGACCCGAGGAAGCAGGCTCTTCCTCCCGTGCGCTCACAGTCACGCAGAAGAGCGAGGATCGGAAAGCACAGTTCAGTTGTCAGGAGACTCAGGCTCAGGACGCCCACCCCGGGGCAGCTCAGAGAACACCTGAACCGCTGTCCACCTGCTGGTCCCTGGCCTGTGGGCGTGGCCTCTGTGCACAAGATGTAAGGCCTGAGCTCCAGCTCCCGTCTCCTGGGTCGCCCTGCGGCCCTGACACAGCCCCAGGAGTGACCCTGGAGGGAGGCAGAGGGTCCCCCCAGAGTGGCAGGGCCGCAGCGCAGGAGGCCCGAGGCACCCAGACCCAGGTGAGCCCGCAGTGCAGCTCACCCTGTGACTCCTCTATCCTGGCCCCGGAGGCTGGTTCTGAACGTGCTTTCTGTCACTTGACGCCCCGGCAGGTGGCACTTTGCTCTGGCAGTGGCAGGAACCAGTGGTCACCGCCCCAGGTGGTCCATGAGGGACCGCAGGCATGGCACTGGGACCCCGACTCTGGGGCCACTGCCCAGGACTGCACAGAGGGGATGGGAGCCCAGGGCCTGCCCTGGCCCCGGCGGGACGCTTCCTATGCACCTGCTGCTCCTGCGGGGAAGGTCAGCCAGAAGCTCATCGCCAGGAAGCACCAACCAGACCCAAAGGGCAGGCTGACCCACCAAACCAGCAGCCCGCCCTCCAGGATGCTCGGATTCCGGAGAGAGGAAGTCGGAGGGCGTCCGGGCCCGAGAGTGGAGTGCAGACCTGTGGCACCGGCTCCTGGATTGGACCAGGGACGGACACTTTTTTCTCTGAAGGAGGAGGTAAGACAACAGGCTGAACCTGAGCAGGCAGCAGCTCTGGTGACGGCCTTCAAGTAGTTGACTTTCCAGGTCCACAACCCGGCCGTGGTGCGGGGAGGCCGTCCTTGCTGGGTTTGGAGGAGGAATGAGCTGGAGGGTTCCGGGGGAGTCAGACCTGCTCCTCTGTGCCTTACACCTACAGCTGCTGAGCTGGACCCGGACACGGGGCGCAGGAGGGAAAAGCTGTCACTGCTGGTCACCATGGCCCTCTGCAGAGCGAGCTCAGGTGCAGCCCTAGCCTCCCTGCCCAGGCGGCATGGAGGGTCCAGCTCAGCAGTCAGCAGAGGCCATGGCCAGGGCTGCCGGCTCCACCTGCTGTTGAGGAAAACTGGGCTGGACCCCAGGGAGCCGTCGCCCGCCTCAGCTTCTCCTGCCCACGCTCCCGGGACTGGGCTAGAGACCATGGAGGACCAGAGCAGCACAGCCTTCCCCGCCCAGACCTGCCCTCCCTCGGGGACCCAGGGTCCCTGCGCCCACGCCCTCTGGGAGCGTTCCCTGGCCCTCTCCACCCGAGCGCGTGGTTTTCAGGACTTCTGTCCCCAGCAGGCTGAATCCCTCATTCGTCTTCCCCGGCCTGGGGCTCCTCCCCAGCCGGCGCCCCCAGCCCAGAACACCCAGTTCCTGCCCAGAAACTGAGGAGACGGCGTCCCTGACGCCGTTCCTTGTGGGCTGGCGCTGGGCGTGTGCCCTGCTCGGGCTGACTTACAGGGATGGCCAGCACCGCCAAGATCTTCAGGGTTTCCACGTTGGCTTCCGACCCGTCGAGTTCAATGTTCAAAAAAATCATAAGGTTGGTGGTAGGCTTTTAATGACGTCTGGGCACAGGGTGAGACTCCGGAAATGCTTGCCCTGTGGAAACAGCGCACACGGGAGCCGGGCAGCGTCCGCCCCTGGCCTGGCGCGCACAGTGCCCTCCTCACTCGGAACCCTCGCGCCGCCCGGCCTGTGCAGGCAGGAGGCAGGGTCACAAGACGCCGGCTCCCCCGGGAGCCCCTGTGGTTTGAGGTGGTGTATTCGGATATTACTTTCCTCCTTCACCACTTATTTCCTTAAAATAATCAGCTCTTCTGGATTCTTGTGGCAAAGAGCTTCCAGGAACGTCTGGGACGAAGCTGGTGCTGGAAGCCCGCGCTCTGCCCCCGGAAGAAGCGCCCTGACGCTTCGCACCCTCGGCAGCCTCCTCGCCTCCTCGGTGTCCTGGCTGATTTTTGCATTATAAATACAAGAACTGGCTCCTGCCCAGGTTTCTACTGGACGCCTTCAGCGCTTCGCTCTCCAACTTCCTAGACTCCAGGAGCCCGCTTGCCAGCACCCAAGCTGGGCTTCCAGAGCAAACGCTCCGTTCCCCGTGGCGGGATGGAGCCAGGTCTTGAGGGGTGTGAAACGCTGCAGCCTCTCCTCAGGAAGTCCAACCAGCGCCCTGTCCGAGGCCTCCCGGACAGCGAGAAGGCTGCAGCCTCCCCAGGCAGCCAGGCCACCCCCGCTCTCCTCTGGGCACCTGAGTAGGGGAGCTGAGCCGGACGAGGAGTTCCCGCCGCTCAGGGGCCTCTCTCCCTTGTCCGTGGGAGAGGAGCCTCGGAAACCGAGCACAGCCTCTTCTCTTCCCCACCTACCTCCTTGGAGGTTTCTGTGAAGACCGAGATGGAGAAGAGGCCCCACCAGGTGGCCTGAAGCCAGCAGCAGTTGCCAGCAGAGGAGGCTGCACCATGGGCTTTGCCAGCTCCCACCTGGCACCTGCTCAGCTCTACTTTGATCTGGTCCCAAACCCTCAGAAAGGCAGCGCCACGGTCTGGTCCATCTGGCCTCTCTGCGGGGCCTCTGATACCCCTCTGAAGCAGTCCACCTTATGTCTAAATCCACACTTGCTGTGGATGAAGCTGTTCCTCCAAAAGACAGGATGAAGTGCCACCCACACCTGTGTGGCTGTACGTGGAAATCGTCTTTGCAGACGTCATTTACAATGGGGCAGTACTAGCGCAGGGTGGCCCTAGTCTATGGTCACTCTCCTCATGAGAAGGGGGGAGATACCTGGAGCCACACACACCGAAGGCCACTGGGAGCCTAGAATGATGGGACCACAGGTCCGAGGGCACAGGGGCCACGGGATCTGGGGGTCGTCTGCAGGAAGCATGGCCCTGACCTGCCGTCCGCCCCAGGCTGGGGGAACCAGTTCTGCTGTATGGCTCCACCCGCCTGAGGGTTTGCCACAGCAGCCCCAGGACGCCCAGGCGAGGCTCGTCTCCTCGGGCTGCCGGGACGATCAGAGGCAAGGCAGGCGAGAGCTGAGGCCCCACCAGAACATAAGTGGCAAGCAAGGAAAACGGCCTCACACGGGGCAGTGGTTCCTGCAGAAACCTCTGTGCCCAGACCCCTGCCCTGTCCACTCAGCAGGTCCAGCAGGCAGAAGGTAGAGGGTGGGCGGCTCAAGTTGAGTTCTGAGGGACCCTCATCCCTCCCAGACTGTGGTCTCATCAGCATCCAGGGTCTCCCCTGTGGCCGCTCACCCCAGGGGGCACCCCTTGCCCCTGACCTTCCCTGGCTTCTCCCCAGCCTGTGACCCCTGCGCCTGCTCCCTGGCTGAGCCCACCTCTGCAGGGGACGCTGCTCCTCATCTCACAGCCCCCAGCTCACCCTGGGAGGCTGTCGGCTCGCCTGGCTGCTGGGACCGGACTCAGCCTGGACTGTCCACCAGTCTTCTGAGCCCCACAATGCTGCCCCTGTTGGCCTTCACACCCGCACCCAGATCAGGAGCTGCGGCAGGCCATGTGCCAGAGTGGGCAGGAGGTGAGGCACAGCGTCTTCACACCCATCGGATGGGACCCAAGCCCCCGGGGGCCAGCGTGGAGCAAAGGGGCTGTCCTGTGTCCAGCCTGCCAGGGATGAGGCTGAAGCAGAGGCAGCCCCTGTTGGACACGCACAGAGAAGAAGCTCGAGCCGGCTGAGGCCTGTTTGGGTGCAGCCTCTAAGCTAAGAGCAGGGTTGTTTTAAGCCGTAACTTTAAAAGGTTGTTTTAGAGGAAGCGGCAAGACACAGGAGGCAGGAGCACCACCTGGCTCTCACGGAGAGCGGCTGCCCTCCCACCATGGGCAGAACACCACGTGCCAGGGTGCCCTTGGCCTCACGGATGCAGACCTGGGTTCTCGCCTCTGGCCGTTGGCTGGGGCCTCTCCAGCCTGTGGCTCAGTCTGTACTGCTCAGGGTCTTGAAGCCGGCACAGCCATCGCCCCGATTCCTAGTAACCTGAGACCTGGCGAGGCCGGGCAATCTGCCCAACCCCACAGAACTACGCAAGGACTCAGGACCTGGGCAGTTTAAACCTGCTCTGCCCACTGCCCACCGCAGGGAGACCCCTAGCCTCACCATCAGCAGGGGGGCCAGGCCACCTTCTGACCCACCACCACTGCAACACACCTCACCACACAACAGCTAGCCACCAGCACCCAGTGGCTACTCACATTTACTAGCAGCCCCTCGGTGGCAGTGGCCACGTTCTGAGTGCTCAGTAGCCATGTGTGAGTGGTGACCACCGTGCTGGAGGACAGAATGTTCTACCCCGCAGGAAGTGCTCTTGGTAGTGCTGGTTGGACTGCTGCAGTAGCCACTGACTGGCCCCACAGAGGGGCTCCCAAAGCAACCCAGGCCTCTGCTCAGGCCGCCATGGAGGACTGACCTCTGCCCAGGTGGAAGCCCCTGCTGGCGCCCCTCCTCCCCCTCACCATGGCAGTGGCGTCCCACGGGGCCTCACGGTCCCTTGATTCTAGCTCAGGACCTCCAGGCGCTGGTGAGGTACTTCCTGAGCCACGGGGGGAACCACCTGCCCTGGTGTCCCCGGAGATTCCACATGTGCCCCGATCTTGGATACGCCATCCTAGGAAGGAGGAAAGCAGTGCCCTGCGACCAAGCGTGGCTGAGCGTGGGCCTCAGTGCCTCTGAGAATGCACACGGAGAGGTGCGCCCTGCAAGGCAAGGACGCAGGGGCTCCAGGGCAGGCGTCCATGATGCAAGACCACTCAAAGGGCCCATGGAGGTGCCTGCAGGTGAGACACCAGCCTCCCGCCAAGACCACCAAAGGCCTTCCAGGCCCACAGGCGGAAATGGCCTTCCTGCTGTGGCCAGCACCTCGATACGTGCCTAGGGCAGCGCCTTGACCAAGAGGCGTGCAGGCACCTCCACGCGTACCTTCAGGGGAGAATCCTCACCCACAGAGCTGAGGACGAGAAGAATGGCAGCAGTGCCAAAGGATAGGGTGACTAGTTAGAGCACTAGGTGACGGGCACAGGGTAGGGTCTTCTCCACAACACACTGACCCGTCACCATGGCAAAGACACCTGGGCAGAGCACTGGGTGACGGGCACAGGGTAGGGTCTTCTCCACAACACACTGACCCGTCACCATGGCAAAGACACCTGGGCAGAGCACTGGGTGACGGGCACAGGGTAGGGGTCTTCTCCACAACACACTGACCCGTCACCATGGCAAAGACACCTGGATAGAGCACTGGGTGACGGGCACAGGGTAGGGGTCTTCTCCATAACACACTGACCCGTCACCATGGCAAAGACACCTGGATACAGCACTGGGTGTCGGGCACAGGGTAGGGGTCTTCTCCATAACACACTGACCCCGTCACCATGCAGACACCTGCTTTGCTTGGTGCGTTCAACCCCACCATTTGGGCATCGATGCTGTGGGGGGCACTGAGATAGAAGGAGTTAAATCTGGACCAAAGGGGCAGCGGGTGTGGGGGCACTGCTGAGTCCCAGTGACTGAGGAGGCTGAGGCAGGAGGATCACAAGTTCAAGCCAGATTTAGCAACTCAGGAAGGTCCTGTCTTAAATGAAACGTATAAAAGGCTGGTGCGTGGCTTATGCTTGAGTCCTCCTGGGTTCAATCTCCAATTCACAAACCCCACCACCACCCAGTACAGGTGCTGGCATGGAGATGTCCCAGGTGGACAGCTCAGACAGCTCACTCCTGTCTGTCAGTGGCCGGGAGCCCTCCCTGTTTCCCTTAGGAGGGGAGGACTTCAGTGGTCAGACGGGCTTGGGGAGTGCCTTCCCCTCCCAGAGAGCCTCCTGCTGCTCGGGCTGCACTGCAGAGGCCACAGAGAGCCCACCCCCAAGCACAGCTTGTCCTTGGCCCTCCCGAGCAGGGGCAGCCAGCTTTCCCACGGGACCTCAGTGACCACATCCAAGACCATGAATCTACAGGAAGGGGCGCCGGTCATGAGCAGCAACCAACGACTGTTACGGCCATTTCTATGAGATGCCTGCCTTGGGGAGCCCAGGTGGAGCATGATCCGGGCAAGAAGGGGCTGGTGTTTCAAGGGCGAGCTGTCCCCTCCCCACAAAGCAGGAGGCCCCAGGTGCCTCGAAGGCGCTCAGCAGAACGGCCTCCATCCAGCGGCTGCCTTCCGCAGTGCGTGGCCTCGGGCTCCCCGACTCTAGTGAGGGGTTGAGGTCACCGAACTGAGGCTTCCCATGGGCTCTGGGCAGAACAAGCACAGTGTCCCTCGGGGTTGGTCATAGTTGCCGACCTCCACACACCACTCCTGTCCCCAGCTGCTCCGCCAGTGCCTCCGTGCTCATTCCTGCCTGCGTGATCTCCGCCAGCCCTCACTCCCCATCATGGCTTTGATGGACAGCTGGGGAGCTGAAGTGGGCTGAACCCCCTCACCCACCCAAGGTGGCAGCTCCCGCCCCACAGGAGCCAGCCCTCACCTCCCACCTGACCAGGTGTAGGCTGGTCACAGCCCACAGATCCCCTGGGGTCATCTGCACAGAGTCAGTGGCCCACAAGGGTCAGCTGACCCTCTCCAGGTGTCAGTTTCCCCATCTGCAAGAGGAAAGGGCGAGGCTGGCCTCGGAAGCACCACGGCTCCCAGCCCAGCAGGGCAGATGGAGTGAGTCAGAGCTCGGCTCGCACACAAAAAAGAACGTTGCTGATTTGGCCCAGACAAGACGTCTGATCACAGTTAGCCGCTCCAGGCCGGCGGGCCCAGCTCCCCGAGTTAATCACCAGGGGAGCGCTTATCTGGCCCTCCACTGGTCCTCAGGGTTCTGCAGCTCCAGCCCAGCTTCCCAAACCCACAGAGGACGCGCTTGGCTTGCTACGCAGAGGATGATTTACTTTGGAAGAGATTTCCTGTCGATAGTTGTGGGTGAGGAAGCCGGGGGAGTCACCAGGGCCCTCCATGTGCCGCCCGCCTCGCCACCCCTCGCGGGCACGGAGGCCTGGGCAACAGCCCACTCCCACCTTCCTTTAAACATACGGCCCCTGCTGGCATTAAGGCCATCCGTCTGGGCAGTGAGGGTGGTCGCCACCTTCCTACCAGCCTGACAGCATAGCAGAGGCCCTGCTGCACGAAGGTCCAACGCCGGAGTCAACTCCAACCTCCTTCCTGGACCTGGGAGGCTGACAGCATGGCCTCCTGACCCTGCTACCTCTTGGGGCGCCCCTCTCTTCCCCAGAATACCCCCATCCATCCAGAGCCGCAGAGCCGAACGCCGGTGCGCACCCCTCCTGGGATTCCCGTGAAGCCCCCTCTGTGGCCTAAGAAAATGGCTACAGTTAGTGGCACAGGTCCAACACCCCATCACCATCACCATCGTCCCTGCATGGTTCCACCCGGATCATGGACAGTCCTTCAGGCCTTGCTCAGCTCACCTAAGCTCCTGGGTTTCTGAAATCACAGCCCTGGTCCAAAGGCTGCAAGCCCAGAGGTGTGCGGCCACCCTCTCTTGGCCTCCTTGCTTTGCACTTCCCAGGCTTGGGGATATTGTCTGCACGCACGGCAAAACTCACGCTCTTCTGAGCATGTTCTGTGCACAGGCCATTTGCTGCCGAGAGCCGAGATCACACGCAGCACGGCAGAGCTGTGTTCCGAGGACAGAACGGGCGTTTGCAGGCAGACAGCCACCCACGTGGCCCCTCGTCTCCACACCCAAGGACACTCCCCAAAAGATCTGAAAGATGGCAAGGGAAGAGGCCAGTCTGCTCATCAGCCCACACCTCTGGGGCGTCCAAGGCCTGGACTTCTCAGCACCCGTCCAGTGGCCAGGAGCCTCACCGTCCCCGTCAGCTGAAGTCAGGGTGAAGCCCACTCCCAGGGACAGTGGCACGGACTGGCCCTGACCAGTGGTTCCGCCGTGTCCATGATCCCTGGCTTGTCCCGCTGCTTGTCTCGTGCTGAGCACTTGGCGCCCCAGAGCTTGGAGCCCGCCCTGCTTTCCCTTTGCTGCCTCTTGAAGACAGAACAGCTGACTCTCCCTCCAGCCAGCTCCGACCTGGCACAGGGAGACAGCAATTTATGCAAGTCAACTGACATGTTGACAAACCACCGGCTTGGAAATTAGAGAATGGCACCCTTCCACCCAGAGTCGGGGCCAGAGAGGAGGAGGGCTGAGGGGCCTGGACCCCGGCACGAGCGCCGCCCCACGCAGGCGGGAGAGGAGCCACGTGGCCCCAACAGCACCCTCCACGGGGATGAATCACTTCCAGACGCCGGTCCAGCACCTGGCACCCAAAGCCACAGTCCTGGGAGCACAATGATCCCACGGGGCAGATGGTACCAGTTCACGGAGACTATTTCTCCATGTCTCACTGCCCAACCACTACAGAGAAACTACTGCCCAGTAGGGGCAAGTGACTTTGCCAAGTCATGGGACAAACCTCCACGGTGAACTCCCTTCTCCAAGGCAAGCCGCTCCCTGCCTCCGCACAAGCTGGTGACCTCATAGGGTGCTGAGGTCAGGCCAGTCATTGGCTGCGTGGTTCAGTGACACATGCTGACTCTGTGTCCTGGGCAAGTCACTTCATCTCCAGGTCCCTGGTTTTTCTTGTAAAAGAGGACAATCAATAACACAAACCCAGAGATTTGTGATGAAAAATACAAGTGATCAAGGTTAAGAGATTAGAAGAGTAGCTGGGCCAAAGCCCACGCTCCTCTGATGCTGGCCTTTGCTGTGGTCTGAATGTTTGTGTCCCCTTCAAAACTTGAACGTGGAAACCACCCCTCGAGGCCAAGGTATTAGGAGACTCAGGTCTTAGGGTGGTGCTCACATGAATGGGACGAGTGCACTTATGAAGAGGGCCCCAAAAGCTCCCTCAGCCCCTCCGCCATGTGAGGACAGTGAGAAGACAGCCATCCACAGGAAGTGGGCCCTCACCAGACTCCAAATCTGTTGGTGCCTTGATCTTAGACTTCCCAACCTCTAGAACCTTGAGTGACCAAAGTACATTGTTTATAAGTCACTTGATTTGTGATATTTCATAATAATAGCCTAAATGGTCTAAAGCAACTCTTATCACCATGATCTCTTCCATCATCACCACATTTATCATTATCTCCACCCCCTTTGTCATCACCACCATCACCACTATCACCATCACCACCACCACCATCACCACCACCACCACCAATAGCACCATCATCACCACCATCACCACCATCACCACCATCACCACCACCAACACCACCATCACCACCACCAACACCACCATCACCACCACCATCACCACCACCACCACCAATACCACCATCATCACCACCATCACCACCATCACCACCACCAACACCACCATCACCACCACCATCACCACCACCATCACCATCATCACCACCATCACTACCACCATCACCATCATCCCCATCGCCATCATCATAATAACGTGATGATTCTCCTCATTATCCCTGTACTATTTGACCTGGACCATGGACAAGTCCTGGGTTTCTGATTCCTGAGGAGCAGGGAGTTGAGACCCAGTAAAATGACCTGGAGACATTTATGATCCCAAATCTCCAGAGATGGAATCTAACCAATGTGTCTCCCTTCAACTTGCACTCATTGCCGTGTGCGACATTTCTCCACAAGTGGGCGAGCCCTTGGAACCGTCTCCACACCCAAAGCTACTGAGGAGGCACCTTCGTGACTGCCTGTTCGGCTTCACTGTGACCCTGAGTGCCGAGGAGAGGAGTGGCAGCCCCACTGCAGCCTGGGGCTCCCGCCCCGCCCCACTCCGACTCCCTCAGGGCCAAACAAGCCTCCACCCGGCAGCCCAGGCTCTGCAACCAACACCACAGGACAGTGCCTTGCACTGGAGCTTCCCATAGCCCTGAGGCTGCGGCTCCGAGGTCAAGGCGCAGGGAATGCGACTCAGGGTGAGGAGCTCATCTGACTTGCTGATGGCGCCTTCTCACATGTCTTCCCAGGAGACAGAGGTGAGTCCCAGCCTCCTCCTCGTGGCCTCCCACGCCCTGAGCACCTCCCACCTCTGCGGGGGTTGGGGCTTTGATATAAGAACTCGAGGGGACACAGTTCAGTCCTCATAGGAGCTCCCCATCCCGGGACACCCTGAAATGCCAGTACCTACCGCCTAGTCAGGAGCCTGACTCCCCAGCTTGCCGCCGGCACTCTGCGAGCAGGGCCGCTCTCAGCCTGTCTCCAACTCGGCAGGGCCCGTGTACACATCTGTGTTTGGAGAACCATCGATGGACCAACGACAGTGGGCAAGTGACCTCCACCGGCTGGTTCCCAGGGGAAGCTGGCGGGGTCCTAATTGCCACCGTGCGCCCTGCTCCCTTCTCTCTGGCCTCCGTCCCACACTTGAGTGTTTTCCCTCCCTCAGCCCTTTCTTTCTCTCTTCTGTAGCCCAGTGAAGAAAAGCAAGTGCATTTGGAGGTTTCCAAGTGCCTTCAGATGGACCTTGACAGCTGGTCTGCTGTGGTCCAGTGCAGAGGGTGACACCACGGTTGCCGGGCCAGTGAGGTCTCACTCTGGTGGGGGCACCACCCGGACTCCATCCAGACTTTCTGAGCCCACATGCAGTGTCCACCCAGCCACAGGCGTCCTGGAGTGTGCCCCTGCCCTGGCTGGGCGCAGAGACCCCTGCTCTCTGCAGGAAGCTGGATTTAAGGAAAGAGAGCGCAAACTGCCTTGGGCCCCAGGCCTCTGCTCCATGAACCCTGCCTTCAGCCTCCGTCCCACCCTCCATGCTCCCTTGGGGTGCTCCTTCAAGAGAGAGTGGCAGACGGGATCTGTCCCCTACCTGGTGTGTTTCTTGTCACTGCTGCAACAGACGACCACAAGCTTAGGGCCTCAGCCACACAGATTCCTCTCTCCCAGTCTGGAGGTCAGGAGGTCTAACACCAAGGCGTGGGCAGGGCTGACCACTCCCTGAGACTTGGGGAGAGCCGTTTCCTTGTACTTCTGACTCTGAGAGGCTGCCCACACAGCTTGGCCCCGACTTCCTTCTGTTTCTAAGCCAGGTCTGCAGAGGCCTGGGAGCTCTGCACCTGGCTTCCTCCCCTGCATCTCCTCTTGGACCTCGGCCTCCTTTTGTAAAGTTCTTGGGTGACTTGCCAACCCAGGTAATCCAAGGGAGCCTCCGCCTCAGGGCCCTTTGGTAAAGCACACCCGCAAAGTCCTGGCTACAAGGCAGGGCAGTGTGGTTCAGGCTGTCCAGGGATGGGGACAAGGACATTGCAGGGGACGTAGTCTGCCTTCTTTTTCTATCGCTGTTGAGTGGCAGCAGTTTGGGGGAGGCAAATTGCCAGCGAAGAAAGATGCCCAGGGGGAGGCATGGAGGAGAGGCCAGCCTTACCCTTTCCACCTGCAGGTGGGGAAACAGGCCAGAGAGGGTGTGACTGAACACAGCGACACTGCGGTCCCAGGTCGGGCTTAGAAAGAGCCCAAGTCCCAGCCTCGCTTTGTCAGGGTGGCACCTGCCCTCATGGGCCACCGGCTCCACAGGTGAGGGATTTGTGTGCTGCGGTTGGCCCGCTGCATGGGAGGGGGCTGCCTGCTCAAGCCAGGGCCAAAGCAGGCTCCAAAGGCGAGGGGGCTCAGGGCCTCGTGCACCCAAGGGTGGGGCCGACCAAGCTCTGGAACCGCAGGAGAGGCAGAGCATGGGCCCCAAGCGGACAGCGAGGCCGGGTCACTCCCCCACCTGGACCCCAGCTGGTGGCAGCAAGGGGGCACCCGTGATGGGACGTGGCTCGGCAGTAGAGCTCACCTGTCCTCCAGACAGCGCGGGGAGGGCAGGGGCCGCAGGCCTAACAGGGTGGCCTCCCGTTCCTCCCTTCCTCCTGCTGCCCTCGGAAGAGGGTCTGTGGAAGCCGCGTCTGCCCGGCAGGACTTGGCCTTTGCCTCTGGGCGGGCTCTTCTCCTGAGCCTCCTTCTGATCACCGAGTCCTCGGCGGGTGGAGGGCAGGAAGCACAGGGACCGGGTCCCAAGAGGAGAGCACGAGCTGCGATTCCTGCAGCGTCATCGGGTTAGGGGACAGCTCGGAGCCAGCCCCACCCTGAGCAGCCGCCCCAGCGGCCCTGCCTCGCCCTTGCAGGTGGGATCCAGCGGGTGGCCCAAGCTCAGCCTCCAGTGGCCGCCACCTCTGGCACAGCTCCAGTCGCCCACTGGGCCTCCCCGCCGGGAGTCCACAAGCACTCCAGACCAGGCTGCACATGCCGTCCGAGGGCGGGGCTCCGAGCCCCTGTTCTGGGTGCCTGGGGAGATCCCTTGGTTTCCGCAAGGACTCAGACAAAGATGGCTCCTGTGTTTGGGTTGCCGAGACCCAGCCAGAGGACATGTGTGTGGCCTCCAGTTCTGCCCTCAGCTCCGTGAGAGGCGAGGCTGTGGACCAGCGTCCTCAGGACTCCCGTGTGTCACCTGCCTTGCTGATTCACCGTCTCAGCCCCAGGCCCTGGTTGCCCAAATGAGGAAATTCAGAAACCACCTCCATTCCTCCCTCCGTCCCGCCTCCGCACCCAAATGCTGGCTGCACCTGGCCTGCTCCTGGCCTCCCACGCACCTGCCTCAGACAGGCCTACCATCTGGTGACCACCTTCTTCCAGTACTGTCTGCCTACCCACGTCCATCTCCATTGCCCATGTGAGCTTCTGCAATCTCCTCTGCAGCTGGAGCACACGCTGTGGAGCAGACACCTGGCTGGAAAGGCGTACCACTGAAACGCAGCGAGGAGGGTGCCTCACCTCAGCTGTGCAAGGCGATGCTCCAGAAATAGTCCAGGACAGAGGCCAGCATGCTTTGACAGCCCTCGGGAGATCAGGCAGGAGCCCTCAGGAGGATGAAGGCAGGCAGGAGCCCTCAGGAGGATGAAGGAAGGCAGGAGCCCTCAGGAGGATGAAGGAAGGCAGGAGCCCTCAGGAGGATGAAGGCAGGAGCCCTCAGGAGGATGAAGGCAGGAGCCCTAAGGAGGATGAAGGCAGGAGCCCTCAGGAGGATGAAGGAAGGCAGGAGCCCTCAGGAGGATGAAGGAAGGCAGGAGCCCTCAGGAGGATGAAGGCAGGAGCCCTAAGGAGGATGAAGGAAGGAGCCCTCAGAAGGATGAAGGCAGGAGCCCTCAGGAGAATGAAGGAAGGCAGGAGCCCTCAGGAGGATGATGGCAGGCAGGAGCCCTCAGGAGGATGAAGGAAGGCAGGAGCCCTCAGGAGGATGAAAGCAGGATCAACACTAGGATCCCTCTGGGGAAATCAAGAGGGGGCAAGTGAGGGAAGGACTGAAACAAGTGACCCGTCGGGCATCTGAGGACACGGGTGGTCTCTGCTCCTCCCTGCACTGGTGAGGTGCTCCCCCAGCTGCACACAGACAGCCACTGTGCCACCAGGCCATGGTGTGGCTCTCGAGCCTGGTGAGGTCCTGACAGCTGGGGCAGTTTTGCTTGGAGTGTGAGCGTGACGTGATGAGGGAAGGGGGGACAGCAGGAGAGGCACTGGTGCCAAACGAAGGATTTCACAAGCAAGGGGCCCAGCCAGAGCCCCCGCCCAGCAGGCAGGCCTGGCGCCCACCCCGCAGGGCCCGGCTCCCGTGGAGCTCTCTGCCTCCCGCTCAGCTGGGCGTCCCTCCTGGCCCTGCCCCACCCCTGCTAAACTCTGCCACCTAAGGATTCGTCCAAGTAATGGATAGCTGCAGTGTCCAGGGCACCACCGATTCACATCCCAGCTCTGCCACGTCTGTAGTAACCCCACCTGTGCCTCGATTTCCCCATCTGTAAAATGGTGCTGTTCTTTTTTTTTCCCCACCCTCAGTCTGATCTGAGGGTCCGGGGATTTGAACCGTGGCCCTTGCACATGCTAGGCGAGCGCTCTCCAAAGTGAGCTATTTTTTCACCGGTGCTGTTCTTATAAGCAGGTCTAGGCCACCGAGTTCTGCAGGAAGCGGCGCAGCCCTCACCCGCTGGGTGGCGGGGAACGTCACCCAGGACGAGAGCAAGGCCAGCTCTACCGCGGACAAGCTGGGGTGGGCCGACCCTGGCTCCACAGAGGGCAGAGACTGCAGGCTCCCTCTGTGACGCCACGTCCTGATGGCCCTGCATCGGCTCACATCCCCGACTCCCTGTGGCTCCCTCTAACACCCAGAGCGACCACCCTAGGGACAGATTCCTGTCTCATGCCAGACCCGGGCCTGCCAGCCACCAGGCAGAGTCCGAGGGGCAGGGGCTCCACTGTGGGTGACTTGGATGGGAAGATCACTCAGGTGGCTCTGAATGACCTGCAGATAGAGCCCATCTGACCCTGGGAGGCCCAGGGCCCTGACCCAGCCCCAGCTCTGTGATGGGTCCTGGTCACTGTGGCCTGGCAGAGTTGCCTGGCCCAGCCTGCGGGTGGTCAAGGGAGGAGCGACAGCGGGTACCCCAGAGGCAGCTGATGCAGAGGCCCCCCCTCCCGGTGCAGCAATGGACACCTGCCGTAAGGACCGGCACGTACTGGATCAAGGGCGGCAAAACAAACCCTGACCCCCAGAAGGCCACACCAGGCCCCCTGTGCAGGGGGCTCAATTCTCTAGTTGGTTTGAGGAAAAACAACGTCCCTGGCATCGCCTGCAGGACCTCGGTGGCTCAGCAGGACGGGCAGCTCACCTGCAGGGCCGGCCGGGCCTGGCAGAAGCACACCCGCCCCAGCCACCCAGGGCGCCGCAAGCGCCCGCTACACAGGCAGCTCCCAGAACACCCTGCACAGAATGCGCCCCACGGAGACAGCGCCACCTGGCCAGCTGCTGGGCCTCGTCCAGCCCCTGCTGCGAAACGGGTGCCCTTGGGAGGACCTGTGCACCGGGGATGCAGTGACCCTCCGCGGCCAGGCGCCCGTCTCCCCCAGAGACCAGGCGGCTCTTGGAGCCCTGCGTGCTTCCACCCGACTCCCCTCCAGCACGCCGACCTCGCTGCCAGAAGCAGCTCTCGCATCCCAGGCTCGGTGGCTTTGCTGAGGGGGACAGCACTTGAGAGTGATGACATAAGGACACAGAAAAGGAGGCACTTCGATTAAAGAGAAAAGCCCTCAACGCTGAGCATGTGTTCCCAGGCTCGCTGCCACCCACCACCCGCTGCTGGGCATCCCGGGCAAACTGCTTAGTCGCTCAGAGCCATGTCCTCTGAGGGGCTGGGGACCGTCCCTCCCGCAGCAGAGCGCCAGGCTGGCCCTCCCCTCCTCCCTAGCTCACAGAAGCCCCTGGCAGGGGCCGTTCTGCACACGAGCAGCTGGGGCTCCTTCCTGTAGTGTCCAGGACGTTGCTGGCCTCAGAGAGGACAAGCCGCCCGCAGGCGAGTGTGCTTGTGCTCATGAGCTGCTCTCGTCCCTCCAGTGCCCGAGGATGTGGCCACTGGAGTTCTGAGTGCTGTAGCTGTTTGGAGACCGGCTTCTGTCCCCAGCTCTGGAGGGGAAGGAAGTGGGGCCTCTGCCCGGTGGCCTCCCACGCCCTCTGCGGCCTGATCCGCGCAGGAAGTGGAGGGTCACCAGCGTGGTCAGAAACCGCGGCTCTGAACAGTCTCGCTGAGCGTCTCAGAGCCAAACTGTCTCAGGGGTCAGGGCCGCTGCAGGGCCGTCGAGCCTGACCTTCTATCCAGCACGCCTGCTGGCCATGGCAGTCCACCTGGCGCCCACCCCTGACCTGCTGACGGCGCCCCCCATCCTCCTGGGGAGTGTGCTCTGGGTGGCTGGCCAGCCCCAGGAATGGCCGCTCAGTCCAGCCCGTCCCGCCCCTCCAGGCCGTGACCTGAGTCAGGCACGAGATCGGGTCCTGAGGGGGCGGCAGCAGAGAGGCCCCTGTGCTCCAGTCCGCCCTCGGGGCTCCCAGCTCCACTCAGCTGGCGCTCGCTCGGGTGCTGGAGGAGGCCAGGTTGGGTCTCCCTCGCCTGTGGCTTCCTTGTGGCTTACAGGTCCCGAGTGGTCAGTCTCCTGGAGGGCTGCCTGGTCCTTCACATGTCTCCTGGGTGCGGCTGCCTGCTCACATGCCTCCACACCTGCTCTTGCTCTCCAGCTGGCCACTACTACAAATGGTGTCCCTCAGTGCCTCTCTGGCCCCTCGAGACCTGACCCTCCTCTGTCCTGGGAAGCGAGTCGCTGCCCCTGCACCAGAGGTTACAACACTGTCCTGCCTCCCAGTGTTGGCATTAGGACAGATGGAAGGGCCACAGACCAGGAGGCCATGTCCAACTGACAGTGGCCGCCAATCAGGAGAGCCTCAGCCCGTGCAGCAGGCTGACATGCCACCAGGTCAGGAGGCCCCTGCGTGAGGGAGTGGGCATGGCCCTCTGCGTCACAGGGGTGCCTCGGGAGAGAGAGCCGAGGCACCAGGAGGGCCACGTGGACCTCGAGGGCAGAGGCCAGGAGTGCCAGGGCCCTGGGGGCCAAGGAGGTGGGGAGGAGCCCACATACTGGATCTGCGACGCCTGCCTCCAGAGCCGTGGAGGACGGGCATCTGCGTTCTGAAGTACCCGTGTGCCGTGACGGGTCACCCAGGCAACAGGCTCCCGAGACTTGGTGGAGGGACCACCTAGTGCAAGCGGCGGGTCCCTGATGGGCGGGTGGTGGGCACGCCCCCTTCCTGAGGGTCCTGGGTGTGTGCATGTCCCAACACCTTGCCCACCACCCACCCCTCGGAACTCACCCCAGGGGCAGCCATGGGGAGGAGTGAGGCTACCCATCCTGGGCACGTGGCGTCACCCGCGCCCCCACCCTGCTCCCTGGGCGCTGTTCTGCAGCACCCAGAACTCTGGGTCGCCCGCAGGCCCTGCCAGGGCGCTTCCCACACTGTGTTCCCTCCAGCCCCGCCAGGGCTCCGGGCCTCCAGGCAGGCGGAGCCCTCCTTCCGCTGGTCTCTGCGCCTGGCTGGAAAGGAGGGTCGACCCTGCCGGTGGGAGGAGGACCTCACTGGGCTTCCTAAGCACCACCCTGCGTGCGGCAGGCAGGGGACAGGGCGAGTGACGTGGCCGGCACCTCTGCTCTCTCAGAGCCCGGCGTCCTGGGAGGCTCTCTCTAGGATGCAAGTTCTCACGGGAGGGTCTGGCCAGGGTGACAGCTGCATTCCAGCCACGATTTGAGACTGCTGGCCTGGGACCAGATTTGGTGTCCTCACATGGGGACAGCAGCTTTGACAATCCTGTGAGCTTGTCAGAAACGCAAAGTCCAGGCCCTCCAGAGTTGGAATCCCGGGAGGGGCCGGGATCTGGCCGGCTGTGGGGCTCCAAGAGTCAATGCTGCAGGTGGGGGCCACGTCTGTACAGGGACCCCAGTTCCTCCTCCCGGCATAGACTAGTACACCGCTGGCCACAGGCAGCTGTCCACGGAGCCAGACGAGGCTGCAGGTCTTTCCCAGGGTAGTGACTGGGCACTCAGGGCAACAGCACGTCAGGATCCCCGCAGATGCAGACGCTCACCCCAGATGTGACAGGCCCAGCAGTGCCGCTGTGTGAAGCTACGTGTGTTGTCTGGGGCTGGAAGGTGGCCGGGTGCTGCGGTGGAGAATCAGGGACTGGGCCCCGGAGGGATAGAGCTGTCCCGGCCCTGAAGTGCTCCGGGGGGTCACCAGGGCGAAGGCGTGGAGGTGCACGGCCTGGCCTTGCTGGAAGGTGCAGGTGCCTCAGCTCCGCCAGGACCTGAGTTCCAGAGTGAAAATGGGGTCACAGGAGGAGAGCTGGTGGACACAGCCCTGTGGCGGGTCTGGGGTCAGAGCCCAGAGCCTGCCCGCCGGCTACGCCTTTCTTCCCAGGCCCCTGTCCTGAGACCCTGTTGTGGGGAAAGGGATCCGGGCGGAGTAGAAGGAGCACGATGGGGCTGAGAGGCTCCAAGACAGACAGAGACACTGGAAAGTGGAGGCCTGCTACATCGGCCGTGGGAACTGCCTCGGCCTGCGGTCTGGTTTTGATTCCACGGATGTAGGAAAAACTGCAGCAACGTGGAATTAAGTCGGACTGATTCAGACTGTTTTTATAAACCACATTTGGGATTCTCTCAGCATTTCTGAGATTCAATTTATGGAGATTTCTTCAAGTAAAAAAAAGTAATAACAACAAAGAAGAGCGCAGTATGCACACCCGGGGCGGCTGGCCGTGCTGGCCCTGCTGCTGCCCAGGCCTGAGCCCAGAGAGGGCTGACCTCCTGTTCCACGTGGCCAGAGGTCCTGCTCTGCTGTGGGTGCTGTGCTGTTCCAGTGCCCTCCTTCCTGCGTCCCCAGGGTCTGCATTTAACTGACGAGTGCAGTGGAGTCAGTGGAGCGTGAACCCAGTGTCCCACCTGGGCTGGTGCCCAGTGCTCAGGGCGCCACGCAGGGATGACCTCGACTGCAAAGGATCCCAGAGACCCTTAGCAGTGAGGTGGCTTTCCTGGGTCACAACAGGAAAGAGCTGTCTGTTCACCTGCTCAGGTCCAGGTGAACTGGACCCCAGGGCTCCCATGTGGGGACCTCGGCTGGACCTGACCCACAGGCCGGACCAGCAGCATCACACCCCTCAGGCCAGACTCCTGCCAGCTCCTCCTCAGGACCTGACGCTCCTCTCCACCCCTCCACCACCAGGACCTTCCACCCTGCCCACCCACAGGACAAGCTGCTGAGGCTCCCAGGAGCCCATGGCCATGAGAGAGACCCAGAGTCCAGGGTCCCAGTGTGTCCTTGCCTCTTAGAACAGGTCCTCTGCAACCCAGCCCCAGGTGAGTCACCACAGCTTCCGGATGCTGGGCTGGCCACACCCCACCCAGCCAGAGTGGGGAGCAGGGACCCTCTCCCAGAGAGGCCAATGTGTATTTTACTTCGCATGTTTTCCACTCAGAGGCGCCTAAGTGCACGCAGCGCACCCTGGCTGGCACACTCCAGAAGCAGCCCCCGTGCTACTTCCCAGTGCCAACTTCTGTTTGGGGGGCACCTGGGGCTGGCCCTGCTCTGTCGAAGCTGCCTTCTGGCTCCACCCGGCTGGCGCTCTTTGGGCAGGTGGTCTGAAAGCTGGGCAGCCCTGTGAGCACGTAGAATGTCACAGTCAGCTCTTGGAGCAGGACTGGAGGACGCGGCCGCACAGCCCACAGAGCCTCCTGGCCCTCGTCTGGGGAGAATGGCCATCTTCAGAGGCTGCTGCTGAGGCCCCTGGCCTCCCATGATTGGCCACCTGAAAGGAAGGCCAGGCCTAGATGCACAGCCTGGCAGGAGCCCGGGAGCAGTCCCAGATCCCCCAGGAAGGGGCTTCCTTCCGTGTGGAGAGGACACAGTCCCCCCGAGGGAGATCTGCACCCATCCACTCCCAAGCAGCGTCCAGGCCCCGGGCACCTGGAGGATGTGACAGTGAGAACCACCACCACCTGCAGCTCAGAGAGGTGACCAACTTGGCCACTCTGCTGTCTAAAGGTGACCGACTTGGCCACTCTGCTGTCTTGCTCATCCCCAGGACAAGGCTGTGTGTGTGAGCATGTGCAAGAGTTCTGAGTGTGTGCATGAGAGTGTGCACACATGTGGGGTGTGTGTCACCTGTGAGCGTGTGCATGAGTGTGTCAGGGTGTGTGTAGAGATTGTACACAGATTGCTGGGGTGTGGGTCGTATGTGAGCGTGTGCTTCAGTGTGTCGGGGTGTATAATGTGGGAGTGCGAGAGTGTGCTGGGGTGTGTGCGTGTGTGAGTACGTCTGTGTCTGAGTCTGCATGAGTGTGAGTGTGAGAATGAGTTTTGTCCTGTGAGAGTGTGCACACACGTGTCTTAGGATTAGCCCAGCTGGTGGCAGCGTGGACCAGTGAGAGGCTGTGGCCCTCAGTCCAGCCCGTGGTGGCTCGTGCTCCATGGCAGGCGAAGGGTCCGCACCCGGGTGTATGGCTGTGACATTGGGTGATCTCGCCATCCCTGGTGGCTTTGCTTTGTGTCAGCAGCAGCGGTACAGTCGCAGGCACTGCAGGGGCTGTGACGTGCTGCGGTGGGCCACACGGCGGGCAGGCTCCTGCTCCCACTGGCCTGGCGGAGAGAGGGGAGAGCCCACACCAAGAGCAGATGAGGCCAGAGGTGGGACCAGGGCCCAGGCCTTCCTCCTGCGGAAGCGGACCTGGCTGCACCTGGGGAAGCGGAAAGAGCACCGAGGGCTGACGCCCTGCAAGCGCTTCTCTAGCAGCATGAACTCCAGGGTGGACCACTCAACCCTGGGGACCTGGGACCCCTTCTCCAACACAGCTGTGCTGGGGACCGTGCCAGACTGCAGGGTCACTCCAAATGGCCTGGGGTATCTGGGACAGGAAGTGCTCTTTCTTACAACTGCACCGTGTTAGGAGAGGTGGGATAGATCACAGCAGGTGTGGCTGCCCGCCCCGGACGGAGCTGAGTCCAGCGCCCGACGCCAGGGTCCTTCCACTGTCTGACCTGGGGTCATGACCTGGGGCAGGCAGACTGCTAACCGGGGCTTCCGTCCCCTGGAAGTGGAGGTTCACTGGACACCTGGTTCTCATCACTGTGACCGAGATCCCTGACCAGGACAACTGAGAGGAGGGAAAGTGTATTAAGCTCTGTCCACGGTGGCCTGTCCATTGTCCCTGGCCTGCGGTGAGGAAGAATATCTTGGTGCAAGGGTGTGGTGGAGGAAAGCAGTCAGCTCCCGGAAGCCGGGAAGCAGAGAGGGGAATGGCCAGGGACAGGCAGTCCAGCCCGCCCCGTGGCCTGCTTCCTCCAGCCACATCCCACCTGTCTGCTGTTACCGCCCATTCGAAGAATTCACTTGAATCATTTGCATTATAATCCATCAAGTGGATTAATCCACCGATGAGGGTGCAGTGCCCACCGTCCAATCATGGCCCAGTATGGTGCTTTGGGGACGCCTCACAGCCAAGCGTAACACCTGGCTTGCCCGCCAGCTCTCCCAGTAGGTCCACCGTGCTGTCGGCTGGCCACGCACACCTGGGCACTGACCTGCTGCCCCTGCGCTCTGGCCTCACGCTGCACTGGACAGCATCACACATCAGCCACAGATCCACTAGAGTCGTGTCCCCTGGGGCACCCAGAGCCCAGCTGCAGTGGAGTAGAAGGTGGGTGTCCCTGGGAAGTGGGGTTTGCTTCCTAGCGGGTGAGTTACAAGGGCACGCACCTGATCAGGAGGATGCACACTGGCCCTTCCTGTGTGTGGCCAGACTTCCCTGCTAGACAGGCCTGCATGACAGTCTGGACACCAGTGGCCCTCAGACCTCCTCCTCATGTAGCCTCCCAGGCAGGAGCGGAAGGTGGGGCCAGGGCTGGGCGGAAAGAGGAGAGGCCCTGGGCAGATGGGGTGCAAGGGAGCTCCTGGCAGAGGGCTGGCTCCCATATCCAGTGACGCCAGCAAAGTGGACACTGAGGACACTTTGGGACAGGCCCAGAGTGAGGGGAGGACATGCTGTCCACACAGGGGCCCTGTGGATGCAGTCCATGGCCCATGCGTGCTTACAGGAGGCAGTCCTGCCCCGCCAGAATGGAGACGGGGGGCTGTTCCCCCTGTGGTCAGTCCCTCCCTGCCCCTCTGCCCACCTGACCAGGGACCTCCTCTGCATACCGTTTTTCCTCCCGGGTGTCCTGCGAGGGCCCCACCTACCTGCCAGCAGTGGAAGCTGCTCAGCAGGCCGAGGGAGGAGTCCCAGGTCACCCCACTGGCTGTCACCTGAACACTGGAGAGTGGCTTCGGGGCACACGGGCCTTCTCCTGGGCAGAGCACTGGGAGAGGGCACGCGAGGCAGGGCTGCTTCCTGGTGTGCCCTTCCGGCCCTTCCAGTGAACATGCAGGGTCATTCATGGTGCCGGTTTGTTTGCCCTGTGACTAGGCCATGTCACGCACCTTGCTGTTAGTTCAGGGGTTATTGTTTGAGTTATTTAAATTCTTTTTAATTTCCATACACATTTTGGATTTAAATTTCATTTTTTACAAAAGAGACTGATGAGATTTTGATTTGGATCGCACTGAATCAACAGATCCGTTTGGGAGAAATTGACAGCAATATTGCGTTCAAATCCATGAACATTGTACATCTCAAAAATTTAGATCTTATTTTCTCATCAGTGTTTTTTAAGTCTCAAGTAATAAAAATCTGTGTACATCCTGTGAGCTCCGTCTCTGGGAAGCCCACGTTTGTGATGTGAATTGTCCTGCCTTCTAAATCCAGTGGCCCACTGGTAGCATGGAGACACAAGCTGATTCTTCACACCTTGACCCTGTACCCAGCGGTCTTGTTAGATTGGTCAGCTCTCGACCTTTTCTTTCCTTTCCCTTTTCTTTGTCTCTTCTTTCTTTTTTGGTGGATGTGGATTTTCAGCGCAGTGCCCGTGTCGTGCTGCGTGTACACAGGCGATTTCATCTCTCGTTTCCCGTCTGCATGCCTTCCATTTTTTTCTGGCCTTGTTTCACTGGCACGAACCTCTGCTTCACATTGTTGCATAGGAGAGACAAGAGCAGACGTCCCGACCTTGCTTCCCGCCCCAGGAAGGAGTGGTTCAGCCTCTCCCCATGCAGGGTGTCACCAGGTCCTCCGAGGCACCCACAACCAGGCTGCAGGCCTCCTCTGTTGACATCCCCCCAGCTTCTTTTCGAGTCATTAGTGGATGTTGGATTCAGCTCAATGGGTTTTCTGGGTACACTGGCCCCCCTTACCCACATTTTTGCTTTCCCTGGTTTCAGTTACCCACAGTCAACCACAGTCTGAAAATACTAAATGGAAAATTTCAGAAATAAGCGATTCACATGTTTTGAATTGTGCACCGTCCTGCGTGGTGTGATGGAGTC
The DNA here is from genome assembly GCF_902686455.1 of Sciurus vulgaris. Taxonomy (NCBI): domain Eukaryota; kingdom Metazoa; phylum Chordata; class Mammalia; order Rodentia; family Sciuridae; genus Sciurus; species Sciurus vulgaris. The sequence goes on from NC_136478.1 coordinate 1,528,713, forward strand.
CTGCGCCATCCTGCTCTGTCCTCCTTGGGGTGTGGATCACCCTTCCTTCTGGCACATCAGACTGCCTACACCACCCAGTCCTTCCTCCCCAGCACACTGTCTTGGCTATCGGATGGACTTCCTGGGTGTCACAGGGCTTGTGTCCCTGTGTCCCAGGGACCCTTACTTTACTTAATAATGGTCCCAAAGCACAGGTCATGATGCAAAGGAGGCTCCAGGGCACAGGATACGGAAGGACAGGTTAACTCGAGCTGTGCGGCGAGGCTGCAGGGTGCAGAGGGAGCTGTATGGCACATCGGGCTTGGTACCTCCCAGATTCAGGCCCCCATGGGGGCTGGGGAACACTCCTTCATGGTAAGGGGCTGCTGCTGTGCCTGGTGTTGATCAGGTAGTTTTTCTCTTTCAGCCTATTTATGTGGTGAATTAAATTCACTTATTTCCAAATGTTGAACCAACTCTTATATTCCTAGTATAAACAGAATATGGTCATGAGGCAGCATCCTTTCTACATAGTGCTGGATTTGATTTGATAAAATTGTTAAGCATTTCTGAGTCTATATTCATAAAGGATATTGGTCTACAGTCTTGAAATATCCTTGTCTATTTTTGTGTTGGTAATCCTGACCTCATAAAAAAGATTCAGGAAATGCTTCCTCATCTTTTATTTCGGGAAGGATTTGTATAGAATGAGTATTTTGCCATTGGAACCTAGTTTTCTTCATAGGAAATTTTCAAATACAAACTCAAATTTTATGTTAGACACAGAGCTATTTATTTATCCAGTTCCTTTTTGGTGCACTTTGTTAATATGTGTCCCTTAGGAAGTGTGTGCACTACATCAGCATTGTTAGCAGTACTATCTTAAAGGTCCCTTACTTTTCCATTTGATGTCTGCAGAATCTGCAGTAATGTCCCTTCTTCATTTTGGACATTGGTAATTTCTGTCTTCTCTCTTTCTTCTCTGAATAACTTGGCTATGGCTCATCAGTAGCTATTGATCCTGTCTTTCTGTTCTCAGGTTCATTGTTTCTCCTGCCATCTTTACTGTTCTCCCCCTTCTACTCACTTCAAACGCACTGTTGCTCCTCCTCTTCTATGTTATTAAGGGTAGAAGCTTGTATGGCTGATCTTGAAAACTTTCCTCTTTTTATACATGTACATTTTTAATACTATGAATTTCCCTGTACGTGCAGCTTTGCCAGCATCTTACAAATTGTCATATGTTGTTTTCTTTTTTGTTCAATTAGTTTTTATTTTTTTAATCTATGAATCTCTTAAAAGTATAAAAACTAACAAATATTTGAAGATAACGTATTATTGATTTCTGGCTCAATTCTTTCATGACTAGATAACATATTTCATGTAACTGTACTTTTAAAAATTTACTGAGATTTGCTTTGTGGCCTGAAATATGGTCTGTCTGGTGAGTACTTTGTTACCAGTCTTGCTTTATAGAGTCAATGCCATTTTTGTATGTTTTTGAGAACTTCACTGAATTTCTCTTATGTAAAGTGTGCACTTCTGCAGAACAGAGGTTCTCAAACCCTATCAGAGTCACACAGAGGACTTACTGAAAGGCAGACTACTGAGCTCACCCCAGTGTTTGATGCAGCAGGCCAGAGTGGGACCTGAGATTCTGTGTCTGTGCCTGGGCATTCTGCTGCTCCTGATCCATGGCCACATCAAGAATAACTGCCATGAGCAAAATTATGACCACAGATGATTGTCTGAACCCAGAGCATCACATGTCCATGTGAGAATGGGGATTATGGAAGGATGGTGTTATGGTTTGGATGTGAGGTGACCCCCCCAAAAGCTCATGTGTGAGACAAGACAAGAAGGCTTAGTGGAGAAGTGACTGGGTCATGAGTTTGAGCCCAATCAGTGAATGAATTAACCCCCTGATGTGATTAACTGAGTACTAATGAAGGTAGGTAGGGTTGGCTGGAGGCGGTGGGTCACTGGGAGGCTTGCCTTTGGGGCAGATATTGTGTATCTGGTGAGGGAAGTCTCTCTCTGCTTCCTAATCATCCTGTGAGCTGCTTCCCTCTGCCACACTCTTCCACTATGATGTTCTGCCTCACCTTGAACCCTGAGGAATGGAACCGGCTGTCTATGAACTGAGACCTCTGAAACCATGAGCCCCTAAATAAACTTTTGCTCCCCTAAAATTGTTCTGGTCAGTCTTTCAGTCACAGCAGCAAAGAAGTTGAGTACAACAGATGGGCAGGGTGGGCTGGGGTCTGAAGCAAAAGTCCTGATGGCCTGATTAAAAGGCACAATACAGGCTCTGAGGAAACACAAGAAACCTGCTCCCCTAAGAAAAGGGGTGTTCTCCAACTGAGGGCACAGCACCCCTCCATTTGGCCAAGGTAAGACTGCAGTTCTAACTCAGTAATTATTACTAAAGGAGTGAGTGAGTAAATGAACCTTTGGTCTCCTCATTCTCTGGTCTGCCCTGTCTCCTCCTTTAGACAACCCAACTTGTGGGATGAACAGTTCACATGACATACAAGAAAGGCAATGTCTTGGTCCCTCTGGTGTTGCTATGATAAAGTGCCCGAGGCTGGGTAAGGTATAAAATAAAGAGGTTTACTTGGTTCACAGTTCTGGAGGTCCAAGAGCATGGTGCTGACGTCCAGGAGAGGGACCCTGGCTACATTAAAATATGGCAGAGAAACAGGAAGAGAAACAGCTACATGCAGCAGAGGCCAAGCATGTGCAGGGCCTCAATTTAACATCCTGTTCTCAGGAGAATTAACTTGCTTAACAAGACCAGGGTGAATCCCTCTGAATGCGGTGCTGCCCACGACCTACTCGCCTCCGTGTGGCCCACCTCTTAGAGCCTGCCCACCTCAGCACCACCAAGCCGAAGACCAAGTTTCCAACACAAGGACCTTTGGAGAACACGCAAACTGTGTCCAAGCCGGGAGGACACGAGTACCCTTTAAGAAGTATTAGTCTTGCTTTTCCGACGCAGTAAGCTCAACCTTCCCCACAAACAAGCGTCTGAACCCACAGGCAGCAGGCACTCACACTCCGTCCTTCCCTGACACACTGCGCGTCCATGGGGACCAGAGATGTGAGACCACGCCCCTCTCTCACATCAGCGCCCCTGGAACCACCCAGCCACAGCGGCAGAGCCCCTCCGCTCGGCCCCCAGGCCCCAGCCCCAGCACCACGGGCCCTCTCCTCCCTCCCACGTTCCGAAGCCCCGAAGGCCTCCGACCCCTTTCTTCCCGGGCCGTCTCCCGCCACCTCCCTCTCGGCTCCGTATTTCTGCAGCTGTCCTCTGGCCCCGTCTGCTAGCCAGGTCTCCCCTCCCAGCTTCAGTTCTGTACCATGAGGGAGGACCAGGGGCATCTCTGTGGTCCGGTCCATGGGGTAAGGGTGGAAAAGCCACAAAACCCTGCGGAGTGAACACGGCACCCACTCGCCTTCTGCCCAGAGCAGAGGGTGCTCAGCGAGAGACGGCGCCCTGGAGAACCAAGCCAGGCCTGGACAAGGAGTCTCGTGAGCTCAGTTCTGCCGCAGAATCTCGGCTGTGCCCGACCCAGGCAGGAGGACCCCGAACAGCACATCCGCAGGGCTGCGTCTGGGATGGGAAGCGGCATTTTGGAGAGTGACTTAGGACACGTTGCCCAGATACACCAACATCATGATCAGATGGACTCCGGGAGGAGGTACAGCACCTTCCGCCAGCGGAGAGGGCGTGGGGGCGCGTGCCTTCCACAGCTGCAAACGGGCCCCCAGGCTCAGAAAAATAGCCCTCGAGGTGAGGTGACTGACTCGAGTTTCACTGCAGCTGGAAAGCTCAGCAGATGGTAAGGAGAGTTTGGCACGCGACTTACCCCATAGTCGACTTCTGTTTTCTTATTCTCTCTCCCAGCTCTTCCCCTTTTGCATCCAGATGAGCAAAGGAGGAAATTAATCAGGAAATGAAAGAAAACATCATCGCCTGTCAATCACCCAAGAAGCCCGCGGACACCCCCTCCTCTGCTCTGCTCTCCCTGTGACTTGGGAAAGTACCAGGTTCTGGACGGAGGGCTTCCTCACCATGTGCCCCACGTACACCAGTCCCATGCCTTGCCAAGGTCTTCAGCCAGCACAGGAGAGTCTGCCGTCGTCTCAGCTCCCTGTCACGGTTTCCAAGGAACAGCTGTGGATCGAGCTGCCTTCTTCAGAGGCTCTTCCTGCCCACCATTGCCTCGGGACCCAGAGGATGCTCAGCTGCATGTGACTGACAGTCAGGGACTCCCACCCCGGGCACCACAGGCAGCTCAGCAACCTACCAGGGACAAGTGAGCACTGATGACAGCCCCCCCACCTTCGGGCTTCCTCGGCTACTGCCCACACCATGACAGCTGTGAGCAGGACCCACGTGCGGGAGGGAAGGTGGGGTGTGTGCAGAGGTCTGGAGGAGTGTTCTGGACAGGCTGGCTGCACTCCTGGGCCTTGTGGAACACACTCCTTCCCAGTCATCTCTGAAGCAAAGTTTCCCCTGTGGCTTGGTCCAAGGCACGGTGTCCTCTGCTGCATGCCTCTGGGTCAAGGTCTTCCAGGGCGGGATGCAGCATGGCAATTCTCACAAGTGTCTCCAGGACAGCACATGCCAGGTGGAGGGCATGAGGTCTGACGCCGCGGCAGACGGGCTGGGATTCCTGAGCGTTTGTGCAGCTGGTACACGGGTGACTCAGCATTCCAGGACCAGCTGGTGCGATGAGCTGAATACCCCTGCATCAGCTCCTGGCTGGTGGCTGGTAGCAGAGGACTTTGATCAGAATAAAGGCTTGTGTTCAAACCTCAGCTCTGCGCTCCCCAGTCGCCTGGCTTGGCAATGACTCAGATCTTTTCAGGACTTTACTCGCCTGTGACTCAGGAAGGACAGTTCTCCTCTTCCAGTGCTGCAGAGAGGAGAGCAGCATCCCTGCACTCTGGAATTGGAAGAACCAAGCGCGGTTTTCCCGTTTTCTATTTCACTGGCTTCTCCTGTTCACGTTTGCCTTCTGCTTGTCAAGTTTAATTCGCACTTCTCTGGTTTCTCCAGGGAATCATCGATTCAGAGCCATTCTTTTCTAATGTTAGCATTTAATTCTATGAATTTCCCTCTGAAGTACTACTTTAGCTGCATCCTACACATTTTGATGAGTGTTTCCATCTTCATGCAGATCTGGATATTTCCTTTCTCTCTCTCCCTCCCTTCTCTCCTTCCTTCCATTTTTTCACTCTTCCTTCCTTCATTTCTTCCTTTCTTTTTTTTAATACTGGGGATCCAGTACAAAATTCAGGACCTCACACTTGCTAGGTAAGTGCCCTATAATTCAGCTACACTCCAACATTTTTAACATTTTTATTTTTATTTTGAGACAGGCTTTCACCAAGTTGCCTGATCTGGTATCGAACTTGTGATCATCCTGCTTCATCCTCCTGAGTAGCTGTGATTATAGACCTATGTCATCATACCTGGTCAGTTCCAAATATTTTCTAATTTTCCTAGTCATTTTATTGGCATATGGGTTAGTGTGTCATTTAGTTTCAAATATTTAGAGTTTCCAGTTAAATTGATATCTTTATGGCCAGAAAATATACTTTGTGTTCAAATTTTCTTAAATTTATTAGAATCTATTTCATGGTCCAGATAGAGTCCATCCTGATGTGTGTTTCATGGCATTTGGCTGGTTGAGTGGAATATTCTATAAAATATCAGTTAGGCAAAGTGGATCAATGACTTTTTCAAGTCTTCTGTATCATTTCTGACTTTCTTGAACTTGGCCCATCGGTTGTTGAGAGAGGGTTGTGATGATTTTCTGATGTGTCTATGTGGTAAGGCTAACATCCCAGTTACCCAACCACCAGTCTAGATACTACTGTGTAAGAATTTTGGAGATGTAATTAAAATGTCTGATCAGTGAACTTTAAGTAAGGGAGATTATCCTGGGAGGGTCGGACTTAGTACAAAGACTTGAAAAGCAAGCCAAGGCCTTCCCAAGGGCGAGAAGGAATTCCTCCTATGAACCCCAGGGTTGGCCTGTCCATGGCATGTCAGCTTGCTTCAGGCTTGGCCAGCACCTGCATTGCATAAGCCAATTTCACATGTATCTCCATCTGTCTACCTAACTTCTACTGGTGCTGTTCCTCTGGATGAACCCTGACTGATACAGGGATACTGATGCCTCCACCTATAATCTTGGATTCCCCCCCATCAGTTTTTGCTTCATGTATTTTGAGACTATTAGGGATGCACATATTTAAGATTTTGTGCCCTCTGGATGAATTGAACCCTCATCATTATGAAATCGACTTCTTTTTCCCTGGTAATATTCTTTGCTATGAAATTGACTTCATCCAACTATTAACACTACTACTCCAACTTTCTATTAATGATGTATCTGTTTTCTATCCCCTTACATGTAACCTATTTGTATCTTTATATTTTAAATTGCCTTTTTTATAGGCAACACATACTTGGATCTTGCTTCTTTATCTGGTCTTACTTGTTCTGTCTTAATTCTGGGTGTTAGATAATCTGCATTTAGGTGTTAACAAATTTGGGTTTAACTCTCCTCTTTTTTTATTGTAAACAAATGGGATACATGTTGTTTCTCTGTACATGGCGTAAAGGCATACCATTTGTGTAATCATAAATTTACATAGGGTAATGTTGTTTGATTCATTCTGTTATTTTTTCCCTTCCCCTCACCCCTCCCACCCCCTTTTCCTCTCTACAGTCCTTCCCTCCTTCATTCTTGCCCCCCTCCCTAACTTAACTCTAACCCTAACACTAACCCCTCCCACCCCCCATTATGTGTCGTCATTCACTTATTAGTGATATCATTCGTCCTTTGGTTTTTTGAGATTGGCTTATCTCACGTAGCATGATATTCTCCAATTTCATCCATTTGCCTGCAAATGCCATAATTTTATCATTCTTTATGGCTGAGTGATATTCCATTGTATATATATACCACAGTTTCTTTATCCATTCATCAATTGAAGGGCATCTCGGTTGGTTCCACAATCTGGCTGTAGTGAATTGAGCAGCTATGAACATTGATGTGGCTGTATCTCTGTAGTGCGCTGATTTTAAGTCCTTTGGGTATAGGCCAAGGAGTGGGATAGCTGGGTCAAATGGTGGGTCCATTCCAAGCTTTCTAAGGAATCTCCACACTGCTTTCCAGAGTGGCTGCACTAATTTGCAGCCCCATCAGCAATGTATGAGTGTACCTTTCTCCCCACATCCTCGCCAACACCAGTTGTTGCTTCTATTCTTGATAATTGCCATTCTGATTGGGGTGAGATGGAATCTTAGTGTAGTTTTGATTTGCATTTCTCTTATTACTAGAGATGTTGAACATTTTTTCATATGTTTGTTGATTGCTTGTAGATCTTCTTCTGTGAAGTGTCTGTTCATTTCCTTAGCCCATTTGTCGATTGTATTATTTGCATTCTTGGTGTAGAGTGTTTTGAGTTCTTTATAGATTTTGGAGATAGTGCTCTATCTGAAGTATGATTGGCAAAGATTTTCTCCCACTCTGTAGGCTCTTTCTTTGCATTGCTGATAGTTTCCTTTGCTGAGAGAAAGCTTTTTAGTTTGAATCTATCCCAGTTATTGATTCTTGCTTTTATTTCTTGTGCTATGGGAGTCCTGTTGAGGAAGTCTGGTCCTAAGCTGACATGTTGAAGATCTGGACCTACTTTTTCTTCTATAATCTGCAGGGTCTCTGGTCTGATTCCGAGGTCCTTAATCCATTTTGAGTGTAGTTTCGTGCATGGTGAGAGATATGGGTTTAGTTTCATTCTGTTGCATATGGATTTCTAATTCTCCCAGCACCGTTTGTTGAAGAGGCTATCTTTTCTCCATTGCATATTTTTGGCCCCTTTGTCTAGTATGAGAAAATTGTATTTATTTGGGTTTGTGTCCGTGTCCTCTATTCTGTACCATTGATCTTCCTGTCTATTTTGGTACCAATACCATGCTGTTTTTGTTACTATTGCTTTGTAGTAGAGTTGAAGATCTGGTATTGCGATACCCCCTGCTTCACTCTTTCTGCTAAGGATTGCTTTAGCTATTCTGGGTTTCTTATTCTTCCAGATGAATTTCATAATTGCTTGCTCTATTTCTGTAAGGTATGTCATTGGGGTTTTAATTGGAATTACATTGAATCTGCATAGCACTTTAGGTAGTATGGCCATTTTGACAATATTAATTCTTCCTATCCAAGAACATGGAAGATCTTTCCATCTTCTAAGGTTTTCTTTAATTTCTTTTTTTTTTTTTTTTTTTTTTTTTTTTGTTTTTTTTTGTTTTTTTTTTGTTTTTTTTTGTTTTTTTTTTTTTGTTTTCTTTAATTTCTTTCTTTAGTTCTCATTGTAGAGGTCTTTCACCTCTTTTGTGAGATTGATTCCCAGGTATTTTATTTTTTTCGAGGCTATTGTGAATGGGGTAGTTTTCCTAATTATTCTTTCCAAAGATTCATCACTTATGTATAAAAATGCCTTAGATTTATGTGCATTGACCTTATATCCCGCTACTTTACTGAATTCACTTATGAGTTCTAAAAGTTTTCTGGTGGAATTTCCTGGTTCCTCTAAGTATATAATCATATCATCAGCAAATAGGGATAGTTTGAGTTCTTCTTTCCCTATTCGTGTCCCTTTAATTTCTTTGGTCTGTCTAATTGCTCTGGCTAGAGTTTCAAGGACGATATTGAATAGAAGTGGTGAAAGAGGGCATCCCTGCCTTGTTCCAGTTTTTAGGGGGAATGCTTTCAGTTTTTCACCATTTAGAATGATATTAGCCATGGGCTTAGCATAAATGGCCTTTACAATGTTAAGGAATGTTCCCACTATACCTATTTTTTCTAGTGTTTTGAGCATGAAGGGGTGCTGTATTTTATCAAATGCTTTTTCTACACCTATTGAAATAATCATGTGATTCTTGACTTTAACTGTATTAAAATGGTGAATTACATTTATTGATTTCCTGATGTTGAACCAACCTTGCATCCCTGGGATGAAACCCACTTGATCATGGTGCACTATCTTTTTAATATGTTTTTGTATGCGATTTGCTAAAATCTTGTTGAGAATTTTTGCGTCGATGTTCATTAAGGATATTGGTCTGAAATTTTCTTTCCTTGATGAGTCTCTGTCTGGTTTAGGTATCAGTGTGATATTGGCTTCATAGAATGAGTTTGGGAGGGTTCCCTCCTCTTCTATTTTATGGAATACTTTGATAAGTATTGGAATGAGCTCTTCTTTAAAGGTTTTGTAGAACTCGGCTGAGAACCCATCTGGTCCCAGACTTTTCTTTGTTGGTAGGCTTTTGATGACTTCTTCTATTTCATTACTTGAAATTGGTCTATTTACATTGTGTATGTCCTCCTCGTTCAGTTTAGGCAATTCATATGTCTCTAGAAACCTGTTGATGTCTTCGAGGTTTTCTGTTTTGTTGGAGTATAGATTTTCAAAATAGCTTGTAATTTTGTTTTGTATTTCAATCATGTCAGTTGTGATATTACCTTGTTCACTCCAAATTTTAGTGATTTGGGTTTTCTCTCGTCTTCTCTTTGTTAGTGTGGCTAAAGGTTTATCAATTTAGTTTATTTTTTCAAAGAACCAACTATTTATTTTGTCAATTTTTTGTATTGTTTCTTTTGTTTCAATTTTGTTGATTTCAGCTCTGAGTTTAACTATTTCCTGTCTTCTACTACTTTTGGTGTTGGTCTACTCTTTTTTTTCTAGGGCTTTGAGCTGTAGTGTTAGGTGGTTTATTTGTTGATTTCTACTTCTTTTATTGAATGCGCTCCATGAAATAAATTTCCCTCTAAGTACTGCTTTCATAGTGTCCCAGAGATTTTGATATGATGTTTCTTTGTTCTCATTTACCTCTAAGAATTTTTTAATTTCCTTCCTAATATCTTCTGTTATCCATTCATCATATAATAGCATATTGCTTAATCTCCAGGTGTTGGAGTAGTTTCTGTTTTTTACTCTTTCATTTATTTCTAACTTCAATCCATTATGATCTGATAGAATACAAGGTAGTATCTCTATCTTCTTGTATTTGCTAACATTAGCTTTGTGGCATAATATATGGTCTATTTTAGAGAAGGATCCATGTGCTGCTGAGAAGAAAGTGTATTCGCTCTTGGTTGGATGGTATATTCTATAAATGTCTGTTAAGTCTAAATTATTGATTGTGTTATTGAGATCTATGGTTTCTTTGTTCAATTTTTGTTTGGAAGATCTGTCCAGTGGTGAGAGAGGCGTGTTAAAATCACCTAGTATTATTGTGTTATGGTCTATTTGGTTTCTGAAATTGAGAAGGATTTGTTTGACATACATGGATGAGCCACTGTTTGGGGCATAGATGTTTATGATTGTTACATCTTGCTGATTTATGCTTCCCTTAAGCAGTATGAAATGTCCTTCTTTATCCCTTCTGACTAACTTTGGCTTGAAGTCCACATTATCGGAAATGAGGATGGATACTCCAGCTTTTTTGCTGAGTCCATGTGCATGGTATGTTTTTCCCCATCCTTTCACCTTTAGTCTATGGGTATCTCTTTCTATGAGGTGAGTCTCTTGCAGGCAGCATATTGTTGGATCTTTCTTTTTAATCCAATCTGCCAGTCTATGTCTTTTGATTGATGAATTCAGGCCATTAACATTCAGGGTTATTACTGAGATATGATTTGGTTTCCCGGTCATTTGGTTCATTTTTTATTTATTTGTTTGACACAACTTGTTTCCTCCTTTATTTGACAATTCCTTTAGGATAATTCCTCCCTTTGCTCATTTGCTTCTTTGTTTTTCATCTCTTCCTCATGAAATATTTTGCTGAGAATGTTCTGTAATGCTGGCTTTCTTTTTGTAAATTCTTTTAGCTTTTGTTTATCATGGAAGGATTTTATTTCATCATCAAATTTGAAGGTAAGTTTTGCTGGGTATAAGATTCTTGGTTGGCATCCATTTTCTTTCAGGGCTTGGTAAATGTTGTTCCAGGCCCTTCTAGCTTTTAGGGTCTGGACTGAAAAATCTGCTGATATCTGTATTGGTTTCCCCCTGAATGTAATTTGGTTCTTTCCTCTCACAGCCTTTAAAATTCTGTCTTTATTTTGTATGTTCGGTATTTTCATTATAATGTGCCTTGGTGTGGGTCTGTTGTAATTTTGTGTATTTGGAGTCCTATAAGCCTCTTGAACTTGATTTTCCATTTCATTCTTCAGATTTGGGAAATTTTCTGATATTATTTCATTGAATAGATTGTTCATTCCTTTGGCTTGTTTCTCTAGGCCTTCCTCAATCCCAATAATTCTTAAATTTGGCCTTTTCATGATATCCCATAGTTCTTGGAGATTCCGTTCATGATTTCTTACCATCTTCTCTGTTTGTTCAACTTTGTTTTCAAGGTTAAATATTTTGTCTTCAATGTCTGAGGTTCTGTCTTCCAGGTGTTCTATCCTATTGGATATGCTTTCTATGGAGTTCTTAATTTGGTTTATTGTTTCCTTCATGTCAAGGATTTCTGTTTGTTTTTTTTTTTCAATATCTCTAACTCTTTATTGAAATGATCTTTTGCTTCCTGTATTTGCTCTTTTAACTGTCGATTGGTGCGATCATTCAATGCCTGCATTTGCTCTTTCATCTCATCGTTTGCTTCTCTGATCATTTTAATTATGTACATTCTGAACTCCCTTTCTGTCATTTCTTCTGCCATGCTGTCATTGGATTTTATTGATGTAACATCTAGATTTGTTTGGGGCATTTTCTTCCCTTGTTTTCTCATATTGTTCAGGTATCAGAGGACCGCTGAGATATTGCAGATTTCCTCTATTGACTTACAATGTCCCTGAAGATTTCTATATATATCCCCCCTTAGCCTTCAGTAGGCTGAAGTCTTGGAGGAAGTTGATAATGCGGTGCTCCACAAGGAAGCTGCCTCTCTAGGAGTGGTGGCTTTCAGGTGGGGTATAATCCCTGCTAGCGGGCAGAGGTGCCTCCGCTTGTTGACCAATGGTCATCCAAAGGGGACCTAGGCTGCGGGCTGAGGCAAGGCCTGTTTGGGCCTGTGTCTCTGGTTTTACCGTCCTTGTGGGGAAACCTCACCCAGCAGGGAAGACGCACTCGGTGGGGAGGTCTCGCTGGTCAGTTCCCCTCCTAGAGGTTCCCCTCAATCCGCAACTACCGCCTGGGCTGGGCTGCCTTCCTCTGCAACGTTCCCAGGGACCCGGCCCTACCTCCTGGGCCTGGGAGCCTCACCCTTCGCAGATGAGTCTCCTTAGGCTGCCTCTCCTCAGAGAATCTGCCCGCAGTCCTGGAACCTTCGCTCCGCCCCTCAGCCTGTCTCTGTGCGGCTCTTCCACCAAGAAGCTGCCTAGGTCCTGGGACCCTGCTCTGCACCTAATCGCCTGGCTATGCGGCCCCTCCTCTGAGCAGCCACCTGGAGCCCCGTACCATCCCTCCGAGACCCAGCGACCTGCCGCACGCCTGTTCCTCTGGACAGCCGCCCGGTGTTCCGGTGCAGTCACTAGGAGTCCAAGCAACTCACTGTGCGCCTCCTCCTCCCACCAACCGCCTGTAGCCCTGGGCAGTCGCTCCGAGACCAAGCGACCCGCTGTGCTCCTCCTCCGGGCAGGCCCCGGTGTTCAGGAGTGGTCGCTTTGAATCCAAACAACTCACCACTTGCCTCCTCTGGGCAGCCGCCCGGAGCCCCAGTGGTTGCTCCGAGTCCAGGCGCTGTGCTGAGCGGCCTCCTCTCCGATGCTCCCAGTTGTCCGAGTTCACTGCTCCAGCAGGGGGAGGGGTGTCTCGCCGGCAGCTCTACTTCACAAAGTTCCCTGTGTTCCCGGACGACCGCCCCATCTGGGACGCCTCCCCACAGGAGAGACTCACCCGGCTGCTTTGAGTTGGTCCCACGTCTCTCAATATCTCCTCTTTTGAATCCTGAGTCCTGTTCCTGGATTCCTCATCTCAGCAAGTGCTGTCATGGAGCATCCACCACTGAAATCAGGAACCACAGCATCATTTTCTTTTTCTTCACTTCTCTCTCTCTGTAATGTCCATCTCTACGCCACACGTAGCTCGTTTTTGAACCGTGAGAACCAGACTGCAAACTCAGGGCTCCGTTACGCTTCTCCTCTTACGCCTTCTCTACTAACTCTGTCTTCTTGATATGTGTTTTTGATATGCCCATCTTTATTCACGTTTTCCTTTTTTCATTCCTTCTTTTAGATTAGTAAGGTATCTTCATAATGCTTTTTTATTTCCACTATGGGCCACTAGCTATACTTTAATTTCTTACTCTTCTAAACATATGTGTGTGTCATATCTACCTCGGAATGATATCATTCCATTTAACATAGAATCAGTTGGCAGTATGATTCCATTTCTCTTCTATTCTTTGTGCTAATGTCATAGATTTTATTTCCACATACAGTACAACCTCAAAATATACTGCCTTTTTTTTTTTTTCAGTTCTGCTGATTGAACCTAGGGCCTCAATCACATGGTAGGCAAGCACTCTACCACTGAGCTACAGTCCCAGCCCTACACTGCTGTTTTTTGCTTTAAACAGTGAATTATCATTCAATGCAGTATAGAAATGAGGAAAGGTTGTCGTGAATGTGACTATGGTTTGCTTCTACCTCTACAATCTACAGGAAGTATGGCGCCCACACTTCTTTGTGTAGGTCTGAACTTCCATCTGGAATCATTTTTCTTCTGCTGGAAGAATCTCCTTTAACATTTCTTATACAGCAGATTTATTGACAATAAATTCTATCAGTTTTTATTTGTCTTCAATAGTCTTTATTTTTGTCTCCAACTTTGCATGATATGTTTACTGGGTAAAAATAAATAAATACAGATCATTCTTAACAGATTTTGTCCTGCTGTTAGCACTTTACAGACAACTCCCCATTGTCTTCTGGCTTGCGTGGGTTTTGGCATGATGTCTGCTGTCTCTCATATTTTTGGTTCTGTGTATACAATGTTTTTTGGTTTTTGTTTTGTTGTTTTGATCTGACTGCTTCTGGTATTTCTCTTTATTGCTGTTTTTCAGCATGTGTTTATAATGTGCCTTAATACTGCTTTCTTAATATGTATCCTGCATAAGGTTTATTGAACTTGGATCTCTGAGTTTATGGTTTCAATTAAATTCAGAAACCTTTTGACCATTATTTATTTAAAACATTTTTCTCTCCATCCTCTCTCTCTCTTTATAGAATTACTATTAAACACAGGCCAGGTGATTTGATATTATCCACAGGGTACCGACATCCTGTTGTTTTTATTTTGGTTTTGGTTTTTTGTTGGCTTTTGGTTTTTCTCTTCTGTGATTTGAATGGTTTCTGTATCTTCAAACTTGGTGATCTTTTCTTGTATACTGTTTATTCTTTTGTGAATCCCAGGTATTATTTCATTTCCAATATCAAGTTTTCATTTCCAAAAGTTCCATTTATAAATTTTTATATGTTCCATTTCTCTCTATATATATAATTGTATTTTCTTCTTCCCATTTGAATGCACAGAGCATGAGCTATTTTAACATCCTCGTCTGTGAAATTCCATCATCTGTCACTTCTGATTGATTGATTCCCTCATATGAATCTTAATTTTCTGCATGTCTGGTTATTTTTGATTGAATGCCAGACATTTTGAATGCTCATTATTGCATTCTGGTTTTTAAATGGATTTTATTTTGTTGTGTTGTTAAAATGTTTGGAATTAGATCCTTCTGAAGCTTGTTTTTAAGTGTAATTAAGACAGATTTGCCACCAATACCAGACAATAGTCTTTTAAAGAGTCTATCAATGTCCTATACATTATTAGATCTTTCCACCCTGGCTGATGGGAACACAAGCTGTCACCAACTCTGTGTGAACTCCAAAAATTTGTTGCCTACTCCTTTTGGGTTATTCTTCCCCAGCCTTCAGCAGTTCATTCATGCACATGCGCAGATCAATTCTCAGCCAAACCTTGGGAGGCCTCTCCGCAGACCTCTGGAACTCTCTCAGCAGTTCTTTCCTCTCCAGTACTCTGACCTTCAATTTTTGCTAATTTGCACCCCCCCCAACCTTCAGTTTCTGTCTCCTCTTTGCAGAGAGAATGCTCCTCGATGTAGGTCCCTCCTGCATAAGGGCTGCAGTCATGAGACCACAATTTGTTTCTCTGCTGTCAGCAATCAGTCTCATACTGTCTGCTGTCCAATGTCTGGGAACTGTGCTTTGTACATTTCATCCGATTTTCTAGCAGTTTACAATAGGAGGTGGATAACATTCCTGCTCCTCCACACTGGTCAGAACTAGATGTCCAAGACCAGTGAATTTTCAGAAGAGTTTTTGGACTAATCTAGGGTTGAAAATTTTTTATATTCATATTAAATATAAAAACCATAAAATAGATTTCCCTCTATTGTGACTATCATTTCATCAGTTAGAAGGATGGACATGGTCTCAAAATAAAAAATGGAAAGGACTGGGGATGTGGCTCAGTAGTTAAGCACCTCTGTGTTCAATCCCTCATACCAAAAAATAAATGAATTAATTTTAAAAAGAAAGAAAAATAAGAAGCAAAGAAAGAAAAACGATAAAGAAGGCAAGCGGCATTTCTCCCGAAACAGCTGTGTCCCTTGCACCAATTGATTGACTGCGATCTCCTCATTCAACTGCAGAGCATGGGCATTTTTCATAGGCTGATGTTTGGGGACAGCCACTGATCAGAGGTCATGAGTCACAGTGCCTGGCACTGCGGGTTGAGAATGCCATCCCCAGTTTTAGGTGAGTGTGTTTGAAGCCAGGACTGTCTCCAGCACAGGTGGATAAGCGCTTGCTCAAATCCCTGCACACGACCATGGAGCACAGCCTGGCCGACAGAACCAGCCTGAGCTCAAAGGTGCGTGGTGACCCCAGGGATGCCCGCCAAGGCCAGGAACACCCAGCATCCCCAGGCAAGTGCACACGGAGGCTGGCAGGTCCCCACACAGAATGCCCCTGGGCAGCAAGAGGAAGGGGCTGTGGACACACAGCCTGGGCCCCCGAACACAGGTGATGGACAGGGGAAGGGCCACGGATGGGGCCATTCCCATTACGTTCTCCAAAAGGCAGAGCTGATCTCAGGGCGGACGTGGGGCGGGCAGAGCGGGAGGGGCTGGCTCCCGCCACACGGGGAGTTCGGGGTGATGCAGTCACCCTGTGTCTTGGTTTCAATGCTGGTTGCGCAACTGCTTGCGTCTGGGGAGTCTCACGAACAGGGCGATCAGAGGGTGAAGCTCTCTGACGTGGGCTCTGGCCCTAGACCTGACCTCAGCAGCCCCTGGGCCTCGCCCGCTCATGCCGCCTTCTGCCACTCTGAGTGAGAAGCACGTCACTTCTGCAGCAGGTGGTGCCTGGCCTTCCACTGCCCTCACCCCTCCCAGAGTGACCTCCACACATCAGCCACACACTCTTCTTGCCAGTCCTCTGGCGGCTCAGGAACCCCACACACTCTGTTCCCCCGGCGCGCTCTTCCCTTCACCCTCCCACAACACTGTGGACGGAGGGTCACCTGCTGCCTCCCCTTCCTCACTCCCTCGCGAGCTGCAAGCGGATCTGTCCGTCTGTCTACCTGTCAGCTGCTCACCCCCACAGGTCTGTCTGCCTCACTGAAGGGCACACGGCACCCTCAGCTGCTGTGGGGCCAGCCCTCAGCTGTGTGTCCAACGGCCATTGTTCATCAAGGGAGCAGAACAGCTCCGGAGGGGAGAGGACAAAGCCCTCCGAACTGCCTTCTTTGGCAAAATAAAATATGCCATTAGAAAGAAGAGCAGCTACTTAGACCCCGGAAGCCCCACGCCGGGCCAATTGTCACGCAGGGAGCCCCCAGGCCCACCGAGAGCCACGACTGAGCTTAGCCAATCACAGCAGTGGGCCCCAGACCCCAGCCCGAAGCCCCACATGAGTGTGGAAATGCGGGGTGGTCGGCGACCAGCAGGGCTTAGCCCCGAACGCCTTGCTTTGCTCAGCAGCCAGTGAGTGAGCTGGCCAAGCCCAGCGCCCGCTCACGCCAAGCCTCGGGCGAGACGTGGGTCTTGAAGGGGCAGGAATTCCTGTCAAGGCTTGGCTCAAACAGGAGGGTCGGGAAGAGGCTTCTGGAGGGTGGGAAGGCCGCCGCGGCGCCAGTCAGCTCACAACACTGCATTCGATCAGCAAAGTGTAGATGAATCAGCAACACGTGGCTTGAATTTCCCTGGAAACACATGGGCTTAAAGGCGGGGGGGGGGGGGGGGGGGAGTGGACCGCGGGGCCCACTGCGTCACCGGACTCCCCGAGTCCAGGTGGAGGAAGGACGACTTAAGGCGTCTGGCTGACATGGAGACTGCTGCTCCTCCCTCCTCAGAGCAAATACTCTCCTCATTAAAACACTCGGCCCACCCGCCGAGGAAGCGGACCCCTCCCGGCACGCCGCTGTCCCAGCGCTCAGAAGAGGGAGGAGGAGGCTCCACACACCTGCCCCGTTGGCCAGGGCTCCTGCGCCACTGCCCCGGGGCTCAGGCGGGGCTCCACCTCCCTCTGTGAAAAAGCCTCTGCCCTGTTGCAAACGCTGGCGGGGAGGCGCGCTCGGGAGGCGCCACGCGGAGGGGTCGCTTGCAAGTCTGCGGTCGGTCGCCAGGCCCACGCTGCCCTGAAGTACTGGTAGGCGCGGTGAGCATCCCAGTCACCGCGCAGGAGGGAAGTCTGTGCTCGATGACACAGGTGGGACGCACCCGATCAGTCGCCGGCCTTCAGAACAAGACCGAGGTTCCCAGAGAAGGAACCCTAACCTGGAAACCCCCTGGCACAGAATGTGGTGCCACCTCACTCAGAGTGTCCCTGGCAGGCCCTGGCCTCCCCCAGAGAGCCTCGCCGTGCCGTCAAACGGGACACTGCCAGCCCACCACGTGGAACCCGGAGCAGCTGTTTCTCTTCGACAATCCGTGATGCGTATTCTGACCCAGCCCCAGACAACAAGGCCCCGTGGTCCCCTCACCAAGCCAGGAGCACCATGGAGTCATCGGCCAATCAGTGTGCTCTCACGAACCAGAACCAGATCAGACACAGAAAGGAGAAGACGCACCTCGAGTCATCACAATGCCGTCGCTAGTGACTGAGTTCAGGCCGTACTCCGTCCATCCACCCACCTGCCACTACCCACTCATCTGCCATCACCTGCCCATCACCCACGGTCCACCCACCATCGTCCACCCATCCATCCTTCACCCCTGCCCCATCCATCCCTCATCCACCAGCCACCAGCCACCTGTCCCCAGAGGCCTTGTTTGGCTGCACTCCAGCTGCGTGTCAGGGTCGCGACGGGCGCCTCCTGTCAGTAGGCCCGAGCACCGCTGGACAGCGGGAAAGAGTGAGAGTCATACAGGGCAAGGCGCCGCTTGCACCTGGAAGAGGCCAAGGTGGAAGGACAACTGAGCCACGGTTGTTGGCAGGGCACCCGGGTGACACCATGGCCAGTCGACAGGCCCAGGCGCTCATGAGGGCCAAGGGCTGAGCAGCCCCCGAGCTGTCACTTCCTTACGATGATGCAGTTCTACCAGAACCAAGGTCAAAAGTGACCTCAGAGTAAAGGACATCTGCATGTCAAAGCAAAGGTTTCCGAGGGCTGGTGCCCAGCACCGGGTGTCGGAGGCAGGCGTGCGGGGCCTGTGGCCACTCTGTCCATAGCCTGGCCTGACGCTGTCCCGGCAGCTCTGGCCAGGGCCTGTCCTCACCTAGTGCTGCTGTTCTCACGCAGCCCGCGCCAGGGGTGTTGAGCTCTGTGACTGACCTTGGAGCTGCGGCCCCTCGGCTGGCCCGGGGTGTCCTGGGGAGCTCTTCCCATGGGCTGGTGCCCAGAGCTCCTCCCGCTGGTGTTCCAGGCGGCAGCGGGTGGCGCTTGAGCTTCGGCACAGGTGTGGCCTTCCTGCCTCCATGCAGACAGCCTCCACCCACTGACACATCCAAACACATCCAAGTGTCCCCATTTATCATTGTTCCTCATGTTTCGCCAAATTTAAATGCTTCAAAATGTTAGGCTGTCTCAACAACATTCCATCTGGGTACAGAATACAAATACATCCGATTAAAAAATATGGACTTCATCAGATTATCCCACCAGTCCGGAACATTCCAGAGCAGAGTCGTCAGGACCGTGGTCCAGGCCGGTCGGCACTGGGCTCCCTCAGCTCGCCCCGGCTCTGGCAGGCTCCGACTTCCTTCCTGAGCAAGCTCCCCTGCAGCAACTGCACTTGAGAGGGCTCACGTGCTAAAGACCTCTGCGCAGTGTTCGCGGATCACCAAAGCTTCTGGCACATTCTGAGTAAAATGTGATTCAAAGTTGAGGCTTCAACGCCGTCGGCCACTCTGGTTCACGAAGGCCCTGGCGGGTCTGAGCCCCTTTTCTGGGGAGTGGGAGGCGGGGCCCGAGGCACCGAGGGCAAGCGCCTGTTGGTGTTCACACCGGTCCCACCTCTCCCTGGTTGGGCAGTTCTGAGGCTCAGCATCCCAAGGCCGTCCTGCCCCATAGGATCTTCACTGGTGAAAGCAGCGCTTCGCGCCAGGGGCTGCTCCACGCGCTCCTATGGCGACATGTCCAGGGGACAGACTCTTCTCTTGGCTGGAGGTTCTAGACTGGAGTAGCAAAAGCCCGAGACTTCCCGGTGTCTTCCTAGCCCTGCCTGCTGTTGGCCCAGGGGCTCCATGTGTCCCAGCTGCCCCGGTGGGAAAGGGCACACCGTCAGTCCCAGGCTGGCGGGGTACAGCCTCCCACCCTGCGGCCACCTGCAGCTGCGGGCACGGCTGCTCCCATCCAGGTTCTCCTGCACCCAGCACCCTGGAGGGAGCGCCCGTGGTGAGCGAGAAGGGAGAAGGCAGCTGGCAGTGACCCCTGAGCCTCAGGCGCCCCTCTGTCCACGTGCATCAGCAGACCCTCCCCACAGGTTCTAGCCCAAGGACAAATGCCAGACTCGAAGAGGAGGCCAGCACGTTCCCTGGAAGATGATCGTAAGAGTAAGTTCACTTAAAAAGTCATTAACTCCCGGGTAGATTTTCTTGCCCAGAAAAGTCTCTGGCTTGGTGTCTGTGGCCTCTGCTTCAGAGGAGAGTGAACGTTAGCAGCACCGCCGGTCCCAGCCCAAGCCCTCTGCTCGGCATAGTGGAGGGCTGAGGAGCAAGCCCAAGGGCCTTCCTACAGAGGCCACCCAGGTAGAGCCCGCTGCACGGGCCCGGGAACACCCATACAGCTACACTTGAGGAGACTGAGTCAGAACACGGAGAGCAAGCTGCCCAGGCCACCCAGGAGCCCTAAACACTGGGTCTCCTGGGCCATCAGATAGGGTGCTTCCTCTCCATGGGGTCACTACCAAGCCCAGGCTATCCCATTCTCTTGCCCCTCAGAAGTCCCCATGCAGGGGACATCCCTGCCTGTGGACCACTGGACCACTGCCAGTGACAAGGTGCAGAGCTCGCTGGCCCACATGTCTGCAGACAAAATGCCACCATGTCCAAGCGCCGGAGTGATCTCCAATCACGGGAAGAGTCCAAGATCAACAGTGAGGGCTGGGCTGCGGCCCAGTGGTGAGCGCTTGCCCAGCAGGCCTGAGGCGCTGGGTTCAATCCCCAGCACATAAAAACAAATAAATAAAATAAAGGTATGTGTCCATCAGCAACTGAAATAAGTATTTAAAAGAAAGGTCGACCATGAGAGGTTTTGATGAAACCCAGCTCCAGGAGAGAGAAGGAAAGCCAGAGCGGCCCGCGTGTCTCCTCCCAGGGGCAGGCCAGTGCAGGGACGCAGAGCCCATGCCGGCCCACCTCTCCCACGCCCCCGTGGCCTCCCCGCACCCTGGACCACCCTTCCTTTCCCAGGACCTCGCCAGCGCCCCTGGGCCCAGCATCCTGGACAAAGAGGGGCAGGTGGGCTCCTGAGCACACTGGGCACCACCAGGCCCAGATATCCTGCCCAGACACCAGGGTCCTGCTCCTGATCAGCCGCCATGCCCCGCCACACTCTTTTTTGGGGGGAGGGTACCGAACTGAACTCAGGGCACTCGACCACTGAGCCACACTGAGCCCCGTTTTGTATTTTATGTGGAGAGAAGTCTCACTGAGAAGCGGCCCGTCCTTCTGGGGGGAAACAAGGCGTCCCCCATCAAGGGCCCAAGCCCCACGCTGGGCCCCACAGGCACCCTGGAGAGTTCTGCCCCCGAATGCCAGGCCCTGTCCCCACAGCCCTCTGGCCCAGGAACTGCCCTCTGCAGGCTACACTCAGTGAGCACTCAGGGTCCGTGGGAAAGAACAGAAGAGCCCGGCTGAGGGGCAGTGGGGACACAGCCTCTGGTGGCCCTTCCCACCGCTGCAGGCTCAGGGACCCCTGGGGAGAGTGGTCCTCAGGGAGGCTTCAGTCCTGGACCAAGAGGCCCCTGAGACAGCAGGGAGGAGACCAATCCCCAGAGCACAGGGACATCTGGGGTGGGATAGACCCTGCGACCCCCGGCCGGGGCTCTCCCTGCCTCCCCGAGGGGCCGAGTACCCAGAGCCTGAGGTGTGGCCTCAGCACGACCCCAGTGGCTCTGGGTGGGTGGGCATGGCACCCACAGGACTTCTCATGCCCCTCGCCACCCACCAGCCTCCAGAGCCACCAGGCCCCTGGGGTGGGGCCATCCCTGTAGCTGCCCCTGCTCCACGGCCCCTGAGGTGGCCTCAAGAAGAGTTCTCCAGGCCGGCCCTCGGGACCACAGGACACGCACATTCGGGGCCCTGCCTGGGCCCTGAGTCACCGTCCTCAGTGACATGGCACCCCAGGGCTGGGGACAGCCCAACAGCAGCTCCTGGCGTGTCATAGCGTCCCTGACCACTGCCTTGGCAGCTGGCTGGCCTCCCAGAGCCGCCTATCTCTCCCTGGAGCCACGGCTCCCTCCTGGGTGAGGACAAAATGGGATGGTGGGCAAGTGGCCACCAGGTCCTGGTCATTCGGCAGGAACCTGAGCAGCCCACCAGGCACAGCGTGGCAGGGGTGCCCTGCCCCCCGCCCTCCACAGGGGACAGCAGGACCCACCCAGGCTTGGGGGAGAGCGAGCACCTCGCCACACCACTGGGCTCTGGCCAGGACACCTGCCATGGGAGGGGCGCCGGCCCTGCCGTCCCTGAGGCCAGAGGTCCTATGACCGTGTGGGACAGGCTGCGGGCACTGATGCCACAGGAAGGCCTCAGCGCGGGCACCCAGGTGCAACCTGCAGGCACCAAGCATCAGTGGGCAGAGGACAGAGACCCCAGGCCCCCGGAGGGCTTGTTGGGGGAGGTCTCAGCAGAGCCACGGCGTGGCCCTGGGCCAGCGGCTGCAGGGCAGTGCTCCCGGGTGCCCGGGTCCCCTAGCACCTTGTGCCACTGGGGACAAAGCCCCGAGGATAATGGGATCCTGCGGAGGGGAGAAACGCCACTCTGGCCGCTCCACGGGCTACGGGGCCTGGTGAGAAGACCTGGGCGACCCTCTCTAGAAACCACTTTTGGGCTGTTTTCTCTGCGGCCTCGTTAGCAAGGGCGCTGGGTCCCGAGTCCCCACTCCTCGCCAGCAATCCTTGTTCATCTGGTGAAGAGACCGCCTGCTTCCATCCCCACTGGCCAGGCTGAGCACCCATGTGCTGGCCACTGTTGGCAGAGCCCAAGACGCCCTGAGAGCAGACAAGCCTGAGTGTGGCTGCCCGCACGCCTGCGCCCCACAGCACCGCAAGCCTCCCGCGAGAGGGTCCTCCCCTCAGCCACGCTGTCTGACTGGGTGCTCCTTGGGGCAGGCCACCTGCAGGAAGTGCCCCCCGGAGCTGTGCCATTGCACACCATGCGGCAGGATTCCCTGTCCTCTCCACCAGCTGTGGGTGTGAAAACCCAAGGCCACACCCTTGCACAGGTGGTCAGCTGGTTTCCAACACAGGCGCGCCATATGCAAAGATTAGCCAGTGGGAATGGAGGGCCTGAACCTGAGACCTGCACTGTGGACGCCTTCTCAGGCAGCAAAGGTGCAAGTCTCCAGGGCCCGAGGCTGGGTGGCAGCTCCTTAGACGAGACACCCAAAGCACAGCAAGGAAATAAGGAACAGATGGACTGTGTCAAATCAAAATTCATGTACAGAGGACACCTTCACAGGAAGGAGAAGACGCAGGGAGAGAACGTGCTCACGGACCATCCGCCTGGGTTCAGGAGCGTGTGAGAACGTGTGAGAGCCCGGCTGCCAGCGACCAGACAGGTGAGCTGATTCAGAAGTGGGCAGGAGAGGGAGCAGAGGGGGTGTGACGGCGAGCCCACCCTGCGAGGCCTCTGGAGAGGGTGGACAGAGCCCCTTGCCAGGTCCAGCAGCAGCAGCTGAGGGGCTAAGAAGCTGGGCAGCCCCTGCAGAGGCCTCTCCCCTGGAGAGGACCAGCCACCCCCAGAAGGCAGGAGGGACGGGCACCCCAGTGTCCCAGAGCTGCGGGATGCTCTGTGCTGCTCCTGCCCAGCTTCTCTGCCCTCACCACACAGGCCCAGGCCTGGTGCTGACTGAGTGGACAGGGAGAGGAGCAGGGCAAGCGCTCCCCGGGAGCCACGGTGTGCCGGGCCACCAGGACCTACCAGGTGCCTCTGGAGGCCAACTGACAGCTGGCCACGCTCGAGGCAGCTTCTGCAGAGAGCTTCCTCTCTTGCTCACACAGGCGGCCCCGGTGATGCTTGGTGGGGAGCGTCGTCCCACGGGAAGTGAGCCAGGAGGAGCGCCAAGTACACATGCTCACGGCTTCTCACTGAAGGCACCTGGGAACCTGAGTGGCCAGTCTCTGAATTGCATGTCCCACCTCCGCCCAGGGAACACACGGGTCGGACATGAACGTCTCCCAGGGGCCCCGTCCGTTCCCGGCAGGCGTGGGCGTTGAAGGCAGCTGGAGTCTGCAGAGCCGCGGGCAGCCTCTCCCCCGCCACCCCACTGCCCTGGTGGCAAAGGCTCAGCCACAGCTCCACTCCTGGCCAGGCAGAGCGCAGTGTGCCAAGTGGCCATGCCCTCTGTCCCTGAGTGACTGATGGAGAGCCACCTGCAGTGGCCGCCACACCAGACGTTCTGCCTCTCCAGCTCCAGGCTGGCATTTCTGTTCCCATGTGGCGCCCCCTGCTGGTGACCCCGCACCACAGCTCAGGCAAGGGCCCGTGAGTGCCTACCCCAGAAGTTCAGGGGTCACCTTGGCAGCTGGGCGGCCCCCAGCAGCCTGCACCTGGGAAGCAGCTCAGCTCTTAGTGGGGTGGGCCATGTCAACAGCGGGTTTGTCTCCTCTCTGCACGCACCTGTGTTGCAAAGTCAGGCTGGGACAGTCCCCGCAGCACTCACCAGGTCACGGGCTCATTCATTCTAACTCATTCAGCAACGGGGGATGCGCAGGAAGCAGAAGCAGCGTCAAGCAGTCACAGAGACACAGAGGTGTTCTGACTGCAGACTGAGACCAGCATGGTTGTCTCCACTGGGAGGCCAGGCAGCTACTCCCAAGAGCAGGCTGTCCCCATTGAGAGACTCGGCCTGCCCAGAGCACCATGGGAAGGTGGCAGAGCTGGCCACCAGGAGTCCCTACCCAAGGTGTACCATGGCACCATCTGGACAGAATGGCAGGAGCCAGAGGGGAGGAGGGACAGTCCCCAGCACCTTAGCAGGCCGGTGCTCCTCTGGTGCCTGTCGGACCTGCTCAAGTCAGCGCCTGCCCGCTGCACTTCATGTCTCCCTTATGGAGGCCGCAAGGATGGGAGGCTTGTTCTTGCCAAACGTGGTCTCTCCTTCAGCCGTCAGGAACTGCAACCTGACCATGGCTGTCCACGCATGTTTGGAAGGCTAGCAGTGAGATTGTGGGGTTTGTAGACACACAAAGGTCGGAAGCCCTGTGCGAAGCACTACAACGCCTGGGGAGAAGAGATGGACCAGAGAGACCGGCAATGGAAACAGGCTTGCCATGGACTGAACACCAGGCCCAGAGCCCAGGGTGCTGCTCTGGGAGACGGCCTTGAAGGTAGCTCAGGTGAAGGAGATGAGGGCAGGGCCTGATCCACGGGGACTGGCAGCCTCGTACTGTCCCTCTCTGCCCTGGGTGTGCAGAGGGGAGGCCGCGTGAGGCACGGGGGTAAGGTGACCTTCTGCACATGGTGGAGGAGGCCTCTGGCAAAACCAGCACCGTCAGCCCCCTGATCTTAGACGTCTGGCCTCCAGAATGTAAGAAATAGGTTCTGCCATGGGCCCAGGCGTGACTCTCTGCCACGCTGCCTGAGCTGGCTCGTATGGGGCACCATGGATGAGGCTCTGGAAGGCTGTGCCTGCCAAGGAGGCTGTGACCCTCTCACGGCACCCACACTGCAGGTCCCGGCTGAGCTAAAGTAAAGGGCCCCTTAGCCCGACCGCAGAGCCTCCACCAGCCTGGACTCTTCAGGGCAACCGGGACATTCTGCCTGGTTTTCCTGCTCATTTTTTTCTTCAAAATACCAGGTCACCTTGCAGACTCCTAGACGTTAGTGTGGGAAGGGACGAGGACCCGTCCAGACCAGCCTCCTGCTGCACATGTCGAGGGCTCGGGGAGAGTTTGGGGCTAATGGCCACGGAGTCCTGGCACTTCCATAGCCCTTAGCAGGCGCCAGAGACCCACCTGAGCAGCTGGGGTGGAGCCCACCTGCCCCAGCTCACCCCGTCAGCCCCTTCACCCTGGGTGCGGAGGGTGCAGAAGGCCCTGGCAAAGCTGAGCAAGGGCACTGTTGGCCCGTGCCGTCTACCCGGGGTGGGGCCCCCTCGCTGCATCCCCACCAGCCCAGGATGCTACCACAGCACCAGACGCCAGCCAAGTGAGGCTGGGCACACGTGCAGGCCAGGCACCTCCACAGCAGGGGCGACGGAGGAAGCGCTCCAGCAGAGGCCCTAGACAGAAGCGCCCTGCTCCACACCATCAGGGGACACACGGCCTGCGTCTGGGAAGCCATCCAACAGCAGCAAGTGAGATACCTGCTGGCGATGGCCCTGCTGCGGGTCCTGCAGGCAGACCCTGAAGACCCAGGCATCCCAGGAGGTGGAATCTCCCGGGGAATTGAATTGTTCTAGGGGAGGGAAAGGATCTGCCAACTGCTAAGTAATTCTTGCAACTAAAAATAAACTCATATGAATCCTGAGACCCAGGTAGAGGTTAATGGTTTTTCCAATTAGCACAGGTGCCAGGGTAAAGTGACCCAAGAGCTCACCCATGTCCCTCCTGCTCAGTGGCACTGGCACTGGACAGGCCAGAAGAAAACCCAGCTGGGTGCAAGTTCGAGAACCATCTAGCAGGCCAGGCAGACATCAGTGGCACGGATCCTGCGCTGCCAGGGCAGCCAAAATCCACAGCTGCCAAGGCCCCTGTCCCAGCCCAGCTGCAGCCAGCAGCAGGAGGGAAAGCAGCTCCGTCACCGCGGCGCAGGGAACAGACCCAGCCCACCCCAGCCGGAGCCCTGTGGTGGCGGAGCACACCTGTGTCTGTCCAGGCAGTGTGTCACTTTCCAGCTGAAGCCCAGCCCAGGGGTTGTGGCCCAGCTCGGGAGCAAGGCAGGGCCTGCAGCAGCATTTCAGCCAAATGGCTGTTTGTTCGACACATTTTATAAAATGAAATCTTTTGCTGCCATTCTGGAGTCCCTTTCCATGGGCAGTTCCCCCACCTGCCTCAGCCCAGCCGTCCTCCAGGTCGGCTCTGACTGCCCCATGCCCACCGGGAGTGGGGAGGAGAGGGTGGTCAGGTGCCGCTGGCAGCAACGCATCTGCACGGCTCCGCCAGACGGTGCCCACTGCCTCCCCAGGCTCCAGGGCCGCCCGTGGGTCCTTCTGCCCAACCGCCTCGAGGGTCTCTCACGAGGGGTCCAAGAGGTGCCCGGAGCTTCCAACTCAGCTTAGTGTCCTGTGAGCTCTGCAACTCGGCTGGCTGCAGGATGGTCCCTTTGAGCTGTGGCCATGTCTGGGGGCGTCCGTCCCAGGCAAGGGAGGGCACAGAGACCCCTCTCTTTGTCCTTCCTTCAAAGAGTAATCACAAAGCCAGAGTCAATGCCACCATGCCTCGTGGAAGTGCTGGGTGCTGCGGTGGCACGCACAGTGGGGCAGACATCCGTGGCGGCGGCCAGCTCAGAATCAGGCTCCTGTCTCTGGGCACCATGGAGTAAAACTGGTCCAAGCAGGGAGTGTGCAGCCGGTTCTGTCCCCTGTCCCCTCGGGGACAGCTTTCCTACCGCCACGCCTGGTAGACAGTTTCCAGGTCTGAGGTTGTTGCTAAGTAACCAAGCCAGTTGGGCTGGGTGGCCACGTGGAACTTCTGTAAGCTGCAACTCGGTGTCCCCAGGCTGACCGTCGCGGGCGTGCCTGGGCCTGGGATCCAGCAAGCTGCTTCTTGAGCGGAGGTTGTGCTGGGACTCAGGGCTGGCAGCTCTCCAGGCCACGGGAGGCCACACCCTGCCCAGCTGTCCCCCGCCCCCAGCTGCAGCCCAAGGCCTCCGGGGCCACTCGGGGCTATTTTAATCCCTGAGTCCTACCTGCAGCCCAGCCCTCCTTGACTTCCCAGGAGGCTCCCGGCCCCTCTGGGGCTGAGGGGTGTCCCACCACACCCTGCCAGGACTAGAGGTGAATGACCGTGAGGAGCAAGTCCAGCACCCACTCCGGAGCAGCGGCACTTCTGAGGTTGGGCCTGGCCATGTACCTGCGTGGAAGGCGAGGAGCAGGGGCGTGGCTCTGCAGGGCCCCAGGGGACCGAGGCTGCTCCTCTGGCCCCTGGACTCCCAGCAACTGGGCCTTGGCTCAAGGCTGGCTCCAGGGGTGGTGAGGAAGGGCACGGCCCACTGGAAGTGAATTCCAGGGATATTCCTCTGGCGGGTGACAGAGAAGGGAGGGGCTTCCCCCAGGCCACAGAGTCTGCAGGAGGTCAAATAAGCCAAGATCCACGTCCCACAAGAAAGTAACACAGCCACCTTGGGACCCAGCAGCCAGCAGCCAGGCACAGAGCAGGAGCGGGAAAGCAGAGGCCTGAGCCGCTGACCACATGTCACGTTCACAGTGTCTTCAAGGCCAGAGGAAGCAGCAACCACTACCCATGGACAGACACTCATGTGGTCAGAACAGCGTGGCCTACCTGCACGCCCGGTGGCATGGCCTCAGATGGACAGTCTAAACCTGCTGTAATAAGGACAGACCTCAGGACATGACAACAAGCCATGTAAGCCAGTCACCTGCACCGGGAGCTGTTAGGGCAGACACCCTGGTGGCAGGTGAGACGGCCAAGGCAGCAGGCGCCTGGCAGCCCCTCCTCCCCGCTGCCTTGGCAGCCCGGGGGCAGAGCCCAGGACAGGTCCTGGGCTAGCACGGCCTGCTCCGTGGAGCTGGACTCTCCCTGTGTGGTCAGAGACCACCTGCAGCCCTCGGGCTGTGAGACCCCACCTCATGAGGAGGGGCACCAGTGGTCTGCATGCTGACAGGCTCCCCACCCAGGCAATTCTCAGACCTGCCAAACATGAGAGCTGCTCAGGGCCAGTCGACCTCTCAGCAGACGCTGTGGACGGCCCCCGCAGCCAAGGACATGCAAACCAAAACCAGTCCCCGAGGAGACCAGGGAGGAATGGCCACAGCATGTACTGTGTGGAGTTCCCGGTCTCTACACCCTAAGAGCCTGTTTTAAGGGCATCTGCCTGGAAGCACCTGAGCGCAGAGACACAGCCACTCTCAGGGGACACTGAGGCTCTGCCACGCCCCAAAGCACCTTCCCGCCACCTCTGCATGCAGGGGAGGAATCGGCCCAGGCACAAGCGTCTGAGGAGGGTCCCCACAAAGATGGCTAGGTCTGAGGAACTGCCTGATCTACCTCCGTTCTGCAGGTAAATGGCCTGAGACAGCTCCGTGACAGGTGCAGATTCTGTGGTAGGCGAACAGCAAAGCCAGAGGGTGTCAAGCCCTCTCCACCTTGAGAGAGGTCTTGTGAGCAGGGCTCTGAAGTACACATAGGAGTTTCCTAGGTGCTAAAGAGCCTGCCAACCTGTTCTGCGCCCTGTTTGGAACCAAAAGAGGGAGGGGCCGCCCAACCCTTGTAGGGCGATGGCTGGACCTGGGGGTCTTGCCCAGTGCCCCGGTCTTACTGGGGTCTTGGGGAGTCCCTGGGGGGTGAGGGAGCTCCTTAGAGGGTGATGCCTGCCGCTGATCCTCCTGCCGCCTCTGCGCCGAGCAGACTCGCCCGCTTTGACCACAGTCCGTTCCCACTGGCACTGCAGCCCACGGCTGGTGAGAGCGCTCAGCAGGCAGCGCAGGGAGGTGGGGCCAGGAGGAGGTGCTGGTAAGCGGCATCTGCCGGAAGACAGACTCAGAGAGTGGACGAGGGGACAGACGGCGGGACGGCTTCGGTCTTTCCCTGAAAACAAACCCCCGGAAGCATCCCACCTGGCAGCAGGTGCCCGGAGTTCTCTGGGCTGAGCGGAGGCCTGAGGGTCCCTGGAGAAGGTCTGCCTGGGCCTATGCACAGCTCTTTCCAGGAATGGCAGAGACAGGCCTGGCCACTTCTTCAGGAGGAACGTTCCAGAAGGCTGTGCCTTTGGTGAGGAGTAGCAAGAGCCAGATGTGGGTGTCGGAGGCCTCGTGTGACCCTTGAGAGATGACTCCACCGGAGACGCTCTTTCCCTCTGAAGCATGACCAGAGACCATGTCCAGCCCCTCCCCGCCTCGCTGGAGAACCGCCAGGGTTTGATTTTAACAGCTGAGCAAGCGTGAAGGAATTCAGAAAGGGCTTGACCTCGCTGTGGGGGACGAGCCGCAGGGACTGGTAGCCAGCGTCCTGCCCACAGGGGCCAGGGCCGGTGTGAGCACCTGCCACGCGCCAGGCACCGTCCCGGCCCTGGGACCACAGGCCTGGATGGGTAAGCTGCACACAGACCCTCCCTGCGTGAGGAGCCCACGAGACACACAGGGACCCCCACAGCCAGGGGCCCAGGGGGACAGAGTTGGCCCTGAGCACATGACCCCAGCCAAGCCCCAAAGTCTGGTCAGCCAACATGTTTCTGAAAGGACAAGGTTGTTCCCTGAACGGGGACGCTGGGAGGTCATGGCCGCAGGAAAATGTATGCTGGGTAGACCAGGGCCCCAAGGGTGCCTCTGGGGAAACCAGGGGACCGGGAACAGTGGGTGCCCCATCCCTGCCTCCTGCCTACGAGGGGCAGTGTGGCAGGTGAACGCTGCCTATTGCACGGGGGAGGCGGCAAAGCCCCAGGGAGCCGTGACAACCCATGGCCCTGAACGGTCAGCCCTGGACCCACCTTGGGCTGGCCCCACAGGCCATTCTCTGTGCAGAACACTCTCCAGTTTGTCCTCGAGGGCCACCACACAAGGCCTCTGGGAGGCCACGGGAACCTGGGAGGAGGGAGGGGAGTGGGGCTGTGCTGGCGGAGCTTAGGAGCTGTGGGGAGCAAGGTGCCCAGCTAGAGGCCAGTGTCCCCACACCCAGGTGGCATCCATGCACACCCGGGCCTGGGGCCTGGGGCCACCCAGCCCCACCCCAGAGCCAGAGCCCCTCCTGCACAGGCTACTTGCCCCTGTTGTTGGGCCTCCCTGGGGCTGGGCACCAGGAGTCCAGCAGTGCATCCACCGGGAGAGCAGAGAGCATCCCGAGGCCGTGTGACGAAGGACCCATCTCAGCAGCTCGGGCCACGTGCCCTCAGGCCCTTGTGGGTCTGAAGGTAAGAAAGCTGGTCCTGCTGGTCACAGGGAGGGCAGGCAGGGCTGTCCCTCCTGGAGGCTCAGGAAGCCGGAGGCAGCGCGTGGCCTGGGCCCTCCCTCCTGGGCAGCCTCTGCTTCCCCCACACCAGCGCGGCCTGCCCCGCCGAGGACCCCTGCCAGGCGCCAGGCGCTCCCCTCCCAGAGCCCCTCAGCCCACCTGAGGTCCCAGAAGCCAGGCAGGCCACACGCTCATGGTCCCAGGGGTGGGGACACAGGGGTCTCTGGGGGGTACTCCTGACGATGGGGACGGTTCCCTGGGAGGCAGCTCAGTCCTCCTTTCACGTCCAGCTCCTTCCTGTGGCCCCTTTGCCCTCGGTCACTGCCTGGCACGTTAATCTGGGCAGCCTGAGGATGCCCACTTCTGCCACTGCCCCCGGAGCCTGAGAGCTCATCAGGAGGCCCAGGCACCTCCCTCAGGTGCGAGTTCACCTCACGGCCTGGGAACCTCCCATCCTGCCTGGAAGGGGAAATCGGCTCCACAAACGGACGGCACAACAGGAGCATCCCTGACCCTGAGGCAGGGGAGAGACAAGAGCCGTGCCCACCATCCTGCTTTCAGATCAAGCCTCCAGATCCTTCCCCAGGGACCAGAAAACACTGCAGGGAGCAGAGGCGGCCTCAGGTCTCCTGCAGCCTTGTCAACAGTGTGCCCAGGAGGAAGCCAGGTCCAGACCTGCCAGGTGGGAGGCCCCAGCCCTGCTGCTACGAGGCTGGCCCCCACAGCCGGGCCATGGCCACAGTGCAACTAGGTGTCCGATGCATGAGGAACCGGGACCCAGGTTTGAGGAGTGGCCTTGCAGACCCAGGTGCCAGTGCATACCATGCATGAGCACGGGCAGCAGGCCAGCCCTGAGCCCAGCATGGGTGGGCGGTGACAGGCACCATGGACTGTCCTCAAGCCACAGCTCAGCGTGGCCTGATCTGCAGAGGTGCATCTACAAAACAGCCAGAGGCCTCCAGCTTCTGGTGCCTCCCCAGGCAGGGCCCCTGGGCCTCCTGAGGCCTCCTTAGGACACTTGGTGCCCAGTGCCTCCCATCCACCACTGCCCTTGAAGTCCTGGGCCACGTGTGAACCAGCTCCTGCCCTGTGAGGCTCTCAGGTTTGCCCAGCATCCTCCTGCAGTGCGGCCAGCAAGGGGCCCAGAGTGCCCTGGAAGCAGAGCAGGGACAGAGCCCAGCCACGCTGGACGCCACCCCCCAGCACCGGTTGGGAAGCCCGAGCGAGAACCCCCAGAGAAGCAGCTGCCACTCTGCTTCGATGTTCAGGGAAGGTTCCTGGCAGCACAGCGGTCACTGGGCCCACCTGGGGGCTCCGCTTGTCTCCAGGGACAGTGCCAAGCATGGGCCCATGGAGGTGGATGGCGAGGCCAGTGTCGGAGGCCAGGGCAGACAGCACGTGGGCCACCGAGCGTTCCTTGAATGAGCGAGTTTGAAACTTCCCCGAATCCTGGTCGGAGTGCCTGCAGAGCCCCGGTGCTCCGGGCAGCAGGGTCAGGCCCCGGGACTCAGGGTCACTGGGGCCTGGCCCCTCGGTCCTGGTCTTTCAAAAGGCAGCCCTGGTGTCCCCAGGGGCCTGCGGGGCTGCAGGCCAGGTGGGCTCGAAGCAAGCTCTGTAGGCCAGGTCGGACCCTGTTGCTGCCAAAGATCAGAAAACAAGTGCAGGGTGGCGCCTCTCAGCAGGGTTAGGGATCTGCGGGCCACACGGGTGAGCGGGGACTCAGAAATCACACATCTGAGGAAGACTGGGGTCAGAGGCAGGTGGCAACCCGGTGGTGCCTTGGTCTGTCATCGCACCTGTCCTCAGGGCCGAGACAGGAAAGCAAGCGAGAGAGGGAGGCCTGGGCTGGAGAGGAGGAGCTCAGTCACCCTCCTGAGAGAGGTGGCTTCCATGTGGCCCTGGCCTCCTCGCGGCTCCAGCAGGACAGCAGAGGGCCGTGTTGGCTCGCAGCCCCTCGGGGCCAACACCGTGTGCTTACTGAAGTTAGGAATGACCCCCTCAACAGAGGCAGCTGCAGCAGGCTGTGTGGTGAGGCTCCCCAGGGATAAGACACGGTCCTGGACCACTGAGGGAGCCCGTGGGGGTATGCAGGCCTTGCTGCTCTCCCAGAGATGGGGCACCAAATCCAGACTTAGGACCAGGTCAGAACTAGGTGTGCGGTCTCCCCAGCCCAGCAGGTGCCCACGCCTATATGCACAGTCAAAGTCCTGGGGCTGAAACCACCTGGGATCTTGATTGGTCACCTGCTCTTACCTATAAGTACCTCTGCCTAAGACCCAGCATGTTCAGAATCTTTGCAGGGGCCACACAGCTTGCATTCCACATCAGACAGCATATTTAAAGTTAAGATCTACAGAAAACAACAAACGCACGTGCACCCGTGTGCTCAAATTGGTACTAAAGTGTAAATGACTGATAGCAGATTCTTGGGAACCCAGTAAAGGCTGAGCTTCTGTCCATCACAGCCCAGGGACTACCTGTTTGGCTGTGCTCCCTCCACCTCTCCTGTTTTGTGCTAAGGTGCTCCCACTCGCACCTCCCGCCAGGGCTTTACTGATGCTGACCGCCTGCCCTCTGGTCTGTGGCTCACACCCAGGGATCGCTCCGCCACTCACCCCTCCAGCGTGAGCACTCCTCTCCCACCTGCCCTGGCCCCTGCTCCAGCTGATGGCACGTGAGTGTCTGTGGTGGAGGGTGGAGGCTGAGTAGGGAGGTCCAGGGCCAGAGGCTCTGGGTGCTCTTAGGAAGAGAAGGGAGGGGCCCCAGCACCCACCGTGGGCCTCATTCTTCTGCCCAGTCCTCAGCAGCTGCTGGGACTGCCAAGCCCCTTAACACGCAAGCACCTCTCCTCCCCACAGTATCCTCCAAGGCAGGAACTGCCAAGTCCCTTCCAATGGCACGTGTGCCCACGAGCCAGGGTGAGATTGAGAATCTTGCCCACAACCCTACAACTAGCTAGGTCCCTGGTGGATGTCACGTGAATGGGACAGGTCTCTGAGCTTGTGTCTGAGCCCTAGTGCCTCCCCTGTGACCAGCCTCTGCACAGAGATCCACCAGCACCCACCCAGTGTCAGTGGACACCAGGTGCCCTAACGAGCCACCCCTCCATTCCAACCACAGCCAGGAGGAGGGGAGGGGTCACAGCCCCTACCTGGCAGGTGGGGAAACTGAGGCTGCCCATGGCTTCCCTCTCCCAGGCCCTCCCTGCCCAGCTAGCTGGCCACATCTCCCAGGCCAGAGCGTGGAGGTAACAATGCAGGATGTCCTGCCCTGAGCAGGACCCAGGGCTCTCCAGGACTGCACACCAAGGAGGGGCCAGGGCCTCAGGGGCCACCCAGCCCAACGCTATGTGAGGGATGTCCAGCGGGCTGGGCCTCCCTTCCCAACCCTGAAGCTCAGCAGGCACATCTGCTGGGACTCACTCACATCCTCTTTGGAGTAAGTGGATTTTGTCCATGTTTATCCTGCAGAATAAACAGATTTTCCTGATCAAAGGCTACTCAGCCTGGAGACGATGACCAGGAGTGTTTTCCCAGCTGAGTCATGACAAGCGTTTGGGGCCTGGACTGTGCAGAGCCACGTCAAGCTGGGAGATCACATGTTCCGACGGGAGTGCACATTCACGCCTCTGCTGGCGACTGCAGCGTGAAGACCCAGGCGCCCCCACGGAGGCAGCCGCAGCCGCAGCCACAGCCGCAGGCACAGCCGCAGCTGGGTCAGTCGCCCCACCTCCTAAGCAGGGAAGAGATCGCCTGAGGCCAGGAGGCCTGAGGGAGCAGCAGGCAGACCCTCACTGGGGGGGCCTGCTCTCTGCCACCAGCTGGCAGGGTGACGCTGGCTTGCCCACAGGCCCAGGGCACCTGCCTGGGAGAGTGGGTGATGCGAGGGGGCCACAGGGGGCCTGGAGACCCAGACCAGAAGCAGGGGGCTGCTATCCGTGCCTCCGGCCTGAGACCACCATCCGAGCATCGCCCAGGACACCCCAGGTGGCCCCAGAAGCTGGGGCCCAAAGGAAGCAGACTCTGGCCTGCAGGTGGAACCAGCCCCAGGGGGCCTACTGGGAGCCACCAGGGCAGCCTGTGGCGGGGCGTCTGCAGGACCCGGGGCCTGGGGCACAGTGGAGGGGCCACTGGCCGCTCGCTCAGCTCATCCGCGAGCCAGTCAGTTTCCTCCTGCGAAATGGGCCGTGACAGAGGAGCCAGAGGCCCGCACAGCACTCAGCAGGCAGCTGGCTCAGTGGGTGGGTGGCGAGGGCCTGCCCTGAGCTGAGAGCTCCAGGTGGGACCCTGGTCAGGACGCCTCACACCCCTGAGCCGTGAGCTCCAGGTGCCCAGGTGGGACCCCACTCAGGACGCCTCACACCCCTGAGCCGTGAGCTCCATGTGTCCAGGTGGGACCCCACTTAGGATGCCTCACACCCCTGAGAAGCTGTGAGCCCCATGTGCCCAGGTGGGACCCCACTCAGGACGCTTCACACCCCTGAGAAGCTGTGAGCTCCAGGTGCCCAGGTGGGACCCCACTCAGGACGCTTCACACCCCTGAGAAGCTGTGAGCTCCAGGTGCCCAGGTGGGACCCCACTCAGGACGCTTTACACCCCTGAGCTGTGGGCTCCAGGTGCCCAGGTGGGACCCCACTCAGGACACTTCACACCCCTGAGCTGTGAGCTCCAGGTGCCCAGGTGGGACCCCACTCAGGACGCCTCACACCCTGAGAAGCTGTGAGCTCCATGTGCCCAGGTGGGACCCCACTCAGGACGCCTCACACCCCTGAGCTGTGAGCTCCATGTGCCCAGGTGGGACCCCACTCAGGACGCCTCACACCCCTGAGCTGTGGGCTCCATGTGCCCAGGTGGGACCCCACTCAGGACGCCTCACACCCCTGAGAAGCTGTGAGCTCCAGGTGCCTGGCCTCCTCCGGGTTCAGCTCTGGAGGCCTCCATGTTCCAGGGCTGTGGTCTCTCCTCACATCCCTGACTCCGACCTCTCGCCTCCCTCTTTTGGGGCTGCGATTCCAGCCCCCCAAAACCCAGGATGATCTCCTGGCCACAGATCCTTGGTGTACTCCCCTCAACAAAAATGCTCCCACCACGAGAGGTGAGGTCCCTGGACCTGGAGTGGGGTGGGGTGGCCTCCGGGGTCGCAGGTCTGTCAGTCATATGGCCATTTTCAACCGGAACATTCTCTCCAAGGGGACACTCCACTTCCAGCCTGGCTTCTGATGTTTCCTGTCACACAGTGGACCTGGACATGTCTGTGTAGTCCTTTGGGGATTTAAATTTGATTAGAAAGTTTCTTCCTAAACCTGAATTATGAACACACAGCTTCCTTCTAGTATTTCGCACCTTGTCTTAATGTTCACCCTCTGACCCACCCAGAACTTACTCCCCATGCCTCTGCATCCTCAGGCGTCCTCGGGGTCCCAGCACTGCTTCTGGGTCATCCTTTCTCCTCTGATGTGCTACCCATTTCCTAACCGGAGTTCCACCAAGGGCCATCTGTCCCATGCGTTCGCACCTGCCACTCTTGAGTTGGCACCGCAGGGAGGCTGCTGCCCTTCCCTCCAGCGTCTCCGATGCAGCCTCTCCTGTCGTGAGTGTCCACTAGCGAGGCCCTGGCCTCTCTCATGCCTGTTCTGCAGGGCTCTGTGCTCCATCCCACGGCTGCACTGCCCTGCACTGCAGGAGGCTTCTTGGCTCCGTGGGGCGGGCGCGGCACCCTGTGAGCAGGTGGAGTGAGGGTTTGACCCAGCGCAGGAGGTTTCTGTCCCGGTGCCGCACGGCGACGTCCACTCCGGGCCCATTCGCCTTGCCCGCTCTGTCAGGACCCCTCCTCCCACTCTCAATGACCTCGAGCAACGCCATGGATTTCCTTCTGTTCAGAGTGCTGCTTCCACATTGCTGCATGTGGTGATGGTCCCAAGACAGTCCCTTCCCCGATGTGCTTCTCACTGCAGGCTCGGGCCCCACAGGAGCTGTCGGGCAGTGTCCTGGGGCCCTGTGTTAGGAGACCCCACTCAGGATGCCTCACACCCCTGAGCTGTGAGCTCCAGGTGCCCATGTGGGACCCTGGTCAGGACACTTCACACCCCTGAGAAGCTGTGAGCCCCATGTGTCCACTTGGGACCCCGGTCAGTGCAACCCTGCCTGGCAGGGGCCGGGTTCTGGCCTGCGTTCCTGTGGCTCCTGGTCTCAATGACTTAAAACATGCAGACGAGCCACACAGGTTGCAGACCTGTGCATAAGGCCCGAGGTCTCCACAGCAAGCCTCTTCCCACTGCATGAAGCCCTGACGGGCAGCAGGGCTCTGTCACTCTGCAGGACAGGAGGCAGGACTTCCAACCCTCCTCCATGGTCCACGCAGCCCTGGACCTCCTGCAGGAATCAGTCACTGCCCTGACACTGGGGGACACGCGGCGTCTCCCCTGGGCCTTGTCCCTGACCCTGAGTGGTTGCCCACCTTTCTACTGAGCTGGCCTATGAGCTCAAAGTCGTGCTTTGTCTTGAGTTTCCACGTTTATTGTGGGCAAGGACTGAACTCGTCCACACCGCCAGCACAGCACCCAGGTCAGGAGGCGGGCAGGCCCTCTCTACGGGGCTCCCTCCCTGGGGACCCCTCCCTGGTGCTCCCTCTCTAATGCTCCCTCTCTGGTGCTCCCCCTCTGATGTTCCCCCTATGGTATTCCCCCTGTGGTGCTCCCTCTCTGGTGCTCCCCCTCTGGTGCTCCCCCTCTGGTGCTCCCTCTCTGATGCTCCCTCCTCTGATGCTCCCCCTCTGGTGCTCCCCCTCTGGTGCTCCCTCTCTGATGCTCCCTCCTCTGGTGCTCCCCCTCTGGTGCTCCCCCTCTGGTGCTCCCTCTCTGATGCTCCCTCCTCTGGTGCTCCCTCTCTGGTGCTCCCCCTCTGATGTTCCCCCTATGGTATTCCCCCTGTGGTGTTCCCTCTCTGATGCTCCCTCTGTGGTACTCCCCCCTCTGGTGCTCCCCCCTCTGGTGCTCCCTCTCTGGTGCTCTGGTTTGTACTGTTCATTTCTTTCTGGGGCCTCCCTCCTTTGGCCAGGAC
Source organism: Sciurus vulgaris (assembly GCF_902686455.1). Taxonomy (NCBI): domain Eukaryota; kingdom Metazoa; phylum Chordata; class Mammalia; order Rodentia; family Sciuridae; genus Sciurus; species Sciurus vulgaris. The sequence continues at coordinate 1,566,528 of NC_136478.1, forward strand.
CTCTGTCCCTGTGAGGAGTAGCCCCTGCAATTGCCGGTACTTGTTTCACTCCTGACTTCTGTGGGAATATGCATCGTACACATTTCCAGTAGGAACAATGCCTGAAGCAGCTTCTGAAATTAATAAAGTTGCTTCTTATTGCTGGTTCTGACACCTGGACCAGGCGATGGATCCCAGCAGTGGTGGCTTGACTCACAGGGGTCGCTCTGATGAGGGACTGGTCCACGTCCCAGGGCAGAGCCAGCCTCACACAGAAACCCCTCCAGACGCTGGACTGTCGCATGCTGACACTGCACCCAGGTAAGCCCATCTTGAAGGTGGCTTTTGTGCTTCTCAGTTAAAGTTCATAGAGAAGGAGTCTGGGAAGTGGGGAGGCCGTGTCCTGTAGTGACCACAGGGTGTCACAGCACCTCCAAGATGTTAGAAAAGAGCACTGGGGTTGGGCCAGACCCAGCACGGAGGCAGGGACTCAGGTGGCGGTGTGAAGGAAAAGTCAGGGTGACTTCTGCAGGGACAGCTGGACACGGAGTCTCAAGGCTCAGGGACGTCCAGGCTGGTGGCTGCACTCTGAGGCTGGGCACTTCCGACTCCAGGCTTCCATCTCTGTGGCACAGGATAGCAAATGGAGGCCCTGCTCGGGTGGGAGCTGTGTGGTGAGAAGAAGACCCTCCCCGTGAGGGCTCCTCCCGGGGCTCCGGCACTGCCTTGGTCCCGGTGGCTCCGGGGTCTTGAGCGAGACCTGCCCCCAAGGCTTTCCCACCCCACGCTCTCATTCCCACCCACATCCTCCTGGACCAGCCACGGCCTCTCCACAGACCCTGTGACCTGGGAGGCCTCATCATCCTGCCTCTGTTCCAAGGCCACGGAGTCCCTCTACTCATGAAGCCCCTCCTCTAAAGACCGCCAGAGCCCCTTGGTTGCCCCATGCCCCTGCACAGAGTGACCTGCACACATGGCTGCATCACATGTGGTCACACTCTGTCACCAATCATGCACAGGCACAGGACCGCATGACACATGCATACTGTGCACCCAAGGAGGCTGGGCCCTTGTGGGGAGGACAGGCCTGGGCTTCACCTTCCTCTCCGATGGGCAGGCTCAGGAAAACCCACACAGCCATCGCTCAGGTACATTCACGTTAACTCAGTCTGAGCGCCCCGTGTCCTGATCCGTGCTCGGCACATGGACATGGGATACCATTGAGTCCTCTCAACAGGGAAGCAGAGCAGGCCCAGGCAGGCTAGGGGCAGCTGGCCAGGAGACCACCTGGCTTCTGGTTCAGGTAAGCAGGCAGGTGCTGGAGCCAGGTCCCCACACCCTCCTGAGTCATTAGTAGAACAACCCACCTCAGTGGGCAGTGCCCACGCCATCAGGTCCAGCTGAGAGGGACATGCGGCCGGCACGGTGCCCCCGCAGCCCACAATTGTGCTCCACTTCAAGCCTCGGGCGCCAGCCTGAATTGTGTGGCCGAGAAAACCACAAAATAAACCAACGAGAAAACGAGGAGAACAGCCCCGATTTGAATCCTGAATGTCAACTCTGCGTCTATGGGAGGAAAAACATCAGAAAGTGGATGCGCTCTGGACAGGCAGGAACCGGATCCTTCTGCGCTCCACGAAGGCTGCTGGACAGACCCTGCAAAGACCCTCAGGCAGGTGGCGCCCGCCCCGCACCCGAGCCCTGGGGTCCGGAGCCTCGTTCCCCTTGCAGATAATGAAAGTAAAGTCCAGCAAGAACTGCCCCAACCGGTGTCCAGGAGCCCTCAGGGACCCTGCCCGCCAGGCTGCCTGGGAGAGCCCACCAGGTTGTGGGGACTGTGCTGGGCACAGGCCAGAATCGAGCTGGTGGAATCCTTCATGTTCTCCGCCCTCAGGGGCCTCTGGGTAGTTGCTTTTCTGCAAAGAAAGCCTCTGCCGAGGTGGCCAGGGTCTGATGGGCCTTCCAGAAGCCGAGCTCTTGCTCAGTTCCCAAACCATGCAGCCTCTTCCGAGTGCACGATGAACTCACCCTTCCCGGAACCCAGAGGAATGGCTGGGGGCGGACAGGGGACACGCAGAGGCCAGCCTCCTTCCCACACTGGCAACCTGTCCCCCATCCCAACCCTGTGCCCTGTGTGCCCAGAGAGGGGGACACGAGAAGCCAGGAGCTGGCCTAGTTGTGGTCCTCTGGACCCGAGATGGTCCTGCCACACGTCATTCCACAGGCTCCAGGACAGCATCCCCCACAATGGCCCTGCCTCACCCCAGCAATGTCAGTCTGTGGGGTGAAGACCGGAGCCACAGCTGGCACCACACACTCACCCAGCCCTGCTGTCCAGCGGCACTATCCTTGGTCTAGGGATTGAGGTGTGGACACCTGGGGGCCATGGTTCAGCAGACCACTTGTCATCAAACATCTCTGTGGCTGCCACAGGGAGACGGCTGGAGCCAGACCTGCATCCCACCAGGAGCCGAGTCCCTGTGCCCAGCCAGTGTTGGCCAGGGTTAAAAAGCCCTGGTGAGGGCATCCTCACCCCAGCTGCCCGCAGGATTGTGAAGTGGCCGGGGGTCCACGCTGGCAGAGCAAGGCTGCACTCCCCGAGCCCAGCCTGAAGCAAGGAGAGCATCCTAAGGTCCTGCTCTCACGCACCCAGGACCACCCTGGGCAGCAGGGGACACCGCTGGCCCCAGGTGACCTCTGGAAGGGTCTGGGTGGTCAGTCAGACCAGCCTCACACTACTCCACAAAGGCCTCCTGAGAGAGCCTGGGACTCCAAACATTGAGCAAGAGAACGAAGCAGTGACGAATGACTTGTGCCAGAGAAAATTCCTCAGCAGATACTGGGCGCGGGACGAGAAGCTTTGGGAGATAAAGGAGGAGAGGCGAGGACACCCCAGAGTTGCTGGGAAGATTCCTTGGCGGCCCTGCCCTGAAGGCTCCAGTCCTTGGGCCAGCAGCACAGAGCACCCTTCTCTCCAGGTCACTAGCACCCTGCCACCTGGGCCTGGTGCTGGCCACGTGGGTCAGGCACAGCACAGCTGCACCAAGGGCTACCCAGGCCGGCCTGGGAGCTTAAGTTTGAAATAGATGAAAACCCAGGAAAGAGGTCATCAGCTAATGGAGAGAAAAATGGCAACGAGCATAGAGCGAAGGATTAATACCCTCAATATATAAAGAGCTCTTACAAATCAAAGAGGAAAGACAAGTACTCAAGTATATATCCAGGCAATCCACCAAAGACGAAAACAAACAGCCCCCAATCCTTACCAGCCATCGATGACACATGCAACCATGAGATGTGACACCTACAGGGCCATGTCCAAGCTGAGGGAGCTGTGCTCTTGGGCAGGGCTGCAAAGCAGAATTGGTGCAGGCTTTTCAGGGGTTACTTGAGCATCTGTCCAAATTATCAGTGTGCTTACTCTGACTCTGTAATTCCACTTCCAGAAACATATCCAAGAAAACTAGTAGGACACTTTCGCAGAGATATTTTTGGTTTTTCCTACCCTGACAGCCCTCTCCAGAGCCCTGTCAGGCGAGGGTTAAGCAAAGTGTGGCACAGGGCCCACAGGGGGTGGGCCAGACGGCTTCCTCAGTCCACTCTGAAAGCCAACTTCCTGCAGCTTATAGGACTGGAAATCAGGCCTCGATCCATCTGAAAGATCAGGACCACCTTGAGCCAACACCTGATATGTCCCCCTTACGAGAGGTGACATCGTGGTGACCCTGGACTCAGTGGGAGTGTTGTCCCGCATGTTCTTCCTTCATGACCAGCTCCATCCACTCTGTGGTGTGGCGTCCGCCCTGCCCTTCAGGAAGGCCCGTGTGGGGTCCAACTCTTGGGCAGGGCTGTGCTGCGCCGCGATGTCTGTCCTTCTCCATGGGTGCGCACGTGGCCGGGCACTTTTGGGTGTGGGGGTGCAGCGCGGGCACGGAGTCACGTGGGCGCATGGCCTCAAGGTGATGGTCGCCAGCAGAAGGACCCCAGGGGACCTCCCCACCCACTTCGCTCCACCAGGACTCTGCCTCTTCTCCTAAGATCCAAATCCCTCTGTGAGGCAATGTTCTGCCAGGGTGAGGTGTGGACTCTTCAGACGACCCCAGAAGTGCTTAGATGAGGGCCACAGAGCAGGAGTGACGTCCCCTGAGCAGGCTGCGGCCAGCTGCTGGCTGTGCGCGCTCCCATGAGCCTGCGACACAACGGCCACCATTGCTGGGAAAGGCTGAGGCCCCATCAACACCCACGGGCTGGCGCGATGGCCAGGCGGAGATCCTGGGCCTGGACTCGAGGGCTGCCCAGGGAGGGCAGCGGAAGGCAAGCAAGGATGGGGTGTCCACCAGGCCCCCAGCTCCTGGGTGCAGAGGGGCCAGGTCCACAAGTCACTTCCCAGCCCTGGCGAGGAGCGGGTGGACGTGGAACCCCATTCTTACCCCGAGCGCGAGCGGGCGCCAGCTGAGGTCATCCGCGAGGCCGGGGCTGCGGAGGGTGATTTTTAAAACATGTGGACGAGAGCATTTGCAGAGCATCGGCTGCAGGCCATGATTTGAAGCAGATGGAGAGGCTGGGAGTGTCCCCACAGTGCTGGACTCCAGGAGCGGAGGCTCCACCCTGTCCATACTCTCGAGGTGCCCTGTGCACCCTGCCTGGCACTGGCACAGCATGCACGGGCACAGGGCCCCCAGCCACGCACCAGGAGATTACAAGGTGAACCGGCACCACAGGGTGTCCCGGAGCAGGCCAATGCCTGTGGGTGGGAGGGGCTTGGCCAAGTCCCCGTCCTTGTGTCCATCACCCAGAACAGTGTCCACAGCAGTGCCTGGGGCATGCACCGCCCACCTCTGGTGACCACCCACCACACGTCCCATACACCGGAGTCTTCGTACCTCGCCAGCCTGGCGCCCCTGGTCACCAGGACACTCGAGCCCAGGGCACTTGGTGTCTTTCAGAATTGCAGGGACACGAAGCCAGATCTGCTTGGGGCCTGTCAGCAGACCCAGCAAGGGGCAGTTTGGGGGAGGCCCAAGACCACACAGGCCAGCTGAGCGGCACCCAGGGCACCATTGGCCACCACACTGGCCAGAGGGCTCAGTTCCGTGGCCTGCTTTGTGTCTCCTTCTGTTTGGGTTTTCCTTTTACAACACCTCTGGCCCAGAAAAGCAGTTGTTTTTTAGATCTTCTCAGCAGGGAGGAGTGTGTGCTAACTTCCCACGTAGTCGAAGCATGGCCATGGGCTCCGAGCAATTGATCCATCCGTGAGTGATCTGAAACACGAGTCTGTGCAATTTCCTCTCAGGAAGGCTGGGTGGACGACACTGCCACAGCCCAGGGGCATAAGATTACACCCCCACATGCTCAGCCGGCCCTCCTGCTGCCATGCCCACAGCACCCCAGGACCCCTGCGCTGTGTACAGCCCCAGTACCGTGTCCAGGTCCTCTTGTGCTCCTTGCTACTAGTCATGCTGAGGCCTGCCTCTGACCATGTTGCTGGTGTTTCTGAGCACTGTGCCCAGCCCTTGTGCCCACAGGCCCGGATGGCTAGTGTATGGTGCTGCATGCACAGTGATCCTCAGTGAGGCAGACGTCACACTTGGCTTGAGCTGGCTGTTCAGCCACATGTGACGAGCACGTTCTCCAAGGACACCCCTCCCACAGCAAGTCCCCACACTTCCTCCGGACCCCAGCTGGCCTGCCCCATGGAACCTGCCCCTCAGGCCCTGGGGGGCTGGGCAGACGCATGTCCCCTTTCCAGAGTGCTTTGCCTGGTGGTTCAGGTCAACCCTCAGGTCAAAGGCCGCAGGGCCCCAGATTCCAGGGCAAGACCCCAACTCTGTTCACACACAGATGCGCATTCTCCACGGAGAAGGCTTCAGGCATTTCTCCCTGCTGCATGGCGGGGTTTTGATTACATGTAAGAATCAAGCCCAACACCAGTCACTTTTTCAAGCCAGAGATGGAAGCAGGTAAGGACTCCCTCAGAGCCACTCCACGGCTGGCCAAGCAATTGCTGCAACTGGACAGAAACATGTCCAACAGCTGCTGGGTTCTGAGCGCTGCATGGAGAGAGCTAGACTCCAGAGGGAGCAACGGGCCAGTGGTGCACCAACATGTCACTGCAGTCAGCCGGTGGCAGGAGCTCAAGCACGAAGCCTGGAGGTTGAGCTGTGTGCCACCTGCAGGTCAGGCACCACAGGAGCCACGTGCACCTGTGCTGGGCCCTGACACGGGCTAGAGCTCGCACGGCAGGAGCTTGCCACGGATGGAGCTTGCCACGGATGGAGCTTGCCATGGATGGAGCTTGCCATGGAGGGAGCTTGCCACGATGGGGCTTGCCACAGATGGAGATTGCCACAGCGGGAGCTTGCCCTGGCAGCTCTCTGTGGTCCTGCAACCTGCCCGAGCTCACACAGCGAGCAGCAGAGCCTACAGGCTGACGGGGATGAAGAATCGGGCAGCCTGCTGGGGGAGTCTGTACTCTGCGGACCCATTTTCCTCGTTCTTCAACATCAATATGGTATTTATAGATGGCACCACTTTCAAAGCCAGTGTGCCTATCTCAGCTCCTCACACTGTGGTGTGGGTTCCGATGAGCTGAAGCCTCTCCGTTCTACGTGCCGTCGCCCTAAGCAAAGCCTGAGCTTTTCAGAGCATGCAGGATGCTGGCAAGGGGAGAGGACAACCCGTGCTCTGCTCTGTCTTCTGCCCGCAGTTCTGAACCTCCTCAGTGCCCAGGAAAGCACACTGCTCAGCTCAGGAGAGCACCGCACACTGCTGCCCGTGAAGCACCCATGCGCCAGGCCTCAGGAGGGGGTCAGCAAGGCCTTCCAAGAGCTCCAGCATGGCTCTCAGCCCCAGGGGAAAGTGGCCGGCACAACCCTCTCAAGACAGCAAGATGTCCAAGAGCAAGAGGCACCTGGGCAGGAGAAGCAGAACTTCTGCCTCTGGGCAGCCTCTGGGCAGGGGGTTTCCTTGCCCACAGGAGTGGCCATACCTTGGCCTGGTTCTTACAGCTCAGGCTCTTACAGCTGGAAACACTTCCTGAATGGCCCTGGTACCATTTCCTGGTCCACAAGTCTCATCCGAGGGCTGGAGTGCAGGAGCAGTAACAAATTCAGCCACTCCTCTCTCTTAACCCTCATTTTGTATTTGGGAAACGTGAAACTCTGAAAGGTGTCAGGCTTGCAGGGGCTGCTCCAGCCTGTGCCTTCAAATGGTTCAGGGTCACCCCACTTCTTCCACAGCCACTGGAGGGGGACCTATGAGCCACAAGGCATGGCCTCTGGGCTAACCCCTGGCCTCCCAGGTCCCAGTGCCAACACACCCTGCAGAAAACCAGTCTGACCACTTAGGCATCTAGAGGAAGTGCCCGTGCCCCCCTAGCCACCTGTTCTCTGTGCTTGGCAGTGTGTTCTGGGAGATGCAACTTGGGAGTGGACCCTTTGACCTGCAGCCTCGAACTGACCCTCAACCTGTCCTCTGCTCTGAGGTCAGGAGGTAGAGAGTCCCCTGGGAATCTGAGTGGGTTCTGCTTCAAGGACCAAAGTTCTCCCAATGGCCTCCGACATCCTGTGGACGGCCACCAGCCACCCCTGCTGCCCCAGGGATTCGCGGGTGCTGCACACAACAGCGAGTCCCTCTTGGAGTCTGAATGCCCAGCTCTACTGCTCTCGTCTTATCTCTCTGAACAGATGTGCAAGCCGAGCACATTTATCTAGGAATCAAGCTGATGTTGCTACTATGAATGAAAAACTCAGATCAGCTGACCAAGTGGAAAGCAGCCACGGAAAGCAGCACCATGAGAACAAGGCAAGGTCACTCAAGTATAGCTAGATCCTGGGGTCAGGTGATTTGCTGCCAAATTCTGTTGTCCAAGGTGGAAATCAAACCTACACAAACTCATTCAGAAAGCCAAGGGGAAGAGTTGTTTCCGTATTCCTGTTATGAGACACTATGAGGAAAGATGACAGCAGAGGAATACTTCTGACTGATGTGAGGTTCCTTAACAAACATGAGCAAATCATTCCAGACAACATGGAAGTGCTAGCAGTTTCTTACCAAGTGGATTCATCCCAGGAATGCAAGGTTGGCTTAACACTGAAAACCTTGTGCACTCTTGTGACCCCAGTTTCTCAGGAGGCTGAGGGAGGAGATTCTCACAAGGTTAAGGTCAGCCTGGGCAACTTAGCAGGCCCTGTCTCAAAATGAAAAGGACTAGGATGTGGCTCAGTGGTAGAGCACCGGCCTGGTGTGTGCAGGGCCCTGGGATCCATGCCAGCCCTGCTACACAGCAATGGCAGGATCCACCAGATAATCAGAATGAGGGAGAAGTACAAGATCATCGCAAAAGACGCTGCCAAGGTTTTTAATCAAACTCAGTGTCCAACTGTGATTTTAAAAGATCCAAACAAAATAGGGGTTTTCAAGATGATGGGATAGAGGAAGTCGCATTCCTAGCTGCTCCGTGGAGTGAAACCAAGAAAGCAGACAGGCAGCTTCTCAGCAAGGGCGATATTGGAAACCACAGGGACACTATAAGGCCACAGGGTAGAAACTCTACTGCCTCAGATCCACATTGTTAGATGGGTAGACACACAAACAACATGAAAAAGCAAGGGGACAAATTGCCTCAAACAAACCAAGACACTCCAATCACAGAAACCATCGACACCACAAAATAGGGACAGAGAACTCCTGACGTCTGACGACGGGCACCCCCGTAAACACAGCGCTGCTGCCCTCCTGAGCAGGTGGAGCTGAACTCCCCGGAGTTGGCTCAAGGCGAGCCATCAGCCACCAGAAGTGGAAATGAAGCACAGATGCGGTTCCTCTGTGTGCCCCTGGAGGGTTGCCATTTCCTAGCAACCCACAGCCTCAGCCAGAGCCTGCAGGACAGGGCCACCAGCAGCGAGCATGGGAAGCCTAAGGGCATGGCAGCCACTGGCTCACTCCCAGGTCAGAGGCCCCACGGATGCAAGGGGAGCCTCCTTCCTGTGGCACCTGCAGTGTCCCCTCACCACCCGCTGAGGGCCACCAGCCAGGACTGGACACTTTGCTGGTTGGATGGAGATAGATCAGATGCTCAGAAAGACCCTCAGGCTGCAGGAAGGCAGCCCCGCCTGGTGCCTCAGGAGCAGGGCGACCTGCGTCCACACACGCAGACGGCTTGTGGCTGGGAGCCAAAGTGGGCAGTGGGTAGCGCAGCTCAGAGACGCTGCAAAGAGCAGTGGACCTCCAGGGACACACTCCCTGAGCTGAGCTTCAGTTTCCTGCTCCCTGGAATGAGGTCTAAACAACATGCAGATGTTAGGCACGTTATCGATGCTCTGCAGGCTGGCTTTGCTGTGCTGAGCAGGCTGATACCAGCTCAGACCCCTGCCAGGCCCTGTACTAGCAGCGAGAGCCAGTGTGAAGGGATTCGTCTTGAAGAAGATGAAACCCTAACTCTCACAACAAATGGCACGTGTGTGAAAGACGCAATTCAACTGGTGAGGGAACTGGGGAGCTGTCGCCGGGGTTCAAGAGGCCTTCCTGCCCCACACCCCGGGTTACAGAGCTGTGGTTGCAGGACAGTGAGGGGTGGAGGCAGGTGGGGTCAGGCTTTGTCCCTTGCCCACCTTGGCGTGTGCTGCGGTCCTTCCTGACTCCCAAGCTTGCTGTGGCCTCGGGGGCTGCGTGCGTGCGGTTTGGAAGGACAGTGAGTGCAGACAGCTTGTGGGGGTTGTCTGCACAAGCCTGGGGCCCAGGGCGGGCTGCGGCTGGGAGGAGCTCTCAGCTGGCCTGGAGCCTGCTCTAAGTTCCGTCGGTCTCCTGTGGGCTTCTCTCCTTCTCTGTTTCCAGGCGACATCCTGGCCTCAAAGCTCTGCCCACCCACATCCCGTGGCCGCCTCTGCAGTGTGTGCACCGTCCTGGCTACAGGTCCCTGATGAGCGTGACCTTGCAGTGCTGGAAACCTGGGACCTTTCTCTGCTCACTGATGTACCTTCCAGGCCAAGGGCTCAAGGCAGCCAGGTCCCCAGGTTTTCATCAGAGCTCCTCACTCCAGTGGGGAACGGCACTGCCACTGGGCCCAGGGGCCAGTGGCTTGGATGCCAGCCCCTCAGAGAGGGCAGTGGAGGTGGCCAGCCCTTTAGGAGGACCGTGGCCAGGGCTCCAGAGGGCAGGAGTGTGTGCTGTCCCAGTGCGCCTCTCTCCTTTCCCTCTGATGTCCCTGGAAAGCGGGCAGATTGCTCAGCTCACCAGCCCTGGTCTTAGAAGCTGGGCAGAAGTCCAGGGAGTGGGGCGTGGGGCAGCCTCTGGGTCTTGTTCTGCCCACCATTTGCAGGGTGGGTGATGCCTCCAGCCAGGTTTGCAGAGGTGAGGTTGGCTTACAGAGGCTGGTCCTGGGTGTAGGAATCACTCTGCTGGGAGATGGGCCGAGGGCAGAGCCCAAGCGGGGGGCACGTGCGGGCGGAGAGAGGAGCAACCTGGTTATTCTCCAGTCCCCTTTCCAGGGTGTGCATCAGCCCAGGTCATCCCTGAGAGTCCTCAGAGGAGCCAGAGGTGGGGGAGGGCTCTGCCTCCTCAGCGCCAGGCACAGAGCTCCCTCCCCGGCCCCAAGGAGGCCAGCACTTCTCGGCCCACGCAACTGAATTGGCAGCTGACAGCTCATGTCTCCAAGAGCTGAGGCTCCTTACTGAATGATGCGGGATGTTGTTGGGCCGTGGCTCTTCCAGACTCACAGGCAGCTGCAGGAGGGGAGTCTCCCTTATTACACAGCCTGGAAACTCATCACTAATGGGGACAGGGGCTGGCGTCCCAGGCTGCCAGCTGTTGGGCAGTGGTCTGAGCCCAGTGGCAGTAGGCGGTAGGCAAGAGCCCCAGCCCAGGCAAAGAGCTGCCTGGTCAGAAAGCCTGAGTCACTGTGGCCCCTAAGGAGGACTTCACAGAACAGGGGCAAAAGGTTCTCATGCTTCTGGTCCACTTTGGCTCCTGGTAGGCAGAAGGGTGGGGACGCTGGCTGGAAGATGCCAAGGAAGGAGAGCTCGGAGGTCGGAGGCTCGTTGGTGGCTAGCATTGATTCTGGAGGAGACCAGCCAGGCCCAGGTGACTGGAAACCAGGGCAGAGTCCCTGGAGCCACAGGTCCTCCCCAAGGGATGCTGTGGTCTTTCCATCACAGCACCTGGGGAGTGTCCCCTGAGGTTCCAATGAGTGACCCATGGACGTTGGGTCCTTCCCGTCACCTGTAGGGTTTGCCCAGCACCGTGTGTCTGACCACACCACAAGCCCCCTCATGCTGACTGCCCCTGTCTAAGCCCTCCAAGGGGTCGACGCTGCCTCAGAGTTAAAATGAGAAAACCAGCTTGCAGAGCTGAAGAGATTTGCTCAACGTTGAACAGAAAATAGTAACGGAGCTGGTGCAGCCTGTTTCGCATGGAGGACTGGAACCCTGCTTGCTGGTGGCCTTGGATGGTGCCACGCTCAGCCTTCAGGATGGCATTGTTAGCAGAGAAACGAGATTGACCTTGAAGGGGACGCTGTCTTGGCTGGTGGCCCCGAAAGTTTGGCTACAACATCAAGATCTTGGCTCATGTGTTTATCTGGCCCCAGGCCTCCCTCAGAGCTGAGTAGGTGAAATTCCAAAAATATTTAGGCGTATCTATAATTCATTCCAATGACCTCAGAATCGTAAATCATCTTCCTGTGGCTCAGCAGCCTCCCGTCCTGCCTTCCTGATCCCTTGCTGGCAAAGCAGCTATAAGACCACCCTGCACGGTTCTGACGCGACTGGCACATGTCGACACGCTGGTCCCTGCGAAGGTAGGCTCACTCTAGGACTGGGACTGCGACTGGCCAGAGCAGCCTCTTTTCTGTCCCGCCCCTCGAAGGAGATCCGTCCAATGCCAATGGCGAAGGCGTCTCTACTGTTCTCACCGAAGCTGTTTCCCTCTGTCTTTCAGCCTCAGCAGCAGATGGTGCAATGCCGGCTCCGTGCCCGGGATGCCGACCTCCTCGGGGCACCGCAGTTTGCGGACCCTAATTATGAGTCTCTAAGGCCCAGGCCCCACTCACGTGCCATCCAGGCAGCAGTAACCCTCACGCGAGCTCACGTTCCTGCCCCTGCAGAGCTCCCGGCCACCCGATGACCCCAGCGGCTATCCTGATCCAGGCGAAGCTGGCCCGCCCACTTTGCTGGAAAGGCGGTTATGGGGTGAACCCCACTCAGGTTTGGTGAGTGTACCTCTGAGGTGGCCTCTGATGTCTCCTGTATGTCACGAGCGGCAAGGAAGAGTCAATGAGAGTAAATTCATATTATTCTAACTTTCAGCCACACCGATATCACACGTAACTTAATCACGGAATTATTATACGCCCCGAATAAGCAAGACTCGCTCCTTACTGAGACCCGTTCCCAAGTCCACTCCGTGTGACGTGTCTTGAGTCGAAGGGCAGCAGCTCCCAGAGGTCAGTCGGGAAGACAGCTCAGGAGATCTCGCTGGGGAGCTCCCTCCGGCCGGAGTCCTGATCGGCGAGCACAGTTGGAAGGTGAAGGAGGGCGGCAAGGTCACGGAGGCAGGCTGGGCAGAGACGTCTCAGGCAGGATGCACACGGGCAGCTCCGCTGTCACTTCCACAGGAACATCTCGGTCACGGTCAGGATGATGGATAGTCCATCAAGCAACGAGCAAGTCAGTGGGTCCCCTTCAGGTTTGGCGCAACACTGGCGTCACTGGCGTAAAATGGGGACTGGAGCTAGGCTCATCATGAGTCCTTTTAAACCCTTTTTATCAGACCCTGCCCAGCCAGTCTTGGTCCGAGGGAAGTGAGTTATCTTACTCGGGGTCAGTTGCACATGTTCCAACTTGGGGCAATGTCAATCTTATCTTGGGGCAACACCACATCATTACCTCATTACAGCACAGAGCACTCAAGTTATTTTTTATAAGTTACACAGCACAAAGTAACAAGTTGTTTTTTGTAAGTTACACAGCACACAGAATGTCACACATTTAATTTTGCTTCTTACACTGTATTCTTAAAAGTTGCTTGTTAGAGGTAGAGTTGATTCAGTTCTGGTTCCATTTTCTCTTGTCTTCTTTGGTCAGAAGTCTCCATGGGCGTCTCTGGGCCCCCTTGCCTGGGTGCCTGACCGGGATGTCCTGCCCTGGTTCTCACACATTGTCCTTGGCCTGACCATCCATTGCAAAGGCTCATGTTGGCCTCCAGGTGCCCGCAGCCTTGGTGACCCTGGATTGCAGGATGGTAGATTCTGAAGTCTCTGTTATTTCTGTTCCTTAGCTGAGATTCTTTACAGAGAAGAGCTGCCCTTCCTTCCCGAAACCCCCTTCACACGGGCAATATTTCATCCCAACGAGCGGAGGGTGAGGCGGGAGGGGCTTGGAGCCTGAGCTGTGGGAGCCGGGTGGCCGGGGCTCTGCAGGTGATCAGTCAGCCCACGTCCTCTGACGCGCAGCTCCTCCTGGGCTGCCGGCAGCTTATTTTATTTTCCGTATCAAGCACTCCCGATGGTTTGCACGAGACGAGCTCTGAGCTTGGAGGGCTCTCCACTATGGAAGGCCCGGCCCCTCCCACAGGGGGCGCCACCGAGGAGGTGCCACCTTGCTAGCATCTGGCACCTGCCCTGTGTTCCCGGGCCGTCCGGGAGCACACCACTCCTCGTGACCACACCTGGGAGTCCACGGCAGGCGGCGGCCCCTCTCCATGCTAGAGAAGGTTTGATCTCGACCTCCACAGATCTGCACTCCAGGAAGGCCCACAGCTCCCTGCTGCGGGCCTGGCCCCAACCAGCACGACCGCAGGGCAACCTGGGGGCGGGAAGGCCTGCCGATACCCTCCTGGGCTGCAGCGGTGGAGAGCCCAGCCCGCCCTGCAGGACCCCGTCCCCTTCCTTGTCCACCCATCCAGAGGGTGGGATGGCCTGCGCAGCTGAGGCCCTTTCGCCTCTGCTGAAGCTCAGCAGCCAGGGGAGGCGGGATGGGAAAGGGGGTCGGTGCTGGGCACAGGCTATCAGGTGCCTTCTTCCAATTCTGTCAGAAAATCAGCGAGAGGTGACCCGTGACCACAGTCCAGAAGCGTCAGCACCACCCAGAGGAGAGAGGGTTTCTAGCCTGAGGGATAAAGGCCAGCCCAACGGCCAGCGGCTGCAAACCTGGCAGGTGAGAAGGGGCCAACGCCTCACCCCAAAGCACAGACCAGTGCCCTCTGTCAGGGGCAGGTCCCAGAGAGGCTGAGGGGCCTGCCCAGGCCACCCAGGAGGACCTTTAGAAGCCAGGTCTCCTGGCCATGGGACCCGTGTGCGCTGCTATCCCCTTACTGGTCCACATCTGCTTGCTCCCTACGGACGGGGTTTGCCAGGGCAGGAGGCCCCACAAGTTGGAGCTGGGTTTTCAACCCAGACTCTTCACCTGGGCCTGGGGCTTGTGTGATGGAGGCAGGTCGAGCAGAAAGCTTGTCACCAGTCAAGTCCCCTCAGGGACAAAAGGAGCAGGGCTGGCCCAGGCTCTGACTCCCCAGGCAGTTTGCTTCCCAGCCTGGCCTAGCACTGGGGGCCCCGAGCAGGATGAGGGTACCCTCCAGGTGTGCAGCAGCCACAGGCCAGTGTGAGGCACGGTGGGCGTGTGGCCTCCAGAACCATGGGGCCTGTGATCAAGCTCTGCCCTGCCTCTCAACTGTGTGACCCGGAACAAGTTACTTCCCCTCTCTGTGCTGAAGTTTTCCCTGTCTGTAAAAGAGGGTTAATAATAAGTGTCTGCCTTCCCTAAAACGCAGGTCATGACAGGGGCTCAGCGAGCGGACACTGAGCACGGACTGCTGACAGGCGGGCCAGGCTGTGGCCTCCGGGGCCTTGCGACCTTCGGAATGCCTCTGAGCCTTCACAGCCTGCTTCGGAGGCCGCATGTCACCGGGGCTCGGGGCACAGCAGAGCCAAGGCCTTTCCGGTCCACCCTCTGTCGTCTCCAAAGAGCCCTGGAGGTGCTGTGTCCCAGGTCCAGCCCTCCAGAGCCATTCTCTCCCCAGTACTGAGACCAAGTCACTTCTCCACAGTAAGAAAAGATGAAAGGGACAAGGGAGGACTTAGAAGTGACTTCTTTGGTATTCTCTTTAAAAAAAAAAAAAGTTCACATTCTGAAAGAATTCTGGATTCCAAGGCATTTCCCTCAGGAGGTGCACAGGGAGGGCCAGCCCAGGCTCTCTGCTCCGAGGGGGCACCCTGCGTGACCATGGGAGCCATGCACCGAAGGGGCTGGGACGGGACACAGCAGGACACGCGTGTCCAGATGGCGCCGGCAGAACTCTGCCCGCTCCTCCCTCCCAGCTGGCTCTGTCCACGGAGCTGAGTCAGCGGCGGCCCTGGGAAGCCCAGGAAGGTCCACCCACTGGGCAGCTCAGAGGTGCCGCGGTCAGGGGTCCGAGGAACCCAGGGCCAGTGTGGCCCACTGCTGCGCTTGTTCCCAGAAGAGAGAACCCGATGAGGCCCCCACAGACACAGCTCACTCTGGAAGCGGGAGGCAAAGGAACGCCCAGGCACCATGCGGCAAGGCGGGACTGAAGCGGGAAGTCTGCAGCCTCACTGCCACCAACGTGGAGCCACGCAGGTCCCAGGGTGTGCAGGGGAGCGGCCGAGCTCGTGGGAAGAGCAGGAGTCCTCAGATCTGCGGCCAGCACAGAGCTCAGACGAGACGCCTAAAGCCGACCCATCGAGAGGGAACATTAATTGGTTTCATCAGAACCAAGAAGGTTGCCCAGAAAGACCCATCGAGAAGATGGGATCGGGAGGGCGGGACGGGAGGGCGCGCTCCGGAGCACACGCAGCATCCCAGAACCCGACCCGGGGACCAGGCCCAGGGCATGGATGGGGAGGGCCCCTGGGGAAGAGCGAGGGGCACCCAGGATGGGGACACCGCCACGCGCTGCCAAGGACACTGAGACACAGCACCTCCACTGCTGGGACCTGCCATCCCAAGACACCTTCTAAAATGAAGGGGCCAGCGCGGGGCCAGCGCGGGACCAGCAGCCACTCCACTGGTGCTCCTCCCAGGGAACCACGGCCGCTGCCCAGAACACTCCCCACTCAGCCTGAGAGCCCCACCTGGAAACCCCCCGCTGGTTCACGGCCAGCGGACTTCCCTACCAGGAGCTGCACGCAGCAGGAAGGAGGACTGGACTCCTGCTCTGGGTCCCGACAGGGCAGCCACCAGGAGGTGTCCCAGAGCATTATGTGGAGCCCAAAAAGCCAGGCTCAAAAGAGCTGCCGGCTGCACAGTTCTGTGTGGTGAAGCAGAGCCACTGAGGGCAGATCGGCTGGCCTCTGCTCTGCAGCCCCAAGAACCTCGTCTGCCTCCAGACGGGAGAAGGAGGGGCACACAGAGGCCCGTCCATCTCAGCAGACCTTGCAGCCCTGCAGCGCGCCCTGTGTGTCCGAGCGCCGCCTCCTTGGCCTGAGAGCCGCACAGCCAGCCCTGGTGGCAGGGGAGCCCGGACGGTAGGTACTCTGAACCCAGCCGCGGCCAGCCCACGCAAGTGGGAGGCCGAGGGGACACTGTGCCCATGGGAGCTGATGCCTGGCTGAAGGGGCTCATCAGGGTTTGACGAGTGGGGAGGGGAGCGGCAAGGAAGGAGGGAGCCCCGTCCTCTGACTTGACCCCCTCTGTGGGCCCAGCAGACACAACCACCCAGCGTCAGGGCTATAGAGAGGCAGGGACCCAGGAAGCAGGAAGTAGACACCACGACACAGGAAGTAGACACCGTGCACAGCGCCTGGAGCAAGAGCCCCTGTCCGTCAAGGTTTCAGGGGCCCGCGAGCCAGCGGAGCTCTTCACCCTCCTCCCCCATCTCCAGGTGAGGACTGTCAGGCCCCCTCCCCTTTACAGGTGTGCAGACTGAGCCAAGCAGGACCGCGGAGCTGTGGCTGGGAGCTAGGGCTGGCCTCAGCCGGGGCAACGTGGGCCTCATACCACTCTGGAGCCTCGGACAGATCTTGAAAGTGCAGCAAGGACCTGCTCACACCAGGTCTCTCCACACAGGGGAGGCTGAGGCCTCACTCGCTGGCCACAAGGCTGGCTTCCCGCCTCTCCTCCCCTCCCACCTGCCCGTGGCGGGTGTTGTGGAGCCGAGCAGAAGAGACAGACGCCTCAGAGGAGCCTGCTGCCCCGTCCCAAAGGGAGCTCTTGTGGGCCGTTGGCAATGGGCAGTCAGCTGCAGGCCCACCAGGTACAGGTGTCACCAGGCCCCCAAACCCACTTGGGAGAGAGAGCCAAGATCCAGAAAGGTAAACGCGCCCAAGGCCATTGACAAAGTGCCACAGCAGGCCAGTTCAAGTCCAGGTCCCCAGCCCAAAACCCTGCCCCTCGGACCACGGGGCAGAGGCTAGCCCTGCTCACTCTGGGCCGTCCCACCACCAGGCATCAAAGCAGCTGAGCTGTGGAAAGTCGCTGGCTGGACTGACTGTGGAAAGAGTGCTGGAGGCAACACAGCCTCCAGCTGCAGACCGGCCACCTCGGTCTGCTCAAAAGGACTCCTCTGGCCCTCATCTCCAAGTCCAGTGTGGTGGCCCCACTGCAGAGTGTGGTCAGCGCCGAGGGGGCCTTGATGCAGCAAAACTGCCTGGAAAATGGAAAATAAAGGGCTGGGACTGCGGTGGGCACCACCTGGACCTCGGCCTCCTCCCCTGTGCAGTGGGGACTTGGGGCCATGAGCTCCCCAGCTTCCCTGCAGCCCCTCCTGCATTTTGGCTGCTCTTGACCCTGCTTTGGGGTCCACACCCACTCAGGAGTGTCGTCCCACCTACTGGTGCCTCAGGGACACCACCAGGGCAGAAGCTCCTGACCTGGAGGTCTCTCTGAGGGAAAGGCCTTTCTCCCCAGGCCTCCCAGAAGGTGCTTTGAAGAGTGGTTTTGGGGGCGCTGACTGAGCACCCAGGCGGAGATGGCCTCGAGGCAGGGCCAGGCGGTGGCAGGTCAGTAGGTGCCCTGCACTGGCCAGTGCAGTGTCCTGAGGACAAGCCAGGGTCTTAATGCGGACTGAGAACAACAGGCAGACCTGGCAGGAACCCCGTGACAGCGCTGAGAGCCAGCCTCTCCGGGTGGCCAGGGCAGGGGCAGCTGGGTCACCCGAACCTGCGCTGGAGCAGGGTTCTCAAAGTGCAGGCCTCCACCAGCAGCACCGGCCCTGCTGCCACACCAGGCACCCTTGGCAGGGCAACTTCCCAGCCACCTCGCTGCCCCCCGACCACGCTGACCTGAACTCGGATGGCTGATTTCAGAAGGGCTTTGAAAGCTCTCCCAGACCCCGCGTGGCCAGCTGCACAGGCTCCTCCTTGCCAGGCAGGCGTCCTGCAGACAGGACCACGGGTCTGAAGCTCGGGCTGTGGCCTCTCCACTGGCCTGTGTGGGCACCACCTCTGGTTAAGTCTGCAAGATGACGAGGCCCATCCTCAGGGAGCGGCACGGACACGGTGCCAGGGTTACCTGCCTGTGGGGCACCTGGGCTGCCTCCGGGAGGAGCCTGGGAAGACTGAGATCGCCATGAGGCAGGTCTCTTGGGTCTCAGCTGCCCGCTGTTGAGGGTCCTGGAGCCAGGATGCTCCTTTAGCATGCCCCAAATGGAAGTCTGGAGGCAGCGTGCCAAGGCCCTCTGAGGACTGGTCACTCGTCAGGCCACCCTGGGAGGCATGACCATAGGAGACCCAGCAGTGTCCAAGGAGAGGCGTGGCTAGGCGCCTCTGGCAGCCTGGAGTCCAGGGCTCTGCTGCTGTGTAACAGCCCTTGGGACCTGGTGGCTGAGCGGCAGCAGCCACGAGCTGCCTCTGTGTCTCTGGACATGAACTTGGCTGGCTTTGTGTGGCTCTGGGACAGGGTCCATGATGCTGCAGCAGAGCCACCAAGGCAGGTGCCACCCGGAGGCTTGGCAGGCTGCAGAGCCAGTTCCAAGGTGGCAGGGCACTCAGCTGTCCCTGTGGCTTCAGGGCTCTCCCTGGGGTTCCCCCACAGTGACCCTTGTGGCGTGGCTGCAGGTTTAACCTTGCCAGGGCAGAAGGCACAGTGCACAGAGCCACTGGCCTCGGCAGCCATCCACAACGTCTGCAGCCCTCTGTTGGTCAGAGACCAGCCCTGCTGTCATGTGAAAAGGCTGCGGCAGAGCCTGAGAGCCCGGAGAGGGGGCACCTTGGGGCTGCCTCCCTGAAGGGACAAGCCCCCAGGACCTGGGCAGCATCTGCTACTGAATCTCAGGAAGCTGAGGACAGGGAAGACCCCTGGATGGGCCTCCACCACAGTATGGCCCTGGAGCCCTCGCCCGTGGAGGCCTCTGTGCAACTCGAGAGCCCTGTCTGAGCCGGAGAGCAGCCATCCTGCCCAGCAGCACAAGCCCCGTCTCCCCCACACAACTCCAGCCATGGCCAGACCCAAAAGTGCTGGACCTCAGCCCAGAGGAGACCCCGGTGACCAGGCCTACAGGACACGACAGAGCCAGTGTGCAGGTCCCCTCATGGTGGCTGTGGCCCTGCCTGGCCCTCTGTGGCAACCTCCACCAACGTGCTTAGAGTGACGTGGCAGGGTTGCCCCAGAGCCCAGACGCGGCCACACTGCACTGCGGTCAGCAGACACGGCTCACCCTGGCCCAGACCCCACTCAGCCCGTGGGGTGAGGCTAGGCAGTCAAGGGTTTGGGTGCTTCAGGGATCTGTCCACAGGGACTGGTGCTGCTGCCAAGGTCAAAGGTGCCAGTTTGGGTGGTACTCAGTGCCCTTCATGGAGATGGCCTACTGCCTGTGTCTCAGAGGAGCAGGGTGAGATTTGGACTCAGAGTGCTTGGTCCCAGGCCACAGGAACACCGGGCTGGAGCGTCTCAGGAACGTGCTCAGCAAGCACCCAAGAATGCCACCTTGCGCCTGGGAACCCACGTCTCCAAGATGCCTGGAGCAGAGACGAGAGCATGCCGGAGCCCCAAGGACCCGAGTGGCCCTGCACCTGTCTCAGCAGACGCCACTCTCTTGGCACACCCCTCTGCCTCCTGTCCTGAACTCCCAGCACAGCGTCGGGGCCCCAGGAAGAGACATCTGCCTTCTAGTGCCTGGATCTGTAGACAGGGCCCGTTGGGAGTCAGCGTCTTCCCCTGTGACCCTGGGGTGCCATCAGGGTAGGGCTCAACGCCGCAGACCCGTGTCTTTGGGAGGGAAGGCAGAGGCAGGCTGGAGAAACGCCTGGGCCCAGGTCCTGGGCCCAGGGAGTCTCTGGAAGCAGCGTGGCCCTGGCCACGCCTCGAGTCCAGAGCTCTAGCATCCAGAACCACGGCAGATGGACTTCTCCTGCTCCAAGCCCCAGGCTGCAGGAGCTTGCTACAGGGGCCACAGGAGCCACACCACCCAGCACCCCTGTGGTCACAGACCACACTTAGTGTCCCTCCAGGTCCTGCAGGGTGCAGCCTCAGAAAGGGACAGCAGAGCCAGGAGCTGGAGGGACGGGTCGCCATCCTGGTGAGGGACTCCAGCAAAGGTGGGTTTGGGTGAGACACCAGGTGGCAAGGCGCTCTCCTGCAGGGTCTGCTTGGTGAAGGGCCCTTGGGCCCCGCAGGCTGGAGCTTTGCTCGCAGGGTCCCTCGGGACAGGGCGACCTCGGAGGCCTGGCCTGACCCTGGCCACAGGTCGCCCTTCTCCCGCCACCGTGTGTCCTTCACGTGGCTCACGTTAGCATGGGACAGAACTGTTCCCTGTGCGACAATGAAGCTCGGTGCAGCCACCCACGCTGACACCTGGGCCTGCGGACCTCCCAGAGCTTCTCTGCACTGTCCTCTCCCTGGGCAGCACAGGGGGCAGGCCCCTAGGTAGAGTGGCTGCACTCCAGCCCTTCTGTGACAGCCCCTCAGTCCCCCAGCTATCAGCACAGGCAGATGGGGGCCACCAAGGCCAGGGTCTTTCTGCAGCCTGCAGACCTCTGCACACGCAGAAATGGCTGTGCACTGAGGCGGACGGAGCAGTGCCCTCGAGACAGGACCCCACCCCAGTTCTTCCTGAAGGAGCAAGACACTGAGGGGAAGAGCGCGGCCCAAGGGCCACTTGGACCCTCAGCCCCAGACACGTGCAGCCTCCTGGGCTGCTCCAGCCAGATCCAGGAACCCAGGTGATCATTATTCCCTCGCCACCGTCAGGCCGCCTTCCCCAGAAGCAGTCGGTGGCCCTGTCTGAACACAGGGTCTTTGGTGAATTCCCCTCACAGTGGACGTGGGCAGCAGAAGATGACCAAGCCCAGCTCAGCCACTACCACGTGGAGAGTGAAGGGCCGTCGGTGCCCCACTCCTGGTGGCCATGCTGCCCCACCCAACCTGCACACCCTGACACCCATCGCTCAGGACCCAGGGAAGTGGGGCCGGTACCGCCCATCTTTGCCAGCACTGGGCAGGGCAAGTGAGGCCAGAGCCAGGGGCTGAGCTTCTAGGGCAGCACCAGAGAGAGTCCTGGTCAGCCCAGGCCCCGGTCTCTGCCCCTTGCTGCAGCCACAACTGAGGTCTGAAAGGCTTTTAAAGGGAAAATGTGGCCTTTAAAACAGCAGATTAGGAGGATGCAAACCAGTGAAGGAGATGAATCAACAGTGCTAGGAGAAAGTTCCAGAACAGGGGCAGCACCAGCCCAGACGCCCCTCCCTGGAGAGCGCACAGGCACTTCCCTCTGCAGCCCACCGCGCCCGTGCCGCCTGTGCCGGTTGCGCCGACTCTGCGGAGGGGGCAGGCATTCCTTCGGAGCCTCCGCCAGGCGCCATGCACTGAACAGAACAGGGAGGTGGGCGGCAGAGGCGCAGGGCAGAGGGGAGGGAGCGGCCCTGGCAGCTGACTCCAGGGGCGGGGCAGGGGCAGGCAGGCCCCTGGCGCTGGCACCCGTCAACTCTGCCCGCCTCCTCGGGCTGGCTGGCCCAGAAGGAAGCACACGTTGCCCGCCCAGACGTGACCAGATGTGGCAGGGCAGTGCCCCTGGCCTCCAGGTCCCTGATGGTGCAGAGGCAGCTAACTGAGAGGTGGCCTCCTCCTGGGGATCCCATCCACGCAGGAGCTGGCATGGGCGCTGGCCCAAGAGGGCCCAGCCCTGACTTCTAGGATCCAGTGGCATCTCCTGCTGACCAACCTTGCACCAGATGCCCACAGGGCGACTCACTGCCACCCCCCAGCCCAGGGGTGGGGACACGACTCGTCAGCCACTGAGACCAGACAGGACCCCAGAGTCCTTCGCACACTGCACCTTCAGCATGTGACCCTCGTCTGTGGACGTTTGTCTGGATGCTTCCTGAGATGGCTGCTGCCCTCAGAGCACAACTCACGTGCTATTCTGGAATGTCCCTGGGATCTGACCATGTGACAGAGGACTTCATAGTTTCAAGTATCAAAATCCTTCTTAATATTCAAGTGGGGTCCCCTCTGGGGAAAAAAATGGCCAGGGGCACATGCTGGAGGAAAGGGTGGGTGAGGCTGGAAGGACACCAGCTGGGAGCCTCTCTTACCTCGGAGACAGGGTTCAGAGAGGGCGTCTCATCAGACTGGGGAACGTGGCACACCCAGCGAAAGTAGACTCGGAAACCTACACACGCCCTGGCTCTCTGCCTCGGGCGCGGGAGGGTGGTGGTCGCCCACACACAGGGTCACTTGCCGGCGGCTCAGATCACACCAGATCTCCACACTCAGTGGACGACACTCAGGGCACAGTGTGACTTCTTTGAAAGTGGCTGTTAGTGGCCCTGTTCATTTCTCCCTCCGTCCATCCTGTGAGCCCCGGCTCAGACCCCCATGAGCAGGCTGGCCACCGTCCTTCCCCACTGTGACAGGCCAAGACGTGCCTTCAGGTGGACAGAGAAGGCTCCCTGGCCATGTGGCCTGCTGGGGAGCCTGCCAGGGAGTCTCAGGAAGTCTACCACAGAACCCATGCCTGTCACTATGGTGCCCGGCCCAGCCTGCAACAGGAAGCAGACCAGGAAGGGGCTGCTTCGAACCGCGTCCAAGTAGAAGGTCGCGAGGAGACCAGGGCATTTAAGTATTTCGGCGGGGCGGCTATCAACCGCGCATGCTTGAGGCAGACGAGAACCGCCAGCTGGCCATCCCGACAGCTGCGGCACCCGCCCACCCGCCTCGCTACTGGGTCACAAGAGCCTTCGTGACAGGCACGTTTACCAGAAGGTACAGCCAATCGGGCTTGCTCGTGGCACGCCCCCCTCCACGGAGAGATAAGCCCGCCACCTGGAACGCGTCACAGAAAGGAGACTAGAGGGAGCCCCGGCAGAAGGCATGACCAACCAAGGAGCCTCCCGCAGCACGCCCAGCTGAGCCCAGCGGACTCCGCTCCTACTGCCGAGTTTGCTGGTTGAGCTCCTGGCCTCTGGTCCAGCAACTGGAATTTTCAACAGGAAAACAAAATACTTGTTTTGCCTTGAAGCTGTTTCCAGACCGTGTTCGCATGACCTTCCTGCGAGTCTGCGAGCATTCGTCACAGAAGCACGGACTGCCTGCTAGCACCAACCCGAGCTGATGGAAACCCTTCCTCTGGCCGCCCGGAGGCCAGCGCCGCACGCACGCTGCACTCACCCGGGCGCGGCACCGCCGTGTGTTGCGTGCCTCAGGACAGCCTCAGGACCCAGGTGCCCGGCTGCTGCGTGCTGGGTCTGCCGCGGCTCCTGGCTGCCTGCTCCGGCTGGCTCTGCTGGGAAGTTTCGAGTTCCAGGCAGCCGGGAGCCCTCTCCCCTGCACACACACTTAACCCTGCTCTGCCCAGTTCGAAGGGATCCAGACGAGTCCATCTTCCACATCAGGGCCACAGCCTGCCGCCTCGCAGGCCAAGAGCTGACCTGCTCTCCCGGCATTCCTGCTCGCTGGCTCCCTGCGGACCGTGGCTGCGCAGGGGTGACAGTGTGTCCCCAAGGTGCTGGCTTCTTCCCCAGGTGGGAAGCACACCTGCCCTCTGTGAGGTGAACACCCTCCTGTCTGGGGGTTCATCTTCTGCAGGCCCCTGGGAGAGAGAAGCCGAACGCTCAGGGAGCAGGGGGCACTGTGGGGTCCCCCGACCCTCAGACCTCAGTGGGGAGCCTCCCAGTCTTGGCCCTTTCAGGCCTGGGTCTGCTCAGCCGCAGCCACCTGTCCCCAGCAGGAGAAGCCGGTCAGGGGGCTGGCTGCTGTGGCACCCCGGGCAGCCGCTCTGTCCATTCAGGGTTCTCGCTCATGAGCTCCCAGGGGAACTGAATCACGGCCATGGTCTATCCTGCAAGCAGCTCCTGAGTGGCACAGGGACATTTGGTGGCACGAGGACACCACAGCACACCTGGCGTTCCTCTCAGCTGTGTCCCCCGGCAGAGTCACTGTCCTCCTTTTCTTCCTGTGCTTCTGTGTTCGAAGCTTCCTACAATGAGCACGTGACTTTTATAATCAGAAAAGAATTTTAAAGATAAAAAACTCACTCCTTATATCTCCCTCACTTCTGCTCGTTGGGTTTTTCTTTGAAATCCCTCTTCTTTCCACCTTTCTGTCTCTTCTCTCATCTTACTGTCTAGGCCAACAGACGGGCTCTCCCACCCTCTCTCCTGAGGTCTCCCGCAGCCCTTGTGCCCTGCCTGGGCACCCCAGCCCCATGCCAGCACCCACGCAGCCAGAGGCGGGGTGGGGGGCAAGCCCATTGTCACGGCTGAGCACAACCTGGCTCTGAATTCCTGGAAACTTCTAGAAAGGACTCCACACTGTGGTTGGGGACACACATCCCCCTACCTGCCAGCCAAAGTGAGCTAAGCCAGCCTGGGGGAGCCCCAGGGGAGCAGGCTGAGCGTGTGAGGCAGAAGGGGCCCCACTCCTGTTCCCAAGCCCACAGCTTCCCCTCCAGTGCCCAGGCCCAGAGGCACGAGGCCCAGAGACACATCCCACCCTGTGCTGGGTGCTGAATGCTCATCCCTGCCCAGTGAGCACAGGGGGTTGCCCTGTGCCGAGGCCACGTGGCCCCAGGGGCCCTCCTGCTGTTTTAATGGAGGTGAAACAACATAAATTCCTCTTTTAAAGTCCAATGTGGTGACATCCAGTGCAGGTTGTACCATCGCCTCTACCTGGTTTGGAGCATCTCCTTCACCCCCAAGGGAGAGCCTGCACCCACTACGCCGCCCCACTGGCCCCTAGGACCCGCCCGCTGTGTGGGGATCAGCAGGCTCTGGTAACAGGTCCTCTCCCTCGGCGCTCGTGTCCAAGGTCCACCTCAGGCCACCATGTTGGCGCACCCAGGGCTTCACACTTTCCACCTCTGAGAGGGACCGGCTCCCCCTTCCAGCCTCCCTGGACCTTTGGCCATGGAAGCCACCCTCATTACCCAGAGTCCGGGCTGAAGCTGGCCTGATCCCAGCCCCCTCAGTCCCTAAGTTCTGCATAACCAAAAGCCTAGTGGGACATGGGCAGAGCCCAGAAGTTCACCAGCTGCCCTGTCCTTGGTGACATTAGATGTTTCTTCCTCTGGCAAAACACAATCTTCACAAAGCAAGTCAGGGGGACGAGCTCCCAAGGCTACCAGGAGGACGGCCTCCAGAGGTCATGACCACAATACTCATTGGTCCTATTGTGTGACGGAGGCCTGGTGACATAACCCAACAACTCTGCACTTGGCTGCAGGTCAGGAGGCCCTGGCACAGCTCCATACCTCCCAGTGCCCGGCTCCCTCCAGAGTGGGAATCACGGACCCTGGGCCATGCCCGCGTGTTCCAGGCTGCCAGGGTCACCAAGACCCTGCCGAGATTGGCTGAAGCACAAGGACTGTTAGGAAGTTTTGGATAGCACATCTGCCTCCATGGCAGAGTGGCAAGAGGTGACATCATGCCCAGCTCTGGAAGAGCTGGGAACCAGATGCCGCTCCCCAAGTGGTGAGTGCCAGGTGACTGTCAGGAGGGCCTCGTGCGGCTATGGGGATAGACAAACCTGCAGGCAGCTCTCACCGAGCGACTCGTCACCCACCTGCTGGGTCCTCCATCCCCAGGCCAGAGCCTTCAGGCAGCCATTGACCTGCAGTTCATCTCCTCTACCCGAAGCCCCGGAAGCTGCCACCAGGGGAGTAAAGGAAGGGGCGGATCTGCCCGTCAGAACCAGCCAGGGCAGCTGAGGGAGGGAGAGAGGGGGCCACAGGTGGGCTGGTTTCTCTCCCCATCGACCAACAGATGGCATGGAGGTGAGGGGAACAGGATGCACCATGCAGAGAGGGTTGGTTGGGCTGCAGGGCATTGGCAGACTGACCTGGCTTTGGGCCTGCCTCTGTGGAATCAAGCCATCCAGGCCCGTTCCCAGCTCCTACGAGCAGAGAGCTTCGCCCCTGGGCACCCACCTAGGGTCCCAGATCTGGTCCATCAATATGGCCAAAAGCCCATAGGTCAGGCTGTCCAGAGTGAGCCTGACGGTGCCCCCTTGGCTCTTCCACCTGCCCCAACACCCAAGTCTCCATAAGGAAAGGACGGGTGGCCACGTGGCGGAAAGCCAGCCATGCTTGGGGTGCCGGCCTCTTTTGGGCAGTGGGGCTCCGGTGTGTTCCTCTCCCTCCTCCCATCTGGCTCTCAGACCCCCGGTTCTGCCTCCACCTGCCATAGCACCCTGTGTCAGCTGTGACAGCCACAAACATCTTCAGACAGTGCCACTGTCCCTGGGTGGGGGAGAATCACTGGGTGCTCCTGCATCCCGAGGGCAAGGCCCATCCTTTCCCCCGTGAGCCCACCAGAACAGGAACAGATCACAGCTTTCTCCAGCACCTCAGCAGCACGGGCCTGGCGTCCACTGCACCCACTGCACTGAGCTTATTCTTGAAAATCCCCCCGTTGCAGACACAGAGCAAAGGCTGAGAGAAGCTGGAGCTGGGCACGCTCGGGGACCCTGGGGCTGTCTGGCTTCCCAGGCCCGTCTGTTGGGTGGGCCATGGGTGCCCTCCCTTGCACCGAGGCAGAGGGAGCTTGGAACTGTGGAGAACCTGCGCCCACTCAGCCTGGGCAGGAGCCAGCGGGTCTCTGTGGTCACACCCGGAGGTCCTCACAGGGTGGCCATGGGGCTGGGCCCCAAGGGGCTCCTCATCCTGATAGCCTGGCCACCCAGGCAGCAGAGGACACACACAGAAATGGAGTGACCTCAGGTGCTAGGCAGGGACTTCCGGGTTCTGGGCCTAGTGCTGAGGCAGACCAGCTCCGGGAGGGGACCTGGCATTTCTGACTGTCAGGGCATAGCTGCCGGCTCCTGGGGCTCAGACGGGCCCACGGCCCCTCAGCTCTTGGGGCAGGGGCGCTGTGTCGCTTATCCAAGGACACAGCAGCTGGCAGGACCTGAGTCCACTGGACAGAGAATGCTCCCCCACAGAGCCAGGGCCTCTGTCCCAGCGCCTGCCCCTCCCTCCCCTCTGTCCTTCAATCAGGACTGGAGCCTGGAGCTCTGCCGCCTGAGAAGCCAGGGGTCAGTGACCAGAGCCAGGCGACTCTGGAGCAAACCTGGCGGTGCCCCCTTGGCTCTTTACCTGTCCCAACGCCCAGGTCCCCATAAGGAAAGACGGGCAGTCACCTGGCAGGAAGCCAGCCATGCCCAGAGTGCCAGACTCTTGGGCAGTGGGGCTCCGGTGCGTTCCTCTCCCTCCTCCCACACTGGCTCTCAGACCCCAGTTCTGAGCTACAGCTCATTTGATCTTGGGGCTCCTTCCAAGGCAAGGAATCCAAAACCAGGCAAAGGGCACCTGGCACAAGGGCGGGTGTGCTGGCTGACATCACCCCAGAGTGCCCTGCTGAGCACTATGAGTGGTGGGAATCTTTGGGGAGCCATTTCTACACCCAGGTCACAAGCAATGGCCTCTCTGCTGGGAGAGACAGTGAACCCCACAACACACACCACCAAACCCAGTGTGTGTCCCCAGCTCTGCTGTCCCTGGCAGGTCCCAGGTGCTGTACCAAGGACATGAGGGGGAGGTGACAGGGAAGAAGAGGAGGAAGACAGTCCTGAGCAGCTGGCTCCTTGAGCCCTGCAGACTTTGGGCGACTTCTGCTGACAGACAGGGCTGCTCCCCAGCCTGAGCTTGTCGATTCTGAGCAGGGGCAAGTGGCTGGGGCGTCTGATGCCTCCTGGGTCGGGATCTGATGCCTGAATTCTGCAGAAAGGGAAAGGGGCTCTTAGAGCAGGCAAGGTCCTCCCCAGGCCCGGCACCCGAAACTTCCTGGCCCCAGCTCAGCTTCCTGCTGCTTTGGAAAAAGTCTTCATTTGCCTGGTGTGTTCTGACAGTGTCTCCTCCACAGAAGCTGCTGCTCCAGCTGGCCCCAGCCCCCTTTGGAGGACGGAGGACACTGGGTCCCTTTCAAAAGGCTGGGGCTGTGCCCATGGCAGGTTTGGTGCCATAGCGACAGACTGCTGAGCACTATTGAGGGGAGGGAAGGGCTCTCTTCCAAGGACACACACAGAAATGGAGCCACCTCAAGTGCTGGGCAGGGACTGGAACTTGAAGTGCGGGGTCCCCTTGCCACTGTGGTTTCCCAGGCACCTTCTGCCCTGAGCTGTGGGGTCTTCATGAGGCCTGCCCTGCGCAGCCACACACCAGACCTGCACGGGCTCTGCTGCACTGCTGGAGGGGAGGCCAGAGGGCCACAGGCACACACAGGTGAAGCAGGCCAGTTCTGAGCACACTGCTGGCAGAGTGAGTGCCTCAGAATTTCCTGGCATCTGCTCACCAGTGCTGCCGGCAGGGAGAAAGCGTGCGTGTTGGGGAAAGAGGGAAGATCATGTGAGCGATTTTCCTCCTGCGCCTTCTCTAACAATGAGACCAGACCATGCACAAAAGCATTTCAGGAGACTGGCCGCAGCGCTGTCCCCACAGGATTAACCCTTGTGCCAACAGAAGACACTGGCTGGCATGGGGTGGGGCAGTGTGGATTTGGAGGTGGCAGTGCTGTGTGATTTTGCACGTGTGCCTGCACTCTGTGCCTCTGCCCCCTCACCTGGCTGGAAGACGGGGTAGTTATGATGGGCACCTGCCTCAGGAGCCAGTCAGGGTTCTGGGAGTGACTCACAGAAAGCACAGCCCACAATCCCTGGCTCTGCTCAAAGTGTTAGAAAGAGCTGGTGACAACTGCCACCCAAAGCCCTTGCCTTCCAGAACCAGGGCGGTTTCCAGCTCCACCCATCTGCCTTCAGGCAGAAGCAGCCAGAGCCAGGGTCAGCTGAGGTCTGGGACGGCCCCCTGCTCAGCCAGGCAGGACCTTGCGGGGATGAGGGGCACAGGACAGGGACCTGCGAAACCTGTCAGGGGAGCACCGTCCCCCTAGGCGAGGCCCAGCACTTCCACCCTGTGATGCAGCAACTGGAGGTGTCCCACAGGCAATGCCCACTCTCAAAGCTTCATCTACATGAGGATTGGGGGCCCTGGCAAGGAGCGGCCTCTGCCGCGCCCTGGGCACTTCTCCCCGGGATTAGCCTTTTGACCAAGGAAGATTCCGAAAGTGAAGCTGGAGCTGAAGGTACGTTTTACTTTTTTTTTTTTCTTTCACAGTCAAAATGAATGATGGTATAAGGTTTTCCCGCCATGAGAACAGTTCTCGCCCAGAAAGTCAATCACGGTGGTACGTTGGCGAAGCCCTCACAGCAGGTGCTGCAGGACACAGGGTCTGTAGATGTGTGGGGCAGGGGAGGGCATGGGTGGGCACAAGCAGAGTCCTCTGTAGCTTGAAAGTCAAACCTGCAGCTCAGGTGCTGTGTCCCTCCAGGGACGCTGCCTGCGATCCTGGCGAGGCCTGGTGAGGCCTGGAGGAGCTGTCTCTCTCTGCCTCGCTCTCCCTCCTCTCCAGTCCTGGGGAGCCCTAGAACCAGGAGGCACACCACATCCTGTCTCCTGAGCTGGGCTGCTGCCTCCAGACGGGCAGAGCTGGTGCCTAGTAGGAGGGGCGGACCCAAGGCTTGGGGGACCGAGGTCCTTTGGTCAGAGGTCACCAGGCCAACAAGCAGAGGGGCCGGATGGAAGGCCAGCCAGGGCAGTGAGACCAGGGCCATGGAGCACTGCCCGGAGGTGCCCTCAGCTGGTGGCCAAGAGTAATGCAAAGCTGAGGTCACACTGCTTGGTGTGGCCAGCTGAGCTGCCCTCCAGGCTCTGCCCCAGGCCTGTGGTCGGGTGGAAACACCCACCCTGCTATTCCTCTGTCACCAGTGCTTGGTGATACCTGGGGAACTGCAGGAGGACTGTCATTATTTCCTCCCAGCCTCTGCCCTCTGGGAACTTGGACGCCACCTGACTCTTCCAGAGAAACACAGAGCAGTACATCGGGTGAGCAGGTTGTGGCCCCTGTGGACCACGCAGCCAGGCACAAGGGACACCCTCGGGGCCAGCACCCAGCTCGGGGTTGCAATTCTGAGTGCAGCAACGCCTCCATCCTCCAGCCACACTACGGCCTGAAACCAGCAAGGGCAGAGGCCCGAGGGCCCGAAGTTAGGAAGGAACAGGGTCCTGGGGGTGAGGGGGCCCTACACTGGCCTGCCAGCACCTCCACAGCCGGGTCCACGGGGGAGACAGCCCTGGGCAGGGCAGGGCGCGGGAGATCACGCGTGTCAGCCTCCATGGCTGGGACCAGAACACCTGACATTACAGCTCTGGGCAGGGAGGGTCGTCAGCTCAGGTTCCGGAGTTTCAGTCCTTGTTCAGCCGATCCCACGCAGGGGTCTGAGGAGAGCAGAACTGCCCAGCTCACAGCAACCGAGAAGCAGAGAAGTGGGACCAGAGGCCCAGATGCCTGCCAGCGCACCACGTCCTCCACCTCTGTGGTCCACGCAGACATTGGTGGATTACCCCACGGAGGGGTCGGAGCCCTCAGGACCTAGCCACTTCCCAGGGTCCACCTCTGGACGCTGCTGGGCGGGGGACAAGGCCTTCAGCTCAGGGGCCTTTGGGGACAAGCCAGATATGGCACACAAACAGTGATGGGGTGAATGCCGCTGGCTTTTTCTGAGGGCGGGTGCTTGGGGCACGCCTCCCAGGCCCAGGACCCTCTACCTGCTCCTGCAGAGCCAGTGCAGGAGGCCGCTCCTCACCAGGGCCGCTGCCCGCAGCATTCTGGCCATCCTCCCCACTGTGCAGCGTGCAGCCCTCTTTGAGCCCACTGCGGTCCTCTCCGCTGGGGGACTCCATGCCTGTCTGTGTTGGTAGCTGCTCTCAGGCCCGTCTGCCACCTCACGGCTGCTGATTCCGATGGATTCAGGTAAAACCCAATGGGGACACGGTGCCCGGCCTTCCATCCTTGGAGCTCCCCAGGCACCAAATGCAGCCAAGGCCTAGTCTGACTCCAGGGGACCAGAGATGGAGATGGGAACCCTCCCCACACCTCTGCTGATCACTGCCCCTGGACTTGCCCGGCCCAGGGCACACATTCCTCCCTGTTGCCATCCTACCAGTGGACAGCTGGCCACCACAGGTGCAGAGGGTACAGAATGGATGATGACGAGGCAGGGGGCTAAGTGGACATGGTGGGGCTTGTAGCCCCATGGTCAGCATGGTCATGAGTGTAGTGGGTTGGGGTGACATAACAGGGTCAAGGTGAGGGGAAACCTACAGGGGTGCTGGGCAGAGGGGGCAACTAGGGTGGAAGGTCCAGTGCAAAAATGCAGCCAGTCCACGCGTTCTCTCCCAGCTCACAGCAAAGACAAAGCTTTGGGCTTTGTGTCAGTGAGCACCGGACAGTGGGGGCGTAAGGAGCAGGGGCCTGTCAAAGGGGTGACCTGTCCCGGCTCTGCCTGGTGGAAGGAGTGGCCAGCAGCCAAACAAGGAGACTGCGGTTCTCTGGCCTGAGCTCCCAGGCAGCCCTCTGGGTGCGTGGCTTTCCCAGTTCACCTTCATTTGGATTTATTCTTGATACTTTAGATACAGCTTAATGCTATTTTAATGGCGGCATTTTATAGCTTCGCTTTAAATCACTGCTGGTGGGAAATGGGAAGCAGTGACATCCTGCATAATTTCAATCCCCAAACCTTGCTGAGAACTTTTAACACCCCATCTATCTTTGGAATCTATATGGAATTTTCCAGATGCACCTGCAGATAATGAGCTTTGTCTTTCCGTGCCCCGGACGCCTGCAGTTGGGGCGGGCGGTGGCCTCTCCCTGGTGGGAGAAAGTGAGCACCCCAGGCTTCAGGGCCGTGCCGATGAGCTGAGACTCCCTTCATTTTCCAGAGGCGTAGCCTCGTTTTGCTCTGTTTTCTTGAGCACTGGAATTGAACCGCAGGCTCTACCACTGGGCCACACCCCAGTCCTTTCAGCTTTCTTATTTTGAAGGCCCAGGCTGGACTTGAACTTGCCACCACCCTCTTGCCCTGGCTCCAGGGTAGCCGGATCACAGCAAGGTCTCCATGCCCCACTGTTTTTACTCTGTGGACCTGAACTTTGACAGGATGGTTGTGTGGCTTCCTGCTCTGCTCTGTCGACGTGGCCAGGCACACAGAATGCCACTCTGAGGTCCGACTCACCACTGACCACCACGCAGTCACAACGAAGGCCTAAAGGGCTTCAATGCCTGGATCACGTGCTGCAAACCATTGCGTGGGGAGCTCAGCAAGGTCCCAGATCCGACAGAGCCCCGCAGCCAGTCAGCAGGCAGGTCTGTGCGTGTGGGGTTTGCCGGAGCTACGTCTGGGGGAGATCGCTGTGATTCTCTCCCCACTGATCTCAGGCTTCCCGGACGTTGGTGCAAGGACAGGACAGAGTTCCGAGGTGGGGGAGGCGAGCTTCCTCTGGGCCTTTCCTTCTGCCCTTTCCAGGCACCGTGTCCCGGAAGCTCTCACAGCTACAGCTGAGCCCTGTGTCTGCCATTCTCCGTCCCCATGTGCTGCTTTCCAGAAGCCCCGCTCCAGCCGAGTCGGCCTGGCCTCGACCCGATGCACGTGCAGCAGAGCTGCTCAAGCTGCACGGAGGGCCGCGCCGGCTGCCCAGTCTGCACCTGCTGCCCGTGGGTGTCTATTCCAGTGTGTCCTCCTTTCCTGGACCACTTTTGATTGCTGGATGCTGGGTTTTAAAACTGCTGGGTGGTGAGAGCTGTCCCAGCATCCACAAGACTGCTGAGCAGGAGGAAGGGACCCCAGGTGGGAGGTGTAGGAGGAACAGAGAAGGTGGTGCACACGTGGGTGCCCTAAGGAATCAGCTGTGTTAAAGAAAATTACGTCCTGTGGGCTCAAGAGAAAGGCGGAAGCAGTGTGCGGCACAGGAGCCCTGAGGACACCCTGCGTTCCCGTGGGTCCTAGAGCCGCAAGCCCCCCACCCCGTAGGGTGCGGGGCACAGGGTGTAACCACGAGAAGGGAGAAGCTGTAGCTGGAAGTCCCCAGCTGTCCAGCAGAGGGCTGGGAAGGAAAGGGGCACAGTGAGTTTCTGCCCTCCTGTGTCTCTAGCATTTAAACCCTGAGGAGCGACAGCAGTGCGGGCACCACACGCCTCCCAACGGCCCCAGCACCCAGGGCAGGCCAAGCACCGCCTCCCGTCCCACTGCTGAGTCCAGCCCAACTCGACACTGGACACATGTGGGATGGGCACAAACGGGGTCACATGTCCATCTGTGCTCCACACTACACGCGTGCAACCATTGGTGTGGCCCATGAGGGTGGCCAGGCCCTTCCCACAACACGTCCCAGGGAAGAGCAGCATCTGAGGGTGTCTGAGGGGCCACACCGCTTCTCCACAGCTCCCCTGCCGGCCACCAGCCTTGGAGACACCACACCATCCTCCAGTCCTGCACTGTGCACACCCTCGGGCCGGGCTCAGCTATTCCTCTCCCTCTGCAGCCTGGGTCCCCAGCGACTCTTGGAGGCCTCGTGGTGGCTTCAGTTTGGCCGGAGAGAGTAAGCCCTTTTCCCAGACACCAGTGGGAAATCCTCTTGGTAAGTGAAAGAAGCGCACGGAGACACAGTCAAAGCACATCCCCCCCAAGAAGTCCCGTTTTATTTTAAAAGTGCACACACCTATATAGGGCCGGGAGGAGGCTGATTGGTTGGGCATGAAATGGGGTGAGAGTTGATTGGGAGAGCCTTGTCGCTAGGGGTCTGGGTGGCGTGTTGAGCGCCGATTGGGTGCAAGTTCGCGCCACCAGGAAGAAGTTATGAGGAGTAAAATCAGGAAGAGAAGCTCGGCCAGCGCCATATTGGCACCTAAGGGGGGGTGACCTTATAGAAAGTGTCTGTCCTTTGCCGTTTTGGGGACAGAATTCCAGTAGTAATGAATGAGTGGTGGTTGTAACCCTCACTTCTCGAAACGACTGGGAAGTCATCGCTAAGCTCTTGCCTGGGCCTCCACCCCGTTCCCTCTGCCGCTTCCTGTGCCTGGACCACTTTGAACGCAGTACTTCTCAAGGGGTTCTCAGCAGATTCCAGCTGCGAGTCCTGTGCTGGCTTACGGGATGCTCCCTCCAGCCCCACTCTAGAGCAAGTGGAATCCACAGTCCACCCCAGCCTGCCAATCTTTTCCTTTAGGGTGATCACAGCTGTGTCCAGTCCAGAGACCTGTGCTCTCCTGGAGGCCAGAGGCCTCTGCGCCTCAGGCACATTTCCTCGTGTTCCAAGCACATCTGTCTCCACAGCCAACTTCCAGCACGGACTGGCCTTGGCACCTGTGCTGACCTCTTCACTCGACTCTGCATGTCCTTCTCCGCACCCCACGCCGCCTGCAGTCTTGTGGCACAGTCTCTACGTTCTTGGCCCTTCGCAGGCTTGAGTACATTCTGGAACGAGCATGTCCATGGCCACAGAGCCCTCTGTCAGTTCTGATGGAAGTCACACTGAGCACATCACTCAGGAAGGACAGGCCTCTGCAGTGCCCCAGCTTCTGATTCCCAAACTGACCACAGCCCCCTTTTCTCAGATTTTCTTCACTTCCGTTCAATATTCGTCTGACATCTTCTGTCAGACCCATTTCTACACAGCTGGCATTTCTCGGAGTCTATAATGAACAGCATCTGTGTTGGTGATGTTTGTTTCTAGCACCTGGAGAGGTGACAATGCTGGTGATGGCCTATGGCCAGCAGCTATGCCATGGCAGGCTGGGGTTCCTCCTCACATACCCACGTCCTCCTCCAACGCTGGCAGCTTCCTTTCCGGCTTCCCAACCCTTGTCTTGCCTCAGCTGCGCTTCTGCTGTCCATGTGGAACACCATGGCTCTGGCACCCTGGCTGTCCACCTCTGGCCTCCCCACCTGCAGCCAAGGGGGTGTCTGTCCAAGGGGCCTTAAGGTCACCTTTGATCAGCCCAAGGAAGCATCTTTCTAAGTCTGCTCAAGCTTCTCTTAGTCGGGAAGGGGTTTTGGACTTTACACATTATTTTTCTGTCTACTAAGATGACATGTGGAGGTGTAAATACAGTGAATTGCACAAACTGATCTCCAAGATCACACAGCCTAGTTGCAGCCCTGGGCCTGGTCCCGCCTGGTTATACCTGCCATGGCCAGCACCACGGAGTACCACTGTTTGGTCTTTGGTTCCAAGGGCTTCAGACATTCAGGAGAGGCTGTGATCATCGTCCTTCCTCTTTTGAGTCGTCCTGGCCAGGCGCTGCCTCCTGGGACAACAAGGGAAGTGCACTTTGCCGCCATGGTCCCGGGGAAACCCGAGACTGCAGTTGCTTCTGCAGGTTCCATACTGGCCGTCTTGGAGCCAGGACTTTCCTTCCACAGCCAAGACCTGAGGCTCTGGTGAGATTTCTCAGACAGACAACTGGGATGGGTTCCTTCTCCCTGCAGCCAATTTGCAAAGGGTGTTCTCCCGGCAGCGTGTGGCATGGACTGGCAGACGTGGCCTTTCAGAACAGACTGGGCCTTGTTGTTGGGAGGCTGCATGGTGACGTGAGTAGCCTGCCTGCTTTCCTGTCCCCGACTCAGGGCTAACTCCAGCTCTGCGACTGCACTTGATATTTTGCTCTTCGTTCAGTTCTGCTTGCCTTGAAGTCTTTCTCTAAGATGGCTTTCCAGCATCCAAGCTGATGTGCATTTGTCATTCAATCAAAGATGCCTTCGCGTGTCCACGTCTCCCTGTGTGGTGGAGCAGAGGAACCGCTCCACACTGAGCCATTTTTACCCATTTGACCTTCAGGTTACTTAAGTTAGTTTCCAAGCATGCACTGATTTTCCATGCACCTTTTTCCTCTCCAACTTTCACCTTCGTCCCACCTGGTCTGGGAACGTGCCCTAAAGGATTCTGCCCTCAACACCTGCAGTCTTGCTTCAGGACTTGGTGAAAGCCGACTTCAATATGGCCCTGGAGAGGAAGGTGGCAGGGTCGCTGGAGGCTCTGGCACACGCTGAGCATGCACCTGCATTACCTGCTCTGGCATTTGACACCTTCACGAATTTTCTCATACTGTTTCTGAATATTTGTTGGGTGCTGGACCTGAAGTCCTAATGTCCTTCTCTCCAGGGCAACGGAAGTTTTTGAGGCAATTCATCTCTCTTCTTGCCCATTCTACATGTTTTCCACTATTCCTTTAAATTTCAGTGTGAGTCGATTTTATAAAGACCACGTGGATTTATCCACACTCTATTCTGTTCATCCAGCCAAGAACCTTGTTCCAAGAACCTTTCTGGCTCATATTCCTGCTTTCCCAAAGAGAGTCCCCTAGAAGGTCCTTTATAGGCAGTATCTTCAGCAAGTGATACCTCAATGTCTTTTTTCTTTTTTTTTTTTTTAAAGAACCTGGGTATGTAACCACTGGGTCACATATCATTACTTTATTTTGGGACACAGCCTCATTAAGTTGTTTAGGGCCTAAGTCGCTGAGGCTAGCTTTCAACTTGTGACCCTTCTGCCTCAGCCTCCGAGTCACTGGGACTGCAGGTGTTGGTCACCACATCTGGCTCAATTTCTAATTAAAAAAAATATCATTCACTTCATTTAGAGTAACTTTAAGATATAATTCATAAACCAAAAAAAGTCACCCTTTAAAAGCGAACAGTGTTACGTGCAGAGTCGTGTGAACATCGCCGCTACCTGCTTCAGGACATTTTTACCACCCAGAGAGCAAGAGCCAACACCCACCCAGGCCCCAGCAGCCATCTGCTGTCTGGCACTTCATGCAAGTGGAGTCCCACAGAGGTGGCCTGCTCCCCGCTCCAGCATGCCATGCATCTCCAGCTTCGCCCCGGATCTGGTGCGGGTCAGCGTCCCTTCCTTTATTGGTGGCACAACACTCCACCTTGTTTCTCCAGCGTCTGCTGGACGCTGGGCTCTTCCCACTTCCTGGCTGTCATGTACAATGCTGCTGTGCGGGCTGTGTGGGGACAGGGTTTTCAGGTCCCTCGTGTTCTGGTCAGCTTTTCACTGCTGTGACCAGAAGATCCCACAAGAACAGCGCAGAGGAAGAAGTCTATTTGGGCTCACAGTTTCAGAGGTGCACCCTGCTGCTCAGGGCCTGAGGCGAGGCCAAGAGCGTGGCTCACAACGGCCAGGAGGCAGAGCGCTCCCTGGCCAGGGGCAAAAGATAGACCCCAGAGGCACCCCCCAGCCTGCCTAGTCACCACTCGTAACCCATGCAGGTGGTGTGACTCACCGACGAGGGCACAGCTCATAACCCGATCCTTTCACCTCTGAATGTTCTTACTGTCTTACCGATGAGCATGTGGGGACACCTCATATACAAACCACAACATTTCACCCCTGGCCCCCAAGAGCTCACGTCCACCTCACAATGCCAAACATGACTGCTCCATTTCCAAGACCCCACGGTTCTACAGTTCCAGCACTGCCGAAAGTCTAAGTCCAAAGTCTTGTGAGACACGAGGCACATGCAAGGATGTTCTCCTCTGTGAAAGTCAGAACAAGTCACATGTATCCTCACAGTGGCACAGAGTGAACATTGTCACTTCACGAAGGAGGAACGGGGCAGAACCACAGCAACCGAAAGTCAGCCGGCAAACAAACCTGGCCCGGGGCAGGTGACGCTCTCTTCACAGAGCTGCCCAGCTCTGCCTGTGGCCCTGCGGGTTGCAGCCCCGTGGCCTTTCCTGCAGCTTGGCACAGCAGGTGCCTCCTGTCACTGGCGTCTCTCAGCCTCAGGGTCTGCACAACAGCTTCACCTTCCCTCTCATGTCTCCAGGCGTCGCCCTCTCAGTGGCGCCTGCAGGGACTCCAACTCGCTACACTTCCCCTGGCCTCGCTTTTGAGATCTCAGTGGAAGCCTCCATACCCCCAACTCCAGCATCCTGCAATCCTGCAGAACCAGAACCACATGTCTGCCGCCAAGGCTGCCACCATCTCGAGCAGTAGCCAAGCCTCCCAGGACCCTGGCTGCAGCAGCACCTGAGTGCCTGGGCGGCTGAGCATGGTGAGACAACCTCCTAGGCCCCCTGGCAAGCAGGGTGCCCCACCCGCCTCTTCTCAAAAGAATTTCTACTTTTATACCCTTAAGCCTGAGATGAGTGTGGTCTTGCCAATTTGTGAGATGCCTCAAGTTGTCTCTCCTCTCACGTCTATAAGGTACTTAGCATTTCTTTCTCTTTCACAACTACATCTTCTTGGGCCCAGTTTTACACACATTTAAGGCCAAACTGCAAGTTTTCCAACTCTTTGCACTCTGCTTTCTGTTCCCAATTATCACAGTATAGTTGCTAAAAGCCATCAGCAATACCCATGCCACCCTCTGAATGCTGTGCTGCCTTGAAATTTCTCTACCCAGATTCATTAGTCTACAACTTTTGAATTCAGTCTCACATAAAGTCTCAGGACATAAGCAAAATGTAGACGACTTTTT
This sequence comes from Sciurus vulgaris, assembly GCF_902686455.1. NCBI lineage: Eukaryota > Metazoa > Chordata > Mammalia > Rodentia > Sciuridae > Sciurus > Sciurus vulgaris. The sequence continues at coordinate 1,605,205 of NC_136478.1, forward strand.
GGCAGAAGGTAACACAAATGGCCTCCAGCCCAGGAGAGTCCTCCTTCTCGGAGACATCACGAGCTGTCTGTACTGCCCACAGCTGGACGAGCATTCTGGTCTTCGGAGCTCCCTCCAGTACCACCCCCTCCAGCCTGCACCTCCGAACTTTTCCAAGTTCCTTCAACAAACCAGTTCAAACTGTCAGGTTAGTCACTGCAACAAACCCACTTCTTGGCTACCCATTTCTGTTTTGGTCAGGTTTCCACTGTTGTGACCAAAAGACATGACGAGAACGACTTAGAAGAGGAAATGTTTCTTTTGGTTCATGGTTTTAGAGGTCCAGTCCATGACTGGCTGGCTCCACTGCTCTGGGTCAGAGGTGAGACAGAACATCAAGGTGGAAGAGCATGGCAGAGACAGCCAGGAAGCGGGGGCGCAAGTGGGCATGCCATGCTCACCAGGGACCAAAGATAAAAACCCCAAAGACACGCACCATGACCACCTTCCTCCAGCCACACCCTGCGTGCCTGCAGTTACCACCCAGTGGTGAGGTCACAGCTCTCACAACCTGTTCATCCCACCTGTGAGCAGTCTTGCACTATCTCACACATGAGCGTCTGGAGGACACTACACATCCAAACCATAAGACCTCAGGTGGTCATCTGGAAGGAACTGCTGGTCACGTGAACTAGTCACCAGCATTTCTGAACAAGTTTCCTGAAGAGCCAGCTCTGTGCTGAGAGCTGTTCTCTCAGACCCTGGCTTCATGGAATGCAGTCTGCTGCCCTCTACCCACCACAGGAGGTCTGCTCGCTCTTGGTCTTTCACGTCCTCTCAGCAAGGGTTTATTCTGGTTCACACCAGCTGGTGTACCTTCTGGATCTCAGTATCCTCTTTCTTGTTCACCTAGACGTGCTGCAGGGTTCCCTCCCTGAAGAATTCTGTGCCGTGGGCCCTTCTCCCTCCCAGATCCTGCAGCATGGCCTACCTGAGGTTAGTGCTAGGAGCCTTGATTTCTCCCCCAGGCCCAGCTGCAGAAGTGACCAGACGCCCACAGGTAGACATGGCCTGAAGGAAGTTGCCCTGTGCCCCTCAGCCTGCCCTGGTGGACATGACCCAGGCCAGGAGCCCTGAGAGGGTGGAGTGAGCACAGCTGTGACAGTTTTAGAAGGCAACTTTGAACTCTTTCCAGAAAAAGTACTAGGCACCATATTCTGAGTCAGCAAGTACAATTTTACTGGAATTTCATAAACCCTACTAATGTGGCTGCCAAACAGTGTGGGAGGAAGCGGGCCAGGCACTGCTGGTCACCTGTAATTCAAATCACCCCTTGCACGTCCATTTGGAGCTGCTTCTGCTTTTCAAAAAATGGCAGATGTTGAGACAAACCCCTCTGGATAAGACCCCGGGGCGTGCCTTCCAAAGGCTGGTGTATCTGTGATGGGACAAGACACCCAGGGCCAGGGATGTGCTTCTGAGTCTTCCTCGACACTGAGGTGGGACTCCTGGCTGTCTCCAGGGACGCTCCCAAACACCTGCCACCACTGTGGAAGCCTGGGCACGAGTGGCTCCCAGAGCAGTGGGGGCCCGGAAACAACCAGGCTGGTGTCAGGCCCCACCCTGGGCAGCACCTCTCCAGGTGAGAGAGCACTGAAGCGGCCTTGGTCATAAATACAGTTTATTTCATTAAAAATGCATAATTACAGTGTGTGGGAGGGCACCTCCCTAGAAAAGTAGGTAAGCAATCTTTCCATCAAAACCGCTAGCCATCTCTTGCAAACGCGTCCCCATGATGCTGAAAAGAGCACACGGCAAAAGCCCTCAGCTATGCCACTGTTTTTCTTTTTTTTTTTTTCCAATTTTCTTTTTTGTTATAAACACCATAGCAAATTAAAAAAAGCTGTTTAAACAAAACATCGTCATTCTTGACTTTCCAAGTGTGCTCAGCGCGCTCGGCCCCGTGCTCCCCTGCCCAACCCAGCAGCGGGACTCCAACCAGGGCCCTTCTGGCAGGGACAGCCAGCACACCCCAGCAGGAGGCGGCCTCCGGGTGTGCTGCAGAGAATCTGCACAGTCGCTTCCAGGCCCGGGTGAGAACAGGCGCGCAGGAGACAAAGGCTGCTGGCTGATCCAGGCACAGCGCAGTACTGGTGGCAATGTCCCTCCTGCCTCACTGTATCTGGATTGCTCCATGTTCCAGCTGCATTTCAGGCTGCAGGGTGGGCTGCAGGGTCTCAGCCGCCTGCAAGAGGAACAAAGGAGGGCTTTCCTGAAAACACATGTGCCAGCACAGGTCCCAGTCACTCCCTTGTCATGCAGCAGCCGAGGACCTTCATGCAGAGTAGACAACACACAGGCAGGGCTCCACAGAGCTCCAGGATCGCCATCACCCCGACTTCAGTGCAGTACGCGGGACACCTCAGCACTGCAGCGACACTGACAGACCCAGCCCAGCCCACCTCTCCTGCACGCGCCCTCGGGACACAGTGGCTACAGCCAGCTCCCCATGCCCTGGCCTGGGTGTACTGGGGGAGTAAACAGGATTAGTTGGTGTATGTCCTTAGTGGACACATCTACCTAGAACCTCAGGTAGCACATTACTCTCCAACATTCCAAAAAACACTTCCGAGAGAGCTACCTTTGCTCCCTTGAAGACAGGTTCTAAGCAGCAACGTACATCATGGACCTATGTGCAAGTCACAGCTTCGTCCTGAGGAAGATACACCACCCTGGAGGACGTCACCTCCTTCCCCATCAGCGCCCAGAGCACACGGAGTGGAGTAAACCATCCAGGCTTCTGTGTGCACCCAGAGGTGCAGCTGAAGAGTCAGGAACAGTGGCCACGTGGGAAGAGACAGGACAGACCGAAGAACTGCCCAAAGGCTGAGGTGCCCAGGGGAGCCGGCACTCGACAACTCGGACCGCAGTCTAGGGCTGCACTTTCCAAGAACTGATGACACGCGACATGCTGCTTCCCTAAGAGGGAGGGGCTTACACTTCAGGAGGAAGGACCCAGCACAGCACTCACCCACACTGTCAGCAGAAGCCCCGTGTGGCTGGGCAGGAATCACAAAAAGGGATGAGCCAGTGTGGGAGGCCAGGCCACACCATCGCAGGGTGTGGCCCCCGAGTTCCTGCAGAAGCGGGGGAGTCTGAGGGTGCTGATGGTAAGGCATGGGGACAGGCCCTGGCCTGGGACTGAAAGTCTTTCCCTGGGAAAGCCACCTGCCCAAAGCCCACAGGCAGGGCCATCACGGGCAGAGCAGCCGAGCTACCCAAGGAAGCACTGACAGAATGTGGAGGGACCGCAGCCATGGAGGTCAAGAGAACCTGCCAAGCAGGCCACGGAGCAGCGGCTGGGGTTCTCCTCCCACCACTCCCTCCTGGCGGGACTGTCACACCTTACATTCCTTCTCAGTTATCTCCGGTGGCGTCAGCCAGAGTGAAAGCTGACCACCCTGCCTGGCGTCTGGCCCTGCTCCTCCGGCACGGCTACGAGGCCTAGTGGAAAGCAGCCACAAAGCCTGGGGGCCCGGCCCACATGCTCCCCACACAGGAGTGACCCCCATGAGCCCCTTCACTGGCACCCGTGTTCTTGGACTTGGCCCACTGCAGCCTGGCTGGGATTGGGAGACTCGTGAGACAGGGTTCTGAGGTCACCAGGGCACTGCCAAGACCCTCAGGCTCCAACACCTGGTCACCAAACTGCCCTTGGGCAACCTGCTTGGCTCTGCTGAGCCCCACTTCTTCAGCAACTGCCTCAGAAGAGGATCTGCTTTCCCCAAGGGCTCGGGACCAAACACCCAACACAGACTCTCAGAAGTCTGGGGCTGCCATTCCACACACCCAAGGCTGATCACAGTGAGACACAAGCAGATCACCAGCTCTGGAACACAGACAGGAGAGGAACAGACCCACCACCCACAGCCAGAATTTGCCAGAAGGGCTGGGCAAGCTAGAGGCAGAAGTTGGACACAGGCCCAGGCCTGTTCCCAAAGTGAGGGGTACGAGGTTGTCCTGCCTGTGGTCAGATCAAATAAAGCCCCTCGAATCAGAACACCTCTGACTTCAGCCTCAGCAAGGTCAGGGGTCTGAGCTCTAGCCTCACCATCTGGGCTCTGTGTGGTTTCAGATGGCACAGTAGCCTGTTTCCTCCCGGTGGACTCCTGGCCCTCTCAGGACCAGTGTAAGAGCAGGAATATACCCTAACTTCAGAGCTAGCTGCAAACACACCCGCCAGTCACAGAAACTGACGGTGCCACTAGGAGCTCAAGTCATCAGGCTTCCCAGTGTCGGTCCACACTGGTCCCTGAGACGGGGCAGCCCAGGAGAGGCCACAGGCCCTCTTCTCCGACACCTGCCTGGGCAGCTCTGTGGCCCCTCCAATGTCCACAGCACTGAGTCCTCACAAGCATTCCCAAAGGTGCCTACGCTGGGCTGAGCACTGCAGTTTCCAGCTTCTACGAGAAGCCTGATCACAGCCAGCCTAGGGCAGGGCCCAATCCTGCACCGCAGATGACCAGAGGTGGGGCTGAGCAGGTCCCCGGCAAGGGGAAGGCCAAGCCCACAGAGCTCTGCAGAGGACCTCAGACCCTGGGCAGAGGTGCACTAAGGCAGGCGAGGTGCAGACCAGGGCCACCTCGGGTCTTCTGTGTTCCCTCTCCAGCCAGAGGCAAGCTCTGTCCATCTGCTGGGACTGGCTGGGGTCAAGCATACTCACAGCCCATGGACCACAGGAGGGCTGACCTGCAGCCTGCCCCACAGAGGTGTGATGCTTGACAGGAGGGGCAATGAGCTCTCAGGGAAATGGGGACCTGGGCCAGGAGTGAACTCTGAGGAGAGGAAAACAGGGCAGAACTTCATTCTTGCTTCTGAATTCAAATAAGCCTTTCCTCATGTCAAGTATCACTTGAAACCTGGAACTGGGCCAGGATCTAACCTCTCACCTCCATGTTTCCAGGCACTTATAAAAACAGATTACCCAAAAGTGTCTTCATCTGAACTGTGAGCTTTTCAATAGTCAACTACCTTCCCCCAGGAGAAAGTCAGACAGAAAGCCTCAAAGCTGTGTGAGCACTGTGCAAGCCCAGGCCCATCCACAGGAGGGCATCCTTTACTGGACTCACCTGTGCTGTGGCTGTGTGGTCGCTTACAGGTGCCAACTGAACGTACTGCACCTGGATGTCACTACCCTGGAGAGGCGACCCATCCACTCCAGTTGCGGCAGGGTCCGAGGAGGCCACGGCAATCAGCTGAGCACCCTGAAGCACCTGGAGGGACAACATTGGACAGACCCAGGCTCGTTAGTACAGCATGGCCATCAGAGCTGCGGGGACCACCCTCTTCCAGACCAGGACCAGGGCAGCTCCAGGTCCACACAGGGTCCCACGCTGGCTCATGGCCCATGTCAGAGCAGCATCTGCCTCTGTGAGCAGCAACACTGCTGAATGGGCCCAGATGCGGCCAAGTCTGCCTGCTCTGCCCATGCCCACCGCAGACAGCACACTAGGCGGGATTTTAAAGCCTTAAGTAAAAAGCAAGCTAAGGCTTCCAGAGAGTCAGCCCAAGGGACCTGCGGAGGGTGCTCCTGGAAATGTTGACACAGAATCAGGAGCCCATGTCTCTCTCCCAGGACCTGACAGGCAAGGGCAGGAAACACAGCAGAAACAGAAGTGTAAGCTTAGCACTCAGACTCTCAAGATCACGTGCAGCAGAGCAGATGCCAGCAATTCTGGCTGCAAAGGGCCAAGCAGAGAGGCGCCTCTGGGGAGACGGGTGGACCAGATGCCCAGGGCAGCTTGCAACCACACAGTCCTCTGTCCAGTCGGTTGCTTCGCTCTGCCCTCCTGACCCTGCATAACCCAAAAGCATGCCTGGAATGTGTCCAGGAGGCAACAGCAGGGTCTTGGATGAGATCAGGGTGAACCCCACCCCATCACCACCCTGCACTGGGGCCCAGGCAGCCCCAGTCAGGACAGCCCAGAGCAGGCAGGATGGGGCCTCTGTCTCCAAGGGTGCTGGATGCTCACGAGCCCAAGCTGCCAGGAGCCGTGGAGTTTTTACTCAGACCTAGGTGCCTCCCCAAGAGGGCCAGAGATCCACCCTGAGCTCACACACAACTGTGGCTTATGCACCTGTCCCCAGGAGGCAGCAGGCTGACACAGCCCAAGAACCTAAGAGCAGCTGCACCTTGTGACGTACCCTACTGTGCTTCTGAACCATGCTGTTGGAGAACGCACTCTTTAAAGCAGCACACACCACACCAGTACATGCTTGCTCCACAGTCCAGGCCAGGGTTGGCAAAGCAGGGCCTCAGACCAGGACACTGCCTGATTTTGCACCAGGTGTTCTGGTTTCCCATGGTTCTGAACAAGTAAAGAGCCTTTTTAAATGGAGTGGTGGGAAAGAATCAGAAGAATGCCCTGTGACAAGACTGCCATGGCTTGGTGCAACATCTCCTCCAAACACCCTGCAACTGCTGCCACTGTGGCGCTGGTGAGGGGACACCCTGCAGGCTGACACCTGGCAGCCCCTTCAGGAAGTTGCCCACCGTCCTGCTCAGGATGTGCAGGAGTGCTGGGCACAGTCCTGCTTCCAGTTCCGTACTGTTTGCTGAGGGAGGCCCCGCAGACTCCCCTCAGAACAAGACGTCTGGGGTGACACCCCCCCGCTGGGAAGGGAGCAACAAACCAACAGTGACGCCTCATGCCCAGCCCTCAGGGCCACCTCTCTGAACCAGCTCCTTGCTGCTCTCCCAGGGCTCCAGCATGTGAGGGGGTGCAGGCTTCCGCTCAGCCTCACATTCCGCTGGCCATTCCACTGATCACAGTCATTACTGAAGAGCACAGGCTTGGTGACAAGTGGCACAGGGCTGCATGCAGGAGGGACAGGTTGGCAACACTCAGCCTCTGACCTTCTCCATAAACTGTGGTGTGTCCAGCATTAATTACAAAGAACAAAGGAAACCAAAAAACTACATGTCTACACCACTGGTTTCCAAGCAAGTTCAAAACCCAACAAAGACACGAGCCTGCCTGGTACCTACATCCAAAACAGATCTGCTGCCACAGTGCACCCAACAGCACCCGGCACTGCCTGCCCCCAAGGAGCACCAGGCAGAGCCGGGCAAGGCCTGGCTGCACACACTGCGCTGGTAGCAGTCAAGCACGTTAGACAGAGCTCAGCCCCCTCCTGGGGAAAACAGCGAAACGCAATGATCCGGGGTTTTAGCTGTTTCTCAAGAATCCATCGACAAAAACGTGTAGGGCCCTTCTTCTGTTTTGACTCACCAGGTGGAGTTTTATCACTTCTGCCTCAGAACTAGACTTTTCCAGGCAATGTGGTTCTGCTTTAACCACGCAGCTCCGTTTAAAATAAAAGTGAGAATTTCAGGAAAACGTAGACAGGGCTCTTGTTTTGGGAGCAGGGGCTTTTTGGTCAGGTGGGCTGGAGACCTGGTTGCTGGGACTTTCCTTCTGCTGACCTGACTGAACTGCCCACATCCCCTGGGGTCCTGGAGGCTCACCCCAGCTGAGGAGCAGGGACAAGGCAGCACCTGAACAGCTGCAACCTCAGGGTCAGGACCGTCCCTACACATGCACTTCCCATTAATGAATGCACCAGGCAGCTCTGTGAGTCGAGTTCATCTGAGTTTTTAAGCTCCGTACCCAGGGAGGGCTTCCTAAGGTTCTCTTCTCGGGAAGGTCCCAGCTCCGCCCCCGCCCCAGCCCCCGTCCAACAATGCTGCTGGGGAAGTCCTGCACCCACCCCTGGCCTCATCCACCAGTCCCAGCTCACACTGCACCTTCTTCAGCAGTGGGGCCTCCCCTCCCACCTGGTGTGCTCCACGCTGAGCGGTGGGCCCAAGCCCATCAGGGAGGCAGATGCAAAGGCCCTGCCCAAGAGGGCTGGTGGAGGGGTGCACCACAGAAGGCAGGGCCAGGGGCTCCACTATTGACACTGCTGTTTGGAGTCCTTTGCTGTTGGGGCATATGGACCTGCGTGGGAAGCTCTGTGACAAGAGCAGCATGTGGGGCAAGGAGGGGGACACTATAGGGAGGGAAAGTGAGTCTCAAGGGCCTGGCAGAGAGCGCGAGGAGCCACCAGGGGGCACAGCCCATCCAGGAAAGGCAGGAGAGGTCAGAGGGTCTGGGCTGTGGAGTCCAGAGCTGGCAGTGGAGAAGCCATCAGACCTGGGCAAGGCAGTGACAGCGGAGACCTTGAGGTGACAGTGACCCTGTGCTGCCCATGACTGATGGCTTCAGCCCTGCCTGACTGCTCATCCCGTTCCATCTCCACTTCCCCAGCACGTGCTCCCTGGCAGTTCAGCATAAGGTGCCGTCCCGTACAGTCCTTGCAGGCTTGGTCCCAACCACCAAGGAAATGTGGTGCATTTCCTCTCAAGGCTACAGCTTCTGAGAGCAGAGGACAGCCAGCCATCCCAGCCTTAGAGGCAACTGTGGGGCAGCAGGGGTGCTGTGGGGCAGCCTGCACACAAGTGCCAGCCATCCGGTCTCCAGGTCTCAGTCTGGCTGCCTGAGACGTCCTCAAAAGTGTCAGAAGAGGGCACAGGGTCTCGCCCAGCACAGACCCTGGCTCGGCAGGTGCTCAGCGTGATGGGGACGTGGATCCTGGTCCTGGCTCTAACCTGCACAAGGCAGCTGGGCGCAATCCTCTCCACATCTCAGGAGCATTCATCCATCGGTGGGGCTAGCATAGCCGGATTTTTTTTTTTTTTTGCTTTTTAATTTTGGCATGAAGAGAAAAAACAAAAACAAAACAAAAACACCTCACTCAAAATAACATCAAGTTCCCTAAAACTCCAGTATACTGAAATGAGACATCTGCTCCAGAATGAGGACTACTTTGCAAATCCCAACATCTAACAATGCTCAAGGGCACCAAGTCTAATAGCACCCAGGGCCAGGGTGGAGTGGCCCTTGGATGGGAGACAGGGTCAAAGCCCATGGCAGGCAGTCAGGCTATGGCTGCTGGACCCTCCCCGCCCCCGAGACAGACGTCAGCAGAACAGCTGGTCACACTCGGAGACGCACACCATGTGGAGAAGGGGACCCACCGAATGACAAGAGGAGGCTAAGGGCGAAGAGCAGCAGGTACCAAGTGGGTGACATGCAAAGAAGGCAGGGAAGGGCCACGCCCATGGCCTTTCCTGGGCCCTGCTCACAGGGAGGGCCAGTGCTACCTGAGCCAGCAGCCCTAAAGAAACACTCAGGAAATGCAAAGCGAGCATCTTCAAAGAAACCTGGGACTGGGGAAGAAGAAAGGCACTACAGGAGAGCTGCCTGTGACCCACATGGACACACTCACACTCTCAGGCTGAGGAAAGGAGGGGGCCAGGCCCAGAAAGGCCCGGACCCTCCGTGGCTCCCACAGGATGCACTTAATAAAGCCTTCATACTACTGAGATTCCCTGTGACCCAAACCCACCAAATCCACCAAATATGCCATCAGACATGCTTCTGCACACCTGCTCACGCAGACCCTCCCACCGCGCGGCTCAGCCACACTTCCACACCCTGCCTCCAGCACCTGTGGCCCCAAGCCCCCGCTCAGCCCCCAGGCTTCTATGGTAACTCCCCCGGTGTGCATGGTGGTAGCTGCCAAGCTCTGCAGAGTGGGTTGTTGTTTACCTTGTCTAAGCTCCTGGGGGCCAGGACCCTATGATGAGCAGGCCCAGCCCGCTGTCCCTCTGACCCAGCACTTCTTCACGCAGGGCAAAGGGCAAGTTCCTGGAAGACGCTGCCCAGATAATTAAGACTTGCAAACCTGGGTCACATTGTTTCTAATGGCAACTTCAAGTGTGGCCTATCCCCAGTGGCCAAGGCTGGGAAAGATGAACCTCGGCCACTGAGTCATGGGGAATGGAGGCATGGGATTCTGGTCAGAGCTTGTGCCAGCGAAGCTCACGACTCTCAACTAGAAAAGACCTGAATGGGGAAGGGCAGAGGCTAAGGACTGGGTGGCGACTCCTCAGAACCACAGATGGAGTCTCTGGGTGAGTGGAGGAAGCAGAAGGAAGGGACCAGCCCCTCGTGGCCAGCTCCACTCAGCCTGGCTTGTGTATGTCTGCATAAATGTAGAAAAGCTCAAGCAAGTTAAAATCCCAAGCTAAAATATTAGGTATAAGAGCCTAATTATGATTTTGCAATTATTTCGCATTTTAAAATATTCTTCAGTAAGTGTGTTTAAGATCAAATTGCAACTACTCCGAATGAGTGGGCAGAATCAGGCAGCTTGCCTTTGGTCCTGGCTAACAGTCACTCAGAGGGCACCCAGGGCATCCCACACGACCCCATGAGCATGTGAAGAAGTGACCGTCACATGGTCCGTGCGGCCAGCTAAAGCTGAAGAGACGGAATGTCTGAAAACTCAGGCGTTGAAGGTGCAGGTCATAACAAAGGCGAACCATGACCAGAGTGACTGGCGAATGAAGGGAGGAAATGTTCTCAACGGGGATCTACTGCAGAAGTCACACCTTTCAGCACCTCCACTGTTGGCTTCTGGTAAGTGCAGCAGAAAAGGCTGGCACCCCCCACGTGTGCAGGACTGACTGCTCCCCTCTGCTGCACCACCAGGTCACACAGGCAGAGGCCTGGGGAAGACACGTGGATGGTAAAGATGACCCCAAGTGGGAAGGAGAGGCCTAGTGACCATCTGCTGCTGTCACACGCGCTCAGATGGGTTGCGCATCAGGAAGACGTGGTAGAAAAGACCCTGCCCCTTTGAGGCTCCTCAGGCTGTTTCCTTGAACTTCGAGTTCGAATGACAGAGGGCCCACGGCACCCTGGGCTTCTGCAGTTGCCAGCATTCCTTGGAGCACAGCACTGGCCACAGTCCCTGGAGGTTAAGAGGCCACACCTCTAGTCTCCAGGGTTCAGAAAGAGGAAAAGAAAGGCAAGAGAAGACAGTGCACTTCTAACATCCTAGGCACCAGGTGACAGGCAGACTTAAAGGACGTCACAGAACCCAGGTGGCACCGCCAGGCTCCCACCTGGACCAGGCCTCAGAGGCCCAGGCCCTGCAGTGGGGAATGTTGGCCATAGCACAGCTGAGCACCACGGCAGTCCTCCAACATGGGCTTCCTTCGAGCGTGAGGACAGCTGGCCTTCGTAGCTAGCTGGCTCTTGGCAAGTCCTTCTGAGAGCAGGAAGAGGCTATTTCCAGTCAACCAAGGCCAAGAGTTCAAGTTGCCTGCAGATGGTTAGGGTCAGGTGTGGACAATTCTTTAAGGGAGTCTTTCTCCAGGTGACACAACACCCAAGAATCGACACTGTGCTCCAGGAGGCCCAGGGAGTGTGGCTGCAGGGCAGGAAGCCCAGGCCCACCTGCTCCCACACTCCAGGCCACACAGGTGGCTCCACGGGAGGAAGAGGTGGCTGGGGTCTGTCACAGTGACCCCTCAGTCCTCGCTGCTCCAGAGAAGGAGGTCCAGCTCAAACTCCATCAATGACACATTCAAACTTATCAAATGCTATAAGTAAAAACTGCAATTGCTCATAGCAAGGTAAGGCGCAGGCTTTCTGGTACCTCACAGCACTGTAGGATGGGTCCCTGCACCACCGGCAGCCCAGGCACTGTTCTCACAGGCCCTGCAGATGCTACTCTGAGCCCACAGCCACCCTGGGCTGGATCACTGCCCACCTTTGCAGGCAGGAAACTCAGCCTCCAAAACTGGACTCACACTGTCTTACTGTGTATCCCACAAACCCCACCAGCCCCCGCTCCCCAGTCCTCAACAGGAGGGGAGGCAGAGTCCACACCTCCCACAGTAGGGTGCCCTCTGCCCCAGCAGAGGCCACATGGCACTGAGGCCCTGAGGAGGACTCCAGTGTCGAGCAGACCAGGGTCAGGAGCTCTCACCTCTGCTATGGACCACCCCTGTGGGGCCAGCAGAGGACTCAGCACTCAGCATCCTCCACCAAATGGGACACTGGGCACCTTGTGTGTTAGAAAATGGAGCACATGGGTCCCAGCAGAAATGCCCCACAATCACCCAGGACAACCTGGAGACAGCAGACACAGGACTGCTTGGGAAGGTGTGGTCCCCACAGAGCGAAGCCTGGACCTTAGCGCACACAAGGAGCTGAGAAAGCTCCTCCCCACAGCTGCGACCAGTGGATGAGGGAGAGCAGGAGCTGGGGTACACCAGCACACCACAGAGGAGACCCTGCTGGGGCACGCCCTGGCCAGGGGCCACATCAATCAAACCTCAATGGCTGGGTGGGAATACAGTATCCCAATTGTCAGAAGAGACCCCATGACCCCATCCTTCAGCCTAAACCTTCCAAAAGGACCCTATGCGCTGGACAGTGCAGGAGACCCAGGATGGGAGGGCCAGCCGGGACCTCCAGGCCACAGAGCAACAGCACCAAGAAAGGCATGCAGCTGATGCAGCCCCGGCGCTGGTGCCTGGCACGGGCATTGTCTCCTCCGTTATTAGCTGCCATTTGCCACTGAGGAGACGGCACCTCAAAGGTTTATTTGCCTAAGATCACAGGGCCCATAAAAACAGGCGAAAACAGAGGAGGCCTTGATGCCCTTCTCCAAACCATCCTCGCCTGTGACAGACCTGTCAGGAAACGTGGAAAAGCACTGCCCCGCAAGCGGCACCAAGAGGCCTGGAAGCCCCGCCTGACTTCAGGAATGATTTCCCTTCAAGAACAAGAACACCGTTCACACCGAATCCTTCCACACCAGCTTCTGTTCCAAGGGGAACTAGCTTTCAGAGGAGGCTCAGCTTCTGGGTAGCACTGTCTCTGCAGAGCACTAACCACATCCCCACATTGTGCCCACAGCACCCCAAAAGGAGACATTCAGAAAAGGACTCACCAGTAGGTGGCATCATTAAGACCCTTTCTTCATTCTTTCTTTTCCTATTATGACCAATTTTTAAGGAGCCAAACCTCCTTTCGTTCACTGCCTGGGGTGCACACAGATGACCGAAGGCCAAGCCGCCCAGCGGTTACTGTTGGCTGCTGGTGCCACATCCCTCAACCCCTGGATTTGCTGCTTTACTGCCTTTGTCCCACTTTTCCTCGCCTTGGCCACCGTTCCTGGACCACAATTCACACCACTGTGACTCTAAAGGCTTCTAGGACTTTCTGGGAATTACATTAAAATGTACAGTGTAAACTCCACATAGTTGAAAATCTTTTAAAAACTACTTAATTATAGCAGCTTAAATCTACGAGCTCTTGAGAAAGACACAAGGTCATCTATGTAAACATGGGTTGCAAATTCAGTGCAGTATGTTGTAAGACGTCCTTGAAAGACAGCAGAAAAGCAGGACAGAGAGCAGAGGGGACCCCTGGAGCAGCTGGCACACAGGGGGACCCAAGCACTGTGCAGCGGGGCAAGGGCAGAGGGTCATCGCCCACCCTTTAAGCACCTGGCTCCTGCCTCAGCCTCACAGAACACCGTCAGGCGCCTCACTGCAAAGGCCGGCCCCTCTGGCGCTCAGTGTCTGAGAACCCTTGGTTTTATTTTTCAGAATCTCCTGCAGATCCACACCAAGTTGAGCGGGGTGTTGTGTTCCTCTGAAACAACACTCTTTCACAATTATCTGGTTAGTCTGGAAAACAAAACTGTTCTGAGCAGGGTAACTTAATAGGCATGAAAACTGGCCAAATGATAAAATAACAGAATTTCCACAAATGAAAAACAAGAAAGGCTGAGCTGAACAGATTCAGCGGAGAAAGGCAGCACCCTGGAACACACACTGCTTGTCTAGATCAGAAGCAGAGCTCCTTTAAAAGGAGAAGGTTCCGAGATCCTTCATCTTATAGAAGAAAAAGCGGGTCCAAATCTTCAACATGTCGGCTTAGGACCAGACTTCCTTAACAGGACTCCCACAGCACAAGAAATAAAAGCAAGAATCAATAACTGGGATAGATTCAAACTAAATAGCTTTCTCTCAGCAAAGAAAACTATCAGCAATGTGAAGAGAGAGCCTACAGAGTGGGAGAAAATCTTTGCCACTCATACTTCAGATAGAGCACTAATTTCCAGAATATATAAAGAACTCAAAAAACTCTACACCAAGAATACAAATAACCCGATCAACAAATGGGCTAAGGAAATGAACAGACGCTTCACAGAAGATCTACAAGCAATCAACAGATATGAAAAAATGTTAAACATCTTTAGTAATAAGAGAAATGCGAATCAAAACTACACTAAGATTCCATCTCACCCCAATTAGAATGGAGATCATCAAGAATATAAGCAACAATAGGTGTTGGAGAGGATGTGGGGAAAAAGGTACACTCATACATTGCTGGTGGGGCTGCAAATTAGTGCAGCCACTCTGGAAAGCAGTATGGAGACTCCTCAGAAAGCTTGGAATGGACCCACCATTTGACCCAGCTATCCCACTCCTTGGTCTATACCCAAAGGACTTAAAATCAGCACACTACAGAGATGCAGCCACATCAATGTTCATAGCTGCTCAATTCACAATAGCCAGACTGTGGAACCAACCTAGATGTCCTTCAATTGATGAATGGATAAAGAAACTGTGGTATATATATGTACACAATGGAATATTACTCAGCCATAAAGAATGATAAAATTAAGGCATTTGCAGGCAAATGGATGAAACTGGAGAATATCATGCTAAGTGAGATAAGCCAATCTCAAAAATCCAAAAGATGGATGATCTCACTGATAAGCGGATGATGACACATAATGGGGGGTGGGAGGGGGGGCAAGAATGGAGGAAGAAGGGACTGTATAGAAGGAAAAGAGGGGTGGGAGGGGTGGAGGAAAGAAAAAAATAACAGAATGATTCAAACACCATTACCCTATATAAATGTATGATCACACAAATGATAAGCCATTACTCCATGTATAAACAGAAACAACATGTATCCCATTTGTTTACAATAAAAATAAATTAAAGAGAGAGAGAGAGAGAGAGAGAGAGAGAGAGAGAGAGAGAGAGAGAGAGAGAAGGTTAGGAGTGCCAGAGTGCCAGGGATGCAAAGTGCACCCACGCTCACAGAGTTGGCCCTGGCCTTCACTCAGGCCATCTCAGACTGATGTCCTCGATAATGGGCATCAGGTGGTAGGAACAAAGTATGAGACTCAACAGGGGAAAGAATCAAATGAGTTGTAAGTTATTGTTTAATATAAAAAGTGACCAGTGTGGTAGTTTTGTTTACTTTGTGCTGAGGCTGCTTTATCAAGAAGAGAGTCAAAAATGAGTGGCACGCCATGGCCGCCAGCAGTGGAGTGGGCTTCTAAGCAGGAATGAGTGGGAAGAGACAGAAATACCAGAAAATAAGTTGGCTTAGTGCCTCATCCAGTGCAGCCAAACTTGCGGGTTCCGGTGAGGGGAAATGGGGGATTAGAAAAATAAAGACTCACAAACACAGATTTTGAAGATAAAGCTGGGATCAGGTGGAGCTCTGCTCTTGACAGAGATACAGATCTAAAACGTTAAGCCAGTAATTGTTATTTATATATGTCTCATCAGATTGAAGACTATTCAGGCATTGTTCTTTGTAGTCAGGAAAGTTACAGAAGCTAGGACACCTAGGTAGTTCTTTCGCAGTTGCAATCCACAGTTGCGAAGTGCAAGGGTTAGGAGCTTGGTGTAGCTCTCAAGAAAGTCCGCTGTTAAAAATTATTATAAAGTGGGTAGGCTCAGGAGAAGTGGAGCTAATAAAACACTGTAGCTGTCTAGCATAAGAGTTCCTCTATTCCCAGGAGCTGTGTGCCTGAGATCAAGGTCAGAACTGATAGGACTCATGCACAGAGCCTCCTCATGCAGGGCATTGACACAGCAGTTAAGCATTCCCAGGCACCAGGCATGCCACAGCTATGAGGTCATCAGAGACCCCAATCTCAGTCACTGCTCTCCCATCCTCTGTCACTGATCTCCACAGCTTAGAGACTTCAGAACAGCAGCCCTTCCTGACTCTGAACCTGCCCTCTGCTCCTGGACCTGCTGTGCCTGCAGGCAGACTTTGGAGTCCATGCTCAGGCAAGACCAGGGTGGCTCTGTCCACAACCATGAGAGTCATTACACTAGTATAATATAAAAACTTGACTGTATCTCAAAAATTCCAAGCAGACTTGGAGATGGAAAGAAAGGGAACACCAAAGGTCAGGTCGGGAATCTTACTCATATGCACTGAAGTCCAGGCGCAGGTCAACCAGGGTACAATGCCACTGGTGTATACACAAGCCACTCAGTCACCAAAAACTAAGAGAAACGCCACGAGCAAGAGGCCAGGCCTCTCCCACCCTGACCATGAGAAACAGGCAAAGGAAATGGGAGCCGGCTCTCACTAGGCCGGCGTGGCCCTGTCACCAGACGACAGCTTGGTGGAACTGGGCTCTCCTGGTTTTGTTTCTTGGGCTCTGGTTCTTACCCAGGCAGCAAGTTTAGATTCATACACTACAACCACAGTAGCACTCCTGACTGAACCTCCACTGAAACAGACTATTCGGGGCAAGCAGGCCCTTCTCAGTGCACCCCAGGGGTCGAGAGAGAGAGAGCTGGAGGGCTCTGTCTGCCCTTCTGTCCAGTTCTGCACCCTGTAGAGTCCAGCACCACGCACAGACCTTTTGCATGAGAGACCCCTGCCTCTGGGACAGGGAGTGAGCTGTGCGCAGCCTGTCCACCCTTGCCCAGCTCGGGTGCCTCACAACAGAAGGACCATCCAGACCCTCTCTCCTAGGAGCCGTCTTCAAAGGGCCATGAAAACAGCCCTCTGCCCGCAGCCTCACCCACTCCTGGTCAGCAAAGGCCTCCTGGGGGCCACATCAGAGGCTCTTCACCAGCTGCAGAATTCTTATCGGGGTGCCTGCTGGAGGGCTGCTCTCCAGTTAGAAGAAAGGTAAATGGCTAGAACGTGATGGCAGTGAAGAGGAACAAATCCACCTTGTCCTGGCCCACAGCTGCCTGCATGAGCACCATCAGCAGCTCATATGCAGCTAGAAAGATTTTTGCTACAAATTCCGTAGCAAAAGCTACTGCACAATCCCACAAAGCAGAAATGTGGACCCAGAGCCCTGCCCTGCCCATCCTCCAGACACCGGGTGGTCACCATGAGGGAAGCCAGTCTTTCCCATCCCCAGCTCCCACTGCCAGGCACCATCACCACCTTGGCAAAGCTGGAGAAAAGGCCAAGTGAGCCCCAGCCAGGGGACAGTGAGCAGGTGTCAAGTAGGACAGGGGAGAACCTACCTGCCCATCCTGGCCAACGTGGTGGATCTGTAGATTGCCCTGCAAAGTAAAAGTAAAAGGAGACACTCAGGAACAAAAAAATGACCCCACACCACATGCAGACAGGTACAACCTCCCATGCCACGCAGAAACATCCAGGTCTCACTAACTCTACAAAGGCCCAACCCCTTGTCGCAGAGAAAATCAAAACTAAATATTTTAAACTTAGTCTCTAGGTACTTTTTATTTTCTGGTAAAACAAAACATTGCATCCATTCCTCTACCCTGACCCCAAATGAGAACCTTTATTTGAAACACTTTATTTGATACACAAGAAACGCAGATGGTGCAAAGCTGCAGCCTCAGCTTGGCCGGGCCAGGGCCCCCCACCTCACTTAGCCATACTTCCACTTCTTGCAAAATGAGCTGGGTCAGTCTGGCAGACTCTGCTACATGTCTCCTCACAAAGTAATTACTTCAGTTAAACAAGCAGCATGAAGATGAGGGTTTCTTCTGATAAGAAGACTGACCCCATATCATAACTTATCATAAAGTTACCATTAATACTATAAGCAAACTTCTAATTTATTGTATTTGTTCTTAATGGAAACAAAAATAATTCAGGGACTGAGATCTAAAACCTGAAGAAAGGATCAAAATTGAGAGTGAAAACTGAAATTCGAGAAGGAGCACACAGGCTGTTTTAGCATAAATAAAAAACAAACATGTTCCTTTTTTTCTTTTACTACAGTATCTATTTTCCCTCCTTCAAGTGTCTATAAGCAAAGTATAAAAATTCCGACCGCATGCCAGGGCCTTCTAGGACACTGAGGAGTCAGGACTGACATGCGCAGGCTGCCGGTCCACCCTTCCCCATTGTGCCTTTAATGACAACGCCGTTCCCCCAAGTGCAGCACAGCACTTACCTGGACCACCGTCCCAACGCTGCCCCCATCCCTCCACGTGAGGGGCACACCAGCTTCTCCCCTGCACCTGCCCCTCTCTGAGAATCTCCTGTGTCCTACTCCCTCTTGCTCCCCCCTTGAGCATGCTTCCCTCCCAATGTGCCCACTGACAGCTTCCAGGTGTCCAGTCAAGGGGCCGCACCAGATGCTACCCCTGAGTCCCTCTCCTGCAGTCTCCTGCTACTGTCCTACAAGTGGGGCACACTCGGCCCTCCTCATGGTGAAGGGCACAACTGTCTGGGGCCTGCCCCTTCTGGGAGGTAGACCTGCGTCCCCACAGCAGCCACAGCCGGCACAGCAGACTGCACGCAGCAGGCGCTCAGCGAGCCACTCATGTGCTCCAGGTCCCAGGCCAGCCCACGGGTGCCCTTACACCAGCTCCTGGCTCAGGCTGAACTTGTGAAAACCACTGAGTTCCTCTCAACTAAACCACACCCACTCCATGAGCGCAGCAAGGCTATTGTAAGGCAGGAGGGAAATGTCCCATAACAGCCGAACAGCTGAAGAGCCATCAGCACCTCTGAGCCAGTGGACCTTCTCCTCCGAGGCCCCCAGAGGCTCTGTGCTGCCCTCAGCCTCCCAGCCCTGCTGGTCCTATGTCTGCAACTTCAGCACAGGGTCAGTGAACACCAGCCCGCTGTCTCAGGGCCTGGAAGCAAGCGTAGCAGGTGGCCACCCAACTCACCTCGCTGTCCTGCGTGATCTGCACCTGCTCCCCTTGAGGCACCTGGGCAATGTGGAGGTGGCCCTGTGGGATCCACGAAGAAAAGACACCAAGAAGCATCAGAAGAAAAACACACCAAAGAAAACGAGAAGCACGTTCTGCCAAGTCTGACCTTGACTCAAGAGAGGCCAGCTGCTGGCCATGCCATGCAGTGTGCACACAGCTCCGGCCCACAGAACACTCCTGAAACCCACCTCTAGTACAACAGTGCCACAGACACCAGTCACTGCAGGAGGAGTGAAGCACCCCGGGAGACGTGTGCTGAGTCTCTTACTGCCACTGAGCAAGCAGATCTAAGAATGGGAGTAACCCTCAGTGCATCCCAAAGATTCCAAATCAGCACATTACAGGGATGCAGCTCATCAACATTCATAGTAACAAGATTTACAAGAGCCAAACTATGTAACTAATCAAGTTGTCCTTCAACAGATGAATGGATAAAGAAAATGTGGTATAGGTACCAGTGGAGTATCATTCAGCCATAAAGACTAAAATGATGGCATTTGCCAGAAAATGGATGGAACTGGAGACTCATGCTAAGTGGAATAAGCCAGCCCTAGAAAGGCAAAGGTTGACTGTATTCTCTGATATGTGGAAGTTAGTACAAAACAAGGGGGGAATAAAAGAAAAGGGGAATTCCATCAAAATAGAAAAAAGTTCAGTAGAGTAAAGCAAGGGGACTGAGGGGAGGGAATGAGGGAAGAACCACGGAACTATTCTAGACGGGCAAAGTATGGCACAGTGCATCTCACCCTCGCATCCGTCCACGAGACACTATGGGGAAGAGCACTAAGGGAAGAGAATGGGAGTGACATGAAAAAGAAGGAGGCAAGCTTAGAGCAACCGCTTCCTTTACAACGGTTTCCACCTGGTACATGCCAGGAGAGTGCTGGCAGGAAGGGACAGAGCAGTGCAGGCAGTGTGCAGGGTGGACCCACGGCACAACATAAAGTCAGGGCTGGCTTCCCTTTCCTTGTAGTACTGGGGACTGAATTCTGGGACCTCCACCATGGAGTCACATCCCCAGCACCTTTTATTTTTTGACATAGGGCCTCATTAAGTTGCCCAGGCTGACCTGGAACTTGCCATCCTCCTGCCTCAGCCTCGTGAGTCGCTGGGTCACAGGTGTGCACCCCCACACTCACGGTTCCTGCCAAGCCTCTGGAAGTCTCCTGTCCCTTCCTGCCACTCCTAATGTCTGCCACAGGAGCCCATGAGTGTGGGGGTGGGGGCCTCACCTCAGCCCTTTGGGCTGACCACAGGCTGGACTCCAGCAGCCCCAGGGTAAAGGATTCCAAGCTGCTAAGGCAGGTCTCATGCTGAGCTGTGACCACTGCAGCCCACTGCACGTTAAGCCCATTCTGTCCCACAGCCCCAGGTGTGGATCACCCATGAAAGGTTAAACTGAGCCACATATGTGCTACTTAGAGTAATGCTGAAATTCCTGCTCGCAGCATTGGAAACCTGGGACACAATGAGTTACACAATCCCAAGGGACATGCTATGCAGGAACTAAGGCTGCTGTTCCCTCTGAAGGAAGAACCTTCTCTTCCCTCAGTAGAAGGGTGCCTGAGTCTCTGAACTGAGAAATGTTCATGATGCCTCCCAGGAGGTCAGACAGAAGCAGGGGCCCCCAAGCAGTCAAAACCTCCAGCAAGTTGTACACAGGTAGGTGACATCAACACTCTTACAGGACAGAGGAGCCACAAGGGACCACCAGTCATCCTATGACATGCTTTTCCGTGCCAAGGCCATTCAGTAACTGCCCTCACCCATGAACTCCAAGAGCTCATACCACAATCACTGCTCCTTCAAGTGAGGTGCCTCCACCTCATCCCATGCTGTCCAAGTGTCCCCGACGTGCCACACCTCCCCAGTCTCCCCAGACCCACGGGCGAGGAGATACATACTACTTGCACCTGTCCGTCCTCTCCAATCTGGTGGATCTGCACCTGCTGTGCGTTGGCCAGGGCGTAGTGCAGGGCCTGCGGCTGCGGCTGCTGGAGCTCACTGGCGGGTGGTGGGGTACCCAGCATGGTCTCTGCGGGAGCACAGGAGGGGTGTCACACAGACAGCCTCGTCACAGGTTCTTCTTGTCCCTCAATTCGCACAAGACATCTCACCCTTTGATGTGGATCAGCAGGTCCCAGTGTTCTTCAGGGTCACTAAGAGTAAGTTTGGGGTAACTGAAATTTCTGACATAAAGACCAGAGAGTGTGCAGAACCAGGGTCACTGCCACAGTAAACCCCTTCTATTCGCATCAACCTGGCTCCATGAACAAGGAGCACCAGGATGTGACTGCAGAAATGAAAACCAGGACTAACTGATGTTAAGCCCTGTCTCCGGCCTTCAGTCCACTGTGTCTGTCCATGGAGTATAAAGGTAACTAGCAAAGGGGCATCGCTGCACAGCACAGTGGCCACCAGGGCGACAGTGTGCCACGCTCTGCAAAAGGCACACAATTCACACACACATCAGACATGACTTGGTACCCCTAGCACCTTACATTTTTATCAGCTAAACTAATTTAATTTTTAAAAAATAATAAAATAAACAGAGAAAAGCCCCATCCAGACACATTTCAAAAATAGTATTTTACTTTCTATGTTCAGCCAAAATAAGATATATTTGCTTTGATGTATGCTCATTTTAATTGTAATGGTGTCTCAATCCAAATTTTCCTAAACATTTAAAACATTAAGGGCCTAAGAAATTTTTAATGCACATACATTGTTCTTGCAGAGAATTATGATCAATCAGTAAAAAAAAAAAAAAAAAAAAAATTTAAACATAAAAATATATTACCACAGGAGGAAATTTTGTGAAAAAAAGTAAAATGTTAATATGAATGGAAGAAAACTGAAAACCAGTAACAACTGTGTGTGGGGGTGTGTGTATGTGCAGGCACACTGGGGGCAGGAGCTGGGGCCTGGTACCAGCTGGGCATGCACTCTGCTCTGCACTGACCTACGTCTCAGCCCCAGTGTCTCATTATTAAGGAAAGGCTTTCCAGGCACTCTGAAACAGCTCCCAGTAAGCATCAGATGTCAAGGCAGGTAGACTCTACTGAATACATTTCTTTTTCTTTTTCTTTTTTAGTTGTTGACGAACTTTTTAGTTTATATGTGGTGCTGAGAATTGAACCCAGTGCCTCATGTGTGCTAGGCAAGCGCTCTACCACTGAGTCACAACCCCAACCCCTGAATACATTTCTTAAAGTAAAGTAACAGTAATAAAATGTTAACATTTGCAAAGTGGTAAAAATTACATTTTTAATTACTTCAAACAATACTGAAAAAATTTAAATGGCAAATTTTTAACAAGTCAAGTTGAAAATATGCAAGGAGACAGGCATGGTGGCACACTCCCATAATCCTAGAGACTCATAAGGCTGAGGAGGATCACAAGTTCCAGACCAGCCTCAGCAACTTGGTGAGATACTCTTAAAATTTAAAATAAAAAGGGCTGGAGATGTGGCTCAGTATTAAAGCACTTTTGGGTTCAATCCCCACTACAAAAGCAAAAAGCAAGGAAAAACATTTTCAAACTTCATTACGAGGGTGTAAGAGCAAAATATTTAGAGGACACTATACTAGCTAGTAAGAGCTATATAACTGAACAGATTCCCAAAGAATTTCTGCTCCAATGTTAACTTTAAAAAAAAAAAAAAAAAAAAAAATCAGTGGAGTTTGACAGTCTCCAATGGTTCAAAACTATACCCAAGAAGAATGGTTCCACTTACGTATAGAGTTCCCAAAAAACCCCAGAAGATAGGAATTGTTAGTATGATACAAATGATTTCCAAATCTAAGATTCAAATCATCGAAATTACCATTCTTTCAGGAGCTCACCACAACTGTGCAATATGAAGACTTATTTAAACCCATAGTTTAAAGTCAGAGTAATCTTAGAGTCTAAAACAAATATCTGCACTGGCAACTTTTCTGTGACCCAGAGGTGAACACGCTCACACTAATGCAGGTCACAGGCATACAGAGGAGGCAGCAGATTGCCATCAGTGAGACAGGCAGCCCAAGGCGGGGCCCAGCCCAGGGCCTCCCCACCTATCCTGGCCCGAAGTGAAGACAGCTACACCCAGATGTGCAGGCAATGGATTTCAAGAGCTGGTCCTCTTCAACTCTAAATACTGGTCACAGCACAGACACCCACCCAGGGTTTCCAACTCACCGACGAGACTCAAGAAAAACAACGCTCAGAATGTTTTAAACAGTAAAATTAAGCCATCTTAAACTCAAGCACAAGTAAACACCTACACCATGCTGCCATACAGCATGGTACAGTGCTTAGTAATTCAATTTTTAGAAACTCTCTTGAAACTAGTATTTTCATGATTTGTATTCAAACTGGCATTTACAGTCATCTTTAAATAGATTATCCTTGGCACAGGATCTCAGCTAGAGTATTTGTTTGGAAGTTCCTTTTCTGTCTAATGAGAATTCAGAGGTGAACAAGACAACCCCACTGAATGACTACCAATTCCACATTAACAGAACTCTGGCTTAATTACATTGTATTGGGTTATTTGTCACCAAAATAGACTTAAATACCAGAATAGCTTTGTTAGGCCAAGATTCTATATCGTTCTAAAGAACGATAGCAGATTCTGTAAGTCCCTTAACCTGACCATCTACTTTGTTTTATCTAATTTTGCCCAAGAATTTAGCATATTCAAATAGATAACAATTAAATCAACTGAAGTTTACAAAGCAGAGTGCTTTTAAAAAAAAGGTCTTCTCCATCCTCATCTGACTGCAACCCTGGTGAGGAAGATGGCCACCATGCCCTGTTGGGAAAGTGTGGGCCAACACTCAGAAGCCACTCTCCATGCTCCCCCCGACAGGGAGCACTTCAAGCCACAGGGTTCACCTGTGCTGATCACCCTCACTGGGGGTCTGGAGGACTCACCCTGCCCTCTGCCCTTCATTGCTCACTCCTCCTCCAAACACTGGGGCATAGAAGGCAGAGGGGCAGTGCTGCTCTCAGTGGGAATGGAAACTGGAGACAGCGGACCAAAGAGAAGAGCAAGGAAAGCCCTGCCCTGGCACAGGTGTGGCCCACCTCTCAGGAGAGGCACACCAGACACCGACTTCAAAAGCCACCTCAGAGCAGTCAGTTTCCAGGGTCTCCTGGACATGGCACTTCTGGGACCTTGCCCAGCACTCAGGCACAGAAGACATGTCTCACGACGGCTAGCTGTGACCCACAGAGACCAACAACATTCACAGCATCTTAGAGAAACACTTGACAATCTAATGAACAAACTATCATTAAACTAAGTTACAGTCATCCAGTTGAATAAAACATTGATGACTGGAAGAGAAACACTAGTAAGTAAAAAAAATGTAAAATTAAACAAGAAAACCACAGCTCACCTGAGTTGGAAAGAAAGGCATTTCAATTTCCACCCGCAAAGTCAGCAGCAGACCAGAAGGTCAACCTGCCCATGACCTACATGTTCCAGTGCACTTGACAGCCTGGCTCAAGGATGGGCAAGGCCGGCAGTGTGAGTGTCACTTGGGAGCTGATTAGAGACACTTTCAGGCCACTGCCCTGATATCTCATCAGAATCTGAACGCGAGGTGATCGCTAAGTGGTCCATCTGCAAGTAGAGTGCAGAGAAGGCCAGCTCCATGCCAAGTCCACCTGAGTACCAAGTCCCAAAGCTACCAGCCACAGCAGGACACGCGTGGAGAACATTGGTGAAGAACAGGTATGCAGTGCTGGCCCTGTGACCCCAAGATGAATGAAAAACACTGGCTGGGCCGCAGCCTGCCTCCCACACCTGCTGGTGCTGCGCCTCCTCTAGGCAGCCCCATGCCAAGGAGCCACTTCTCCAGGCACCAAAGGACCAATCACATCCTGAGGTCTGAAATCCAAACCCTCTAGCCTCCAATAACAACAGCCTAACATCCCGGCACCACCACAAAGTCTGTCTCTGAACAGTCCTTTCAAAGGCTCCAAAACATTCTGTGATCACAGGTCAGGCCGCCCGAATGCAGCAGGACCTTAATGTGCACAGTGCCCTGCAACATCTGGGCTCCGGGGAGCTGCAGCACCTGAGCGCAGCAACAAAGAGCCCGTCTCGCACGAGGCTCTGCGCCTGCACCTGCGTACAGAGCTGCACCTGGGGTGGCCTCGAATACGCCCCTGAGATCTTGCAGTATCCCAGCAATGTAGGATACCACATCTAGTAGTTTCCAGATTTGTGAAGAGACGGACTCTGGCCAGGAACTTAACTTGGGTTCAGATTTCCCATTTGATGAAAGAAACCACCGGCCCTACCCAGAACGTGTCTAATATCAAGAATGGCACCATGCCCTGGCAACCCCTGCCCTTGGGGTCCACATCCAGAAGTTCACGTGGCTCTCTATGTATCTTATACTTCCCTACTTCCACTACATTCCTTTTCCCCCTTAGGATGCTTATAGCAGACATGCTAGTGCCTTGGTCAGCTCATTGCAGACTGCTCTTCCTATACACTGGTTTTCTGGTCACACTCTCCTGCCCTCTGCTACCTTTTTTTTTTTTTTTTTGGTACCAGGGGTTGAACTCAGGGGCGCTTGACCACTGCGCCACATCCCCAGCCCTTTTTATTTCATTTAGTGACGGGTCTCACCGAGTTACTTAGCACCTCGCTGTTGCTGAGGCTGGCTTTGAACTCGTGATCCTCCTGCCTCAGCCTCCAGAGCCGCTGGGATTACAGGTGTGCACCTGGTTCTTTTGATTAGATAGTGGGTCTTATAAATCTTACCACGTCAGGTGTCTAGACTGTGCTGTCTTCCTATCAAGAGCATGGCAATTTTTCCCTGGGGATAGTTTAGCCTGAACAGGCAAGGCCTTCCGGTGCCCCTGCTGAAAGCTGGGCTTGTCACATAGGGTTCTGCATTCTGCCTAGTGGAAACTAGACACCCCTCGGCCCCAGGTGAGCTTAGGAATGTCCCTCTGGGCATGTGCCTCTTAGGCCTTACACATTCAACAGGGAGCCTGCCTCTCCCCCCCACCTCTCTCACTGCCTCAGCCCCTCACGGCCCACAACCCAGCTGAGTGCTCCGCTGGGAAAGCCTTGATGCCTCCCACTCCAGAGGGGTCCAGAGTGGGGGCAGGTCCCGCTGCCTTCTCTCAGGGAGCACAGGCCTGGCAGCCTGTTGCCCAGCTTCTGCACAGCAGCTTCTTAGATTGTGTCCAGGTGTCTACAGAAGACTTCACTCTGGCCCTGCTACTGCATGGTCCCTAAAAGCAAAACTATCCTCTCCTTGCATTAAACAGCATTTTAAAAGCTATAAAATCAATGCAGTGTTCACTGGAAATAATGTGGAAGTCACAGTTAAACACAAAGACATAAATGAAATAAATCTGTCGTCCCACTGCCTAGGGAGCCACTGCGGAGGTATGCATGCGCACACTTCCAGCCGCGGCTCCTCGCAGCTCCACGCTTTGATGAAGTGGGAACAAAGCCTGACTGCCGCCTCCTGCCCAGGCGACAGGAGTCCTGACTCCTGCTGCTGCATCCACACAACAGTCACAGTGGCTGCACCATGCGAGACAGCATAGTGCGGTTCTCCTCCATGGCCTGCTAGTCATGGCCCAAGGCCTGGAATCCTTGCTCACGGCTTCTTCCCTGCAGCCACTCACAAGAGCACTGCCCAGGGCGCCCTGTATGGCCCACCCAGGTGCCACCTCCATCTCAAGGACCTCAGCAACAGCCAGAGCTGAGGTCTGATAACCACCGAGACAGCCAGGAGGAAGCTGCTCCCCAGGGTGTGCACGAAGAGCTCGGGCCGGCTGTGCTGCGGCACTCAGAAGAGTGTCTCCACCACGGCTGCTCTTGGAACGGCCCTGTTAGGGCTGGGGTTCCCAGAGCCCTGCCATGGGAGCTGCTGTGGGGAGTCTAGAAAGATCATTTAATTCAAATACTTGATAAATGTTGAGATGTCTCAGGCGAAAGGCAGTAGAAAGCCAGAGTCGTACCAGCATGGTGGATGAGAATGTTCCCAGGGAAGGCAGCCCCTCCAACAACACCTGAGGGAGGCTGACCCTGCTTCTACTATCTGGAGAAGTCTGAGTCCGTAAGCTCACAATCAGAGAAGAGAGAAAAGAGGGGTTGGGTACTCCCCCAACCCCTCATCTGCAGTCACCCTGCAACACCGACGATACTGTTGCTACTGTGGTTAAGTCAGTCAGATGCGCAGGGGCTCCGCAGCAGCAGCAGCAGGAGGGTCTGGGCAAACCCCCCTCTGCACTGGAGTCCACAGGAACTCGGAGCCCAAAGGCCCCAGTCTTCCTGCCCCTGGTCAAGGCATTCCACTGGCGAGATGAATGGGACAGGGCTGCTGGACCCTCTGAACAGCCTCACCACCCTCCTGTGGACCCAGAGAGAAGGGTCCCTAGTGGCCGCTGCAGACTCAGCCAGGTGGGAAGCCTCCCCCTGCACTGAGCCCTGAGGTTCCACTCACACCACCTGCCACAGGGCCTACCTGAGGCACTGTACGAGGATGAGGACGGTGTCCTCCGCGAGAAGCTCTTGACCGCCAGACTCTGGCCTCGCTGTTTTCGCCGCCACGCTGTCCGGCATTTGGAGTCAATGCTCTGTTTGATTCGATACCAGTCAGACTCCGTGATTCCAAACTTATAGAAAAGGTGACCTGAAAGAACACATCCCAAAGGAGAGCAGTGAGGTACAGCCATCCTCCAGGGCCCTGCTGCCTGCGAGTAACCTGAACACTGAAGGGGCCAGCTGCCATAGCCCAGCTACCAAAGGCTGACCCAATTCTCCAGAAAGATGAGCCAGAAAGGCACATTTCACCAGAGAAGACAGCCAGGGAATGAGTGCCTTCCCAGATCAGGCACCAGACTCATTCAGACACAGTTACACCTCCTTTCAATTCACTTAACTTATAAAGGACCTGACCCAACCACATGCTGGGGGACAGAAACATCAGGCTTGCTGTGGTCCAGTCCCCCCTCTGCCATCCCAAACTCACGAACAGTTTCTCACGTCCCAAATGCCAGGAGAATCGAATCAGGATCCCAACAATGTGGTCAGATCTGGTTTTCCAAAACTGCAGCGGTTACCCCTCTGCCTGCACCTGTCTGCTCAGCCACCCTAGCCCTGTGGAGCCTGGGCCTCAACAGCCCCACCTGCCCTTAGCCTCCTGCTGCACCACCCGCCCCACATTCCCGTGGCACAAAATGCACACAGGTGTGGTGCTTGCTCCTGAAGTCTCTCACAAACCCTGGAGCTTGGATTTATCTAC
Organism: Sciurus vulgaris; assembly: GCF_902686455.1. Taxonomy (NCBI): domain Eukaryota; kingdom Metazoa; phylum Chordata; class Mammalia; order Rodentia; family Sciuridae; genus Sciurus; species Sciurus vulgaris. Next base: position 1,633,346 of record NC_136478.1, read on the forward strand.
CTGTGCGCGCCAGGAAGCCAGCCTGTTCTGGCACACGGCAGATGCTTAGCTCTTCCATGGATATGAGGTGACCACAGGCCGTCTGGAGACACTCTCCAGCACCCCAGGTCTGACACTCACTTGTGGACACCCCTGCCTTTCCACATTTCTCCTTGAACACAGCAGCTCCAGTGCAGGACTGTGTGCTATGCAGTGCTTCTGCCTGGGCACCCTCCGCACACCTAGAAAGGGCACTACCTACACGCCATCACTGGGCAGGGATGGTGCACATGGGTGCACACCTTCCTGAAGCGCAACTTGGCAGAGCGGAGCACCCACGGGACCCACATGTCCGGTCGCCCTTCAACAGCTCTCAAAGCAGCACTGATCAGCGTCTGAAGAACTCCCGGGCAACAATGAGGAGACTGAGGATCTAGGAGGCCCTCCTCGTACCCAGCGGGACACGGGACTCATGAGGCCCTCTCCCACTCCAGCAGTGACCTCTCTGCCGGCCACACGCTGCAGGCAAACAGATGAAACAGAACTGCAGTGGTCAGAAGCTCACACTGAAATACTTCCTGTTTTGAGAATGAATCACCCTGAGTCTGGACCATCCACTGAGAGCTAAACTATGGCCCTGTCCCTGAACACCTGCTCCTGTTGAGAGCAAAATACCAGAATTGATCAAAACAAAGGAAGTGCTTGTTTTTTAAGTACTATATTACGCATCAGCGGGTTTGTTGCTGTCATTGTTCTGAAGACAGTTCTCGACTTTCTAAATGAGCATGTGTTTAGGGCAGAAATGCAATGGCAACGAAATCCTGTGATTTAGATTAAAAAAGAGTGGATGAAGACAGTGCAGAACTCACAGGATCAGAAAGCGCAGCCAACAGAATGGGAACAGCATGCTCAGCCTCCAACAAAAAAGGTCATCTTTAAATCAGGCAGCAAATTTCTGGACTTTGACTTTCAGGTCACCTCTGAAGAAATCACAGAATCGTCACTCAATAAATATCTACTGAGTGATCACAATAAGCTACGTGTGGCTTTACCTGCAGGGCAAAGCCTGGCCAAGTCCCAGGATAGTGACCACCACAGTGACAGGACCCACTGCTGACATGGTCACTGCAGAACCCGCAACTAACCAACTACCTTAATTTGTCTGCTTCACATTTAACAGCCCTGAGGAAAAAGAATGTCATTCACCTTCAAGTCAGTTTTGAGGCGAAAGTCAGAAAAATTGTTTGTGAAGTCAAAGGCCAGGTGGCAGTGAGCAGCGCGTACAATCCCACCTTCCAGTGCCAGCGCAGAGGAGGTGTGGTTCCACTGAGGCCCTTGGCACAGCCCAGCAAGACACTCGGGGAGGCCAGGCAAGAAGCACACCCGTCCTGCTGCTGCTCTGTGCTCAGGCTGCCTCCCTCGTGTCAGTGCGCTGGGGAGCTGGGAGGCAGAAGGCAGAGAGCGCACAAAAACAGAAGCTGCCCGCACTGGCCCTCGAGCCGCCTCTGCTGCCCATGGAGCCACGTTCAGCTTACTGGAAAGCACAGGGGTGAGCCCTTGCCACTGGCCGGGCCTGGGAGGAGCCATGCCTGTCCACCAGGCTCAGGGGAGGCCCCAGCCAGCTCTTGCCCTGCCCTGGCTAGCTGCCCGGCAGCCCACCCGGGACAGAAAGCAACTCCCCAACAAGTAACTACCTCCCCACCCTGCAGAACTGCCACTCTGACGTGGGTTCAAATCACAAAAGCAGATTCCTGGCTTTCCCCAGCAAGCCTGGCTCGCGGTGCACCTGGGAGGCGCTGTGGGATGGGCAGGTGGCGCTCAACGGGCAGGTCTTACAGTCCCGCCTCGGTGGGTGGCACGCTGGGCTCATCAGACATGTTCCCTGTCAGCATACGCTCAAGTTCAAGGAGAAAGCAAAGTAGGAAACGAGCATCAGCAATCTATTCCTTGAAATCACAGACCTCACTTGATAGCAGCTGGCCCAGAAGAGTCCACACTGCTCTGAATGGGGAGTTGAGCGAGGTGTCCTCGTGGTGACACTACAGACCTGTACACATCCAGCCAGTGTCCCACCACCACCACTGCATGCACTGTTATGAAAAAGACGTGGCTCCTCAGCTCGCTGAGCCCGTGCTGCCCTCCACGGCCTCAAGGCACAGCATCCAGGTCCCTGCTGATGAGGGGCCTTCCGCTGGTCTCCATCTCTCACAGGCTTCTTCTCAGCCACCAGCCTAAACTGACCTGACCCCACCCCAGCTCTCGGTCAAACTGGTGCACTCAGGGTCCCCTGCCATGCTGAGTGCCTGTGCACAGCCTGTGTCCCTGGCACACGTGGAGCAGCCTCACCCTGTTACCCTGCAATGCTGGGGAAGGGACGGTACCCAACCAGCAAGTTCAGAAGAACCCACTCCTCTGCAGTGGGCTGAGCAGCATCCCCTCAATTTCACATCCTTCCCAGGACCTCAGAGTATGACCTCACTGGGAACCAGGGTCTGTGCAGATGTGATTCATTAAGTGAAAATGAGGTCATACCAGTGGCTCCTGCCCCAGTGTGACTGGTGTCCTTATAAGGAGAGGAGAAAAAGACAGATGCACACACTGGAAAAGAGGGCCCTGTGGCAATGTGGCAGGGGCTGGAGCCAGGTTGCCAGGAGGTAGGGAGTACCAAGAAGTGCCACCACCAAACACAAGCTGGGAGAGGGACAGCCCCTTCAGAGGAGGTACAGCCCTGCCAAGAACTGCAACTTGGCCACATGGCCTCCAGAGCCATCAGAGAACCACCTCTGGGTTCCCAGCGCCCAACCCCCAGGACTTTCCACAGCGGTCCCAGGAACTCAGCACACCCTGCAGGACACAGCAAGTAGAGGAGACAGACCGGGGCTCCCAGAGGTAAATGTGCACCTCGCACCTGTGTCCTGTGACTTCTGCCGGAGACTGCCTGCTAAAAAAGGGGGACTGTAGCCCTCTGCAGGTCACCTGGGAGTGTGGGACTTTGTGCAAATCAAGCAAACTCCCACCAAGCACCCAAGAGGCCCAGGGGTCTCCCATCTACACCAGCCTTCTTCACAGATGCCCCCAAAGGCCGGGGCGGGGGTGTTGATTGTGTTTTCACTTCACTTCTGGCACCTTACAGGTTAGGACTAGCTCTTCTGAGGAGTTTAAAAGTCAAGGCTCATATGATCAATAGGAAAAGCTGTAAGAAACATGCCTGCACTCTCAATTCAAGTAACAAGAACACACTCCTTAAAAGAAGGTTCCACGGTTCCCAAAGTTACAAGAATGCACAACTTCCGGTGGGACACAAACTATTTCATTAGCTGCCCTACATTCTGGGAGGCCCATTGATTCTTGGGAGCCTTTGAAAAGCCAATACCCAAGAAAGCAAATCCCCCCTTCAATAAAAATGTTCCCTCATTTCACAAAGATGGTATTTAGAGATGTGACCTACCGTGTGTTTCAAAATACAGATTTCTGTCTCCATGGGGGGAAAAATGGAGAGAATATTTCTGTCAACAAACAGGAAGAAGAAATGTAGGCCAGCCTTCTCCACAACGGGCAGCCCTGGGCCCGACAATGATGGCTGCAGGCTGGAGCCTGAAGCCCTGGGTGTCACTGCAGACTCTGGAAGGGGCAGCAGGAGGAGGAGGCAGGGTGACAATACCAGTCTGCTCCCATCACGAGCTGAGCTGAGACCTCAAGTCTGTGTATGTTTTGTGCTGTGTTCGGAGGAGTAACCAGCAGTAAGTAGTAAAGCAGGAAAGGGAAAAAAGGCAGGCGAGCAGCTGGAGCGTCTCAGGGTCATCTGAACACCCAGCAGCCACCTGACTGCAAAGGCCTCACTGACACACACAGGTGGACCAGGTGGGCTCCCACTCAGCCTGAGGGCTGCACCCAGCGGAGTGGATCTATGCACACACACCACCCCTTGCCAGGGGCTCCACAGGCGTAGAGGGCCACATGCACTGGCAGAGCCCGATAGCAGCTCTGCCAGGTTTCTCCCCATCCCCTGAGGAAGCAGAGGCTCAGAGGCCAGCAAGGGGCCAGCAGTCATGGGTAGGTCCTAATCAACAGCCTGTTGACCGACTCAAGAGACCGACTCCAGCAGGAGCTGCCAAGTGAACGGAAGCACTGTGAGCGCCAGTCTGACAATGGCAGGACAGAACCCTTGCACACACCCCGTGGCCTCGCGGCTCCTTGTTTCCCATCCTCCACAACCTCTGGAGCTCTGCCCTGTATCTAATTTCAGGACACACAGGCAGGGCACTCTGAAGCCCCAAGGGAAGGACGACAGGGAACATGCCCCACTGTGAACATCTGAAACACGATGTGGTTCTCTGGAATCCCCTGCCCAAGACCTCCCCGGGCCCTGGGCTTGGCCATGGCTGCCTGCTAAGCAAGGACCGCAGCAGCCGCACTCACTCTAAAGCTGCCCCTGCAGCAGTGGACAACGAGTCACCCGGAGGTGAGGCTCCCGAGTGCACAGCGCCCTGGTCCAACACCAGCTCCTGTTCCTCCTGGTGAAATGGCACACACAGGGTCACAGCCTAGAAATCAGTGTGTAGGACACAAGCTCTGAGCCACAGTGCAGCTCCAGTGGACTGGCTGTGACAGACCAGACCTGCCCCTTCCTCCTCTAACAGCCCCCAGCCTGCCCTCTGATGGTGGTGTCCTAGGTGCTAACAGGGAGCCATGCAGATGGCACAGGAGGGGTACACCACACTCCCTGGCACCCTGAGGAGGAACATCTGTAAACTCCTTCTCTATTGCTTATAGATTATCGTGACACCAACAGCAGATGTGCACTGAGTCAGGAGCACCTCGATTCCATCAAGTCCAGGCTGCCCAGCACTGGGCAATGGCTATAGCCCTGAAGGCACCTGCACAGCACTTGGGCTGCAAGTGTAGACAAGGGTTTGTGTCATTCTCCAGGAGCACCCCCCCCTCCCCCCAGGAAAGCCCCAGCAAAGCCACTGCACCAGCCTTCGCTGTCCAGCACTGCCCAGAAGCCACCAGGGGCAGGCCCAGGGATTGCAGGATGTGGGTGCCAGCAGCCCGAGTGGAGCCTACAGAACCCAAGGGGGCAACAACACAGGTTCCACACGTGTCTCACACCTCTGACCCTGTGTGTGGCAGCTGCCTGAATACGGAGAAGCACAGCAGGCAGGCTGACTCCTGGCCAGAGAGCCCAGGCCTGCCCCTTGGTTGTGGGGACAGTACCTTCCACCAGCCTGCGCAGACTCTGGGAGCTGTTCTTGGTGAGAGCTAATAAAAACATCAGCTCCAGGTTGCAGACCTTTCCTAACAGAAAGGGTCATGTGCAACGTGGAGGGCTGCATCTGAGGACAGGGCTGCAGACGTGCCTCTTCCATTGTGGGCACCGGAACACTGTGTGCTGGACACAGATTCATGCCACAGAAGCATGCTCCAGACCTGGGCTCTCTGACAGAGCTGCATGCTGACTGGCTTCCTGCTTGGCCTCATCAGAAGTCATGCTGGCTGGCTCCCTAAGCAGGTGGACTCTGAATAAAGGGCCTAGGGAGCAAGCAACAGGCCAGAGGGCACTGGTGAAAAGGATCTGGCCCTTCTGTGCCCCTCTTGTAAGTCTCATCAGTAGGATGACAGGCTTGAGCAAGAGCCGTTCTTCGGAGAGAGCAGCTCGGGCCACACTGAAAACTAAGGTCGATCCTAGCCACTGATCCATGGCTTCCAGCATGGCCAGGGAAACATTGGAACATGTGTTGCAGACCAAGGCCAAGGTGCCAGGAGGACAGAGACAGAAGGCGCTCCACTCTTGCCAGCAGGTGCTCAGGAGAGTCGTGGTCAACAGGAGGCAGGGGAGGCCCAGCTCTCCCACCCTCTTCCTCAAGAGGGGCCCAAGGACAAACAAGGCCACAATTTCAAAGTCCCTGGAGCAACACACCCCCTGATGTCCTTCTCACTGTGGGACATCAGTCAATGCCTTACCAGAGGACTCTTGTCTCTGAACCTCCAAGCTCTGTGACCACAAAGACCAGCACCCTCTCCAGCACTGGACACGTGGGCCCCAATGTGGCCACCAAAAGCCTCCACAGTCCTCTCCACCCCCAGCCAGACAGGAACTGGGAGAGGCCCACTTACACCGGATCCCGTAGATGGTGAGCGGGTCCAGCTGCTTCTTCCCGTGCTTGCCCTGGCCAGAGAGGTTGGACACCGCCTGCACCTCACGGTGGAAGAGGTAGTCCAGCAGCGTGAGCGCCATCTTCTCGGCCGTTCGGCAGTTGGTGCTGATGTGCAGCATGTCGGAGGGGATGATGGCGCAGCGCACTCTCATCTCAGGGTTGTTCTCGTCGCCCAGCCAGGTGCCGTTGGGGTAGTCCTCTGAAAAAGACGGGTCCTCGGTGAGACGGCTGCAGGGCACGCGCCAAAGGAGTGCTCCCATTCCAGGTGGCCTGAGTGCTTGCTCCAACAGGCTCAGGACGTCGACCCACGGCCGTCTCCCACCCTCCCTGTGGCTGCAGGAGGGAGGGTTCGAGTCTGACAGCAGCAGCCATACCTCGCCCAAAAAGGCGACCTGGATTTCTTACTTCATTTCAGAAAGTCAAATGAGGGAGACCACATCATGTGGACATTCTGTGCTGCACGCCAGGCTTCCACAGGAGCTAGACCACCTCGTTACCTCCCTGACAACAGAGACGACAGGGTACTGAGCGCTGTCCACACCTTGGGAAGCTACCCAGAAGGGTCGTGCCCTAAGCTTGTGGGGTGTGGTACCACTGCTGCAGTGCCCTTGGGAGCAGTCCAGAACTCACCCAGGCCCAAGTCCCCTGTGTTGGGAAAGGAGGGTATAAACAAGCTCTGGGCTCAAACACCAGGTTTTCTTTACACCCTGGCAGTGCAATGAGTTCTAGAAAACAAGCCTCACGTCTTCCCTCTGCTTTAGGCACTGCCCCCCACAGGCAAGAATGGGCAGGGGCACCCACTTTCCCTGTGCATCCTCTGCACCACGGGTGTGATGGCCACACTGAGCGCGCTTGTCCCAAATGAGAACTCAGTGCACCCATCTCCGCTCTGTCCTGCCTCTCGGAGAGGCGATGTGATGGCAAGCACACCATTGTCTTCTGCACTATATTAGCCCGCAGGGAGGCACCACCTCCACAGCACCCCTGAGTTCTGCTCCAGCAATCCAGACAGCCACCCCTCCCCTCCTGTGCCCACCCCGCTGCCCTCTGTGGACGGCATGGCAGTGAGTGTGGAGTCCATCTGTGGGAAGCACCTTCGCTGGTCCTGCTCAGAGCACCAGGATCCCTTTCCTCTTCTCCAGGTCAAAGCTCCTTCCCCACCACACGCATTTTCCTCAACCATGTGGACCAGACTGCTTTAACTTGTGATCTCAAAGGTCAGGAGTACAGAACGGCAGCATTATGCCATGATCCAGGCAGGTACGCAGCAGCAGCAGCAGGGCCTACAACACCACCCAGAGCCCCGGCCTGCCCCAACCACAGCTCCAGTCTCGCCCAGCTCCCTGAACAACAACTGCCACGGAACATCAGGGCTGGGCAGGGAGCCCTGTCCACGCAAACACACGTCCCTGGGGTGGGGGTGAGGTGAGGGCTGGAAGCACTGCTCAGGGCACTACAGCTGGGCTCCTGGCTGTAGCTGAGGATGGAAAACAGCTCTGATTTTCACAACTCAAAGACATGAGGAAGTGGAAAGGTAGTGCGATGGGTACCAGCTCAGATACGGGCGCTTTTGCAAAAACCAGCCAGTCACTATTACATTAAGCCAGTGGATAGAGTCAAGTGGACACATGACTCAAGAGGTAGGAGGGGAACCCAGCAGGGGCTGTCTAGGGACATGAGGGAATGGTGAAAAGACCAACCTCCAGGATACTTACTAACTGATCTGCAACTATGTCTTGGACAACCTTGTGCCTGCCACCAGGTCTAACGCTCACCGTCTAAGGCCTGGCTCAGCTGCAGGTCTTAACGCTAAGGCACCAAGTTCAATTGTGAAGCCAGAGGAGCCATGGAGTTGGGGGTGGCTGCCCCAAGGATGGAGCAGGACAGAGTCCTGGGATTTAACTAAACTTCAGACAAACAGAAGGTGGTATCGCTGACACCAAGAATCTCTGGACTTAGTATCTGAATATCAGGGGCACAGAGACCAACAGTGAACATGCTGTGAGGGGCAGCAGTACCCTGTGCTGTCGGAGGTGGGGGCACTGGCTACACCTGCCTGCCCTGCCTGCCAGTCACACAGGGACAAGGGAGAGCACAAGGAACAGTGGGCAGAGGTCTTAGCTTCAACTCTGAAACTGCCAAAGATCACTGTGGCCTTCCCCAGAAGTGACAGGAAGGCTGAATCTTGCCTGGCCAACCTCCACCTGTTTCAGTGATTCTAAAGTAAACACTGGACCAGAGCTCAGCACTGTTTCCAAACAGAGGACAACATCCCATCCAAGCGTCACTGAGACCGTATGTGAGCAACGTCCAGCCAGGATGACTGGAACTCCCGGTTACCATTAAGAACCTCCCTGACTTGCTCAGGGCGAGCACTGGCTCCCATAGGACCACAGTCCACACCACCTTCCTCCCCGCAATCCACCTACAAGGCAGCACCAAAGGCAACAGTACTCCCTGGAGGTCACTGCAGTCATCCCAAACTCCTCACTCGCTGCCAGGCAGTCCAAGGAGGAGGCTCACAGGAAGGGAGGAGTGGCCAGCTGCAGCTGAGTAGAGTGCTGTGGAGGTGGTATGACCCCGTGGCTCCTGCAGTGCAGAAGGCCCACTCACCAGGGTGGTGGTGGCCTGTCACCCGTTTCCCTTAACCCTGTGGACATACTGCTTTGACTGAGCCAGACCCTCTCCTTGGCCTTAGTATGTGAGGATACGTAAGATGCGCCAGTCTCCCAGCACGCCTGCCCAGAGGAGTCAGGTGGGGTGGGGCCAGCAGGCCTGGAGAATGCACACCAGAGGGCCTGCAAAAGCCTCCGGGATCCTAAGGGCGGAAGACTCCAGAGTCAGCTGCTTCCTGTGCTGTGGCCCATAATGACACTGTCCAGGCTGAACTCAGCGCCATCCTGAACCCTGCCTTCACTGCACAGTCCTCCCTGGCCTCCCTCTCTGCTCCTGCCCACCACGAGGGGAGATACCTTGGAGCTCCCAGAGAGACTCGGATGGTGCCAGCCCCTCCGGGCTTGCCCCGCACAGCTCCCTACTCTGCTTCCAGCCCAGCACGACCCAGTTAGTGCAGCTTCACCAGGCCTGCAGGTTCCCATCCCCACCATACTCCCCTGGGGGCACAGTGAGGCTGGCTACATCTTAAGTATCCTCACATGCTCAAAGCCAAAGGGGTCTGGCACAGCAGGTAGTTCTAGATCCATGCTTCTGGAGACTGTCCTTAAAAAATACCATAGTGCAGGGGCTGGGGCTGGGACTCAGTGGCAGAGCACCTGCCTAGCCCATGTGAGGCACTGGGTTCGAATTTTAGCACTGCACACAAAAATAAGCAAATAAAATAAAGGCATGCTGTCCATTTACAACTACAAAAACATTTAAAATTTTTTAAAAAGACCATAGTCCAGTCCCAGGCCCAGAGATACCAATGTGGTCAACAGAAGAAAAGGAATTCAGGTAGAAGCCCTAGAGGACTCCGATTCATGGCCAGCTCAAGTAGCAGGCTCCAGGCAGTCCATCTGATGGAGGTGTTAACCAGTAATCGAGGGACTACCCTGGGCTGTGGGTCTCAACGCAGCAGCAGCAGCAGCAGCTAAGGGAGATTTTCTAGACATGCTCATTCGTGGGTGGTGGCATCCCACAATCCAGAGGCTGCAAGGTGGGCCCTGCTCAGCAGGGAGCTTGGTGCTGGCCAGCCTGTGCTGGGAGGGCCACACCCCGTGCAAACCCAGTGCTTTTCAAGAGCCAGGAGCTCACCAAGGCACACTGAGCTCTGTGGGGGCGAAGGCTAAGCATGGGGGCTCCCACCCAGTCAAAGCAAAGCACCTTCAGCATCCTTCTGAGAAGATGCTGGCCCTCAAAACTTCAAGAATTTAAGTGACAACTTCTCTGTACTAAAATCAAAGGTATTCTTTCATATAGGCTTCCTGATGAAATCTGTTGGATTATTCAACTTTCTATATGTTCCAAATTCCTGTTAGGAAATAAACAAAAAGAAAAGTAGAGAAGATTAAGAATCCTGGCCTAACTTCAGAGAACAGCCACCAATTTACATTGGCCTTTACATGAGCCCCTTACTTGGCCTCCTGCTCTCCACTGAGGCTGACTTCCCCAGCAGATTGAGCACAGCTCAGACGTGGGGACTTTGCTGTCCAATCCTCTCGGTGAGCTTCCCTGCACCACTGCTGCTCAGGAGCTCTCAAGAGAAAGTATGGGAAGAAGACAACTAGGCAAATGCATGGACACTCTCCAAACAACAGCCAGACCCACGGTGGACAGTCCAGAAAGTCACCAGACACAGCAAACACCACCTGGCCCCAACCAGGCCAGCTGCCAGCTCAGTCCTTCCAAAGACAACATGGCTCCCACCCATCCTGCCTCAGCACCGCCAGCTGTGTTGACCACCTCCAAGATGAGGGTCCCCCATCCCTCCATCCAAAGCTCAGAGAGCCAAGAGCAAGGAGGCAGGTTCCCACTTCCCAAACACACTGGTGGGCTGTCAAGAGGCCCTGCCTCCCCAACACCCCTCCACCCCTCAGCCATTGACTGTGGTTTTCCTGTGCCACTCGTGAGGCTCCCCATGGTCAGGACTGTGCTGTTCTGGAGGTCACTAGTGACACACCACAGTCTCCTGCAAAGAACAGTGAACAAACAGAGGGCACTGCCCTCTAAGGGCCTCAGGGCTGCTCAAAGACTTGGACTGGGGTCACTCCACAGAACAACAGCCTCAGCCAGGACAGCTCCTCTAGGCTGGCCTGGGCAACCTCCAGCACATCCATGCTGGACACCTGCAGCGAGAGCCCTACTTTGCCACACAGATGCTTCCAAAGGACCTTCCTCCAGGCGTGAACCAGCGGCCATCAAAGGAGTACTTGGGATGGGAACGAGGGCCAGAAAGACTGGAGGGAAGCATGTGCCCTGAATTGAGTGAAGATCCCAGGCCTGGAGGACACCGCAAGAGTCATCCTATTGGAACTTGATGATTACATGACTTAGAATTTGAGAATTTCAGAAATCCATTCCACTGACACTCCACAAAGTACAAATTACAGATTTCAATTTAGAAATGGAAATTCTACCATTCCTTGGAGGTCACTGGCGAGCTCCCACCTACTAAAGCAGAACACATCACAGGCCCATGACCAGAACGAATGTCCAGGCTCCCTGTCCTGCTGCCTCTGGCACAGCAGGAACACAGGCAACATGCTGGGCTTGAGACCATGCACATCTCATGCCAGTTTGTCTGGAGTACCTCAGTTCCCTTAGGTCACCAGACTGACGGTGGTCTCACTCTTCTCAGCGGCCAATTCATGATCCCATGAAAATGTGTTCATGTGTTAACAGTCTATGCTAAAAAATATGTAAGATAAATGTTCAAGGAATGTTTCTGGCAAAATTTTCTCCTTTGCATATGTGTGGCTGACATTTTGTGAACACAGAAAATTGTTATTAATCTGACTTGGCAGTGTGCAGTGCCAAAAACGTCCTGCAGAACATGCCCGTCAGCTCTCCTGACTGATGGCCTCCAAGAAGGAAGACTCCCCAGCCTCTGCCAGGTCACCCTTGCTCAGAACATCACGATGCCACAGAGGCCGCCATGCTGGCTCCAGGGCACTCAGGGCCCCACCGAGACAAGAAGTCACAAAGGAAGTATAGACATTCCCTCTTACAGTCAGCATCCAACTTTGATACACAGGAAGGGTCAAGTTTTGCAGGAATTATTAAATGCCTCCACCACAGGAATTAAAACACTTTTTAAGAAATCTAACTTCCTTAATTAACAGATCCCGTTCTTTGTGCATTTTAGTTAATTTGCTTCTCTAACTCCGTATGCCCACATTGCCAGTGCTCAGTGACAGGAGCACACCAGGATCCAAACCACCAATGGAGGACAAACTCCAGAACTGAGCCTACTGGTCAGTGCTCTGAACAATTAGTAGTTACCTTCTTTCTCATTCAAATGGAGTTTACACCATCAACAAACGGCATTACCCAAGTAAAAAGGCAGGGTAAAAGGAGATGTCATCCTTGCAGTGTAATAAACTGACTCCGAATCTGATGTGAAATGGCATTTGTGATTCTTAAGTAACAACTGCTTTGAATTCCAGAATTCTGTAGACTTCAGGCCCTTAAATACTTACACAGGAAGACAAGAACAATCTGCACATTTGGAGCTTTGGCTCTTATCAGAGACTACAGAAACAAACTGCAAAGACAAGCCTACCACCCACGAGCACCCCACATGCGTAATGCTTGTCTAACATGAACCCGCCGCCCTGGCGCTCCCAACCAGCAGCTGCTCTGGCTGGGGCAGGACAGCTAATCTGTGTCTCAGCACGCACAAATCCCACCCAAGGTCAGGGATGCCACTGCCCTCAACAGTGAGCTGATGGAAGAGACCTGCAGGTCTGACTGCTGTTCCAGGCTTTACAGACACAGCAACCACTTAAAGAGGATCCTTCCATCTCCAAAGCACCGTACCAAACACAGCAGCTTGGCAAGACATGTTCCCAATATGACAATGCTGAGAGCGTGGCCATTCCCCAGGAAAACGGCAAGCAGACCCATCAGTGTCCTCTTGTAATACCTGAGCAAGTGAAATTGTTCTCAACTCTGACTTCTTCTTCAAAATGAAGTAAAATCTTAAGTTGGAAAAATGTCTCCAGTCTCCCCCAATCCTAACACATAGCTGGGCACAGTGGCAAACGCCTGTAATCCCAGTGGCTCACGCCTGTAATCCCAGTGGCTCAGGAAGCTGAGACAGGAAGATTGGGAGTTCAGAGCCAGACTCAGCAACGGCAAGGCACTGAGCAATTCAGTGAGATCCTGTCTCTATATGAAATACAAAATAGGATTGGGGATGTGGCTCAGCAGTCTAGAGTCCCTGAGTTCAATCCCCAGTACCAAAACAATAAAAATAAAAAGCACATGTCTTACATGGAGTGGCATCTTGACTTTAAAGAACCTGAATTCAGACCCAAAGAAGACCTACACTTCTCCTTATGAGGTGAACAATACCAAGTCCACACATCAGTCTTCCCTTCCTTCATTTTGCATCAGGCAGTGGCTTCCCCAGCAGAAACCTATCATGCTGACCATACCACACTCAGAAAAAATTTGGAAGGGGAAGTTTTTGTTTTCCAGACTCCTAGGAATGTTTTGCTCATTGACTGGCCTGGTTTATACCAAATGAACACCAGGCCTACGTGGCTAACCAGACCAACTGTGCAGAACCCACATGGAGGAAGAAAGCAACAGTATTCCTGCAGTGCACCTGCCTAGTTCCATGAGGAGGGAATCAGTAGCACCCTCTTCTCCTGAAACCTGCTGTCAAAGAACCAATGGCCCTAACCTTGCAATTCATGCATAACGTAACTCCAACAAGCATTCACAGGAGCATAATTTACAACAGCCACAAAGTGGAAGTAACTCAAATGTCCATCAGCTGATGACAGACAATGCTACTCAAGTTATGAAAAGGAACAGAGCACTGCCACATGCCAACACCTGGACAGGGAGTCCATTTACATGGAACGCACACAGCAGGCAGGCCCCCTGGGATAGAAGGGGCACTAGAAGGGTGAGGGTGGAAGGGGAAGTGACTGCTCCAAGGGAGGGGTTTCTTTCAGAGAGATAACAACATTCTAGCCAGGCACGATGGCACACGCCTGTAATCCCAGCGGCTCTAGAGGCTGAGGCAGGAGGATCGTGAGTTCAAAGTCAGCCTCAGCAAAAGCAAGGCACCAAGCAACTCAGTGAGACCCTGTCTCCAGTAAAACACAAAAAGGGGCTGGAGATGTGGCTCAATGATCCAGTGCCCCGAGTTCAATCCCTGGCACAATTTAAAAAAAAAGAAAAAGACCACCATTCTAGAACAGACAAAGGTGATGGCTACACAACCTCGTGAATACACTAGCCACCATAAAGTCAGTCACCTCTCTGTAACCCTCACAAGCACCTGAGCTAAAACTCAGGGTTTCAAAGGTTTCAGTACATGGTCACTTGGCCCTGTGGCTTTGGGCGTGAGGTGGAATGGGAGCATGAGGCCAAAGAGGCCTGCTCACCTCAGGGCTGGCGGGAAGCAAAGACAGTACCAATACCCTTTCAGGGGCACACCCCATGGCTAACTCCCTCCCACTAGGCCCCGCCTCTTAAAGGCTCCACACCTCCCAATAGTGCTGCAAGCCAGGACCAAGACTTCAACGGTGCCCTTGGGGGACACTCCAGATCAAACCATCACACCACTGAAATGGATGCTTCCACACAGTCAACTTTGTGGTATAAGGTTTTTTTCTTCGTTTTGTTTGTTTTTAAGGTCACCTTTCCCCCCCGCACTATTCTGCCATCTCACTCCTAGTAATTATTAAAGGTAAAAGCAGTTTCTGAAAAATGTTTATTCTGGCGTTTCAGTTTCTCTAACAGGAAAATTTTTGTTAAGTATGGGCAAACCTACATCCCGTTCATAGGAAAAACCAAAACCTGAGATGTGGAAGCAGGAAGACCTCACAAAGTCTCCCTAGTAAATGAAATACAGGCTGAGCTCTGCATCACACACTGAGTCTGCCTGGGTTCTTCCTTTCTTCTCCATGTTGTTAATCTGCGTTGATCTGCTGCAGTGCTGGGGACCAAATCCAGGGCCTTGTGCATGCTGTTCAGGCTGTAGTACAATGTCACGGTGGCTGTGAAGTTAGTCACCAAGAGCACATAAGGGCTCCAGGTGGTGCAAAGCCTCTCAAAGGCACACAGGCCTGTCACTACAGGCCAAGGGACAGGCAAGAGGGCATCTCAGACACCTCAGAAGAGAAAGGCCTTCCCCACCTTGGGGCTTCCAGAAATCCACAGCAGGGGTTCAGGGAAGATGGACAAACCCAGCTACCAGCTCCTCCGTCATCCCAGCAGATGGCAGTTAGGAGAGGCAGCTTGTGCCACAACTAGAACAAACAGCACCCCCGGGGCATCGGCGTCTAGAAGCTGACCAGAAAGGTGCAGAGAAAGTGAGCCAGCTGGCTGCCAGTGAACAAGGACAGGACACGACTGCCACCACCAGGAAGCACCAGAGAGTGGTTAAAAATGTGACACTGGAAGGGAGACCTGTTTTATCCCAAGTGGCTGGGCTACAGGCGTGCACCACCATGTCCAGCTTCCAGCTACTTCAACTTCTTCGTTTCTACATTATTTCACTTTTCTTAAAGACAATAAATGTGTATTACTTTCCTAAAAAGTAAAAACAAGGCTGTCATTATTGCCGCGCTGGCCAAGCAGAAAAGCAGCCCTGGGGACACACCTTCTGAGTTCAGGGTGATGAGGGTGACGTTGCTCCCGACGCTCTGACTGCCGGGCTGGCCGCAGTTGGACACGGAGTCGCTCGCCTCCGACCCGCTCTCCCCGTCCTCATTGTGGCTGTCATCCTGCCCCGGCACCTTCACCACGATGGTGTTCTGCCGCCGTCCAGGAACAGCGCTGGCGGGAAGCAAGCACAGCAGCGTTGTGAGAGACTCCAGCAGCACACTGAGGTCAGCCCTGCCTCACTGGACAGTCCTCTTCCCGGTGACCACAGCGTCTGACTGAGCATGGACCAATGTCTCCCCACACAGCTTTTCTACGAAGACTAATAGCAATTTAATGCAGAAATAGTCTGGGGCTGAAAGAAATGGTACAAAATAAAATGAAGGTTTAAAGAAAATATTTACATCACAAGAGAGGTGGAATCATGACTCACTGTGACTCGGGCCTGGAACGCTGCTTTCTTATTTCAGAGGTTATGCTATGAAAGGTTGACTTGGGTAAGAGTCATTTTTAGGGCTGTGTCGAAGGAAAGACAAAATGAAGAGGAAGGGAGCCCAGAGCTCCAGATCAGCCCATCTCTCCTGTCAGACCTCTGGGAGGTGACGCAGCCTCCAAAACTGTAATCACACTCCCAGTTATTCCCATGGACAAACCATGGTGTGAGCTTCTAAGGCCAGTTCCAGGAATCCCCTGAGAGCTACTCCCATCACGAGGGCCCGTGGCATGCACCAACGAAGACCTGCCAACAGAGCAGGGCCACACGGCCAACTGCAGAGAGCGCTCAAAAGGACAACGGATGGCTTGCCTTCTAAACGGCCTTGCCAACACACCTGACGGTGGCCTGCTCAGCACCAGAGAGGGAAAGGAAGCACTAGTTCCCTGTTAGCAAAGTCAAAAGATGTTTAAGATCCTGGCTATCCCCAGAGGAGGGAACTACCCTCCATGCTTCTTGGACTTGAAGCTGAACTGGCTCCTCCACACTCAGACGAACCCTGCTGACCTCAGCCCAGCAGGCTGGCTGGCCTCAGGGCACCCACACCCCCACCCGCCGCCCCACACATCAGGCCTGAGACTGCAGCTGCTTCCTACAGGACTGGACTAAGACAATAAGGAACCAGGACAAAGCTGGAGGAATAACGATCTGCAGAAGAGACTAAGAAAAAGCAAAACAGAACATCGTGAAGACACAGATGGAAACAAAAAGTGACAATGACCCTCACGGGGATGTGCATTCAGGGCGCTGGGCAGAGGGCACCTGTGGTGGCTCCAGCCACACCCAGATGGGCGCCAGTGCCCTCTGTCCACTCCCACTCCACATGCTTCCACTCAACGTGTCTCAAAAGAAAAGGGTGCAAGAAAAAGCCAGAAACTCAACATGCCCATCTCATTCGGCAAACTCAGAAGAGATGTCTGGTTGCCTGACATGCTACTGTAGGGACAGACAGAATGACCAGCTGACCACTGTGAAAACACACTGCCATCTCCCTCCATCACACATCAGCTCCAGCACAGACGTCCCCTGGCCGCTCACCCCATGTGTGGTTGTGAATCAGGGTGTGGTCTCTTGGCCTGCCCCACCACCCACACTGAGCACTGCACTGGCCCTCCCAGCTTCACAGAACCAAGGTGGTGCCTGCCAGGATCACCCATGACCAGAGAGGGACCACAAAGTTCAACTGTGCCCTGGCTGGGAACATTGACTTATTCTCATCACAGAAGCAGGGAAAGGTGGGGTGGTGCGTGGCTACTGACTTGCTAATGATATTTTCCAGGGAATCCGGTGCCCTGTTGCTCAAGGGGTCTTCCATCTTGGCTACAATGGCGTTCTGCCGATCATTGTTGAGTATTACTGTAGTCTGGGGGACGACGCTACGGAACAAAAGAATCACAAGAAAAAGAAGACCTTAAAACAACAACATTCAATGTCAGCAATCAAGAGTCATTCAATACAGTCAGCTCCCAGCGCCTACAGAAGGGAAGGAGGGAGGGAAGGAGCTGGCCCCAGGCAGGCGTCACTTAATATGCACCAGTAAGAATAACTGGAGACAGGCTTCTTGATGGAGTTTACCTTCCTCACTCGCAGGTGCACGCTGTGGGCCCGCTGAGCAGCGCGTACTGCAACAGTCTGCACGAAGGCGGAGGCTCCTTGTGCACGGGTGCCGAACGGTATGTGAAAAACAGCTGCCCTCCGACCCATTCCAGCTGATGGCACTGCACAGAGCTCACCGCTGCCCGCGCACCAGTGTCGCTGCACACATCAGCATGCGGTGGGGGCAGGGGCAGCCGCTGCCTCTGATGGTCAACAGACACACAGCGCGTACCACCTGCGGACTCTCCTGGAGAGTGCACAGGCCACAGTGCTCTGAAGAAAGAAGATTCTAGGAAAGAACAGTGGCCGTAACCGAGAGGCCGCCTGGCTGGCAACACCCTGGCAGAAGCACTAGAGTTTGCAGACCTGCAGGGCATGCAGCTGACTCCCGAGGCACAAGCTCCTTCGCATTTTCAATCATTAATTTTTCAATCCTTAGCACTTTATGGTCACAGGAAATTTTCTAAAGTATGCCTTGCTGTGAGCAATTGGGAAGCAAAAAGAACTGGCACTTAAAATACAAAGTCATAATACCAGAGAATAAGATATCCTTTCCTGGGGAAAAGACTGCTCATCCGTGATTGGCACACATGAAATCAGCCTGGCGTCATGGCCATATGACTGGACTGCCTGCCGTCAGGTACAAGAATAGCACCTCAGCAGGCCCAAGTCCATTGCAGGACCACAGCTGATTTTCCAAGATGGAAGTGCAATTAACTGCACATCATTAAAAGGTGTTATTATCTTTAAATCATTCTACTTGTCTTCTGGTGACACCTAAAGTAACCCACCAAACCATGATGAATTATCCACAGGTCAGGTGTCAAAAGGAACCAAGTAATTTTTTCTTCTGTTTTTTTGCAGTGGTGGGGATGGAACTAGGGCCAGGTGCATGCTAGGCAAGGGCTCTGCCACTGAGCTGCCCCCACCCTCCAGGTGACTGACTTGATCACTGCAGTCAGGTACAGGCTGCAACAATCTCATATGTACCAATCAAGGCACTAAAATGACTCCTATGGGTTTGATATTTAACACTGAATAGTACCAAAGAATATTTAGTTTTTCAAAAGCCAAGCTATGGAACATCCATATCGAACCAAGAATGAAGTAGGTGGTGGAACTGGGGCTCATGGTGGAGCACTTGCCTAGCATGTGTGATGCACTAGGTTTGACTCTCAGTACCACATATAAATAAATCAATAAAATAAAGGTCTATCAACATCAAAAAAAAAAAAAAAATTAAAGCGGAATGAAGTAGGTGGGCTGGGGTGCAGCTCTGGCAGAGCACTTGCCTGGTACACCCGAGGCTCAGTTGCATCCCGAGCACCACATACACATGAGAAGTAGTTATCTAAGGGATGACATGGGAAAAGTACCACAACAATATCAAGTGGCAAAAATGCACAAATAAACGTAGATGTGCACGTTCGTGCAGGCAGACACCACTGGAAGCCCTTCCCAGAACTGAGGTGGAAATGATGAACTTTCCTGGAGGGTCTAACTTTCTGAACTTGCTCACGCTTTCTCCCCAAGTCACAGACTGGCGACAAGCTGTGTTTCCTCCTTTTTCACTCACTACTTTCTGGGTTGCCTGGGCTAGAAAGGGATTTGCAGGATTAAAATTCTCATTGGTCCACCTAAGTTCATCAAAGGGGAGATTATCCTGGGTGGGCCTTTCAGATGGAGGGCCTGTGCTCCCCAGCCTGCGCCTCCCAACAGCTCCAACCTGCTGTGCCTCACTGGCCCCATCCACAGACTCCACACCTGCTCAGCAGCCCACACTGTGTGAGCCAGTTCCTTGAAATAAATCCCTTGTAGAGTTCTCTCTCTCTCTCTCTCTCTCTCTCTCTCTCTCTCTCTCTCTCTCTCTCGTATACATGCCTGCATCCATTCAATTGGTTCTGCTTCTCTGGTTGAGCCCTGACACATTTTGAAATAATCACAGATTCACAGAAAGCTGTAGAAGAACAGCACATTGACTCCTATGAACAATTCCCCAGCATCCCCCAGTGGTGACACCCTGTGTCACCTGTGCCACTGTAATAACAGCAGAGAACAACACTGGGATGAGACCAGGGTCCTTGCTTGGGCTTCACCATTTTCTGCACATGTGCATGTCTGTATGTGCCTGTGGCTCTGGGTAGTTCCATCCCAGGCACAGGTCTGTGTGACCACACAGCAGCACAGCAAGGTTGGACAGAGCCCAAGGGCTCCTGTGAGACACACAGTTGACTTCCTGAAACAAATTCCACAGAGCCAAGCATACGAGTACTACTTCCTACACATCAGAACTTTCTAGGGAAGCCAAAATCCCCCAAAAGAGAGACTGGGACCTTCACTCTTACAATTCCCCCAGGTAATTCTGAGGGACCGCTGTTTTAAAAATGTAAACAACAGCCATACACAATAGTGCACACCTGTGATCCCAGTGACTCCAGAGGCTAAGGCAGGAGGATTGCAAGTTCAAGGCCAGCCTCAGCAACTTAGTAAGGCACTACCACAAAATAAAAATAAAAAGTGCTGGGGTATAGCTCAGTGGTAGAGCACCCCTAGTACTGCTAAATTAATTACTAATTAATTAAAACAAAATTTTTTTCAGGTGCTAGACTCTTTAACGCTTATTTTCTTTTAGTATTAACTTCCTTTTATTTTATTTTTATTTTTACAGGCTGCTTTTTTTAAACAGCGACACTATGCACATGCGCACGAGGCCGGGCTCCCTCTGGGCCTGCGGCTTCTCCTCTAACTGAGTGGCTGGTCTATTATAAGGCGTGGGTCTGCTGTGGGCCTCCCTGTGCAGGGGGTCTGCATCTGCTTTGTTCAAAGACAGTCCAAGGCCTTGGGAACACCAGGGCACAGTGGAAGCACGCTCACTCCACAAATTCCAGGCGCACGTGTCGGAGGTAAGCTCCTCTGGGTCCACTCCTCGTACAGCCGGTCCGTGAGCCCAAAGCACAGGACATTGTGGCCAGCCAGAGCAGGCCCAGGTCTGCTATTGTGGAAAATCAACTCCTCTCTCCCTCCACTCATCATCCACACAGAAAAAAAAAACACCATCTGAATGTACACTGGCAGGCTTTGTTCAGCACATGCAAAAAAAAGCCACAAAAATGCCCTCTCCTTGAAAAATGTAGGACTTAAACTACTTTTCACAAATTTGTGTTTGCCACATTTTAGTACAAAAGACAACTAAAAATCAGTTGTTTTGAACTGGAAAGCTTGGAAAACCATACATGCCATGGTCCCATGCAGACCAGGACACGGGGGCTCCACTCCAGGAGGTCCACACAAACCCAATCTCGTGTGCCCTCGTTCAGGGCTTCCCTTAGACTGAAAGTCGCACGGCCACAGACCAACACTGTCCTGTCCCACCTGCAGGAGCCAAGCCATCTGGCACTCTGTCCACATAGTGGCCCACTGTCTTCTGTAGGAGGTAATCTGAATTCTGAGCAAACATGTGAAGGCCAGACTACACTTCCTGGCCCCCTTACCTGCAAAGGCAGCTCTGTGACCAGCACTCACTTCTGGGCTACAAACAGAGAGGCACGCCGTCTCCAGTCCTCACTAGTCACACAGTGCTACTGCTGGTCAGCAGCCCTTTTGCAACTCATGTTAACCACGCATCAAGTTAAGTTTGGAAATTCTGTATTATATTAGTTTTCTATGTTTTGTGAATTATCTCAAAGGAAATAATCTCAAAAGCAAGCTAACACCCAAGAATTCAAATGGTTTTTCAGCTTTCTACTTATAAGACAAGTTGACATTTTCTTTTAAAATTCCAGACAGTACATATTCCCTAATGCCTTTTCGGTTTATATTCCTGCACAATGTACGAGAACCTGGAACCAGCATGCACACACTTCATCCCAACTACTCAGGAGGCTGATGCAGGGGGATCCTAAGTTCAAGGCCAACCTCTGCAACTGTCTCAAAATTGAAAGCGCTGGGAATGTAGCTTAGTGATAGAGCACCCCTGGGTTCAATCCCCAGTACCAGAAATGGAACTGGGTCACAGTAAATAAGATCATGCTCTGTGAGTGCTTGCAAAACAGGAATTGTTTGCCAGTCTTAGTTTCAACAAGAGGAGGGGAAATGGAGGGACTGCAGAAAAACAATGAAATGAGACACCCCAAAGTCCTCCAGCCCCGTGCGGCAGGCAGGGTGGGGCCACCACAAGTCCCTGCTTGCCCTTCCACAGGCAGCACTGTCCAGAGTACTGTGCAGCCAGACTACATTTCCTGGCCCCTTACCTGCAAAGGCAGCACTCACACTGGACTGTAAACAGAGAGGCACGCCAGCTCCAGAAAGGCCCCAGGCATGGAGATTCCATGGGCAGCTATGCCTCGAAGGCCACATCCACCCAGCCTATAAGGGCACAGCCAGAGGCACGGCCCCGTGCCAGCCCACAGCCTATCGGCTCCTGCCACCAGTCAACACAAAAAGCATCCAATTAACCAAGTTGGGGCAAAAACTTGTTCTAAAAAGTTTATTGCTATTGTTCACTGGTTAAAGATTAAAAATTCATAAAAGCTAGGATCCAAAAATAAACAAATACTCAGGGGTAAGTCAGCATTAAAAATTCATTTCCAATACACAAGGAGATAAGCAAAACACTGCATAAAACCAACCAATAGCCAACTGCTCCACAAAAATGGGAAGAGCTAGATGCAACCAACCTCAAAAACTAGCTGCAGGAGGAAAGGCGCTTCTGGAGCCAGGCAGCTGTGGAAGACTCGAGATCTGGCCCCTCAGAAGCCAAACTGCACAAACAGAACACTGAATCCCAAACCAAGAGTCCCAAGTCAGGACAGCAGGTTGGTGGGTGGCAGACTGAAGGAACAACTAAGAAAGCAAACAAGAGCAGGAAACTGACTCTCAGGTGGACGCCAGCACTCCGACCGCACATAAGAGAAGACTTGGCTGTAACACCACGGGCCATGGACCTGCACCAGGACCCTCTGACTCTCCAGACACCCTATCCAAGAGCGGGGTCTCTGTGACCATTTTCCACTATAAGGCTATAAGGAAAATGCCCAATTCTCACCCAGGGTGGGAAATGCACAAGATGAGCCTGGGAAGCACCTAGAAGCACCCTGAAAGGAAGGAAGTGCTCAAAACCAAGAAGCCTACCATGGTGGGGACAGGCCACGGGGCACCAGAGTCAACCAAGCGAGCCCAATAGCCAGAGCTGGACAACAGAGTGAAGACACGAAGTCATACTGGACTCTACCACTTTAAATACCCACGAGTCTCTGCTGATGTAAATAAGCAACTAGACAAATAAAAGGGCAAGACGAGACGAATGCCTCACATAGAACAATGACCCGTGTGTGAAGACAGGCCCCGCCCTGGGCGTGAGAAGAGTGCCCACTCCTGAAGTGGAGGCTGGCACAGCAGCCTCCTCCAGAGAGCAGGGCAGGCAGGAGAGAGGCACTGCACTCCACAGGTGAGTCTGGCAAACGCCCTTCACCAGGACGCGTCCTGCTGACAGTGTGGACCTTGATAGGATGTGGGAAGGGCGCTTCACCTCTGGAGTGGTCCTCCCAACACCCACATTCACCATCAAATAATGAGGACTGACATCTGCAAAGCACCTAATCAGTATTTCTCAAAAACCAAGGGCAGCCTGAGAAGCGACCACAGCCCAGAAGAGCCTACAGAGACATGTATCTAAATGCTGGGTGCACCTACACACGTTTCAGACACCGTGGAAACACCTGGCAAAGAGTAAGCTAATTAATTCTAGCATTTAGATGAAAATGAAAATCATACAACACTAACTTAAGAAGTTCCATATTTTTTAAAGTCCTATATTTATAAAAGTAACTGAATTCATGATTTAAAGCTGAGGGCCCAGAAGGCTTCACTGACAAACTCTATCAATTTTTTAAGAAAGAAACAAAGTTGATCCTACAGAAGCACAATGAGGAGCAACTTCCCATCTCACCTTTGAGATCAGCATTATCATAACAACATATAGTAACATAACATCAAAGAGACAATCACAGACTAATGTGCCCAAGAACATGGGTGAAAAAAGCTCCCACTAAAAATGAGCAAGTCGAACTCATAGTACACAAAAGGAGCAATGCACTGTGCTCAGGTCAGGTTCACCTGGGATGTGCAAGGCTGGCCTCGTCTGTGAACCAGCATGCGAGTCCACCCTGGCCAGCTCACTCTGGTAGAAACGCTTGGCATGGGGAAACCCAATGCCTGGTCACACAAGAGCTTCACAAAACGAGGAGAAGGAGGGAAAGAGCTCCGGGAAAACGTGCAGCTAACATAACGCAGGATGCGGAAGGCTGGAGGCTTTTACTCAAGAATCGGGAATGAGGAGACAGAGAACACGATGTGAAGACCAGTCTAAGCAGTAAAGAAAAGGCCCAGAAATCTGAGAGGAAGAATAATACGACAGTCATGCACATTTTTAAAAATCCTACAGAAAAGCCACTAGAGTAAGTGAATTTAGGAGCTAGAGTGTGGCTCAGTGGTAGAGCACCCGCCCAGCACACATAAGGCACCCCGGCAAAAGCTAAAAATATACATATATATGAATTTATGAACAACTAGAGATTGAAAACTAAAACATCGAACCTACATGTATGAAGTATCTAGAGACAAATTTGACGACGTGTGCTGGCTGTATTCTGAAAATCATAAAACAATGCTGAAAGAAATCAATGGCTGCATAAATGGAGAGATATGCCATATTCATGAGTCAGAAGTCCCAACTCTCAGGACGGCGCTTTTTCCCGAAGCAATCAAGAGTCAACCCGATCCCAATCGATGAGTCGTGCAAGATGCTGACACTAGACAAGTTCTCCAAATTATGGGAATGCACACACTCTGTCAAAATGTCTACCCATGTGTGTACCACCAGCTTTGGCTGCCAGACTATCTCTGCCACCTGACCACGTCAGTGATCCGCTAGGCTGCATGTGTGTGAATCTCGTGTATCCTCTGGCTAGCACTCAGCCCTAACATGCATAGGATATGACAATCGGGTCACTAAATGTGTGCAGCTGTTCAAGGCAGTGCAGTTCAGGAAGAGGAATCACAAAACCAGATGGAAACCTTCAAAACTCAAAATTAGATAAGATTTAAACCAATCTGTCATGGCCAAGATCAAACATTTCTCCACATTTTGCACAGCCCTGCCTTGAGTTTGCCACATTCTAAAACTAGACAATGAAATGCTAGACTGTGGACCAAGAATGTTGATGACCCCACCATGGGAACACACAGTTTCCATGAGCAAGACCCTCAAATGCTCAACAGCCATAACAGACGCCTCAGCACGAGCTGAGCTCTACCAAGAAGCCGACAGGGCTACAAAAAAAAAAAAAAAAAAAAAACAGAAAAGCTTTCCACCAGCACCCATCAACATGTAAAACAGAAGATCCTCTGGAAATAAAACAGAACCCACAACCAGCATGTCGGAGGGAGTTTAAATCATTCCTGATCACATACTTCAGGTCTCTCTGGATCAATGGTCAGTTTTGAGGAGAAGAAAGAAAACAATTCCCCTTCCATAAATCTCATGTGACAAGTCTCTCCGAAAGAGAAACTTTAAATCACTTTTATTTAAACTCTGAGAACTAATACTGTGCAGAAATCTCTTATTATAAATGTTTTTACCTTGTAGAAATACAAGATTTTTTTTGATTTTTAAAAATAAGGAACGCAAACTTTTTTTAGTCATTATGCTCAGTTAATAAAACACACCCAGCAGAAACACCTGGGTTGAGTGGGATGACCTGGCAGTGTCCACAGCGACAGCACTTGGAGGGCTGAGGCAGGAGGAGCACTGGGTCGGGATCAGCTGGGGACACAGCAAGACAGACGGGAGGGAGGGAACACCTGGGCCTGAGCTGGCCTCTACAGTGCAAGCCACCCAGCTCCAGGAGGTGCGACAGGCCCAGTGTGCCCTCTCACCCCAGCTGTGCGCCGCTGCCGCAGCCCTGGCCTGCGCCCACCTCCCTCTAACACCCATGCTCAGCTGTGACCTCCTCAATGGTCTTTCTTCAAACACCTGTGTCTAGCTTTACAGAGTGCAGGAAAATGATTTTGACATCTGTATGAAAGTGCCGGTCTATGCATGTGAAGCCTTCAAGCCAGTAACACAACGCCAGGCCTCGCTAAGACACTCGCAAGCCCGCGCTGACGGCTGGGCCTAGCCAAGCTGTGCTTCCAACACCGCACCTCCGCATCCACCGCTCTCCACCTCTGCCCACCCTCCTCCAAGCAGCTTCAGCATTACGACTTCAAGTCACTGCCCGTAGATGGCAATCACACAAAGTGTGAATTTATGGCACACCTGACATAAAATCTATGCATTCACAGAAATAAACAAACAGGGAAAACAAACACCCACTTAAAAGACTTCAAGACCATTTTCCTTATCCTCAAGTACAGCACCACTGCTGGATGAAATTCCGACCAACCTCACAAACAAGTATATTACAATGATTAAGCTCTAGCTTCAAAGAAAACTGGCCTTTTCTTTTTTTCTTGAAATTATTTGAAGAATTCCATCCAGGTGTAGAATCTGAAAATCTGAATCCAAAATGCCAGCCAAGGCTGGCAGTACTCCACCACCTCTGCATTCCAAGAAGGGAAAAGAATAAGTAAACAACTCTGTTGACAGCAGACTGGTCGAGGCCAGTTTTAACTAGAAGTTATCAACAGGCAGAGTGGACCTGTGTGTGCAGACGGCTCTGTGGTGCGTGGTCCTGCTACAAGGTCTGGCCACGTAAAGCCTCTGCAGATGACGGTGAGTGGCCCAGGGACAGCAGCTCCAGAGGTCTCCTTACACCTCAAAGACCCCCACCACAGCACCTCCCTTGTCCCATGGGATTACACTCCCAGTGCTCAGCAAGTCATTCACCACAAACAAGGGTGGGCCCAAGGAATCTTCGATATTAAAAGGATTTGACTTAGATACAAGACAAGCTGATTTATATACTTCTTTCACTTTAAATATCTGAGGCCCAAAAATAACCAACTCATAGAAGTATCTTATTACTCAGAGGCCAACCAACTTTTAGCTGTTTGGGGAGACTTTTCCACACACTGCTGCCCATGTCTTGGACATAATTTCCACTCACTGACATGTCTGCACGTGAGTGACTTTCACTATGTCCCGGGGTGGAGTTCCCACATCTCCTAAAGTCTCAGCAAGCATGGGCCTGGCCACCACCACACCTGCAGGACCCTGCTGTCACTTCTCATCTTTGCTTTCAGATCAGGAAGCAACTGCATGGCTTGGCTGAGCATCAGCACAAGTGACAGCAACATCCAGGGGCCTGCACGCCTTGCCCTGTAAGATGCAATTCCAAAACAAGGTGCTCGAGGCTGCAACACAGCTGGCGCTCCTCCGTCTCTGAGCTCCTCCTTGCACACGGCTGACTCCCTCCCTGGCTCTGACCAGACCACCACCATGCGCTGATCGTGGGATTCAAGTGAAAGATCTTTGACACCACTCTCCCCAGCTCATGAGGACAACCTACTCCGGACATAAGAACAGAAGCAACAGAAGCCTGGGGCAGCCATCCTAAGAGCCCTGGGGCTCTTAGGGCAGCAGGGCTGCTGTCCCCCTTCTGTTTCACCCTAGAGCAACGATGTCAATGGAGGTGACAAAACGCAGGCAGCTGTGGCAGCCACGGGGAGAGATACTACCATGACTTCCTGGGCAAGAGCAGAGGAGGCTGAAACACACTCCACCACAGGGGCAGCGCGGCCCCAGAGAAAGCCTTCCCAAGCCTCACGTGAGCAAAGCGCGTACTTCTGACTCTCTGAACCCAGGGTCTTGGTCTATTCAACACAAAACATTTTACAAGGTTTTAATATAACTTGAACCTTCCAGGAACTCAACTGTTATATAAGTCTCGAAAAAAATCACACTTTGCTTTATTTGAAACTTCATGTTCACCATTCTGCAATATTCCCTACCAGCTGGTATCCACAATGCCAGCATAGCCACTGGGCCAGTCTGCACCAAGTGAACACACAAAGCAGCACATGGGGTTTAGTCACGGCTGACCATCTGGACACTGAAATGTTACTTTATGACACACTACTGTCCTTTTATTTCTCCTTCACATTACATTTGGGACAGTCTATTAATTTAATTATAAATCTTACTTCCCACACATTACTCATTAGAGTAAGGGGGTGTTCCAATAACTGTACTTAAAAAAGGTACTGGATCATCAGGTTTGCGAAAGGAATTTGCACAGACAGCACGTGCCAGCAGCATCAGTGAGGAGAAAATGCAGGCGAGCTCGACGACGCCCAGCTCAGAGTAACTCCAGCAATGATGCTCACCTCACAGCTGGGAACTGCGGCACCCAGATCCCTCCACTGCCAGTTGCAGATCAGGACCACCAGGTCATACAGCAAACATACTCAGTACCATATGTACTGAGCCATACACAGGAATGTGCAGGCTCCTCGGAGCTTCCTCAAACAAACCAAGACAGGTGAAGTCCTGACCTTCCTGAGCAACCCTCCTCTTCCTTCCTATACTCCCCCTAAAGTCCACAGAGCACCTGGTTTGCTCTGGCCACCAGCACACATGGGCAGGGTGATACAGCAGAACTGGACATAATGTCAGCAAGGCCTCTACAGCTCCTTCAGGCCTGTCTGGCTCCCACTGCCACCCATCAGCACAGGGCAGGGGCTGCTGTCCCTCCAGGGACTCAAGAGAACAGCCCTCAGTAGGAAGATTTCAAGCCCTCTCCAAGTCCAAAGACACGGCTTGTCACTGTCACAGACACAACTTCTTCTTAGCCAGCCGTGAGAAAGGGCAGCAATGCCGACAGGACTCATGGTCACTGCTGCCCCAAGCCTGAGTCTTGGCTCACCTCCTGGCATACCACCTGGGCCTGCAGAACCCAAGCATCTTTCTAATCCAATCAAGTTACCCACAAAGCTTCACTTCAAACAATGCACAAACTGCTTCGCAGGTCTCTAAGATGCTTCTAAACATCTTCTAACAGGCACAACAAAAGCCACAGACTTGAATGAAGAGTTTGATATACCCAACTAAAATTTATAAACACAAACTCTGAAGAAAAAATGTCTAAAAGACCTGTCAGATAGAAATAGAAAAAAGCAAATGTATATCTGCAAAGATTTGGTGGTTAGATGCACAGAAAAGATGCATCAGCTTCATGTCAAAAAGGAGTTTCAGCAGGGAGACTGTATTTGGTTGTGGCCTATGTGAAATCAGTGGCCAGGAACCAGAGTCAGACACCCAGTGTCTACGCCACATGAAGGAGCAGTGGGAGCCTGGGCAAGAACTGAGCGCTTCCCCACAGTGGGCTGAAGCCCCTCTGTCCTTACCATCGCACTTTGTTGCAGGTCTGGGTGGCACCAAGTGGAGAGCCTGCCACCATGGGGACCTGGATAGGGCTATGCTGTTTGTTGGTGACCAGGTCCAGCTTCTCCTCCAACGATTTGCAAGTAGCTTCCAGAGCTTGCAGCTTGGCCTCAATGCTATCCAACCGTAAGCATATCGTCTGGTTTATGGAGTACAGGAAAGACTGGAAGTGAAAAAGAGAAACTTCAGGAAGGATATCCTGAACTAGAAGAACACAGTTCTAAGACCCCCCCAAACAGCTATCCAAGAACACCAGCATCTCAGCAGACCTCTCCTACACTGGGACTAGCTTCTCAGTCATCCTCCAGAAGCATGTGAGTTACAAGTTCAGTCTTCTGTACCAGAAATGTGACTCCTTTCTCATGGTTTCACTTCCATGTGCAGTTGCAATTCTCAGTTTTGAGTAGACCCATACAATAAACGACTTATGGGGTCCTTAACGTACCACTGCATTAATCAGTAAGTTCATAAACAAAGCTAGCAAATCCTTCTAACAATGAAAACAGATTGCACCTAACATCCAACAGGCCTTACAAACACAAGCCTCGTGTGCCCACATCATGCCAGCTGCCCTGATGCGAATCCACTCACAACCTTCCTACAGAATTTTGGGATGGCAAGCCTGCCACCTGGTGGCCAGCACAAGAAGCACCGCACGTCTGAGGCCAACTCAGTAGTTAGTACCTTGCGTGGCTCCACACCCAGAAGGATGGACACAGACGGGCAGGAGGACCCCACTCCCCACCTGCCATCCTGCTAGGAGCCACCAGCAACAGAGAGCCCCAAACTGGAGCTGAGGTGCTGTAGGTGGCAAGGCCCCAGTAGCAGTAGTAAGTCAGCACTGAAAATAGCAAAGAATGTGAAGAACATGGTCTCATCTCTTCCTTCTCCTAGTCTGCTGTGACTGAAGGCATGAAGCACCCAAAGTAGTCACATGGGAAAGGAGGAGCGGGCCAGGAAGAAAAAGCAGTGGAGCTGTTTGGGCTGACTGTGGCCCTCAATGCAGGTGGGTGGAAGGTCACCTGTGCTGGAGGCAATCGCAGGATATCGAAAGCACAGCAGCAGCACAGGTCATGTCACACTCCTGACATGAAGCCTGGGTGGAGAGAACGGACGCTCCTGTGAGAGCACCTTTGACAGGCCAGGCTGCTCTGGACAGCCCGAGGGCCTCACTCCCAGTGTGCGGGCAGTGAGGAGCCCCTGCTCCCACACACCTCACTGCCACTCAGCCCACACTCCCTGAGACCCCACGCTAGAGTGCGCCCTGCGGGAGCTAGGTTGTGGCTGCAGTAGAGCTCTCGCCTAGCAAGGGAGAGGCCCTGGGCACAACCCCCAGCACCACCAAAAGAAAAGTGCACTCTGCAACGGAAAGGCCTAGAAAGAAACTGCTGAAATCCACCCTTTGCCAGCTGCTCTACACTGGAGCAGGCGCTGTAGCAGTGTCCAGGGGAAATAAGCAACAGGCATCAGGCCCACCCCCAACCAGCTGTCACCAACGCAGAAGCAATGTTAGTGTGAGGGTAGATGGGCATCAGCATGGGCACCAAACACGGCTGAATCTTTGAGATGAAAGCAACCCCATTCTTCTTATAATTTGAAGACATAAAACATCTGCCTCCCACAGTCTTTCAACATAGTAAAGCCACATTATTTTAATTCTAAAATTATTCTGCCTAGGATTTTGGTGAAAATCACTCCTACAAATACTACTACTTACAAAGAACAAAGAAAGAGTAGGGAACAGTATTTTTAAATACATCTCTCATACAGAAGTGATAGTGGCCATAAACGGCTCCAAACTATCCATTAAGGAGTCCAGGGCCAGGCTGGGCAAGCTCCGGTCTTCCCAGAGCATGGCAGCCTTAGGCATGTGCAGCAATACCAGAGGCCCAGCCGGCCTCCTGCCTATCTGAGGCCTTTCCACAGCACACCAGAACTGAGGCAGCCTATTTTGCTTTTTTACTTTATACATTTCCACATTATTGACAATGATTGTGTCTTTTGATAGAAAATGAAATTTATTTATAATCCAGGCCCTTTATTTTTAAATAATATAGTGTTACTAACATAACCACGTTCTCTATTCATCAGTCTGAAGTACAAATCTCACCGTGAATATGTCTAAACCACCCGTGTAAGCCTACACTGCTTGATAACAGGATGAACAGAGCACTCTGAACAGATGCGCTGCACGAGCAGAGGCAGCTGTGAACAGGACTGCGTTCCATCTCCACTGCTCTCAGCGCCTCTCACACAGCCTCTAACCCTGCAGACACTGGAACCAACCAAGCAAATTCAAGATCCAAAAACAATGTGCCGAGTGGATTCCTACTTCAGGACGTGGGGGCTTAAATGACAGACACAGAAGCCATCTGTCACCAATGGGCAATACAGCCACAGCGCTGGCTCATCTTCCCCTATCTAAGGCAGGCCTGTGGGTCCATGGGAAGATGTCTCAGTCTAACAGCGGTTATTCCTCTCACTTTCAGCTGAGAAATGGCCTTATGCTCTTCCACAGTGGGCTGAATAATGACTTCCAGAAATGGTATCTCCATGTCCCTATTCCCAGAACACATGAATGTGGACCTAATTGGGAAAAGGGTCTTGGCAGAAGTAATGAAGTCAATGAAACCATCCTGGCCTAGATCAGGATGGGTCCTACACAGAGGTTGCAGTGATGTGAGAATATCATGCTAACTGAGATAAGCTAATCTCAAAAAACCAAAGGAAGAATGATCTCACTGATAAGCGGATGATGACACATAATGGGGGTTGGGAGGGGTTAGTGTTAGGGTTAGGGTTAGGTTTAGGGTTAGGGAGGGTGGCAAGAATGGAGGAAGGAAGGACTATATAAAGGGAAAAGAGGGGTGGGGGGGAAGGGAAAAAAATAACAGAATGAATCAAACAACATTACCCTATGTAAATTCATGATTACACAAATGGTATGCCTTTACTCCATGTACAAACAGAGAAACAACATGTATCCCATTTGTTTACAAAAAAAAAAAAAGAATGGAGCCTCTGGGAGCTGGGAAAAGGGGCGTGGCCCTGCCCACAACCTTGATCTTGGACTTCTAGCCTCCTGAACTGTGAGAGAATAAACTTCTGTTGTTTTAAGCCACCCCACTTGTGGCACAAAAAAATCAGCCACAGTATACTTAAAAATATTCGTATTTTTACCTTTATAGAGGGATCCTGGCAATTGATTTCTAGTCGCTGGCGTTTCAAAGCAGGTTCATCTTCATCTGTCACTACATGATTCTCCAAGACAACTGAAAAATCAATGATGGGACACAGAAACCTTAACAGGAAAAGTTTTCAAGAATTCTTTTAACATGAAGATAGTACACAGCACTGATGCCTTAAGGTTAGATGAGAAATGGCACAACCTATTTCATATTTTACCATTATGATGTAAAATTCTCAGTCAGGCAAAAACCAGGAGCCCTCCTTAAGCTCAAGGAAAACTGAGACACCGGGGCAGTTAGTTATGTTCTCCATGCGCGGCGACCCTTGCACCCTACTGCAGGCCTCCCCGTCAGAGCTCTCCTGAGAGCCCATGTGAATGCTGGCATGCAGACACCGTTCAGTTACATTTCCTCCCAACCTTAAAATAAAGTTCTGTCAGATGACTATGATTCCATACCAAAATCACTCTCTGCATATCCTATCTGCCCAGGTGGGAGATCAAAACCGACTCAGCCTCAACACACTGCCATATGCAGAAAGCAAGTCCACAGAGTTCCACAGACTTGTCTGAGGTAACACAGTTAGTTTCTTTGTTAACTAAAGAAATCAAGAATGAATGCATGCCCCTTGGAAACCTGAGTAGCTCACAGTTGTAAAGGCAGCAAAGCCAGCATGTCCCTGGCAGGCTGCAGCTGGAGAAGACAGAGGTACACACACCAGTGTTCCACAGGAGCTTCCTACCAGTAGCGGGACTGCAAGTGACTGGACTTCACTTTCTGTGCGCACGTTGCTCTTACAATGATGCAGGCATTCTTTCAGAATCAAACAAAATAACTCCTTGTCCATTTTAAAGCCATCATGATCAGTGGAACAAGCCTGATAAAATCAACAACCTTACATACTTTCAGAAAGGTAAAATACAACACGCAGTAGGTACAAGCTAGGCTGCTAGGATTCAGAGATCCTACTTCTTTCTTGACTATGTATCTTTTCACAATTTTTGGTCCTGTTACACAGCAACAAGAAACTAATACACATGCCAGATGCTGAATTGATCCAATGTATACACAGAATATACCGTGGGGAATTCAAAAGTAGTAAGAGCTGCCCAAAATCATTTGCAACCTATTTGGCTCAGAATTGTTTTCGTTCTTTTGTTACTTCCACAAACCCACAGTTCTGGGGACTCGAACCCAGGACTCCAGCATTCGAGACAGGCACTCTTCGAGATAGGCTATATGGCCTGCTGCAACCTATTTGGAAAGACAAAATACAAACCAGAAACGACTTAAAACGCCACGGAAGGTAATACAGTACTACTGTTGCTTCTCACTCCTTGGAACATTCTAGGCTGCATTTCCTAATCTCAAGGAAGTGAGTGGTGCACCCGTGGCCAAGGCATGTGAATTAGATCAATGCAAGCACTTCCAGGATAGCCCTCGGTTCCCACATGAACTCATCCATGCTCCTCCCCTTCCAGCAGCTGATTCTGACACCCACAACATCTCCACTGGCCACACCCAGAGCGACCATGCACAGCAGGCCACAGCCCTACCCCCACCCCATCTGCCAACTGGACTCATACTGGACTGCCTATATCTTAAGCTCTGCAAGGTTCACGATTTATAGATGAGGGGAGTCTTAACCGTGAACCTACTCTGGATGTACACAGGGCTGCAGGGCATTTGCAGGGTGTGTGTACATGCTCCTGGATCAGAGGCAGCAAGCTCCAGTTCAGAGAGACCGCAGGGGCTCTGCACCCAGAAGGAGCATCATAAACAGGCTAGGAACTACACCTCCCATCACTTAAGGAACAAAGATGGGGCACAACCGGATGAAAAGGATTCCCGAAGGTGTCAGAACTTTAATGTTCTAAAGCTGCTGAAAATACATGAGAGGAACCTTTTTCTCTTACAGCACTGCAGCACGTGTTCCCTAAAGAGACGGTCATTCACCGGCCAAATATGAAAGGGCGCTTCTAAAACTGGCATGTGTAAGGGCAGCGCGTCTTGTAACAAGGTGCAGAAGACTGGGAGCAGCACCCCAGCACTCTGGCACCCTCAGCCCTGCTTCTCCAGCTCCCAGTGCTGGTGCTGTGCTCTGCCACACAATGATTTCCAAACAGAGCTTCTCCAGCTAACACCAATACCACCAAGTAAAACACCACACTTTCTCACAAGACTCCAAAAACTGCTCTCAGTTCTAATATTCCTGAAGAATGGCCAGGCAGCCAAAATATCCCTGATGGGCCTTGTCCTTTCAAGCACAATCAACTGCAAGCATACCAATGAATGGACAAAGAGGAAGCCTACTAAGAACTCTGGTAGCATGAGTAAGTGTAGGTCAAGTTTCTTCAGAGGAGGCTCCTGCAATGCCCAGAGTCACCTCTAAAAGGCCCAGTCAAGGCCTCAAAGTACAGTGCTTTTAATATCCTAAGGGAAGCACCAGTTTAGCAGAAGAGGAGGGAAGGTTGTGCTCAAGCACAGTCAGAAAGAATCGATCAGTGAAACTGCTCTGGAAAAATCTGTCAGTGTGTTACAAAAACATTAACCATATACAAGCCAGGCACAGTGGCACACTCTGTGATCCCAATGACTTGGGAGGCTGAGGCAGGAGGATCGTAGGTTCTAAGCCAGCCTGGGAGACTTAGAAAGGTCCCCAATCAAAATGAAAAATAAAAAAGGCTGGCGGTATAGTGTCCCTGGGTTCAATACCCAGTACCAAAAGAAAAAAGTTAAAGATATACAGTGATTCTACTTCCGGAACTTACCCAACAAAAACATCTGCCAAGACATATGTGCAAGGACCTTCCCCACACGGCTATACAAAAAGAAAAACAACGTGAAGCAAGGGAATAGCCATCCAGAGGGAAGAGCTCAGCATAGCGAGGTGTGTCTACACACAGAACGCCAAGCGGCTGATAAAAAAAAGAGCCAGACTTACCCTTACCAACAATCACCTTCCATGGTCCACTGACTTACTAACCTCCACACAGAGCAAGTGACAAACAGAAAGGGTCAGCCACAGGGAGCCAAAGGCTTGCAGGGTGGGCACACAAGCCTGTCCCGTGTCAGAGAGCGCATGAAGGTGGCAGCGTGTGCAGAGAGGGCAGGTGCTAGGCAGCTGCACATCTGGAAGGGGACTTAGGGGCCACGACGGGCCAGTGAGGCAAGGAGGGCTGATTGTTCAGCCTCCATGACTTGAATTCTCATACACAACATGTGTCACTATTGCCTCTTCTTAATGTAAAAGAAAGAAAACTACTGGAATAAAGAGAATAATATTTCACCTACTGTCCCACAGCTCTGTACCTGGGTGGTCAGGACTCAGGTCTTCCACTGCAATCTGAACAACATCCGCTAGGTCCTGTTCTGACATCATCCAGAAGGAGCGGAGAGGGGCTGGCCCACAAGAAGGGGTCCAGCTCACAGGGCGCTGGGTGTCTGTCACCTACAAAACAAAAAGCAAGAAAGCAGAGAGGAATATTAAGGAGTGTGAGGCGTGAGCACACAAACTCCCACCATGTGTGCTGAGGCCCTCCATGCAGTGGGTCTGCACTACAGGATGCCTCCCGCCCAGGCCACCACAGGGCCCACTCCCGGAGAATGCTGACCCAGCTCCACAATGCCACCAGGGTCCTCTTCTCGCGGGGCAGGCCCAGCCCACTGCACAGCCTCCCTTCCCCACTCCACTCCACCTTTCTAGATGGGCTTGGGAACCTTACCCCAAGCACCTCCTGCAATGCCCTGTCCTTACCTGCTCCCCACAGGCCTCAGAACTACTGACTGCCACACTCTAGAAAGCTGGTGTCCCAGCTACACAGTACCATTGGCCTCCAATGTGACCTCTGGTCCTATGTCCAGAATGTCTCCCAAGCAGACCCTCCATGCCTGCTCCCAGACCACATGACACTGGGATTAGGCCTCAAGAGAACTTATTTTCCAAAACAGTAGTGAGGCCACGTTGGCCCAAGTATAGTCTTATCAACAGAGATCTAAATAAGTCATTTCAGAAAAGACTAGATTAGAAGGAACCCAGAGCAAATAAACAGAAGAAAAACAAATACAAAAGAGAGAAATGAATAAAGTTTTATGAATATAAAGAATAAAAATAGATGTAAATATTTCAAGAAAAAGTAGCACACAAAACAGGCGAAGATCCAACACACATTTAAGAGGAGACTCTGAAGATGAAAACCAAGGTGATCAAATGGAATACTAAAACTATGATTCTAGAGAATTCCCCTGGCCCAGGGAGAGCTCAGTGGTCTCAAAAAGAAAGGCCCCATTTCAACTCCCAGGAGAAGCAGCAGAAAAAAAGAAAAGCCCACAGGGATGGGTGTTTTAAACCACTAAAGTGGGAGACACATTGTAATAAAAATACTATTCAAAAATTCCTTTATACACCCAGGCAAAAGACTACATGACTTAAATGCAAAGAAAAATAGATGCTTAAATCAGAAGGAGATGAATTAACATATTTACAATACTCAAGGAAAGGAAATCAGCTAAGAATTTTATATCCAGACAAAATCACTCTTGAGCATAAAAGGAGCAAGCTGTGACCAACATGCTGTTCTCAGTAACTAGCCGTCCCATAAGCACTTCCTGAAGATCATGCTAGAAAAACAACTTCCGACACAAAACCCCTGGAGGAAACACGTTGGTCAGTGGTGAGCTCTCTATCCACACGTGGGACTGGCCCAAACCAATCCCACAAAGGAGAGACGGCACAACACACCACGCACATGCTGACAACACAGCAGAACATAACACTCAAAATGGGACAAAAATGGAAGCCCACACATAAAGTGTGACAATTTTCAGCAATCATATTGAGCAATAGCGTTTGAAATCCCTTCTGGGAATGTTCTGTGTACAAATAAGTATTATCTATCACTCCTGATGTCCGAGAGCATGGAGAAGCAGGTATAGTGATCAGAGTCAAGGAAACGCCCGGGGGCTGTGATCTGAAATCGGAGTACAAACTCCTACGTGTGTTTATGTACACTCCGCCTGTCTACTACAGAAGTACGGAAACAGCAATCAACACGGTGACCATGTTCACCTGGGAGCCCAGGTTACGGTGATGAAAACAACCTCACCTAAGGAGACCATGGTTTCTTAGAGACGTGTCTGATTCCAAATATGAGGCAAGAAATACACAAGCTGAGCCTAGAACAAACACCCTGTCATGTCAGATGTAAGGAAAGAACACAGGGCTGCGTCAGAAACACTCAGGAGCCAACTAGAAGAAGCTAGTCCTGGTCAAAGGGGGAAAGAACTGACCACCAACAAGGATGATAGGTGAAATGGGGTTAAAGAGAAATATTATCAAAGTCATGAGTTTGGAGGGTGCGATGGAACTCAGTCTGATTCTTAACAAATAGTAGTAATAATATAAAGCATTTATCCTGTCTTCCTGCACAATTTGTGCCACTGAAAATCCTAACAGCAAGTGATAGTTCCTCTGAATGGAAGTATCACAGTGAAGAAATGGTCATAATTTTGCAATTTCTAGTAACTTAGAAATCTGGACCCTGGAAAAGAATGGCTGTTAACATCAAAAAAACAAAACCAACATTACGTGCCTCATTAGTGAAGAATACACTGCCACCCAGGTGGGAGCTCGCCATACAGAACACTGACTCTCACTACCCACCTGCAGTTCTAAAGAGAGCACTCCAAG
Organism: Sciurus vulgaris; assembly: GCF_902686455.1. Taxonomy (NCBI): domain Eukaryota; kingdom Metazoa; phylum Chordata; class Mammalia; order Rodentia; family Sciuridae; genus Sciurus; species Sciurus vulgaris. Next base: position 1,671,114 of record NC_136478.1, read on the forward strand.
TTACAGTGGTTTCACTTACAGTTTTTAAATTTTCTGATGGTTCTAACACGCATTCAGTAGGAACCACACTTGAACAGTGGTCTTTCCTGATGCTCTGCTGATGCTGGGCAGCCAAAACGCAAAACCCGAGGGAACACTCAACCAAAGCTCTTGGTGCGCTATGCTGCTCAGCCAGGGCGCTCTGCAGACTACAGCACTGGATGCATTTTCAACAAAGAACTTTAAACCTAGGGTCTGAGTACTTGCAGTGATCCCACGGTGAGTCGGGGAGCATCCCTGCTACCCCTCCCAGAAAACGGAGAGGTCAGGAGAACCCACTACACCCCAGAGATTCAGTCGGCAAAATGAACCCAGACGAGGGGCGTGCCACGAATGACCCCACTTAACTACAGCTGAACCGTATTGGGCTGGGGAGTACAGGAACGTATCGGTCAGTTCTTCACTGCTGCGACAAACACCTGAGAAAATCAACTTAGGGGAGGAAAGGTTTATTCTGGCTCCTGGTTTCGGAGGTCTCAGCCATGATAGGACGGCTCCACTGCTTTGGGCCTGAAGGGAGGCAGAACATCGTGGTGGAAGGGTGGTGGAGGAAGGCTCCCTGCTCACGGTGACCAGGAAAACAGAGATCTTGCGAGAGGAAGGGCCAGGGACAAGAAGATACACCTTCCAGGACCTCAGTGACCTACTTCCTCCAACGAGGTCCCGAGCCCCAAGAGTCCCCACCACCTCCCAACACCACCATCAATTATTAACCCATCAAAGGATGCATCCATTGAAGAGATAAGGGCCCTCGAGATCCAATCACTTTCCAAGAGCCCAAACTGAACATTTCACACTGAGGACCAAGCCTTCTACACATGAGCCTCTGGGGGACATTCTAGATCCCAACCACAACAAGAGGTGTTCAGAAATTAAAGGAGACTTCAAACATCAATGAAAAGCCAAAACCAGACAAAACTACAGGACTGAAGAGCAGAAACCTGGGTAGTAGAGATGAAGACAGATGCTGTCCCACAGAAGTGAGGGTCGCCGAGAACAAGGGTGCTGGCCGCTCACTCCTGGCCCGGACAGTGATGGGGGTGTGCACTGCCTAGGAGGCGTCCTAGTCCACCTTACCTCTCCCAATTCCTATGATTGCATCATATTCAATTAAAAAAAAAATTTTTTTTTAAAGGGAAAATTCAAAGACACTAGGAAAAAATACTTGCCACACACAGGCCAAAGAGCTAATTTCCTTCCTTCATAGCAACAGAAAAAGCGTCACAAGCCTACTCAGAGTGAGCATGGGAGTGAGGGTGAATGCACAGGCCATCATTGAGCAGCTGTCCTCAGCCTCCTGTGTGCCCGGTAACGCACACATGAACACAACACCATTTCTCTCCTCCAGTGCAGCAAAGGCCACTCAGGAGACACCACGGTAGTCCCCAGCTGCAGTGCCCGGGCTAGCAATTCAGCCATCTACCCAGGAACTGGCCCCAGGCACTGGGGTCAGACAGCAGCCACCCTACTTGACACAGGAGAGTCTCCAGCCTAGTGTGTGAGCAGGTTAACCCGTGTCCTCTGAGGAGGAACTTGAGGAAAGGTTGCCTGGCAGTCAGGCTTAAGATCCATACGACACACATCATAAATCCTGTCTTCTCTTACAACCCAGGAAGCAAAGTCAAGACTAGTTAAGGGATAAACTCCACTTCTTAATGAAGGCAGTAGTCCTCAATCAGGTAATGCCACCCCACCAAATTCTGCATTGATGGATTTAAAACATTTTAGGGTTACAGATTGCTTTCAAAATATTTTTTTTAAAGTTTTAAAAAACAATATAAACTCTTTTCTGAGAAAAAGCACAGACAAGCCAAGTTTTACCAAGTTCTAGAAGCTACACAAATACTACAAATGCAGGGTGCCCATCCCAGTCCCCCTACCCCTTGCTCCTCAGTAAAGACCCCTAAGCAGGGCAGAAGGCCACCAGACAGATGCACCTCTAGCCTCCCCTACAGCAAGGTGTGGTCACAGGACACAGAGACAGAAACCTCTGGAAACCTCCTCAAAAGAGAACTGGCATGTGGCCTGGCCCTTCTCCATGCTGCTCCAGCTGGGTCCTAGGCCTGGGATGAGGTTGGGACAGAGGAGCTGCAAGGAGGAGCTCAGGCCCTTGCATCCACAGGACTGCCCACTGTCCTAGGCTCCCTACCCCAGACATCCTCAAAAGAAAGGACAATAACCAACCACGTGGCTTTAAACAACCTATTTTAAACAAGGCATGGTAGTATACACCTGTAATCCCAGTTATTCTGGAGGCTGAGGCAAGAGGATTGTAAATTCAAGGTCATTCTAGGCAACTTAGTCAGACCCTGTCTCAAAATAAAGACTTTTTTTTAAAAAAGGGCTGGGGAGGGGTCGCAGCAGCCTGGGCGGCGGGAGCAGCAGCGGCGGCCAGGCAGCGCACCTTCGGAAGGCTCCCGCGCGCCACAGCCCGCGTGCCCACACGCGCCCCACCAGGATGCCCAAAAGGAAGAACTATTTCCTGAAGAAGACCACTCCTGGACCCTTGCTGTCAGAACCGTGTGTGCTCTGTAACATCTGTGGTCGTGGAAGTCTTAGTTTTCCTAATATTTTTAATGTGCTGTGAAAGATTGAAAGTTTGAGTATGTAGTGTGTGTGACAAAGTTTTGAATTAGTGGGACCTAAATAACAGCAGCATTCAAAGATACTGGTACTTGATACTCTATTAAGAAAAATCTGCCTCCAAATTCAAAGCTGGAAAGTCACTGGAATAACTGAAAAAGAATCACAGTATAAGGCTTTTTAGATTTTCAGTACATGTGTTAAGAATAGTGTACAAAGTGAAACGTCTCTGTACTGATTCTCAATACAGCCAATAAAATCTCAAATATGGGGAAAAAAGGGGGCTGAGGATATATCTCAGTGATGGAGCACTTGCCTAGCATGAGCAAAGAAAAAAGGGGGGAAAAAAAAGAAGGACAAAAGAAAAAACCTACTTAAACAATTTTAGTACTGGAAGCACATTCACTGATGGGCCTGGGTCCACAGATTCCATGTTAAATACCTGTTTCTCCTAAGAGGCCAGTGGAAAGAGTTTTTAAATGACCAATGCAAGCATCACCCTAGTTTCTAAAAGCTCTGCAAGTGGCTTAAGAAAATACTGTGAACTCACCATAAAACCCTGAATCCTAACCTCCTCCAAATGAGGACACCACTGTTATCCAAGTTGTTTACTCAAAATGATGCTGTTGCCAGGATAAAGAGTCATTTAAAATTCTGCTAACAGTGAAGATTTCAAAAGAAGAACCAAGGCAACAAGCCCAAAAAAACTGGACCAGAGCAATGCCTGTGGTTGCCATTTTGGCAAATTAAATTTGCCATTTCTCAGAAGTCCTGGAGATAGTCCAGTCAATATAATAAAACATCTGGGTTAATCAGTGTTCAATAAAGACTTAAGCAGTTTTTCCTTAGAATCATCCATCTCCCAGGGTGCACATGGAAAAAAGAGCACCCACCAACCCCAAGCAATAACCTGAATGTTCAACAGCAGGGGAACAGTAAAATCAAGGGTGGCACAGCTATATAGCCAAACATCCCAGTCATTAACACGAATGAGAATGACTTGATTACATGAACCAAGTTCCAGAGCAGCACGTGTGACATGATACCAATCCCTTCCCTGGTAACTGCATGCAGGGCACCACGGTTCCAGACCTCCGCCAGGGAAGAGGCACAGCCAGCAGGGGCTTCCTCCCTCTACCCTTCTGACATGCTCAGCTTCCATAAGCAACTATTATTGATTTACTTGTTACCAGTGAAACTCTTTTCCTAAAGCAAAACAGTGGTTTAAGTATGTAGATGAGGCTAACCCTGTCAAGTCGTAATAAACCCAAGAGCGCCTTCGTAACCTGCTAAGGCCCCCTCAGTGAACAGGCATGGGGGAGGACCCAGTTACACAGGGCCACAGAGAAGAGCCACTTCAAGCCCAGCCATCCTCACACACCATGGGCACCTCTGGGCTCCTGGACCCCAGGTACACTTTCTCCACTCTCTTCATACCTCCACCCCTTCTTCCCTTGGGTTCCACTGATGAACCCATCACAGCAGCCCCCTCTTCTGCCCCACCCAGCATGGCTGGCCCTTCACATCTCCCAGAAGGTCCTACCATCATCTTCAAAGCCACCTGTGTCCAGTCCAGTGTCTCCTCTCTTCACAGCCCCCCACAGCATGCCACCAGATGTCACATGACAGTCTATGCAGCACAGTTGTCTACTCCAGAAGCTCCCTTCCCTCAGAGGTCCCATGTGCCATCCTCCCTGGTGCTCCTGTGGGACTCTGCTCTGCTGGCCTACACTGTCTCCCAGGCCATCACTGCCTGTCTCTGCTAATCCTGAATCACCCCCCTGCTGGGGCACCCCGGGCTCCATGCTGGGCCCTCAACTCAGTGGCAGTGGCACCTGGCAGTTTGGCCTGGTGGCTCTGAAGCATGGAGTGGCTGTCCTGCAAACTCCCTGACCCAACTCCAGCTCCAGCTGCTGCTGCCCCAGTCGGTCACTCTCCAGGGCGCTCTTCCCACTTCAGCTGATGACATCCACTTCCCAGCTACTCAGGTCAAAAGCTCCTGTGCTGACAGGTTCCTTGCTTTGCCCTCTCCCAGACTCTGGCCTCCTCTCACCAGTTCACTGCCTGCCAGACCCAGGTCTGTCGTGGCTCATCTAGACTGACACACAGCTCCCTCCTGGTCTGTTGCTACCTGCCCAGTGATAGCTTCCAACACAGCTCAGGGTCACGTTCAGCACGGTCAGTTCAGTTCTAGCTCCAAAGACCTTGGGACACTCCTGGGCCCTCTGAAGTGGCTTGGGTAACACGACACTTCTAAGTCCCCTCCAGGATGCCATTCCCTGTTCACTCCATCCTAGCGGCCCCCAAGCTCTTCAGGCAGGACCCAGCACAGGCCCTCAGCCAGAATTCTGCCTGCCCCTTACCCCAACCTCGGCTCCCACACCACCTCCTCAGTGGCCCTCTGACCACACCCAACTGAGCCCCACCAGCACCCACTCCTCAGCCCTTTCCCCTTCACTGCCCAGCACAGTCCATCTAGCCTGCCATGTATCTTAGCATCTGTCACCCTAGAAGGGAGCCCCACTGGAAGGCAGCCCCTCAGAGGCAGGAGCTGGTGGCTAGCACAGTGTGCAGGCACTGGCACTTGGTTACAATGCCCACAATGAACCAGAAGAACATTCTGCTCAAGTCACATACCACACAGGTGTGAGGTCAGCATTCCCATGGAAATCACAAGGTGAGGGGAATCCTAACTACCCTGACTTGATCAGTGCATGCTATACACATGTGCAGAATTACCACACTGTACCCAGTAATATGTGCATTCATTATATTAATCAAGAATATTAAATTAAAAATTAATAAAAACCATGGATTAAGGTCTTCAAAGTCTTTGTGTCTATATTCTTATTTCAATAAGAGTTGCAGTATAATCACCTACATAAATCTAACTGCTTACTTTAAAAATGTAAATGACCCATTGTTAACAGTGACAATATAACAAGCTGCTATATGTGCCAATAACCGATAATAGTCATTCATCAGCTAAAATACATAACTACAAGCATGTTTTTAATTTTGCTATTACTCAAGTATTTGGAGAACCCATAAAATAAAACCATGAAGGCATTAAAACAGGAAAAGAAAAGTGACTTCAACTGACCATAAAACAGCTTTAGCAGTAAAGGTTAAAAAGAAAACACTACAGATGATCAGCTCCCCTTACGTGAAAAGAAAAAGCAAGAAAAAATAACTACATGAAGCCCCTGTGGTCCATGCTGGGAGGGCCTTCACTGGGGTGTCCTGGGTCACTAGTGAGTGGCATCCCATGGTCACTGGGGAGGTAAGCTTTTGAGCACAGGCATTCCTCAGGAAACCATTTCTTACGTCAACCCTTGATGACAGCATCATGCTGCATATGATCTGGATGAGGCCATGTCCACAGGAAGAAGACACTATAATCCACACACACAGCCTCCCCGGCTGGGGATGGAAGGAACAACTTGTCTACAGAGACACATCCCATGCTCTCCGTAAAACACCTGGCTCCTTGCACATCTACTCCTGCTGGTTCAGCCCCGGCAATAGATGATGACAAAATACAACCCCCTGCTGACAAGAAGCCTCATAGTCAGTCAGGAAGGGCCCCCAGCACAGGAGAGAGGCAAGCCTAAACCCAAGGCACCCAGTGTGTGCAACAGCACAGAAAAGACCCTGGAATCATGACAGTGTGGTAAGGAACCCAGCACAGTTACACAATGTCCCCACTCTCCATCCTATGCTGTATCCCTCTTAAGACTTCGTGGCCCATCTGACTTGGAATGCCTAAGTCCACATGCCAGAAAATTAAGGACAGCAATTTTCATTTCCATTTGGAGAAATCACTCAGCACCCAGTTAGGAAGCTAAGTCTCCAGAAACAAAGAAACGCTGGGCGTTGGAAGATCACCCTGCTGGCCAAACGCTCTGGGGATATAAGAGCAGTAATAAATAGCCCATATGAAGTCAGCAAATGAATTTTTATTAAATGGAGATATGTAGAAAACAGCTTACTTCCCCCTCCCCAAAATCTGAGTCTGAGTTGGAATACACAAGGAATGAAATGGAGGGAAAATCAAAAATAAGACTGTAAGTGGGGGCTGGGACTGTGGTTCAGTGGTAGAGCGCTCACCTTGCACATGTGAGGCACGGAGTTCGAGCCTCAGCACCACATAAAATAAATAAAAGTATATGTCCATCTACAACTAAGAAAAATTTTAAAATTAAAAAAAAAAAAAAAAGACTTAAGTAGTTGTTCAGGAAATCAGGAGGAGACCAGAATTCCTTTTTCCTGGGTCCCCACATATTCTTGGGAAACTTCAGGCAACACTTGGTTTAAATTTAAAATCAGGAAAGGCGGCAAACTGGCCTCAGGTGAGGTCCCCTCCAACCTCATGCTCCTAACGTTTGATTAAATGTCCACTTTTATTCAGGCTCTCCCACACAGTACACATCCTCAACACCTACCATAGGGGCAGGAGAGGATGGACCCGCTGCGGCCCTGAGTTGCAGCTGGCTTCAGCCTTCGAGATGTCCAGCCAAGCAGAGGGTGGCAGGGCAGGCTCTGTGACAGGTACCCGCCGCCTCCCTGCAGCTTTCTGGGACAGAAACACAGCTCCGGTTCCTAAGCATTCAAGCGAGTTCAAAGGTCACAACAATTCCCAATGCTGGGACAGGGGATGAATTTTTAAGTGTATGGCCAAAAGTTAACCCTGAGCACATCGGCATGCAGAATCTAGTGGTGGGACTGAAAAGATTTCATTCACACTTTAAGGCAGTCATCCTCTGACCTCAGTCTCAGGACCCCCTTCACCATTTTAAATTACTGAGGCCTCCAAAAAGCTGTGCCCACATACTTATCCCTGGCAATATTCCATATTTAAAAAAAATTTTTGTAGTTGTGTTTGAACCACATGCTTTTATTTTATTTATTTTCATGTGGTGCTAAGGATCGAACCCAATGACTCACACATGCTAGGCAAGCACTCTACCACTGAGCTACAGTACCAATATTCCATATTTGAAATCACAACAAAATGTTAGACTATTAGGTATCGTTACTTAATATTTATTATTTATTTTAAAATTACAAAAATCAACATATTACATATGAACATACAAAGCATTTTTTTATGAAAAATAAATAACTACATTTTCCAAAATAACAAAGCTTTAGCAAGGGACACTGCTTTGTACTTTTACAAATCTCTTTAATGCCAAGTTCAATAGCAAGAAAATGCATCCGTTTTTAGTCTGTTGAGATGGGTGGCTTTGGCTGATCTGTGACGAAAGCCCAGCCCCACAACGAGATGCCAAAACCCAAGTCTTTGATTCTCCCTTGAAGGTTAGTTGCAGTGTGACCCCTGAAACCACAGTGGTGGGCTTCCACAACGACCACTCTAGAACCCACCCACTTGCCTCACATGGTAAGTAGAGCTTTGGCCCAAGTGTGGTCTGTGTCCATCACCGACAAGACTCTGCGGGCTGAGCTGTGCAAGTCTTCCCAGTGTTGTGGTTATATGACATCACAAGTGTATCATCCTTAAAGAAAAGAGGGATAGTGAAACAACATGTCCCTGGATGCCCTCTTTCTTTTCCCAAAAGCCTCGCCAAGAAAGAGAACAACAGGAACAATGAGAGCAGCCTGGGCTGGCAAGTGCAGACACACATAGTCTCAGAGGACACTGGCTTTCTTGTGTGCGCTGGGAGAAGAAGGGCAAGTCAGCGTTACCTGTAGAAGCCACTTTCCTTCACACGCACCAGGACAGTCGCTCCTTGAGAAACTGCTCAGACAAGCAAACTAAGGGACCTGACCCTGACTGTCCCTGCTCCTGCGGCCTGACATAAAAAACCCCTGGGTGGGGATGGGGCTGAACTGAGGGCACTGTGAAAAGGATACATGTCACTCATACAGGGGGTCACCACTGGACAAGTCACCGATGGAGAAGCCCTGCTTGGCAAAGCAATGAAGGACACAGGTGCTATCAGCCTGGCACCACTGGACCTTCCCTGCAAGCATTTCCCAATAGCCTTGGCCTCGTACGCTGTCTCCAGGTATTTTCTTGGGTCTTTCAGCAACTTGTCCCACTACCCTGGTGCAACTGGGCACTGGACATGCCAAAAAGCATCTTGCTCATTAACACTGGCACTGACATCCTCCTTGAGGGCTCAGTCAGGCTCACAGTGGCAGAGGTAAGCTTTCCAACAAGATATACACTTCACAGCTTGAATGATGTCACTGACAACAAATCCCGCAGTGGTTTTCTCTGAAATGACAGGCTTTTGTGCATTTTGTAGAAAACGTCAAGTTGTTACTTTTCCTTTCACATGGTCCATGAAACTGCAGCTAGTTGACTAGCAACCTAACTGCAGAGGCTCATCCTAGAAACTTGGTCACTGGGAGTGCAGACGTGCCTCTGCACACTTCACCTCAACAGAGCATGGAGGCGGCCTGCTCTGCACTAAGGTCTGAGGACAGCATGGCCACTGAAGGAGGTGGCACTGGACTCTGTGGGGAGGAGCTCGTTGCAAGAGCAGGACCCAGAAGTTACCGACAGGCTGGACTGGAGGGGCTTGGGTTTCTGCTCAGCCGTGTGTGGTTTGGGAGAGATTTACTTAATAAAATGACTTCACTGCTTCATCGAGGACATTCTAAACAGCACCCGTTTTTAAGTGGTTTTACAAGGCAGTGGAAAACAGGATGACAAGAACAGAACTGGGGCCACAACCTGGAATTCCTGCTCAGGCAACAGCACCAACCCACCACCAATTCCCCACATCAGTGCAAACGGCAGCACAAAGACGACCACTCCTGGCTACAGGCACTCGGACCGTCCACGTCGGCCCCCCAGAGGGGGCTCTCCTCATCTGACTACTGGCTCCTTTTCCCCTGAGGACTGCTCGAGGGGATGCCGCCAGTCTCCCAGTTCCTCAGGAAGGAAGCCCGCAGGCCCTGTTCCTCCTCTCCTGATCTGCTAGCCTTCAATAGTGACCACAGCCAGGTACTGGGGATCCCCCTGCTGCCAATTCCCCTGATGTCCCCTTCTCTGCTCATATCTGTCATCCATGAACACTCTGGCCCAGGTCCCTGGCTGCATGGCTCCATGGTGTAAATGCCACCTCTCCATGACACACCACACTTACGGCATGCTCCAAGTGTCCCTCCCAAACCACAAATGGCTGAGCAGGAACCAAGCCCTCCAGTCCAGTCTGTCAGTACCTTCCAGATTGTGCTCTTCAACAAGCTCCTCCCTGTGCAGCCCAGTTCAGCACATTCCCGTGTGGGATTCAAGCCCTTACCAGTCAGCTCCATCACCTGCCTGCATGTGACCTTGCTCCATTTCTTGACTGAACAGAGGCAACCGAGGCCATGGGTGGGAAGTTGTGGCCCACAAGTCAAATCCATTCCCCACCTATTTCTGTGCAGCCCAAGAGCCAAGAGTGGGCTCTACATTTTTAACTAGTTGGGGAGTGGATATGGCGGCACACACCTGCAAACCCAGCTACTCAAGAGGCCAGGGCAGGAAGACCGCAAGTTCAAGGTCTGCCTGGGCAATTTAAGGAGCCCCTATCTTAAAATACAATAAAAAGGGCTGGGGATATAGCTCAGTGTCCCCTAAGTTCAATCCCCAGTATTGGAAAAAACAATTGGGGGTGGAGGGGAGGGGGCAAAAGAAGAACAATATTTCATGATATGAAAATTACATAAAACTCAAAGTCCAATGTCCACAAGTAAGGTCTCACTGGAACACAGCCATGGTCGGCTATGTGCACAGTCTTTGGCTGCCCTCACAACACAACAGCAGACCAAGGAGCAGACATCCTACGCCCCAACCAGGAAAAACACCTAGACTCTGGACCTCAGCTGAAAAGTGTGCCAAACACTGTGGCAGGCATTTGGGGCACAGCAGTGACCTCATAAGGACCTTCACCCTCGTGGTGTGCACTGAACCACTTTCCAGTCCTCTATCATATGCTGAAGTCATGCTGAAGCCCTCTATGGAGCCTCACCCCTCAGTCCCAGCTGCCATGTCCTCCTGCTCCTTGGAGAATTCTCCCCATCCACAGCACTAGATCCCAGAGCTCTCAACCATTCTGGTCCAGCCCTGCCCTTCAGCAAACAGCAATGCATGAGGCGTCGATGCCCGGCTTCACGGGTGGGCTACCCGTTGCAAGGGTACTAGCGGACCTCCACAGTCATCACAGACCACCGATGAGAGACTAAACGCTGAAGCACAGCTGTACCATACCCTAGTGTCTGCCCCACTGGCCTAAAGGGATTCTTTCCACAACTTTACATATGACATCCAAAGGTACCCAAGCTCAAATGCCACCTGCAACAACTACCTGCAGCTGGTGAGTGGCACCACACTTCAACTGGAATCAGCAATGAGAAATAACCAGGCTCACCTGCATTGCAGTACCACATGTACACCCATCTCGGGAGTTGAGAAATGCTGGCTATGGGCTCATAAACTGATTTGGGTTTAGACCCAAAGTTTGAAAGCTAACGCACCTGAATAAGGCCAGTGCCACTCCTACAGACTCAGAGTTCAAGAGCACTGGAGCATAGGTGTAAGTGCCGAGGAGTACTGACGGACGCCCACAGCCAGCGCCAAGAGGGTGACCAAAGCTGCCAGAGTTGAAAAGCATCTCCAGCTCAGACCCATTAAGGAGCACCCAGCGGCTCTACATGGCAGCCTGGTGCACCCCAGCAAGCAGCCTGCTGGTCCTGAGTCACATGAAGGAGCACTGGGCACAGGTGAGGTGCCTCTTGTGCCACTTCACACAGCTTCTGAGTCTTCATCTGCCAGCCAGCAGCCACCTGAGCCCCAGCCTATCACAGGGAGAGTGGGAAGAGCACTGTGCTGGAGACCACAGCTGTCAGAAGCTGCTCCTCACTCCAGGTGTGCACATGGCCACAGCCCACCAGTACCCAAGAAAGCTGACATGAGGTTGATCTGGATGATACAGCTAAGTCCAATCACACCTCATTTGGATTGAGATGAGTGGAAAAAATTGTTTTTAATTTTAAAGTCATTTATGCATTGACATATTCTTATAAGTAATACCAACCCTAAGATTATAAAAGTTCATACTTGACTAACCTCGTTTAAAAATAATTTATAATTCTCAACAGTATCACTGAATAACAAATAATGCACTAAAACTGCAAGACTGTATAGGAACAGAGCCAAGGACAATTCACCAGAAACATGCAATCGGGTCACTTCCCTGAGGCGAGCAGGCCCTGTGAGCCTGAGGCCCCAGGAGCCCCTGCAGAATAGGAGGTGGGGGGCTTGCAAACCCAACCAGACAACACAAAAACAGAAGAGTTAATTCCACCTCCAACAGTCACAAAGAACTGTGACAAGGATGGGCACAAAAGGAGGCAGGGCCACGAGGCCACCCACCGCTGGGAGCCGCCCGGGCAATTTATTTCACACCAACCCAGTCTCTGACCTATCCCAGTGGGATGCCTCAGACAAGCAGCTGACAAGGGAGATCCAGCATGGAAGACAGGAGCCTAAGCAGGTCCTGAGTCCAGCCACAAGGTTAAAGGCCATGAGGCAGGCGCTGGCTGGCCCGGTAGCCCAGGCCTCCCAGGACAAGTGCGACCCCTCAGGCTACTGCCTCCTGAGTCAATGAATGGAGCAAGGCCTCGGGGTACTAATGAGTCTAGGCAGCCTTCCTCAAGATCTTCACGGTGTGATCAAACTCTCTTTTTCAAACTCTTTGCCACAAAAGATGCTCAGAAGCCCAGAACTGCCTGAGAAGCCTAAGACTGACTGATCTGCTCCAATGAAAAGCTCAAGTTGTCACAACACCCACAGAGAACATACTTATGTATCAAAGATATTCTAACTTTTTAAAAACTATGCTAGCCAGGCACGATGGTGCACGCCTGTAACCCAGCAGCTCAGGAGGCTGAGGCAGGATTCCAAGTTCAATGCCAGCCTCAGCAACTCAGCAAAACCCTGTTTCAAAATAAAAAAATAAAAAAGGCTGGGGGTGTGCCTCAGTGATTGAGTACCCTGGGTTTAATCACTAGTATCCAAAAAAAAAAAAAAAAAAAAAAAAAAAAGCACTAATAGTAAAGTGTCTTAATGAAACCAGAACACCTCCTACAGACGTTTAAGCACTCAAGACGACAATGTGCAATGGGACAGACCTCCAAACCCCATGCTGTGCTCCCACAGGACAGCAGCAGCCACAGGAGCTGGCGCAGGACGGATATCCTCAGTGCTTCCCACACGTGCAGATGCAATCCACCAACCCCAGGACTGCCCTCCCGCCTCCGAAAGGACCTATTCACAGTCAACAGTGAATCTCTCAGTCAGGATGCTCCTCAAACCCCACACAGAGACTCAGCTCCCACTGTGCTCAGAGGGCCCTCCTTCAACCACAAGGCTGTCCTAAGGGCTACAGGCTGTCAGGAGTGTGAGGCTCTTATCAAGCCAAAGCAGGAGAAGACAAGGTATCAAGCAAACAGAATTCTCATGGAGCATCTGGGCTGGGACAGCAGTGGAGGGGCAACAAACTAATGTGACACTTTAAGATGACTACCAATTACTAAACTTCTTAAATGTAAAGGAAAACTATATGTTGCATTGAAAAAGTTACTTTTTATTAAAGAGCTATAATTCATGTTAGTTTACCTGCCTTTCAGGGATGCTTTTTTCCACCTAAAAAACCTGACCTTCAGAGCAAAAAAAAAAAAAAAGATAAATGTCCTTCACTATACAAAGACTCCCTGGAAAATCATCTTTACCCAGCCCAACGGGAATGTATCTGCCCATCTGACCCACTAGCTCCTGTCAGTTATAGGCACCCACCTCTCACACATGGCTGGGCTGACCTCGAAACCCTGCAGCCTCTGCCTCCCAACCTAACTGGCTCAGTTTCCCATCCTTCTCCCAAGATAGTGGCAGACAGAAATGGCCATTCAAAGTGCTTTTTGTCAAAAAATAAACCTACAGGATTTTGATTTTACCAAACTCATATTTCGTAAAGAGTGTGGTACCTAATTTGTGATTATGTGGGATGCAGCAAGGGTTCAAGGGAAAAACACATCCAAAGTCCACAAAAGAGCCTTTTTCTTTTGCAATAAAGGGCATCACTGGGATTGCTAATAAAATCTAAATAGGATCTCCTAAGATAACAGACACAAAAATAAAATTCCTGATTTTGATAACTATAATTTATATAAGAGAATGTCCTTGCTTTTAGTTAACAGACATTTAAGCATTCAAGAATCAAGAATAAAAACATGGGAATATATATGCAGAGAGGGAGAGTTGTCAAGCACATGAATATAAAACATTAAGGTCTTGGAATATGGGAGAAGACTATGCCACAGTCTGCATTTTCCTGCAACTTTTAAGCTTAAAACAAATAAGCACTATACCTATTAAAAGATTTTGGGGGGGGGGTTCCAAAGATGGTTTAATTAGTGCTAATCATACTGAAGAAGGACTGCCACCAACATGTTTGATCAGATGTTCCCTTAGTAACTGTGTGAGATCTACACTCCAAGAGCCTTCACCAGAGAAATCTGATATTTCAGTGGCTTCCCCCAGATCTGCCCCACCACTCAAGGCAGCAAGTGAAGAGTCCAGGTGCTGGCGACACTGGCAGAGCCATCTGTAACAAGGGACAGCAGAGGTCCTGGGGATGCAGTGCTGAACGGGCTATGCAGAGCACCTGCACCAAGATACTCCTCTCAGCCTCAATGTGAGTCCACTCCCACCCTTGACCTTTGTCCAACTCCCACTGGCTTTCTTAGAAAGCATCAGGTCCACAAACTACAGTCCCTGGCCCAGCCAGCTGTCTGCTTTTGTAGATGTGTTTTATTGGGGTACAGCCATGTCCATTCTGATTTCTGCTTTCCAAGGAAGAGTTCAGAGTCATGACAGAGACCACAAAGCCAAGTACATCTTCTTATCTGGTCCTCTGCAGTTTCTCAACTTTGGCTCTAAAGTTCCCAAGCATTTAATGACACCGACGACATCTTCCCAGTCCTGAAACTGCCTGGAAACTGAAGAACAAATAAATTGGGTACAACACTGAAGTACAGTCATACTGACCTCCTGAGAGAGGTCTATTATTGGAAGACCAATGGGGTTGTTTCCTGCAGGGCTAGGCCAGCTCCTCCTTCACTTCCTGTGAGCTGCAGGGAATTCCTGATTCAGAAGCAGAGAGGATGGACAGAGGCCCCAGTGAGGCAAAGAAGCAGGCTAATTGCTCCTGAACATCTCAAACTGAACTTGCTGTCAAGTGCGTGCTGGCACGGGAGCCCAAGAGCACACGTTTGCTTTCATCTTGCTTCAACCCCTTCAGCTTGTCTCCCTTGCACTTTGAACAGATCTGAACTGTGGAACTTTTAAATACTATAAAATATAAAAATTAAACCCTCTGCAAAACAACGTGAAATTATTTGAGTCCTACAAATATTTAAAATCCATAAGATATTTAGTTTCAAAACTGAAAGGCCAATTACAGTTTGGCTATTTCTTAATGACAGGGATGCACCCTGAAATCTTCTTCTTTGGCAATTCCACTCTCGATTAGACCTCCCAGGTGTGCTCAGATAACCAAAGGTCCAAGGTAGCACCACCTTTCGGAACCATAGTCCTACATGCAGTCCCACACTGCCACCTTTCTGCAGTGTGACCACGATGTGCAAGCTGCTTGTGCCCACTGAGAGCAGCAACACTTAGCCTAGTCAGGTTCAGTCTAAGGCCACACGGGGTGTGAACCACTTGAGATCTTCATGATGGCAGTGGTGCTCCCTTCCCCAGACCCATCCCAGGCTCCCACCAATGAGCCAGGCTCAAGAGGATGGACTGTGTGGACAACCAAAGCTGTCCTTACCCAGCCACCTACTGCCCAAACTGCAGAGCTGTACTTCATGACAGCAGCAGAGACCATGGCCTAATGCCTCCCCTGGGTCTTTAGGTTAGTTAAAATGACTCAGCCTTCTGCCTCCTTCAAAGGAAACGTAGTTCATATCAACAAGGAAATGCCAACAGCGCACACAAAGTTCATTTTATCCAAACCCATTTCCTGTTAAACTTTGCTTCATTTGATCACTCTCCATCTTGAGAAAAAAAAGGAAAGATCAATGGAGGACCCAGCTGCATTCTTGGTGGCAGAGATCTTTACTACTGAAAGGTCTGGCAGTACAGGGCCCTGCATGGAGGCAGCAGAAGCCCCCACCAGAAAAGTTTCCCACCCACCCACTCACTACTTCTCAACAACTTTAAAATGTTAACAGACCACCTGAGGAAAGGCAATGGTGGCCCAAGTCATATGCACTCCATTCCACCTACAATTCAGTGATTTAACTAACACCTGCCCCCATCTTTTCACCTTCCTTGGCCTTTTCTGCCTTCCCCTTCCCAAATACAAAGCTCCTTACAGGAAAGCGACTCTCACTGTGGACTCCACCATGGGAAGCAATGTTCCAGTACATGTAATCAAATCAGGCAGCTCCACTGTGTACACATGAAAGATGCACAGAATTCAAACCAGGCAGCAATGTCGTATGACTTTACAGCATTTCAAGCATACAACCTGCTTGTGCATATCAACGTTCCCATTATGTTTTAATTCAAGAGTCTTTCCAGGCTCCAAGCTGCAGAGACACTGGCTCCTCCATTGGGATCCAGGGCCAGTTCTAAGCACCACTGACTTATTCCATCCACCCAAGACAGCACTTCAGTCTGTACCAGGGATTCAAGTGACGGGATGTGTTTGTGTAGCTGCCCCTGAGAACTAAGGGCAGAGGGGTGGGCAGAGCAGTCTTGCGCAATAGACCTGTGGAGTCAAAGGCAGGCCCGGCGGACAAAGAGGAGAGGATGACTTCACTTTGCAGTAGCTGCCCTGCAGGCTGGGAGGAGCATATAGCCTACTCCTGGTATGTTTCTGCCAGGGCAAAATGAGCTCCAGGTACTGTTGACAAAGCAAGTGTGGCTTCTTAAGAGCAGAACTGCAACCATGTGATTCCTCCAGTATTTTCTTCTTGAATTCCCTAAAACTCGTCCCCACGCTGCCAAAAGGGACATTTTGGAATGGTTTGGAGCACTTCTACCGAACAGTTCTGTTTTTCATGACCATCATACATGCAAAGTGAAACAATACAGACCTTTATTTACCACACATGAGGACCTTTTCTTAAAGCTTTTATCTGGACATTCTTGTTGGGACCCTAGTATATATTCTCCCCAGAATATTTTCTTCCAGAGAAAAATGTTTTTCAGGCTTTCAGGGTCTGAAGGGATACTTTAAGTTACATAAATGTTTAAAGGTCAAAGACTTCCATCATCATTTATTTACTTATGCAACTAAAGTTTTGGGGATTTACATAGTATAGATGACAATTATAAGGAAAAAAGACAAGTCATATCAAATGCTATCAATAAAACAATTATTGCAAACTCTTCTATAATGTCTCTAAGCACCTATACACCAACTCATAAAACAAGGTTTTGGTCCTTTATTTCCTGGCCCGGAGGTCTTTCTTCAGTGTTAATGTGCATACACATCACCTGGTCCTCTTGTTGCCATAAATTCTGAGTTTCTCTGACCTTCAGCACCTGGCCACTTGTGAGGAACCCTGGCTGACCAGGGTTCCGTGAACCTCCCTCAACTTGAGCCCAGCATTTCCTTGGGACAGGACTGCCCTTCTGGCACCGCCACCAGAGTGATGTTCCTTGGGCTGTCTCATGGAGGGCTGCCATCGCTGTCTCACTACCAGTGCCACTGATGTCGTGTGCTTCAGGCAGTACCACTGTGTAGTTACTATTTTATTTTTCCCATTGTGATTTATAAATATCATGGAGCAGACACTTTGGGATTAGGTAATACCACAGCTTGGAAGAGGCATGACAATTAAATGCAGCAGTCCTGCACTAGATACGGAAACAAAAAAGGACATTAGTGCCAGGGGCGGGGGCGCTCGTTTGTTATCCCAGCAGCTCTGGAGGCTGAGGCACGAGGACCTCAAGTTCAAAGCCAGCCTCAGCAACTTTAGCAAGGCCCTAAGCAACTCAGCAAGACCCTACCTCTAAATATATATATATATATATATATATATATATATATACACACACATATGTACATATATATTTATATATATATATATATATATAAAAAGACTGAGGATGTGGTTCGATGATTAAGCACCTCTGGGTTCAATCCCCAGTACCAAAATTTAAAAAAAAGGCATTAGTGGAAAACTGAATTGAAAAAAGTCTGTAACTTAGTTAACAGTCCTGTGCTGATTCTGTTTCTGGTTTCTATATGGCTATTTCATTAAGATGTCACCATTAGGGGAGGCAAGGGAAGGAAGTGGGGAAATGGACCAAAGTATTGTAACTTTTCTGTAATGACTAAAAATTACTTGAAAATTAAAATTTTACCAAGTTGTAGATTCTAATTCCATTTAAGTCTGGTGAACCTGAAAGTCTGCATATCTCAAACTCAAACAATGCGAAGCTGATCAATGCTGTGGGAATGCCATGAACCACTCAGCTAGCAAGACTGGCAGGCAGAGCTGATGTCCTGCATAACCTGCAAGCGTGAGACTCACTGCATCGGGCTACACTCCAAGCGTAGCCACCACTGACTGCAGATCTTCCTCAAACTGAGCCACTAGCCCAGCGTAGTTCAGTGCACCTGGTCCTGGTAGAAGCCAAATGAGGTCTAAAATCGTGGGGTTTGCCACTCATGTCTGACTAGACTTCCCCAGCTAAGCCAGGACCATTCCTTCAACTTGAGACGACCATAGGGACTATGGACCTGACACCAGTCCTCTCCCCAGACCTCAAGGAGGCAAGAGAGTGGCATGAAGAGAACAGGTTTTGAATTCCTGCTCAAGATGACTGGCCAACAACTGTTCCATTAAAAAGATTTTTAATAGACATAATAAACCCACAAGAAAAAATGCAAGCAAGAGGCTTCACTAATTTGCAACAGACAGAGGATCCAATCCAGGAAACACAGGGAGTGAGGCTCTAGACCCCACAGAAGCCCACAGGCAGGTTGAAGGCAGAGGGGGCTGGGCCTGCCTTCTAACATCAGCCTTTCCTAAGGCCCCCACGAAGAAAGTGGAGCAGACTCCAGGTAAAGAGGGTTTCTAGAGAAAAGATGCACAAACCAGAGAAAAATGTGTGATCTGACATCCCACCGTAACAAGCTCCCAGGGAAAACCCACTCATTTTCAAAACCAGCCCCGCACAGACCAAGGGTTCTGTGCCAGCTTCCTTTTGCCTTAGACAATAATAATACAAATACTGGATGAGAACTTGCCATACAAGAAGCATTTACCCCCCACACACAAAAAAAAGTGCCATTAAACAAGAAATCCAAACACAAGAGATCTGAATACAGTTTCCTCAAAGTCAAGGAAATAACACATAAAACAGTAGACTACTATAAGGGCAGGGCACATACACTCTCAGAAACTGTTTATAGAAACAAAAATTTAAAACAAAACTAAGCACCATAGGACACCTCTGTAATCCTAGTAACTTGGGAAGATGAGGCAGAAGAATCACAAATGCAAGGCCAGCCTGGGCAACTCTGCAGGGCCCTAAGCAATTTAAGACCCAGCCTCAAGACAAAAAAAAAGGGCTGGCAGAGGAATGAAAAGTTATGTTCCATTTTGTACAATGTGTCGAAATGCAGTCTACTGTCATGTATAACGAATTAAAACAAATTAAAAAACAATTAAAACTTAAAAAAAAAAAAAAAAAAAAAAACTAAAAGGGCTGGGAATGTAGCTCACTGGTAATGCGTCCCTGCGTTCAACCCCAATAGTGGGGGGGAGGTTAAAACAGAATTATAAAACAAATCGAAGTCCTCTCCTGGAAATGAGAATTAAAAAGGCACATGAAAGGTAAAGACAAGGTTGAAGGAGTGAATACAATGTTGTCTTCCTCAAAGAGGGAAGAGCAAAATGGGAGGGGAAAAGCTCTCCAGGGACTCCAGAGAAGTGCCCAGAACCGAAGGACAGGCCGCGGGGTCAAAGAGCAGTCGCGTGGGACTCCACATACTTGGGCGCACTATAAAATGCCAGAAAGCCTACGAGAAGATCCTCGGGAGGCCCCAGGAGGGAAGAGGCTCGCTCTCCAAAGGGAGGAAGAACTCCTGGCAGAGGTCCTCGCTGAAGCGATGCAGACAGGCACGGTTAAAGCGGGCCAGGTGCACAAGGAACACCACCGGGACGGGCCCTGTGCTGGCCTGAAGAGTAACTGACCCGGATTAGGCAGGACAGCGGGCTCGGGGAGGCCGCAGACCTGGACACCACCCTGGAGGAGTCACTACGGAAGGAGTCCGCGGGGGCGGAAAATGCAAAGAAAAAAGAAGGCCCTGCGGACCACAGGAGCCCGGCTGCAGGAACAATGCCTGCGAGCGGGCCTGAGCAGGCGCCGGGCGGCGGCGCGAGTGCGGGAGCGCCCAGCACCCCTCCGCGCACGCCCGGCGTCCGGCCGCACCGGAAGCGCGGTGGCCCCACGCGAGGCCTCGGGGCCGCGCGGCCGGGCCCCAGCGCTGGGCGGGCGGCCGGGCGCCGGGGCGCGGCCCGCGGGCGGCGGGGGCGCGCGGACTCGACCGCGGCGGACGCGGGCCCGCGAGCTCGGCGCCCCGCTGCCGGGCGCGGCGGCGACACCGCCCGGCCCCCGCCCGGCCCCGGCCAGCGGCGAGCGGCCGTTGGCGGCCGTTGGCGCGGCGGGGCGGGGCGGGGGCGGACGGAGATCTCGCTCTCGCTCTCGCCCCGCGGGAAGGGGGAGTGGAGACGCGACCGGCTGCGGGAGCTGCAATTACCGTGTGGGCTGCGGAATTCTCGTGGTGTTTGTCGGGGAGATGCGATAATGGCGTCCGTCCTCGCGAGAGAAGCCGCCGCTCTGCGCAGGCGTCGCGAGCACCTCCCCGCGGCCCGCGCCCCACCCTCGCGCAGCCTCCCTGGGAGCGGGGGCGGGGCCAGGGCCGCGGGGGCGGGGCCTGCGCTGGCACCCGCGCGCGCGCTGGCGCTGGAAGGTTCTTGGTGGGCATGCGCACGTGTCCCTTTAGTGCTCCGAGGTTGGATCCCCCGAGCGCCACTTCCCCGTCCTACGTCCGCGCTGCCTACCAGCGCGGGCTAAATCGCTTCAGCAGACAGTATGAGGAATGCGCGTCCTCTCTAGGACCAAGTGAATAGGCTTTGGCTCCCCGGACGACTACACAACCCGGGATGCCGTGCGCTGGCAGCGCGAAGCATTCGGGGACTTGTAGTCCTCGCGTCCGCGTTGTGCATGCCGGGACTTGTAGTCCCCCCGGAGTCTGGCCGCCGCGTCCCGCGCCCGCACCATGGGCTGCTGGGATTTGTAGTCACTTGCATTTGGCTGCGCTGTGAGCCCGGGTGTCTGCCTGCTACTGCCTGGGCTCGGACATTGTGTGTGTTGGGCTAGTGCGCGGTGGGATGCAAACCCGCGGTGACCCAAATGTGCGCGTGTTGGGGTCGCGCCCTTCCTCCCCTGGCGTCTTCGCCCCGCGTGGTGGCGACGAGCGAGGATCCAGGCCTGCGAGCTGGCCTCGGAGCGCCTCTCGGCCTCTCACCCGGAAAGCAGGTGCTCTGCCCGCCTGCAGATAGTGCACCGCGGGGCCCGACCCAGCCACCAGGGTTAAGCCTCCTGCCCAGAATAGCCCCCAGGCCTTTCGACAATCCAAGTTAAGGGCGCCCTGGAATAATGCTGGGGCCCAGTGACCTCCCCACTGACCGAACTAAGGGCCTCCCAGAAGAAGAGAGGCCAGCCAGCCTTGGCCCCTGTTCAGGTTAAGGTCCAGGAACAACACTGGGGCCCAGACACAGACTGGTCCTGGGCACTTCACAGCAAAAGCACCTTAAAGACCTTCCAAGGAAGAGATCATGGGTGCTGAACCGTGGTGTCTAAAGGAGACCTGTCCTCTTCAGAGGCCAGGAGGAAGGCCAAAGAGATGAGAGAAATTGCTCAGCAGTCTCATGCTGGGAGGGAAAAAGCAAGGTTTGTAATCTGGTAAACTCAGAATCCTATGTTGTTTGGCACCCATTTTGAATAAAAGTTGGACTAGCTCAGCAGAAGCAGGGCTCAGACGCCCTTGGCCGGCTTGCAGCCCCACCCAGCCCAGTTCCTCGCCATAGTCCATCCATTTAGCTCTGCCTTATACAGCTTCCTTCTGGTATCCACCTCCTGGGCCTGCAGCCTGCTGGACTGGCCTGCTGACCACAGCCCCCTGGACTGTGTGGGCATGCCAGAGCCACCATCTCAGTCACTCCTCACATGGAGCCCCTGCTTGCTTTTCACCCTCAGGGTGTTGGGGCAGGTGCTGACTGCAGAATAAGGCACAGAGCACATTCACACACACACACACACACACCATGTGTTTTTGTAAAAATTTGTGTCCATGAGAAAGACTAATAATAACAGTCCTGCTAAGGAAGTGTTAGCAGTTACCACTGTTGATTGCTCCCCAGGTCCCAGGGCTGAGCCTTTGCCTAAATCTGGAATTACCTACATGATGTGAACCGTCTGACTACCTTCTCTTTCTAAAATGACACTTCATTGTTCTGGGTAAACAAATGCTGGCTTCCTGGTCACTTATCCTGTCTTCGACTGTATCAGCGGCTCTCAGCCAGGACTATGCATCAGGCTCCCTGGGCTCCCTGGAAGGCATCTACAACCCTGCCCCCAGCCTCACCCTGAAGTTGCTGGTGTTGACGTCCTGGAGGGTCACCCAAACCCCTGACACCGGGTGAGGGAGATATGTATGGATAAAGGTATCTCAGTCTTGCTCTCCCCAACCCTCCCATCTCTGAGCTTGGGTTTTTTCCATTGCTGGGCAGTCTTGAGAAGGGTCCCCAGCAATGACATACACACTTAATAAATTTCCTTGGAGAAAGAATGTCTCTTTCCCCTTAATTTCAGTAAAATTCCCATTGCTCAAGTCACCTGGCAATGCTGTCCTGATTGACTGAGCATGAAATTTGTCAGCAAATGGTGTCAGCCCAACCCTGATCCAGGTGGGTGGGGAAGCTCAGAGGACAGGGCTGGGTGTCAGCAGGCATCAGGGGCCTTTGTCCAGCTTGTGCCTGAGTGCTCATGTCCCCTCGGTGGTCCTTTCCTCCCAGTAGCTGTTGACACACCTTCCAGAAGGAGAGGCTTAGTGCTTAGAGCAGTGCAGGAAACGCTTCACCCTGGGTTGCTGCTGCCTGGTTTCCATGTCACTGCCACCCTTTGCACGAGGGACAGACTGCAGTTGAGCCAACGCCCCAGCCAGGCAGGTGGCAAGCATCACAACAGGACTGCTGGGCTCTACGTCCTTCAGCATTGCCACTACAGAGCATCCCTTGGGCATGACCGGTAGAGGGAACAGGTGTATGATCTGCAAAACCAACAAAGGTGTATACCAGAAGTCATGTCATACAGAAATCCAGTGGAGCTGGGGATATAGCTCAATCAGTAGAGTGCTTGCCTCCCAAGCCCAAGGCCCTGGGTTCAAATCCCCAGCACCACAAAAAAAAGAAAAAAGAAATCCAGTGGAGAAGAAGAAATGACTGGGCAAACCCACCAAGAAATGTCCATGTGTTTCCAAAGTTTTTATCCAGTGCAGGTCTTTGCTATTTGTTTTTTCAACTAGAATGTAACTGCATTTGCCCTTTGGGATGGTCAGGTCTTGTGGGGAGCATTCAGTTGCATACAGGAATGGATTTCCATTTCTGTCACATAAAAATAAACACATCTCCAGGTATGGTAGTGCACACCTATAATCCCAGTGGCTCAGGAAGCTGAGGCAGGAGGATGGCAAGTTCAAAGCCAGCCTCAGCAACTTAGTGAGGTTTTAAGTAACTTAGACCCTGTCTCAAAATAAAAAATAAAAGCGACTGGGGATGTGGCTCAGTGGTTAAGTTCCCCTAGGTTCAATCTCCAGTACCAAAAAAAAAAGAAAAAAGAAAGAAAGAAAAAGAATAAACCCCTCATTGACAAGAGGGGTGCAGAGAAATTTAGGGCTGTCATAGAAGGGTGTGCTCCCAGCTTCTGTGACCAGTCAGTTGCTTCCACAGGAGGCCCTCCATCCTGTGCATCCAGTAAAGGAGGGCTGATGGACACCTCACGAACAAGGTGTGAGGCCGTGCTGTCCTCTGTCCTCTGTGAAACACTTGGGCAACAGAACATTTGAAAAGATGAGAGAGACAATTAAAGTAGAAACTCAGGTTTTCCTTCCTGCACTTTGGAGCATTGTCTGGGTTCACAAACTCCATTTCAGAAAATACAAACCTTGAGAAGCTCCGAGTTAAGCCCTTGGTGTTGATGATGAAGAATGCGTCACGCCAGCAGAAAGGAACGACTCTGTACCCTCACTGTCTCAATCACAAAATGCCCATTAGTGTCCATTAAGCCCTGCAGGGTCAAGTTCTGCAGAAGTGTGTGTGTGTGTGTGTGTAGATCTGACAGTTGTGGAGGCTCAACAAGCCCAAGTTTGACAGGGAGGGCAGGCAGGCTGACTCAGGAAGGGGCTCTCAACCAAGGCAGTCAGCTGACACCAGTCCCTCTTGTCCAGGAACTCAGTCCTCTTTCTATTCAGGCCTTCAACTGAGTGGATGAGACCCATCCATATAATGGAGGGTAAGTTGCTGTACTGAAATCCACCTAGATTTAAATGGTAATTGCACTACAAAGAGAACACCTTCACAGAAACATCCAGAATGGTATTCAGTCAACTATCTGAGCGCTATGACTCAGTCACGTTAACCATTCCAACTCTGAGAATTTTCAACTCTAGCAGAAAATTACAGACCTGTGAAGCACATTGAATGGTGCTTTGTGTGCAAGGTAGAAATGGGAAGTTAAAGGTGTGGGGTTGGGTAAACATGAAAGCTTTTGGCTGAAAATACAAAGGGAGTGGGTGGAGGCAACCTTCTGGAAAACAACTGGGCACGAGAATCACAGCTGAAGCATGTCTGTCTCTGTCCCACAGGGTCACAGCTAGGAATTTCATTCGAAGACGTTCAGGATGGTGGTGTGTATAAGAACAAAACAAAGTAACATTCCCATCTGTACAGCCAGTCATGGAATAGATTCCAGTACATCTTTCAGTGGAGTGTTCTGTCATTTTTAAAGAACTATGCATTGATATAAAGATTACTAGGATAAATTATTAAGTGGGTATGGGTATAGATCCACCCATATAAAAAAGACTGTGCTGTGCAGCTGCCCACAGCAGTCCCCCTGGGGAAGGCGGACGTGGCTCTCCTCTTCCGCTGCTCCAGATGTGTCTGGTGTCTCATGTGTGCTGTTTGTTGTTTTCCAGGACAGCGATTTCGGTCAGCCCTGCCGTAGCACCTGAGGTGGTGTCTAAGGCACTAGCAAGGAGGGGATAGAAAAAATGGGGATATTTTCTAAGCAAAGCAGAGACCTGCAGGAAGGTCCCAGGGACAGGGAGAAGGACTCGGACCCCCAAGGAGACCATGGGTGCAGCTGACCCCAAAGAGGGAGCCTGGAGACGGTGGCATGGCCAGGGACAGTCCACAGAGGGCAGCTGGCGGCCAGACACAGTGGAGAGGCCTGCTACTCGCTCGGGCCAGCTGGGCCAGAGCCGGCACTTAGCGTGCAGTCCCAGAAAGGCGTGCTGAGGGCGACCCCGCAACAGTGCAGGGGCCTCGCAGACCAGGACCCCGGAGCTGGCGGTAGTGAATGAGTGAAGCACTGGGAAAGGACCCTGTGGAAGAAGAGCAAGGGCAGCCCAGAGCGGGCTCAGCTGCGTGACAGCCACTGTCCCATGACGACTGGCCCTTCCCCGGCTCACTCTGGAGGTGTGCTGCTCGAGGGTTGTGGGATCTGCAATAAGTGAGAAACCCCGGCCTCGCTTACACCAAAAGCAGTGATAACAGCGTCTGCTGTTCTGTGCTGTGGGCTCCATCCACAGGCGAGGCTGCGAGGGAGCAAGGGCTGCACACCCAGGAGGTCTTCCTGTGGCCTGGCGTCAGCAGACATCACAGGCCATGCGGCCAGGTGACCACATAACCTGCAGACCCTTGTGTCCTGCAGGCGGCACTGTAGGTGTGTGCTGAGACAATAGGCACCACCTGCTTCGTCTTACTTGGGGGATGAGTTGGCGTCCAGTTGTGTCTATTTAGTAGAAAGAGGGGCCTCGAGGCTGCCCAGCCGCCCGGGGCAGGTGGGCCACCTCTCAGCTGCTGCATCCTCAGGGTCCTGCAGCTGGCCCCCTCCTGTGCCTTCACCCCTACTGTCCAGACTCACAAACACCACTGGAGCCCTGTGCCTGCTGCTGAGTGTCCCTGGCTCCAAACCAGGTCAACACTGTAGGGGACAGGGACTTTGCCCTGGCCCCTGCTCTCAGGTCCTCCCCTATGCTCACAGCAAGTTTCTAACTCCCTGTTGGACTCACCAAGCTATTTACCAGACCAAAGCACAATGACCTGAGCAGCATGTCCCCAGCGAAGGCCACTTGTCCACATGCAACCACTCAGAGCCAAACCACACGCCATCCAACAAGCTAGGATGGGCACAGATTGAAATTTAACCACCCATCTCAGGGGTTTGGATGAACTCCTCAAAGAGGAGAGTATACCCCACTCACAACTGTCCCGACCGAAACAAGTTCCCACGGGGAACCACCCTCCTTGGGGGACAGGCCGGGGATGCTCAGGGTCACAGTGCTGGGGAGGGACCCCTGCAAGCCCTCAGCTGTGCCCTTCTTGGTCAAGCAGATGTGGGGAGCTCTCCAAGGCCGGACAGCCGGGCCAGCACAGTGGTGCCCCCAGCGTCCCTGCACTCAGGGAAGTCAGAGCAAGGCTGGTGAGTAGCCTGCAAATCCCCGGGTGCCTCAGCGTCTGGAGGGTTCCGGGGAGTTTCCAGAACGGGTGCGTCGCAGGCGGGCCGGCCTGGACTGAGGCCGTGCTCGCGGCCCTGAGGAGTCATCACCCTCCACTTCCTGGGCTGTCAGGAGGGTGCCTTGCTGGGAGCTCTCGACCTTGGACAGGCCCCTCTGTACACGGAGGGCCTGCGTCATGGCGCCTACTTGCTGTGCTCCTGCAGGCAGAGGCTGGGCGGGCAGATGGCTGGAGCCATAGCAGCGACCCTGGGAGGGGAGCCGCCCAGCTTCGCTGAGCCTCGTCTCAGCACCCACACAGCAGGCAGGCTAGAAGTTGCCTCCCGGCATGGAGGGCGACAGGCGCGTGGAAAGCCCAGCACGCACCAAACTCTGGGTGGACACGGCCAGCCTGATGTTGAACCCCAGCTAGAACCACAGGAGCCCTTGGCTCTGGCTGGTCCAGCTGGGAGCAGCTCGGGCCTGTGGTGGGGGCACGTGGCTTGAGGGGACGCCATCCCTGGGTGTTCCTGGTCCAGCTTCAAGAGGACTGTAGTCAGGGGCTGCTCCGAGGCTCAGAGAGTGGAGGCCGAAGGGTCTTCCAGGAGTCAGCCTGGAGAGGAAGAGCAAACACCGCCAGGCCATGTTTGCACCCCACTCAGAAGACTGGAGCAGAAGCCGCATTACCCCGTCCACTCTCCATCCCCAATCCCTGTCCCTTCAGCAACACGGACGGGGGTGGCCAGAGCAGCAGCAGCAGCAGGGCCCATCCCAGAGGGAAGGAGAGAAAGTGGGTCTCCCCTGGGGCCCCAGTGCTGACCCTAGAGGTGACTGCCATGCACAGCCTGGCCCAGCCAGGACGCTCTGCTCCTCGCACATGAAGCGTGTCTGCGCCACTCGGGCTTTCCACACAGTCCTGTCTTGAACCACTGCTCTGCACCCTGCTTTTTGCCTGAAGTGCACACTCCTTCAAACCTGCCCGCTCGTCTATTCTTAGCACAGCCCTCAGTAGCACCAGAACACCTAGATCAGAAAGCTGGCCCTATCGCTTTGTAGCTCTGTGCCGCTGGACAAGTATCTTAACCTCTCTGAGCCTGAGTCTCGTCATCTGTACCAGGTGGTTAATAACGGTATTCACCGCACAGCATTGTTGGAAGAACGAAATGAGGCATTTCTTGGAAAGGCATAAGACAGTGCATGGCCAAGTGAGTGCCCACCACAGGGCAGCTACTGCTGTGGCCACGCAGGGCAAGCATGGGTCCTTGCGCCAGCGCAGGGTGACCTGGCAGCCGGCTTTGAGCTGCCGCCGTCTGTACTCCACATGCACATGGCTCTGTGCACTGCGTTGGAGACAGTGGACTCCACCGGTGGTGCTGTGGCCCGGAACCCGCCGTGGAGAAGCCCTGCTCTGCCCAGCTGTCAGAGGCCCTTGCTGAGCAGGAGGCTGGTGTCCTCTCGGCCCGTGTTTTATTTATTGGCATCACGCGGAGCGTTTCATGGCAGGGGCGCGGGGGTTGTGACTCAAGTAATGGAAAACCCCTGGTGGTTTGGCCTGGAGAGAGAACTCGGAATGTCGAGAAATGGCGTTGGGTCAGTTTGTGTGGCAGTGCGTGCGGGGCCACCTCTGAACACATGCATGCCACTCCTGTCTGTGGTCAGTGGTGGAGCATCCGCACCACGGTGATTGGCGGATGCGACCAATCTGAGGTCCGATCCCCGGGAGAGCCGTGGTCCAGCCCCACCCCTTGCTGCTGCGCATGCTGACGTGCCTGCCTGAGGAGGTGTCTGTCACCATGTCTGTGGGCCCTCTGGGGCTTGGCTCACCAGGCCTGCTGGCTGGCTGGGTGCCCACCTGTGGGTCCAGCGTGCTCAACATGTCCCTGCTCCTGCCCTGGCCAGCGGCCACCTGAGGCAGTCTTCTTGTGGCGGGGGCAGGTGCTCAGCAGCAAGTCTCACCCTGCGAACATCCTTGGCCCTGCTCATGTCAGGCCTGCTCACATCTTTTGTCACAGCAGGTCACCAGCTGGCGAGCCCAGGGGCAACGGGGGGCCAGCACTCCTTCTGCGAAGACCAAGGGACAGGAGTGAAGTGTGCTGAACCAGGGTCCAACCCGCACAGGGAGGATGTCTGAGGAGGCCCTTCCTGGCCTTCCGTCATGTGAACAGGAGGCCCCTGGGACAGGGACCTTGGCTTATGACTGGGGCCATGCCCACCCTGAGGGTGGGGCTTTGTGTAGCTGTGTTAGATGACAGAGGTTGTATTTCTGCCACGTCCTGTCTGAGGCCTGCTTCAATGAGCCTGAGGCTGGTCTGCCTGCAGCCGAGGCCCTGGAGACACAGGCCCGAGTAGATGCTTGAGGCCATGGGGTGTGCCAGCAGTGGGGCCTCCTGGCAGGGCCTCCTGCAGGCGTGGGGTGGCGTCCTTCTGTGTGGCTGCAGATGCTGGGACCAACACAGGTGTCTCCTTGTTGGTGGAGCCCAGCAGACAGACCTGACAACATCCACTCTTCCCACATCAGGGAGGCTGGGCTTCCTAGCTGCCCGAGGGCCTCCTCTGATGTCTGGCGTCTTCCAGCTTGGTTTAGACCAAGGCCTGCCCAGCGTTTGAAATGCCCACCGCCTACCCAGGAGGATGGGATGCAGCTGGGGCTTGTGGGTGGACTGCACTGAATCCTGCCTCATCGGGTGTGGTCAGGACTTGGGCTGCTCTGAGGTGCTCTTTGGAGACCATGGAAGACCAGGTCTGCTGGTGTTGCTCTGAATTGAAGCCAAAGCCGGAGGAAGACCATGGACAGGGCCCCGCGTGGCTGCTACAAAGCTCGCCATCCACTTGAGAAGCCCCAGGGGGTGTGTCTCTGAACCCCAGGACTGGCCGCTCCCTTGGGCAGCCTTGGCCACTGCTCTGTGGCCCGCAGCATCTTTGCTGGGTGTGAGGCAGGAGCCAGGGGCCAGTGTGCGTTGGCACCTGTTACATGCATGGAGTGTCACGGTAAGTCCAGGTGCCACTGTCTTAGCTGACCTTGGCAGGCCTGCTGCCTTGTGCCCCATGATGCACTGTTATCCTCGCCCAGGCACGAGGAGACTGCGGCTGGGAAACAGGAAGCAGGTGGAGCGGGCTTTGGGGCCTACAACGTTTCTGCCTTCGCACGGCGTTCAGAGCATTTAAAACGGCACTTCAACTCTGGGAGGCTTCGCGTGAATTCTGTATTTTTATCTCCTCTTGAAAGAACCAAAGGTCTGGGCCAGGGCTCTCACTGCCCAGGCTGAGAGTGCTGCCCATCAGGTGCGCCCCAGGGCCCCCACCATCCCCGCCTCGCCCGCCTGCTCCCTGCAAGGTGAAGGTCATGCTCACCACGCCTCCTCATTTACAGACCTTGCCTTGAAATGTGGCCACCTCAGCAGGAAACCAGACACGCGATTCTAATGGTGGAATTTCAGGCCTTGGGATGGTTTGAGGAGAGGGTAGGGGTGTCTTCCACGGCCAGCTGAGAAGAGCAGGGCAACAGCCAGGGCAGCCAGCGGCCGTGTGGGAGACGCGAGAAGGCCGGGTCTCAGTGGGGTTCGTGTCCTGGTCTGTAAAGGGCAGGGAGGCCAACCATGCCAGGGGCCATTTGCCAGACACACGCGCCTGTCAGAGGCCATGTAAGAGCGGGCGCAGGAGGGAGCAACAGGCCCTGCCCATGTTCCCATGCAGAGACGGACAGCCACGCTACCACGCACGTCAGCTGGGGCAGGAGAACCAGGGAGCGAACCAGAACCTGAAGCAGCAGGCCACCCGCTGCCGTCACCAGCACCATCGTTCCCACAGGAAGGATGCCAACACCGTGAAGCAGAGCGGAGACGATCTTAGAACCAGCACTCTGTACTTCCACGATCTGTGTTTGATTCAGAAGTAGGATGCACCCCAGTGATCTCTGATGATTACTTGTTAAGCACCACCTCCTAAGAACAATTTGTCAGCGTGTTAAAGAACAAAACACGTTAGCCATTAGACTCTCAGGCTGGGAGAGACGTTCCCAATGGGGCTATAATTCTTGATTCCTTGTTTTCTAGAGTTTTGCAGAAGATGCCCTTTGACCCACAACTCTGTTACTAGGAGTTTATAAGAAAGAAAATAACCCAGATCAGTGTACAGAGAACTAATACAAACTTCATTACAGCTGTTTAAAATTATAACAAGTTGGGGAAATTTTAAATATCATCACTAAAGAATTCATTTTAAAAATTACGGCATAACCAGGTGTGGCAGTGAATGCCTGTAATCCCAGCGGCTCAGGAGGCTGAAGCAAGAGGATCATAAGTTCGAGGACAGCCTCAGCAACTTAGTGAGGCCCTAAGCAGTGTGTAATGGAAGTGCGCCACTAAAAAGAAATCTTTGGGCTGGGGGTGTCACTCAGTGGTTAGCACTTGCCTAGCAAGTAAGAGGCCCCGGATTCATCCCAGCACTGCAAATAATAATAATAATAATAATAATAATAATAATAATTGCATGAATGTTATTTCACTAAGAAACGAGCTCTTGGTGTGAACTGAAGACCATGTGCTTACCAAATAATATGCAGAATAGGATCCTCATTTATTTTGTTCATTAAAAAACAACCAAACCCAAACCTCTCTATGAAGACATTTCCCCAGAAAGCACCCTGCGCCCTTGTAGTGGCCACAGCCAGCTTCTTTTTCTCCTACAAACCTTTCTGCATGTCCTGGAATATTCTAGATTCGCGGATCTTACTTTAAGATCAGGCTTGGGAGGCTGGAAGGCAGACCTGACGCGAGGATCCCGCTCTACTGAGCTTTCCTGCGGCTGCCTGTGGCCCCTCCGAGGGCTGGGGTGCAGGAGGGCATCCTGTGACCCTTCCCACGGGACAGGGGCCCACGGCGCTGTGGCCTGCCGGGCTCCCTGTGGCCACACTCTGGACAATGAGCACACAGGGTCAAGACCCGCCTTGCGTATGTAGGCAGAGTCACCACTCCAGGTGGGAAGGAGGCTCCAAGTCTGGGAATGGTCCAGAGGGCACGAGTGAAGGGCCCCGGGCAGTACACAGGGCTAGCACCTCGTAGCCTGGAGACCACTGGGCTCCTTGCTGGGCCTGTTTTCCCCTGAGCAAGGCCCTGTTCTGTGTCCATCTCCTCCATCCAGCGCCTCACTCAGGGTCTCTCTCCCTGTGTCCCTAGGGCATCCCTGCTGGACAGGCCAGGTCTCCAAGTCAGGTGGCACCAGGCAGTCTCCCATTAACATCCAGAGGAGAGACAGTGTCTACGACCCCCATCTGCAGCCACTGAGGGTCTGCTACGACCCGGCGTCCTGCCGGTGCATCTGGAACACTGGCTACTTCTTCCAGGTAGAGTTCGACGATGCTGCTGAGCAGTCAGGTGAGTCTGTCTGAGCTGGAGGGCTTTCTCCTCTTCTGTTGCACCGTCAGTGGGTCACAGGCTTAGGGAGGGGGATGACAGCAGCGTATTTCCTCCTGACGCTGTGTCGGCAGGGAACCGGAGACCCAGGAGGACAGAGGGAAGGGCTCCGGGGACAGGGAGATGGTGCTGCCTTGAGGAGGGGAGTCCTCTTCACCTGCCCCAACGCAGGTGAAGCAGCTCCTTCCTGGGAAGGAGGAAGAGGAAAGGAGCCAAAGGAGAATAGTAGGTCTGCAGGCCTCTGGGGCTGGGCGGAGGCCAGAGCCAGGCTGCTCGGTGGGAGCGCTGGGGGTCAGAAAGTGGTTTCCCAGGTGAACCAATGGAGAGTGGGGCTGGGAAGAGTCACAGGCCCCTGAGTCAGAGCCCGAGGTCCCCACCCACGTGCCCCTGTGCCCTCCTTCCTCTCCTCCCAGCAGCCTCTGGGTTCCTTGCTATGCATTACCGTATTGATTATGGTTTCTTTCTGGTGGCAAGAGGCACATGCACACCTCAAACTGGCTTAAGCAAAGAAGAGAGAGATTTGTTGATGCAGATCCAGAAAAGGCCAGGTCTGGGCCAAGTCCAGGTTGTGCAGCAACACTGCCCAGAATCTCAACAACCTCTCTGGGCTCTGCTCTTCCTGGTGGACTCAGCTAAACCACGGCCCTCCTGATGGTGGCTGCCACTCAACCTCCCACAGAGCAAAGCAGCAGAGACCCCTCCGTGCCAGTCAGCCACAGTCCTGGGCTACAGCTCCAGGCCCAGCCTGGGTCACCGCATGGGTTGAGCAGATCACAGTGACTCTGGCCATCCCGAGGATGACCCAGCCCTGGAGCAAGCTGGCCAAGAGTGGAGGAAGGGGGCTCCCCCAGGACAGCAGGAATTTCTGAGGAAGAAGGAGGTCCCCAGGACTTTGAGGCCTCCGTTTGCATAAGTCACTGTATACCAGGTGCACAGTGACCCACCTGTTTCCAGAGTGTCCCTGATGTCAGGCCTCCCACACTGTGTGTAGGTATTTCAGTCTGTAAGACAGGCCCAGGCGAGCTTTGAGGAGCCCTGCTGGGTGCTGACCAGCCGTGGCCGACACTGCCCGGGTGGGAAGACCAAGTGCACGATGCAGTGGTTTCCTCTGGTCAGCCATCAGGGGCTGGCACCTTGAGCGCTCCTTTTAAGTCACCTGATACACTCACTGGGGAGGCCACTGCTCTCTGCCAGCAATCCTCGGCCACCATTCTCCACGGCGCAGTGCCAAAGTGGCCTCCTCAAGAGCTCAGTTAGCTTGACACTCAGGCTCGGAACGCAGCACGTGTCCCTGGGGGACCTGGCTCCACACCGTGGACTGGGGCTGCTGTCCCCAGAGACTGGCTCCACAGTCCAGGGGAGGCATTGGGTACACCCTGTACACATGCCATGTCCATTTTGTAAAGACTGAAACATCCAGCGCCTGAGGCGCCCCTTGCCTGGCCACCGCAGGCTCCTTGTGGCCCCCAGCCCACGTCTTGTGGCTCCCTTGCCTACACTCTCTGTCCAGCTACGTGGAATGTCCATCTGTCCGTGCGGCCTGCTCTCCTGCCACCTGTTGTCCTCCCTTCCTGGCACCATCTCCATCGTCACCTAACAGACTCTCCTCAGGGCTCAGCTGGGACCTGACCCCCACAGGAGGCTGTCCTTGTGCCCTGGCCAGTTTAGGTCCTGGCCAGCGCCCCACCTTGCCTGGCATAACACTCCCGACACTGTGTTCCTGTTACTCCCTCCTTTGTCCCCAGAGAGCACGGGCTCTGGAACAAACGTCATTCTCCCCATCCCCCCACTACTGAGCATGTGCGCAACTTGGGCACCGAGTGAATGGTGTCCTCCTTCACACGACCGCGCCGGCCAGAGCATTCCGATGGACAACTTCCTGAGGTGTGCTTCTCCGTCAGTGTCGGGGGTGGTGGCTATTCCAGGCAATGGCACGTCTGCCTGGGCGACAGTGGCAGTGACCCCAGGGATGACGATGATATCAGCGGTCATGACGACAGTGCCACGCTTGTGCTCTCACTCACGTGGGGACCCGGCCAGGCAGCACTGCGGCTTGACCTTTGCCTTGTTCCCATGAAGACAGAGCAGACCTCACCGCGGGGCACCAGGGGCTGGGCTCGGTCCACCTGGCTTTCAGACCAGGTGACACGTGGCCTCAGGCCAACTCCTGGGGCCCACCAGCTCCTGTTCTGGAGTTCTGGTGGGGCCCTTGTCCACTCCAGCACAGGCAACAGGCTGGCCCCGCTGGGCCTGGGAGGGTTGCAAAGACCTTCCGGCACAGGAGCACAGTCGTCCCTTGCCCTGTGCTCGGCAGCCTGGAACACCGGATCAGCCCAGGTGGCACCGCGTGCTATTAGGTGGGAATTTGCAGTCTTCCATCTTGTTTTGTTTTTAGCAGGTCCAGGGATTGAACCCAGGGCACTTCACCCCTGAGCCACAGCCCTGGCCCTTTTTATTTTGAGACAGGGTCTGGCTAAGTTGCTGAAGCTGGCCTTGAACTTGGGATACTCCTGCCTCCGTCTCTCCAGTAGCTGGGACGACAGGCGCGCACAGCACACCCACCTTCTTTCATACTAGTTTTGAGCCTTACAGCAGGGGCGCCCGCCCAAAGCCCGCTTATTCTGGTAAACCCTGAACCGCGGGCAGGCGTGTACCTGTCAGCAGCTAAGGCAGCAGAGGCGGTGCGCTCGGAGGCCACAGGGCGGCAGGGAGCCGGCTGACTGCCATGCAGTGTTGCTGGGAGGGTCGGGCACTCACTGACGCAGGTGCCCAGGTGCGTGTCCTCCACACCATTGCACCAGATGCACCTGCTGCTGGGCTGACAGCCACCATGCCACTAAGGACAATCCCACTGATGTCGGGTGTGGAGGCTAGGCTGGCACGCTAGAGCCCTTCTCGTGACTTGCCTCTTTTTGAATTAAAGGCATTTCCCTGAAACCGAACAGCACTATGGAAATTCAGTTAGAAGTCATTTTATCTGAGTCTGTAGCCTTACAGTGGGTTCTAACTTACTGACAAGCAAAGTTGTGGCATTTGGCTTGAACCCTGCTTTGAAAGCTGGAGGATCCGGCAGAGCCGGCTCGGGTCACTGGGGACCTGGGCAGGTGACAACTGCCCTGGCCCTCAGTCTCCTCATTGCAGTTAGGCTGCTCTGCGGGTCATTGTGAGCAGTCTCTTGGGGACACAAAGGTCCCTGCACAGTGCCCGGGGAGAGGTGTTCCATACCTGCCAGTGAGCAGCACGCACAGCACGTGCTGAGCATTCTCCACCACAGGGACCGCATGAGCCATGGAGGGCACACAGGACCCAGGACATGGAGACCTGGCCAGTGAGAAACTAGGATCATCCCTGCTTTACAGAGGGGGAAGGGAAGGCTGGGAGGGGTGAAATTCCTGGCCCCGGATCACAGTTTAGAAGCCAGCTCTGCATCTGAGCCAGGTGTGCCTGCAGACCCAGTCCTGACCACCCTACCACACTGCTACCGAAAGCCACAAAACAGAGTCTTCCAGTCTTTAAATAAACACACTTAAATTAAAAAAAACACACACACACACACACACACACACACACACACACACACTTGCCATTTGGCCTGCGGCTGTCTTTGCCAGTCATTTCTAATTTTGGAAACATTGTTACAGCGAGAACATTCTGTTCCAACTTGAAAGTGCCCAAGCTATCCAGTCCGATCACCCTCCCTGGTCACCGCTCCCTGATTTTAGCCTGCAGAGGCTCCTTCTGACCCTTCCTTCTGCAAGGCGCCCTGTGGCCCACTGTCAGATTCCTGGTCTGGTTCCACTTATTTGCCACCAGGGGGCGCTCCAGTCTGGCCCAAGTCCCGTGAACCCTGCAGTCCCTTTCCCTAGCGGGAGTCTCTGCTGGAGGCAGCAGGCCTCTCGGGCTCCCCCGCAGCAGAGCTAGCGCCTGTGTTTGTATTTAAATATACAGCAGGTTTTCGTTGTTGTTTTATTTTGCTTTTTGGTGTGTGTGTGAGCTTGCAGAGTCCCCAGCCCAGGGTGACCACTGTTTCAGTCAAGACCCTTGCTTACATGCAAGGCCACAGACACCAGCCTGAGGAAGAACAGGCCCTGTTAAACAGGAACATCTCTTGCCATGGACAGGTGCCAAGGATCCCAAAGATAGACCTCCACTGATGTTTTCTTACCTAAATGGTCAGCGCGTTTTACTGGTGAGAGGCATTTCTGTGAAGAATTCTGGGCGGCTTGACGTCAGGGGAGAGTGCTCACAGACCCTGGCCCATGGCGTCCTGCTGCAGGGGCCAGGGCCAGCTTTCCAGGGTCCAGCCCAACCTGCAGGGCTTCGCCTGCCTGAGGAGAGCAGGGCTCAGCTCTCTCCTGCACCTTCCTGTCCCTGGGCTCCGTCTGCTCTTTGCTTCTTGGTCAGTCTAGAGGTAACTCCTTGATCTCTTAATCCCAGGGTTCAGGCCCTTGGGGATAGAACCGGCCTCAGAGCCAAGCCTGTCCTCTGCCTCTGTACGTGGCGGAGCCAGAGCGCACAGCGGTCCCCTCCAGGAAAGGAGGGCTGCGATGACTGCCGGGAGGCCCTTGCTGGTGGAAGAACAGCAGCATCCAGCTGGTGCAGGGCCCATGCTTCAGGGGACGTCATCCCTTTGGGAGACCGGCTATGTGCCTACCCAGAATCCTAGCATGTGTGAGCTGGAGGGAATCAGAAGCAACAGCTAGCAACTCCTTTTTTAAAATAGTGAAGGAGCTGAAGTCTTGAATTCGGCTCTGTGAGGTAGAATCAGCACCAGCATCATCACCATCATCTGACAGCATCTCACAAAGTGACATTTTCTCAGTTTATCCTACCAGCAGGCCTCCTTTTAGAGGTGGAGATGCTCTAGCTCAGAGAGGCTAAGCTATCTGCCCAAGGTTACACAGCAGTTGGAGGCAACACCAACTTGCCAATCCAGGTCTTTAAGTACTTTGAGCGTTCTAGGGATTTTCCTAGAAAGCCTAGACCATTCCCAAGCTGCCGGAAGAAAGGAGAAGTTCCACTGCAACACACAGACCTGCTGCCGGGTGACCGAGTGGACACAGAAATCAATGAACTGACCATTCCCACTCCTTCCTACACCTGCAAGCATCCACGGGCACCTTCAAGGACCCTTTCTTGAACTAAGTGCTGATGAAAGAGTGGCGAACCTGGGGGAGATGGAAACAGAAATGGACCCTGACTCGGCCTTGTCGACTCATCCCCCAGAGTGTCCAGTCCAGCTGGTCCAGGGCGTCAGCGGAACATCACTATTCCTGCCTTCCGGGCACTTCCACCGTAGAGACAGTGCAGTCACCCGGGACCGTCCCGTGGTCCCTCCAGCTCACCCTCATCCCTTCCCGCAGGGACCCAGGACGGCAGGCACAAGAAAGGCTGCGTCCTATGGCTCCCCGACGTCCTTAGGTCAGGTTTTGACTTTGAAGGACCAAGTGGAAACACACTGGGCTGGCATCGGGCGGGAAGGGGAACCCACTGCTGTCGCTGCACACCTGGGGCTGCTCGTCAGCATCCTCAACAAGTTCAAGCCAAGCGCAAAGCGGTGACTTATTTCCCTCCACGGCCAAAGCCCCTCCTGCAGTAAGAGCCCTGGGCCACGTGGCTGGCAGGGCTTGCTCCCCACCTCCGCCTCACCTACAATGGCCCCCTCCTGGGCACCGTGCCTCTGCCACCAACAGATGGGCCTCTGCGCGCACACGGTCTTACCTATGTGTTGGGGGAAGGATGTTTCTGCACATTTTCTAAAAATTCCGATGTAATTCATCTGTGTACTTTGAAGAGGGAGCTGGTTGTGCAACCGCGGGATTAAAGTGGGGACTGCGATGTTCTGGACCAACAGCCTGGCTTTTAGGTGAAGAGGGGGCAA
Organism: Sciurus vulgaris; assembly: GCF_902686455.1. Classification (NCBI taxonomy): domain Eukaryota; kingdom Metazoa; phylum Chordata; class Mammalia; order Rodentia; family Sciuridae; genus Sciurus; species Sciurus vulgaris. The sequence goes on from NC_136478.1 coordinate 1,708,853, forward strand.
CGCGCACCTGACCAGGCTCTTCTGGCCCCAGCCGTCAGCCAGCCGCTCGTGGCTCACACTTCAGTGCCTTCTGCTGTGAGTACTTTTCCTGGGGACAAATGAACAAGCCCCTAGCCCGGGGCATTGGATGCTCCGTGGCATCCTTCCCCCGGTGACTTTTCCCCTGCCCTTGCCGCTCAGGGAGCCGGCACCAGCGAGGCCCTGGGAGGGCCGTGTGGAGCAGCCTAGGTGCAGGTGGCGCCAGGCACCATGAGGCTGCCTGAGCCACACCTCAGCTCTGCAGCAAGCACCCGCATGTGGCCACCCCAGGGCACCTGGCGCTCCCTCCCACTGAAAACGAGACTGTCGCTACATCAGCAGCAACTGATGCATCACGTCCTCCGGAGTCTGCTACAGTGCAGATCCCCAGCCCTGCCTGGACGGTGGAGCCTGTCTCTGGGGACGGCAGCCCCAGCCCACAGCGTTGAGCCAGGTCCTCCACTGACACATGGTCTGTTTTGGGCCTGAGTGTCAAGCTGGCTGAGGTCTTGAGGAGGCCACACTTGGCACCATGGCAGTGGAGAATGGCGACCACGGCAGGTCTATCAGGTCACTTAAAAGGAGTGCTCCTGAGCCCTGGTTTGGTGGTAGGCCTAGATTAAGCAGGGCTCTATGGGATCAGGTTTGGGGGCAGAACGTGTTCACTGAAAGGCCTTGCTCTTGGTGATAGGAGTTCAACTTCCTTTTTAATTACAGAAAATCCTAGAAACCCTGTGGGACGGTGTGCCTTTGTCCCCTGCAGGAGGTTGAGGCCCTTACTCCCACCTGCAGGCAGGTGCGGTGCCTGCATGCATTCAGGCATTTTCTGTGAACCTAGGTGGACCTGTGCTGGCGAGTGACAGGCCGAGGTGACCAGAGCAGACGAAAGCCTGCCTCTCACGCAGCCTGCTCTCAGCTTGTCGTCCCAACAAGGCACCAAAATCTGAGTGACACTACAAAACACAGAGGTGCCGCGGGGCGCGGGCACCCCCACCCACGAGCACAGGAGTAGCTGCTCTCATTCGCAGGGATCAGCGGCGGCCCTTTGGAAAACCACCACAGACTGAGGCAGTTCCACTTCCACTGGGGAGCAGCCAACGAGCGGGGCTCAGAGCACACCGTGGACGGCCACGTGTACCCGGCAGAGGTTCGTGGTCTTCCTCCAAGCGGCACATGTTCTGGTGTTTTCCATGTGCCAGGCTCTCCTGCAGGGTGCCAGCATCCCAGGTGCCCAGGCGTGAGGCATTTCCTGGGACCCAGGACTTCCAGTGCTCCGGGTAGCACAGTTAGCACCACCACACGCACTTTATCACACCCTTGTCCACGGGGGAGGGTGCTGTAGGCATGCTCAGGGAAGAGGAGACCGAGGGTCTGAATAGTTGTGACCATGCATCACAGTGGGGTGGTCAGTGGTGACTTACCGACACAGAAAGAATTAGACCAGCATCCATGAGGCTGCCGTTCCCACCCTGTGAGCACCACACTGCCAAGTCCACCTTGTCCCCCCCCGTCCCCACTGAACCTGAATCCCTGTGCCTCCCAAGTGACAGGTCAGTTTTGGTTCATCCTGTGGTGGGGGAACTCCCAGCGACCACATCCCAAAGCGCCCCCGGGGCCTGTGTGCCTGAGCTCTGTCTGCCGCCAGCTGTGCTTTCGCACACAGGGCCGCGCAGCGCGGGCTGTGCTCCTCCTCCCCCTTCAACCTTCCTTTCACATAGTGGCCCATGTCTGCCACTTGTCCTTAGGGTAACAAATGAGAGAGCGGGGCACCCACAAGGGCTCTCTCCGAGTCAGGCGAGCCGGCTCCCTGCTGGCCACCTCTGGGGCGTGGAGCTCAGGGGGGAGGCAAACCTCGCTGCTAAGATGGGGTCGATGAAGGGAGATGGCTCAGCCGGGGCCCATGGGCCCCACCATCTCCATTTCTAGGGCTTCGTGCCCCAGCCCAGGGGAGCTACAGGCGGGCAGGGTTAGACAACACCCTGCCATCCCGAGGCACATGGCCAGGAACGCTGGCACCTGCTGGGGTGAGGTACTTGAGGAGCACATGGGCCCAGTGCCCCCAGCAGAGTCCAGTGCTGGCAGAGAGGGCTCGTCAGCACCCAGGAGCCCGGGGCTGCTTGCCGGTCCTTGGGACACTCAGCTGAGGCCACTTCCAAGCCAGGCGCTTAGCAGAAGCAGGAACAGCTGCCCCTCGGCACTGCCGGGCACTGGCCCCAGCGCCCTCTTGGACAGCAGGACCCGCAGGTGTCAGGCCCGTCCTGCACTCGGTGGTGGTGTGCACAGAGCCTGCCCTCCCCTGTGAGCTCTAGGCCACCTCCAGGTCACCTGCGACCTAGCACACAGAAGTGCCGCCTCATAGTGCCATATCGTGTCCATCAGCGAATAACGACACCAAAAGTGGTGCTTGTTCTGCAGACGCAGCTTTTTGATCAAAGGTCTTTAATCTGCAGTGGGCTGACCCTCAGTGCAGAACCAGGGTGGGAGGGCCAACCACACAGAGGCCAGGCCCCTCCTGGGGAGGCCACACGCCCCTGGATGCCAGTCCTGCCTCCCACTCACTCTTTCCCTGCCCACCCCGCGCCCCAGGGCAAACCCTGTCTCCTGCCAGCTCTGATGTGGAGTTGGGCAGACGCCCACCATCCCAGATCCATTTTCCTACATCAGAAACGGAAGGAGTGTTAAATAAAGACACAGGTGAGGTTCACAGTGGGCCTCCAGGGTCAGGAGGAGGCGCAGCATTTGGGGCACACTTACACTATGCTTTCGTCCTGTGCTGGACCTGGCGATGGTCATGCAGGGGAACGCAGAGGCAGCAAATGACCGAATAAACGGCCCTGTTCTACCTTAGTTACAGCAGCTCTCCCTGGCCTCCCGTGCCTGTGGCCTTGTCAAGCACCTGGGAGCCCCAGGGTGCCCGTGGGGCTGGCTTCCCGCATGCCAGGCAGCCGTACATGATTTGTTAAAGTGACAGAAATGGCCCTGGTCAGTCAGACCGAGGCCAAGCATTCCCAGCCGCGTCCTGACAGGCTCACACCCTGCCCGCTGTTTCAGCTGCACTTAGTTCACTGGAACTCGGCGAAATACCCAAGTTACAAGGACGCTGTCCTGGGAGAGAAGGGCTTGGCCGTGCTGGGCGTGTTTCTGAAGGTAAGGGCCTCCTGCAGGGCTGTCTGCAGGGCCCCAGGCAGGGCTGGCGGCCCCTCTCTCCCGGCCCCTTCACAGGGAGGCGTGTTCTCGGCGCTTGCGACTGTGTCTGTGCTTTGCAGGTGGGGGCCCATCACCAGGCCCTGCAGAGGCTGGTGGACATCTTGCCGAAAATAAAGTACAAGGTGAGCTGGACGGGCGGACTGTTCAGAGGAGCCACTAGCTGGCAGGGAGAGTGCAGCGAACGAGGAAGCGAGGTGGGTGGGGGGCACCAGCCTGTGCTGGGCCTTGGGGGGGCGCCCATTGGGTCCTGCCTGGCTCTGGGAGGCCACCCCTCCCCTCAGGGACTCGCAGACTGAGGTGTTCCTGCTGCGGTGCAGACCCAGATCCTCCTCAGAAAGTGCATCTGCTGGCCGATTGGGGTTTCCCGGGATCAGGCAGCTTCTGAGAGTCGGACACAGCTGCCCGCCCGTGGAACTGCGTTACCATTCCTCTTTCAATAGCTTTGCTCTTAGAGATCTTCAGCTTTGTCCAAGGAAAGGACATCCACTGGCCCTAAAGTCCCTTTAAAGCAAATTGAAACCTCCCTGCCAACATGAAGAGGATCATTGACCTGTGGTCCACCCAGCACGCTCTGGAAGGGACTGGACTCAGATCGCCCTGTCCAGGAGAACACAGGGCCCCGAGAAGGCAGGGAAGCTGCGGAGCAGCCAGCAGGCCCAGGGCAGGCCCCGGCTAGCCCTGCATGTCCCCACAGGTGACCCTTGCACACCTTGGTCACTGGCATGGCAAGAAAGACGACGAGGATAACAATGTTGCTTTTCTCCAAGATCAGCCCAGAAAGGACTTGGATGGAGAGGTGGAAATTCCAAAGAACGGGGTTTATTTATTCAGTACCAAACAAAAGAGTCCCGAGGAGGAAGGAGCCACGGTGGCCGTCCGGCCTGGCGGGGCACTTCCACCTGGCCACAATGCCGAGTGCCGCACATGAAAGCCGCGGCTGGCCCTTCCTTGCCAGCTCGAGCCTTTTATCTCGCTCTCACGCCTCCTCCCCCGATGCTGACCTCCAAGCCAGCATCACCCAGACTGGGGCCCGTCACCCCCACTGAGCACACCATCAGAGGGCCTCAAGGCCAAGGTGCCGGCCCGCGCCAGAATAAACCTGGGGCGCGGATGTTTCCCCCGTGCAGGGTGGGTCCCCGCCCCGTGCAGGGTGGGCTCCACCTCTTGGTGGGAAGGAAAAGAGCTGGCTGCACAGCACTGTTTGCTCAGGGGTCTGTTTCCTTCCTGGAAGTCTGCAGAGCCCCTCTCCCTGGGCTGACGCAGGGAGACCGGGCTTGGGGGCTGTTGGGCAAGTGCTCTGTTCTGGTTCCCATGCTGACTCTGGGCCGGCCTCCCCCATGAGAACAAGGCTTTGACTCCAGAGAGGAGAGGGCTTTAGGAGGTAAAAGGCCAGCCCTGGAGGGCTCCATAGGCCTGGGACGGCCCTGAAGGCTATCTGGCCCAGCGTTGCCAGTCTGCAAGCCTAGGACTTCCACCGCAGCACAGTGCACAGGGGAGCCCCTGGCTGAGCCCCGGTTCCAAGGCCTGATCCACCAGTTCTGAGCTGTGTGGCTTTGGGCAAGTGACTCAACCTCTCAGAGCCTCGATGTCCCCGTCTGTGAGATGAAGATGACAACAGGGGCACACCTGGGGTTCCCGATCTCGGGAAGGTCAGTGGCTCCAGGCATGCTGTGACCACATGAAGAGCAGGCCCGCAGCATGCACCCCTGCTGTGTGGCACCGAGAAGAGCTACTCGGTGGCGCTGAGTGGGAGCCTCTGGCTTTGCCAGGGCGAGCAGGCGCCCTTGGGGAGCCCTTGAAACTCCAAGACCACCACCTCGAGGTGGAAACGCGGGGGCAGCACTCTGATGCCCTCACTGGACAGGCGGTGGTAGGAGCGGGCTCAGGGCCGAGGGTCTCCAGTCCCTGCTGCTCGGCAAGCCCCTCCCCAGGACGGCCGCCTGCAGCACCCGCTCCCCGCTGGTGTTCCCAGCTTGGGAGACCAGCCACTTGTCACCACGGCTCCTCCAGGCTGGCTGCCCTGAGCCCCACTGGGAGTGGGGTCCTGGGCACTGGAGCTCTGACCACCAGCAGGGCCCCTGGCGACCCTCCCTGCACCTGCCCTCCCCTCAGGGCCTCCCCAGCCCAGCTTGGGGCAGCCACTTCTGCATGGTGCTGGGCTCAAGGCCATGGCTTCCAGAAAGAGCCAGGTGGACTTGGTCTCCCTCTCATGGCCTGGCTTCCTGAGTCCCCAGTGCCACTGCTGCAACGTCCTGCCCGCCACCCAGCCACAGGCACCTGCCTGGGTTCAAGAGGGGAGACATCACCTCCAGATTTTGATGGGAGGGAAATGACAGCACTTTACATAGATCATCCTTTTAAATTTCCCAAATAGCCCTGTGGGGCTGGTCCTGTGGTTCCTGATCCTTACCTGAGCTGGGAAGCCAAAGCTCAGTAAGGCCAAGGAACTTGCCCTGGGGCACACAGCAAGGAGGCAGAGACAGCTCACAGGCAGACAGCAGGCCGCAGCTGGGACCCTACCCACGACCCCCTGCACCTCCTGCCCCCTGGGCTCTCCACACGCACGTCCAGCGCCCTACCCACCCCCCTCCACCACTGCCCTTGCCCCGGGGTTTTTCCTTTTCTCCCCAAGTTCACGCTCTCTTGCTGAATCACGGGGACTTCCGCAAGCTCCCTGGATCCCACTGTGGGGTGCCCACCCCAGGAAAGTGGGACGCACGGCTTGTGGACCAGGACAGCAGGACACTGGAGTGGGCGCCTTCTTGCAGGTGCCCCCCCCCCCCACATCCTGCCAGGTGCCTGGAGGACGGGCCTGGGCTTGTGGGAGCGTCGTCTGCAGTGGAACAGGATGGAGCACCCACACGCACGCTGACCAGCCCTGAGGACACACAGGGACAGGAGACCGCATGCCCATGACTCCACACACTCAGGACACCCGGCAAAGGCAGACCCAGAGCCAGGAAGCAGGCTGGCATCACCCTGGCGAGGGGTCCACTGCGGGTGGACAGACCAAGAGTGCGGGCTACTCACACTGCGGCATTGAGCCAGCCACAGGAAAACGGGTCTGCGCTTCAGTGCTCGCGGACATTAGCTCAGGGGAATCGGCCAGAACAGCAGACCAGGGCATGGGCTTCCACTCCCGCGAGGTATGTGAGTGGTCAGTGCCAGCCAGAAAGGACGCAGCAAATGGCAGGGCTGGGGAGGGGGTGCAGTGGAGAGATGGGTCGGGTGTGGAGGACGAGACCATCTGGAGACGCCCTGGCAACGCTGCGGAGGGGACCGTGCGGGTGCCCTGAGAGCCGACTCCAGGCCACACAACAGAGCAGTGAGACTCCCTGCTCGGTGACAGAAACCAGTGACTTCCCAGGGAAAGTGGGCCTGGCTGGGAATCTGCTTTGTGTGGAAGGGTCACATTTTCTGGTCCCTGCTTCCCAGTGAGACAGTGGCAGCTGTGCAGCCATGGCCTTGGTCTGGGAACCCACTTCTTCCCACAGAGGTGCTGCCACCCTCCCTCCTGCTCCAGGGCTGGCACTGATGGCCCCTGCTTCTCGCCCCCCAGGACATGCGGGCAGACATGGGCCCCTTCGACCCCTGCCATCTGCTGCCTGCCTGCCAGGATTACTGGACCTACACGGGCTCCCTCACCACCCCGCCCCTGGCTGAGTCGGTCACCTGGGTCATCCAGAAGCAGCCCATCGAGGTGGCTGCCAGCCAGGTGAGCGGGCTGGGACCAGGTCTGTGTGGGCAGTCTCCTCCTGGGCAGGAGCGCCCTAGGGCTCCACCCTCGCGACATGTCTGACGTCCCCGTCCCACACTGGAGGAATCCCGCTCTGTAGGCTGGCTGAGAAGGAGCACAGCTCTCCCTGACACGGCAGTGGTGGGGGCGCCAGTGGGAAGACAGTTGAACCTTCCCAGTCCCCACGCCCCGGTGACTCAGTGTCTGCACAGAACCCGCTCACATCCCCCCACATGCCCTGAGTCTAGATTTTTTTTTTATTTATTTTTTGGTGGTGGTGCTGGGGATTGAACCCAGGGCCTGCACATGCAAGGCAGGCACTCTACTAACAAGCTACATCCCCAGTCCTGGATTATTTTAATACTCCAGGTGATGTAAATGCTGTGTAGATGGCTATCCTGTTGTTCAGGGATGATGGATGACCAGACAGACCATGTCCAGCACAGACAGAACTTTTTGTGGGGGCACAGTTTTTCCCTCTGCATTGGTTGAATCCAAGGATGCAGAAGCCCCAGATGTGGAGGGATGACTGTGCTAGTTATCTGCTGCTGTGTAACAAATAGCTCCCAAATTAAATCAGTAAGTGAGTATGAAAGTAGAGGTCATGTATTTTCTCTCAAAGCTGCTGTGGATCTAGGGGCTGGGTGGTCCTCACTTAAAGTCCCTTGTAGAGTCATAGTCAGATGCCAGTGGGAACTGCTCTTACCTGAAAACTTGGCCGGGGTGGAAGGACTCATGCCCAGGTGCCGGCACACGGGTGCCAGCTGTTGGGTGGGGCCTTAGTTCCTGTCCTCGTGGGCTCTCCACGGGGCTTCCGAGTATTCACAAGGCAGCTGGTTTCCCCCGGAGCAAGTGACCCTAAAGACCAAGGTGGAAGTCGTAATGCCCTCTAAGACCGTCCCTTGCGAGCACCCGCCCTCGCTTCCAGCATACTCTGCACAGGGCCACCCCTGGCCAACGTGGGAGGGGCCTGTGCGAGGCGTGAGGGACCCCCAGGAGCAGGATTGCTCCGTGCCTGCACCAGGACTCTCAGTGGCTCTCTATTCCAGCTCTCAGCCTTCCGGAAGCTCCTGTTCTCCCCATTTGGTGAAGAGGAGGCGTCAATGGCGGATAACTATCGCCCATGTCAGCCCCTGATGAACCGGCGGGTCCGCTCGTCCTTCCAGGTCACCGAAGTGGGAGTGAGGTCTTAGAACCACCGTGTCCACATTAACAGGTAGTGCCAACTCCGCAAGGGGCTGGCTCTGCTTCCCAGGTCCCCCTCTGATGATGTGCGCCTCCCGAATTAAAAGAGAGAAAGCATGGCTCCCGTCCATGTGCAGGGAAAGAAGTCACCACGGTGCTTCCGGGCAGGGACTGCATGCCGGTGTCTGCCAGGGCCCGAGGCAGCAGGTAGAAGGTGGCCCCAGGCCCAGCAGGCCAGCAGCCACCTGGCCGAGGCTGCCCACTCACCTCTCTCAGCTGCACTTGTCCCATCCGCGTGGGGGGTCTCCTCTGTCATCCATCTCAAGGCCACCCAACATCCCCAGGCCACACCAAGACTAGAACTAACACCCTTCTCCCAGATCTAAGTCCCGGGGTCCCCGTGTCCTCAGCCACTGTAACACAGCAGCAGGGACTCGGTGACCTAAGAATGGTGGTGAGCTCCATTCAGGAGGCCAGGGTCTGAGGTCAGGGTGTCTCAGGCCACCTCCCTCCAGGGACTCCAGGGAGCACCGCTCATCTTGCCTTCTCCAGCTTGGCAGCCGCCCGCGCACCTTCTTTCCCCTTCAGATTCCGTCACTCTGACCTCTGCTTCCACCACCCCTCTCCTCACGCTGACCCTCCTGCCTCCCTGGTTAAAGGACCCTTGCGATCACGGGTCCACCAGATCATCCAGGACGAGGTCCTGTCTCAAGATCCTTGACTTGACTCCATCTGTGGGGTCCCTTTTGCCACACAAGGTCACACAGCCAGCCACAGGTTCCAGGATCAGGATGTGGACATCTTTGGGGCCATTATTCCGCTGACCACAGTCTCCAACTGTGAGACCCACACTGAGGAGGGGTGTGGGGCAGGGGCCTGGAAGGGCAGGTGCAGTGGTCCTCTGGTCTTTGCTGGAATGCGCCCCCGGCATGTCCTTGACCTCTGGCTGTGACTCAGCTCCTCTGCACTGTGGGAAGGCAGAGGCCTGGCTGGCTGAGCTGGCCTCCGGGCACTCCACAGGTGTCACTCTGCCGTAGCCGCAGGGCCAGCCGCCACGCAGGCCTCCTGCAGTTGCAGGCCGCCCCACTTCTTGTGCCTTGGGGCTCCTCCCATGCCTCCTCTCGCCCAGCCGCCTCACCCTGCCCCACCCTGCCCCACAGGGCTGGGCCCGCTGCTCTGGCCTCCACCTGGAGTCCTCTGCCCCCATGTCCAGCACCCAGCCTCCTGCCGTCGTGCTCCTGGCTGACCGTTTTCTCCTATGATGGCCACCAAATGTGTTCTGCCTCCTGGAACCTAAGCTCCTATGGGCAAGGACAGTTTGGCCATCAAGGACAGGGTCTGGCACACAGTAGGGATGGGCGCTCAGTAGGCATCTATTACATGAGAGACAGGCGCTCAGTAGATGCCTATTACATGAGTGAGGGTCGCTCAGTAGGCGTCTATTATATGAGTGAGGGGCGCTCAGGAGGTGTCTATTACATGAGCAGCCTCGATGCTCCTGGCAGCTCTTTTCACTGAGGGGATGAGCCCAGCACACACAGCAGTGGCACCCGGTGGGCTCTGGGTCAAGCCTGCCTGCTGGTCCACCCGGTCAATTCCTAAGCCAACAGCTGCCCTGCTGCCTCATAGTCAGGAATTTTTTTTCTGACTACTTGCTTAGATAAAATCTCCATCAGTGTGATATTTTTATTTTATAGCATTAAAATTCTTCCTTTGGGGAAGATGTGGTTCTGCAAACAACCCAACAGAGCTACCTTTGAACCTCACCTTACTGTCAGATGAACAATGGGAAACAGCACAGAAAAAATAAGCAGATGCTCGTGTCCGTGAGGGCACGCGATGAACTCCGTGTCCTGGGAGGTGAAGGGTAAATAGGCACTGTGGTCCACAAATAGCCTCGAGAATCAAAGCGCTGCGCTGCACCTGTGGCTTGCTTTGGCAGCGGCTCGGGCCTTGTTCCCATCACAGACCTTCCTGTGCAGTCCGCCACCGGCAGCCTGGGCTCAGCAGAAGGCAGCAAGCTGCTTCCTGGAGCATGTTTCTTCCTGGAAAGAATAAGGCTCACCCGTTGAGTGACAGTGGCCCGATGGTGGCCCGGCGGGAGCAGCACCAAAGCTCAACTGTCCATCAAGGAAGGCCACAGAACTCTTCTTGTTTCCCAGGCGCTTGGGTGCTGGGTGGCACCTGGGTGGCCTGGGGCCGTGGGGAGCTGCAGAGCGCTGGAGGGCGCTGGCTCCAACCCTGCAGACAGGCGGTCTCCAGGAGAGGTCGGGATATTCTTAGGTTTGCTTTGGACCCCCAACTATTTCTTGCCATTTGGGAAAGTGCAGCCATTCCTGAGCCTCTGGCCTCTGGCGACGGGGCTGCAGTCCATACGGATGCGAGTGTGCAGCTGCTGTGGCAAAGGACCACCAACTCAGTGGCCTCTTGCAGACCCAGGTACACTTCCAGTGTTCTGAGGTCAGAAGCCCAAAGTCCTCCACTGAGCAGAGTCAGGGTGTGGGTGCCTTCAGGAGGCCCCGGCGCTGCAGTCACTGAGCCCGGGGACGCCAGCCTCTGGGATGGGGCTGCAGGGCCTCTGTGAACCAGTGAGACAGGCAGGACACCGCACGTTTGGGGCACTTGGCTACCAGCATCATCGGGAGGCCTGCTTCTTACAGGCTGAGGAGTTGATCCATCCCAAGGCAACATTTAAAGAAAAACTGTTCGGCTCTTAAAAGATCATGTCTGCGGTCATGCAGGCCGAGAGGTCACGCTGGCCTGGGAGCCCAAACAGAAGAGGGAAAGCAGAGGTCTGGTGCGGGCGCTCCCATGCCCACCTCCCTTCACTCAGGACCTTTCCGTGAGGAGGTGTCTGCAGACAGCAGGCTGTGCTGGCACCAGTGGCCACACACAAGGCCGCACCCCTGCGCCATGCTGACCTTTCCCCGACACTCGGCAATCCTCATCCACCGCAGGCCAGGGTTACATGCGGAGGCCCCCCTCATCCCACAATTTGTGGTGCTGCTATTAGGGATCTCTCCAGGTGACGGGGTGGCGTAGCGGGGACAAGAGCCACAACAGTCCCGTTTCATTGCTTTAACAAGTTCTGCCAGCGTCTCCTGTAAACCTTCCCTTTCTAATGGGGAAACCGAGGCTCACTTGTGAGGCCGAGAAGCCTGTGGGTTGGCCCTGGGCATGGGGCTGGGTAGATGTTGTCCTGCCCTCTGCCAGGTGCAGTTCACTGTAAAGGAAAAATGTGGAGTAAAGCAGAGAGAAATCCCTGAACTTCAAAGCCCAGAGGAAAGAAAAGCACCCATGCCAACCACACACTCCAGGAGGCGCCTGCTGTCCTCGCTGCGGGAAGGACCGTGTGCAGGCCAGTCTCGGGTGGAGCTTGGAGAGAAGAGCCACATGTTCACTCTCCATGAGCCATCCATTCCCAGGGGGACCCGGGGACAGAGCCAGAAAGGCAAGCATCCAGAGGGAGGAAGGGCTGGGCGCCCGGGCTGTGGTTCTGCAGGCTGCACAGCACTGCGAGGCCCAGCGAGGACACCCGGTGGGGCTGGCGGTTTGCCGTCTTCGTTTCAGGTGTGACTGGGACTTTCCTCTGAGCACATGGAGTCTTTGCCTCCTGAAAATGCAGTCTCGTGGGCTATTTTAAGAGCTGATGTCAGCTTAGAGATGCTGACGCACCCCAGGAAGGGGCCCAGGCCTGCACACACCACTCTGGAACGCAGGAGGAAGAGACACGGATTGAAGTTCTCAAAGCAACAGCACAAAAACAAACAGAGGGAGGCGCCCTGCACTGCGCCGCCAAGGGACGGGAGGGACAGTTCTGAGGAGCCACGCCCCATTGTCCTGCAGGACTTCCAGCCCGACTTCAAAGCTCAAGGCGCCCTCACTTTGCTTTCATGTTTTGTCTCCCAAGAACAAATGTGAGAACCGCTGTGCTGCTGCCCAGCCCCTCCCCTGCACGCAGGCTGCTGGGGTCCTGACCAGGCCCCACGGAGCGGCCTCGCCTGGCTAGTGCCCTCAATGCCCCCCTCTCAGGACAGCACACACTAGTTTGACCAGCGGCCCCTGCCCACTGTTCCATCCTCTCCCCATTGCCAGCCCCGTGCCATCCTGGACCTCCAGCCTCTCCTTTGCCCCGGGACATTCCTAGGGGCCTGGGTGTCACCTCTCCCTGCCCGAGTCTCCCCAAGGAAGGCTCGCCAAGCCCGAGGATGCATCTGCACACGCTAGCAGGACAGCACTTCCCTCTCGGACTCGTCCCTCCTGCCTCCAGGTCGGCTGTGGTGCTTCCTGCCATGGCCCAGCTCAGCACCCACGGGCCTCCACTCGGGAAATGGTTCTTCCATCCACCCAGCACCAAAGCCAGACTCGGGTGTCCCCCTCCGGCCTTGCGGGTGTGTCGTTGACTTGGGCCCATGTCTTTCCACAGCATCAGAGTTCGCTGAGCAGCAATTGCGGCGACAGCATTTCCAGCTGTGGCAGTGCTCTGCATGCCTGTGGGTCACCTGGTGGTCCTAAGCTGGGCAGTCACAGGTTCTTCATCTGATACTGATTTCTAGTATCAAAACACTCAAGTCACACAGCACACTTCACTGAGACTTTGTTACAGAAAGGCTAGGAAGGGTGAAGGCAGCCACGGGTCTAAGGGGCCGAGCTGAGAGCAGAGGCAGAGAGCAGATATGGATGCAGAGTCTCAGAGGCACTCACCGCAGGTGGTCAGGTAAGACTAGGACCAGCAAAGAGCTTGCTCGGGGCTCAGAGCTCAGAGCCGTCTAGGCCCTGGTCGGCACAGATGGCAGTTCACAGCATCAGCGTGCAGTCAGGCTGAGGTGTCAGCTTGCACTGGGACTTTGTGGTTGTCACCAACTGTTAAGCCCAAAGACAGAGATCCAGAGGCTTGTCACTGAGGGAAGTCTTGTGACAAGTGACCAGGTGACAGAGTCAGGGAGCTGCCCTGTCCAGTCTCAGCGTGCCCCTCTGTACTAGTCAGGATTCTCTAGACGAACAGAATCAACGGGAATATGATTATATAAGGGGGATTTACTAGATTGGCTCATACGCCCAGAAGCTGGGCAGTCCACAATGGCTTCTGCAGGCTGGCGTGTTGGAGGAACCTGCAGCTGTGCGGTCCAAGAAGCAGAAGCCCCAGAAAAAGAAGGATCAACAGCGCTACCCTAGTCTGAGACCAAGGTTTCTGGAAACTGCCTAGAGAATCACTGGGAGAGTCCACTTTGGAAGAGTGAAGAAGCAAGAGTCCGACATCCTCAGAAGATCATAGCAGCCATCAAGAACCCCTTCAAGAAGAGTCGAGCTGCGTCTGCACCTGCTTCCTGTTCTTCCAACTTCATTCCATCCAAGCCACCATCCTGTTGGGCGGTGCTGCCTGTGTTTAGGGAGGGGCTGACTTCAGTTCTCTCTCCCGCATGCCAAGCATTCCTAGACAGGCCCTCAAGCACACAGTCAGAAGCCTCTTAATCATTGGCATATCTTAATCCAATCAAGTTGAGAATTCAAATTAACCATTACACCCTCCTTTTATGGGTCTCCAGGAAGGGGGGACGGCTTCATTCCGTGATCTGGTGTGTCCTGTAAGCTCATGAGTCCCATAAGAGTTTGATACACCCACCCATCCAAGTGCTTCTGATTAATTTGGTAAGTTCATGGGTAGGCATTCTTATTAATGTGAATAATTTATTTTTCAGTTATGCCTTATGGCTGTGCCAGGCAGATGGTGGTTGCTTACTTGTACAAACAAGGTGTAGAGTCAGCCACGTGCCTCAGCACTCAACCTCAAACTGGAATAGCCTAGGGCAAAACACTGGAGTCACCCAGGGCAGGCAGAGCAGGGGAAACAGCCTGAGAGCTGTGTTCTGCGCACCATGGAGGCACCCAGGGTAGATGCAGCCTGCTCTTCACACCCGCAGCCTCCCCGTCCCATGGCACCAATGGGGACTGTTGGTGGCACCCTGGAATCACTGCGCCTCCCGGGTCCCTCTCCTGCTCACCTCCTCTGCTACAGCCGGACCAACTCCCCTCCCCTCTGTCCTCACACTCCAGTCCCCACCAAACCCCTCATCTCTCAACAGGGAGGGATTTCTTTTCAAACATGACCTTGACCGTTTTTCTTCTCTGTCACAGCAGAGGAGTCCTTGTGCCGGGATCTAGTACAGGTTTCACCCTGTGAGATCCCGCAGCTGCCCTCTTGCGTGGAGTTGCACATTCACCCCAGACACTATTTGGGGGGTCTGACTTCCCACCCTTGACCTCCTCAGCCTCAGACCACCCAGCTCCCCTCGCTGAGCTGTGTGTATACTATCCGGCCTGACTTTCTTTGCCCATATAATGGAAGGTCCTGTAGGGTGGCAAATAATATTTGCCTGGATATTTTCCCAAGTAAAGAGTTAAACACATGAGTTTCAGATTCTGCCTTTGCAGTTCTGGGCCCCATTCCCGCTTGGGTGGTGAGGCATCTGCCCTTGGCCACCATGTCCAGGGCCAAGGGGTCAGACAGCACAGCCAGGCAGTGGCGCAGAGAATCCATCGCCCATTTCCAACCACGTGTGCCAAACCTAGGTCCTGGGCACCAGATGTGTGATGAGCAGAGCTGCTTCTCACAGTCCAGAACAGAAAGGAAAACATCGAGCATGGGTTCCACTCAAGTAGACCGCTGGCAGCATGGGTCTGGCTTCCTGTGCCAAGGCCAAGCAGTGGCCAGGCTGGGTCGCCAGGCCTGCGGGAAGGGGCAAAGCACCTGCCCAGGAAGGAGAGCTCTGCTTCTGCCATGTTTCACATGCTGGCCTCCACCGAAGATGAGGACTGCATCTTTTCGGAGTGGAGACTGACCCTTCGTCAGGATTTTCTGTGCCAGCTTGGGAGACTCTTCAAGCAGCACTAAATGTTTCTCAACTTGGGAGTTATTTTCAAGCAAGAGGAAATCAACTGATCCTTTTTACTAAATTCTGGAAATTCAGAGAGGGCCCCCCAAACACACAGACACAGACCAGAGGCCAGGGAGCTGGACAACAGGCATCCCGGGCAGGTGGTGTGGCCTGCGAGGAAGGCCCGCCTCACCTGTGCACGAGACCCTCCTTTTCAGGTCGTTGCTTCACAGGTAGACACCCACTCCTCTTCCACACCCAGAATGTGCCTGTCAGTGCACCAGGCAATTGAAATACACTCAAAAACAACAGCAGAGGCCCTGGCCCAGCCCGGGGGCAGCCGTACACCAGGGGTGGCCCTGAAACCCCCGTGTGGTAAGCACATGTGGACAGCACCGGGTGGCTGCACGTGGAGAGAGGAGGCTGCGGCAGGGACAGAGGCAGGGCCGCGGGAGGGGCCAACCCCTGAGCCAGGATGGGCACTGTGAGCGAGGGCAGAGGCTGGGGGCGAGAGCAGACAGGTCTGGCGGCTTGGGTGCCCACTCTAGCAGGACGCGGGCTGCCGTGAAGCAGGGGTGGCACTGCTCCCGCCTGCCTGAGGGAGAAGAGGGCAGAAGAGGAGCTGGCCCACCGAGACCGCAGTGGCGGCAGGTGGGCTGGACCCGTTTTCCCTGACCAGCTGGGAGAGAAGGTGAGGAGAAGCCGGGCGTCTGGCCCATGGCCGCCCTTCCACCGGGGAAGTGGAGCTACAGAAGCTGGCAGAGGAGGGAGGCTTCTGCTCCAGGCACAGGGCTCCCTTTCTTCACATCTGTAACTCGGTTCTGGTCGCTTCCAGTTTTGAGAGCCACAAGTCTGTCCCCAGCCTCCGAAGGCCCTGGGCAGCACCGCCCTGGCCTCTGCCAGCTCCGGGTGCTGGTCGGCTTGGTGTCCTCGGCTTGCAGCCCTGTACTGCAGCCTCCACCTTCGTGGCCACAGGGACTGCTCTCTGGGTGCCTCCGTCTTCACAGGGCTGTCCTTATGAGGACACCTGAGTCATGGGTGACCTTGTCTCCACCAGCCACTACTGCAGTGACCTCTTTCCCATGAGGCCACATTCTGAGGCCCTGGAGGTTAGGACTTCGACATGTCATTGAGTCTGTACCAGTGAGGGGTGGGCAGGAGCCACTTCCCAAACAAGGCTGTCCAAGGGGGTGAGAACCAAAGCACGGATCTCATGCTTCCCGGTGAGGAGGGCACTCAGAGACCCGTCCTCAGCCCGTCCACCTGGCCTTGGCGGTACCTGCCCACCTCCCAAGAGCTCACGCCCCCAACCAGACCCCCAGCGGGATGGACCTGGTGAGCCTAGCTTGGCTTGGGCAGCAACATCTGCGGATGGTCAGCCATGGTGAGAGGAGGACAGGCGTCCCTTGGACACCCCAGGCTGCAGGGCACAGGGCATGGGTGCTGGCAGATGCTGCAAAGGCCTAGTGTTGAGTGAGGGAGGGAGGGGCATGCAGCAGGCAAGACCATTTGCTTCCAGGGCCACCAGGGATTCCCTGCCACAGAGAGCTCAGCTACACGTGGCCGCACAGTCACATGAAGCACTGGCCACAGGGTCATTCTTCCCTCTCACCTCCCCTGCTCAGTTTCCCAGCCTCATCCCAGGACAGAATGAAAGTCAGGTGGGACATTCAGGTGCTGTGCCAGCCAATGCAGCCCCTAGAAGACATGACCCTGATGTGACAGCAGTGCCAGCAGCTCGGGGGGTGTCAAGGTCTCCCACCCTTCAGAAGGGGAAGCTGAGGCTTGGAAACCCCCACACCTGGTGCCACAGAAACGAGCAATGGTTGAGGCAGGATTTGAACCCAGAACCCCTGACTTGGCCTGGATGCTTACCTGTTGGAGGTAAAATTCAGATACCACAAAATTAATGATTTGAAAGTGTACGCCTCACTGGACACAGTGGTGCTCAGCATGTGATCCCAGTGACTCAGGAGGCTGAGGCAGGAGGATGCAAGTTTGAGGCCAACCTGGGCAAATTAGCAAGGTCCTAAGCAAACTGGCAAAACCCTGTCTCTAAATAAAATATGGGAAGGACTGGGGAGGTGGCTCAGAGCTTAAGCACCCCTGGGTTCAACCCTGGTATCAAAAAGGAAGAAAAAAGGGCAGAAGCTCAGCGAGCTCGGCGGCATGTAGTGCATCAAGGACACTGTGCAGCTGCCCCTGCTGCCAGCCCCGGATGCTCCCGTGCCTCGGAGAGACCCCCCGCGGGGCTCTTGCCTTTCTCCCTCCCCTGCTCTAAGCGATCATGATCGGCTTCCTGCCTAGGGCCGTGCCTGCTGTGGACATGTCGTGTGAACAGACCACAGGCCATGCGGTCCTCTGTGTCTGGCTTCTTCCCTCAGCTGCTCCGGGGTGGTCCGGGCGACAGCAGAGGCACCCAGCTTCATTCCTTCCTGCGGCCACACCACAGATATGCTTTGCACACCCACTAGCCCTGAGGCCAAGAACCCTAGGTGACCTCCGCAGTGGCCGTCACTGGCCCAGCTCCTGAGAAACAGGTAAGCCCTCCCTTACTGACCTGAGCTCAGGTAGGGGAGGGCAGCCCCAGAACCTCACTCAGCAATTCCAGGCTGCAGGACCTCCCTGCAGCTGTGCATCCTCCACGTGAACCTCGGAGGGCCAGGAGAACTCTCCAAGCATCTGAATGGGAGCTGGCGGCCTGAGGGACAGTCAGGTAGTTCCCACGAAGGGGCAACCATATAGGAGAGTCCACGCACTGGTGTCTAGAGCCTGTGGGAAGGGCGCAAGGCATGGGGCTGCCACATGGCAGCTGGCAAAGGGCCGCCCCGGTCTGAAGCCAGGCTGTCACCTACTTCTCCAGCTGTGAGCAGGAACTACTACTGGACACCAATGGCGACTGTCCCAGGACAATGGCAAAAGGCACCTTCAAGGCCTGGTCCCATCTAAACAGTCAATATGTGGACGCAGGATTCAGAAGTGGCAGGGACAGCCCCAACTTTAGAGCACACAGGAAAACTCACCTGCTGCACATAAAGAGTGTGGCTTTCAAAGACGAACCTCCATCGCTGTGTTGAAAGTCCCACACCCTGAGGACAGGCAGAGCTGGGGTCACACAGGAGGCTGCAGGGCCCCGTCCTGCTGCAGACAGGTTTGAGTCGCATGACCCACACCTGGTGGAGACTCCTGGGCAGGCTGTAAAAGACGTGGAATTGACCTCAGCGTATCCAAGGTGTTCAAGGCCACCGAGTGCTCCCTGGACAAGGGGCCCGAACCTCCTCTTTTCCAAGGCCCACAGCATCCTACCCTGTTCCTGCAGAGCCCAGGGCACAGCGGCGAAGCATCGCAGAGCAGAGCCCCACCTTCCCCAGAAGAGTGGAAACCAGGGGCAGGAGTGTGGAGAAGACTCAGCTTGATGTGGAAAAGGGAGGCAGTTGCCCTCCCTCGCTGGCGAGGTCCTCTTCCACGTCATGGGTCTGCAAAATGGGACGTTCATCAGCTCACAAGGTAAAAGGAAAATATGCTCATTGAAGAAAGTTTGGAAGCCAAGAAATGGGAAGAAGAGTTGTGTGGGACACACCAGCCCGCAGGCTGCACCCCTCCTGGTGTGCCGTGCCCCAACCTCCCAGCCGGCTCCTGGCGCTGCTGCTCCTGTGGACCACAGGTTAGCAATTCCTTTGTGCCACTTCTCTGAGCGTTTTTGTGCGTTAGCTCACACGCAGCAGGTACGGATTCCCGCGCTATGGAAGATGAGACCACAGACACAAAAAAGGCTTAAAGTGAGGAGCTAGGCTGTTCCCAGGTTCCTTTAGCAACTCTGCACAGAGGCCCAGGAGGCAGCTCAAGATGGACAACGCCCGTCAAACCTGTGGTTTATACTGTGGCATGCTGGGAGATCATTGACAATCACATACAAGAGCTCAGGGGCAGGGGTAGGAGCAGCCCGCCCCTGTCTGGGAGCCCAGGTCCAGCCCATCTTCCTATGGCCACAGGGTCCCACAGCCCGATCCCCATCCAGGTGAGAGGGGCTTCCTAAAACTGGGCTGTCACCTTGAAGCACCTCTGTCTGTCGCAATGAACATTATCCTCCAGGGTTGTTAAGCTTCTCACAGGCCATTCCTCCCCAGCCCTGAGGCCCAGGAGAATGTTTCTCCCAAACTGCCTTAGGGATGAGCCATACCTGCCACCTGAAGGTCAGAATTGCTATGAAAGAACAACGTTTCCAGTCCTCAAAAAATGCAGGTGAGGTCCCATCTCAGCCAGAGTGTCCCAGTGGTCCTCAGCAGAGCCAGAAGATTATGCACCCGACATATCAGTACAGACTTTCACAGGGGACCTTACATGATTGGGCACACTGTGTTCCACCGTACGAGAATGTTGCCGCAAGCTCGGTCCCTGTCCCTGATGCCAATCCAATAACAAGAACACAGTTTTGAGAAAAAGGAAAAAGACAGTTTACTGCTTTGCTGGCAAAGGAGAAACACAGGAGATTCCTGTCCCAGAGGCTGATTCTGTCCATCAGCAGGAACAGGGGCTTGTATATAGGGGATTCAGAGGGAATAAGATTAGAGAGGAGAGATCAGGAAGGAGAGGATCCAGGAAAAGATCAGAGAGGAGAAAAGAAAAGAAGATCAGGGAGAAGTTTAGGGAAAAGATTAGGGAGAAGGTCAGGAAAAAGTTTGGAAAAAAGAAAAAATCATGTAAGTTTTAAAGCGACAAGGAATATAGTCAAAACATCAAGTGAACCCTGTTACAGGAAGAGTAGCATTTGCCAGAGCAGATTCTCTGGACATTTTGTTTCCACATTGGCTGTTATTTTATTTTGGGGGTGGTGGTACCAGGGATTGAACTCAGGGGCACTCGACCACTGAGCCACATCCCCAGCCTTATTTTGTATTTTATTTAGAGACAGGGTCTCATTGAGTTGCTTTGTGCCTTGCTTTTGCTGAGGCTGACTTTACTTGGGATCCTCCTTGCCTCAGCCTCCCAAGCCTCTGGGACTACAGGCATGGCCACTGTACACAGCTTGGATGTCATTTTTTAAGGCTATAGTAAATAGCCACATAGAACTCAGCATCTGTCTTTATTTCTCAGAGAATTTCCCAGAAGGGCAAAGGGGAAGGGCAATTTTAAGGTTTTTGATAGAAACTCTCAAATTTCTATCTATAGAAAAGTCCAGCCACACGCTCCTGCCAGTCCACACAAGGACACATGACACAGTGTTTAATAAGTCAGCTGAAGAGACCACTATCCTGAGTTGCCCTCGGACCAGGGGCTGAACTGTTTAAAAATACGCTGCCACGGTCCCACCATTAGGTGGCACTCTTTACAAAGATTTGCGTTCTCCATGTCTGGTAAGGCGCTCAGGACTTGATTCAGCTAGCATGGGGGAGTCTGATACCCACATACCAAAGCGAGATCCACAGGAAGGAAGGCAGATGAAGACCCCTACGAAAAGTGGCGGTGTGGCAGTATTTGTGGGGCCTTAGGGACACTGACAGGGCCTTAGCTCTCTTCCCACACAAGGTCTGCAGCAGCTTCTGGCAACCCCACTCCCCAGGCACTAACTGCCCCACCAGCTGCCCCAGGGCCCTTCGGTGTGCCATCACTCCCTTCACCTCCCTTGGTAATTCCCACTCACACTGGACTCACTTCTAGGACACTCCCCAGAAATGCCCATTCAGACTTGCCTGGCTCCTTGTGATGACTCTCTGGGCCTCCCGTAGCGTCTTGGGCTTGTTCACTTCCCTGTACCACTGCTGCACTGCCTCTCTCTGCGGCGGCTCGGAGCTCCGCGGGCACCCACAGGAGAGTACCTGTACTGAGAATGTACCCCGCAGGTGACTGCAGCATGAATCCCGTGTGCCGGGGCTTGGGGCCCCTCCTGTGGCTTTGCTGAACAATTGCCTTACTTGTGAAATCAAAAGGCACACTGAGATTGTGAAGTCTTAGGGCCTATGAATCATGGAAAGAGAAACAAGACTGTAAAGGTAAATAAACCACAGGCAAAGGGTGGCAGGCAGATTGCTTAAAAGAATCCAGTAGGATTGGGGGCCAAAAGGATGGGGTTCTAGTCCACTAGCTGGCCAGAGGATTTACATAGCTGCAAAGCTTCCATTTCCTCATTGACAAAATAGCAATAAGAATTGGCATCTGCCCTATTAAATTAGGAATTGTACACTGAGGTCTTAGGAAGGGCTCAGTAAATCAGTCACATAGTTTCCTGCCCTCTGAAAGGACAGTGTGAGGAGCCAGAGCGGAGACCTTTTTTTTTTTAATCACCCCCAAGCCACCAACTTAGGCAATATACAGTATCGCAGGTTAATGTGTATGTGACCTTTTGGCTTCTCTGCTCTGGCTGCTTGTGCTGCAGAGCAGCCAGACAGTTTTATCATTGCAGATGGACGGCCAGCATACTTGGGAGGGTCCAGAATGATACGTGTTGGCACTCCCCCACTGAACACCTCCATGCTGGGACTCTCAGGACAGCCAGCACACTCCCGGCTGCAGTTAGAGGCCCAAGGATGGTGTGGAGGTCTGACCTCCTTCCACCACGGCTGTTCCACAGGGATCTGGGGAGCCTACAGTGGCATCTGCTCAGCAGACTGTCTTGCTGGGCACAGTAGACTTGCACTCTGGAGTTCACCTGGGAGACTGAACTGTCCCCTGGAACACAGGCTTCCCAGCACACCCACTTCTGCCTGCTAGCCTTCCCTCCCCCAAACACCTTACGACAGACAAAGGAGGGGTGATGGGGGGCAGGGGTGCCAAGGAGCGTCCCTGCCTGAGCGTGACCCTTGACTGAAGTTCTCCCTGTGCACCTGTCAGCTCGCTCAACAGGTATTTGCAGTTCTGCCACCCTGTAGCCCCTCTTCGGACTTTTGACCATGTTACCTTGCAGCCTCCCTACCTAAGATGCCTCCAGCATGTCCCAGGAATGACAGCCTGAAGCCCCTTCACCTGCAGTTTGTCTGGGAAGCCCAGTTAGACTTTGGGGTGGGGGTCCTCACCCTTGCTCTTTCTGAGGAAACCCCAAATTACTGATTAAATTGAGCTTAAGCAGATCCCTGGTTTCCCAAAGCCTGTGTTCCTGTTTCTCAGCGTGTGTCCCACATCGTAGGTTTCAGACCAGATTCTACTGGGATAAAATGGGATTCTCTCAGTTCAGAAATGGGCTCCCAAACAGCCTGTTCCTCCCTGCCCTCTGGCGGGCCACCCGTCCTGTGACTCAGTTCCCCAGGCCTGAGCTGAGCCACATGCTGCCCCAGCTCCCAGAAGACTCCCAGTGAGGCTCGGCGGGGCTGAGGAGTGTTCCATCAGCTCAGGTCATCCAGGGTGGGTGTTCCCCTCAGGGCAGTGGGCGGGCGCACCACACCCAGCCCCACCCTTCCTGCACTTTGGCCCCAGGCCACCTGCTCCCACCGAGGCCAGGGAAGGAAGGCTGCGAGGGGGAGGGGCGCGCCAAAGGGCCCCTGTGCGGTCCGCAGGGAGGGTGGGCTGGGGCCGCGCGGAAACTGGCGCGAGGCCGCGGGGCCCGGACTCCGCCGGCTCGATGCGGTCTGCAACGCTCCACGTGCTCCGAGCAGCTCCAGGGGGGCGGGTCCCCGGCGGGGCGGGGCCAGCGGGCGGGGGCGGGTCTTGGGGACGGGGCGGGCCTGCCGGCGCGGGCCAACGGCGGAGGGCGGTGGGCGGGGCTTGGTGGGCGGGTAGCGGCGGCGGTGGGCGGGGCCTTCCGGCGCAGTGATAAAGGGCGGCCGCTGGCTGTGCGGACGCAGACGCAGCCGTTCGGGGGCGCGCCGCGCTCTCGCTGCTCCGTGCCGCTCACCTCGAGTCCAGGCCCGTCTGGCCGGCGCGGCGGGCATGGCGGGCGCGGGCGCGAAGCGGCGCGCGGTGGCGGGCCCGGCGGCCGAGGAGGAGGAGCGGCAGGCGCGGGAGAGGATGCTGGCGGCGCGACGCGCGGACGCCGGGGACCCGGCGGAGGAGGGCGTGACCCTGCAGCGCAGCATCACGCTGCTCAACGGCGTGGCCATCATCGTGGGCACCATCATCGGCTCGGGCATCTTCGTGACGCCCACCGGCGTGCTCAAGGAGGCGGGCTCGCCGGGGCTGGCGCTGGTGGTGTGGGCCGTGTGCGGCATCTTCTCCATCGTGGGTGCGCTCTGCTACGCCGAGCTGGGCACCACCATCTCCAAGTCCGGCGGCGACTACGCCTACATGCTGGAGGTCTACGGCTCCCTGCCCGCCTTCTTGAAGCTCTGGATCGAGCTGCTCATCATCCGGCCGTCCTCGCAATACATCGTGGCGCTCGTCTTCGCCACCTACTTGCTCAAGCCGCTCTTCCCCACCTGCCCGGTGCCGGAGGAGGCGGCCAAGCTCGTGGCCTGCCTCTGCGTGCGTGAGTACGGGACCCGGGCAGGCGGGCGGGCACGAGCCGCGGACCCCGCGTCCCGGGGTCCCTGGCTCGCATCCTGCAACTCTGCTTCTCTGCTCCCGGTTCCCGTCTTCGTGCCCCTCATCCCTGGACCATCCCATCCCCGCAGCTCTAGGCTAAGGTCGCTGGTCCCGGACCCCGCATGCGTTTCTTTCCTTGGTTTACACTCCGGGGCGGCCCTGGGAAGACCTCAGACAGCGAGGCCTGGTTGCTGGCCCCAGCGGGCATTCCGCCTCCCCACCTAATCCAGTAGGATTTAAGCAATTCAAGCCAGCGCCAGCCTTTCAGTTGCCCCGCTGAGCAGTGCTCCCTGCCTCTTTCAGGGCACCACGTGGAGTGAGTGAACAGCCGGTTTCCTGTTTCAGCTTCAGTTGCTGACTGGTTATCAAGAGGGAAATTGCAGTTAAAAAAAAAAAAAGTCATTCATTTTTGTTCTCCCAACCAGCCTGTCAGGAATCAGTGCACAGGCTGACTCATAGAAAATCGTAGTAATGAACTTGTGCGTGGTACTTAGGGTGCTCATTAGGCTGAGCAGCATTGTTGAGTTCCCCTGAAGGTTGGGGCTGAGGGGGCTTAGGGGCTCCCAAGTTGTGCCAAGAAACAGCCTCTGGGCATTTTTATCATGTTGGTGGGCCAGAGAGGACTGCTGCTTTCCAGGACAGTTTTCTTGTGGGATTTCAGGATGAAAAAATCATTTGTAGGAAATTATTTATATACATACACATATATATATCACGTATACACACACACACATCTATGCGACCTGTTGGTTTTGGCTTTTGGCCACTGGAGCTCATCCCATAACCAGCCTTGAAAGCAGCCTGCATTTGCAGTTTACACTGGCACTTGGGTCACCCAAGGCTTCGGTGTGTTGGCATAAGAGCTGCCACCTTCCTGCATCTGATGGTGCATACGTGGTTGGCAGGGTGATGCTTGGAGTTTTGGGTCATGACCGTGAAATTCTGGGGTCTGAGTAAATCCTGGGAGTGAATTTTGACTGGCAGTGCTCTTGGTGCTGGGTGGAGTTGGGGCTGAGGAGCTGCTTTCCTCTCTAGTCACACTTCATTCTGAGGCACGCTCCATAAGAATGCAAAGGCACAACCCAGTGGGCTCTGCTTGACTGTAAGATCTGAAGCCTTCCTGAGGCAACAGGACCGAACTGCAGTGAAGGGGTTGTCTCCATGATGTGGGGCTCAGGGTGCAGAACCTCCGTGTGATGCCCGTCTGGGAAGGGTCACAGTGGTGTGCACAGGATGGAACTGAGGGAGCCTGTGACTCTGGGTGGGCTGGGGAGACAGGGTTCCGGGGATGACTCACTGGGCTGTGTGCACCAAGAACAGGCCTCCAGGAAGGAATACATTGTTTGCCTATCTTGTTTGTAGGAGAATTTTAATTGCCCAGTTTTCGTCATTTCTAGGTAGTGTTTAAGTTTAGGCCTGGTTGGTAATGACGATGATATCATTTAAGAGCCTCCTTGCTTGCCCGTAAAGATGGACGCCCAGGGTCTGAGCTCTGAAGGTGCTGGCAGGTGGGAGAGGCTGCTTCGGCCCAGCAGGCGGTAGGGTGGAGGCTTTCTAAAGTCCTCTTTCTAATAAAAGATCGATATTTGAATATATGATCACATAACGATTTGGCCATACCACCCTGCAGCTAGTCAGACGTGAGGTCCAAATTCCTTCTTCAGCTGCTGACAGCGCATGCTTTTGGAGCTTTCTCTGCTATAAGCACAGTCATACTTGATCTTTCAGTCTCAGTTGACTCTTACGCACAACACGTTCTGAAGTAACAGTGCAGGGTGTCCACATCAGGACGCAGCAGTCAGCTCCTGCTCCTCAGGTGTGGAGCAGCACGTTAGGACTCCAGCAAGTGTGCTCAGCATTTGGAATTTCCTGGCTTTGAGCTGATGGCATACATCGCCACAGTGCCTTCCGAAGAAGCTGTGCCAAGCCAGGCATTCATGGCTTGAATATATCCTAGGTAGCTTTCACACAGTCCCTCGTGGCCCCAGTGGGCGAGCTTCAGGGTAGGTTGGAGTGAAAGGCCTTTGTCGGAACACACTCTGGGTTGCAGGGGGGCTGGTGTCAGCCAGCAGCACTCCACCAGTGTGCCCATCAGCCCTTGGCACTTGTGTGCAAGGTGTGTGGTGTTGCATGGCGAGGATTTTTAGTAGCAGAAAAGGAGGGGTCTCAGGAGAGCCTTATCTAACACCTGCCTGAGACCCGTGGCAAGCGTGTCCCAGTGCTCTGTGACGCAGGGTTCCGAGTTCTCCCCTGGAGAGCAAGGGCACTCTGCGCCCCTTCTTCCTTGGCCTCTGCTCTGCACCCTAGTGCCTACACCTCATGCTGCCTTGGCAGAAGGTCTGCCGACCACACAGAAGGCACAGATTCCGGGGCAAAGCTGTCATTTTTGCTGTTTGATCTTCTTCAGTTCCCTGTTCTTGTCGCTCAGAAGTTTCTTTCTGCTGGTTAAAAAGAAAAGGTTTGGCTCTGGTGCGTTAGTTAAGTGATCCTGCAGATGGTAGTGTAGAAGTCCCTCTTGTGCCCTGGCCCTGGGCACCCAGAGCTGAGTCCTTTCAGAGTGCATCTGGGTGTGCCTGTTGCTTTTTGTTGGTCTAAAGGGGGAGAAACTGGTTCCCCCTACTGCTGTCTTGGTGGCATGTGGAATTGGAATGAGAGTTGGTTCTGGGGGTCCCTTACTGCACAGTGAAGACCCAGCAGAGCCACTTAGAACTCAGATGATGCTGGATTTTATCTTATGGGCTGAAGTCACAAAGACAAGCTGATTCTCGCTGGGTCAGGATTAGATCAGGCAGTTTATCTAACCTCCCTGCGGGGAAGCAGGCTGCAGGGTCCCTGGCAGGCTCTGGGCCAGGGGAGCTGCTGTCTTCCTTCCAGGGAGAAGCTCTCAAGGAGGCGTCTAGGGTCTCACTGCTCACTGCTCCCTCTGCCACGGTGGTCACCTACCAAGCCCCCCGTGGGTGTCGAAGGGAACTGGTCTGGGGCTGGCTCTCTAATGCTGAAGACAGCAGTGTCCCACCCTTTCCTGGTTGGTGGAGGTTGGACCCTGCCTGCTCTGACAGCCACCCTTGCTCATCGCTGACCAACAGCCTCATGGAACTCTGATCTCCCCAGAGCCAGGAGCCCACCCACCTAACCACCACCCCTCACCAAATGAGTCAGGGGCAGGCTGGTGGCCACTCTGAATCGGTGGTTGTCTGGGGACTTGTGACCTGCAACGTGTTCCGCCAAGCGTCAGGTTAGGAGCAACATGGTTCCATTTTGAGAACTCCCCTGAGCCTCCTTGTTGGTGAGAGACTTGCACAGCCCACCCTGCGCGTGAGCACGCAGCTCCAGGTTCTTGGTGCCTTCTGTTCCCTCCTGACCCAGAGCAGCTCCAGAGCTCACTCTTGCTTTTTAGCAAACAGAAGGAAGGAGAGAGGGACTGGAGAGGGGAGGACAGCTGGAGGTGAGTGCCAGGCGCCGCCTCTCCTCTGGAGCTCTGGGCTTGGTCCCCAGTGCAAGTGCAAGCCAAGCTGGCACTGAGGGGGATCTGGTGAGAGAAATGCTGGACCTGACTGCTCAGCCCCTCCTGGAAGGCCAGGGTACAGGAGCAGCATTTGGAGGCTGTGCGAGTAGCCATGGCCAGCTGACTGGAAGCCACATGGGGCCCAGGGGTGAGAGCCAGAGAGGACAGGAGGAGTGGGTCTTTGGGTTACCTGCTCACGCCTCCTCCACTCTGAGGGTGTCCACCTCTGTAGACCCTGCTTCTCAATCCAGGCCTGACCCACAAGGCCTGTGAACCTGGCCAGGGTTTGCCAGCCACCATGGCCAGGACCCTGCCTGAGCAAGGTGAAGGCTGTGGGTGTTTCTGAGGTGCCAGTAGGCACCAGCATCACAGCCAAGAGCCCTGTAATTAGCACTGAAATCCGACTTTCCCAGCTAGTCATGGACGTGTGGCTGCCGCCTGAGCAGGTCACGCCCCATCACGGGATCTGGGGCCAAGGCCTGCTGGGGTGGTTCGCAGAGCGCGTGACCCCTGGGCAGGCGGGAGATGTGGCGGGCATTCCTAACCCTTTCTTTCTGGTTCACAGACCCCTTAGGTGATTCCATAGAATGTGCAGGCTCTCTGCCCAGAACTGTCTGCCAGGCACCTTCATACCAGCCTGTGCAGCACAGTGGGCTTCCAGACCCAGGCCCAGCCAGACTGAGAACTGCCCTGGGAGGGTCACCCCAGCACAGCGCTTTGACGTGCTCTCCATTCTGGTTTCCGGTCTCTGAAATTGCCCCACTTATAACTGGAGTAACTGAGGCCAGGGTAGGCTGGGCATCCAGAGCTATGGCACCTGCCTCCACGCTGACCACCCTCAGTCCTCAGGCGCATGGGGATATCTCCTTCCTCAGCCCCTTCCCCTCAGGCCTGCCCCAGGCAGGATGTTGCTCTGGGCGGTGCCCACCCCATGACTTGCCGCCATGGGGCACGATGTGTGCAACCCGATCTGCACTGGGTCACCCTGACCTTGGAGCTGGCAGACGTCTGTCACTGCTGAGACCGCTGGTGTGAGCTACGGGAAGTGTGGCTGGCTTTATCTCCCGCTGTCCGAGGCCAGTGTGGAACCTGCCTTCTGCTCGTGCTTGCTTCCTGGATGTGCCGCCAGGCCAGGACACAGAGCACCAGGCTCCTGGGATTGGGCTCACGGTTCCCTTGTGGGAACGTGCCAGCCCGAGTCGGCTGGGAGCACCCAGAGCCACTGAGAGCCTGAGCCAGGCCCTGCTCTGTCCCTTGAGCTGTGTGAGCAGGGGCAGGGCGCTTGGTCCCTCGGGCCTATTTCAGAGCTAGGATGCAGGGCAGGGCAGGTAGTAGTTGGCTCTGCATCAGAACCGGGATCAGGCAGGGTGGACTTCCTGGGTGCAGACCTGGCAGGGGAGCAGCGGGCAGCTGGAGGGACGGGAGCCCCTGGAGTGCTGCACAGCTGCACCCCAAGCCCACGACCCCGCTGCAGCTTGCTGGTTCTTCCTGAGACTACTTTAGACCCTGCTCCACTGATGCATCTTCTGTGCTTGGGGATCCTGTCCTGGGTTCTTGTCACTACATCCGCAGAGCCTGGCCAGGATTGGAGAGAAATCTTACCCTCTTGTCTTAGCAGCCTCACCCCCAGCACAGGTTGTGCACTGCTTAAGCCCAAATGCTACCCATCCTGCAAGCTGTTGGTATTTGCTTCCATCCACTATTCAGAGAGAACACCACCACCATCCAGAGCTGGGCCATGAACCAGTCCTGGGGTGGTGTCCCACATGGCTCTGGTGCTTCTCTAGGACAGCCAGGGTGACCCCAATCCAGTGGCCTGGGCATGGGGTTTAGAAGATCGGGTGTGTGCATTCCTGAGGAACTGATGTGTGACTTTTGGCAAATTGGATAGCCTCTCTCGGCTCCATTTACTCCAACCATCAAGTGAGGGTGTTGAATGGGGTACAGCAGGGGTCTTCCACCCCAGTACTGTGACTGTAGCAGGCCTGCTCTCCTTTTTCTTGATTAGCTTTAACTGCTGGAGGAGCAGAGTTGGGAGGGCAGGTACACCATGGTGTGCCTCAGACATGCAGGACTCTGCATTTAGCTGGTGGTGAACCCTTATCTGTTGCGCACAGCTTCATGTCCCTTGAAGATACTGCTATGACCAGTCAGATTTTAATAGGGTGCCATAAAACAGGCTTGCATGTTGCTTCACCCACAAAGTGGGCAGGTGCATTTCTGTTTATAGGGGGAAAAGCCAGGCTGAGACCTGTCAGGAACTGGCCAAGGTCACACAGCCTATCAGAACTCAGGTGCCTGATCAGAGCCAGGGACCCTTAGAGAAACTGCCCCAGGATGCTTGCTTCTGAAGAGCAATGAAGCTAATGAAGTCACCTTCAGGGCTTTCCTCTCCAGCCCACGATGCAGGGCATCTGAAGATTTTTAAGAGTTTATTAAATCTGCTTCTTTCTGGCCTATTTTTAAAAGAAGGTCCTGGCCCTGTTCTGGACAGCTGCTAACACCCCACTCCCGTGCCAGGAGGAGCTGTGTGGTCCGGCAGAACACAGCCAGTTAGGAAAGGAAATGGCCCGTGTGTGGGGGGTGGTAGTGTGAGCCTGCTCTGCATGCAGGAGGCCCGACCCCATCCCTGCAGGGCACCAAGGGAGGGGAACAACACAAAGACCTGCATTTGGGAACCAGTCACTGGGAGCTTGAGGGTGTTCGCCAGCTCACAGCCCTTGTCCGCAGAAGGTCGGGAATCAACCAGTGACCAGTGCAGGAGGCGGGCAGGCCAGGCAGAGCCCCAGGAGCCTGTGTGCAGGCAGCAGGGAGGCTTCCCAGGGGTTCTCGTCTTTCCCAGTAGCCAGCAGTGGAGAAACAGCAGGGCCAGCCTACTACTGGTGTCCTGGGACCACGGGCCTGTTCTCTGGAGCCCCAGAGAAAGCTCAAGAAGTCCCCTCCAAGTGTGCAAGTGGACATCCTGGGAACTTGCTGGCATGTAGATCCCCTGTCCTGGTCAGGTCCAGCCTGGTCAGAAGCTCTGCTGCCAATTTGCCTTTAGCCCTTGGAATTCTGGTCCTGTGAGCTGTGGGGTGATTGGTCATGGGGTGCCCACCCTCTGGTACCCGTAGGGATGTGAGTGCAAGGCAGGAAGTGAGTCTATGCTGGGACCTAGGGAAGTATGTCTGGGGTGGGTCGCTCAGCCTATGGGGTCCCTGTGTGTCCCAGACAGATCTGGGGCCAATGCCCAGCATCCTGTTTGACAGGTGCCGGGCCAGGCTGAGCTGGCTGGGAGCCCTGGGCAGCCTGGGCCCAGGTCTTGGTCAGCTCTGGTTGCAGTGGTCAGCTGGTGCTGTTCTTGGCCTGTCGCCCTTGGGGACCAGGCTGGGCCTGCTTCCTGGAACCAGTGAAGCCTGCTGGCCACTTCCCTGTCCTGTCTCAGGGGCCTGCGGGAAACAGTGGTGCTGCTGGCAGAGTTCTGGGTGGAGCAGTCTCATTTCCCGGCAGGTTTCTGACCACAGACCCCCTGTGTGAGGCAGCACAGTCCTCACGGCCTCAGGTACTGGCCCTTTTGATTGGTGGACCCTGATACCACACAGGGTGCCCGTGCTCTTAACTCCTGCGGAGTCTTTTGGAGCCTGAAGGACATCAGGCAGCACCTCTTACTTGCAGTGTCTAGAAGGGACAAAATTTGCACCCCTTAACTGGAGCCTGAAGCATGAGCTTTGATGTGACAGGTGGCCCAGCAGAGGCCTGCGACATGGGGCAGTGCAGTTAGGCACCGCAGGAGTGTTCCTTCCTGTGTTGGGCAGTGTGTCCTGCTTTTGAAGCACACCCAGGAAATGAGGCTGTTTCCATGGCCTGTTGCCCTGCCCAGGTGGGACTGGAGATGCGGGTGTGTGGAGGCTGCAGATGGAACCCTGGAGCCGGGAAGAGAGGGGGTGGGCAGGTAGTTGCCAGAGGGAGGGTGACTGCAGGGGCCTGGCCAGGCAGGGGCCTCTCCAGCTTGCTGCAGCCCAGAGACCCTGGCTGCTCAGTCACACTTGAGCTGGGGAGCCTCTGCAGACAGCCAGAGGATCCTGGCTGTCACATCACAGTGGGGTTGGGATGGAAGAAGAGGCAGGAAGGGCTTGGCGGGGGGACGAGCCCTGCTGTATCTGCACACTGTGGCAGGCAATGTTTTATCTCCCAGGCCCTGGCTGTTGCTGTGAGCTGGCGCAGCTGTGCTTATCTGGGGTGCTGCACAGGGAACTCTGAGGGCACCAGCCTCCTGCCCATGCCTGTGCCCCTTTGCTGTAGGGTTGTGGGTGCATAGCAACTGGCAGTCATCCCCCCCACCCCGGCCATCTGCAGGTGGGGAAACAGGCCGGGCAGCTGGACAGAGGGCAGTGTGGGCAGCTAAGGTTCAAGCCAGCCTCTGGGATGGTCTCCCGTGACTACAGGACTTGGGAAGGCTGGAGGGCAGTGGGTCCAGATGAATCCATGTATTTATTTAAGATCACCTTTCTTCCTGAAGTCCTAAAGAAAGGACACAGAGCTGCGTAGCGCAGCAAAGCCCTTATTTGCTCACTCCCCAAAGCCAGGAGCCAGTCTCTGCCACCTAGGCAGTTCTTTCTGTAAGAGAAATAAGCATTATAAAGTACCCTTTGTCCTGTGGCCTGCCCCCGGGCACCGGCTGCCAGTGACCTGGGTTTTTTAATGTCAGGAGAGAGGTCTGCATCACTGGGAGAAGCTCTGCCGAGTGGCTGTGACCTGCACCTGCTGGCTCTCTGTCCACTTCGCCCTTGACCTGGGCCCAGGACTGTTGAGGCCAGGGACAGCTGCCTCGGATCTTCAGGGCAGGGCTTTGGGGTGGCTGCCGAGAATCCACAGGGAGGGCTGTCATGATGTGGTGCCCAGGGTGGCCTCCTTTGCTAGGAACTGTGTCTAGCAAATGGGGTAAGGGAGGCCCCCAGGCTGCCACTCAGCAGACAGCCCCTGCCGCGCCCCTGGCTTCCGGAGCTCTCCCTGGCCGTGACTCCCTTCAGAGACGAGATGGAACCCAGGGACCTGGCAGAGCCCGCATGGAGGCCGCCTGGGGCTGGTTGCCACACTGCAGCCCACCAGCATGGGCGAGTGATGCAATTCGTTGGCCTCTTGTCTCATCCCGAAGGCCCGGAGCCGGAGGAGGGGCTGAGTCGCCACGTGGTGGCACCCTCGCCTATCAGAAGACGAGAGACTCGGCAGACGCAGGACCCGCCCCTTCCCCGCGGGGAGGTGTGGGCTGGAACCCTTGCTGCATCGCCAGGAGCCGGAAAGGGCCCGCCCTCACCTCCCCACGTGCCTCTTGGCTCTGCGGGGCTGTGTGTGTTGGGGGGGGGGGAGGCAGGGATTTACAAGCGTGTCCTTTTAACGGCTAAAATGGCTACTTTCAAACACTTAGACCATGCCTTCGGGGACAGTGTGACCTGTCAGGTGTTGCAGCAGCCGGAGTTGCAGAGAGGTAGACGGGAGCCAGCTAATGAGAGGGATCCCCAGGGAGATACAGTGCAGGGCCCGCAGGCCGGTCCCCACCCCACCACAACAGGAGGCTTGCTGTTCTCCTTCCACCTGAGACACCAGGTCACATCCATTAATTGGCATGGGCTTGTTTCTTTGAGGCCTGTTTCTCAAAAATTGCAAAGGTTCCTAGCTGAGGAATAGCCCCCTGGTGTCTGCTGGGCCTAGCTTGACCTGGCCTTCCCAGGAAAGGCCAGCTCAGCACGTCTCAGACCCCTCCTGCAGCCTGTGCAATAGAGCAGGCCTCTGAAGACCTTTACCACCCACCTGGATGCCTGGCGGCAGCCCCCAGGAAAAGGCTCGACTGGTTCGCTGTAGACACTGCACTGGTTCCACGTGGCTGGGGAGACCCTTGGTGGGCAGCTCACCACTCTAGAGCGTCTCTGGCGTAGGGGTCCTTAAGAGCACAGGAGGTTTACGGCTAGTGAAGCAGGGAGGTGGGGGTGCTCGTTACCATTTAGCCCGACGTGACTTCAGCAGCAGGGCCAGACAGCTGTGCTCACGCCAGTCCTGAGTGCTCACGGGCTCCTGCACACCTGATATGTCCACCAGCCCCTCTGGCTCAGGACTGGGTGTCCAGTGGGGCTTGAGCTGGACTTGCTGACCTGTTTCAGTGCCCAGCTGCAGGCCTGAGCCCTGCAATTTGCTGATGCTGGGCACCCTCCTGGCTCCTCCAAGGCCTAGGTGTCCCCAGAGCATTGGGTGTAGACTTCTGTCTTCAGCATGTGCCAGCCATATGGCATAGAACTGGAGTGTGTGTCTGTGTCCCTGAGCCTGCCAGAGCACTGCCTGGGTGTGAGGGGGTCTCTTGCCTTGGCTGGGCCCCTGCTGCTCCTCACCTGCAGCCCGGGCAGGTTGCATCCAGTGCCCATTCCTCTCCTCGTGGCCTGTCAGGTGGACGCCCCCTGGCGGGAAGCCCCCCCTCACCTGTTCTGTGCGACCCCTGAAGCCAGGTGGGGCAGAGGCGAAGCAGCCCTCTTCCAGGGGCGGAGTTTCTCCTTTGACTCAGTCCAAGTTGGTGCTTTCATGCGGGGCTGGCTGCGTAGGGCAGACCTGAATGTGGCTGGTGGAGGGCAGTTCTGCCAGACAGCACCTCAGCGTGAGCTCAGCTCAGTAAAATGAAGTCCTTTGCCCCAGCCTGGTGCCCCTGGGGTCCAGCTCTTTTGAGAGTTTAGTGTTCCCAACCTTTGACCTTGACCCTAGAGAACCAGAAAGTTTGTCAAAGCATGTCCCGGGAGACCAGGACCTGTGGGAGTGGCTGCTGTGGACAGACTGTCCTGCTGGTTCTGCCCTGGCCCAGGCGCCCCTGACCTGTCCTCCTCTTCTCTGCAGTGCTGCTCACCGCCGTGAACTGCTACAGTGTGAAGGCCGCCACCCGTGTACAGGATGCCTTTGCTGCCGCCAAGCTCCTGGCCCTGGCCCTGATCATCCTGCTCGGCTTCATCCAGATCGGGAAGGGTGAGTGGCAGCTGCTGTGGGGCCAGCCAGGGTGGGGCCCTGCCTGGCACCATGCTCCCATGTGCCTGGCTTACTCCCACGTGGGCTTAGCCTTTGGTGAGGCTGACCCCCTTCCAGGTGGACAGGGAGCCCTTCTGGGTCTCAGGGAATGTGTGTGGAGCCTCGTACCAGCACCTCGTGTGCAGGATGGGAGTTCAGTCCCCTGCCCGTGCTGCACTGGATTCCTGTGACCACAGTCTGACCGTTGTCTGGCAGCTGTGGAGGGGCTGCCGGGAGTTCTTGTCGGTGTTCCTTGGCAAATGTGGTGGCCTGTGGTTCCCTGGGCTGCATCCAGAGGGGCCGGCACCTGTGCGGCTTTGGATTTAAGAGGCACGTTGAGAGCCCTTGGGAGGGAGTGTCACCAGGGCCATGGCACAAGCCCTGGTGCCTATCCTCGGCGGGGGCTAAGCCGGGGGTGTGTTCTGAGTGGCTTGGAGACCCAGCCTGCAGGTGAGGAACACCCTCCTCCTCTGTTTAATGGAAATAAAAGGTCAGATAAACATAAAAAGCAGGACAGATTGGGCTGGGCTGTGGCTCAGTGATGAGCGCTTGCCTTGCGTGCATGAGGCACTGGGTTCAATCCTCAGCACCATGTACAAATAAATAAAGGTATTGTGTCCACCTACAACTAAAAAATTTAAAAACCAAAAAACATGACAGAAGCCTCTTGTAACCCCTCCGTTAACATCCAGGGTCAACTCAGAGCAACTTTAGGAGCCTCGGTTTTAAGGTTGTTCAGACCCAGGTTTTGTGGTATGCTCTGTGGCCTTAGGCAAATCACTGAATGTCTCTGAGTCTTCCCCTTTCTCGGGGCTGCTGGGTGGAGTAAATGGGAGTCATGCAGTGCACATGTTCTTTAGATTGCTGGTGGACATGGGCAGAGCTTGGCTGGGCATCTTGGAGGCTGCCCTAGGACACAGACGTGCCCGCCACCTTAGTGCATGCTTTCTGTACCTTTGCCTGTGGACTGCCTCGTTCTTCTCCAGGGTATGAATAGTCCATGGCTAAGAATGTGCATGGTCTTATTAAGCAGTCTCCCCTTGGGCGGTCGCAGGCCCTGGACACACATTTCCAAGCACTTAGTTCGGGCCTCTGTAGGGCACATGGAAGGAGAGGGGTCCCGCCGGCCGTTTCCCATCTCACTGTTCCTGACTTGGGAAGGTCATGAACCCAAGGGCACCTGGCCCCTCACTCCTTCCCCACTGGCCTCACAGAATTTCTGTAGCTCCCATGTGCCAGCCCAGTGAGGACATGGCCCTGCCACCCTGGGCTTGTATTGCCATGCGGGGACATCAGACAGCTGCAGACCTGTGAACAGGAAGGTCGTAGATGGGCCAGGTGGGGCTCCAGCCCAGTCCAGAAAAGCCCTTTGAAAGGTCAGTTCTCCCAGAGGCCCCAGGGTTGGGAGGAGGTGACTGGCTACAGGACAGTCCGTGTGACCAAGGCCGTTCTCTTGGACCCCAGCCCCCTTGGGGTGTTGGGAGACCAGTGGCTGCCCTCACGGGCATAAGTGAGCATTTCAGACCCAAGCAGTTAACGCGGGGTTCCAGGATGGGCAGGTGAGATGTGGCGTCACAGAGCCCAGGGCACAAGGTCAGGGATGGGGGTGGGCGGATGGCCGTGTGGGATATGGGCACTGCCTGCCTTTGCCTGCCCATCTTGTTAGCCGTCCCTCACCCACAACACCCCAAATGGACATGGCCCAGGGTCAGTCTGTTCCCAAACATGAGTGGGCTGCCGGATCACGGCTTTGTGGCTGTGGGTGGGAGTGGGCAGGCGGCCCGCTCCCCAGCCTGCTGGTGGGAGGCACAAGGGGCGCGTTGTGCTGCCCTGGGCCGCAGCATGGGGCGGAACCAGCCATCTTCCTCGGCAGCATTCCACGGAGCCTTTCCCCACCCACGCTGCCTCCCTGGGGCTGCTACTCCCTGCACAGAGAGCCGTCTGGGTTAGGCCAGCTGCATGTGAGTGGCCCCTGCCCCTCGCTGCCTGGCATGTGGGAGGTGAAGTGCTGCCCGCCCAGGACACAGACACCCCCCAAGTCACCTGCCTGGGGCTGGAGTGCACTCGTGGTCTCCAAAAGTGTTGTTCTCACAGAGCACTTACGTCAGGAGGTCCCCCAGGCTCAGAAGTGTGGTGTCCTGCCGAGTCCTGTGGCTCACGAGCAGCGGTGTGGTGTGCCGGGTCACGAGCTCCGTCCTTGGAGCGCGGTGGGAGGACAGTGCCGTGGGCTGCAGCCATCTGCACGGGTTGGCCTCGGAGGCCTTGCCGGGAAGGCTGGCAGCAGAGCTCTGGAACAGCACACTGAGAGTCTAGCTCGGGGATTCGTTACTATGGAATGTTCCAGAGGGACCCGAGAGGCACCCAGAAGCTAGTGCCACCTTTCCACCTGACTCCTGGGCTCCCGCTGGCTTCCCACGAGGGCCAATGCGTGGGGCGCCCCCCTGGAGGTGGCCAGAGTGGGGACTTCACATCCTGGGCTGGATGCTGAGAGCAGCTTCATACCCTGCACCAGAGCCCTCCGGGACCTGAGGCCACAGGACTGAACAGTCAGTGCAGCACCTGAGGATAGGCCAGACGGTGTCTCATGCCAGAAGCCAGGAGCCCCCAGGTCCAGCAGGGCTGTTCCAGTGAGGGGCCACCTCCTGCTTCGTAGATGGCACCTGTTCACAGTCTCTTGACTTGGCAGAGAGATTGAGCCCCCCGGGGTCTCCACCAACAAAGCCCCACTCATCCTGGGGGTCAGGCCCACACTCCTCGGGGCCTCTTCTGCCTTAGTCTCTTCTTCAGGGGCCCCACGCCCAGACGCAGCTGTGTGGATCTTAGGGCTTTAACGGCTGAACTGGGGGTATCCCTCAGTTCTGCCTAAGACCTGCACGTGGGCACCACCCTGCCAGGAGGAAGTGGGACAAGCCTGGGATCCTCAAGTGAATCCCAAATGAGTCCAGGGGAGTTCACCTGAGAAAAAACCAGCCACTGCTCGGCCTGGTGTTGCCAGAGCAAACTTCAGCCTCCTCTTTACAGGGGACTTCAGGGAGCCCATCTGTCATGGGGACTCAGGCAGGTCATCCTGCCCAAGGCCTCCAGGCACGCCCTCTGGACTTGTGCCAGATAACATCAGGCCTCAAAGCAGATGACCCTGCCCTGGAGACAGGCGTGGCCTTGCCTGACACCAGGGCAGGCCACGCGGCATCCTTCTGGGCCCCTGCGGCCACCTTCAAGCTCTGTGGTAGAGGAAGCTGCTGCCAAGGGAGGCGCCTTTCTCCGCTGGTGTTCCTTGACATCTTTGAACTGAGTCCCTCTTGCCAGCCTGCTGACTCCTGTGCTGCTTCAGCGTGGCAGGAATCACATGTGTGCTTATGCCAGCGGGGTGGGATCAAAGGGCAGGAAATCGGGCTTCCCTTATGCCCTGGGATGATCAGGCACAAGGATGGAGGCTGGGGAGCCAGAGCAGAGCGAGGGGCAGTTGCTGCCTGTGGGGCCATGGATTGGGAAGGAGCCCTTTCCCACCCAGGTTTGCAGTGCAGAGCTAATCTTAAAGCAAAGGGGCTGGTTTCGCCAACTTGTGTGGTGCTGGGGGTCAGACCCAGGGCCTTGTGTGCCAGGCAAGTGGCGTGGCCCTGAGCCATGGTCCCAGCTCCTCCAGACTTTAAGAAACCAGTGCCACCGTGGCGGACAAACACCATCGGGTCTCAGCCATTATCCCCACCGCCAAAGCTCTGCCCTGTCCACAGTCCCAGACTTCTGGCAAAGCCAGAGTTACATAGGCTCACACGAGGGGTGGGAGACAGGAGAGGGGGCCTGGGGTGTGGCTGTCACTGAGCCTTCTCCTGAGCCCTCAGACACAGCAGCCAAGCAGAGGATGGAGCCCCTGGGGCCAGCAGTATCCCCCAGCACCAGTCAAGGGTCAGCCTATCTTACAGACAAGGAAGTGGCCCCAAACCAAGATGGCATCACCTGGACACAGTGGGGGCACCTTGATCTGTCAGCTCGTGGGCTCCCAGGGCACTATTCGTCCACCTACAGTCCTGGAGGCCAGAAGTGCAAAGTCAAGGTGTTGTCAGGACTGTGTCCTCCCAAGTCTCCAGAGGAGAATGAAGAAGAGAAAAGAGAAGAAACTGGAAGCCCAGAGTCCTCAGGAGGCTCCTTGCTGCCCTTCCAGCCCCGGGGCTCCAGGCATCCCTGGGCTTGTGGCTGCTTCACTGCAGACCTGCCTTGGTCTTCTCAAGGCCCCTCCCTGAATCTCTGTGCCACACAGGGACCCCTTCACTGGGTTTAGGGCCCACTCTGATTCAGGGGTCTTGCCACAGTCCCAGGTCTGCACGGACACCGTTCAGGTACGGGCTCTCTGCATGGAAGGGACGCAGCTTGGGTGCTTCAGCACGCTCCTTCGCCTGACCCTGTGTGCTGGAGGCCAGAGGCAGACTGAGGGAAGGGACGACGGCCGTCCCCGTGGACGCGTGGCTGTCCTCGCCAGGAGTCCAGCTCTCCTCCCTACAGCAGGGTCTGGTGCCCCTCCCGCCTCCCAGTCCAGTGGTTGGCTCAGAGCTGGCCGTCTCCAGGTCGCCGGTTTTCCCAGGCCTGGGACCCTGGCGTGCATGTAACCAGGGCTTTCCTCCGACCCCTGACACTGAGGGCCAGGCAGGTCTTGGGGACCCAGCGGCCATGGGGAACCTCTCTCCTGAGTTGGGGCTGCAGGGCTGCCGTGTCCCCAGGTGGGAAGAGTTTGACTCTTGGTCCCATTCCCACCTGTGCTTGGCCATCAAGGGTGCCCTCGGCATCCGGCAGCTTGGAGTCCAAGGGCAGGAGCCGCCCCTCTGCTCCGGGCAGTCTCCCCTGCCCCCAGGGCGATCGTTCCCATGGCCATATCCACATGACAGGGATCTGGGGTGCTTCCCCCAGAGCCTCTCCTAGGCCTTCTGCACGCACCTACCCCTCACCCCCGACTCGAGGGCCCGTCCTCGGCTCCCAGGCCGTGTGGCATCTGTGGTTTGCTGCGCTCTCAGTGCCTGCTTGGGCCTCAGCTTCCCTAGTCCTCACCCCTTGGGAAGGTGCATTTTATGGATGGGGGCGGGACTTAAGGTTTGTCACCAGCTGCCAGCCAGGATCTGCCTGGCCTGGCATCCCTGGCCAGAGTGGGAGAGGAGGCTCTGAGGCCCGTAGACACGCCCTGGGCCAGGCGGCAGGGCCCAGGGCTCCACGTGGTGGGAGCTGCCTCGTGCAGGGCCCGGGACCCAGGGCCTGCAGCCCTCCTCTGCCCATCCACTTTCTTCCTGTCTGTCCATTTCATACGCTGGTCAGCTGTTGGGTGAGTGAACCCAATCGTGGATCATGACCACTGGCCAGCCTGTGGGAGAAGAGGTTCCGATAGCCAGCTCCGCCTGGCCTGGGCAGCTGGCGCAGGCCAGTGCGACCTGGCACGCTGCTGCCGCTCCATGGACTGTGGGGGCTCTTCTGTGCGCTTCTGGGTATCGAGTAGCCACTCTGATCTTAACCATGTGTGCCTCCCAGCCATGGCAGTCCTGGAGCGTCCAGGCGCTGCCCCGTGTCCTCCCAGGAGCACTGTCCCATTTCTCCCTGGGCGGCACTGGGCCTCGAGCCTCGCACAGAGCAGCCGCGCTGTGCCTGGGGGCGGGCAGGGTGGCCCTTGCCGGAGCCCGAGTACCAGTGCCCGGCCTCCCCGAAGCAGAGCTGCGGCCCCGCAGCACGGTTGGGGCGGCAGAGCCCTGGCTCTGCGTGGTCACCCCCAGACCCGTCGCACTGTGCCAGCCCCAGCCCAGCAGACCTGGCTCCACTCCATGGCGAGAAAGAGAAAGTAGCCTGTGATTGGCCAAGTGCCAGCGGAACTGTGGCCTCCCTCCTGGGCTGGCATCCAGCGTAGACTGAGGCTGGCCACACCGGCTCTGCTGCTGACCGCTTGCCCTCTTGCCGCCCTGGTCAGGCAGGCAGTGTCCAGGGCCTTGGTGTCATCCGGCAGCCTGCACACTGATCCTCGGCAGAGCTTCAGCCCCTGAGGGTCTTGACCCTGCCCTCACCATCCCCCATGCCATGGCGGTGGGAAGCCGGTGTTCTGCCAGCTGTGCTCAAGGGTCTGTGGGCTGGGGTGCCGTCCCTGTGCCCCTGGATGGACACTTTCCTCCAAGGAGGTCCTGGCAGGATGACCGAAGCCACACTTCCCAGGAGCATGACCACGTGGCTGACTGAGAGGGAACTGGCCTACCTTCCCACAGGAGCCCAGTGAGATTCTTGAGCTTCGGTCCCTCAGAGGCCCTTACGTCTCCCTGGGAATCTCAGGCTACAGAATAAGAACTGTACTTCTGTTCTGTGGCAGGTGTCCCATCCCCGGGAACTCTCTGGGGTGGTCACTGCGCCCTGCGCTGGTGGCCAGAGTGTACCGCGTAGGCACTGGCGCCACCAAGGCCGTGGGGCTGCAGGCGTCTGGTCCCAAGCCTGTGTCTTGTCCTCGGTCGGGTAGGAGGCTGCCGGTGTCCAGTCTGGAGGGCAGTGGCGGCGAGCCATTGGTGTGTCTGGCGATCTGAAGCGTCCCATGTGCTGACCCGGGCCTGTGCTCATCACCAGCCAGGCATGTGTCCCTGGCCCCTGGGGCTCACCCTGCCACAACTGGTGGCTCTGGCTCAGGCTGGCAGATCCTCAACCCCCGCATGTGGCCCATGCCTGTCTCACTGCTTGTAGGACAGATGCCCTCTGCCAGCAGAGGTGTGGGTCCAGGCCCCAGGAACACGGCTGGGTTCTTCAGACGGGAGGCAGCCATGCCCTCCGGAGCAGCCCCCTAGAGGGCAGGTGGGAGGGAACCCCGAGGAGCTGAGAAGTGCCTGTCCTGAACCCTGCTGACCGCGCTGTCGCAGCTCGGGGCTGGCAAGCTGCCCGGGGCTGGCTGAGGTTTTCTCAGGTCCCAGTCCTGCTAGAGGTGGTCCTCAGCTCCCCCGCCCCAGTACGGTGAGACGCCACGGGCAGAGCCCTGCGAGAACCTGGACCCGGGACAAGAGTGCCGTCCACCACCAGGGACCCCGGCAGTTGGCTCTAGGAGGTCCTGTGCCATCTCTGAAGCTCAGGCTTCACGTGGGAAAGTGACAAGGTTTTGGGGGACCCCTTCACAGGTTCACCTGCAGCGTTCTCTCCTGTCACTCCACTGAGGACCCTTGGCAACTGAGGTGGTCACCCTCATTGAACCCCGTGGTGACCTTAACCTGAGTTGGCATGGAGTTACTTTGGCAACCCTGGGGCACGTCCCTGCCTCTTCCATGGACCTGGGCCAGTGGCTTCTCCTTGTCAGGACCAGGGCACTGGCTCTGAGTCCACAGCCACAGTTAGAAGTCAGCTCTGACTCCATTAAAAATGGTCCCAAGTTAACAGGCAAGCCACTCCGTGCACCTGCATCCACGGGGCCCGGGGTCCTGGTCTAGCCCCTGCTTTCTGGAACGTGGCACCACAGGGCGTGGCTTGTGCCATGGCTACCCCAGCACCCAGGGCTGGGGAAGCAGGACTAGCCCATGGCAGGGAGCCTCTGGCAGGGAGCTGGCCCCTCAGGCAGTGAGACTTTGAGCTTGAGGGCACTGGGGCAGGTGTGATGGCTGAGACCACACAGGCCAGACACCAGCACCACAGCCAGGCAACTGTGCGGGCACCGACTGGGTGGTGTCCACTGACTGGGGTGAGCGCACTCCCAGAAGGTACCTCTGCCTGGAACCTGCCCACCTGATGACCTCCGGGGATTATGGTACGCATCTTCAGATGTGGTCATCTGGAGTAGGGTGGGCCCTTGGACCAGGGACAGGTGACCTGCAGAGGGGGAGGGGATGGATACAGAGAGCGCAGGAAGACTGGAGATGGGACCCTGCCCCTCCCAGGACAGGGCCTCCCCTGCACCAGGCACCCGGCCCGCCCGGCCTCAGCTTCACGGCCACGCTCCCTGCGCTCCTGTGAGCTCTTGACCGAGGGCTGGGCTCAGCAGCCCCAGTTCCCAGCACTCATGCGGAGCCAGCTGCAAGCCCAGGGCCCTGGCCCCATGCGTCCTTGATGCTGGCACCTGGGGCCTGCAGGGAGTGTTCGGAACATGGCTCAGCAGGTGTGTTCAGTGGTGGCCAGGAAAGGCCTTGTCCGGCGTTTCTGCTTGTTACAGGGCTTCACTCCAGGAACGTTCTGGACCTCGGGGCATGACCCCTGCCTGACATTCCCTGACTGACTTTCCTTTGTGTGGTCTTTACCAGGTGACGTGTCTAATCTGGACCCCAGGTTCTCCTTTGAAGGCACCAAGCTGGATGTGGGGAACATTGTGCTGGCATTGTACAGTGGCCTCTTTGCTTATGGAGGATGGTAGGTTCCAAACTGTCTGCTCTTTTGTTCGTGGTCTCCCAGGCCCTGAAGTGTGCAGAAATCCAGGCTCCTGGCCAAACGGGGCAGCTTAGGAGACAGGCAGGACAGAGCACAGAAGCCCTTGAGAGCGACCCCAGCCACAGCCCTGAGGCCACCTTGGCATGTGTCCAGCCCTGTGTCCTGGGGCCAAGCACAGGGTAACAGGCTTGAAGACGCCCCAGCTGGGACCTGCCTGCAGCTCGGTGGCCAGTGGGTGGGAAGGTGCTGGAGGCAGGTGAGGCGGTGGGCAGGGATGCCTGAGAGCAGGAGCAGGTAGGAGTGGCTGCCCAGCTGCCTCCCCCCAAGCAGAACCCGGCACTGGCCTTCCCCGCTCCACAGGCGTCGGTGCTGGTGGGTGGGAAGGGCTTCTGGGGGCCGTGGGGCATTGGGGTTCCCTTGGGTTTGTCTTTTTCCCAGTGGTTGTAGGGTGACCTAATGAAACACTTGCCTGACTTGTAGGAACTACCTGAACTTTGTCACAGAGGAGATGATCAACCCCTACAGGTAAGGGGAGGGGTGGGGTGTGCATGTGTGCGAAGGCCCCCCACACGTGGGTGGGACAGTCTAGGAGGGGCAGGGGGGCTCTCAGCCCCGGCCCCCAGGGTCTCCCAGAAGGGGACTGGTCAGAGCTGTGGGTATTCAGACTTGAGCCCCTGCAGGACCCTATCCTCAAGGACAGCAAGGATGACGGGTTGAATCACCCAGCATCCCAGCTCCAGGCACAATCAGGTGGCCACCTGCCCACATTAATGACCTCACTACTAGCCCACGAAGCCAGCTCAGATGTGGGAGCACACAGGGAAGGGAACCTTGTTCCTGGGCTGCCTTTCTACACCCGGTCCCGCTTTGCAGGAACCTGCCCCTGGCCATCATCATCTCCCTCCCCATCGTCACCCTGGTGTATGTGCTCACCAACCTGGCCTACTTCACCACGCTGACCACGGAGCAGATGCTAACATCCGAGGCTGTGGCCGTGGTAAGACAGCCCGCCTGCCTCCCCCAGGGCCCAGAGGCCAAGCCCAGGCTCTCCCTGCGTGCAAGCCTCCCACCTCCCTGGAGGGGCCTCCTGGCTGTCACAGGTCTCCACTAAAGCTGGCCAGAGTGTGGGGGGCATCCTTCACCCAGGCTGCCATTAAGGGGGCTTTAAAACTGACCCCAGGTACCCTGCACTGTGAGTCAGCGTGTCTGGGTGCTCCCGGCCCACATACGGGGCTGGGCTGTGACCTCTCCGCTTCCGGGGCTCCCCCCTGGGCGGGGGGAGCAGGGACCTGATTCAGATGGCACTGCTTGCAAAGACCCACTTACCAGACCCTATGCAGAGTCACCAAGCAAGGCAGTCTGATCCTTGTCCCCAGACCAGCTCCTGCTCTTGGTCAACCAGAGCCCCGGTGAGCGCAGCCAGGGCAGCCCAGGG
The DNA here is from genome assembly GCF_902686455.1 of Sciurus vulgaris. Taxonomy (NCBI): domain Eukaryota; kingdom Metazoa; phylum Chordata; class Mammalia; order Rodentia; family Sciuridae; genus Sciurus; species Sciurus vulgaris. The sequence goes on from NC_136478.1 coordinate 1,752,631, forward strand.
AGGGCCACAGCAGGTTGTCAGGTGGTCCTGCTGAGGGCCTGGCATCAGGAGCAGCCAGAACGCCCCCTTGCGAGCAGGACTGGGACAGCAGGAAGGGCCACTGTCCCTGAGATGTCCCCACAGTCCAGAACTGATCCCAAGATATGGTTGTGTGTGCAGAAGCCAGGACGAGGGTGGGGCAGGTGCTGGGTCAGCCCCAGTGAGGTCACAGGATGAGCTGCTCTGAGGACCAGAGTGAGGCTTCCATGCTGCGGAGCCAGGGCTCATGTCCTCCTGTGCCTGCAGGACTTCGGGAACTACCACCTGGGGGTCATGTCCTGGATCATTCCTGTCTTTGTGGGCCTGTCTTGCTTTGGCTCCGTCAACGGGTCCCTGTTCACATCCTCAAGGTGAGCACCCTTCTGTCCCGGAGGGAGACTGCCCAGCAGCCAGGGCATGTGGTTCAAAGCCCCGTTGTATGTTAAAGGAGGTGACCTGTTTAAAAGTGAGGTGCTGTGGAGATGGGAAATATGACCTTTGCCCCTCGCTCTCCCCAGAGGTGGTATGGCCGCTGTGCTCTGCCAGGCCCTTCCTGGGCTGCAGGGCCACGAAAGCTCCTGCCCCTGCCCACTGAGGCAGTCATGGGTGCCCGAGAGGCACACACAGGGAGATGGCAGGGCCCGCTGTGCTCTGTCCTGGGCACAGTCCACCCAGCTGCTGTCTGCAGGCACTTCTGTCCCTGCGTGGAGTCGCAGAGCTGAGTGCCCACTGCTCTGTTCACAGGCTGTTTTTCGTGGGGTCCAGGGAGGGCCACCTGCCCTCGGTCCTGTCCATGATCCACCCCCAGCTCTTGACACCCATGCCGTCCCTCGTGTTCACGGTAAGCCTGCCACACGGTCCCTGACCACTGGTTGTACTCCGGGCGCAACACCTGCACTGCCCAGGCGTGCACCGCTGTGCTCTGGACACTGGCCTTGCGCTCTGGGCCTGTAGCCGGCTGTGTTGGGGTGCAGGGCGGGGGCAGGGGCTGGAGCCAGCCAGGCCCCAGGACACAAAAGACACCAGTGTCTTGAAGCTTTGGACTCTGTACTGCCGGTGCGGTTGTGGAGGCAATCCCAATGGCCGGAAGCGCATGCAGGGACAGCTCCTCCCTGGGGGCCTGTTGGCCGGGGCTGGGGCGTGTTCTCAGCCGTGTCCCCGGGCAGTCTTATTAACGGGCCCACCACAAGCCTTTCTCGCAGCTTCTTTCTGTGCCCGCTTGTTCGGTCATGTTGGATCTTGTTACTGTAACAATCACCCCGAACCCATGGCCTAAAGCAAAAAGCACTGAGTGTCCATGTTTCTGTGAGCAGCCGTGCAGGCCGCCCACCTGCGTCTCTCGGAGCTTGTGGCCAAGATGGCAGTTGGGATGCTGCCCTCTGAGGGCAGGAGGCCAAAAGTCCTGGGCACAGGGGTACCCTTGTGATGGGGCACTGGCTGCCCACTGCACGTGGGTCCAGTGTGCTTTGTGGCCTGCCTCAGAGTTCGCTGTCCTTGCTGCCTGACCTGTTAGAATTGAGTCCACAAGCACCGTCCCTCAGGAGCAGGCCAGGCTCCACCTCTTGAAGAGAGAGGCACCACACAAGCTCTGGACATGCTTCAGGCGGCCCAGCTTGACCTTGGCTTTGAAACAGCTACCTGTGTGTGTGGGTGCTCGTGTGTGGGAGTGTCGGTGTCCCGGTCGCTGCTCTGACCAGGCTGCACCAGAGGTGCGGGGCCAGGTGCAGGCTCCGCTCTCAGCAGCGCCTCCGCTGTCCTCTGCTCCTCACACGACCCTATGTGTGGGAGGCCTAGACTCCCTTTTACAGCAAGACAGGGGTGGCGTCCCAGCACCCAGGGGCCACTGCTGTCCTCCCCGGTTGGGCATTGCCTGCCTAGGCTCAGCCACCGCTCTCCACTACAGTGCGTCATGACTCTGCTGTACGCCTTCTCCAAGGACATCTTCTCTGTCATCAACTTCTTCAGTTTCTTCAACTGGCTGTGCGTGGCGCTGGCCATCATCGGTATGGTCTGGCTCCGCTTCCGGAAGCCGGAGCTGGAGCGGCCCATCAAGGTGAGCTCCTGGCTGACTGTCTAGCCCGCATCCCGGGCAGAGAGGCAGCAGGGCTGCGTGCCCCAAGGGGCAGGGGTAGGGGCCGCTGCTCGCTCCTGGTCTGCCCCAGCGGCCGCCTCCTCCGCTTGGCATCGCAGCATTCTGAGACCTGAGGGGCGGCCTGTGAGCACAAGCCTGCAGAAACGCAAGGCAGCTGCCAGAGTGGCCACCGGCCAGCACCTCCCGTCACTCGGCCAGTTCCCTTTGGCACCAGGCCATTATAGCTGACCCCCCTGCAGGCCCCGCCCCCGCCCCCGTGGTCCCTCCAGACAGGTAGTGCCTGGATCTCTGGAGGGAGCCCCTGCTCTCCACTTGCCCCTGGGCCTGGGGGCTCAGGTGGCCTGTTAGCACCTTCTAACCCATGGTTCAAAATTCCACCCGACAAGAGCCCTAAGGGGAAACTGTCACAGGTGCGGCCAGCTCGGACACTGCACCCTTCACGGGACCAACCTACTGGCTGCCTGCACTGCCAGTGGCAAAGCCCTGGGGCAGGTATCTACAAGAAGGCTTGTGCAGGCCCCAGCAGACTAGCCACGCTGGCCTTGGAGAGCAGGCACGAGGCCCTGTGGGTCCCTTGCCCAGGGGACTGGGCACTGTCGTGGTCAGTTCCCTCGAGCCTTGCACTCCCCAGGATGACTGCCCCGCCGGCAGATGCAGGGTAGCTAGCTCCCAGCAGGCCTGTCTAGCACAACCCGAGATGGAGCGGGGAGAACAGGCTCTGCCGCTGAGGCCTCTGGCCCACCTTCTCATGCCGGGCTTCTGCTCCAGCTTGTCTGCAGGCTGTGGATTTGGGGCAGGAGGTGCTCCGTCCATAACGGGTCCTCTGAGGAGGCAGGAGTCATTGCTTGCTGGGGGGTGGCCAGGCCTCCCTAGAAGTGCCAGCCCCTGCCCCTCCCATGGTGCTGTGGCCAGAGGGTCCGTGTCTGACGTGGGAGCCAGCAGGGCGCCCCCTGCCGCCCCTGCAGACCTTGAGCAGCCTGGCCGCCTGTTTCCATCCCACTGTCAGCTTGGTAATCACATGCCAGGCGCCTGTGCAGGGGCCAGGGTGAAGTGGCGTGGGACGTGGGCTCAGTTCCGCAGCCCCAGGGCCGACCTTGGAAAAGGTGCAAGTCAGTGGGTGTCTTGTTGGCACAAGCGCCCGCCAGGGCTGTGGGTGGGCACGGAGCTGGAGCCGGGAGGCTCCAGGATTGTGCCACTGGCTGCTGGCCAGAGGGCGGTGGGCCGGAGCTCTCAGTGGGGCCGCGGGGGTGCAGCGTGGGAGGGAGCCGAGGTCTGGTTGCTGATGCCCACCATGCTGTCCCCAGGTGAACCTGGCCCTCCCCATCTTCTTCATCCTGGCCTGCCTATTCCTGATCGCAGTGTCCTTCTGGAAGACACCTGTGGAGTGCGGCATCGGCTTCGCCATCATCCTCAGCGGGCTGCCTGTCTACTTCTTTGGGGTCTGGTGGCAGAACAAGCCCAAGTGGCTCCTCCAGGGCATCTGTAAGTGTTCTAGGGCTGCTGGTCGAGCACAGCTGTGCTGGCCACTCCTCCCTGTGAGGCCTGTCCACCCCTGCTGGCCAAGATGCCGTGTTGGCTCCAGCCAAGGCTTCTGGCCACGGAGGGATATTGGCAGTGAGGGCTGCCCTCCTACTCCAGGGGTTAGAACTGGACACCGGCTCATCTCAGAAAGGGATTCCCACAAACCACGCTGCTCTCGCCAGTTGAGCTCCCACTGCAGGTCACCAGCTTAGAGAAGGCACGTCGGCGGACAGCCCCGGGGTGCTTCACTGCAGGGGCCCTGTCCTCACCCCGCGAAGGGACAGGTTCCTGGGAGTCAGCACCTGCAGGCCTCGCCAGCACCTCAGCACGGGGTGATCTAAGATTCTAGGATGGCCTCTGTGGGTGAGGAGACACCACCCCACCCTCACCAGGGACTGAGAAACCATTGGTCAGTAGAGTAGGATGTTCCCCTGAGCCTGGCCAGGGGGCCCTGTTGATCGTCATACAGGATCACACCCAGAGCCAAAGGAAGGACAGAAAGCTTTTCCTGAAACCAGACTCCCTCCCCATGACCGTTTCTTTGTAGAAAGTGCCAGGGTGGCACTGGGATGTGGCTCAGTAGGGACCGCTGGCCTAGCGTGAGGCCCTGGGTTCAACCCCCAGCACCAGAAGAAGAAAGAAAGAAGGTGCCCGGCTGTCCCCATCTTCATGGGAATCCCTCACACCTGGCCTGGGGCGCAGGGCCTACGCAGGCATTGCAGGGCCGGGCATGTGTGCAGGGGGTGCCAGGTGCCCCGAGGCCACCAGGTGTGCTCTGCGGGTCCTGCACAGGGCTCGGGTGGGCAGCTCCACCTGCTCCCTCACCGCTCGCCTGCTGCCTGGGCAGTCTGGCAGGACCAAGAGTTGCAGAGTGTGCTGCCAGCCAGGAGGCCCTGGGGCAGGTGCCAGTGCTCACCACACAGCTGCAGGTGCCTGGCTTCCTTGGCAGCTTGTCAGGGTGTGGTGGTAGGTTGGGTGGGAACTGGGCTTATGAGGTCCTCACCTCCAAAGGAAGGACGGTGGCCCACCACATGGCCTGGTGACACTCACCCGCCTATCCTCTCCCCACAGTCTCCATGACGGTCCTTTGCCAGAAGCTCATGCAGGTGGTCCCTCAGGAGACCTAGCCGGTGGACAGTGCTGGAAGAGAGCAGGTGAAGGCCACATCCAGACAGCTCACCCTCAGAAAAGCAGCTTCTGGTCCTGTTATCCAGCCCCCAAGTCCCCTCACTGCCCCTGCCTGGGGCGGCACCTACAGCAGCTGTGAACACCCTGGTACGAATGGCATCCTGGCAGATGGACATCCCGGTGGCTCCCGGGCCAGGTGCCGGCAGTGAGCTGAGGCAGGCCCGGCGGCTCCAGCCCGCAGGACTCACCTCGGGCCCTTCTCCTTTCCCTCGTTCATTTGCATCCTTTAACTTAAAATCTCGGGTCAGGTCAATGCCACCAAGGCGATCATTGTTTAAAGAAATAGGTCAGGAGGAGGCGGGGAGACAGGCCTCCTGTTGCGGTGCTGCCTGCAGCACCACGTGCCTCGACGGGACCAGACACTGTGGCGCACAGACACTGAGGACCCAGGCCCTGGCAGTGCCTGCCTTTGCCCCTTTCCATAGTGCCGGGGTCGAACCAGGGCCCGGCGAAGGCTGGGCAAGCATGCCCCTGAGCTTGTCCCCGGCCGTCACACCTTCATGTCACAGATGTCGGCGTGAGAGGGACCACCTTGATGCGTCTTCGCCTTAAGTCCCAAGGTAGCTCCTTCCCTGTGGTCCAAGACAGAAAGTTCTTCAGGAAGAGCCAGGACAGGCCCTGCCAGTCTCCAGCGGTGGCCACTGTGTGCTCCAAGCAGAGGTCATGGCTCGGCCGAACCCAGGGCTCCCCACAGCCTGTGCCACCTGGGAAGCCTCAGCAGGGCCACTCCCTGGGCCCAGGGACTGTTGGAATCCTGACAGCACGCCTGGGCCTCCATCCCGATGTGCCCATGTGCTCTGGCCCTGGAGCGGGCAGCGCCGCCTCCTGGCTGAGCCCTGCTTCGGGCAGAGTTTTGATCTTCAGATCTAGGGACAGCCAGGAGGGCAGGCAGGGCTCACTGGGGGCCCCCAGAGGTCACAGGGGCCCAGCCTCTGCACTCTGCTGACCACACAGCAGCCCCTTCGGCTGTCTTGGGGCTGGCTTCCTCCGCCTGGCCAGGTGCCCCTTCCCTCCGTGTGCCCCTTCCCCACTGCATCACCCAGCTCACCTCTCTGCCTCTGGTGGGCTTTGTCTTTGTTGTCCCCTGGGGCACTCGAGGCCTGGCCAGCACATCTGGCCACCTGGTTCTTGCTGATCTTCAGGAAGTCTCTGCAAGCCACCCCCAAGAGAGGTCACTATCTCAGGTCAGATGAAGGGACTTCAGGGCCCGAGAAGACTACGGCCAGCTCTTGTGTTGCACTCTGGGGAGCTCAGCTCAGCTTCAGACCACTAACCTCCAGGAGGAGGGCAGTGTGGGTCACCTTGCGGGGTGCACCATGTTCCTGGGGCTGGGTGTGGTAACGCCATGGGACCCCCACCTGCGAGGCAGGTCAGAGGGGTCAGTCTGGTTTGGGCTGTGTCCATGGTGCTGACTCCAATCTGCTGGCTAGAGTCCAGGAGCATGGTGGGACCCTGGCCCATCTGGGAAGACCCTGCTGTCCAACCAGGCACAGCTGACAGTCTCCTAGGTTCGGGTGGCAGCTCCTGTCCTGACAGTCTTCTGTTCACCTTCTGCCTTTCCATTCTCTCCTAACACTTACTAATGCAGAGGTACTGTTGGCACCGTGTGTATTTATTTTGGGTGGTCGGCTACATCTGGCTGTGGTGTGTGTGGCACAGTGTCTGTGTCGGTCACCATGACCCATCTGCTGTGGCGTCCACAGAGTTAGTGGCCCATGGCTGGTACTTTGTTTATTCTTGTGTTATGGCTAACCTGTTACACTAGGCTGGTTGGGGTGGGGAGTTCTGTTATTTGTGGGGTCTTTTGTTTTTACAGAAATGCAACTAGAATTCTAAAAACTGCAGGTGCTTCTGTGTTCTTCTTGGGTGTCAGAATGTTCTGGGTTTCCACCACCTTACTCTCGCAGTCATCGGGTCTGGACAGGCAATGTGGCCCCACAGGGCGGGGGACGGCACCACAACCTTACAAGTGTGGGGCCTGGCGTGGAGGGACCCAGCCTGGGGGACCAAAGGGCTGGTGTGGGACACCCATAGGGGAGGCTTCAGATCAAAGGGAGGGAAGGGGCACCTAAGGGTGTCCTTCCACCACAGCCCGGAGTCTCTGGCTGGACTTCCAGGCAAAGAGCCTGGGGCCTCTGCCACATCACAGTGTCCCTGCCTGTGGGGCCAGGACCTGCTCTGTCCCAGGACCTGGGGATCTCATGCCAGAATGGCATGGGGAGGGGCCAGGGCTTGGGTCGCAGACCCTAACGTGGTCCCAGGTGCTGGGAGCACAGAGCCCCGGGCCAGTAGTGTCTATGCAAAAGAGTGGAGGAAGGTGATCTCGGCAGGCAGGGCTGCAGCAGGTCCCTGTGAACCTAGGAGGGGTGAGGCTTCCCCAAGGGGGCCAGCACCAGAGCCCATGTGCGTGCTGCCCAGAGCATCCTGACGTGCCCACGAGGGCGCCCTGCAGCAGGGTTACCTGGGAGCTTTGTGCCCAAGCAGGGCCTGGAAAAGCTCCAGGCTGCTCCTGCCTGCTGGCCTCCCCTGGGTCCTGGGAGATTGGATAGTGCCCCACCTGGGAAGGGCAGGCCCAGGCCTCAGGTGCTGTCCAAAGGCAGGAGTGATCTGAGCCGGCCTGGTCCTTCCTGTCATGAGGGATAGGATAATAGATCTGGCTGTCTCCTGAAGCAGTGGGACTTGCAAGAGCTTCCCACACTGGGGGAGGCTGGGCGTCGAAAGGCCTTCAGCCCATCCCCCTGACTTTGTGAAATGACCAAGTGGGCCTGTCCACGGGGTGGTACTGCTGCCTGCCTCCAGGCAGTTCCTGATCAGCCTTTTCTCTGGGCCTTCAGTCCCTGACACCTGCCCCAGTGCCAACTGGGGCCAGGGACTGGCTGTGAGCCCCACTTATTGGGTGAGATCCCAGTGGGTGCCTGGCTGCCACGGCCACAGGTGGCCATTGCCCTCCTGCTAGAGAGACGCCCTGGGGGTCCTGAGGTGCCGCCAACACACCTACCCTCTGGCGCTTCCTGATGACATCCACGGTGAATTTAACAGCCTGGTGCTCCTGGACAGTGGCCCAGGTTGGGCGGTCCCCACCCTTGTCCTTGGGAGCACCTTGCTAGGAGAAAGCCCCTTTTCCCAGGGGGCTTAGGATCTCCCTGGGGCAAGGCCAGTCCCAGATCTTCAAGCCCCTTTTCTTCCTCTGAATAGCCGTTTCCTCGGGGACCACAGAGGCAGAGTGGAGCCCTGGTGCCACCTGCTGGGAGCCCAGAGCTGGGCTGGAGTGCTGCCTTGTATCCATCTTTTCCAAGACCCACACCAAGACTCAATGGGCCAGACAAACAGCCAGCCTTGGACAGGGCGGAGCTCTTGTCCCTGGAAAGCTCCCCAGGCCAGGGCCCGGCCTTCTCAGGGCCCTGCAGGAGAGAGCAGGCTGACCTTGCAGGGTGAGCTGCAGGTCCCAGGGGCAGGACAGGGAGCTAGCAGCAACAGGCAAGTGTGAAGGCCCTGCACTGGGACAGCCTGGTGGGACCCAAAGGCCAGTCTTGGTTGGAGGCAGGCCTGATGGACTCGTCACCACCCTCTTCAGAGCAAGGAGAGCTGCTCTGGTGGGCGTTAAAGGGGTTTGAGAAGTGAAACAGCACGCTTTATGAAAGATAACTCTTCAGAGTTATCGCCCTAAGGGACCCTGCTTCAACCGAGCTTTGGTCAGCTCCTCTGCGACCGAAGCACCCACAAGAACAATTAAAGGAGGGAAAGTTCATCTGGCTCACGGACTCAGGTCTGAGTTCAGGGATGGCCAGTCCACCGCTCTGTGTCAGGTGTGGCTGCACATCATGGTGGAGGGGAAGGGGCCACAGGGCAGAAGTGACTGGCTGCAGCCATGCCCCACCTGCCTGGTTACCACCCAGTCAGTCCAGCCACACTGGGGCGACTACGGCTCTGGGTCCAGGCACCTCTGAAGATCCCTGCGTGGACCCAGCAGCTTTAGGGCACATCACAGCCAAGGCTCAGACTGTAAGGCCTGGCAGGCTTCAAGCTTCAGGTGAGGGTTTTCCTGTGTTGGGAGGGAATGGGCCAGAAATGGAGGTCTGGGGAGCAGGCGAAGGGCTCAAGGAGCAGCAGGTAGATAAGGCATCTGCTGACCAGAGGGTCTCAGGCGCTTCAGGTTGCTCCGAGTTCCAGGCTCAGGGGCAGGAGAGGAACTGAACCAGTTTGCTCAAAAGGCATTTTGTCTCATTGGTCACTGAAGAGGCAAAGGAATGGAGGCCAGAGGGTCTGGGTAGACCGCTGTCTGTGCACCCTGCCCTCCCTCCCCCTCAAAGCTCCAGCTGGTAACCTGATGCCAGTCTGGAAGGTGGTGGACCATGTGTCCCTGGTACCAGGGCTGGGGCAGCTTCCCTTCCCCAGAGAGCAGGGCCTGGGGTCGGTCCTGGACTCCCAGTGCACTCCGAGCTGCCTGCCAGGCACCCCTCCAGATGAGGCAGCATCAGAAAGCACGCTGCCACCCTGCCTGCCCTCAGTGAGCCCAGCAAGCCCCTTGTTCTGCCCACGGAGTCCAGCTGGACAGAAAGCCCAGTGGCCACTAGGACCACCTTGGCAGGAGAGGCATCAGAAGCGTGTGACTACATGTGAATGGGGCAGGAGACGCCCCCACCTCTGCCCGGCGGGGGGCCTCACTGCAGTGAAGGTGTCCTGACGCAAACCCACCTGGGGGAGCTGGGCCTGCCCCCCACAGGGCGCGGCTGCAATGGCAGCTGGTGGAGAGATGGCCGCGCTGGCCCGGCATCGGGGCCTGCTCCAGCTCCCACCACCCCGTGTGCTCCGCACTGGGTCCGCAGAGCAGGGAGGGGTGGCAGGGAGCCGCGAGCAGGATGCTGCCGGCGGGCCTGTCCTGTGCCCCAGCCTCGGGTCATCGAGCTCCCAAGCCCTGGTGTGCCTGCGTGAGCCGCAGGGGTCCTGGCCGGCAGTGGCCCAGGTGGCAGGCCTGCAGTGAGGAGGGCCCCCGCCTGGGGAGCTGGCCCAAGCCCACACGGGCCTGGGTGGTCAGCAGGCATGGGGCTGGGGGTGGGGAGTGGGACTAGGTCTGGTTGAGAGCATGGACTATTGACCTCCAGCCAGTGGGAGACTCAGGAACTTCCCTGCCCCCAGGACTAGGGAGGGGGACGGTGACACCAGCCTTCTGGGGTCCTCCTGGTCTTGAACAGGACCTTCCAGCCCCCTAAATGGGTATCTCTTGGGCTCTGAAGAGTCTGTCAGCCTCTGCCTGCCTCCACCTGCAGGGATGGTGACAGTGGAGAGCCACCTCAGCCTCCTGTCGTGGGGTGCACAGGTAGGGAAGAGCCCCACAGGATCCCACGCTGGGCCTGCCCTTGCCCTAGCAAGTGTTCCAAGTGTGCTCCCCGAGGTCTGACTGGGCGGCCAGGAGGGGCTGCCCTCTAGCTCCTAGGCCAGAACCCGGGGGCCCCACTGGTCACTCCTGAGAAGGTGAACTGACCCTGTGGCAGGTAGATGGGGTGATGGATGATGTTGCCCCTCCCTAGGGGAGAAAATGGGCCCCCAGAAGTCCCTTCACCTGCCCAGGGAGACAGGAACTCAGAGACAGGATTGGATCCTGTGTACTAGATGCAGAACACAGGGTGGAGCCCAAACTCTGGCTCTGGGAGACCTTGGCCCGGAAGAGGTGCCTGCCCTGTACCCTGCAGGCCCGCCCCGCCTCCGGCCCACCTCTTTCTGAGCCTGGCCTCAGCACCCACCTTAAGGCCCAAGTCCGTCTGGTCCTGTCCCCAGGGAACAGGCAAATCCTACCCCCAGAAGCATCTTGGACTCTGTCCAAGGCTTCATCCTCCTGCCAAACCTAAATCCTGACTGGTGTGTGCCTGGCCATGCCAAGCAGGCCAAGTCCCGCCCTGCTCGCTTCCTGGGGTCCAGTCCCAACAAGACCCAGTCCTTTCCCTTGAAGCAGAGAATGACTAAACTGCAGGTGGGAACTCAACTGCATGATTAAAGTCAGCCACTTCAAACAGTGCCCTGAGCGAACAGGTCCCTCACAAACTAGTCTCTACCCGCTCACTAGCGAGCAGATTCTCTGGGTCAAAGAGGGTGATGGAAGGTTCCAGAAGTCCCTTCTCCCTTGCTGACAGCTGCAAGGCTGGGAGGAGAGCGGGCACATGGCCCCAGTTCTCACCCCAGGGAGACTTGACCCTCTTAGTGAGAGCCCAGCCCACACCACCCTCCAAGCCCTCTGCAAGAAGCCTGGCAGCCCGAGGCCACCCTGTCCTCAGTAGGAAGCTCCAGTTAGTCCCACCAGCTTCTCGGAATCCCTTAATCCCCCGAAAGCTCCTGACTCAGGTCGGGGAGAGGTTGGGGCAAGCTCAGGGCGAGGTCACAGTGGCTGGGTGGCCGGGACATGGGCTCTGGCCCTCTGGGTCTCAAAGAGGCCTTGCCAGGTCCTCCTGGGCACAGTGCACACGGGCAGCTGCCTTTGCTTGTTGGTGACATTTCCTAACACTTCAGGGGGCTTGCCCTTCGGGGCAAGAGTTCAAGGGAGCCCTGGGGTTACTGTCCCCCGCGCCTTCCTGTTGTGATATTATCCTGCCAGTCCCCGTCACGGGACCGCCTGAGCTGGCTCTCCAAGGCACCCTGCCAGAGTGGAGACCCACGCCGCCTCTTCCATGACAACTGCTCCTGCTTCATTCCTATGTTGGGCTCAGCCCTGGGAGCTGGGCCGTGGAAGATGAACGGTCAGGGGAAGAGCGCAGTCAAGGCTGGAGGTGGGCATGCCCTGCTCCCTGCAGGCCCTGCCCTGCACAGATGCCTGCTGAGCTCCGTGGTAGGATGGACTTGCTCACTGGGCCCTCTGTAAGAACAGCTGGGAAGCCGGGCTGGTGATGCACACCAGCCGTCACAGCAGCTGGGGAGGCTGAGGCAGGAGGAGCCTGAGGATCACAAGTTCAAGGCCAGACTCAGCAAATCAGGAAGACTCTGTCTTAAAATTTAAAAGATAAATGAAAAGGTCTGGGGTGTTGCTCAGCGGTAAAGAAATCCCCTGGTTCAATCCCCACTACAAAAACAAAAAATATTCTAAAGACGAGATTCCCAGACGTCTTTCGACAGGAACCGAAGAATAGGCAGGGCGCTGTCCCCTCGGACCTCAGGATCCTGGGGGTCATTTCCTATGTGGAGTCCCAGCCCACCCTGAGACCTGAGAGGGCAGCTCCACCCCCTACGTCTTTCCTGCGAAGTGGGGGTGGGCAGAGGACCCACCAGGCAGTGCCGGCAAGGGTAGGGAAGTGTCCTCTCCTCGGGAAACCCACCTGTCTGGGGCCCCACTGCCCTCTGGAGCCAGGGGCTTCTGGGCAGCAGAAGCCCGTGGGCAGCTCCGGGGAAACTGCTGCTCCCTTTCCCAGGGCTTGCTGTGAGGCGGCCTGAGGAGAGGCTTGCCGGAAGCTGCTGGAGAGCCCTGTCTTCGTGGGGCAAGCTCCTGGAAGGGACAGTTTCTTTTGCTGGAAGCTGCTGGTGGCAGCCTGAGCAAGAGCCCGGGAAGGAAGGCAGGAGGCCGCCCTCGGGCTGCCGCAGCAGTCTGTCCTCATGCCCCGTTTGGCTCAGGCTCCCGTGCGGGGTGAGTTCCCGGGACCCAGAGACCTTGTGGCTCTGAACCTGAGGTGGGTGCCCAGCATGCCCCTCAGCTGGGAGCTGTGTTCCTGCTGGATGGCGACAGCTCCCACCCCTCCAGGAGCCACTCAGGGAGATAGGCCTGGAGTGGACACTGGGGTACAGCCCAGATGGGTCAGGACCGGGCCTCGCTTCACAGGACCTCCAGAGTCTCGGGCTGAGCTCTCCTGGGGAGGCCATTTGCCACAGCCTGCCATCTGTGGCTGCCCACTTCCAGAGGCAGGTGAACATGCACCACGGGCCCCGGTGCCCCAGACCAGGACGGTTTTGAGAGTTGTCCCAGTCACAACTCCCATGGGATCAGCAGAGGCTCCTGGGTGACCATGTGGTCACTCGAACTCTGCCCAGCACTGCTTTCCTGGTAGTCGAGGCCCCCATAACCTCCACACCTTATCTCCTGCTTCCTGGGGAGGCCTCCAGGCTGGCCTGGCCATTGCAGCAGCTCTTGGAGGAGGGGACTCTGTCCCTCCATCTGCATCAGCTCTGCTCTGTGGCACACCCGGCTCGAGTGAAGCTGGGGAGGACCACAGGGGAAAGGCAGCGTCAGGCCCAGTCCGCACGGGCAGCCCTGCCCTCGGCCGCTCAGGCCAGTCCTCTGTTGCCTTTCTTTAAGTTCTTCTAGAGGAAGCTGTGTCTCGGCCAGCGTGAAGCCACTCAGGGCCCTGACCAGAAACCCCAAGGTTCAACCATGAGCTCTGCCGGTGTGCTGACCCCCTGCTCTGAGTGCGCCCTTGCTGTGGGGCCCTCTGAGAGTGGGGACCTCCTGACCCCCCTCTGGGCTTGTCCAGCTCAGGTCTTCCCATACTTTTCAGAACCCTGCAGGTGGCCAAGAGCCCATCCATTCGCATCCCATGGAGGTCGCTGTGGGGCCTCAGTTCTCCCTCTGCCTTGTGCCCTTGGCTTTAAGGGATGCTCAATGCTGGGGCGGAGGGCATGGGGTGTCGGGTGTGAGCAGAGCTAACTCCACGCCCCCTAGAAAGATCAGGGCACGGGAGCCCCACACGGCCTCTAGTGTGTGCGGCCAAAAGGCAGGGCACAGGTGGGGATGGCACGAAGGGCAATCCTGGACATTCTGAGCTGTCCTGGGTGGGCTGCAGCACTTCCTTTCCAGAGGCCAGAAGCCTAGGATCAATGTGTCCATGGGGCCATGCTGAATGCAGAGACCAGAGTGGACACCCTTCCTGCCCTGGCTCCTGTGGCCCCAGGCCTCCCTCAACTTGCCGCCTGCCTCTCCCGTCTCTGCCGATCCAGGTTACCTCATCCTAACCCATCTGCAAAGACCCTGTTTCCCAATAAGATCACACTTGAGGTCCCAGCAGACCTGCACTCGATGCTCTTTCACCTGGCACGTGACTGAAGTCATGACCCAGGTGAGCTCCTGAGGAACTCCTGCCTGCTGGGCACGTGCTGATTGTCCACCTCCGTGGCAGCTGGCCCTGATCTGGGGCTCCTGCTTACTCAGCGACAGGTCAACCATGTCAGCTGCAGAGAGTAGAGACATCTACCCTGCCTTGCTCTTGAGGCTCAGGGAGACTGATCCCCTGGGGGCCACACCCACAGGCCATGGAGAGGTGGCCAGTGCTGACCAGGCCCACCTCATGTGTACCTGTGGGCACCTGCAGGATTTCCATGGAATGTTCTAGAAGGCCCCAAACAGTAGGAACAGCTGGAAGAGAGCCCCAAACTAGAAGCTCTGCCCGCCACAGGTCCTGTTTCCCTCTCCTACCCCCTTCACTGACCAGACTCTCGGGGTTCTCATCCTTTACACCAGCAGGGCCCTGCCTCTCCCCCTTGGCCTCTGACACCTGCACCTTCTGTTTCCCTTTCTCTGTGGCATTGAAGAGAGAAGAACAGGGCGCCCACTGGGGAGAAGAGTGTGGTGGCAGGGAACGAGGAGGCAGTGGATGTGCCCAGAGGCAGAGCTCTGGGTTTTCTCCCCAGCACCACAAAAAGAAAAGAAAGTCTAAGGAGGCGCTCACCCTCCAGGCACCTGACAGAATCGGCACCCGAGAGAGAGCACCTCCCTGGATTTTTTAAAATAGTTTTAAATGTTGGAATTATTTTAGATCTATGGAAAACTGAAGAGTGCACAGGAAGCTCCTGTATGCACCCACCCTTCGCAGGAAGGAACACTGGTCATGGGGTGAGCCCAGGGGTTCGTGATAGTAATTAAACCCACACTTTGCACAGATCTCTCTGGCTCCTTGTGTGCTGTCCCTATTCCAGAACCCCACACCGGACACCACATCGCCTCAGTCCTGTCTCCTCGCCCGCTAAGATTCCCACCCTGCACCCTGCACCCTGCCTGCACCTTGACTGGCCTGTCTAGCAAGGCAGCCAGTGAGAGTCTGCAGGACGGCCAGCCCCTGCGCTCCTGCTGCTTCGCCTCCTGCCTGTCGGCCAGGCAAGGGGACGCAGAAAGAGGTGGCCCATGCCAGCTGTTCCGAGCCAAGACTTTTGTCCAGAGGTTCGCTGCATCCTGGTGTCACCAGGGGACATAGCCGTCGCCGCTGTCCTTGTGCAAGTGGCTTATCTGAACACTGTGGCCTCAGAGTTCTGTGACAAGGTCTGATACAGACGTTTGTGAGTGTGGGCTCCTCATCATGAACTCCATTTTATCAGAACTTTCCTGCACACGAGGGCATGCTTCCCGGCAGGGATGCCCCACTGAACCCCACCCCAGCACTGCCAAGAGTGACAGGAGTGATTTCTTGGTGCTGATGACTTTTGCAAAACCAAGAGTCTGTCTGGGAAGAGAACAGACTTGGGTGCAGGGCAGGGAGCAGGAAGCCAGGGTTCATGGCCAAAGCCAGGCAGTAGCTGCTCTAGCATCTCAAAATGGCGGCAGAGCAGTTGGTCCAGGTCTGGACCCTGGAAGGTGCTCTCCAGGGTGAGAGGGATGGGCCAGCTAAGGAGGCTTTCCTGCTCTTCCAACAGTGCCTGGCCCCTGCCAGGGCAGCGGAGTGCCTGCTGTGATCCCATGTGGCCTCCAGGAAGGCTCTCTGCCCACCTAGGCCCAGTGCCTTGGAGGGAGCCGGCTGCTCCTGATGGATCTCCCAAGACTCTGCTGGAAGGGGCATCCCAGAGCACTCCAGCTTTGGTGACCAAGAATCGTGGGAACAATGCTTGCTGACCCCTGCCCAGCTGCCCGGGGACCAGAGGCAGTTCATTTCTTTGACTCTGGTTTTTCATAGTCATCTGGCAAACAGAATTGCTGCCAGAACTTGCTCTAGGCCTGCGTGGAGTGGTGCAAGCCACAGTGCACACAGTAGGCCCTCAGGGAGTGCCAGTGGGGGCTCAGGACTTCTCTGGTCCAGCCCGGCTCTGAGAGCAGCCTCCTGCAGGGCCAATCTGTGGGGGTGTTTGCATGGCCATTGGGGTCCTTCACGCAGTGCCAATGAGGCCGGTCTCCAGGGCTGGGGATGTTCCCCCGTGCCACCGGAGTGCCAGAGCAGCTTCCAGGCCCTGGCATTGGAGGAGCGTGCAGGTGCCTGGGCCTGGGGTCCCTGCTGTGGTGCTGCCCTGTCCAGGCCCTGCAGCTTGCTCAGATGCCCTGTGCGGGAGATTCCAGGGGCATCGGGGAGGGAGGCTCAAAAAGAGAGGGGGGCTCTGTCTGTGTCCTGCGGCCTCTGCCAAGACCACTCTTCCTCACGGCTCTTATGGGTTGACCGTGTTCCCCAGAAATGTGCTCCAGTCCTGATCTGGTGCCTGGATTGGACCTTATTTGGAATTGGGGTCTTCGCTGGTGTCATTAGTTAAGACAAGGTCATGCTGGCCTGCAAGAGGCTCCCATCCCGGAATGGGGGTCTTGTAAAAGGACAGGAACTCAGACACAATCCACAGCCTCATGAAGACGGAGGCAGGGCTGAGCGGTGTGGCCACAGACCCAGAACGCGGGAGCCACCAGGAGCTGGGGAGGCAGGGCGGTGCCCAGAGCCTGGGAGGGGTGTGGCTTGCCCACTGTCCTGCAGCTGGTGCCAACACAACGGACCTCCCTGGGTCCTGGAGAAACCACCACCCTCACCACAGTGACCTGGGTGTGGAGCCAGTGCCGGTGCCTTGGTTGTGCCTCCTGAGCCTTCCCAGTCCTGAGCCCTGTCTCTGTGGTGACCACTGCCTACAGGGACACACGCCCTGACTGCTTCCGCGGGGCGCTGTCCACGAGGTCACTGTGGGTGGGAGGTGCAGCCCGGTGCGCTTGCCCGACAGAGTGATGTACGCCTGATGTTGCTGGGGCAGGTTGGGAAACCCAGTGGCCCAGGGACCAGATCTACTGGGCAGATAGAGATGGAGCATGGGGACACTGGGGACGTGCAGACTTTGAGTCAAGGTGTCTTGGCTTTTGTGCTGCTTGGTGCAGGAAAGGATGAGGGTCACATATCCATGGAGCCCACGCTGGAGAGCCATGGCATATTGTGAGCCCATGTGGGCTCAGGGATGGGGGGCAGCACCTGCTGCTCCCCCAGGGATGTGAGAGATGGGCTGGAGGGGCTGTGGGCCAGTCCACACGGGTGTCAATGAGCAGTGGGCACCTCGGAGCCAGCCAGGCCCGTGGAAAGCCCTGTGCCCTGGGTCTGCACAGCCAGGAGTCCCTAGTGGGGCTGTTGGCTCCTGAAGTCGCTGCACCAGTGACCACTTGCAGCCTCTTCACCACAGACCTGTACCTCTCAGGCTGGAGGCCAGAAGCCACAGTCAGGGCCTCAGCAGGGCTGGCAGCCTCTGGAGGCTCCTCCTGTGTCCCCAGGTCCTGGTGGCTGCTGGCCGTCTTTGGTGTCCCCAGCTGGGGGCCACATCACTGCGACACCCACCCTTACTGCCACACAGCCTTCTTGCCTCCCTGTGTCCCTGTGCCCTCTTCTCAGGAGACCAGTCATTGGAGGCAGGTGGGCCTACTCCAGCACAGCCTCTCTTAACCCTTACCCCTGCAGTGACCCTCTTTCCAAACATGGTTGCTCCCGAGGTCCCGGGCCCGTGTGTGGGGCATGCTGCTGTGCCCTCACGTGGGCACAGCCCAGTGTCTGTGGCCAGCAGGGCCTGAGCAGATGTCCCCAGGCCTGAGTCACAAGTGCTCTAGGAAATGCCAGGTCGTCTCCAGCCCTGCCAAGCTCTGTGGGAGTCCAGCCTCGACGGGACAGGCCTCACGCCCCTGAGACTCTCTAGCTGAGGCATTGCCAGTGGGGCCAGAACTCTGCCCCCGGAGTAGTGAGCGTGGGGCACATGGTCTCGCTGATCTGGGAGGCGTCTGCAGCGGCTCCTGCGTCTCTAGGGAATGGACAACTTGAGATGCGTCCCGTTGGGACTGGAGGTTCTCTGACTGTGCCCGTGGTTTCTTCCCTGTGGCCCTGGCCTCCACTGGGTTGAGGACAGCTGAGAGGCTGCAGGTGCTTCTGCCGGTCAGGATCTTCCCAGACCCCCAGGACTGAGGACAGGGCTGGGCAAGTGCAGAGGTCCGGGGTTTTCACACCCGTGCGGGGGCTTCCCTCCTCCTGGGCGTGCGCTCCTGGTCTTCCAGGGCCAGCGTGATGTGGCCAGCCACGGCCTTGTTGTGGCTGCCCTTGGGTTCGGCCTCACCTGGCTCACCTGGCTCAGCCCAGGCCACGAGCCCCCTCGGCCCCCCCACGCCCGTTTCCTTTTTTTTTTTTTTATGATTTTAAAGGAGCTTTTTAAAATTGAGAGGTAATTCACAGAACACAAAATCAGCCATTTTAAACTGAACAACTCAGTGGCATTTACTACAGTCACAGCGTGTGAAACCATCACCTCGGTTCATTCCTAGAACATTCTCAGCACTCCAAAAGGAGACACGTCCCCTCTGGTAGCCTCTCCCGTGCCCCCAGCCCAGTGATAGCAATCTACTTTCTGTCTCTGAATCTGCCTCTTGTGCACAGTTCCCGGGGGAGGGCTTGGGGTGGATGTCGGAGTCTGGATGGTCACGGAGCCCCCTGCCTCGGGTCCCGGGCTGGGCAGGACCGCCTTCGGTGGCTGGCCCTCGCTGTTTCCGCCTTTCCTGTGTGTGAGGCTGCTCTGGGCAACCATGCCCGGGTCTGTCCGTACCTGTTTTCTGTTCTGTGGGTCACGAGCCTGGGGGCAGAACTGCTGGGCCTCCTGGCTGTCCTGGGAGGTCCTTCAGCCCAGCTTACCTCAGCTGCTTCGTCCAGATTCCCCTGGCTCCTTGCTCAGAGAGGAGGAAGTACCTGGTTCACACCTGGACAGTCTGCTTTAACTGGGGAGGCAGGAGGCAGGGAGGCAGGGAGGCAGGGAGGCTGGGAGGTTGGGGGCTAGGGTGCCCTGGATTCCATTCCCAGCACCATGGGCCGTGGGGAGTCAAGAGACATGGCAGAGGGTGGGGTCCTGCGCATGAGGGTCCTCAGCAGGTGGGCACACCTCTGCCTGTCACCACTGCTGCACAGAAGGGCACGGGAGCCTAGGCACTCACTTCTCCTGCTTCGTGAGCTGCCCCTTTCCCACAGGACCCCAAGACATGGAATAAGGTGGTGGGCGCTCCTGAGGGTTTTTTCCAGAATACTCTGCCCAACATCTTCCGTGGCTTTTCTGGGGGTCAGTGTGAGGACAAGGGTCGTCATTTCCAGCTGTCGAACTTTATTGTTCTCCTCTCATTCCTGCTACAGGGGTCGAAGAGGAACAAGTGGTCACAGGAGGGTGGCAGAGGAGCCCCCGACTCAGGGACTGCCCACGGCCCATGGTCATCGGATCAACAGATCCCAGCATCCAGCATCGCCGCTGCTACCACTACCCCTCCCCCGCCACCCGTGTCACTCAGAGCGTCCTCAGGCCACCGAGGAGCTGAGACCCAGATCTGTCCCGGCCCAGCTCTGCTGCTGTGAGAAGCCCCAGGGTCCTCTCATGCCTGACCCTCAGGGACACCTTTTCTGTGTGAGTGTGCACCTGGGCAACCGGCCCCCCTGCTCACCTGGACCAGGTATATCTGTTTCCTTTTGTCACCTTGACCACAGACTAAGTGTCCTAGAACACACAGTGATTCTCTTACAGCTCCAGGGGTCAGATTCCCAAACCTGGTCTGATTGGTGCAAAGTCAAGGTGTGGGCAGGGCTGGCTCTCATCTCCAGGGAGAAGCCCTCGTCCCCACCTTCACAGCCAGCACGGTGGCCCTTGCCCTCTCAATCGATGGCACACAAGGCAGTCCAGGGGCATCTCCTGTTTCAAGAGCCCTGACTTAATTGCACCAGCTGAGTCCCTGTGGCCCTGTAAGGTCACAGTCACAGGTTCCTCCTGGGGGACCAGAGTGTGGAGACCTGGGTGTGCCCTGCCTCTGCCTCTGCCTCCATCTCCCCAGGGGCCAGACTCCCTGATAGGGCTCCCCGCATCCCCGCCTGCTCACCACCCTGCAGCAGCCCGGGTACTTAGAATAATCCAGACCCCTCCCCAGCCCACCCCCCGGGTAACGCGCCCCCTCATGTCACAACATCCACGGCTGCCCACGGCCACCCCTGGTGGGGCCTGTCACCTAGAGGAGACTGTTTCTGTCAGCTGGCTCCTCAGGCCTCGGCCATCCACCTGAACCATCCTGCCAGAGCAGTAGCCTCCTGGTGCCCGTGATGCAGGGCAGCAGCAGACGTTGGAGGCAGCCCTGGCGGCAGGGCCTAGCGGACCTTGGAGGCAGCCCTGATGGCAGGGCCTAGTGAGTTAAAGTCGGCCCTGCCGCCTCTGGGCGAGGCTCACTGTCCAGTGGCCAACAGGCAGCTATTCAGACACAGAGTGCTTGGGCGCAGCGCGGAGAACAGAAGCGGCTGTGTGCTGGGTCCAGGCGAGTCCTCGGCAGCAGTCCTCAGAGTGCTCATTATGAGCTTCGCCGGACCAAGCTTCCTGACCGGGAGGCAGGGCAGGCACAGGGCAACGCTGGCCTTCTCCCCCGGCGGCCTAGAGTCTCGCTTATCTAACCCGCCCTACCAAGTCGGAGTTTGGCCTTGGCGGTCAGCAGCAGAGAACAACATTCACTGGCCCAGTGCCAGCGTGGGGCTGAGCCTCGTGGGCGCCCTGGACGAGGGATCTCTGAGCCTTGATGGCAGGACACAGGCTGCTCCTTTCTGGGAGCAGGGCCTCGGGAAGCCAGTGAGGTCCAGGCGGCAGAGACACCGGCAGCCATGAGGCCCGCCAGGCCCCAGCATGCCTGTCACCTCTGATCAGGGTGGGCAGGAAGTTCACAGGGCTCTGGCGTGGCCGCTAATTACAGCAAAACATGGTTAATTATCTCTGGAGAATGTGATCATGGCATCATTTAACCCAGGGCTAAAAGGTGTGTCCACTAGCTAGGTGGATGGAAAGCCAGCGAAGCGTGCGTCTTACGTGTAAGAAGAAAAGACTGTCGAGTTTATTTTCATTTGCTCCTGTCAGGAGCACCTCCCCAGAGACCGTGGAGACCTGAACAGTGCACCGCAGAGGAGGAAAGGGTCTGCCTGGATTGGGAACCGCGTCTGCGGTCTGCAGTGGGGCCTGCGGAGGCCTGGAGAGGACCTGGGGGTGGGCACCATTGAGAGCCCCCGCCCCTGCACCCCAGTGCTCAGGCAGGGGCATCTGGAGCAGGGCACCCGTGTCCCGGTGAGCTTGCCTGCACTGCCTCTTGCACACCCCTGGCCCAGGGACCCTGCAGGTTGCTGGCACCTTGTGCACCCAGAGCAGCTCCCTCCACTCTGGCACCAACACTAGGACTCCAGCTCTGGACACATCCTGTTCCCCACTTCTGGCCTTGCTCGTTAAAGCCCTCAGAATCCTCTACGTGAATTCCCAGGAGCAAAACAGCCGGAGGGACCCAGGAGCAGCCAGGACGCATTCCGGTGGATCAGCGACTCCCGGCCTGACGGGACAAGCCTGAGAAGCTGCTCCCCTCCCTCCTGACTTCCATGTCGTCCTTTGTTCCTTTTGCCATTTTTTTCAATAGTTGGCCAAAGGTGGCAGGTGGTGCCCACATAGCCTGTGCGCATCCTGGGCTGGAAATCAGAGCTGTCAAAGGCAGAGCCGTGGCTGTCACAGCAATACCTCCCTCAAGCGAAGATCATCTAACTTCTGACATTGCACTTCGGGCCAAAGACACACCGTCGTTTTTTTGTTTTGTTTTGTTTTTTTAAACCGGGGATTGAACCCATGGGCACTTAACCACTGAGCCACATCCACAACCCTTTTTGTATTTTATTTTGAGACAGGGTCTCACTGAGTTGCTTAGGGCCTCACTAAGTTGCTGAGGCTGGCTTTGAACTCTCGATCCTCCTGCCTCAGCCTCCCAAACCGCTGGGATTACAGGCGTGCACCATCGTGCCTGGCTCACTGACCATTTCTTAATGAAAACGACAAAGCGTTGCCCTCACCATGGAGCCTTCCCACAACTGGACAAATCCTGTGGAAGGACCCAGGTGACCCCGGGAAAGGCAGATGTGACGGCCAGTTTACTGAGGAGAGTGGGAGGTGACTGGATCAGGGCCACCCACAGACCCTGTGCAGTGAAGCAGTGGGGGCCTGCTCCTGGCTACACCCGGCTTTGGAGTAGAACCTGGGATGGACAGAGTTGCCGTGACTGCAGGAGGGCCACTGGTTCTCTGTGAACTCATGTGCACCTCCCGACCCTCCAAGGCCCGGCCCACCTCCTCCTGCCTCACACCTGCAGAGCTAAGCCCCCTCGCTCTTGTCCTTCACGTGTCCACTTACATTTTAGGACCAGCTTGCCTGCCCATATGCATGCGCGCACGCGCACACACACACACACAAACTGAGGTTCTGCAGAAAATGGCACTAACTCCAGAGATAATGTGGAGATAATTGGCACCTATTTATACTGAGTCTCCCCTTGATAATCCAGAGGTGTCCTTCCTTTTATTTATGACTCCTTACATTTCTCTGGATACATTGTGGTTTTCAGTAGAGAAGTACTGCATGTCTCTTGTTCAATTTAGTCTTAGGTCTTTGTTGTTTTTTGCTTCTCTTATAAATGGTGACTTTTTTTCTATTTTTGCAGTACTGGGGATGGAACCCAGGGCCTTGTGCATGCTAGGCAAGCAACCTACCACTGAGCCACATCCCTACCCTTGATGGTAACTTTTACGATCATACTTTCTACTAGTTCATTGCTGGTACATAACCAGAATTTTAATGTTGATCTTGTATCCAGAAACTCAGCTAAAGTTACTAATTAATTCTGTTAGATTATCAGTCAGTGATTTGGACTTTCTATATTACGTTGTGTTTGAATAGCACCAGTTTAATTTCTGTTTCCTAAACCTTATGCCCTTATTTCTTTTTCCTGCCTTGTTGCTGTGGTTAATTCCTCTATGATGTTAATTGACATGGCAATAAGGGAGATACAGAAGGGCCCAAGCAGCCAGGGCCAGATGGCAAATCAGGAGGTCAGGGACAGGGCCAGAAAAGGAGCACAGAGGGGGTCTTCTAAGGAGGGCAACCTCTTGCTTGAGGAAAATGCTCCTGGACATAGGTGGGGACCCAATCAGACAGATACTTCTGGCCTCATGCTCCTAAGCAGGGGATGCAATAGAAAAACTAAGACAGATGTGTGGACAGAGGGAGCACCAATCAATAATAGTGAGGAGAGTGTGGATGGGCAGGAGATAAGGAGAGGAGGAACTTCCAGAGACCATAAAAAGAACAAGTCAAGACTCCCATATTTCCAGCTCTGGGCCCATCTCTCTGGAGAAGTCTGTCTCTGTTGCTTTTGCCATAAGCCTGCTCCTTGCTTGCGGTCTCTGTGTCCTGTTCTTTGATTCTTTGCTGAATGGTGAAAATGAACCCAGCAGCCCTAGATGGTAACAGCGAGAGAGGACACTATAGCTTCACATCCTGGTTCTTACCCCTCCCCACCAACGAGCTCATGAAGGATTCTTGGGAGATGACCATGGCAGCATATTCCAAAACCCCACACAAAAACAGAGTAAGAGCCGCTGGCAACATAAAGACCCTGGGTATGTGTGGACAGTGGATTTCCCAGAGACGACATGACAGGTGATAGCCCAAGAGATTAAAGGCTGACACAGATGTAAGAACCTGACCTCTTCCATTAATTCAGACCCAAGGAGATTTGCAGAAACAAAACAAGCCACTGTCCTCACTAAATGTTGTGTTTTAAGAAATATAATTCCTTTTCACTTAGAAACAAGTCATTTATGTTAACATGCAGTGGGAGCACTGTGGCAGAAGGGCTTCTGCTGCAGCTGTTGGGGTCCTGGAGACCCTGCGTGTGCACACGGCCTCCAGGACACACTGGGAGCGTATCAGAATCTTCGAGGGAAAGGACAATGGAGACAAATGGAGGAAAGAGTTTAGGCCAAAGTGAGGGAGAATTTTGGACCAAGAGACCTCAGACCAGGCTAATGTCACACACAAACAGCAGAAGGGGACCAGCAAAATGAGAAAAGCTGTCTGCAGCAAGCCTGCTCCAAAACCACGGCCACCACACTCTCATGGAAACAGGAAAGCACCAGTCCCGTTCACTCCAGGGCACTACGAGGAGGCTGGCTGTGGCTCAGTGGTGAGCGTTCGCCTAGCATGCATGAAGCCCTGGGCTCGATCCTCAGCACCACATAAAAAAAATAAATCAATAAAAAAGAAAAAGAAAAAGACAGGAAGTGAGAATAAGGAGCAGAATGACCCCACGGTCTGTGGAGCACTCCAGGAGGACGTGGCCACATGCACAGACCAAAATGGCGTCCTGCTGTTTGAAAAGCTAAAATCACACACACACACACACACCATGAAAAGACCCCAAGTAAAATCCAGAAGTGAGGTGACAGACTCAAGATCTGATTAGAAATGTAAAGAAACTATTTCATCAGCAAAGATTCACCTAGAAGAAGAAGAAGAGTAACTTGACACGATTAATAGCATTTGAGAGAAACAAGATGATGAGGAGAGTTTTGAGTTTCAAAACTCAAAAACAATCAAAAAACCCAAAGGAAGCCATGCAAGGGTGTGAGAGAAAGTGAGGAATACCGAGGTCAGCCAGAGGAACCCGGCGTCCAGACACGAGGAGGCCGAGGGAATGGCCAGGGCAGGGGAGCCCAGGACTTCGGCCACCAGGGCCTAGACAGGGCTAGGAAGATCGATCCCTGGGCGTCCGGGCCAAATCGCAGACTCAGGAGGGAGGAGATGGGACTGGGTGGACTTCCTGGGGGCAGCCCTTCCCGGCAGGGGCAATGGACTGGGGATGACAGAGGCTCAAGAGAAGCGCGTCTGGGCCGTGTCCCTATGCCACAGAACCGACCCCCAACCACGAAGAGGGCAGAGGAAACACCGAGGAGGGCGAGAACCCTGTCCCCACCTCCTTCTGAGGACCTGCGGGAGAAGGGCTTCCACCGCCGGCAGGACCAGGAGGACACGGACGCAGGATGGCTCCTGAGCTCCAGACAGGTGGGCGTTGAAGTACTAGTGGGAAAGAAGAGATGTTGTAAAGTGCAGCGGCCGCGTGGCGTGACGACGTAGGTGTCACGCAGATGCAGCAGGAGACCGGGGGCACCTCCTGAAAGCTGCGTGACTTTGTCAGCGGTCACACTCAGTGGTGGCATTAATATGCTCTCCCGAGACAAGGGTCTGAGAACCAGAGTACAGCTAATGAGCAACGAAGGGAGTCGCTCTCTCGCCCTCCTGTCCTTGAGACTCAGGACTCTGTGCAACATGAAGGGGTCAGAGGAGGATTCCAGGCTGCTGTCTTGAGATACCGCTTCCCACTGCCAGGGCCTGGAAAATGCTGGATCCCAGGTCTGGGCAGGAAGGTCATGGTGCGCCTACAGCTGGGAGCCACGAGGACCATGAGGGCCGCTCAACAGGCCCCGGGCGATAGCCTGGGGAGGGTCTCGCTGTCCCAAGAGGGGGGAGTTCAGCCCCAACGATGCTGAGAGCTGTGACAAATCCGAAGCCCCTAGATCTGTGTGGACCCAAGAGTCCACCATGGCATTTAACAAACAAACTCATCTCTCACACTGCGAGGGTGATTCGGGTGAGTCTTTCTCTTGAAGATGAGGTGAATTAAAGCAAGTATTGATCGCGTCTTTGCTGCGAGACGTGCACCACTGTGATCAAACAGCAGCTGTGGGAGAAGTCCTCTTTCCAAGATCGTGGATCATTCCAACTCTTTGATGAAAACAAAGGGGGCAATTAGCTTTGCAGCCCCAATGGCTCCCGACATCACAAAAGGAGGTGCCAGCAGACGCCTGTGTCCAACACAGAGCAGGTGCCGCTGGGAGCTCACGGGTGGCCGCACGTCACGCCAGCCTGCACCGTGAGCGCGTGCCCAGCCAGTCCAGGCGTGGGAAACTCCTCAGCTTGAGCTGTGTGGCCCCCTCAAAGACAGATTGCAAAGGAAGGACAGACTGACGAGGAGCACAGAGGTGAGGACGCTGATGCCACCCCAGGCCGCCGTGCAGCAACCTCTCGGCAGCATCCAGGGCCACACCCAGATCAGAGCCTTGGTCAGCACGTGCAGGGAGCGGGGGCCAGACAGTTGTCAGAACCGCCACAAGAGGAGGGTTGGGCTGGAAAGGAGGCCTGTGGGGGTTCTCCTGGATGGCAAAGGCTATTTCTCGACCCCTGGTGTGCCGGGTGCAGGGATCCAGTATCTACTCTTGCTCTGCGTGGCTCTCTGAATCTGTTTTACCTTCAGGATATAAAGGTAGCAGGGCAGGATGTCCGTGCTGAACTGCCCTCCCGTCGTTCCTGCCTCTCAGAACCCAGCCCCTCAGAAGTGAGTGCACCTGTGGCGAGGCCTTTCAAGAGGTTACTGAGGTAAGATGAGGATGTCAGGGTGGCCCAAGTTCAATCTGACTGCTGTCCTCAAAGAGGAGGGATGGGGACAGGCCGAGACACCAGGGACGCCTGTGCGCACAAGGGACAACCATGGAGGTGCTGCGGATGGCCAAGGAGCCTCAGGGAAGACCAACCTTGGTGCCCCCTTGACCTTGAATGTCCAGCCTCTAGGGCTGTGAGAAAATCACGGTCCTTGTTGGAGCTGCCCAGCTGTAGTCTGGCAGTCTGAGCAAAGAATAGGGGAGGCAGAGTCCCAGCCCCAAGCTGGCCACAGGGTCATCCTGCAGTGGGGACTGCAGAGTAGGGGCCGAGGGCAGGGAGCAAGAGCCCAGACGCTTGCCACTCGGGACAGGAGCGACCCAGGATAGCCAAGTCACACAGGGCTTGCTCATGTCTTTTAATAGACTTTTTTTTTTTAGAGCAGTTTTAGGGCCATGGCAAAATCGAGCCGTAAGTAGTTTCCACACACCCTGCCCCGTGCACACAGCCCTCTCCATGGACATCCACACCAGAATTCATCCTGATCCATGGGCCTACATGGACATATCATGGTCACTCAGAGCCCTTAGCTGCTTTTAAGAACCAGTCTGTCCTCCCTCCAGGTTGGTGTTGAGTTCCTGACTCCACAGCCGACCTTGGGAAGGTGTACGTTCTAGTCTCCTGGTCCAAAGTTCTGGGACATGAGGACAGGTGCAACCATGGAAGGAAGAGGAAGGCTGAGGCGGAGCTGCAGAGCCCTCCATGAGCTGGCGAGGGTGGGAGGCCAAGGGCTGGAGCCTGCAGGGGCTGGGCGACGCGAAGGGCAGAGCCCCTTTCCTGGGCCACACTGGGTGTGGTTGTGCTCAGATGCCTGGCGAAGAGACGGCCGTTGGCTGGTCCGACCCAGCAGCCTGAGCAAGATGTCTGGGGGCTGGCAGGAGGCCGTGGACCCCTGCCATGGCCCCACTGCCCGAGGCTCAGCAGTGCTTAGCTCTTTGTGCTTGGTTCCCTGAGTTTGCAGAATGCAGCCGGCGTTCTGCAAACCCAGCATGTCTGGGAGAGAGTAAGGGGAACAACGCCCGGCCGCCTGGCCGGTGTGGGTTGTCTGGGTGGCAGGAGAGCAGCAGAGGAGCCTTCTTCTTTGCAGCTGCAGAGGCACCTGAGAGGCCACTGAGCAGGAGGCTCAGGTGCAGCTCCAGCCTTCACACCAGGGGCAGCTGAAGGGTGGGAGTGGGGGCACAGGACAGTCTGAAAAGAGAGCCCTGTCTAACTGTGGCTAACTGTCTGCTGCTTGGGCCTGGGGGGGACAGAACAAGGGTCTCCTGGAAAACAGCAACATCCACACGAGGTCTGGAGTTGGGCTGGTAGCAATGTCCCAGTGTTGTGGTCTTGGTCGTGACCAGTGTATGGGGTCATAGAAGGTGAGCCCAGAAGAACTCTCAGGACTATCTGCTACTTGTCTCAAACCTAAAGTTATTCTAAAAGAAAAGACACTATCAAAAACGCAAACAGGGCTGGGATGATGCTCAGTGGCAGAGCACTTGCCTCGCACATGTGAGGCACTGGGTTGGATCCTCAACACCACATAAAAATAAATAAATAAAATAAAGGTATGTGTCCGTTTACAACAACAACAAAAAAGAAAAGCAAAAGCAAAAACAAAACACACGCACATACAAACAAAATGAGCGGCAGCAAGAGCTGTGGGAGGCTGACCCCGGGAGTGGGGGCAGCCGTGTGGGGGCTGCAGAGCGAGCGGGAGCGCTGCGAGAGAGGACGCGCAGCTCTCTTGGCCGGCCAGAGGTCAGCCAGCGCCTTCTCTTTCATGTGCCTCCATGACGAAGATGATCCCAGTGAAGATTAGGATCATGATCAAACAGACAGCGCCGCCCGGGGCCCTTGGCAGTTGCCGGCTCACCTGGGTCCTCACCGCTTCCTTTGGTCTTCAGGACAGATGAGCAAACAGTGATTCACTGGTCTCCATGGACACCTAAGTGATACTGGGGACTCTGGATGGCCGTTGCCCTGGCTTCAGATTGGTCCCCTCCTCCCAGGACTCCTTCTGGGTGGTAAAAGTCAGGCAGGTGCCCCTGGCTCCCAGGGTTCCAGTTGTGTCCAGTGCTGGGCTGGCTGCGGCCCCACCTCACACAGCCTGTCCAGCAAGTGTCCCAGGCAGGGATGAACCTCAGGCTGCCCTGTGCATAAGTGAGAAACTGGCAACATTGCTTCCTCCTCAATCAATTCTGTAAAACGGTCACTAAATCTGCACCAAAGCCCTTCTTAAAACACATGGAACAGAATGCAGCTCCTGAACATGTCAGTCTGGGAGGAAGGCGCAGACACAGAAAAGCTGCTTTTCAGAGCCATCTCCCACCCCGGCTTCCTGGTTGGACTGGCCAGCACAGTTGCACAGAGGCCAGCCTGTCTGCAACAGCCACAGCAGGTCTCACAGCTGTGACAAGACAGGGTGCTGAGGCTTCTGTAGCTGTCAAACACTTAGCACGGGCTCAGTCCTGCTGGTCCCAGGTCCTTCCTGGGCTTGAGCAGATGATGCAATGTTTGCATCCTGTTTTGGCACAGCCCCAGGGCTCTTTTGTGTTGATGGGCTGACCTCTGGTGGCCAACCTGGACATTGCCAGGCTCAGAGCTTCTAACCAACTTGTAGGCTATGTTGCATCAGCCAAGGAGCCACAAGGGAGTCTGAGATCTGCTCTGCTCCCAGGGCCCAACAGGCCTCAGTTTTGTGGGTGTGGGTGGGTCAAGGGACTTCAATAAGTCTACCTCAGAGGCTCAGCTGCTCAGCACTGCGGGGACTGTCTGACTGACCGCCTGCAACTGGCTCCAGGCCAATGGGAGCTAGTGGCCAGGAAGAACCCTCCCAGGAGGCTCTGCCACTATTTCTGAACAGGGTCTGTGCTGACCCCTGGTGCTTCAGCCCTCTCTGCGCCCATCTTCGGTCCACAAAAGGGTCAGTCCTCTCTGTGCAAAGGCCCAAAATGCCTGGGATTCAGGCCAAAGTGTCTGACACTAAGAGAAAACAAAACACCCCTCTTGCCTTTGAAAAACGTTATCACCACTGAAGTGTGACAGAGCTCTCTGGCAGCTTCTCTGGAGACACTGGCAGGGTTGGCTCAGGGGTCAGAAATGGGGGCAGACAGGGGCAGGGTAAGGATGCTCAGCTCACGTGTTACCTATGACCTGGCTTTCTGGCTTCTCCTCTGCTGTCTCTCTGTATGTCTCTCCATCTCTCATTATTTTTTTATTTTAAAATATATTTTTAAATTGTAGATGGACACAATAACATTATTTTTTTATGTGGTGCTGAGGATGGAACCCAGTGCCTCACATGGGCTAGGCAAGGGCTCCACCATTGAGACACAACTCCACCCCCAATTCTATTATCATAAAACATATACTAATTTGACATGTCACATGTGCCTCTAGGCAAAGTGGGTTGCTGAGGAGTGGCGTGAGTCACCACCTGGTGGCAAGCCCTAGCACTGCGGTTCCTGGTTCTGGATGGGGTGGCCAGGAGGCATCACATGGAGTCAAGGTTCCTAAGCCAGGAAAACAATGATTTTAACGTTCTTTAACATCATGCAGACAACAGTCGGTCAGTGAGCGGGCTGCAAGGAAACCATGACCCTAGCGTGCTCCCCGCGTGATCGCAGGCTCACATCTGCTTCAGGCGTGTGCCTCCTGAACCCACCCACACAGCCTGTCTCCCCCTTCCCGCAGCAGTGATCAGAGGTGCCCCCTGAGAAAATGCTGAACACAGGCGGGGCAAACTGCTAATGCTTGGCGTGATTTTAAAGAGGTCAGAGTACTGGACCCAACAGTGTTAGATGTAGATGGTGCTGACAGTGAGTTGGGTTTAAAAAGAAAACAATGTTTTTTCGGTATTGGGGATGGAATTCAGAGTCACTTTACCTCTGAGCTATACTCCCAGCCCTTTTTATTTTTAAGACAGGGTCTTACTAAGTACACAGGCTGGACTGGATCTTGTGATCCTCCTGCCTCAGTCTCCTGAATTGCTGGAATGACAGGCGTGGCGTGGTGGCCACACCCACCACAGTTTCTAAAATCCCTCTAACAGCCCTGTTTTGAGCACTTGGTGCTTTCATTCTGCTCAACCCAGGAGCCAGCTCAGCTTTCCAGCCCAGTGATCCCTTAGCCAGCGACCTGTGCACAGTGCTCACTGCAGCAGTCTTTAAATACCACTGTCTGCCTGTGAACGTAGATGCCCGGAAAACTCTCCGTTCTCAGAAAGAGCTCTTCTCTGGATGTTTAGCCACAGGCTCCGATGGAGGTCCATCTGGAGGGGCCAGGTGTTGCCTTCACGGAAGCTGAAACCTCCGCTCTGGGCATGGAGCTAACCACATCCTCTTAGTTTTGGCTGAGTTAGTGAATGATGCAACCCGTGGAGAACAGGTGAAATGCAGCGAGGGCCGCCCCTCCGCCAGATTCTGGGGTGGGCAGCTGTAGAAGGCATGGCAGTTTCATACCAGGAAACCAGATCGAAGATTTGGCAACACGTTGCCCAGTGTTTCATAGACAAACCTGAAACAGATCGCTGGCATCTGATTTCCAAGTAACCCAAGATGTTCCCTTTAATGGCACTTCCCTGATGGCACACGGACCTACTCCAGAAATGACTCAGAATTCCTCTTCCACCCCATTCTTCCTCCTGCCTTGTCTCACTTGCCTTTGTGTCCCCGGGACAAGACTTTTGCCCAGTTTGTTAAATGTAAATAAATCATTGATAAATGGAGAATGAAGAAAGTCCCCAAATGGCTCATGAAAGGATGCAGAGAGTATTAGCTGGCATGGTCGGAGGAAGGGAACATATTAGTTGGTCAAATGTCTGACTCATCCTGTATGGTGGATCACCCATTTCCAAAGACTAAGAGCCATACGTGTTCGATATCAAAACTTAGGTGAGATACAAATGAAGAATCAAAGGGTTGTGACAGGCACACAGATGGACAGTGCACTTGCGTCTGATGGGAAGAGGTGCCGGTTCTGCTGCTTTCCCACTTAGATGCAGGTCTGGTCTTCCCTGTGAAGGGATTTTACCGTGCGGAGCTTGACAGTCTCATTGCGAATCTGTAACTCCCGTCTCTGACACCCCCGTTAAAGATTTTGGTGACAGTTCTCCTGCTCATTCATTTCTTACATCTATCTACTTTTCTTTCCTTCTTTTACTTTTTTGTAGCCTTTTTTCTAAGAAGGAAGGCCTGGAACAGAGCAGAGGGGCGCTCTCGGCACTGGGCCCTAGAAACACTGATGGCATTGAAAGGAAAACACGGGCAAGGGTGTTCCAGGGAATCGGTGGGAAATGACCCCAGGCAAAACCGAGCCACAGGTGACATCACTGTGGGGTCAAGCGAGGCCTCATGCTCCCTCTGCTCTAGTCCCATCAAAATGCACCCGAGTTCCAGTTTCCCACAAGACCCCTCAGCACCGAGAGAGAGCTAATGACTTCACGAATTGTGTCATTGTCTGTCATCAGGAAAACACCAAACACAATGGTACACAACACCACCACTTGCCTGTTGAAGCGGCCAAACTCCAGAGCGAGGGAGACACCGAAGTCTAGTGAGGTGGGGGGCTCTTTCCATATAAGTTGTGTGTTGACTGTGACCCTCGATTAACTCACCCACAGAAGAGCAGCTCTGAGCAACTCGTACTACGCAGAAGGCAGGATGTGGTGGGGGGACTTGGAAGCCAGGGCTCACCTTCCAGAAAGTGAGGCCTCAGGAAGCAGGCCCGAGCCTGCCACCTCCTGTGGAGCCCTCAGGAGCGCCTCTCGCCTCCTGACACCATGCTCACTTTCAAAACCAGGGCAAAGGTGGCTACTCGGGCTGCGACCACATGTCCAGCATGGCTTCTGTCTTTCTTCTGTTCTCTGTGCTGTTTTCTAGGTTTTGGAGTTCTCCTCTCTCCTATCTGCATCTGATGACTTACGAAATGTCCTCATCTTCATGTGATGCCTTGAGATCCTGATAACAGTGAGAATGCAGGAGACCCTGCCCTGAAGCCAGCAGAGGAGACCACAGGGATCTGCCTGCAATCAGGCAGAGGATGTTCCTCCAGATGCCAGCAGTGTCTGCCTGGGGAGGAAGACTGTAGGCACCTTTGGGTTCCCTCAGTGTTTCTGTTCACATTTTCCAAAATTCAAAGGTGTGTTTGTATTAATTACACACAAAAAAACTACCATTTGGAAATGAAGCGAAGCCGCACCTCAAGGCACAGGTGGATCCCTACAGTGGGTGTGGAAGTGCCCCTGGGGATTCAGGTGAGCTTGGTCCCAGTGTGGAGATGCTGAGATGGGGGACCTGTAAGAGCTGGGCCTCGTGGGGCAGTCCTAGGTCACTGGGGAGCTGCCCTCAGAAGGGATGAAGGCAGCTTTTGTGGGATTTTGAGCTCTTGGGAGAACAGGATGTTAGAAAAGGAAGCTCGACCTCTGAGTTGCTCTCTGGCTCCCTGTTTCAAGATGTGATCTCTTCTTCCTGTGTGTTCGTGTGCACTCACTCTCACCATCCTCCACGGGACCCCTGCCAGAGCTGGAGCCCTGCTGCTTAGTCTCTGATCCTCTGTAACTGTGAGTTAAATCTCTTTTCTTTATAAAGTAACCTGTCTCAGTTATTTCACTACAGTAATGAAAAATAGGAAAATACATCTAGGTAATTTGGACTATTCCTCCCATTTGAAACTGAAAAATACAGGATAAAGGTTGAAACAGATCTTCTTAAAGGCATGAGAAAGCTAAATAGGAAGTAAGGAATTACCAGGCCTAAACATGGGAAGCTGATATCAAGAAAGGTCACTGGACTCTGAAACCCATTATGCTTACAGACACAAGCCAGTCTTAACACACTCAGATTGTGTTCAATAGCCTCCAAGGGCAAGGGAAAAGTCAAGGCTGACAGAGGGGATCTAAGAGAGACCTGCCAGGTTCTGTTGAGGTCTCAAGAGCTCTGCTGGAGTGGCAAGGGCCGAGAATCCCATAAGGAGGTTACTCAGCACTGTGTGCCTGTTGCAGAGGGAATCCCTGAGACACTGACCACACTGCAGCCAAAATTAACCCCAACTGGGTTTTCCAAAGCCTCACACCATGAATTTGGACTGGTAGTGCCTGTGATTTTCTGATGGCAGTGAAAGTTCTTCCCTCTGGAAAAACTGGAATCTTTCAAAGGACACTCACAGAGAATTATCCAAGGATAATGAGTACAATTATTGAAACACACACTGACAAAAGACAAGCTTGAAAATATCTACGGGGAATGGGAAACTACAAAAATGATCCAGCAGATTCCAGAAAGAAACAAATAGGACTTTTGTCCCATTTTATCATTGGCTGTCATTAACCAGGGTTGAAGTTATGTGGACAGCTTACACTGACTTGCTGGGGCTAAGGCAAAAACCCAAGAACCCAGTAGACAGATCAGAAGTATTTCCAAGAACGCAGCACAGAGAGCCAAGAAGATGGAACCTGCAGCACAGAGGCTGAGATCTGAGAGGCAGTGAGAAGAGACACTGCATGACGGATGGGTGACACAAAAGGAGAGAGACGGAGCAATCAGCCCTCTGAAGGGAAAATGACTGAGAAGTTCCCAGCCCCGATGCAGCCAAGATTCACAAGAGCAGCCAAAGCCAAGTGGGATGAACCAAAATAAATTAGAATCCAGATACATTTTTGTGAAATTCAGAATAATAAAGACAGAATCATGAAAGCAGCTAGAGGAAAAAGTTACTTTCCAGGAAGATCTCTGGAAAATCTCCAAATAACACCTTCTAAGTAGCCCCTGGGTCTAAGAAATCGGGGAAATCAGGGAGTATTTTGTACTGAATGAAAATCAAAGCACAGCACATCAAATTTGGGAAAGATCTGCAGCAACATTCAAAGGGAAACAGAACGCCAAACAGAGATCTCCAATCAACAAAATCAACTTCAAAGCTAAGGAACTGGAAAAAGCAGCAAATTAAACCCATAGCAAGCAGAAGAAAGGAAAATACTAAAAATCAGAAAGGACAACACAAGAAATATAGGGGGAAATCAGTGAAGTGCTTTGAGATTGATGAAGTTGATAGACCTCCAACTTGATGCAGACAGGCTGGGGTGGATGGGGAGAAAGGAATTAATGGTATCAAAGAGTGTGCAAAAGATAAAAATTACCAATGTCAGGAACAAGAGAGGGGACATTACTATGAATTTACCAACAGAAAATATAATAAAAGACGACTCTGGGCAACTATTTTGCCATTGAATTCAACAACCCAAGTGAATGGACAAATTCCTTGAAATATACCAACTACTAAAGTTCCCTCAAGAAGAAACAATCTTACAGCCCTGTATCTGTTAAAGAAAACAGATTTGCAGTCAGAAAATTTCCCCTCAAAGGAAACTCCAGGCCAAGCTGGTTTCACTGATGAATTCTACTAAGCAGAAGTAGTATTGATTCTATACCAACCATGGATGGTAGTATTGATTCTATACCAACTAGAGGTTCTATATCTACCATAGCAAAACTATTTGACAAAATCCAACATCTATTTCCTATAAGAACTCTTGGAAAACAAGGAATAAAAGAGAACATTTTCACCCAGGTAAATGGTCGCTATCGTACCGATTCACCAGCTGACAGGCCAGATGCCTAGAGAGAGGTGGTTGGGCCTCTGGCTCCATGTCTTGCGAAGTTATCACTGCGGCGCTGCCTGCCCTGTGCTCCTGATGACTTGGGTCCTCCTCCAAGCTTGAGCAGTGATGACTGGTGGCAGAACTCTTTCCTGGTTGTAGGACTGAGGCTGCCATGTTGGCTGGCTGCCAGCCCCAGGTTACTGCTTTACTTGCCATGTGGCCGCTCCATCTTCAGAGCCAGCACAGAGAATCTCCACATGAATTCCTCTCCTGACATGGGCCTTGCCAAGAAGGCTGGGTCCCCCTAAGTCCCCTGGGTAAGTCAGGCACTCCTCAGGCAATCTCCCTTTCTCACAGTCAACTGTGCCATGTAACCCACACTTCCTATGTGAGAAATGTCCATTATCTACAGTCCTGCGACACTATGGGACAGTAATTGTGGGGGGAATCTTGGAATTTCGCCTACCACCAAAGATAGAATGCTTTCTTCCTAAGATTAGGATCAAGGTAAGAATGTTCCTCCTAATTCTACTCAAACAACCATGGAGGTTCTAGCCCTGCAGTAAGAAAAGAAAAAGAAAGTAGCCAGATTGAAAGGAAGAAGTTAAATTGCCTTTACTCACAGATGGCATGGTGATAAATGGGACCAGGCTATGGAATCTACCCAAAGCTACTAGATCTAATAAGTGAGCTGAGGTGGTTGGATACATGGTTGGTATAAAAGACAGTTGTAGTTCAATGTAGTAGTGACATTTTATGAATAGAAGTTGAAATTAAGTGAATAATACCACATACAATAGCACCAAGAAATGAAATACTTAGTGATAAATCTAACAAATGATAAACAAGACCCATGTGGAAAGGAAAAAAAACCTCGTAGTTGTTTCAAAAAGGCCCAAATAAACATATTATGTTCATGAATTGAAAGACTGAATGTCAAGGGATCAGTTCTTCCTAAATTGACCTATAGATTTAATGAAATCCCAACTGAAATTCCAAGAGGTTGTTTTTGTAGAAATTGACAAGCTGACATAAAGATATACAACTTGTGTGATTACAAACAACTTTGAAAGAAGAATAAAGTAGGAGAACCAATACAAACTGTTTTATGCCTAATAAAGCTACTATAAAAAAAAGACAGTGTGGTATTGGCATGAAGGAGAGCAACAGATGGATGGAACTAAACTGAAAACAGATGGACTGACTTGACATATATATTTTTTTAATCTGGGGGATTGAACCCAAGACCTTGTGCATGTTAGGCAAGTAGTCTACCTCTGAGAGACTTCCCCAATTCTTTTTATTTTTTGAGACAGGGCCTCGCTAAGTTGCTGAGGCTGGTCTTGAACTTGTGATCCTCCTGCCTCAGCCCCCCAAGTCACTGGGATTACAGGTATGGGCCGCTGCAACTGGCTCAATTGATTTGATAAAGGTGGAAAAGCAATTCACTGGAGGAAGCATGATCTGTCCAACAAACGTGGAAGAATATCTACATGCCAAGACATTTCTTTCAGTCATGCCTTGCACCCCAAACAAAAATCAGCTCAAAGGGATCACGGATCTATTTATAAAATCTAAAACTTTAAGAAAATCTTAGAGAAAATATTAGGCCCCTATGCCAGACTAATGTTTTTCTAAATGTGATAAGCCTGATCTATAAGGAAAAATCAATAAATTGGACTTTATCAAAATTAAGAACTTCTGTTCTCTGAAAGATACTCTTAATCTAAGTATGAAAATTCAAGCCACAGACAGGAAGAAAATATTTTAAAATCACATATCTGATTAAGCATTCTGTCTCAATAAAAAGGAAACAACCCAATAAAAAATGGGCAAAATAAGCCAGGTGGGGTGGTATATGTCTGTAATCCCAGCTGCTTGGGAGGCTGAGGCAGGAAGATCACAAGTTCCAGGCCAGGCTGGAATTTATTCAGACCCTATCTCAAAACAAAAAATAAAAAAGGTTGGGATGTAATTCCAGTAGTAGAGAGCCCTGGATTCACAAAATATCACAAAAATAAATAGATCAGAAGGATAGATAAATACCTAGAGTTTGAAATTTTAACAATTCTCTCTCTGGGATTGATTGGAACAAGAAGAAAAATTCAGTAAAATAAATAAGGCTATATATAGTTTGGACAACACTATTAATTGACTGAGCCTAACTTATGTTTATAGAATGCCATTCACCACACAGCTGTTGAATCAAACTCAACCATAAACACATGCAACATGCTCTAGGACCAGGGGTTGGCTCTGAACTGTGCCTCAGTACATCTAAAAGGACTGGAATCATGCAGTGCACCTCCCCAATTAGAAATAAGTACCAAAAGATGAAAAGATCCCCACATTTTTGGATATTGAACAACACCCGAGAGAGGAGATAATTTTGTCTCCAGTCACTATGGAGCAATGAGACTGGATTTGCCATCTTTCCCCCTAAAATACTGGAAAACTGGTGAAATATATGAAACAATAGCTTTGCTCCTTTCCTTTTCCCTTCCCCTTCTCCTTTTTTGTACCAGGAATTGAACCAGGGAAGCTTAACCATTGAACCACATCCCCAGTTTTTTTTTTTTTTTTTTTTTTTTTTTTTTATTCTTTATAGAGACAGGGTCTCACCAAGTTGCTGAGGCTGGTTTTGAACTTGCCACCCTCCTGCCTCAGCCTCCTGAGCTGCTGGGATTTCAGGTGTGTGCCACTGCACCCAGCTCCTTTCTTATTCCTTGTTTCATTTCACAAAGCATTTGGGGAACATTTTCATATGTTTGTTTCAATAGAACAAAATCTCCCTGAAGCTGGCAGCTGGTTCTTCTGTTTGGTGTTTCATGTGTCCTAGTACAATGTCCCACATGTTGTAGTATTTAATTAATGTTGTTAAATGACTGTCAGGTCAAAATCATGATCTCACTCAACAGTATGCAGAATCTCTTAAGGTTTATATATTGCTTTTGATGTTTCTATGCTTTGTTATTATTTCACTTGATTCTCCCAAGGCTTTTGTGTAGTATGGGCTGGTTTATTATTCTCATTTTCCATGTGGGAAATGTGTGAAGAACCACCTCATCTATACCACACCTGGGCGACTCTTCCGGTCTTGCTGATTATTGTGTGAAAGTAAAAAGTTGGTATCTGTCCTTCATTTAGTCTATTATTAATACACTTTCTTCTTCTGAATTTCTACTTGAAAGCAGCAGAGGGCGCCTGATTACACAAAAGATAGTCTAAAAGGGACATATTACATTTGAGAATTCATTAAATTGTCAAAAATGTGAATATCACAAAATTAGGCGCCTGTACTTAATCTTTTTACTATTTCAGGATTCTGATCTCACTTTAGATGTTCCATTCTATTCCTTTCTCAGTAATGAGAATTTCAACCTCATGCAAATTACCATATGTGTAATCCAAGAGTCTTCCCATTTAGCTTCAAGATTCTTTCAGATAATGAATGTACTAAACCCTCCATCTTCCAGGTCCTTCTAAATCTTGAAGAGGGACTACACTCTCCCTTTTGTAGCTATTACGAGGGGACCACTATAATGTATTGCAGACAGATGTGCTGTGACTTAAGGGTCAGTTTGCTTCAAGTGCATTGCCTTAAGGTGACCCAGTATTCTCAAAAAAGCGTGGAAGGCTTAGTTCTGTTCTTAAAGTCACGGAATTCCCCCCGTTCAATGGTGAGGGTTTAGTCTTTGGTAGTTCATTACAAATGATCATATCTGCGGGTTCAGGTCAGGTTTTGAGAAGTTCTCCAGCTCCATACTGAGTAGCTTCTAACTAGTTCTCTGCACTGACCCACCATCACTCATGTTCCACAAAAGTGCTGAAGGTCGTGGGAGATTTAATCCAGTTCTACTTTTCTTCCTATTGTTTCCCCCAAATTCATATTTTTCTTGAAGAACTGGGTTCATGGGCAATGACATGGGCAATGAATGACCCTTCCTTAGCGATTCTGTGTCAGGTAACCGACTGCATCCAAGGCTGAGTCCTTTGGCACCTCACCCGCAAGGTAAGAAACTGGATGATTTCCTGATCTGCGCTTTCCCTTTGGCAAGCGTCTGCGTGTCCTCGTCCCCGTTGTCCCCCTTCCTTGATTACAAGCCCAAAGAGGACATCTAGGTTTAACCAGCGCTTTCACTCTGCCCTTTCCAACCACCGCGCGCGCTCTCGCCCACGGCCATCTGCGGCGTCATCGGAGACACATCCTAGCGGGTTCCCAGCGCGGTGGGCTTTTCCGTTTCTCAGCCTCGACCGTCCGCCTAGCCCCAGGGCGACGCTGCCAG
Source organism: Sciurus vulgaris (assembly GCF_902686455.1). Taxonomy (NCBI): domain Eukaryota; kingdom Metazoa; phylum Chordata; class Mammalia; order Rodentia; family Sciuridae; genus Sciurus; species Sciurus vulgaris. The sequence goes on from NC_136478.1 coordinate 1,791,794, forward strand.
GGCCACCAGGACGTGCGGCAGCCGAGGCCCCGCAAGGGGAGGAGGGCAGTCAGCTCGAGGCCGCCAGTCCGCGCGACCGCGAGGAAACTTCCGGGAGGGACTCGGCTCCCCTGCGGACGGCCGCGCCCAGCCTCAGGCTGCGGCGGCAGCGCCGCGCCGGAAGCGCCGCGCCGGAAGCGCCCGGCCCGCCGGAAGTGACGCCATCTGCGCGCGCCAGACTTCCGCCCGGCCGCGCTCCCGGCCAGCCGCGCTCCTTCCCAGGCGTCAGGGTTTCCTCGGCCCCGGCGCGATGGGCAAGAAGGGCAAGAAGGAGAAGAAGGGCCGCGGCGCGGAGAAGACGGCCGCAAAGATGGAGAAGAAGGCGTCCAAGCGCTCGCGGAAGGAGGAGGTGAGCGGGCCGGCGCGCTGGGCACGGCCTGCGCGGGACTCGCCGCAGCCCCGCCGCCCCTCGAAGGGTAGCCGGGTTGACGGGCATGCTTTCCCTTGCCCGGCAGTGTCCCTCTTGCTCCGCCGCCCTGTTCCTTGCGAGGCAGGGTGGTGGCAAGAGGCTGGGGTTAGCGCGGGGGCCTGGGGTGAGCATCAGATGGCTTCTGCGAGCTGTGGGATCTGGGAGTGAGCCTCTCTTGGGCTCCTAAGAGGACAGACATTCCTGACAGCAGCCGGAGGAATGAGCGTGTAGCGGGATCACGGAACTGAAGACGCCGCTGGAAATGTAGGGTACCCAGCGCAGTCGATGGCGACCCACTGCCATATTTTCATTTTATCCCTCCGCTCACCCCAATACCTGTTGGTCGGTCAGTGCTGACTTTGGGGTAGAGTGTCGTGCTTTCTGTTGACCTCTGCTCAAGGGGAGGGGTGGTTGTCATGGCAGCGTGTGGTGCGTGTTTGTAGCATGCCAGGACTGTGCTGTCTGGGTTTTCATCCTCACAGCTTCCTGAGTTAGGTAGCACTGGCATTTCCACTGGACAGGAGGGAAGCCAGAGACAACAGGTCACACGCCCATGAAGTGGTGGGGAGCTGGAATTTGACCAGATATTCCCAATCCAGTCCAGAGCTCCTGGCCACTCTTTTGTGCTTTTCTTCCTAAGACACTCATCCCTCCATTTCCTCAACTGTCACATAATGCGCTGGTTTTTCCCTTTCAACTTGCGTTAGGCTTTAAGATCCTAAGGTTCCTGACCAGTTAGGTGCACAGGCTGTGCTAGTCTGATTTGCCGGTCTTCACCACCACTAGCTGGACAGCCTCAGAGGAGCAGGACCTGCTCCTAGGGTTGTGGCATAGTCAGTTCATCAGTGTGGTGTTTGAAAGCAGTGCTTGGCACTCAAAACTGTCATCTTTATACATCTTTATATCACCCAGTTTTGCTGGGACTTAGAATATGATACCAGCAGCTTCCACAAAGAGAGAGCTTGGCCTGGGACCTTGCACACTGTCTGGATTCATTCTCAAAACAAACCCTTGGGGTCACTGGTCAATTGATTAGGCCAGCCCCACAGAGGATAATCTCCCTGTCTTCAAGTTAGCTGTGCCATAAAATACCTCGTTATGGGAGTGATGTCCCATCAAATCACAGTCCTGGAGATCATTAGGGGGAGGCAGGGCGGTCTTGGAGGCAGCTGGGAATTCTGCCACAGAACCTATATGTCTGACCACCTGACTGATAGCTTGTCTCTGTCCTGGCCTCTGCCACCTCTCCAGCTCTCTCCCCAGGCTCACTGCTCCAGCCACACCACCTTTATTCTGGTGTCTCAAATGTGCCAAGTTCTTCCTGCTTTTGTTTTTTACCTCTACCCCAATCACATTCCTTGTGATTGGCTCTTTTCGTCTTATCTTTGCCTGGAGAGACTATCACTGACTAGACCACCTGTATCACCCAGACCCTGCTCCTTCCTGGTAATTATGAACCTCAGCCAAGGCTAAGAGGTGCTGCCCGAGAGTAGTAGGAGCAAGTGCCGCTACTGCACCAGTGTGTGCTGGTGAGGGTTCAGCATGCAGGCATGTGGTGGGGATGCTGGAGAACTGGTGAGGCATGGGAGATGCCCAGCCTGCCCTTCTCATGAGTGATGACACTACCCCTCCCAGCTGTACTCATTTCCCTGTGTCTGAGAAATCTGGACAAAGCCCAACTCCAACAGGAGACACAGTGGGACTCCTTTGTCCTTGTATGATTGGGTTAGCAACATGGATGGCCTTAGTCTGGGGGACTAAGTGCCAGCTGCATGCCAGGGATACTCCCTGTCCCACCCACTGCCTCTTTGCAGCCCATTCTTTCTTCCCTCCTCATCTTTCAGTAGTCCCTTCTCCATCCAGGTCTTCTGTAAAGTTCCATTTGTTCAATAAAACGTCTTAAGTATGGAATGCAGCGTATTTTGTTAGGGACATGGTGTTCCATGGATGGTTGCAGATGACTACCACATAGGAGCAGGATGGTGGGTGCTTACTTGGCCTGCTGGGGAGCATACAGATTGTTGGAGCTAATTGGATTCTAATTTGCCCATATCTAGGAAAGAGGAGGCTCAGCCCTCAGTCATATCTGAGGTCTTCTTGTGGACAAACTCCCTTTTCCACAAGAAGACAGACTTGAGAGTGGCCATGGTAGTATCACTTGTTAAAGAAAGCGGGAGGGCAGGGGTATTAACTGAGTCGTTCTTTGCCACAGAGATGGACAGATAAGCTGTGACTGAGTCGTAAATGAGTAGTTTAGTGTCTCAAATGGAGACAGGGCCCAACAGAGAGACGGGGCAGAGGTACTTTGGGTCTTGTCTCTCGGCCTGGCAGCAGACTCGGGCAGCTTGGTGAGCCACCCTCAGCCAGCGTCGTCTGCATCATTGAGGTCGGGTGCCCTGTGTGTGTTCTCATGTCTTCAGCACAGAGTAGCGTGCTTGAGTTGAGTGTCGTCACCATTCCCACCCCTGCAAGTCACCAACAAGACCGCTTGTTCAGAGAGTCAGCCTGACCTCGGCCTGTTGGAGCTGAGTCTCCCTAAATGGAAGCCCCAATATTGCCTGCAACCCCCAACTGCCTGCGTGCTTGCTCACCTGACTCAGTTTGACGTCCGTAGTCATCACTTCAACAGATCCCATTGCCATCCAGGTATGGTGGTGCACACCTATTACCCAGCTACTCAGGAGGCTAGGCATGGCCCCGAGTTTGAGGCCAGTCTGGGCAACTCAGTGAGACGTCTGAGGAACAGATAGAAAGGCTAGGGACGTTGCTCAGTGGTAGAGCTCTCCTGAGTACTACACACCTGGAGAAAAAGGATCCCAAAGGATCCCAGTGTCTGGTAGGACTTTGTGAGAGGAACATGGGGCGGGGCCTGCTGGACTGGGATTACCTAATGCAATTTTATGGTGACAGTGTGGCTGCCCAGATCTTTTTCCAGATTAGTTGTGGTGACCAGTGCCCTGCCTTCCATATTCCTGGGCTCTTGTTCCTTTCTGCAGGCAGGACTTCCCCTCCTCTCCTAATCTTGCAGGCATCTCTCCCCATTCACTGTCTTTACTTTCCCTTTCTCCTCCTCTCTGTTTTTCTTTCCTCCCTTTGTGTCTTCCTCTATTTTTCAGTCCCTGCTTAAGTCAGGCACAGGTGTGCAGAGACCTCTGTATACTGGGAGTTAGCATCCCCTGACACAGCTGGCTCTCGCCAGGGCTAGTCACCCTGGCAGCCACTAACTAGAAAACAGGCCTGGTCCGCTGAAGTAGTTGGCAGGCCCACGTGAAAGCCGGGGTTGAGTCCCTGGCATGTGGAAAGCAGGAGAGTTTGAGAACCTTTCCTTTTCTTTCTCGGGGGAGAGGAGTCCTATTTATTTTTCAAAACTGGGTGACAGCAAAAGTACTGGGTCCGCTCCATCATAAGAAACACTCTTGATGACCCACTCTTGTACATCCTTCCTCATCAAGGTTGAGTTCAGGGTCATCTGCCCCTTCTGCTCCTCTGATGCCTTCCCTGCCGTTGCTACCTCCTTAGTGGCACTGGTTCCCTCTTGCCCTACCACTCCACCCTGAGAGACCAGCCCTGACCTTTCCTGGGAGACTTTGTTCTGGGACAAAATTAGAACCAGCTATTGGGGTTTATCCTCTGAGGAAAGTATCTAATGGAGAAGGAAGTCTCACTAGAGTGTCTGTCCTTTTCCTAACAGATTTGGATTATGCAAGGAAAGATTCTAAGATGAATTTATAAAGCTAAGCTTGTCTTTCCCTTACTTGGCGAGATGTGATGGTAGTCCTGGCTCATTGCTGCTCTGCTGGTGAGGGACTGGAATAAGTGCTAAGGAATGGACGTGACTGATGGGTCCCCAGGTGGCAGTGTATGCAAGGCAGGCAGTGGTGCTGTCCCAGGTCAGGACACTGATGGCATTACAACTTTGCTGTCCATAGGGAGCTGATAGGGCACTCCGTCACCTGCTTGACTGAGGGCAGGAAAGGATGCATAGTTAAATCTGTGAATTATGACAGAGTCCAGCTGCATTCTTATACAGGCTGATAGAGAAGCTTTTAGAAAATATACTGAAATTGATCCTAACTTAGCAGAGGGAGAGACCCTGATATTCATGGCTTTAATCTCTCAACCAACCGCAGACATTAGGAGAAAAATTACAAAAATTAGAACATGGACATTAAACTCCTGTAGCTACTCTGGTTAATGAGGCCTTGAATGTATTTAATAATAGAGGGCAGAGGCAAACTGGGGTAAGTTATTGGCTAGAAAACCAAACCCCGAGCTTTCAGCTGCCCTATTACAGTCCCCTCGAAGTGACCCTAAGAAACAGCCCTGTCAGAAGTTTGGAAGTCACTGAAAGCCCCTGGGGCCTAGTCAGTGTGCTTACTGATAGCAGAAAGGCCACGGGCAACCTGGTTGTCCAGGTTGGGCTCAACTGTGTGTCAACCCAAGCTAGAGGCCTTGTTGGCACTGCTGGAAGATGACTGGCGGAGTGACAGGCCTGAGCGCCCATGTGGCTCCAGGAACTCTCTTAAGCTTCACATTGATCGTGCTCAGTGTGGCAGGTAGGAAAAGTAAGTTACCTGTCCACACTAGGGCTACCTCTTCTGTTCTGTTGACCTTTATCACACCTGAAATGTTCCATGATAGGAGATAGTAGACCTCAGATGAGACACTTCACTTTTCTTCTTACTTGCAACATGGCTCTTCAACTATCTCCCATTCCTTCTTTATGTTCCAGAATGTCCTATCCCTCTGTTAGGAAGGAACCTACTGACAATTAGGAGCAAGTGTCTCACTAACAGGAAGCCAGATTCAGGTAGAAGAGCCCTCAATGCCAGGCATTCCTTTGGGGTGGATTCTAGGTGATAGCTTGCTCAGTAGCAAGACCTGTATGTGAAGCAGGGGATAGAGACAGAGCAGAGGCTCCCACTGGGCCGCAGGCACCAGAGGGTGTTTTGACTAGGTAAAGATAGCTGGATTGTGCTTCTTTGGCCTCCCCGACTCAGAAATCCTTTCATATACTTCATATGTGAAAGACTGGGTTTAGCTTTAGGAGTTCTAACCCCCAAATTGGGTCAGGAGCCTATTCTCAAGACCAGTAGCCTATTCTCAGAACAGATCCAGTGATATCATCAGTACTGTAATCAGCCAGACCTCGAAGATGTCCTCTTGACAACTCTGAGGTTGAGTGGTTTGTAGATGGGAGTAGTTTTGTAGAAGGTCATGGAAATTACCACCCTGCAGGTGTTAGGACTCTCTGCTGAGAATTCCCTACACTTCCTGTGTGCGTTTCCCTGAACCCTGAGCCCACTTCTAGTTACCTCCTTGCCTCCACCATAGCTAGGCTCCCAAATACTAGTCCACAATGTCCTTTTTTTTTTTTTTTTTTTTTTTTTTTTTTTTTTTGGCACCAGGGATTGAACTCAGGGGCACTTAGCCACTGAACCACATCCCCAGCCCTATTTTTAATTTTATTTAGGGACAGGTTCTCACTGAGTTGCTTAGCATCTTGCTTTTGCTGAGGCTGGCTTTGAACTCGCCATCCTCCTGCCTCAGCCTCCCAAGCTGCTGGGATTATAGGTGTGTGCCACTGCGCCCAACCACAGTGTCTTCCTGCCTCACTTGTCATTAGTCAGCCAGCTCTTAATTGAACTCCTAACTGGTTACACTTTGACCTGCCTGCATCCTCCTATTAAGACAGTCCTGGCAAAATACTCCATTGCGCTCCTCGGCGGTGGCCCTCGGTCCCAGCCGCGGTGGGGCTGGAGGTCGTCCTGGGCTGAAGTACTCTGCCAGTAAAGTTTAAAACTTTAAATGGGAATAAAGGGTTGTATTTACGAGGAAATGAGAATGAATAAATCATCCCTGGTTTTCCAAAGAGAGACCATATTAAACTTACATATGTGAAGACTGCATCCCCTGCCTCAGTACCAGCAGTTTCTCTGTTCTGTGTTCAGTGTGATTCACAGGAGCTTCTTAGTGACAAACGAAATGAGCCCAGGGCGTGGAAAATATGATTTCTATATTGGTTTGGGATTGGCTATGACCTCCAGCATTTTCATAGGAAGGAGTTTCATTTTGAAAAAAAAGGCCTTCTGCGACTTGCCAGAAAAGGCTCCATGAGAGCAGGTCAAGGTGGCCATGCATATCTTAAAGAATGGTTGTGGTGGGCTGGACTGCTGTCAATGGGGGCAGGCGAGGCGGCCAACTTCGCTGCATATGCCTTGGCACCAGCCACACTAGTGACGCCACTGGGAGCTCTCAGCGTCCTTGTAAGTGCCATTCTGTCTTCATACTTTCTAAATGAAAGACTTAATCTTCATGGGAAAATTGGATGTTTGCTAAGCATTCTAGGGTCTACAGTTATGGTCATCCATGCTCCAAAGGAAGAGGAGATTGAGACCTTAAATGAAATGTCACACAAGTTAGGTGATCCAGGTTTTGTGGTATTTGCAACACTGTGGTCATTGAGTCCTTGATATTAATCTTTGTGGTAGGACCTCGCCATGGACAGACAATTATTCTTGTATACATAACAATCTGCTCTGTGATTGGAGCATTTTCAGTCTCCTGTGTGAAGGGCTTGGGCATCGCCATCAAAGAACTGTTGGCTGGAAAGCCCATGCTGCGGCATCCCCTGGCCTGGATTCTGCTGCTGAGCCTCATAGTCTCTGTGAGCACACAGATCAATTACCTAAACCGGGCCCTGGACATATTCAACACTTCCATCGTGACACCAATATATTATGTTTTCTTTACAACCTCAGTTTTAACTTGTTCAGCTATTCTTTTTAAGGAGTGGCAAGATATGCCTGCTGATGATATCATTGGGACTCTGAGTGGCTTCTTCACAATCATTGTGGGGATATTCTTGTTGCATGCCTTTAAAAACGTCAGCTTTAGTCTAGCAAGTCTGCCTGTGTCTTTTCGAAAAGATGATAAAGCAATGAATGGCAATCTCTGTACTATGTATGAAATTCTTAATAATAACAAAGAAAGCTTATCCTGTGGAATTGAACAACACACTGGTGAGAATATCTCCTGGAGAAATGGAAATCTGACGGCTTTTTAAAAAGAAAGATGCGATTTAAAGGTTAATTCATAATTATGTTATAAAGTGATTTTGAATATCAGAATCTGTCTGAAAAAGCATTGTCCTCAAATAATGCTCTCTAAAGACAATCTTTTTTAAGTTTTCACTAATTTGAACCAAGAAGTTACTTTTCTTATATTTAAACAATGTTAGCTCACTAAAACGGTCTCAGTATGTGGCCATTTTCTATTAACATTGTATTATTGTAGAGGTATTTTACATTTTGATTCTTTCTTCAAAATCTAAGTGCACTAATGACAAGTTTTAAGTCTATAAAAATGCTTTATTTTTTCATTGGTGATGAAGGTCTGAAATGTACATTTGTCATTCCCACTCCCATCAATCCCTGATCATATAAGGCTTTTGATTGTAAACAAGAACAAAACTATCCCAATACATTATCCTCTGATTTACCTTACCTATTAAAAAAAAAAAAAAAATACACCATTGCCTCATCTTAAACCCAGAAGGGTGGCTTTGGTTCTCCTGTTACTTGATTCCTTTGTGATTGGTGTGATCAGCCACCCACTTCTTGAAGCTTTGGATTTCCTTGGTTTCTGTGACATCAGTCTGATCCCTTGTTTTAACTTATTCAACAAACTTCCCTGCTTGGTGTTGTGCTGGTTGTCTGCGATGCAAAGATGTCAACCATGATCATTCAGGACTAAGAGGTTTGGGCAGATTTCTGAAAATTTTCTAACTTCTTGAGGTTGTTTTGCTGCCTCTTTGTTTCTCAGCCCTGTGTGGGAATGCTTTAAAGACACTGCTCAGAAAAATGGAGGTTCAGTAGGCCTGGCCTTGGAGACAACAGGGAGGGCAAAGAGAGGAGCTCCCAGGAAAGAAGAGCTAAGAGATTGAGGGGGCAACTGAGAGACAGAGGCAGCAGGAAAGACTCTGTTGCATCAGAGTAGCCTCAGGGCCATAACTTGGAAAAATCTCTGTGACTTCCTTGACCTCAAGAACAGTCTCTAGTGCATGCTCTGGACAGTACTATACCTCTGAGCTACACTCCCTGAGACTGAGACTGCTTTCAAAGTTACACTCCCTGAGACTGAGACTGCTTACAGCCTGAGACTGTTCCTTCTTTCAAAGATTGTGTTTCTCCTGAACATGTGAAACCATGACCCTGCAGGTTAAGGAGTCTGAGTGGAATTTGCTTGGATTTTAAGGGATTTATGTGACCCTCTTGAAGATGTCCCCTGAAGTGAGTAGATAGGAGTTTACAACCCCAGAGAGAATGCACACTTTGTAAACTAGATCATTGCTGTGTCAACTTCCTTGTGCTTAGTAGACTTTTCTTAAGTTGATGTTTATTTGACCTGTGCTAAGGAAAGGGGTGTGGGTGACTGTTGAGGCCCAGGGATCTGTGTGCGGAGGCCAGTGTTGTGTGGGGAGGAGGGGAGATGCTCTGGAAGTGTCTTAAGTGCTAGAAGGACATCTGATTTCTTCCAGCCCTGCAGAATGTGGGAACAGGGTGTGTAAGAGGGAGGAGTGGAGGCAGATCCCATGGCTCAGTGCCAACAAGGTGAGGGTGTGAGATGGAGAGGAGACCACAGGCAGCTTTCCAGATGACAGCTGCGCACCAGGCGTGGGGGCAGGGTGTACTTCATGCCTGCAGGGAGTGAGCGCCCCGCAGGGTGGGAAGACTGGCCTCCAGGTCTGCCCAGCTGTGCCAGTGCGTCAGCTTTAGGTCTGCTGCCAGAGCTGTCAGTAGAGCCTCTGAGCCCCTGTGCAGGCCCTGTCCCAACCTGATTCCAGTGCTCTTCTCCTGGAGCTCACGTTTTATCATGGGGGTGGAGGTGTGAACAGAACAGACAGGAGAAGGGAAAGACCAGGTGTTGCTGTCCTACAGGAGGCAGGCTTGGGGGTGCCCAGGCCTGAGTGCTGAAGTTCGGTGGACAGGTGTTCTGCCACTGAGCTGCGTCCCCAGCCCGGTGTATTTCCTGAATGTGTTCAGTCCTGTGTATTTCAGACTCAGGGAGAGCAGGTGAGGATTCCAGATGTGATAGACGAGTCTGATCCAAGTGACTGAGGAAGAAAACTGGATAGGCTTTTGGCTCCATGGCAGGTTCTAGAAAGAGTCTCATGTTGGCTGTTTGTGTGCCCCTAGGAAGACCTGGAAGCCCTGATAGCCCATTTCCAGACCCTGGATGCCAGGAAGACCCAGGTCACAGAGACGCCATGCTCCCCACCCTCTCCACGGTAAGCAGACAGGCTTCCCTGCCTTCTGGTTCTGTTTCCTTTTCTTCCCTAAGTTGGAAAATGACTTGACATGGATACCACATTCTTGTGAATGACTGAGCACTTGGGACATTTCCCATGAGCACTTGCTGTGGGTCACTTGCCTCTGCAGAGCTGGGGCTAGGCTGTCAGCTGTGCCCTGCAGGGGCCTGGTGGTAAGGCTCAGCATGGTTGCTTCTCTCAGAGTGGGTTTGAAGACCCTGTAGCTGGTGGCAACCATGGGTGAGTATTGTCCCCCAACTGTTCTTTGGCTCTGAAGGTGTTTTAAAAGTCCATGTGACATGGGTTTGTTCCCAATGCCTTTAAATTCTCACGTGAAGTTTATTAGACATATGTTGCCATTTTAAATGAACGTGTAAATGATGAAGGAAATCTCAAGTCTTTTGTAGGACTTCAAACACCGGTGGAAACAGCTGGAATGGGCTGAAATGAACAGGCATTGGGCCCCCTGCTTCCTCTGAGTTTCTGAGTGCTGATCATTTTCTGCTTCTGTTTGGGACCCTGTAATTCTCTGTCAGCTACTCAGAGCAGTCAGGTCACTGAGTGCATCAGGTTAGGAACCTAGGAATGCCCAGCACCCTCATGAGAAGACGGTGCAGCCTTCAGAGTAGGGAAACACGTCCCTGCCATGGGCACCTTGGCTTTTTTTTGTTGAGAAATACTTGCTTTAGTTCTCAGAATGAGATGAGCTTGCAGGCCCCACCTGGTGGTATGTCAGCCTGGGCCAGTGCTCAGGAACGGGGCTGTGCTGGCTGTCTTCGCCTTAGCAAGGTCAGCGGTGACTCTTGTGCCTGCATCCCCAGACCTGAGGGCCGGCGGGGGATGAAGCGAGCCCCGAGCAGAGTGCGGTGGTGGAGCAGCTCCAGGCACACAGCCTCTTGTTGTCTGGTTCATCCTGCCTGGGACTGGGTTTTATTTTTCCCTTTAGTTGGCATGTTATGTTTGGTAGATGGGCATTTTCATTTGGATTGTTGAAGCAGATTGAATGTCTTAAAGCTTTGTGTGTGTACCGGCACTCCTGAGGGAAGCCACTTGGAACACGGATTATTATTTGATGGTGTTTTAGAATTTTTGTAAAGAAAAAACTTGCCCCAAAAGTCAGGCTTAACGCCAAGATATATAAAGTGCTGGCTGTCCCTGTGCCCGCTGCGTTGGAACGTGCAGTGAAATGAAGACCTCGTTGGGGAGCCTTCGTAACTTCTGCCCTCCCTCCTCTGGGTTGTCATTAGAAACCCTAGACAGTTACCAGTTCTTAAGGGTGCGTGGCCCTGAGTGTGGCCCAGGTGTGGCCTAGGGCTGTAAGGAAGCTGCTCTCACTGGGGTGTCTGTGCCTCTCACTGCCTGAGCCCGGGTGGTGCCTGGGTAAAGTGGAGGCCTTGCTGCTGCTTTCTGCTTTGGGCCTTGTGCAGATTCTTAGTGTTGGGTACTTTTCCACAGAAAAGTAGGAGATGTTAAGAGAAAAAAAATTCGGGGTAGGGGAAATTTGAGAAGTACTGCTCTTTTCTAAAAACGTTTTATTATGGTTGTGTGTATAACACAATTTGCCATTTTAACTGTTTCCTTCAATTCCGTGGCATTGCTTACCTTTGCAGTACCATGCAGCCGTGGGCTCAGCCAAGTTCCCACTCCTGCCTTTACTCAGTACAGCGATGGCTCCCGTGGGGCGGTCACTCCCTGTCCTGCTTGCTTTGTCTCCTGGACTGTGGAGCTGTGTCCAGATGTTGGCGCCATGTGGTGTTGGCGTTGGGGCCTGGCCTCACCCACTCTGTGCTGGTGAACACTTGTGAGCAGTGCTGTGGTGAACACGGCCACAGGTGGCTGTTGATTCACACTGTAATTCTGGATTTAGCTTCCAAGGGACTGCCAGACTATTTTCCTGCAGCTGCACTGTTTTAATGCTGGTTTCTTTACTGTGAAATTTTCTAGACTGTGGAATGCTTCTGTGCATAATAAATCCCCAAGAGAAAAATAGAGGTTTCAGGTTTCCAGAGCTGCTTGAACTTGAGACCTGCTTTCCCTTTGAGAAGCAGCTTTTGGAGTAGTGTGGGCCCACCTGGGGGCTCCAGTGCAGAAAAGGTTCTGAGAGCCCGGCCTCAGCCTTGGTTGGCCTCGTGCTCACTGCCCCTTCTGCTTTCTGCTGAAGTAGGCAGTGTGTGTATAATTTCCCCCATGGTATTATTTTGTCCTGCATGTACAGGAAGTAGAGTTACTGACATTATCTTGGCAGAAGACCCCTGGGATCCACTGGGCTTGCGGGGCAGTTTCGATTGTGCTTTAAGGGGCTAGGCCCCTAAAACAGGGCAGGGTTGGCAGAGACAACATGTCAGGCCTCTGGACTTCTGCCTGCCTGCTTTGTGTTTTCAACCGGTTCTGAGTGAGGCAGCCCAGACAAGGGCTCTTCAGGTGTGTGAATCTGCATCTGGCCAATGGTCCCAGGATGGCCCCTGTGCCTGCTGTCCCTGGTGAGGCATGCTGATGGAAGAAGCGTGGCCTCAGCATGGCTGAGGTGCTCATCTGTGCATTCTGTCTCTTGCAGGTTAAATGCCTCCCTCTCCGCTCACCCTGAGAAAGATGAGCTAATCCTTTTCGGAGGTGAATATTTCAATGGCCAAAAAGTAAAGTATATATTTTTTCTTTTCCTCTCAACCTTTTCTGGGTCATTTGAAGTGCAGTTAATTGATATAAACATCACTTTTACTTTCCTGTCTTACATCCCACTTCCTGAGTGTCAGGCCTGGTGCATCCATGACAGTCACCAGGGCCAGCCAGGGACTGAGTGACTGCAGGCAGAGTTCTGCAGGGTGCTCGTCTCTGACCTGCAGAGTTCACCCCCAGCACTGCCTGCAGAGGCAGACCTGCCTGCTGCTGTGGTGCTTGACTGGACTGCTCTTCCTTATGGCAGTTTTTCACATTCCCATCCTTCACCATTGGTTTCCAGCCCTGGGAATGGATCCCAAGGGCTTGCTCATGCCAGGCAAGCTCTCTACCCCTGAGCTGTATTTCCAGCCTTCAAGGTTGTTCTGAATAAAAAATAGTGCTAATAAGTCGTGGGGCTTTTATTTTTGAGTAGGCCAGAAAGCCTCATGCACGAAGCAGAAAGTGTGAGCCCGCTTCCTCTGGCCTGTGAGGAGCTCCATGAGCCTGACTTCATTCATGCATTTCTTAGCCTTCTCTTCCTTTTCAGACATTCAAAAACTAGATTTGAGCTGAATGTAGTGCCACACGCCTGTAATTCCAGTGACTGGGGAGGCTAAGGCAGAAGGATCTCAAGTTTTAAGGCCAGCATCAGCAACTTAGATCCTATCTCAAAAAAAAGGACTGGGGATGTAGCTCAGTGGTAGAGCCCTGGATTCAATCCCTAGTGCCTCAAATCAGTCAATCCATCTCCAAAAAGCTAGGCTTGGTTTTGGAGAGTGAGGGTCTGGTTGATCAATCAAGGTGGCACTCGGCACCTCAGAGGAGTTGGGCCATGGGCATTCAGCCTCTGTCTGCAGCGACCTCTGGGAAGGAGCACCTACATAGCCATTCTGTGTTTCACTTTCAGAGCCATGACATAAGATGACAACACTCTGTTATAAAAAGGGCTGTGCTTTAGATGGTTTGCCCCACTGTGGGCAGATGTAAGTGTTCTGGGCACACTTAAGGCAGGCTAGTTCAGCTGTGATATGTGGTTGGTTGAGTGTGTCAAATGCCTTTTCAGCTTAGAGTGATAAGCAAGCTAACCTATACCAAGTTTGGGACACCTGTCCTGTCGTCCCTGCAGATCTCAGGACCAGAGCACTGCCTGCCTGCTTTGGTCTGCAGTCTGTTGCTGTAGGAGACAGGCTTTCTGGGGAATTCTCACAGCATCCTGACCACATTCTGTCACTTTCCTGGGAGCATGTCATTCATGATACTGAGGTTCCTTTTCTTCCCACAGACTCTTCTGTACAACGAGCTGTATGTCTACAATATCAAAAAGGACACCTGGACTAAAGTTGATATCCCCAGTCCACCTCCAAGGCGCTGTGCTCACCAGGTAATTGCTACTGACCATCCTCCTTTCTCCCTCTGCAGGCTGGAGCCAAGGGTAGGCCCTTGCAGAGTCTGTGGAGAGCAGGCAGCCTCATGCTGATCATCTGGGCTCTGCTATTTCTAATCTGGACTCTTCATTAGGTTCTTTGTGCTCGTAGTTCTTCACCTGTGAGAAGGGGAGGGGACACGTGCTTCCCAGGTGGGGTGAGATCATATTAACAACTCGTGTCTGGCCTGGCACATAATAGGCTAGTAAAAGGCTTGCTTCCCTTCTGAGTGAGGAACCCCGCAGGCCTAGGATCTGAACTTGTGTTGAAGAGGAGGGGATGGGGTATGCAGGAAAAAGGCACATGGAGGAAGGAAAGTAATCATATTAGAATGAAGTGAGCCATGGCGAGATGCAGTGTGGAGCCAGCTTGTGGTTGGCCTGTTTCTGCCCTGTGCCTCTTGGGGAAGGAGTTCCTGGCTCCGGTGTTCTGGGCTCCATGGGATGTGGGTCTCTCCTTGGTCCTCACCACAGCTTTGCCCTGAGAATAGTGGGACTCACTTGCTGCCCTGTAGGAAGGCAGGGAGCGTGTGTTAGGCACAGCGCTTCTGCCTGGGCTGTCCGTCAGCGGGCAGCGTGCAGTGAGTCTGAGAACTGCAGGAATGAGAGTTGGTGTCCTTGGTCACTTGCTGTGGCCCCAGTGACTACCTGACCAGAACACACTTGGAGTGGGATGTGTTTTCCCACAAAGAAGACATTTTCAAAGATTCCAGATGCTGAGAGACATCAAGACTTCTATGGGCCTAGCATACGGATGAGCAGTGGTGGTTTATGGGGAAGAGTTAACAGATACACACTTTTATGAAATAAGCACAGTCACTGTGTCCACCCAAGCCACAGAAAGTTGTTGCTAAGCAACGACTCCTGAGCAGGCCTTGTAGGACTCCTCTGTGTCCATACTAAAGAGACATACAGAGTGGCCTTTATCTGGTAGGCCCTATTCTGGGTGCTGGGATGTGGCCATAAGCCTGGCTCTTTCTAGCTGTGTGCCTGTTCCTTGCCCTGTCTGTTCCCGAGGTTGTTGGGTGTGGATGGGGCTTGGCTATGCCTCAGCGGAATCTAAGACTGGCAGTAGAACTTGTTCACAGCATGCTGTTTTATGTTGAAGTCCATTGATTGCTGCTTCTGGCCTTTGGGAAGAGGGTTGTAAACTTCAGGTTTTTAGTTTATTCCAGTTAAAACCACAAGTAAGCACAGCCTCACAGGATGAGGAGGAAGTGGGTGCTGGCAGAGATGACCTTGCTCTGTGCCTCGAGTCCTTGGGGCAGGCGCCAGGCACTTGGTCCCGTGGCAGTGTTTTGCCTCCATTGGACCTGGGGAGTGAAGGTGGTTAGTCACCTTAAACAGAGCTTCAGAAACGTCATATGTGTGCGCTACGTATACATCTTGAAGGTGATGCTGTTTAAGACACTCTATTTCTAAACAGGTAATAAACGACCACACACGGATGGCTGGGGGAGTAGCCTCTTTATCAGCAAGCCGGACACTGCCGTGAAGTATAGATGGTGGTGGGGGAGCTACCTGCAGCCCATTCCAGCCAAGGACGCCTGGTCTCTCCGGAGGGTGGCCAAATTTGTCCTGAGGGCTGCATGATAGTCCTAGTCCATAACCTCAGTGGTCTCTAAAAAGAAAATGCTGGTCTTTACCTGGGAGGGATGTGACAGAAAGCAGTTTTGTGAGAGCACTTTTATAGTGAACTCTAATACTTCCTTCTTGACCCTGAACCTGTTATGTTTTAAGATAAATTTCTTCCTCTTAATATCTTTTGTCTAATGATTGGTTTTTCTTATACCTCAGCATGCTTCAGAGTACTGCATGCTCGTGATTAGATTTGTTTTAACTGACAGTGGCCTTGTTGGGTCCTTGTTGGGTCCTTTCTGCCAGACAGTGGTTCATTCTGTTTGCTTAATAGTTTCAAAATGGAGAGAACATTGAACTTGTCCTAGATTGAAAGCCAGGGCCTCACACATACTAGGCAAGTGTTCCACCACTGAGCCACCTCCCCAGCCTTGAAATGTTTGGGTTTGAATGATTAGCTCCTGTTGTTAGTGCCTTAGTTAACCATTTCATTCTTCTGTTTTTCCTTACCCAAATAGTTTTTTCCCCATGTTTTTCTTGTTTAGTGACTGACTTAAATCTGTATAATGGTCTTTACCCCTAGGTAGTTGGTTCAAGATATTTGAACAGGCCAGATTATTTGAAATAACTAGAATTTCAGTGTGTATCTTGCTGAAGGAGAGTGAACTGTGTGTTTTGACAGTAGCATGACTTCTTCAGTGTCCTTCTTGACACGTGCATTCAGACTGATTTCTGTGGGAAATCTGGGCAGTTTGGCTCAAGCGTCCTTGGTGGTTCTGGAAGACAAAGTGCTCACCGTATATGCAGTGTGCATGCTTCTTTTGTGGAAGAGAGGGAGGAGAGCCATCTTCCTCAAGTCTTTTGGTGTGACAAGTAGAGATTTTGTTTTATCGTGCATTTCCTTAAGAAGTTAAAACATAATTTGGCAGGAAGTACAGATTTATTTTGTCATGGTTTATTTTTAGTGTGCACGTGGTAAGGGTCTCTCTCTGCAGGAGTCTCTTTTGATGTGAATGGCAAGTGGGCTTTGGTCTCATGTTGCAAGCTCAGCTTGTTTAACTCAGGTTTTCTGATTGTGCTGCTGGCTGGCATTAGATGACCACAGTCCCTTCTGTATTTGAATCTTTAGGAGATGATGCTGAAGTTTGAAGTTTGGGGAAAATAATGACTCTACTGCCTTTTATCTAGCAACTTTGAAAGCATTCTTGAATGAAGGTAGAAAAGGTTTCCAAGTTACTTAAAAATCTCAGCATTACACCCTAAACAGAAATAGTGTTTTCTTTAGGTATTTATGATTTTTCTACTTTCTTGACGTTGGGTTCATTGATTTCTATTTCTATTTTATTTTTCAGTAATTTTTATATTCCATTATTTCCTTCCTTCCACACTTTGAGTCTTGTTTGCTGTTTCTAAGCTTCCTAAGCTGAAGGGTCCACTTTTAAATCTTTTGTAACATAGTATTTAAAACTGTGAGTTTCCTTCTAGACTTGGCCTTGCTGCTCCCTGCATGCTGGACCTCTTGTGTTTTGTGTCACTCAGATTGAAGTAAGGTACTTCCAGAAGTCTTCTTTGACCCGTGGGTTAGAGTTCAGAAGTTGTCGTTTAATTTGTGAATATTTGGGGATTTTTCAAGAGGCCTTTTGTTACTCATGTCTAATTCTGTTGCACAGAGCAGCTTGTGTGATTCAGTTTTCATGTCGAGACTTAGATTTTGGCCCAAAATGACCTATCTGGGTGTCTGTCCCATGCATGTTGGTGAAGCAGTTGTGGCTGGTGGTGGTCAGGTCTTCTGTGGCCTTGCTGACCTTGCCTGATGACCTTCGCTGTTCTCAGGACCCTTTCCCTTCGTCTTGACCTTTCACCCCTCATGTTTCAAGTGCTCTTCCTGTAAACAGTGCTCTGATTGTGTCCTGTTTCATGACCCTTGCTTTTTAATTGGTGAGTTCCCCTCGGCGTCAGTGTGATTGCTGATTCCACCATCAGGCTCTCGATACTACGGTTCGTGTTTGTCGCGACTGTCCTGTAGCTCTCCTCCTTCCTCCCTTCTTTTGGATGGACTGCATTTTAATGTCTCATTTTTGTTTCCCTGTTGGCTTCCTAGCAGGTCCCATTGTTTGTTGTGGCACCTGTTCTGTGGCCTGCAGTGTCCTTCCTCGACTTCAGGTGGTCTGTCTTCGGAGGCCACACTGCTTCTCATAAACAAGAGCTGCAGTGGGGTCCACAATGTCTGTTCTGTTGTGTGCTATTATTGGCAGATATCTTCTGTGTATTTTATAAACCCCACAGTGCAATGTTACTCTTTGATTTAGATAGTTATTTTTAAAAGGAACTTTAAAAGGAGAAAGAACCTCATGTTGACTTATTCACCACTTCCAGCACCTTTCGTTCCTTTGTGTAAATCCAGGCTTTCCCTTGGTAATGTTGTCCTCCAGTCTGAAGAACTTCTCTGGCTATTTCTTGAACAGGTCTGCTGCAATCAAGTATTTTTTCAGCTTTTTTTGCTAGTGAACAATGTCTTCATTTTGAAGGTTATTTTTGCAGTTGACAGCAGTTTTCTTTCCATTGTGTGTTCTTTCCATTGAGAGGCTAGTGGTCATTAGTGTGTGTGCGTGTGCACACACATGTGCTGGGGGCGGCCCCCGCCAACTGGTGCTCTGGCCTTAGGTCTCCTGTACAAGGTGCCCACTTGGTCCTTTGCTCTTAATTCTCCTGTGTGGGTCATGCCTGTCTTTCCTTCCCAAGGATGCCTAGAAGATTTCTCTTTATTACTGCTTTTTCATCAGTTCAGTTTTGCTCTGTCATTGATTTTCTGGGAGTTGCATGTATGTTGGAGTGTTTAATATTATCCAACCTGGTGATCTTTCCCTCTCCCACTCTGGTTTTTTAAAAATTTCTATTCAACTTGGTGTAGTTTCTACTGCTCTTCTTCACGATCAGTCTGTGCTCTGTCAGCTAATGAAAATTTCTTTTTATAGTCTGTATCGGAAAGCTCTAGAAGTTGTGTGGTTCTTCATTGTAGCTTCCATTTCTCTTATGTTGGTGTGTTCTTTTAAATCTTTGAACATAGTTATAATTGTTTTAAAGTCCTCATTTGCCATTTCTCCCATTTTTGCCACTTTTGGATCAGTTTCTGACCAGCTGTGCTAACTGGCCACTTCTGGGCAGTTTCTAGTGCTGAGCTCTCTCCTTCCTGTGGCTCACGTTTTCCTACTAGTACTGTGTGGTTAGAAGCTGGCTTCGTGAAAGCCTCCTGTGAGTATTTTCTTGACTAGACTGAGAGCTGCAGCTCCATCCGTCCATCCTGGTTGGAATGGACTGACTGGGTGGTAACTGTAGACAAGTGGAGCTTCTGCCCCTGGCCCCTCTTCCTCCGCTTCCTGATAACCCCGTGAGCTTATAGCCATCCTCTCCTGGGCCGTTCCACTGTGACACACTGCCTCACCTGGGGCCCAGAATTGGCTGTCTGGAGACTCTGCTGCTGGAGTCGCTGGGGAGCAGGTCCTGTGGGCCTCACACCTACAGCCCGTGTCCTTCTTTTGGTTGGCAGCCTCTGATGACTGTTGAGGAGTGCCCTTGCTGCAGGTTTGATGTTCTGCGGCCAGTGGAGACCTTGTGGCTTTGCCCTCTGCTGTCCTCAAGTCCTCTGTGCTGATTCAGCACAGGAAGAGCTTCCTGGGGTGGCCCAGAGGCCTGTGCTTTCACTGCTTTCAGTTTGTCCTAATCCATTTTGTGAACTATAACACAGTGTCATAGTCTCTGTAGTTGTATTAAGAACAGAGGTTTGTTTCTCACAGTTCTGGGGCTGGGAAGTTCAGTATTGAGTGCCAGCCTCTGGTGAGGACCTCAGTGCTGCGTTATAACATGGCAAAGGGCATTAAGTGTCAGGAGAGCCCACTGTTGTGACAAAGCCCCTCCTGCCATCACTGATCCACTGGCGAGGGTGGAGCTCCAGGTTCACAGCAGCAAAGAGGGCCTGTGCCCAGCCTGTCACGCAGACGAGAGGGGCTTTCAAAGCATAGCAACTCCTGCGTTTCAGTCTTCAGAAGTGAACATTAGTGAAACTCCACAAATTTTTCTGTATTATATGTACATTTTATTTCTTCTGAGGATAGTTTTAGGTGTACAGTGTGAGGGTCGAAACAGCTTTATGGTAGACATTTAATGAAGAGAAAGTAGCGATGGCTTGTGTATAACTATTGTTACGTTCCAAAGTAACTGTCCATTTTAACAGGCTGTGCCATTGTCTAACTTCAAGTGGAAGCTCATTTTGCAGTCTGAGAAGGCACGAAAGTATCTTGACTTTTGACTGCGCCTAGCGGGAGTTTTCAGGATTCTTCTTTGCAGAGGCAGGAGATGGTAGCTGGGGTTCCCTGAGTTCTCTGGCCCTCTGGGACTGGCTTGCTGCTCTTGTCTGACGTGACTTGTCTTTCCCTTAACAGACTGTCGTGGTCCCTCAGGGTGGTGGACAGCTGTGGGTCTTCGGTGGGGAGTTTGCTTCTCCCGATGGAGAGCAGTTCTACCATTACAAGGACCTCTGGGTCCTGCACTTGGCCACCAAGACATGGGAGCAAGTCAGGTAAGGTGCTGGACAGGAACCAAGCCCTGGGCTTTCCCTTCTGTGCCATGCTGTGTGCAAGGGAGCAGCGCTGGTGGGCCCAGGTCACAGTCCCCAAACTGCTGTGGAGGGAAGTCCCCTCCACTGGGCTGTGGAGGGAAGGCTCACACTCTCTTGGACCTGCAGAGGGAGGCCTGGACGAGGAAGGTTGCAGCTGCCCGCTGCCCAGGCGTGGTGAGCACTGGCTGCACGGACAGTGTGTCTGAGCCTGCTTCCCTGCTCCTCCCACGTTCGCTCCCCATGTCCCGTTTTAGTGTGTCCTTGCTGTGGGCCTTCTGTCTTTCTCTGGGCAGGGCTGGAGGTGGTTCTGGGTTCAAACCTGCTAGAAAGGAAGACGACCTCCTGGGTGTGCTTCTCCAAAAAGGTACTCCCTCTAAGAGTGGAGGCGGGAACGTGCAGCAGGTCATGGGGACCAGAGAGCCTATGCATTTCTCCTCACGAAGTCAGGCTCAGCAGCCTTTGACGCTGATGTCTGCCCGTTGGAAGCCTGGCAAACGTGGTTGTGGGCTGCACCGAGCAGGCGGGAGCAGCACACCCTTCTCTGTCTGGGGAGGCAGATGGTATATTTGCACATGAATTACCAGAAAAGCCTGGTCGAGGTGCCATTCTCCATGAATGCTGCCAGACCCAGTTGCCAGGGCTGTGCAAACTGCAATTCCAGGGCACCATCCCTGCTGGCGAAGCAGCAGGCCCGGGGTCTGCTTGTTCCAGGGGGACAGGTAGCCTTGTGGTGCAGAGCCTTCTCCCACAAGGGCTTTGACCCTCCCTGCAGGACTGCAGCTGCTCAACAAGAAGTCTGGGCCTCGTGGACTGCCCCTCTTGGCGCTGGGCCTGGACAGCCTGTCAGGTAGAGAGCTTGCCTCTCACTCAGCACTCATGCTGGCACTGGGGAAAAAAGGTCACTTAGCAGGCACTACAATCAGGAAATCACTGCATCTGAAACCATTGCTGTGTGTGCATTGAGCCTTGATGTATCTAGACCCAGACCATGTGCTCTTCATTCTCTTTTGCTTTCTTCTAGTTATTCTTTCAAAACCCATTTGGGTTTATTTGCTTGTTGGGTCCTGTTTGAAGAATCCTATTCACGCTGTTTAGTGCGTGTGTCAGCCTCAGCAGCTCTCATCCATGACCGAGGTGGGCACAGGACGCAGCTCCTCAACAGACTCCACTGTAGCTCCTCTCGGCTGCTGTTGGCTGGCACCTCTGTGGGTCGTGGTGACGCTCTGAGCAGTGTTGGTGGCATGAGCACTTTGCTGCTGCGTTTCTCTTCTAAGGACACAGAGGTGCGCTCGAGGCATGGTTGTTAGCACGCAGAGACCGGGCCGGAGGCAGACCACACATATCAGCTCAGCTCAGCTCTTTTATTCAGGAACCGAGTCATGGTTCTGATGGACCCACTTTCCTGGTGGAAAATGAACTGCTGAACAGAGAAAGGAACTAGGCTTATACAGGTTATACTGAGAGGTGGTTTAGTGAACGTATGTTTGGGCACTCAGGAAGTTGAGTTCTTGGGTTGGGGGTTCAGTGGCCAGCACGTGGAGAAGAGTTATCTTGGAAGAGATTGGTGTTTCCCAGAGACTGTCATTCTAGGGTTAATGAAACACTTTCCCCAGCTGTGGCCAGCATCTGAAAAGGATTTCTCTTGAAAGAGACAAAAGCTATCAATGTATGACTTTCTTTTTCATTCCCTTTCCTAGGCCCCACTATCTTGGAGGTTTTCATTTTTCCATATCCAACAGTGGTCACTCAAGGAGTGGCCCTGGCTGCTTTCTCTGTTGCCTCAATGTGTCCTGGCAGTTCGGCTGGATTGCACCCACAGGATGTGCGGACAGCAAGTATATTGGGAAACTGGTGAAGACATTTTTTTATTCAGATGAGAGCACAGACCTTACATTTAGCTACCATTCTTCACTCCTTGGTGGCAGCCTGCAGGAAAGTGGCTCCTTTGTGTGCTTTACTTTATTTTTTCTGTATAGATCTCTGTGTGGAGCCTGTTGGTGATGATTTCTGACTCTGTGGCCTGAGTGATCACTGATGAAGGAGACAGAGTGAGACGGACAGACCCAGAGAAGCATGCTCTGAGGGGCTGGCCTCAGTCACCAGGGTGGTACGATCCTTGTGCAGGAGGGGCACATGTGAGCGTCTTGGATCAGAGAGATGGAGCTTATTTTGAGTATAGGTTTAGAAGTCAGGAAATTGAGGATCTGTCTCCAACTTTGCCTCTTATTTTGTTTGCCAAGCGAGTTTTGATAACAGCGTCATTTCTGAGTTTCTTCTGCTCAGCTAGATTCAGGTTCTGCTGCTGAATGCATTCATGGTTACAAGATGCCTTACATTTGAGCCATAGTCACTTTGTGAGGCTTTTAGTGAAATGTAGAAAATAATAGTATAGTGTGCGTGAGATCATTTGATGACATATGTCCTTTCTCCTCTTGTCTCCGGCTGCTTAGGCCACTTGGGGTGCTAGCCCTAGCTTTTCCCAAACCAGGGGTCTTGGCTCTCCACTGGCCCCAGCCCTTCCTCTGACCCCTGGCCCATGCCCCAGATGCCATCTCGAAGACAGTTGATGCAAGTGTACCTTCCTTATGGCCCCTTCTGTTGCTGTGACAGCTGTCTGCAGACTTTCCTGCAGGCTGCATGCATACCTTAGGTAAGGCTTCATGAGCTGGACTTGCCCTAGGAGCCAAAGAGATTGACAGGTCTGCCCATACAAAATAAGGTTTTCTGCGGGAAATGATGCCATGGAGAAGCTGAGTATAGCAGCAGGTGGGGAGAAGGAACCTCCAGCCTGCAGCAGCGCTCCTGTCCAGGATAGAGCAGCCTCTTAGGAGAGACCAGAAAGCTGCTGCGCTGGCATCAGCCAGGAAGACTGCAGGGCAGACCTCGCCAAGTCAGGGCTGACCGGAGTTGGCGAGGGGCTGAGCAAAGTGCTGTTGCTGCCCAGGACTGGGGGCATCTGCCCTCCGCTATGGGGCACATGCCCTTCAGCTACACATTCACTTTGAGGAATGTTCTCTACAGAAGCATTGCCCGTTTTCTTCAGGGACCATTTATGAAAACATCCAATAAAAAGAGGCAGAGCAGCATGTGTCTGGGAAGGACAAACCTGTGCACAGTGCCTGCCATGGACCAGGGAGCCTGGTACCTGCCCACTTGGACGCAGGAAGGGCATTCATTTCATCTGCCTCTTCTAGTGTCTCGCCACTTCAATCCCTGTAGCTTTAGGGTGTATTTTGGTAGGTTGGAGGATCTTTCTCACTAAAAAAATTCTCTTCGCTTTGTCATGCTCTCACTCAAGGATCTTACCCTCGATCTTTCACATTCTGTTTTTAAGTTCCAGTGGGAGTTTCATTGGATTGCTTTCTTTTCTAGATTGCATTTAGTGAGAATTAACATCTTTGTGATTCTTAGCCTTCCGAGCGAGAAGCAGTGCATATGTCCATTGGTTGAGTTGCGTCTCATCCTTCACTGTAGCCTACCGTGGCCAGAGCGTGGAATCGCAGTCCTGGGCTTGTGTGCCAAAGCCTTTGCCCCATCCTCCCCAGGCGGCCTGTGGAGGCTCCTGCTGCTCTTCTGTTCCTGAGCGTCACTCACGTCCACCGCACTTGCGGCTGTGGCCTGCCACATGGCTGTGGTTTGTGTTGCTGAGGAGCACGGTGGCTGGGCGCACGCCTCCTCTGCGTGGGCTCATCAGAACACACACTCTCACCTATGTGGATTTTGAGACTCGTCTCTGGGGCATGTAGCCGTGGTCCGTTCACTGGTTACAGAGCAGTCCTTCCTTTGGCCTGGTAGGCTCTGGAAGGCCACAGCTGGAGTCCTTACAAGTGGTCCTATCCTTCCTGTCTCGTGATAGACAAAAGTATATGTTGCCATCGAGCATATGCTGCGGAGCATAGTGAGGCTTCGCACTATCACTGCTGTGTGACTGGTGAGCATCATCCAGACCCCGTGCTGACTTAGTGACTCGCACCAGAGAGTGCTGCTCCAGAGCATCTCCAGCATCTTGCTCCTGCCATTCCAGTGGGTGTTTCTTGTCACGTTGACAGTGAGTGGACACTTGTGCTTGGTAGCAGACAGGTGCTGGTGTTGTGCCCGCACTCAGAGGGCCAACGCGCCCCTGGAGTGTTAGCTGCATGCTTCTGTGATGTTGGACACGCATGGCCTGCTTCAGCAGTGGTTTCAGGAGTCCTTTCAGGCCATCTGGAGTGAGGGGCCTGCAGTCGGGCCAGCAGCATAGACTCTGGACTAGCAGTGTTGATTGTTGCCAGTGAGTGTGAGGGGAGCTGGGCGCGAGGTGGGGCTCAGGCTCCCGTGTGCTGGCAGGCTGCAGAGGGCTGGGGACAAGCGTGAGGCTGCGTGGAAGGTCTGTCTGCTCACCAGCAAAGCAGCTGGGCCCGCAGCAGCAGAAAGCCTGGCCTCTGGCCACTGCAGATGTCTGCCTCTCAAGAGAGAGGCGTGGCTGTGAGTCATCCACTTGGCCCCCGGGGAGGATGCAGGGACAGCAGAAAGCGTGTTCCCCTGTTGGGAACTTGCTGAACAGAGGCTGTCATGTCACAGCACCTGCTCACTGGGTTTTGTGGCCACTGTTGTGTGGCTGACATGCCATATAGTCACCCTTTGGGGTTTTAGCACGTTTGGAGTGTGCGGCCACCAGTGTCTAATGAGAGCATTTCTGTCCACCTGAAAAGAAAGTCCCTGCCTCCCTCCAAGCCTCCCTCAATCCTCCCCCAGGTCCATGCTGTCTGCCTCCATGGATTTGCCTGTTCTGGGAATCACACAGAAATGGGGTCCTGCCACATGGGTCTGCCGTCACTCAGCATGACGGGTGGAGGGCCGCTTGTGTTGTAGCCTGTGTGAGGTCTTTGTTCCCCCTTAGGGCTGAATGACATTCCCTTCCCTGGGTGGATCACAGTTTATCCATTCATCTGTTAATGGACACCTGGGTGGTTTCCACATTTTTATGTGTGTCAAATCACTTAGCAGAGGATCAAGAACATTTTCTGTGTGTGTGTGTGTGTACTATTTCTTCCTGGTGTGTGTGTGTGTGTGTACTATTTCTTCCTGGTTTTAGAAAGGAGCCGGTGTTTGGTCTGTAGCTAACTTCGCTGAGCGTAATGTGTCAGAGCAGTCTGTCGATCAGTGCCTGGAAAAGGAGGATTGTTGGCACGAGTTGGGGTAGTTTTTAGCCCTGTTGTGAGGGCAGCGAGACACTGGCTGAGTCAGGGTGCTCCATCCCGGTATGGAGCCGCCAGCTGGCACCGGACGCCTCACGCTTCCTGCATGAGCTCGGTGGGCCTTGCGGCCTGCACTTCTCTGGGCAGTGGGCTGCCTGCTATGTCTGCTGGGTAGGGAAGGTCATTGTGGTAGAGTGTGACCAGTTTGCAGCAGTACTAAGGGGGTGGAGCATGGATGTGTGACACTGAACACACATTAGGACAGGTACCAGGTTTTGACACAGGTGTCAGCAGGTGCTGAGGCCAAGCTTGGCGGTGGTTAACACCACGCTGGTATGGCCTAAGTTCTGGTTCTGCCGTGCACTTGGCTTGAAAGTGGGCCTTGATTTTCTCATCTGTGAAATGGGAATAAAGGCAGTGCCTGCACATAAGGTACAAAGGCACACAGGAGAACCTTGCCCCCCAGAACGAGCACTCCCAAGTGGTGCTGGCACTGTTCGTAGTCTTGGTACAGCAACACAGGGACATTATGTGTCTGTGCTGCCTGGATCTGATATGGCTGCTGACCCTGCACGCTGGGGTTGGATACCCCAGGCTCACTCTGCCCTCACTTGCGTGGTGCTGGAAAAGCAGGGCTAAGCCGCACAGTTGTGCTCTGGGGGATGAAGGGCCTGCTCTTGCACTTCCTGGATCTGTGCTCCAGGGTGCACCACTGGGCCAAGCTCCCTGTCGCATCAGCTGTGTGACCTCCAGTCTCAGGGCCATGATAGGAGCTGTTCCTTTGCCCATTGAAGGCCTCGGGACTGTACTGTGTGTAGCCATGAGTTTTACCATGTGTGTGGAGTGCTCAGCTATTTGCTTGCTGAATCTGTGCAGCTATTTGATGCTCAGACGTCTCCTGTGAATGTCACCACGGTGGCCCAGTAGGTGGCCTGGTGACACTGGCTGGCAGTATGCCCTGTGGGAATGCCATTCTGTGCACCTCCCAAGTGAGCCAAGAGCTCAGCGGCCCCAGCATTGTACCCTGTGCCTGAGTGGTCATGCTAATGCGTGAAGACTCCACATTTAGGGCTGACAGCAATTCAAAAGCCTGTTTAGTTTGTTTGTTTGTTTGGAAGGAAGGAAGGAATGGCTTTATTTTCCAAAAGGCGATATGGAACTTTTTTATAGAATATTTTTTCCTTTTTAGTTACAATACATAGTGGTACTTGACTGCTACCACAGAAAGTTGACTGAGTCCTTCATTCCTGATGGGGCCAGAGGATGACCCACCCCGTGGAATTCCTATATGGGTGGCTGCTAGAGATCAGCCCCCAGTCTTGTGGGCTCTTGGGGGTCAGAGGCAGCCAGCTGACTGATTGGCCCTGGCCTGTGTTACTGGACTGATGAGGAGGCACCTGGAGTCTCTGGTCTGTGGAGTAGACTTCCCTGTGAGGCAGTGGCTCATGGCTGTTGGATGGAAGCCTCTTCCCGCTGCGTGTGGCGCACTCCTGTAATCCAGGGCCTCGGGAGACTGAAGCAGGAGGATCGTGCATTCAAAGCCAGCCTCACTAAAAGCGAGGTGCCAAGAGACCCTGTCTCTAAATAAAATACAAAATAGGGCTGGGGGTGTGGCTCAGTGGTTGAGTGCCCCTGAGTTCAATCCCCAGTATACACACACACACACACAGACACACACAAAAGAAAGCCTCTTCCCTTTCTTCCTATGAAGTAATATATCAAAAAACTCCTCAGAAGGGGGTCGGCCCCTCGCCCAGTGTGCAGGTGTTCCTTCTCATCCGCATGTGCGTGTGCAGCGTGTGGAGGGTAGGTGGCTGCACCATCCTTCGCCCTGGGACATAAGCAGCTGCTCATGCTGTGGTGAGAGCCAAATAGTTCCCAGCAGGCCTCCTGTGATGTTGTCATAGTGTGCTCCAGACCCTCTCTCCTGAGCCTTGTCACATTTGGTATTTGTGATCATAAATTCTGGCAAAAAAAAAAAAAAAATGCTTACTAAATTTGTGGGTGATAGAAAGCTAGGAGGGAAAACAAGTAACTGGTTGACATATTCAGCATCCAAAACCATCTCCATGAACTGACCCAGCAACATGGAATTTACATGTAAGTGTCAGATGAAGGAAGGAACTGGGCCTGAAAATCCCCCCTGAATAGAGGGCTCTGCTAAACTGTAGTCCCACCAGGCATCAGCAGGCGACAAGGCCTGCAGGATATGGTGTCAAGAGGAGAGCTTGCCTCCAGCTGATTTAGTACATGCCATTTGTGGGATTTTACATGAAGCCTTGTATGTGGGTTTTGGAGACACCTAAATAGCATGCACAAATATAAATGAGAAATAATGCATTATATGAATCGGTGTCAACCTGTGCAGTTCAGAGTGTGACTGCCCTTTGCAGCCTGGAGTTGACCATCTCAGGTCAGGGAGGCAGTGGGAGGGCCAGGCAAAAACACTGTGAGGAGCTAGGGGTTGAGGCCCGTCCTCCGCCAGTCTCAGGAGCGACCCCTGGTGGCCTTGCTGGCTCTTGGCAAGGCCCTGCTCTGCTGTCTGTGGTTCTAGCTCCCCATGCGGGATGCCCCTGCTGCATTGCAGCCTGCAGCCATGCCTTCTCTTGGTGTGACTGTGACTTATGCTCTCTGGAGAAGGCTCAGGAAGTGCTGGAAGCTGGTTCAGAACCTGCTTAGAGCCTGTCGAGTCACTTGCTTCTCCATTGCTTTTTTACCAGCACTTCCTGTGGTGAGAAGTATCTTAATCTGAATCTTAAAACTGTTGCTCAGGTGGAAGTGCATGATTTCTCTACTTTGTAGTTCTTTGATCACAGTTTGGTTATGTTTTGGTTTCCATTATTTGTTCATGCTTAATAATCCTATTAAGGATTACTTCTTTTTTCTGTTGCTTTTTTACCACCGTGTATTTTTTTATTCATTTTGTTGAGATAGAATTACAATAAATGCTTACCTTCCAGATGTAAAGGTAGGTGAGTGTCAGCTACTGCAACTGAGATGCAGAGCATTTCTATCACCCCACCAAGTCCCTTCTAGCCAAGTCCCCGGGAGCTGCCACCAACCCCAGGTTAATATTTTTTTCTTTTAATTATATTTATATATATTTTATTTTATTTTATACATATATATATATATTTTTTTTTTTTTTTAGTTTTTAGTTTATTCACTTATTTACGTGCGGTGCTGAGAATTGAACCCAGTGCCTCACACATGCGAGGCAAGAGCTCTACCTCTGAGCCACAGCCCAGCCCACAGGTCAACCTTTTAAAGACCTCACATAAGTGGAGCTGTGCGTGTTCTTGAGGCCCGTCGGTCCTGGCTGTGTCTGGAGACGTGTGTCACCTTCCGCCACAGCGTAGGTCAGCCGCCCTCTGCCTTGCGGTTTGGGGAAGGCTGTGTGAGTGTGTCAGCCTTCGTGTGACTCGGGTCTCCCTGGCGAGCGCGTGTCTTCCCTCAGGTAGAGGAGGGGCCTGTGCTGACACTGGGAAGCCTCGGAGTGGCTGCACCACTCAGCTTCCCTGGCGCTCAGGACGTGGCCTTTCTTCTCAAGCCCGCCCTGGTGGCGGCAGGAAGCTGTGGCTTTAGCTGGGTTCTCCGCCCACTCAGGATGTCGAGCGTCTGTGTGTGTCATTGGCCACTTCTGTGTCTTCTTTTTCTTCCGTTTTTGTCTGATGGACTTCCTGTTCACATCTTTGCCCTTTTTGTTTTATGTTTTGTTTCCTTCCTCTGCGGGGATTGCACTTGCCAGGCAAGCACTCTGCCACTGAGCCACACCCCAGCCCTTTAATTTGAGAGAGGGCCTCACTAAGTTGCTCTGGCCTCAGACTTGGGACCCTTCTCCCTCAGCCTCCAGGAGTTACTGGGATCACAGGCGTGTGCCCTCATGCCTGGCCATGCCAGTGTTTTATGGGGTTTGCTTTACTGTTAAGGTAGAATTGAGTATGCGTTGGTCAGTTGTGTATTTCTCCTGTTTCATTGTAGAAGTTTTATAATAGCTAGCTAGACTATTGGATGATTTTGGTGGCTTGTGATCAAAGTCAGTGGTACTCAGCAAGAACTTAGAAAACAAAATTAGTGTAAAATGTCCTTTTTAAAATAGCAACTGTGAGGCATTGCGTTTGGTCCTCAGCACCATGTAAAAATAAATTTAAAAAATAAAGGTATTGTGTCCATCTACAACTAAAAATATTTTTTAAAAACTAGCAACTGAAATTAGTCAATTTTATAACTCTCCCCCTTTTTAATTTTAGATCAGCAGGGGGTCCTTCTGGTCGGAGTGGACATCGGATGGTGGCCTGGAAGAGACAGTTAATCCTTTTCGGTGGCTTCCATGAGAGCACAAGGTTGGACCAACAGCAGAAGTCTTCCTTCCTGGAGCATTTAGGGGCAGACCTTTTACTGTTCTGAATGAACATGGAAAATCCTGCCCTCTCGAAGCAGGGCCAGCTCCCTGGGCACACAGTTTGGTAGGGCCTTAATTGAGTACCTACTGTGTGCAGGACAGTGAGTGAGATCAGCTAGGCCTTCCTTTTAACTTCCAGGTTATAAATCAAGTCAAGTTTTACAGTGGTTTTAACTTGTACCACTTTAAAATCAGAACATTTTTTTAAGACTATGTTATCTTGTTTAAGATTACCTAGGCAGTATTTCAGACCCACAGACAAGCACTGATGCTCCAAGAGATGTAGCCACCATCCCTGTTGAATCAGCTTGACTTCTAAATGCCAACCTCGCTTGCCTGGAAGCCGTTGCTCTTAGCTGACCTGCAGAACAGACTCCCTTTACTGAGAGTGCACGGCAGGAGGGGCGGGAAGAGCTGTCCTCTGGGAGGCGTGAGTCTGAGTGGCAGCCAGCAGTCCTGGGCCGTCCTCACCGCCGGCTGCACAGGGGCGAGGCCCGCTTGGCACCTACATTCTCATGCAGGATTCATCACTTTGTACGAGTGCTCCCAAGCCCCAGGCTTGGATTACTTGGATGTGGCGTGAGAAGGAAGAACGGTTGCTCCTGACCAGGGTAGAGACAGAGGTCCTCTCCTTTGCCTCTTGTTGAACACTGTGTCATGCAGAGCTGGAGAGCAGCAGTCACCTGGTGACAGCAAGCGCCCCCATTTCACTTCCAAGTCCTGTCTGTGGGCTGTCTTTTAGCGTGAAGTCCCTCTAGAGGGCCTCAGGCTGCCCCATGTGCCTTGCTTGGGTTGTGGACACAGACTGCTTCCATCCTTCAGTTTTGTGGATGCTCTGCCCCCTCACCCACACCCGTCCCTTTCAGTCCAGGGTCTCGCCCCAGTTCTTGTCAAGCTGTGGGTCTCTCCATCCTTGTGATTCAGTGAGACACCACACTCAGTGTTGGTTTTACAGTCTCAGAGTCACCTGATGTAATTATCTGGGAGATTGCCGTTTTGTCAGTGAGGAGAGGATTAAGTTACTGTGCTTGGTTGAGCTGGCATCATTTCTGGCTTCCAACGCAAACTCACGTGTTTTTGTCCTTCATATGAGTTTAAGTATGGAGTAGACAGGTGACTTAGTGAAAATGCAGAAAGTTAAGCTTTAATTTAAATCAGGTGCACTTCTCGGTGACCTGCCTATTCCCCATGGTACCACTGTGACGCCCTGTGTTCCTGTGTTCCAACCAGGGATTACATCTACTACAATGACGTGCATTCCTTCAACCTGGACACCTTTGTGTGGAGCAAGCTGTCTCCGTCAGGAACTGGGCCCACGCCCAGGTCAGGCTGCCAGATGTCCGTCACTCCCCAGGGCAGCATAGTCATCTATGGGGGCTACTCGAAGCAGGTGAGACCTGGTGTGCAGGAAGTAGAGGAATTTCTGTCTGCTGCTTGGCCATGTCATCAGTAACAGACGTTTCCAAATGAGATGACATTTGCTTAATATAAACTACGGACAGACAATGTCACTCTCTTCCTCTTTACCTACATTGAGATTTTTTAAGGCCTTTTGATGTTCTGATTTGTATCTCCGTAGAACACTGCAGTGTGACTAAGTGTGTTTTGGGGTCTTTCTTCTGAGGCCTCGACGCTGACGACCATGTGCTATCTGTCATAGAACGTGGCTGTGCTCGTCGCTCCTTTCTTCTGCTGACGACCACGTGCTATCTGTTGGTAGAACGTGGCTGTGCTCGCCGCTCCTTTCTTCTGCTGATGGACTTTTTTCTTATATCTGCAAGCGGCACCAGCAGCACGTTCGTAGGCACAGGCCTGGAGTCCTGCTGGTCTGTGGCTGTGGCGTGTGCCCCCAGGGCTGTGGGCTGTCCTCTGCCAGCAGCAGAGCTCCTCCTGCCCCACTGCTCATCCGCACGGTGCCAGTCTCAACAGGTTGAGCATCGTGTGGTGGTTTTAAGACCTTTGCTTTGGAGATTCTGAAACACAAAGTGATCTTGCAGAGCACAGTGAGCACTGGCATGTCCCACACAGGCCCTGGGGTGTCTGCTCTGCGGGGCTGGTTTGGTCACAGGTCTGTTCACACTTTGTGCCCATCTATCAGTTGTCTTCTGTGTCATTCACAGAAAAGTACAAGCCCTGTGTGTGCATGCCATTAAGTAGAGGTCATTGGTGCTGTGACGTCAAGGCCCCCTGCAGCAGATGTGACAGGTGTGTGTGGTGTGGCCCACCCTCATCCTGCCAGGCCCGCTCGTACCATCCCTGCCTCCCCCAGAGGCACGTGCCAAGCTCCTCACTGCTAGATCTGCCTGTTACGGAATGTTCCAGTCATTGCTGTGACCCATCTGAGTTTCCGTTGTGTTGATGGAATCCTGTGTTGTTTTCAGTTGATAACATGAGCACTTCGATACAGTCTCCGCATGGCTGCATGTTTTGGTTCCTTTTTGGGGGGGTGCTGGGTAGCCAGGAATCAAACTCAGGGATGCAAAACTACTGAGCCATAACTAAAAAGCATAACTGAAAGCCCCCCAGCCCTTTTTGTAATTTTTCATTTTGTGACAGGGTCTCGCTAAGTTGCTTAGGGCCTCGCCAAGTTGCTGAGGCTGGCCTGAACTTCTGAGCCTCCTGCCTCAGCCTCCTGAACTGCTGGATTACAGCTGTGCACCACTGTGCCTGGCAATGTTTTGGTTTCTCTTAGGAAGCACCAGGGAGGGAAACTGCCAGGTCCTGAGCGGGCCTAGGCTTGTAGTTCACATCCAAACCACCTGACGATTCTGTTGCTTGGCCTTCCTGGCACCACTTGACTGTGGGTCCTGCAGTGTCATCTCTGTTTTGACTTCAGTCCACCGAGTACGTTGATGTGTTCTCTTGTGAGCTTGCTAATGTCTGTGTCTTCCCTGCAGCCTGCGTGTGCGCGTCTGGGGAGTTGCAGACTGCCAGGCCGCCTCTGCCCGTGCAGCTTCAGTGCTGCCAAGGAGCAGAAGCTCTGCCTCTGTGAAGTCTAATTTGTCATGCTTTAAAGGTTCTTGACCTGAGAAGACAGTGTTTACCTTCGGTCAGGAAGAGCCTCCCATGTTCTCTGAATGTGGCAGTTCAGCTTTTGGGTTTTGTTCTGCTGTCTCCTCGCCCTGTCTGTTTGGAGTGTGAAGGTGGTGAGTCTGCTTGTGCCCCATGGAAATTGGCTCTTCCAGCACCATCTGTTCAGAAGGTTTTCACTGGGGTGCCTGGGGACCCTGCCATGGACCTTCCTCCTCTTCCTCCACTGGTCAGCCCTGTGGGGCACCCCGTGCTTCCCTGGCTATTCCTGCCTAGCACGTCTTAGGGTGGGCAGCTGAGGTGCCTAGCCTTTGTCCTTTCAAACTTGTTTTGGCTGTTGTAGGTTCTTTGCATGTCCATAAGAGTTTTAGCATCAACTTGTCAGTTTCTACTTAAAAAGCAAGAACAAGGCACCCCACCTCTGCCTGATAGGAAGGTGATCGGGGCTCTAATTCTGGAGGAGAGTGGGGGGGAGGCCGACCTCAAGTCTGCAGCCATTACACATGGATGATCTCTATGTTTATTTTGATTTTCTTTCATTTCAGCAGTGTTTTGTGGTTCCCAGTGTCTTACATGTCTTTTGTTTAATTATTTTATTGATGCTGTTTTATGATGGAGTATCTTGAAATTACACTTCTCCATTGTTTGCTGTTGGTATATAAAAATATTTTATCCTCTGTGTTTATTTTGTAATGTGTGAACTTGCTAAATTCACTCTTTCCAGTAATTCCAGATGCATGAGGTTATGTGAACAGTCATGTAACGTGCAGGGGCAGCTTTCCTCTTCTTCCTGGCTGCTAATGCCATTCCCTGGTCTGTCCATCACAAGGTAGGGCCTGCCGGTGGTGTTGGCTGAGGTGTGTAGTGGACCTCCTGGCTCTGTCCTTATGGGGAGGGACAACACTGCAGCATCTTCTTGGACATCCTTCAGAGTCTAAGTTGTCTGCTGGGAGCTTTTGTCACCAGCAATGTATAGTTTTGTTAAAAGCATTTTCTGTGTTTATTAATGATCGTATACCTTTGCTCCTTATTCATTTTCTTGCAGACTACCTTGGTTAATTTCGTAATGTTGAACTAGCCTTGTATTTGTGTCGTAGCCCAATTTGGTACAAGCGTGTTTGTCCTCCTATGTTCCTGAATTTGCTGATACTCTGTTGAGGATCCTTGTGTCTGTGTTCACAAGGGCACTTCTCGGTCACTCTCTTTGTGGTGCTGTTGACAGGCGGTGGAGTCCAGTTCTGCTTGCTGCACAGTGAGCGCGTCAGTTGGGGTTCAGCTAAAGCTTTACTAACGTGACGGGGTCTGTCTTGACAAAAGAGAGAAAACTCTGGGATGACAAGGACCCGGCAGACACCCCTGTGAGCGCCAGCTGTCCCTTGATGTGTGCCTTTGGGGCCAAGGCTCCAGAGGTGGGGATTCCTGTTAAAGAGATGGGAGGGCTTCCTAAGGCACTGCAGCCTGTGAGCCAGCCCAGAGTGAGAGATGCCAGTAGGACCCTGGGCAGGGAGGGCGGCGGTGGGTCCCTGAAACAGCTTTGGTACTTCATGGTCTGCCTCCATGTGTGGACAGCCCAGGGCAGTCCTGCTGAAGGCATTGTCCTCCTTTACACCCAACGTGGACCTCAGGTGAATCTGCTTGGGGTTTGGGAGAAAAGGTCTCTTTCGAGAAAGCAGCAGGACACCAAAATGTTACTTCAGTATTCAAGATCCTGGAAGAGCAGGAAACACAAGCAGGCGTTGGGGTCATTGACTCTGTAGGTTGTACATGACCTCAGCCAAGAAAAGTCCTGACCTCCCGAGGCCTGTGACCAGCTCTGTAGGTGAGGGGGCCCTGCCACTGTCCCAGGAGACACCAGCTCCCACACTGCAAGGTTCACAGGTGATCCCACTCACCTGGTGCACACAGCTGCGTGACCCTGACCTGTCTGCACTGCTCTTATCCAGCAAAGCGGGAGATGCTTGCTGGGAAAGAGGAGGAGGTAAGAAGAGCATCTCTGCCTTGGGCTCCATTACTCACGCAGTCCCTGGACTCTGTCACTGTAGGTCTCGGGTGCACGAAGGACCCTGCCCTCTGGGAAGGAAAGAGGACGAGGCCTTGTCTTGTGGTGACAGCTGGGCAGTGGTGTTACTCAGCTCCAAGGGTTAGAACTGAGTTGCCAGAGAGGAGGTGTGGTGCCCACTGGCTCCAGCAGAAGTTGCCCTGAGCAGTGTCTGCTGAGGGAGCCCGCCGGTAGGTGGGAGGAGGGCGTCTGCTCAAGATTTAAACTGGAGCTGGGAGACAGAGTTCCGGATATGCATTCAGTTTTGCTGACTAGACGTGGAGCTAGGCAGGTTTAGAGGAGGCTGTTTTGGCAGCAGCCTTTCCAAAGTGGTGCGCGTGTTTCAGGCTGCCCACATGGCAGGTCACTGCACACCTCGTCGTGTGCGCCTCAGTCCTGTGGAGCGACTGCTGCACTGACCAGCTCCCTAGGCCACACACACCCACCACCCATCTCTAAGGGGCTTCAGCCACCCACACTGTGTGGCACACTGAGAGTGGCATGGGGACTTGCCTGACAGTGCCCAGAGAAGGTGATTGAGCAGCCACCTTGGGCACCCTGGCCAGCAGGCCACAGTTGCAAGGGTGACTGGGGACAAGAAGAAACAGCCAACTGTGGTTCTGCGTCCACAGACATCTGTCCAGGCCACCTCTGGCTGAGGTCACACTCCCGTCCCAGGAAACTCAGCTGTCATTGTGCCTCGTTTTTTTTTTTTTAAATTACCCTGTGTTTTGAAAGTCCAGGGTCAGGATAAGGTTCTGAGATGACTGTCCTAAAATGGCAGTGATGGCTGGGGCAGGGACAGGAAGGTAGCTTCATCCTCCTTGCCTTCAGGCAAAACTGGGTGTTTGCGCAGCAACGGGGGACATCGGTCAGTGCTGCGCAGCAGCCTCTGCTTGGTCACTGGGACCGCTGTGCTCCTCAGCTCCACTGGGAGGTCCATGCTCGCCCTGAACCTGGGTGCTTTCTCCGCCTCAGACCTGGTCCTTTTCTCTCATGGCCTGCTGTTGTCTATGTGCCTGCTAGGGCTGGCTTAAGTGGCCTGTGGAAAGTAGGTTCCTCCAGGGGCATGTCCCTTGGCCCTCCTCACATTGCTTTACATCTTGGCCTGGTTGTGGCTGCTTCTGTGAGCTCAGGAAGCCCACATCCTCTGGGTCACCTTGGCTCCACAAGAGTGGTATTCTGCCTGCTGTGGTGTGGCTCTTCTCCCCTAACAACACCCATCATGTGACACTTTTTAAAAAAATTATCAATGAACCTTTACTTTATCTGTAAATATGAGGTGCTGAGGATCGATCCCAGTACCTCACACTGGGGGTTGTAGCTCAGTGGTAGAGCTAGGCAAGTGCTCTACCATGAGCTACAACCTCAGCCCCTCGTGTGACACTCTTGCTGGCTCTCCAGGGGCCTGGGGGTGGCTGGCTATGTCTCCTGCTCTCATGACAATTGAAATGAGCCCACACCTGAGTTTAGGCTGAGTAAGCTGAGGCTGCAGCAAAGATGGACGGTGGGCAGTGGAGTTATGTCCTGTTAGGGACATGTGTATAGCTGGTGCTTTTCCCGACTTGCTGGCTCTGCTGATCTGAACTCTGGTGTATTGGCCAGATTGGATGAAGACAGGGACAGTGGAGCTGCACAGACTAGCATTGTAGCCTTGGATGGTAGTCCAGCACTTCTGAATGTTCCCACGGAGTCTGCGTGCTTTCTAGTACTGTGAATCCACCCCTGTGGAACAAACCGCACGATTGACAGCTGCCGTGACCTGCATGATGGAATGACTGGTGGCCCAGTTTGTCCACAGTGAAACACATGGCAGCCTTTCCTTTCCTCCTTTGAAGACAAATGGACTGGGTTTCTGGGGAAGTCACAGTGCTCAGGGCAAGGAGCTAGAAGGCTGTTGGGAGGCCAGAACTGTGGGCTGGATGTGCAGCCACGTGCCTGAGGAGGCCCACCTGTGCGCGGCTCCCACCTGTGTGCAGTCCCCCCCAGAGCTCTCGGCCTCATGATCTTGAGGGGAAGCACTTAAATGTGGTGGCATCAAAGACCCCCTTAGCCTGTTGACCCCGGGGAGAAAGTTGCTGTCAGTAAAACCAAGGACAGGTGAAGCAGGGGACATGGGAGACCCAGGACAGATCTGCCAAAGCTGGGCAGTGCCTGACAAGCAGAGATGCCATTGAGTTCTTCAGCAGGAGAGCCTCTGGTTATGAATTCAGGCCTCAGGAATGCTGTGTGTTGGGAAGAGAGGACATGGCCCAGCCACTGCTCCCCCCGTATTAGCTTGCCAGGAAGAGACAGTCTGTCCTTAGTGACTGTGGGTCACGCACAAGAATGGTGTCACTAGGAACCAAGAGGCGGGTGCCTGGTTTCCACTGCTGAGGGTTTGCTGCTCCCCACAGCGGCAGACGCTGGGCCTCCTTGAGCTGTGGGATCTCAGGCCCAGGAGGAAGCAGGACTGTGTGAATAGTTGAGTTGCTTCTTGTTCAAAAAAAGCCGTTTTTCCCCTTTCAACGAATACAATGCTGAAAGAGGAATACCTGCAGATGCACACCTCCTTGCTGTCTCTGAGAGGCCTAGAGGCAGCCACACCCAGCACCTAGGTCTCAATTTTCAGCAGGACTCTCCAGCCTGAGATGCCAGGGCTCTTGCAGGACTGGACAAGGAGTCCAGGAGATGAGCCCGAGGGTCCCATAGTGCCTAAGGTAACAACAGCCATCACGGGCCCCAGGTGGGCCCTGGCACAGAAGAGGGCTCGAGGGGACACTGAGGAAATCTGAATGAAGTGTGGACTTGGGTTGGTAGTAGTCAATCAGGGCTGTTTCACTGAGCGCGACTACACCGTGCCAGACTGGGTGCGTGCGTCAGGGAGCCTGGGCATGGGGCCCAGGGCTCTGCCCTGTCTGCTCAGGTTTTCTGTACCTTTAAAGTCAGAAGCTATTGAAAATATGAGAATTTAAGCACAATCACAAGGAAGAAGTTACAGTGGACTGGTGCCCCCCCCACCCCCAGGGTGAGTGTCTTGGGAGCTATGGACGTTGGCTGCTGGGGTGGCCTTGCAGAGCACCAGCTGTGCTGACTGGGGAGTGAGACCGTCGAAGCCCAAGAGTGAGGGGCTTTGTTGGTTTCAAAGCTATGTGTCTGGAAGGCGAGGGAGTTGTGGATATAGGGGTTGGAGCAAGGTGCTGCTGGACCAGGCTACTGCAGAACCTGTCCAGGTGGTACAAGCTGGCCATGGAAGCTAGCCACAAGGACCCCACAGGTGGGAGCTCCAGCATGCCTAGCAAGGTGGGTCATCAGATGCCAGATTTCACATTGGCCTGTTCTTAATCTGCCACGTCTGTCAGCCACCTCAGAGGTGAAGGGACAGATCCCGCTTTGAACTGAGCCCCTGTGTGAGACGTGCCCAGCTTGGGCTGTGATGGCTGTGTGTAGTGCCTCAGGTGGGCTCACCCACCCACCCTCTTTCCCTTTTGCAGAGAGTCAAGAAAGACGTGGACAGAGGCACCCAGCATTCAGATATGTTCCTGCTAAAGCCCGAGGACGGGGGAGAAGGTACTGCTGTGCCCACGAGGGCTGGCTCGGCCCCTGTGGCTTGAGGGGCGGGCCCTGTTTGGCCTGCAGACGGAGGCGAAGCCCACCTCCCTCTTGTGGGTGTAGAGGTGGCAGTGAACTAAAAAATAACAGCAAACATTGCACTGGGCAGTGCCAGATGAGGCCATGGTGGGCCCAGAGTCCCACCTCCTTGCACACGGTCAGAGTTGGGCCTGGCCATCCTGTCCTGGGAAGGCTGTGGTACCTGGTCTAAGTGGGTAGGCACCCGTCGGGCCCAGTGCCATTTAGCCGCCCCACGTCCCTCCATACCAGGTGCATGACGTGCTTTGAGATGACCGCGAATGCACCTTCTGGCCAGGGTTGTGTGCACACTCTCAGGGCCCCAGAGGACAGAGGCAGGTGTGGGTAGGTGTGGGTGAGAGGCCCCCCAGGGAAAAGGGCTCTTGCTTTGCAATCATTTCTTGACATTTTAAGGAACTTTTGCTCTTGCTCAAGATCAAGCGAATGACAGCAGGAGGTGGAATTCTGGAATGTTCCTGAGAGGCAGGGAATCCCTTGTCCTCCAGGGGAGCTGGGAGTGGCCACCTCCCAGGCGGTAGCACTGCATCTTGGGAGAGCACTCAGTGGGTCTGGGACCTGTGTTCTAGGACCAGGGCTTCCTCCGTGTGAAAGCGTGTTTCTGACCTCCCTAGGGGAAGTGAGGGGATTGCCATGCACAGTAGGTTTACTTGGTTCCTGCCCTAGAATCCTTCAAACCAAGGTCTCAGAACTGCCCTGCACCAGGCACTTCTCAGGTGACCACAGTGCCCTGAACTTGCAGTGAGGACACTTGGTGCTCCAGGAGGGGCCAGGGCACTTGGACCTAGAGGCTGGACTCTTGTTTCAGGCAGCCTTGCCTCAGCCTCTGCTCAGCTCCTCAACCCCAGTGAGAAGGACCGGAAGGAGGTGAGTCCTGCCTGACTGCATGTGCGCTGGTGTGTTCTCTGGCTCCTCACAGCAGTAACTGCCCATAGTGGTGGGCCCAGAGTCCACCAGCAGGGCATGTTCATGGCCTCGTCCAGCACTGCCCAGTGCAGTGTTTGCTGTTATTTTTAGTTCATTAGGGGAAATATCTACTCTTTTTTCTAGAAGTGGTGAGACTTTCCTTCACTTTACCCCAGACCACATCTTGAGGACTGTCACCTGCCAAGAGAATGCAAAGATGTCGCCAGCAGGGGAAAGGCACCAACCCAGGGTCTAGGCTGCACCGGGTGGAGAGGGACAGCGTCCTCTGGTCCCTTGTGAGGCTGCGCCCCTAGCCTCCCAGGGGAACCTGTGAGACGCAGGTTTCCTGGAGACCCTCCTGCTGAGTTCGGCTTTGGTACCCCTGCCCTCCCTGCACTGACCACCAGGTGACACTGTTCGGAGGGCAGGTGAAGGCTTGCACAGCTGGGCCTGAAGGAGGAAGCCCCAGGGTAGAACTGCATCCTGTTTTCCTGCAGAGGGAGCTTGCACAGTGAGGCGGACGTTGGCCGCAGCCTGCGCACCGCTGTTGTCAGCATTGGACCTCAGGGCTCCCCAGCCTCCTGCGTCTCTTACCCTCCTCATCCTCTTTGTTCTCTGTTGACAGGCAAATGGACATGGAACCGGATCAGCCCTTCAGGGGTCAAGCCCACTCCAAGGTCTGGCTTTTCAGTGACCATGACCCCAAATCATCAGGTGCTGCTCTTTGGGGGCGTCTGTGACAAGGAAGAGGAAGAGAGCCTGGAGGGTGTATTCTTCAACGACCTGTACTTCTACGACGCCTCCAGGAACCGCTGGTTCCTGGGACAGCTGAAGGTGTGGGCTTGGCGTGGAGCGCCGTGCAGGCAGGCTGCAGCTCGGTGGCCAGACCCCCACCCTCATGCCTCAGTGTGTCCTTCTACCTGTAGAGCATCTGCGTACCCTCCCAAAGGAGTGTCCTGCTTCTGTGTGTGTCCCAGCTGACTAGCCTTGGACCCTGGCCTGGTGCCCACTGGTGCAGCCTGGCTGGCCTGGCCAGGCTTGAGAGCCAAAAGTTCCCCAGGCCACCATCTGACGAGGGTGCTGGTCATCCTCTGCAGCAGCCTTAGTCTGTGCTGCCAGGCTTGTCCTGGTTTCAGCACAGCTGCTGCCCAGGGCAGCCTGGCACTGCCAGAACAGTGGTGGCAGTCCAGGAGGGACCTGCAGGCACCCAGGGTCTGTGTGAGCACTCGGTCTCCCGCACCCCAGCCTGCCCACATAGGGCGCCTGCCCGTCACAGTGAGTCGCGCATGCTCTCGTGCACGCGCGTTTTCTGCGGGCAGAGTGGCTCCCTCCCCAAGGTCCAGGGCTGGGTGGTCGTGTCCCCCATGAGTTGGGGGGTGTCCCGAGCATGTCCTCGTGAGGCTCTCAGGCTCAGTGCCGTGAGCTGAGCACCTAGAGCATAGACTTGCCCTGGGCTGGCCTGCAGGGAGTAGTGCTGGAACTTCTGAACCAGCATGGCAAGCGTCTCACAAGGACATGGCCCCACGAGCAGAAGGGTCCAAGCAGGCTGCAGTGTGGTCCAGGAGACCAGAGGAGAGCAGAGGGTCATCTTGCAGGAGGGGGGGCCCGAAGGAAAGCTGCGTGGGAGTGTTGGGTGACAGTTCTGCTTCCCACATGGCACCTGCGGTCAGCAGGTTCTGTTGAGCACCCGTCACTCTGCTGGCCCTCGTGGCTGAGGAGCTTCCTGAGGCCAGCCTGGGGGCTCCAGAAGCCAGGGCACTGCTGCTGGGCCCTGCTAAAGTACCACACTCTCGCATGCCCTCTGTCTTTGCCACCAGAGAGTGCAGGGAGGGGGTTGTGTCCCACACTGTCCCCACATGTCCATGACTGGTGTGGGACAGGGCCATTCCTGCACTGCTGCTCAGCTGAGGTGCTGTGCTGTCATTTCCTTGTCAGGGCCCCAAGTCAGAAAAGAGGAAGCGGAGGCGGGGCAAAGCAGAGGAGCCCCAAGGCACCAGCGAGCCGGAGCCCCTGGAGGTGGTCAGAGAGGTGGTGGCCGAGGATGGGACCGTGGTCACCATTAAACAAGTGATCCCAACCCCGGGCCCAACAGGCCGGCCCCCACCAGAGGAGGAGGATGGTGCTGTGGAGGCTGGCCCCAGGGTTGAGCCCTGTCCACGCTCCAGTGCCATGCTGGCCATCAAGCACGGGCTGCTATATGTCTACGGGGGTATGTTTGAAGCCGGCGACCGCCAGGTGACCCTCAATGACCTGTACTGCCTCGACCTCCACAAGATGGAAGAGTGGAAGGCCTTGGTGGAGATGGATCCAGGTAAGCTGGGCAGGGGGACCCCCTTACCAGGAATGCTGTCTTCACGCACCTGCCCAGGTTGCTGCATCTGCCCTGCACCGGGGAGCCTCATGGGGATTTGGGCTCTTGCCCCCAGCCCAGGTTACCCGAGAGCCTGCCTGGGTGCAGGCCACGGAGGGCAATGGATGCCAACCAGGACCTCTGTGCAGGACCTCTGTGGGTGCACCTAGCGGTTCAGTTCTCTTGGCACTCAGCCAACCAGACCAGGCAGAGTTCACCCTCCATGTCCCTGGTGGGCCCTATCTCTGCCCCTTGAGCCTTTATGTCCCCATTTTACCTCAGACTGTCACAGGGCCCATGTCACTACTCATTTTTGTGAAGACTTGAGACTATATGCAGAGCCTGCACGTTCAGGGAAGGAGCACCGTACGTAGGTGCAGGTCTGCTGCTGTCTTCTGAGAAGCTGCTGGGTTGGGACAGAGGTGGACGCAGGAGGAGGCAGCTGCCATTCAGCAGCCCATGTCCATGGAGGGAGTTGTGTCTGCTCGTCCTCCGTGTCCCCCCATCTCTGCTCTGAAGTCGGGGAGATGCTGTCTGTCCTCTGCTGGCCCTCGGTGTCCAGGGTAGGGGAGTTGGGTTTCACTTCACAGTCTTGGGTAAGAAAATGGAGTCCTCTAAGTTAGCCAGCTCCCGCTGTGCAGTTTTCCCTGGCACCCAAGGCTACAGTGAGAATCTCTGTTCATCTTGCTTTTGAAGAAACTCAGGAGTGGCTGGAAGAGACGGACTCAGAGGAGGATAACAGCTCGGCCGAGGGTGCTGACGGGGGAGATGAGGACCAAGATGAGGACAGTGGGGAGGAGGAGGAAGGTGAGGCTCACTAGGCTCTGCCTTCGCCCTGTGCTCTCGAGGCCAGCCTCAGGCAGAAGAGCACCCACGTTGGTTCCAGCAGCTTGCTGAGGGCAATACTGCTGCGGCCTCTCTGCAGCCGCACCGTGACCGCTGTCCTCTGTGCCGCCTGCCCAGGCTTCTGGATGGAGGAGTGGCATGGACCGTCCACCCAGGACTGAGCACCACTGGCTGAAACACCGGGGACGTGTGGGGCTTGATGCTTGGGGGAAGATGGTGGGGAGACCAACTGGGGTGGCTGGGGTAGCTGAGGCCTGGAGCTGACCAGCACAGTTTAAATACACTGAGCGTGAAGAACGAGGCCTGCAGTCATGTTCTTCAGCCCGGAGTGGACCAACAGTCTGGCCAGGCCTCTGCCTTGCTCGGGCTCTGCGTGCCAGGGTAAGGCTTGAGGTGAGGCCACAGAGACGGGGCGAGGCATGAGTTTGAGGGACCCCAGCAAGCCTGTTTCTATTCTGATAAACCTGCACAAGGTGTGTTTGAGGGATTTTCCTTCTGCATAAGGGGAAGCCCATGTTCTGATGACCCCCACATCATTATACCAGACTCTGGTGTCTGGTGGTCGGTGACACGGCCATGGTGCTCACTCACATGGTCTCAGTTACCTTCAGCGTAGAGCACCTGTTGCCGGGCCAGTCCTCTCTGCTGCTCGGCCTTCCTCCGTGGGTCTCACAGGAGAAAGCTCCAGTGCTCGCATGCCCACCCACTCCGTCACGGCCTTCTCAGGAGGAGGTGGTGGAGCCATCCCCCGTGCCTTTCCTCCCTGTGCCTTTCTGGGCCGAGATGGTTTGCAGAATGGCAGCAAGGAAAGGAAGCCAAGTGCAAGGGCTCTGTGCCCCTGCAACCTGCCTGCCCAGCGCCACTGGCCCAGGAGCAGGTGGGGCTTTGTGGCCCGGAAGCCCGTGTGCTGTCGTGGTGGCCAGGCCTGCTCCAAGGCTGAGACCAGGTTTCTTTGTGTGCTGTTGAGTTGGGGTCAGACTCTGAATCCACACTGGTGCTTTGGCCCTTTTATGCTAAACATCTTCGCAGTGACGTGCAGGCCTGGTGGCTTCTGTAGTGCTCATAACTGCTGTCACCCGTATTGTCACTGTGGAGTTGACTAGAGGTAGAAGTGGCTGGCATGGCGGGCTCAGGCAGAAGAGTTCTGACGGGGAAGCGGGGAGCCCAGCTCAGCTGGAAACAGCCTCCTTTTCCATCATCTTCTCCGTGCCGGGTCTGCACCAAAAAGATCGGGGTAGCTCAGGGCAGGATACCCCACACCAGTGAGGAGGAGCTCGGCCACCACATCTGCAGCAGGCCACACTCCTGTAGGTCAGTGGGTTGCAAGTGCAGCTCCTTGTTCTCTTCCCAGGGCAGCTGTACTGGCCATGTGTCACGCTGTTAAGATGAGCTTGGGGGTTGGTTGGGCTGAATTGAATAAAATGGAAGGGAACCACCCAGCTAATCTTGGAAATCTCATCATTGAAAGTTTGGTTTTGTTTGGGCTCTTTAGGTGTGTGGTGTTTATCCAATTTGACATTTTTTTTCCCTCCGAATCAGTACAAGCAAGAACTCAGTGGTTAGTTGACCCTTAGAAGTACTTCAGGGGAGCCCAGTGAAGTGGCCCCGTCTGTAATCCCAACGACGTGGGTGGCTAAGGCAAGAGGATTGCAAGTTCGAGGCCAGCCTCAGTAATACCAAGGTGTTGTCTCAGAAAGGGTTGAGGGTGTAGCTCAGAGGTGGCATATCCCCACTCTGGTTCAATCCTCAGTACTGCAAACATTACAAAAGACCTTTAAGGGACCAAAGGCTGGTAGCCTCCCCATGAGGTTTGGAGCTAGCTCATGTCCGTTTCAGGTGCCTAAGTGAGACCCACACCGAAACCCTCCTCAAGTGTGTTGTAATGAGGCAACAGCATCCTTTGATGGTCTGATGAGAGGGATTTGCCTAGGGAAGGGAGGGCTATTCCCTCACATGGAAGGAGAGAGCGGGCGCCAGTCCCCATGTACTGTGTCCACTGGGTCTGTGTGTGCTCAGGGACTTTCCAGTTGCTACTGCTTTTCTGGGCAGTTGATAGTGGAAGCAAAGCTGTGTGGCAGACCAAGATGGCAGCCTAGCACAGCTCCCAGGCACTGTAGTCCCTTCTGCTTCACCAGGCATCAGCAGTGTTGTCTGGTCACTGAGGTCTGACAGTGGCATCCTCGAGGACTCAGCAGTCACTGAGGGAAATGGAAGTGCCAGCAGCATAACAGGTGGCATGGCTGGTGCAGGGACCAGGGTGATGGCTTCCTGGATCCACTTGTCTCCACCCCAGGGCCCC
The DNA here is from genome assembly GCF_902686455.1 of Sciurus vulgaris. Classification (NCBI taxonomy): domain Eukaryota; kingdom Metazoa; phylum Chordata; class Mammalia; order Rodentia; family Sciuridae; genus Sciurus; species Sciurus vulgaris. Next base: position 1,836,498 of record NC_136478.1, read on the forward strand.
CATGGCTGCAGAACTCCCAGGGGCTGGCCAGTGCCGCAGGCAGGATGCAGAAAGGCCTGGGTGGGTCCTGAGGAGAGGTACTGAGTAGCCCCAGAAACCACATGGTCTGAGAACCTTTAAGTTGGTTTAAGAGACTGCCTGCCCTGCTTGGCTTTTGTTCTCTGCTCACAGAGGAGGCCCATGCAGTGGCCATGTCACCTGTTGGTGCCAGGGAGACCTGGGCATCCTGCATCCTCATCAGCCTGTGGAGAGTTGAGCCAGGCTTGCCACCCAGAGAAGGGACAGAGAAAACTCTGGGGTGGACAGCGGTGGTGGGCTGAGCCTCAGCCTCTCTCCCCATGCTTTTCCTGCTCAAAAAGCAGTCCTCCAAGCCACCAGGAGCAAGGTCGTCGGGTAACAGAAGCACAGTTCCTTGAATAGGAATTGGCATTTATCTAGCCTGCAGCTTTTGCATTAGAGGGAACTTCAGTAAAGACACCGGTTTGTAAAGGGGTGAAACAAGTTCTCCATAGTTTCAAATGGTGTCTATTACTAAAAGGAGCAAACTTTTCCTGTGATTCTGGTAATGACCTTGCTTTCAGGTGGTGAGATACATAGCAGTGGCATGTTAAACAGTACATCGTTAGAGAAGGTTCGCTTCCATTTCATAAGTAACACACCATTTCCATCTAAAGGAAAGGAGCTGCAGTAGCCAGCTGCTCCTGGAGAACTCAGGGCCCAGCAGACCTTCGCCCGGCTGTGCCCATGGCAGTGCACTGTTAGCAAGCCCTATCCCTGCACCAGGGAAAGAACTGAAGACAGGAGATGCAGGGAGACTGTGTTAGGTCAGAGTTCACACAAAGGCATCACACCTGGGGCCAGTGGTTCCACGTCTGCAGTGAGGGCCAGTAGCCATGTGAGGCTCACCCACACCATGTTGATCTCAGGCAGGCTGCACAGGGTGGGTTTCTTTGGGAACATGAGTGGTGCAGGCCAGAGTCCAGCACAGTCAGGGGCAACTCAGTGGAAAGGCGGGGCAGCTGATGAGGGTCAGGCACTCCAACCCCTGGGGAGCTGCTGTCCGCAGGCTGAGTGGATGGCACCTGGCCCCGATGGCTGCCCACAGCCTGTGGCTGCAGCTTTTGGCGTGTGGCGTGCTCAGGAGGGTGGTCTCACACAAGGACCTACATATGAATAGTGGGGGGCTCTTGGGTGCTTGGCCTTAGAGGGACTGACAGAGAGTGCCCTGCACAGCACTCTCCCTGCTGTGCCTTCACACCTGTCTCCTCCCTCCAGCCTGAGCCCAGTTTCTGAGGAGCCACCCTGGGCAGTGGAGATCAGCCCTCCTTGCTGACCAGCATCTGCCAGTGGACCCAACTATGAATGGTCATTTGTGAACGTGAGCTGGCTGGACAGTGTGAAATAGATGACATTCTAGAGAGGGAGACAGCCCCTTGGCGTGAGCGTGGTGCCCTGTCTGAAGCTGTGTCTGTGGCATATGCCTCATGGGAAGCCCCTGGGTGCCACCAGCCCAGGTGCTGGTCTGACCTTCACCCCAGGTGAGCCAAGGTCACCAGGACAGGCAGAATGCAGGTTGCTAGTGGTGCTCCTGCAGGGAAGGTGAGCAGCACCAGCTGAGACCCTCCCTCAGCCACTGTGGGTCTGGGAGGCTTTCCTGGTTCGGACTGCAGCTGTCACCAAGCAGTGGCGGCACGTCCTGTGCACCCCTGGGTGCAGACCCAAGGGCCCACTGGAGCCTGGGTCCAAGTGGGGTGTGCCTTCTTGAGCAAGGGTGGCAAGGCAGGCAGGCAGGCAGGCCGGCCAGAGTGAGGTAGTGTAGGTTGCCACCCGCTCCCGGCCTGCTCGGCCCTCCCAGCGCCCAGTCTCTGCAGGGAGTACACCCGGTGGCCGCGCGCTCCTCTGAAGTCTGCACCTCGGGAACGTCCCCCCAGGCTTTCACAGAAGTGAAAGGAGCCTTAGTACCTCACGGGACTGGAGTTCCCAGTGTCCCAGCCTCTCCAAGGATCACACCCGTCGCCCTCAGGTTCTACCTGTCCTGCCGGACACCTGCACTTTCCCACTGCTTCTCTTCAGGTGCCAGCGTCCTGCAGCTCCCCAGGAAGGGCCAGCAGAGGGGCTTAGGGCTGCAGGCTATTGTCCTGTTTTTCAAACACCTCTGTCCCCAAGTCATACCTCAGGCACAGGGCTATACTCGGAAAATGCAGATCAGTGTTTTTTTGTTTTTTTTTACTTTTTCCCCCAAACAAAGGCTTCTTTTCTTGCTTCTTTTAAGGCTGAGTTAGCAACAGGGCTCGGCACTTGGGGACAGACTGTTTTCTCAGTCTGCATCTCCCATCCTGCAGGCCTGGGCGAGGGAACAGAGCTGGGTGCACACCTGGGTTGATGGGCAGCGGGGCTCAGTCTCACTCCCTCCTCCATCTGGAGTCCAGGAGGCGATCCTTGTCCTGCACAAGGTCAAAGAAACCACCTGAGAACAGCTGTCTGTTCACTCGGCAAGACGCGCTGCTGTGCCTTCCAGTTGGCTGGGAAGCTGAGAGCCACGTAGCACGTGGAGCTGTGGAGATGCTGGAGGGTCTCGTAGGCACCTTTATGCTGATTTTCAGACCAAAGGCAAGAAGGGTTGGAAGATGAGACCTGTGAAGAGTTAAAGAAACTGAGCTTCGCCTAGAAGAGAGGTGCCCTTCAGCTATTGTCTCGAAGTGTTTTATTGCACAGGGGAAGTGACATTTTGGAGCGAATCAGAGGTGCTGACCTGTGTGGCACTGTCAGCCCCCTGGAGGGCAGCCATGGGCCACTCCAGCCCGCAGGTCCACATGGGTACAGGCCTGCCTGGAGAAGCAATACTGCTGCTGACTCAAAACGTTGGTGTGTCTTTAAAGGATGGCCCAAGACCCTCACTAAACAAGCATGGAAAGCAGAAATGTTTTGTGTGTCTCCTGGATGCTCTTCTGCTTGACACCCAGGTGCCCTGGGCTCGGCCCCTGCAGGCTCGGGGCCACATCCCTCCCTCTTCATGTGGGGTGCCCTGTAGCCATTTGGCAGGTGAGCAGGAGCAGGGAGGGTTGGGACGATGGTGTGTGGCCACCCTATCCAAATGCCACAGCCTGAGGGGGTCGTGGGCCAGGGGAGCCAGTGCAGCCTTGCCTGAGCTTCACCGGGGAGTCTTGGGCTGTGTGTCCAGGGGGAATCCCGGGGTTCTGCGTGTATATGTCTGCTCACACCTTGTGCAGCAGGAGCATCAGGCTGTGTCCCTGTGGTCCCCACCCCTGAACAGTGACCACTGCCCTCGGGCACCATGCAGAACTTCCCGTGCCACTGCTGCCCTTTCTGTCACATCAGGCTCTGCGGCAGCCCTCTTCCTTGGGGAAACCTGTGTGCTAGCACTCGCAAAGCCTAGAATCCACAAGAAGGGGCGAGGAGCTCTCTGAAATGGCCCATGCACTCAGTATGCCTGACCCAAGCCCAGTGCGAGTCCTCAAAGTCTCCATGAAGGACACTGCTCAGCTGTGGGGACAGAGAGTCGTCCCCACTCTTGGCGGCCCAGTGGCAGGTTCTCTCTGCATCCGGTTTCCCCTCCCAGAGCAGCCTCAAGGCTGATGGGAAGAAAGTAGTTCTTAAGAGGCAGCTCTGCACTGGGAGCCAGTGTGGGACCCAGGGCTTTGCCCTGCCTGCTGCTGTGCTTGTCTGGCCTCAGGACAGGCCACCAGGACCCTGTGGGGGGAAGTGGGAGCCCTGGACAGGTGGGAAAGTGTGCTGCCATGATGCATGCTGTGGGGGACCATTTGGAGACCAGCTGTCAACACCCAGATCCAGTGGCTCTTGGCCTTGCTCACATCCTCAGGACATACCAGGAACAGGGCAACAGCTTCACCTACTGGTCCTGAGAATGCAGGGGAAGTGCTGTGGGGTCTGACCATGCCGGTGCTGTGCTGGCTGGGCGCCTGTGAGTGGGCGTGGAGCTGGCCCCTGCCCTGCCTGGCGTCTGCTCTGCTTTCCATGCACCCCTGGCATGGCCTCAAATTTGCACGCTGCATCTGCAGGTACCCTCATGTCATGTCACAAAAGAAGTCTATCATTCTTACAAAGAGTTGCAAACAATTACAAAACACATATCCCAACATGGATGATTCTTAGAGCTGCAAAGAGCAGGAATCTTTATTTGGTTCACTTCAGGTCTGCAGCAACCACTTGATATTAAAAAAGGAACGGAAAAGATGTACAAAAGATGTAATATCCCTTTAGAAAGCAACATTGTCAGAAATGGATCATCTGCGGAGCCTCCCTCCCTCTCCTGTGTCCCCCAAACCAAACTGTGCGAAGGAACGGGAGTGAATGGATAACGGAAAACAATAGAAACTGAATGTGACTGCAACATGCTCTGATCTTTAGTTTATTTCTGGTTAAAAATATAGCAATCCAGTGCAGTGTAGTAAAGAAGCTCTGCTCGAAAGGCAGCAGAGACGCTAACGTAAGCAAAGCAAGGCAGGGTCCATGAGGCGGACGGGAGTCGCCGGGCCCCCCAGGCGTGCGCGCAGGGCTCCTGCCTGCGGACACGCCTGGGCTGCTCTTGGCCACCAGACGCTCGGCATCCCTTGTTTGTTTGGATAATGGAACGACCCTGGTAGAGAAGGCAGAAACGTAAGGACCTGTTTTCGTTCGACCGGAACAAGTTGAACATTGCACATTGGGGAGGTGTTGGTATGCAACATCGCCTAGGAAACGTCAAGCCACTGGGTCTCAATGACATTCCTGTCCCGGGACCAGACTGCTCTGGAGTAGCACTGAGGCATCTGGAGGGAATGTGCATATCTGCTGGGGAAGTGGAGGCAGGCACAGTACAAAGATGTGAGAACCCGTGGAGGTAACAGCGAGAGGCCGTGGCCTCTGGGGCGTCACTGCCAGGGACGGAAGCCTGAATGTACATCCTGCATACTAAGTGCAAAGTGCCACATGCTCAGAGCCCAGGCGTGATGTCAGACTGTCCATGGCACAGTGGGCCCCAGCCTCACGGCCCTGGGGCACAGCCCCGCAGCACTGGGCTGTGCCAGCCGGATTGGGGTCAACCCCTGGACGCCTGCAGCACAGCCTCCCTGTGTGTGCTGGGCGGACGGCCGGGGGGCAGACAGTGAGTGAGTGGGGCAGGGCGGGGAGGACTCTGCGTTAAGACTCGGTGTGGGGAGGCGGCCTCGCAAGGAGGCCGTGGGGCAGTGCCGAGAGGAGGGAGGCCGTGGTCTGGTTCGTGGGAAAAGAGAAGCGTGGCTCTCCTTCCCCTTGAGGATGCAGCACAGATTTGAAGTAGAAAAAGGCCTGGGCTGCTCCTAGCAGGACAGGACACCCCACTCCCAGTGCCTGGTGCCCGTGCTTGAGGCCAGCTGTTCAGACAGGAAAGCAAAGTCACTCGGCCTTCCAGGTCAGCCTGGCTAGCTGGGCACCCTGCAAGCGCTTCCTCGGCCACCACCTCTGTCCACACCCAGCAGGAAGGGCAAGGACCATGACTTCTCTGCCACCGGTGTGCCGGGATCCCTTCTCTTTCCACGTCAAGCGGGAGGGTGGGCGTGCTGGCCGCCCTCTGCCATGCCACACAGCAGTGTTACACAAGCAAAGAATTTTGGCTAAAATCCAAAAAACATTACCCAGAAAAAAAGGCAAACTGTGAGTAATACCCAACCGTTTTGTTCTTCTGTGAAAAGACCGGAAGTCGCGGGGCGTCCGAGCTGGGCGTCCCGCTCCTGTTTGCATACCGTCACTTCTGCCAGCCGGACAGTCTCAGATGAAAAAGTTAATAAACAAGATGGCGACTCCAATGTTGAGCAGGATCACCATTACCACCAGAATGGGAGCCGAGCCCTGGAAGAGAGCAGAGGTGGGGGTGAGCAGGCATGCGGCCTAGGGGGCTGGGCACGCGCCCAGTAGTCCGCAGCAGCATGTCTGCTGCTGGCGCAAGGTGCATAGGCGCTGGGCTCCTGTGGCCTGAGGGCCTCGGCACAGCGCCCTGGCACCCCTCGTCAAGAGTCCGGGCTCCCTAAACACCCTGTGTCACGGTGGCCAGTCAACAGGTGCCTCTGGCTGCTAGGACTTGGAAGCATGGCGGGTCCAGTTTCACAGCACCTGCGAGGTTGCAGTGGCCAGCCAGCACCAGGTGGGCCCCACCCCCCAGCGGTCGTTAAGTTCAGAGCCCTTCAGCAGTCCTCCATGAAGTCACCTTCCCATTAATTCAGTCACACTGACTTGCCACTGCCCCCAGGCAACTGCGCTGGCTGACTTCAAGGCCACTGGTCTCTTCTAGGAGCCCCATCTGCCTGCCAGGCTGCACTTGGGGTGTGCATCTCAGGTGCCATCCAGCCCCTCCCTGTGCCCTGCATCGGGGCCTGGCCTTGGCCCTGAGCCTGCAGGCTGCCATGCTGGGCAGGACAGGGGGAGGTGAGGCTCCTGAGGTGGACTCTGGAGAGGATGCTGCCAGCTCTGTCCCATGAGCTGCTCCTCAAGACCAAGCGTGCTGCAGTGCCCTGCTGTGCTGGGGTGGGGTGGGCTGCCCCAGAGAAGACATCTGCCCATCACCCCACCCTGGCATCATGCTGCACCCAAATAAAGAAGTGGGCGGGAGCCCCCGCATCTCCCTGGAAGGGGAGGTGACCTGTGCTGGGGTCCCAAGCTGCTTCCCAGTCCCTCTCCCCTTTGCAGCCAAACGTCAGAGCCATGATGGGGTTGCCTTTCCCTGGCCGAGCGCCCTGTGGCTCGTGATCCCAGGCGAGTGCGGAGGCCTGGGATACCTCTCCCCGAAAGGGAGGCGCCTGTGCCTGAGTCGACACTGGCTCCGCCCCTCTCAGATGAGCCTGGTTGGGTCTGGCAGTCCCTGGGCTCCCTCCTAGGACCCAAGAGAAGCCAGCTGAAACCACATCCACGAGGCCACGCGTCCCAGAAGTGAGCATGGGGTTGACGGTGCTGCCGTACAGAGGGCACCACCACAGAAAGGACTGCCACCGAGGCATGCCTCAACGGGTGGGCAAGAGGCCCCGTGCCCCGTGAGGCAAGCCGGGCGCCGTGTGGTCATGAGTCAAAGGTCCAGGAAAGGCGGCCCAAGCAGGGTCCCTGGTTGCCTGGGTGGGCAGAGGGACTGCTCGGTGGGTCAGCAGTGCCTTTGCAGGGGATGGAAGTAGTCTAGAGGCAGATAGTTGTGATGGGTACACAAATCTGAATACACCAAACCGCCAAACTGCACACAATAGACAAGTGAGCTGTACGGAACATGCATTCTCTCAATAAAGCTGTCGGCCAGAATGGTGGGTGCCCAGAGAATGGGGCTTCCTTCCCAGATGCACTGCCAGCAGCCAGCCGGCCTGGGGTGCACCCTCAGGAAGGAGGAAGCTCCTTCCAGAGGCCTCTAGATGCAGCCTCCCAGGGGCACCTGACCCCTAGGGTGTCTTGGAGGCACAGCCGCGGCCCCTCCCCATGCACATGTGGCCTCCCCACACCCAGCCTCAGAGCAGCAGCTGATCTCACCCTCACCTTCTTCCTCTCTGGCTGCCAGCCAGCCTGTAGCTCTTTCTGTCCCCTGGGTCATGGCCGGCTGAGTGGCACTGTTGCCCTGGTGATCAAGGAAGGTCCCGCCCCGCCCCAGCTCCCCATGCTCGCTTTCCCAATGCCCGGATGGCCCTGTGCCCTCCCTCCCCGGGCTCACAGAGCATGTGCTGCTCTCCTCTCAAGAGGCTGCCCACCTAATGCTGCTCACTGGTACCCTATGGTGACACGGCTCCTGTAGGGCCCGCGACACTGAGGCCAGGTGCTGGTGGAGAGCACACCACCATGCTACTCCTGAAGAGGGGTCTGTGACAGCTGGAAAGCTAGCAGCCACCTCACCCTCCATGACAAAAGATGCCTCAGAAACCAGCCTCGGCCTCCAACCCACTGAGATCTGGAGCCGGGCCACTGGCCCCACTTGGCTCCATCTGCATCGTGGGCTGTGGCACCCTGGTCTGGCCACCTGCCCCTGCAGCTTACATCCTGGCATTGGGTTTGCTCAGCTGACTCTGGGTGGCAAAGAGATTTGCTGGGGGATGGTGTTGGGAATTGGACCAACGGTGCTGGACCTTAGCTACTCCCTGCCAGGCGGGAGCCAAGAGTAGGGGGCCTGTGCCACGTCCCTCGTTCCACAGGGAACAGGCACAGGAAAACCCAGGGATCGAGTGAGGGCTGTGGAGTTCACTTGCTGGCAGAGCTGGAGGGAAAGCCTGGGCATTCCTGCCCACAGTGACCTCACCCTGAATTGCCAGGACCTGAGCCAGAACCCTGGGGCCTTCCGTGGCCAGGTTCCTTACCACCTCTGCTGCCCTCACGGCAGGGAGCACTGGACGCCCTGGAGAAGCGGGGGAGACCAAGGTGCTTTCCTCGGGGCGGGGAGCTGCCTTACCAGCCCATGTACTCTGCCTGTGGTGAGGGGCAGGGTTCCTGGACGAGGGGAATGCTGCTGGACAGGACACGCATCCCTGACCCTGCAGCCAGCCCATGGAGAGCTGTGCCCCTGGGAGGGGACACAGCAGGCCTCGAGGACCCCAGCACCTGTGTCACCCCAGTGGCCACTGATGTCCCCACCATGAACACTGGCAGAGCAGGCTACCTCCCTCAGACCCAGCAATGTGGCCCCAGGTTCTGGAGAGCTAGTGAATGAGACCCTGCCTGCTTCAGGCAGGAGGCTGGGCCCCCAGGGTGGGCCCTAGAGTCTCCTGCTTGGCTTCTGGGGCTGAGGGGATGTACCAACCATGGCCAGGCTGGAAGCCCCCGGCAGGGTTGCCCAGAGCAGCAGCTCCTGCCTCTGCCTACAGCCACCACATGCCAGAGCTGGCCTGAGGCTGGCCCCACGTTGGCACGCCGACCAGATGAGCTTCGCTCGAAAGCACCCAGAAGAGCCAACAGGGCTCAGGGGGCTAAATATAGCGCCGGTTCTCATCTCCCACCCCTGCCCATCACTCCTCCATCCCAAAATAGCCACACGCAGTCACCCGGGCTGCCAACAGGGAGGATGAGCCCTGAGTGCGAGCGGAGCCTCGGGCTGCTGTGGGCGTTTGGAGGAGGGCAGGGGAGGCGCCGCAGGGACCAGCAGTGAGCAGTGGCCTCAGGCCGCAGCGCCTTCTGGGGTACCAAGAGACCATGGCTCCTGCGCCCTGCTGCGGCCACGCCAGCATTCCTACAGCGCCCCTGGAGCCAGCACCATGGCTCCCACAGCGAGCCCATCTCCTGTCTGCCCTGCGGGGCAGGAGCCTTAGCAAGAAACTGAGGGCTTGGGGCAGTGCCTGTGCCCACAGGCAGGCAAGCTGGGGTCCTGTGGGAGACCTCTGGCCTCCTCATTTTACCTGCCCGCCATCCATATGGCCCACAGCCCAGGAAGCAAGTCTGGGGCAACAGGGCCCAGGAGGGGCACTCTGGGTGGAGTCGACGCAGGGCAAGACTCCGGGAGCCCCCGTCTGGGCTGGCCCTGAGGCAGTTTCCCCCTACGCCCACCTCAGCAGAGAATCCAGTGGGAAGGTCTGCCCGCATGAAGCCCGAGTCTCACGTGAGGCCCTCACGGGGAGCATGCCGGCCTCCCACGGGGAGCATGCCGGCCTCCCACGGAGCGAGGAACCTAGATTGTCCAGCCTGATCCTGAAGGTCAGGGCGGGGCCTGAGAACCTGCATTTCAGCCACCTCCCCAGGGACTACAGGCCCTGCACTCGGGGACCATGCTGGGAGAGCTGTCACGCCACGTGAAGGCGGCCAGGAGAGAGGACTGCCAGGGAGACCCTGTGGAGACCCCCACCCGGGTTGTCCTTGGCAGACACTGGCTTCCGCCTGTGACCAGGTGAGTGTCTGGCCCTGCGGCCAGCACACTGAGGCATCTGACCTGGTCCTCTGCCTTGCCCTCCAGGACTGGGCACTCGCCACCGACCCGGCGCAACAGGGGGTCCTCTGAGCAGCAGGGTCTGAGCAGGCTGGGGACAGCCTGCACCACCCAGTCCTCCCTCCCTTCTGAGCCTGGGCGGGGCTCTTCTGCCTGAAGGAAGCCTGACCCTTCAGGGTAAGGGGCCAGCTCTGGGGAAACACCAGGGCCTGGGGGCCATCCCTCCTGGCCGCACCCCATCCCTGGAGGAACACTGGACAGAAATCTTCAGGAGGCCCCCGGTCAGAGCCACTGGGGACAGTCCTGGGTGCCGCCCCCGGGGCCCTGCAGACCGCCACTCACCGAGCCAGACTTGAGGTCGTCCCCATTCTCCTCGTCGGACTCCAGCGCCACAGGCAGAGACTTCTGGGGTGGGGAGAAGGTCAAGTCCCAGCGCAGCAGCCGGGGCTCGGGCCCGTCCCCCAGCCGCAGGCTCTCCAGCTTCTGCACCGTGGGCTCTGCAGAGGAGGCTGGCCGCAGGTTCTCCTTGTTCTGGGACTTGGACCTCAGTCTCTGCAGCCCGAAGCCCCGATCCTCAGGGCGCCGGTCGCCGCCCGCGCCCCGGCCGTGGCGCCTCCTCGGGGGCTGCGGCTCGGGCGTGCAGGAGTCCATCCTCAGCAGGGGTTTCATCTCCAGTTTGTAGTTGCTCAGCTGCTCCTCCTCGGGCTCCGGCAGCCTGGCGCCCCCCGGGCCGGGGTTGCCCGCCCGGTGGTGGGAAGTCCATGAGAACACAGGGGGGGACTCCGTCCGCCGCTCCCGGGGCTTGGGGTTCCCGGGCTGCCTGTGGCCCGCGCCCCGGGTGCGGAAGTCCTCGGTGGCCTGGCCGGGGCGTGGGGCGCTGCTGCGGACGCCCCTGCAGCCGCCCGCCTTCTCCTCACCCCAGCTGTTCCGGGCGTAGTCCCCTCCCCGGCCCTCCAGGAGCATCTGGATGTCCCCACCTCGCTCCTCATCCACCGAGACCTGTCGTGAGAAGTGGGCTGCCCTGCTCCTCGCGGGGGCCGGTGGCGGCGTGGCCGCGGGACTGGCGGGGAAGCTCTGCAGCGGGCTGTCGTCCGGGGTCAGGTCCGAAGGGGTGGTTCCCTTGCGGTACAGCTCGGGGCTCTCCTGCTGCAGCGGCGTGCCGGTGGACAGCACCTCGATGTCGTCACAGGAGCCCTGGTGCTTCGGCCTCTGGTACTCGAGCCCTTGGCGAGGAGACAAGAGTGCACAGTGGTGTCGCCCTGAGCCTGCTCCTGCAAGGAGCCCGGCGGCAGGCGGAACCCCAGGCCGGGTGCTCCCTGCTCACGACGGCGCGGGGCCGAGGGAGGGAGAGGCCGGTAATAGTGGCTCGCAGAGCCCTTCCATGGGGCGCCTACCCCGGGTGCACCCTGAGGACGCCTGGGCAGTCCCAGGTCAGGGCGGAAGCAGTGGACAGCCCTCAGCCCTGGCCCCTCGTTACACTGGCTGACCTCCTACAGGCCCTGAGCCTGGAGAGGCTGGGCATGGCATGGCACGGCCACCAACCCCACCTGCCTGCCTCGGGACTGAGAAACAGCCTGGCCGTGCCTTCCCAGGGATTGGCACCAGTGTGGCCCCGGCATGAGGCCAGACCCAGCCCCGCTCCCTGCATTGCTCAGGCCGCCATAGCAAACCGACGTTTGCCTCCACTGAGTCCCAGTCTGAGCCCAGAGGCTCAGAGGGCCCAGGTACCCAGCACTTGCTTGGTCAGCAGATTCCTGTGGGCTGGCATCCGAGCCTCTGACCTCTGTCCCACACAGGCCAGGCCCCATAACAGAGAGTGGCACATCCACACAAGGCCATGTCCCTGATCCCATCTCAGAGCCCAGGCAGCAGTGAACAGAGCAGGGCAGTGACCCTGGTGAGTGGCTCTGGGCCAAGGGCAGCCCCCTAAATTGGTGTCCCCATGTGTCATGGGGATGTGGGCCAGGCAGCCTCAGGGCCTCAGCTAGTGACTGCTCCTCTGTGGTCATGGGGCTGGGGCTGTGGTGGTATCTCCACATAGAGAGCCAGGCTGGGGAAGGGTCCACACACGACTGCACTGGTACAGGTATCCACTCCCAGCCCTGGGCTCCCACCACGCCTGCCTCCCTCTGGGTCCTTAACCGTGCTTCACCAACCACCCCCTTGGTTGGGGTTGGGCTTCTGAGGGCCAACATTCCTGTGCCCAGGCACCGGGGACCCAGCAAGCTGGGCCACAGCCTGCAAGCAGTCCTGTGACCTTTCCTGTGAGGCCACTGTCCAGCACCTGTGCCCTGGAGGACAGCTGGTACCCCACTTGCAAGTACTGCCACATGGGGGTGGCTCTCAGCTCAATTAACTGCACAGAGCGTGAGGCTCCGGAGGCTCACGTGAGGATCCAGGCAAAACAAAGCCCTGGCAGCTCACGGCGAGAGTCTTCATTCTGGTCTGTGTCCTCCAGCCCTTGGGCTCTGGGGCATGGGCAGCATCACAGGAGTGTCTTGGGCACTGGACACTGCCCAGCAGAAAACCAGGTTCTCAGAGAGTTTGGACATCCCAAGCCCCTAGGTGGAGGCTGCAGGGTCCTCCGGGTTTCACTGGGGGGCCACCTCCCCTGCTGGAACTCTGGTAATTTGCTGTCGGAAGCAGGTGCAGCTCAGGGTGGGGAGCCAGGCCTCCTGGCTTCCAGGTCCCTGGTCTGGGCACATTTGCCTCTAGTGCTTTCTACACAGGAACAGGAAATGTCTGATGTTTCCTGAAGGATGAGCACTAATAAGAGATGCAGGATCCAACGCCCTGCAGGAGGCGCTGTGGAGGGAAGGCCAGGCAGCTAGGAGCCACGGAAGCTCCTGGAAGCAAGATCCAGGCGGACAGGAGGGAGGGCGGGCCCAGGTGCCCAGGTCCCTAGGCCAAAGCTGCCATCAGGTGAGGCAGCAGCTGCGCTGTCCTCTGTAGGGAGCCGAGGCCCAGACTGTCTCCGCAGTCGCTAGCCTCAGTTCTGTCATAAGGAAAAGGGACGCCTTTCCAGGAGCCAGCTTCTGAACCAAAATGGCAGCCAAGGCCTGCCCAGCAGGACCCCGTGTCCCAAGCCCAGCATCTGCCTCCCAGGTCCAGCTCTGAGCACCCGGGGCTCCAGCAGCCATGGAACAAACAGCAGGGTGCGCAGCAGCCTGTTCTGTCTGAGGGGCGGAGCCAAGCCGTGGAGGCGGGGCTCTGCCAGGGCTCTGGGGGAGCCTGCTCATAGTCTCTGCAGCTTCTGGTGCGCGCTCCTGGGCTGCGGCCATGCTCGCCCTGGCCCAGGTGTCTCTGTGCAGTATTTTAAGAAAATACATTGGATTCAGGGCTCTGCCTGATCCAGAATGATCCCACCTCCCCCTCCTGGCCTCAACTGCACCGATGCAGGCCTTTCGCCCAAGGAAGCGAGGTTTGGAGCTTCAGGAGGACCACTCCCCTGGGCGGTTCAGCACCATGGGGAGCCTCAGACACTGCACCCCTTCTTTTCCCTTACGGATGGGGAAACTGAGGCTCTGAGAGGTGGAGGACAGGCCCCAGCGGTGCAGTCGCTCATGACCCACGTGTAGGACCCAGGAGACCCATGGGCGGGGCACCAAGCATTAAGTCTGCTGCGTGTGGCTGGCCGGGCTGGTACCACAGGCGCCCACTGGTCTGAGCACAGGGCAGGCATCCTACGGTGCCCAGCTCACACACTCCGGAGCCCCCTGTGTCTGGAGTTGGAGGAGGAGGCGGGGTGGGTGGCTCACGAGAACAGAGCTGTCGGGAAGCCATTCCTAGCCCAAGGCCACAGCTGAGGTCCCAGTAGGGACAAGGCGGAGCCCACCAGCTTAGCCATGCCAGTGGGGACCAGGGGTGCTTTGTGTTCCTGACTGTCCCTCTAAGCTAGGAGCAGCAGGCTCATCACGGGCCCTTCACCCAGCCAGGGCAAAGGTGCAGGGGGGCAACAGCCACATTCCCTGTCCCAGGCAGAAGCACCTGGGAGAGGTGCCCCATGGCCAGCGCACAGGCAGGACACCAGAGCTGGGTCCCAGGCCCCATCCCAGAACGAACAGAGAGTGAAGACCAATCTGTCTGCTGGTGCAACCCTGGCCCCTGGCCCCTGGCCCCTGGCCCCTGGCTCATCCCTGCCGAGAGCAGAAGGCAGCTCAGGGCTGCAGGTCAGATCCACTCAGACTCCAGCAGCCTTCACACCCCTCCCCCGTGGCACTGGTCAGAGGTGTAGACGGGAGGAACTGTGGTCCCACCCCGTCCCCCAGAGTTCCCAGTGGGGCCAGTTTGGGAACCAGTGGGCTGTGACTGTGGCCTCTGCCCCTCCGCCACACACCACGTCAGGCCTTTGTCACGCCTGGGGCTCGCAGGATAGCACCCAGAAGAACACACACCCAACACAGGCCCCTGGAGGGAGGCTGAGGTTCCCGGACCTGATGGGATGCGGCAGGAGCTGCTGTCCAGGACCTATGCTACGCCACTGGCCATGTGTGGCCGTCTGCATCTAAATGCAGACAAGTTAAGACTAAACAAAACTAGAGTCAGCTCCCTGGTCCCTCTCACCATGCAAGGCTAGTGGCTGCCATGTAAGACAAGCAAGTAGAGTATTTCCATCATCACAGAATGTTCTAGAAAGATAGGAGCAGGTGGGGAGAGGCAGCAGCCTGGAAATGAGGCTCGTGGACCTGGGGCACACCCACACATTCAATGAGACCCCGCGGGGGCCTGTGACTCCAGGAAGGGCGGTGGCCGCCAGTAGGATGTCAGCTTCTGGGGCAGAATCCAGGTGAGGCCAGGTGGACTGCAGCCTGGGGACATATCTGATGCCCCAACCACGCAGCATGCACCCTGCCTTTGAAGCCTGGTGGGCAGCAGACTCACCGTTCTCCCGGTGCTGGAAAGAAGGTGAGAACTCTTTGGCAGTGATCCTGGCGATCCGGGCTTCCTCCTGCGCTTTCTGAGCTGCGGTGAGGGCAGCCTCGGCCTTGGCCCGTGAGTGGGAGGTCCTGGGGGGATATGGGAGGAATGAGAAGGGGAACAGGAAGTACAGGAGGTGGGGTTGAGGCCTCGCGCCCACAACCGTGTGCACCCAGTGGGACCAAGAAAGGAGGCTGGTGCTCTGTGTCTGCCCTTGGACCTCAGGATCTTTTTCACTCACTCATTCATTCAACAAACGTCACTGGCACCAACCAGCCAGCCCCGACATGTCAGATGTTCTGGAGAATGTGTTTGTTCTTGTTATAACAAGCATCCTGCACACGTGCATAAGGAGCCCATGCTAGGGTGGTGCCACGACCTGGGTGGATGCCGTGACAAGGGACACCAGTGAGTCTATGCTGCATGAGCTGCCCTGATGCCCTCCTGTCAATCACCCCCTGGCAACTCTGGCCCAGGACGAGCCTAGGTGTGAGCAGGGGTGGGTTCCCGGGCTGACAGAGGGAGACACGAGCCTGCATGCGGGTGAACAAGCCAGGCAGCTGTGGGCTGCCTGCTCTGCTGGGGTGGGCCTTTCCCCGCTGAGTCCGGCAGGCAATGCCAGCTCCACATGCTGGCCACAGGCTGCGTGGTCAAGACACCACTGCCCCAGTTCTGGGGCTGCAAGTCCAAGGTGCTAGCAGGTTCCGAGTCCGGGGGGCCCACCTTCTGGCCTATGGATGAGCCTCCCACTGTGTCCTTGCGTGGAGAAAGGGGCAGTGAGCCTTCTTGGGCCTCCTCTTATAAGATGCTGATCCTGTTGTGAGGGTTCCACCCTCGTGACTGGCCACTGCCAAAGGCCCCGCCCCTGACCCCATGTTCAGGACTGGGGACACGCTGAGTCCTCTGTAGTCCTAAGCACCTGTCACTGGGGGTCCACGGGTCAAGCCTGGAAAGCCTCACACAGCCTGGAAAGACTGGATTTGCTTTCCTCAAAATCCTGTGGCGCTAACAAGACCAATTTCGCCAGGAGGAAGCGAGTCAAAGATGTACTCAGATACGGAAAGACAAGCCACCACCACGCACACGCTTCCGGCAGGTGAGCAAGCTGCAGAGGACGTGGCTTCCCAGGCGTTCCTCGCCCAGCCTGCGCAACACTGCGGGGAGGAGGCCCAAGAACCTGGGAAGAGTCCCTGTGCCAAAATTTAGATTGAGAAAATTCTCTCCACAGTTTTACTTCCTAGAAATGGGAAAATCTATAATTTCTCAGCAGAGTTATGGCTCCACATCCCATGGAATGTGAGAATCACACCTTCTAAAAGAGTCCTTGAGAATCTGGTGTTTGTAATTATAAGAAAATAGGGGCAGGGAAGTCAGAGGTGAACCTATTAATAAGGCACTAATCAATACCCGATTTACTACCAGTGATGAGTCTACTGATAAGCCACTGCTGCAGGCACTGGACTCTCTCCACCTGGTGACAGGACACCTCCACTCGCCCTAGTTTGACAGCCCTAGGGGTCCACCCCCCGCCTGCTCCTGCTCAGTGCCTCCTCTGCTGCCCCCGATGAGCAGTCCCCACAGCTGGGAGGGCAGCAGGGCACCCCGAGGATCTGCAAGGTTCTGGAGTTGAAGACGCTGCTCCAAACACGGCCTGCCCTGGTGGAGACACAGGCCTGGCTGAGCCTCGCGGCAGCCCAGACCCAGGTGAGCGGTGCACCCTCAAGTCCACCAACAGCCCAGCCAGCGGCCTCTCCCTGGTTCGGTCACTGGGTCTCCTTGGCTACGACAGTTTCGCTGAGCCTGCTCCCGCCAGGTGGTGGTTTTCAGGCACAGAGAGCTGTACCCAAGGGGACCCGTGGCCTCTATCAGTCACCCCTCCCCAGCCAGAGGTCCACTTTGTCTCTACTCATTCTGGAAACTTCATGTCAAATTGATTTTTTAAGTTTTTCTTTCTTTTTACTTTTCCCTGACCAGGTGAAAGTCACATGACATGCAAGGAGCCACATGGAGGGACACCACCCGTGGCATTCAGTGTCCTCACGACAGGCACAGCCACCACGTCCAACACTGCCTCACCCCCAAGAGAACCCTGTGCCTCAGTTGTCCCCCAGGCCCCGCACTCTGTGAGGTTCTAAGCGACCGTTCAGCACAGACAGAACACCTGCGGCCGTCTCGGGGCCCAGCCCTTTGCCGCAGGAAGACCACCCCAAGAGGGTGGGAGAGACAGCCACGCAGCAGACCTGACCCAGCTGGCCCTGAGGACCCCACCCCAAAGCCTTCGCACACCATGGCTTCCGGAAGCCTCAGGCCTGCCTGCCACAAACAGCCCTCTACAACTGCTGGTGTGCACAGCAGCCCCTACCACCCAGAGTCCCAGGAGAGCAGGGTCACCCTGTCTGTGTCCCACCAACCAGCACCAGACAGCAGAGGGACAGGCATCTTGGGGGAAGAGGTGACACTTTTGAAGGAAAGCTGGCGGGCGGGAGCCAGAATCCAGGGGAGGCAGGCGCACGGGGTAGTCCTGTGAGCAGAGTCCTCTCCACGGCGGGTGGCCGGGGCCATCGACCCTCTGTACGCGTTATTCAACCCAAGGAGCTGCTTCCAGCTGAAGAGCAGCGTCTCAGTGGACGGGCTGTCTGCGGGAGGACAGCAGCATGTGGCCAGAGCAGCTGCCCGCTTCAGACTGCTCCACCCAGGCTCCCGCTGAGCTGAAGGAGACCACCATGTAGCCCCTGGGTCTGCAGTGCACTGCTGTGCATCACTGTCCTGCTCTAACCTCCTGGCCAAGGACCACAGGGGACACGCAGGCAGCCCTCTGTGAGGCCTGGCAGGGCCCCCGCTCTGCTGTGGTACCTCGCATGCAGCCCACATCCCATGGGCTCAGGAGGGCCCCCACTCTGCAGGTCAGAGTTGAGCTGCTTGTGGGGGCCCAGGAAGAGTCCAGGACGAGGGCAGGTGGGGCCACCTGGACAGTAACAGGGCCACCTGGAGGCCAGGCGGAGCCTCTCACAGAGCCCAGGTGCTCCTTCCCTCCCCAGCCCACTCCGCCTCGTCCACTCCCGCCTGGGTGGACATGTGCTGTTAGAGGAGACAGGGCTGGAGGTGGACAGGCTGTGGACCCAGAGACCCGTGGGCTGACCGACAGCCCCGTCAAGAGGGCGATGCCAGTGGCGGTGCTGAGGTCAGGGACCAGGCCGCTGGGAGCACGGGCAGGGTGGTGCCCCACAGCCCCTCAGGTGAGGCCCGTGAACGTGGAGGGACACGCCAGGTGAGCAGGGGCGAGAGCTTCAAGCTGAGGGCCTTGGGCCCCGTCACTGCAGACCGGGCTGCACCTGGGGGAGGACGGACCCGCCTGCACAAGTGGCTGCTTTCGAGGGGCACAAAGGGTGGACGTGAGTGCCAGGGTGGAGCTGTGCCCCGGGACAGACTTGCCGGGGCGCCAACCCTGTGCCCACGCGGGGACCTTGCTCGGGGGCCGAGAGGTTGTTGAGCTGGGTACTAGCCCAGCAGGACTGGTATCCGCATGGCCAGGGGCCCTTGGACCCAGCGTCGGACCTGACAGGAAGGCTGAAGCCAAGAGCCAGCCGCCTCCTGGGAGGAAGGACTCAGGCGGAGACAGGGTCCCCTCCCTCAGTTCTCGTTTTGGTTCCGGCACTGGGGCTGGAACCCGGGTGCTCCACCACTGAGCCATGCCCAGCCCTGGTATTGTTTGAGACAGCACTTAAGTAGCCCAGCTGGGCTTGGTGCTGAGGTCCTCCTGCCTCGGCCTCCTGAGCCCTGAGGTTGCAGGTGTGTGCCGCCGCGTGGCCCTCACAGCCTCCCAAAGAGTCAGCCCCACGGATGCTTGGGTCTTGAACCTCTGGCCTCTGAGCAGGGGCATGAACCTGTAAGGCCCGTCTGGGGCCCTCTGCCTCAGCAGCATGGCGATGCCACGTGAGTGCTGGCTGCACATCACCTGAAGACCTGCTCAGAAGTCTCACTGGGTCCGTGGCCGCTGGCCAGCCCCGCTAACCTGGTGGCCCAGGCAGGCTCTGACTGAACCAAACTCCGGGGCAAAGAGGAGGAACCCCTGCCCTGCCAGGAAGCCCGGCCTGCCCAGGACTCTGCTGGAGACCAGGAAACAGCCACCGCCCTGGGCTGCAGCAGAGGAGGGCCCATGCGGTGAGGGCACGGGGTGTAGCAGGCCCTGCCCTGTGCAGATGTCCAGCCGTGAAGGCCAGGGCTGGGGGCCTGACTCAGAGGTGGGTCCCAGGTCGGGGTTAGGACTCCCCAGGCCCTGAGGGCCAGCGCCAGTCAGGGAAAGTGCCGCCCTGGGTGGTTTGCATAGGCAGGTGTCAACCCAGCACCCATGAGGGGCAAGCATGCTCCTCAGGCCCCCTGGGCTCGCAGCTGGCCCTCCCCTGTCCCTAGGCCAGCCACGGTCACTGCAGGTCTCAGACAGGAGCCCCCATCTCGGCACCACCCGCCCTGGAGCGCAGTCACCAGGGTGCCAGTGTCTGTCCCAAAGGTGCAGAGCTGGACCACCGACAGCTCAGCAGGGCCACCCCACAGTGTCCCGGTGTGATCACCCATCCTGCTGCAGGTCAGAGGCTGGCCGCTGAGGCCAGAGAGGGGAAGGCCTGGGTTGAAGTCTCTCCCACAGCCATCTGGCTTGAGTACTGAGTTAGGGACAGATGGGGAACAGACAGGCCCATCCTGGGCACAGGAGCTCGAGGGAAAACAGCACTGACATCCCACGAGGGTTAGGACCCCCAAAGTGTGCGGGCAGGGGGCTTGCCCTGCTAGGGAGGGCACCTGCAGGGGTGGCAGAGAGCCAGGTGTGGTGAAGGCTGGGGCGCCGGGCTGAGGCAGAGAAGGGCCTCCTTCCTCCAAGGCCAGCTGGAGGGGCCGGCTCACAAGCAGTGGGCATGCGAGAGGGGCCCTCGCTGGCCAAGGATGGACTGGGCATGAGTGTGCGGAGGGCTCACCAGTCGGGGCAGCAGGACTGAGGCACCTGCGGGGCACTGGCCCCAAGCAAACTCCTGGGCAGCCCACGTGGTAGACCAGGGCCCTCAGCAGAGAACCCAGACCCCACAGCAAGCAGCCCCCACCGGCCATCTGTAGCACCTGCGCCCTCACACCTGGACGGCACCTGTGGTCTACCCCGACTGGTCGGCACCACCGAGGCAGGGGCTGGGCAGGATCTGCCGGGGAGATGCGCAGGAGCCCAGCCTCTTGGGTGAGCCCAGCCTCTGTGTGAGGCCTCTTCATGTTTTATTTTGAGACAGGATCTCACCAAGTAGCCTGGCTGGGCTGGGCCGCCCCTCCTGCTTCAGCCTCCAAGTGGCAGGGTCCCAGGTGCAGCAGCACCTGCAGTGACAGCCGGAGATGACAGTCATGAGAGAACCTGCCCCAGAGCTGAAGGAATAAAACAGAATACAGGTCCCTCTTGCCATTATCGTGATGGGATTTCCCCTATGTGCGTCCCTGAGGCGGCCCCTGTGGTACGTCACCGAGGTGGCTCCTGTGTATGTCACCAAGGTGGCTCCTGTGCATGTCACCGAGGTGGTCCTGTGGTATGTCACTGAGGTGGCCCCTGTGGTATGTCACTGAGGTGACTCCGGTGGTATGTCACTTAGGTGACTCCTGTGGTACGTCACCGAGGTGGCTCCTGTGGTACGTCACCGAGGTGGCTCTTGTGGTATGTCACTGAGGTGGCCCCTGTGGTATGTCACTGAGGTGGCCCCTGTGGTATGTCACTGAGGTGGCTCCTGTTTATGTCACTGAGGTGACTCCAGTGGTATGTCACTTAGGTGACTCCTGTGGTATGTCACTGAGGTGGCCCCTGTGGTATGTCACTGAGGTGACTCCTGTGGTATGTCACTGAGGTGGCTCCTGTTTATGTCACTGAGGTGGCCCCTGTGGTACGTCACCGAGGTGGCTCTTGTGTATGTCACTGAGGTGGCTCCTGTGGTATGTCACTGAGGTGGCTCCTGTGGTATGTCACTGAGGTGGCCCCTGTGGTATGTCACTTAGGTGACTCCTGTGGTATGTCACTGAGGTGGCCCCTGTGGTATGTCACTGAGGTGGCCCCTGTGGTATGTCACTTAGGTGACTCCTGTGGTATGTCACTGAGGTGGCCCCTGTGGTATGTCACTGAGGTGGCCCCTGTGGTATGTCACTTAGGTGACTCCTGTGGTATGTCACTGAGGTGGCTCCTGTGGTATGTCACTGAGGTGGCTCCCGTGTACGTCACTGAGGTGGCTCCCGTGTACGTCACTGAGGTGGCTCCTGTGGTATGTCACTGAGGTGGCTCCTGTGTACGTCACTGAGGTGACTCCTGTGGTATGTCACCGAGGTGGCTCCTGTGTACGTCACCGAGGTGGCTCCTGTGTACGTCACCGAGGTGGCTCCTGTGTACGTCACCGAGGTGGCTCCTGTGTACGTCACCGAGGTGGCCCCTGTGTACGTCACCGAGGTGGCCCCTGTGGTATGTCACCGAGGTGGCCCCTGTGGTATGTCACCGAGGTGACTCCTGTGGTATGTCACCGAGGTGGCCCCTGTGGTATGTCACCGAGGTGGCTCCTGTGGTATGTCACCGAGGTGACTCCTGTGGTATGTCAATGAGGTGGCTCCTGTGTATGTCACTGAGGTGGCTCCTGTGCATGTCACCGAGGTGGCTCCTGTGTATGTCACCGAGGTGGCTCCTGTGTATGTCACCGAGGTGACTCCTGTGTATGTCACCGAGGTGACTCCTGTGGTATGTCACTGAGGTGGCTCCTGTGTATGTCACTGAGGTGGCTCCTCTTTTACATCTCTCTGATTGCTCCTATTATTTTTATGCCTGCATTAGGCAAGTCGAGCATCCCTATTCTGAAACCTGAAATTCTCCAAACTCTGATGAGTTTTGAGGTTGACAGAACAGCACAATGAAAAAAATCCACACCTGAACTCACAGGACACAGGGCAGTGATGATACCGACTCAGTAAAAACTGTGAAACTACCCTCAGGCCCTGAGAGAAGGTGTGTGGGAAACACAAACAGATATCGTGCTTAGACCCTCTTATCTCCAAAGCATCTCATTATACATATATGAACATTTAAAAATCTGACGAAATTTGAAATCTGAATCACCACAGCCACTGTCCCCAGGATGAGGAGGGTCAGCCCCGTCATACTGAGGGCCCCAGTTCTCCCGCACTCACAAGGCGAGGGACTTGGGACACAGACATCATGGCTCCACAGATGTGTCCTATCTAAGGATTTGTTTCCAAAACCTCATGCTGTACCTCGGAGACTATTCCACACCAGCAAATGCAGAGCACAGAGCTTTCTTGTTCCTTTTAATGAATGTGCCAAAATTCGTGGATTCTGTCCAACTGATAGGGAGCAGCTCTCTGCCATTCCTGCAACTTCCAGTCATGGTCCAGCGCTGACCTTGTGGGCTTGACCTTCTGTGCACAAATCCATCTTCAGCATCAGTTTCCAGAAGTGCAGATGCTGCATCTGAGATGGACCGAGGTGTCCCTCGGCCTCCGCCGTGCTGGAGACGGCATGTGTTCTCCTGGAGATGGTGCCAATTCCTGTCCCCAGGGCCATTCTCACACCTGCTCCAGATGGGCGGGTTGGGATTCGGCCTCTGGCCTTCCCCATGCTGACCGTGGATTAGGGCCCTTCCACGGGAGTCGTGCCCCGCACGCCTGTGGTCAGGTATGCAGCAGACATTTTTCTCGCTGACTGGCCCGTGTTTCGTGCAGTAAGGAAACCAGCTGTGCCGTTTTACCTGCTTGGAACTGGCTTCCATGTGAGGACGAGGGAGGGCTCCGAGGCCCCTTCACCCAGGAGTCCTGGTCAGCCTGATGCCATCCCCTAAGCGTCACCCTCTGCGACCGCCTCTGCTGCCCTACTCCTCAGCTCCTCCTCTGGATGCCCGCTCGCCGCCCACAGAGCCTTCCCAGGCTTCAGGGCCACAGGAATCAGGGACACCCAGGGCGGACTCTGGGAGGGGTCCGAGGCAACACTGAAGATGGCCACTCTCTCCCACAGACAGGCATCGCCAAGGGCCAACCTCCTGCTACCTTCGGCTCTGCTCGGCATCCTCTCCTCAGACACGGGCTGCACTGCCCTGTCCCCAGGCCACGGGTGGGAAAACGGGGGCCTCAGGATGTGAAGCCTGGCCCAGTGGCTGACCACCTCCAGCTGGGAGCCTGGCAGCCCAGAGAGAAGGCCCTGCTGGGCCAGCTGCATTCTGGGGGTTGGAAGGGATGGAGAGGGGTGCACCCAGTCGCCATGACAACCCTGGGGGCTCTTGGTACAGGAGAAACGCAGACACGAGCTGGTGTTCAAACATCCCGCATGCTCCCTCCCAGCCTCCCCTCTCCTTCAGCCTGCCTGGACCCAGCGCTCCACTCCTCCCTCACCCCACAGCGGCCCGCGTGCACCAGGAATAGCAGGCAAACTGCGCCTGCGCCAAACCAGGACCCACCAAAGGAGGTGCTGTGTCTGCACCTGCCGGGCTGGGCTTAGGCCACAGCTGCCCTGCTCTCACCGGCTGGGCTGGCCAGGTCTGTGCGCAGGAGGGCGGGCTCCACCTAGGTCTCCAGCCGGAAGGGAGGCCTCCCGTCACGGGACTAAGAAGGGGACCAGTCCCCACGGTGCCTGGAGAGGGCCAGGGCCTGTCGGGAGGGACGGCTGTCCCCATTGCCCTAGAGAAACCCTCCCCACCCCACAGAGGCCTGGAGTTCTATCCACATCTCTGTTCCCGGGAGCACGTCCACACCAGGAGCAGGCCTGGCCAGGAGAGCCCCACGGCGGTTCCCCCGAGGCTGCCTCCTTGGTGGCTGGAGACAGAGCCCAAGGTGCTCAGTGTCTTCTCACAGTGCCGGACGCCCAGCGGGGGCCCCAGCAGCCCTGTCTGAACAGCCAGCAACCAAGAGTGGCTCAGGAGGACCCACAAGGCTGAGCAGGGCCACTCCCCAGCCACATAATGTGGATCCTGGTACCAGCACAAGGCTGCTGACAGAACAGATGAAGGAAGACCAGGCTGGCTGCGGGGACCTGGGACAGCAGCGGGCAGCAGTGAGGCCCCAGCTTTGACCCCGGCCTCATGGAGAACCCCCCACAGGCCCTGGAAGTCTGACCGGCAGTTTCTCCTTGGAGGGTCTCGAGCCCAGGACAAACAGAGGCTGTTGACAGGCAGTATCATTCTGGCACGTTCCATGATGCTGGTAGCCCTGGCAGAGTCCCCCTGGCCACTGTCCCTGCTGCTGAGCTCTGGGGGTGCAAAGGTCACTGCCGCGCCCTCTCTGCTCCTAGAGGCCTAGGAAACAGTGCCGGAGGCAGACTCCATGGCCAGATGCCCACCATGTCTCCATGCCTGGGCCCTAGACGCAGCCCTTGCCCGACAGGCAACCCCGTGCCTCCACCCAGGGTGCCAGCCAGCCTGGCCTGGGCTCTGCCTGCTGCTCAGGCACTCACTATGGGACAGGCAGGTGACCACAGCCTTGCTGGGCCCCAGCTCCCCAAACAGGACAGTGGGTCCTGAAGGCCCATCCTGGGGGCCGCCCAGTGCTGACCACCACGCTTCAGTCCAGGCCTCCTCCTCCCACTGTGGAAATGGTGCCCAGCAGGGAGGGAGCTCTGGCTGAGGCTGACCCCACAGGACACACCCCATCACGCTTCCACATGCGCCATCTGTGGTCACCCTGCCTTGCAGGAGAGCACTCTGAGGCCCAAGAGGCAGGGACTCACCCAGGGGGAAGCCCAGTGGCCCAGAGGGGACAGGCCTCAGGCTAAAGTCCCTGGCCCTGCTCCTTGCAGCTGCAGCAGGGAAGAGAGCCAGGCCCAAAGGCACCCGGGCCTGGTATGAAGGAGAGCAGCGTCACTCCCAGCCTACACCCTGGGCAGCACCCTGCCCACCACACCCTGCAGGCAGACACCTAGAGTCTCAAGTCCCACCGATGTGATGGAGGGTCCTGCTGGAGAGGAGGGGTGCCAAGGGCTCGAGATCAGCCCCAGCCCAGAGACACAGCCATTGCCAGGCCCCAGGTCCAGTGCAGCCCAAGATGGGAGGCAGGCAGCAGGACGCAGCTGGGAGCCACTCCTGGCCAGACCTCAGTTCCCTGGAGGCAGCGCCACAGCAGGCCGAGGACTAATGAGGTGTTTGTCACTGTCTGCAGCTCCCTGGAGACAGACTCGGCTCGTGCCAGGTGCCCGCCAGAGGCTCCGACTCAGCATCCCAGGTGGCTCAGCCTCCCTGGAGCCCTGAGCGTGGGAGGAAACACCACCTCCTCGGCCCTCAGTGGGTCACCAGCCAAACCAGCAGGCAGCGGCTATGCCACCCAAGCAGGCCATGGACACTAACCACCTCAGAAGTCCCAGAGGCACCAGGAGCATCTGCCCCGAGGAAGGCAGCTCTGGCCACTCTGCAGAGGACAGGCTGAGTGTGTCCCACAAGAAGAGGCCCTTAGCAACTCCCTCCCCAAGGCCAAGGGGGCCTGGGGGCTGGGAAGGGAGTGGGCAGCTAGTGCTTGGTGTCTCTGTGCAGGAAGCAACCCCTGATGCCAATGGTGTGCCAGGAATGAGACAGATGAGCCAGAAGTGGGCAAGATGGTTCCAGCAGGCCAGATGCCCTGGGCTTTCTGTGGTGGAGGTTTGGGGCAAGGGTCACCCTGGATATGCAGTAGCAGTGACCTGGACCTTGAGATGCTTTCACAGGCACCCAAGAGCAGTCCAGTCTGCCACCAAGGGGCTAGGGCTCTGGACAAGCCACCACATGTGCCTCACCTCAGCCCACGAGTGGCCAGTGCTGGGAGCACAGAAGGGAGAGCCACCAGCACGGGGTTGTCACTTGGGGTTCCCTTATGCCACTGGCCAGCTGGCACAGGCATCTCCTGGTGATGGTGCCCACTGGGGGCCCAAGGGCAATCCTGTCCGGCTGCTCAGATGTGCTCAGACCACGGACCCACCTCCGGTCTCAACCCTGCCTTCAGGAAGCGTCTGCGCTGACAACAGGGCCATGCTGAGCTGCACACCTGGGTCAGGAGGTACCACAGCCCTGGCCCTGAGCGACAGACGGAGCCCAAGCTGCCAGCGCACACCAGCCATGTGGCAGAACGGCCACGTCGCGCGGGGAGCAGCCAGGGCAGGCGAGTGCTCCCGAGACGGTCCCCGCAGGCCCTGTGGAGGGCGCAACAAGGCTCTTCAGCTCAGCCCTGGAGCCAGGTGAGGCGCCCCAGCAGCGCTGAGGAGACACACGCAGGAGCCGGGGCCGCGCCTGGCTGCTCGCCAGCACGTACGGGCGTGAGAGGAGCTCAGGAGGACCGCCAGGCAGAGGCTCTGCACGGGCCCAGGCACGGAGGCCGGCCGCCGTTCTTTCCTGAGACCACGTGAATAGCGGGCACGTGTCCTGTGGAGAGCAGTCATGAGAAAGATGCAACGACGTCAGGGGGACAGTGTGAATGAGCCCATGGGAAGATGCCGGGAGCTGGCCGTCGCCCTGGAAGCCCGGAGCTTGGACTCCCCTCCCCAGCCACCCGGGCCCAGCACTACGCTGGTGAGGGAGCACAGGGCTGGCCGTGGGGAGTCCAGGGTCCTGATGGGCGTCGTTCCCAGCCCCCAGACGCTTCAGCGTGTGTTTCTAGGCACGGTACCGCTCCCTTCAACGCAGAGCGGAAGGTTCTGCTGACCCGGGCATCTGCCCTCCTAGGGGTCACCACACAGGCACCACCGAGACCACAGGGCTGCGGCAGTGGACACGCAGAGGGAACTACATCAGAACAACAGATACAGGAACCAGATAAAAACGGGGCTTCAGCTGTGTCGAGTGGCCAAGAGGTGCAGACAGGACCTGGACGTGGCCGGGGGCTGCTGCTGGGAAGGGCAGCAGGACAGTTGGCTGAGCTGGCCGTGAGGTCAGGGCTCCAGGCACGCTGGGCCTCAGAGCCTGTGTTCCTGTGTCCCCACGTGGCAGGCGGCGTTTCTGGAGGATGAGACCACGCAGTCTGTGTTGTGGCCGCGCTGGTCTGTGGTTCAGTTCAGAACCAGTGGCTCTGCGGAGCGTGCTGGGCCACTCTCCAGAACAAGCTCTGCCACCGTCCACTATCGCCTTGTTCAGACACGTCGCAGGATCACTCCACCTCGAGCCAGCAGCCATCACTGCATCCACGGCCCGGGTCAGATCCACCCATCCTGCCCACACTGGCATCTCTGTGGTCAGAAGAGGTCACTGGGTGCCCACCAGAGGTGACAGTTGGGACAAGTGAGCCCAGGGTTTGTGAGGCTGGCAGCACAGCCATGGTCCTGCCGCTGAGGGACGCTGGGTGCCTTTGTGATGGGGCAGAGACTGCAGCTGAGACGGGGTTCCCACCCTGCAGTGGGACGAGGAGGCCCTGAATTCACCTGAGTGGCAGAGAGAGCAGAACAGAACCCGTGCCCTGGGAGCAGTGGCTCAGGGTCTCTCTGGGCTGTGGGCATCAGGGGAGCCACGGACCCCTCCTCAGGTGACTATGAGGACTTAAGTGCCTGGGGTTAAAACAGAGTTTGCTGAAAACATTGAGTTATTTAAAAGCCACATTTGCCAGTTGCAGCGGCGCACCCTGTAACCCCAGAGACTCAGGAGGCTGCGGCAGGAGATCACAAGTTCCAGGTCAGCCTAGACAACTCAGCAGGGCCCTCCCTGTCTCCAAATAAAAAGTAGAAAGGGACAGGCCATTGGCAGCGGTAGGCCACCCTGGGTTCCATCCTCAGTGTGGGGGGTCATTTTGCATTTGTGAGTCAGGCATGTGCACCCCGATCAGCGTATGAAATGACAGTAAGGATGACAGGCAGGCCAATGCTGAGACCCTGCCCTGAGGCCTGTGGAGCTGTCCGAGGTGCTGATCCTGCAGGCTCTCCCCGAGCAGGCCCCTCCGACCCCAGTTTTGCAAGATGCAGAGAGTTCTAGAATGGGTGGTGGCGGCTGCATGACACATCAAACACAGCGGAACTACATGCAAATGGTTCCGGTGGCAATTTCATTTCACACAGATTTTACCGCAATTCTAAAAATTGAAAAAAAAGTTACAGGCACCTAGGGCCAGAGAAGGGGAGCAACTCACTTTCCAGAGCTTCAAATCCACACACCTGTCCGCTGCCCTGGGAAGCCCTCTGAGAGGCAGGATGAACACCACACAGGGTGGACCACACTCAGTCTCTCTTAAACCCACACCCTGTACGATCACCACGGACATCACTAATCAATAGAGGCCTGCTCCCAGCCCAGAGCGACCTCGGAATCCTTCTCAACCCAGCGCATAGGCAGCCCCCACCAATCAATCTGAGATGCTCTGGCTGCACGTCTAAACAAGTGCAGACGCCGGGCTGGGGCTGTCTGGGACCTCGCTGGGGTGTCCCAGCTGGGCTGAGCGAAGTGGTAACTGAGGTCGCTAGACTGGCACCCTGCTGGTAATCGCTCCCTCCTTCAGACACTTCATGTAATTACTCCTCAGGCGCCAGCCTCAAGCCACCCCACTGGGTAAATCACTAACAGGATCCTGGGTTAGGGGCGGGAGGCCGCGGCGCTGCACAGACTGGCCGCTGCACAAGAGGCCCCAGCTCCCCAGGTCAGGAGTGCGGCTGCTGCCCCTGCGACGCCCTCCCAAGCCACACAGTGGTATCCTGGACCCCTGGATGGCAAATGGGCGCTCCTCTCTCCGCGGCAGCCGTCCTGGTGCACACTGGGCTCCCACGGGGGAGGGAGAGGAGGGAAGGGGAGAGAGACGGGGGCACCTAGCAAGGGAGCAGACAGGGAGAGCCAGGGGCAGGGGAGGAGAGCCAGGAGGCCAGCGAGTCCCCACTGATCCTGTCCTCGCAGGAGCTGAGACGGAAGCCAACCGTGGGCTTGTGACCCAGCCCTGGCGTGCTGCTCCCCAGCTCTGCAGCCCAGGAATCCCCAGATGTGCCCACTCTTGCATACCCAGTCAGTGTTTGCTGAGTGTCCCCCAAGGCCGGTGTGGCGTCAGGAATGGTCTCCACGCTCACAGGCGCAGTCTGGTGCAGGTGGGCCAGGTCGGGCACTGAGAGAAGACTCTGCAGAGGAGGGGACACTGAGGTCCTGGAGAACCACCACCCTGGGGGCCACTGGCCCCTTCCCCCCACCGTACTGAAGTAACAGACGGTCAGTTGGGCCCATGTACCCAGATTACCGAGGCTTCCCAGGCCCTGCAGCCAGGTCTGGCGGCCTCGCAGCATGCTGCACGTTCCCCTCCTCCCTGGGGACACACATGACTGGTCCCGGCCCAGGGACCGGGCTGCTCAGACAGAGGGGCCTGAGCACCAGGGACCTAAGCATGCCTTTGAGAGAACCAGCCTCTATGGTGGGTTGGTGCCCCCTTGTTCACAATGTTTGATGTGACACAAAGCCTGCCTCTATTTTAAAGAGCACCTCAGGATGTTGTGTACATTCCCTCCCAGAACTACCAGCCAGGCTGAGGTCCTTCCAGAACATTCTTCACCTGGACAGAAACCTGCCCCGAGTGCTCACTCCCGCCCGCCTGGCCCGACAAACTGCTCTACCTCGTCTCCCCCTGTGGCCTGCTCTGGGCCACACAGGATCAGCCTTAGCCACTGTCCCTCCCTGGCCAGCATGTCCTCGGGGCTCACTGTGCAGATGCTGTGATCTGGGCTCTGGGCAGTTGGCTCCTAACACACCAGGCACTGTGGCTGACCTCATGCCCCACACCCCAGGGAAGAGCCAGCCCCTCAAGACTGCGTTAGGGGTCTCAGTCCTTCCACGAGCAGTGAGGAACGGAGGGCCTGGGAGGAGTCTGCCTGGATAGGACCCCTGGGCCTCTAGGAGCAGGGGGAACCCACCACGCCCAGGGAAAGGCCAGGAGGGGACGGTGAGCTGAGGAGACCTGGCCCTGTGGGGCCTGTGTCTCAGGCTCCCCGCCTCAGAGCCACGAGAAGGAGCCCTGGCTGCGGCATGGCCCATCCTGGGTTCTGCTTCTGTATACAAGCGACGCGGAAGCCGGGCATGAGGGAGGGGAGCATGGCGGGCGGGAGAAGAATGGCATGCAGGTGGCAGGCGGGGAGCCCTGCGGCCTGGCAGCCTCCCTCCACACACACAGGCAGTGCCCTCCTGAGGCTGGCCTCACACAGCCTCCCTCTGCACACATGGGCAGCGGCCTCCTGGGGCTGGGCCGGCCCCACGCAGCCTCCCTCTGGCAGGCCCAGACCCCAGGACAGGCCTCCGAGGAATGCACCTCAGGCAAGGCCAAGAGCAGCAGGCCCAAGCAGGGCATGGGCCACCAGCTGGAGGAGACCGGGTTGGCAGGATGCAGAGAGACTGGACCCCGGGCACCATGGGCAGGCAGGTGAGCGGCGCAGTCCATGAGAGCACTGGCAGATTCCGGGAAGCAGGGCCTGTGCAGGTGAGTGGAGAGAATCGCCAGCCACGAGCCCAGCTGTGGGCACTCACACTCATGGCCACGTCCAGGGCAGACAGCGGGCACACAGCGCAGGGGAACGAAGTGCTGGCCCCACAGGTGGAGCACCACTCAGTCACCACAGGAGCCGGGTTCCCCTCCTGCCACCGAGGACATGGGCCCCAGTCCCTGACGGACTGAGGCGGGCTCTGCGGTCCCCAGACGACCACAGACCCGGTGTGGTGTGCAGGGAGGGGTCCAGCAAAGGGCTCCTCCCCTTTGATAGCTGTCCATCAGGCCCATTGGTCACAGCAGTGCCAAGTGACAAAGAAGCCCCAGTGGAAAGCAAGCCCTCATGGTCCCCAAGCACTACAGCCCCAAGGTCCCCTCCTGGCCTCCCTGGGGACATGCTTGTGACATTGGAGGAACTACAAGGTGTGTGCCGAATCCCACCCAGCCTCCCAGGCCCCGGCCAGGCCCAGAATCACGCCTGGACCACAGGAACCACGTGTCCAAGCAGGAGGAACCAGTCTGGTGACAAAGGACAGACTGGACCCAGGAAGGGGGCAGCTAGGAACCAAAAGCAGGCCCCCCAGGGCCGGCTAGACCCAGGCTGGACTGAGACGTCACGAGTTCAGCCGCTCCCACCCCCTCGTGTGGCCAGCACTTGGCAGCCGCACCCTGCCTCACTTGGTGGGAAAATGGGGGCTCCGGCATGTCCATCACAAGGAAGGACAGCGAGTGCCCCTGCCATGGGGTCTCCTGGCAGCACGGGGGCTGGGCCGTGTGCCTGGCGAGGACGGCACCTCATGGGTACACCGTGAGCTGTGAGAGGCGTCTGACTCAAGGTAGAGCTGGCCCTGGGACAGGCCATCCAAAGACCAGCTGCCCTGGGCAGGAAGGGGCTCCAGGCCACGAGGACCAGAGGCCTGTGGGACTGGGGCTGAGGGTCCATGGGTCAGCTTGACCTAGTGACACTGATGGAGACCCGTGACCAGGGCGTGTACTCAAGCCGGGCTCTGATCCAGGAGCCTCTGCTGCCTTTACGCTGGTGTCAGCCCAGTCCACAGGGCGGAGGGTGAGGCCCAGGACTCAGGCGCCTGCCCAGGCCTCACTGCCGGGCAGCAGCTCCTGCCTCCTTTCCTGCTGCACCAGGTTGCTTGGGGTCAGAGTCAGGGGACCCAGGCCCCACCAGTCACCAGGTCCTGCATCCCTGGGGCCTTTTAAGTGGCAATGACTCCCCTTGGGAAGTGGGAGTCGAGGGCGTGGGCCCTGCACCTCCCCGGGCTCCAGGCCCCAGGCCGACGGCTCACTGGACACGCCACCTCAGGGCTGGCTCCATCGCCAGGGTCTCCTGCCCTTCTGAGCCAGGCAGCGGCCACTGTGAGGCCACTAGAGTCCCCAAGCTGCCACTGAAGCACAGGAAGGGACAGGGATGGTGACCATCCTAACCACGGCCCCTCAGGGCGAGGACCAGGAGTAGTGAGGTGTGGGTGGGCACTGGCGGCCCCCGGGAGCCCCCAGACTCGGTTCGGATGTCCTGGATGGCTGGGACGGACCAGCCTGAGGCAGCCGCCCGAGCAGGCCCGACGGCTCCTCGCCAAGCCTCCTCGTTGCCCGGGATCTAACACCGCGCCTGGCTCTCGCTTCAGTGTCCTCTTCCACGGCCGGGCCATAGCCGGCAGACGGGCCGTCGCCTGCCGGGAGGGCTCTGCCAGCCTGTGGCGGTCCTCCCACGGAGACAGGAGGCCCGGGCCTGGCAGGTACCGCCCTCAGGCCTGGCAGTGCTGCCGCAGGGCATGACGGGAGGGACCAGGGGAATACGGCCTCGCCAGGCCCGCCAGGCCTGACCAGCGCCCTGCAGCTGCCCTCACAGAGGCCTCACGCTCAGACTGAAGCACTCTGGGGTCTGAGGTCAGAGGGTAAGTGAGCCCCAGGGCCGCGGCCAGGCCTGCAGCTGCTCCTCCCACCAGCTCCAGAGCCTCTGGCCGCTGGTCGCCCCTCTGCCCCGTCACAGCACATGGCTCCACCTCTGCTTTGCCACCATGTCTCCTCTGCCTCTGACCTCCCCCACTCATGAGGACCCCGACGGCACAGGACCCCTGCTGCCCAGCCAACCTGCCTTTCGCCGTCCTCAGATCCCCTTCGGACACGTGAGGTGACATGTCCGAGGGGGATGTTTTCCATGGTTCGACTCCGCCCACTACCTGGAGAAGCCCCGACCACACGGCCGTTGGTGCTGCCTCCCTGTCGCCTGCTCCTGGAGCCACCCCAGCTGGCACCGGGCACCATCTCTGTGCCCACTGCAGGGCCCTGTGCAGAAACGCCCTGAGCAGCAGCACAGGCAGATGGCGAGCACGGCCCCTGCGGCCCTGTTGGTGAGGCCGCTGGAGGAGAGGGCGCCCCACGGTGTCCCCGGGAGGCGCCCACGTCAGGTGGCACTGCACAGCCCTTAGAGCAGCAGCCCTGGATACGGTGAGTGCAGGTGAGCAGGGAGCCCTGGGAAGTCGGTACCCCTGCGTGGGAGGCGCAGCCTGCCTGAGCCCCAGGGCCACAGGATACGAAGGGACTAGCACCACAAAGCCACCGGAAGGACACACGGAGAAGGGGCAGTGGGCAGCCTCAGACCACAGCGGCCTCTATCCTCCTCTTGAGCCTGGCCCGGCTCCTAGAGATGCAAGGGCCACATCCATGGCAGGAACAGGACCGTGGCCCTGCCCTGTCCCCAGAGCGCCACCTGAGAGCGACCACGGCCCTGCCCTGTCCCCAGAGAGCCACCTGAGAGCGACCACGGCCCTGCCCTGTCCCCAGAGAGCCACCTGAGAGCGACCACGGCCCTGCCCTGTCCCCAGAGAGCCACCTGAGAGCGACCGGCCCTGCCCTGTCCCCAGAGAGCCACCTGAGCGCGACCACGGCCCTGCCCTGTCCCCAGAGCACCACCTGAGAGTGACCACGGCCCTGCCCTGTCCCCAGAGCGCCACCTGAGAGCGACCGGCCCTGCCCTGTCCCCAGAGCGCCACCTGAGAGTGACCAGAGCGCCACCTGAGAGTGACCACGGCCCTACCCTGTCCCCAGAGCGCCACCTGAGAGTGACCAGAGCACCACCTGAGAGTGACCACAGCCCTGCCCTGTCCTCAGAGCGCCACCTGAGAGTGACCACGGCCCTGCCCTGTCCCCAGAGAGCCACCTGAGCGCGACCACGGCCCTGCCCTGTCCCCAGAGCACCACCTGAGAGTGACCACGGCCCTGCCCTGTCCCCAGAGCGCCACCTGAGAGTGACCAGAGCGCCACCTGAGAGTGACCACGGCCCTGCCCTGTCCCCAGAGCGCCACCTGAGAGTGACCAGAGCACCACCTGAGAGTGACCACAGCCCTGCCCTGTCCTCAGAGCGCCACCTGAGAGTGACCATGGCCCTGCCCTGTCCTCAGAGCGCCACCTGAGAGTGACCACGACCCTGCCCTGTCCTCAGAGCGCCACCTGAGAGTGACCACGGCCCTGCCTTGTCCCCTGTGCGCCACCTGAGAGTGACCAAAGCGCCACCTGAGAGTGACCAGAGCGCCACCTGAGAGCAACCATGGCCCTGCCCTGTCCCCAGAGCACCACCTGAGAGTGACCAGAGCGCCACCTGAGAGTGACCAGAGCGCCACCTGAGAGTGACCACGGCCCTGCCCTGTCCCCAGAGAGCCACCTGAGAGTGACCAGAGAGCCACCTGAGAGTGACCACGGCCCTTCCCTGTCCTCAGAGCGCCACCTGAGAGTGACCAGAGCGCCACCTGAGAGTGACCAGAGAGCCACCTGAGAGCAACCACGGCCCTGCCCTGTCCCCAGAGCGCCACCTGAGAGTGACCACGGCCCTGCCCTGTCCCCAGAGAGCCACCTGAGAGTGACCACGGCCCTGCCCTGTCCTCAGAGCGCCACCTGAGAGTGACCAGAGAGCCACCTGAGAGTGACCACGGCCCTGCCCTGTCCTCAGAGCGCCACCTGAGAGCAACCACGGCCCTGCCCTGTCCCCAGAGTGCCACCTGAGAGTGACCAGAGCACCACCTAAGAGTGACCAGAGTGCCACCTAAGAGTGACCAGAGCGCCACCTGAGAGTGACCAGAGCGCCACCTAAGAGTGACCAGAGCGCCACCTGAGATGACCACGGCCCTGCCCTGTCCCCAGAGAGCCACCTGAGAGCAACCATGGCCCTGCCCTGTCCCCAGAGCGCCACCTAAGAGTGACCAGAGCGCCACCTAAGAGTGACCAGAGTGTCACCTGAGAGTGACCAGAGCGCCACCTGAGAGTGACCATGGCCCTGCCCTGTCCCCTGTGCGCCATCTGAGAGTGACCAGAGCACCACCTGAGAGCAACCACGGCCCTGCCCTGTCCCCAGAGCACCACCTGAGAGTGACCACGGCCCTGCCTGTCCCCTGTGCACCACCTGAGAGTGACCACAGCCCATTGGTTTCCCTGCTGCAGGCCATGGGGCACGGGACGGGGTGCCAAGCAGCTGTGTGCTCAGAATCCCACTTCCTCTGCCCCGAGACGCTCGGGCACTCTGCCAGCATGCCTGTGTTCCTGCCCTGATCCAAGGCCATGGAGACGGCACCAACGGGCACCTTCCAGCTGCAGCGAGGTCGGGCTGAGCGGCCTGAGCAGGGAGCTTGCCCCAAGACCGCAGGCCCACTCCTGCCCGGGGATGCGGACCATCCAACACTCAGGCAAGGGCCTCCCGGAGGCCCACAGCAAGTCCTCCACCCATGACCCTCCATCAGACCCTGAGGGCCCCACCCGTCCCAGGACAGCAGAGGCCCGGGGAACAAGCCCGCTGTGTCAGACACCTTCCAAGGCCTGGGGACACCTCTGTACCTGCCGGTACCAGAAGGCCACCTGCAGCGCCTGGGCTCATGAGGCAGCTCCCTCCTCCCACAGCCCCATGGGCACCAGGCCCGCGTGGCCTTCGCAGCGCCCAGGAGCAGGCCCCAGCACCCTCCCTGGCTCGAGGCCCCGCTCTCTGCCACACCCAGAGAAAACTTGAGTCTGCGTGGCACCCACCCACAGCCACCTCTGAACCCGCTGTGCAGGGCCAATGGCCCTCTCAACCTGGGCTTTTGCTTTCTCACGGCCCAGCAGGGCAGCCGCTGGCCCAAAGCACCAGGCCTCGCCCAAGCCCCTGCTGGCCGCTCACTGGGCCGACTGCAGAGCGGTGGCGGGCACACTGCAGCCCTGCTCAGGCAGCTGCGGACCCACATCTGCCCACAAGGCGGCCTCTGTCCCGGTTCCCGACTTCCCCCTGAGCACGTGTAGAGCGTGGAACAGGCACGGCCGCCACCCTCCCTGCCCACGGCCCCCGAGAGCCCGAGGACTGCAGCCGGCCGCCACGCCCCTACCTGGACGCCGCGATCTCGGCCTTCTGCTTGGCGATGGTGGCCGCCCGCTCGGCCGCCTCCACGGCCCGGTCCACCTTCTCGCGGGTCTTGCTGGCGCGCAGCGGGATGAGGTTCTTGCGCTTGCCGCTCACCAGCACGTTCTGCTTGTACTTGCCCTCCTCCTTGGTGCCGTCGGGGAAGGTCATGCAGCCGTAGCCGTGCCGCCGGTTGCCGGCCCACTCGCCCTCATAGCTGAGCCCGTCCGAGCGCTGGCTCACGCCGAAGCCGGCCCGCTTGTCGCTCTTCCACTCGCCCACGTAGGTCTCGGTGGTGGTGGCGTCGATGTCGTCCTCGACGGCCGCTAGCTCGGCCTCGGCTTCACCCAGGCTGATGGTGGAGTGGACGTCGCTGGCCGTGGAGCTGACCGTGCTCAGGCCCGCCTCACTGCGGAAGGAGCTCTGCTTGCTGCGCTGGCTGGCCAGGCTGCTCTTGGACTCCGACTTGCGCAGCTTCAGCCCGCTCAGCAGCGAGCGCCGGAACAGCCCCTTCTTCTTGCTCTTTAGGGCCTCGGAGTCGCTGTGGGCCACCAGCACGAAGCCGCCCCGGGACACGGCTGGGCTGCCGGCCAGCGCCGGGGAGGCATCCGGGTGCAGCGCGGTGCCGTTGGTGTGCTCGCTGCGCAGAGAGTTGATGGACGTTCTCAGGGGCGAGCGGATGACCGCCGCCATGCCGTAGGGGACGCTCTGCCGCACACCATAGCCTTGGCGCATGCCGCCAACCCACTGGCCCTGGTATGTCCCTGGGGAGGCAAAGAGAGAGGGGTTAGCGCCCAGGGCAGCAAGGGGGCCCCCGTCACAGGGCCAGGTCAGCACCCCCTCCACAGGACAGCTCTGTCTGCACCTCCCACCGCGGCTCAGGTGGAGGCTGACGGACCACAGTGCATCTCACAGCTTACACTGGACGGTTGCTGTGAGACACCTGCCTCCTGACCCCAGGGGTGCAGCCCGACGTCTGAGGGACTGGGAGGGAAGGAGGCACCGGAGTGCGCCTGAAGCCCTGCAGTGCAGAGGGCGGCCTGGAGGAGGCGCGCAGCCTGGGGCGCAGCCATAGTGCCCTGCCCACGCAGCAGCAGGGCCTCCACGTGGCTGCTTCCCCTGCTGCAGGCACCCGAGAGGATGGCTCTGTGGGGACAGGGCAGCAGGCAGAGTGTGGGGCAGTGAGTGTCCTCAGGAGACCTCAGGGCAGGACCCCAAGAGGCCAGGGCTAAGCTATCTGGACACCTGGTTCTCCCAGCACTGCTCACAGGAGCAGGAGGAGGAAGTGGCCACAGAGGCGTGGCCAAGGAAGTGCCACTCGTCCAGGCGAGGGAACAGCAGGCCACAGGAGGGCAGGGGCCCCGAGACCCGCAACACCAGAAACCCGACAGCACCATGCGGCAAGAGGAAGCCAGACGAAGGAGGTCAGGTCCAGTGCTGCCCGGCAGGGTCCCCGGAGGAAAGGAGGAAGGGCGCATGGCCTGGGGTGGGAGGGGGCTGCTGCCTGGAGGGCCGAGGTTTCTCCTGGGGTGAGGGACATAGCGTGGTGGTGCTGCTACACCCCGAGTGGACTCGGCGCCTCTGCAAGCTGACGGAGGCTGGAGAGCCCAGGGCGGTGGGCAGCCCCGGAAGGCCAGGCAGAGGACCACGCGAGCCCAGGAGTCCCAGGCAGCCCAGGCAGCACGGTGTGCAGCATGGCTCCATTGCAAAGGGAAGAGGCGGCCGAGATGGTGGAGCCCTCGCTACAGAGCACACGACAGGAGGGAGCCCAGCAGGCCTGGTGAGATCTGCCTGCACTGACTAGCTGAGTGACCACGGGCCAGTGTCTGGAACTCTCTGACCTTCAGTTTCATTATCTACAGGATAGGCACCAACACTCTGCAGCCCAGGGGTCACTGTGACAGCTGCCTGTCGGCATGGTGCCCGCTGTGCCCGTGGTCGGTCATCATCGCCAGGCCCCACGAGGTCTCACACCTGACAGGGCGCAGACCTCCGGTCGTCACACCCCCACTCCTGCTGTCTGCCGCCGAGCCACCTCCTCCACCCCCCCCCCCCGAGGGTAAAACCTAGGAGCCTGGCCCTGTGGCCCGGGACTGGCTCCGTCACCCTCCCCAGCTCCAGCGCAGCATCAGAAAGCACCTGACCCCTGTGGCTCGTCCACCCCTGAGACTGTCCACGCAGACTCCCTTGCTCAGGCTGCCCACCCCATCCCAGCCCCCCAGGCCAGGCAGCTCCTGCCCTGCCCGATGCCCTTCACCCACTGCTCTCGGGCCCACATGCTGCAGACCCACTGGGGACAGTGGTGGGCCCTTGGGGGTTCCAAGTGCATCCTCCCCGCTCAACTAGGCTCCCAGCTCCCTCAAGGGCAAGGGCCGTGCTGCAGGCTCCTCACTCTCCACACAACAGGCAGCCCATCCTGGGCAGAGGACAGGTGCGCACAGAGCATCCATCTAGCCAGAGCCACGGACCAAGGCTCTGAGAGCCCTTTGCACCAAGAGGCACTGGCATCACCTGCACCTCAGCTTCTGCTGAAGTGGCTGGGACAGGGGTCAGAGGTCAGCTTCTCCACACAAAGGGCCAGAGATGGGCATCCTGGA
Organism: Sciurus vulgaris; assembly: GCF_902686455.1. Classification (NCBI taxonomy): domain Eukaryota; kingdom Metazoa; phylum Chordata; class Mammalia; order Rodentia; family Sciuridae; genus Sciurus; species Sciurus vulgaris. The sequence goes on from NC_136478.1 coordinate 1,874,653, forward strand.
GGACGGGACTCATGGAACTGGGCACCTGCAGGAGGAGAGGGGTGCGGGGCAGGAGGAGGGCAAGGCGGGACAGAGCTGAGCGAGAAGACGGTGCAGCAGGTGGGGTTGATGTGGGCACGTCCGTGCTGGTCACTGATACCCAAGGCTGGGTCGGGAGACACACACGGGGAACTCTGGACATGGGGCAGCACTGACTCCAATAGAGACCTGCCCAGGGGGCCGTGGGGGTGATCTTGCCAGGGACAGCAGAGCTCCTCTGAAGGACCCGAGGCAGGCCAGCGGCAAAGGTCACGCACAGAGCTTCTGGTGCCAAGGTCACGAGGCATCAGAACCTCCGCAGGGAAAGAGGCCAACAGGCAAAGCTACACGGGAAGGACGGACACAATCAGGAAAAGGTCAGCAGGGAGAAGACGCCAGGAAACCGAGACCTGGCCCTCCAGAGATGAGCAGCTGTGTCCCCAGACAAGAGGAGGAGGCAGAGAAAAAGGAAAGGTCGGAAAGAAAAGCACTCAGGACCCACAAGATGTCGGCTGGCACCCGACCCCGGCGAACGAGCTGCAGGACGAGGTCAAGAAGACATTTCAGAAACCAAAACGAGAGAAGAGCAGGAAGACACTGAGAGGGTCGAGGAGGCCCGAGTACAGGACTCAGAGAGCAGCGGAGCCCGAGGACCAGAGACGCGGAGCGGCACCCAGGGCCCACGGGTGCCACACGAAGGGCAGAGCGCCCAGCGAGGCGTGTGGCACGGAACTTGGGGGGCGGCTGCATGCAGACCCCTCGGCCATGCCCAGGCGGGAGAGCAGGCTGCGGGTGCTGGACTGAGGAGCAGAAGGCTCCAGACAGCCGACACCAAACCTGGAGTCGCGGGGGCCGCCTAGTCCTCAAGCCAATGCCGTGCCAGTTCATCAGCGAGCAGCCCAGGCACAGCCACGTGGTCCTCCTCAGCCTCTTAGGATGTGCTCCACCAACGCGGGAGGAAAGCCAGTGGGAGGAGATGGAGCCCGCGGAGCCCAGGCCCAGGGGCTCCGGGAAGACCGCAGGGGTGGGGGGTGGTCACTTGTGCGCAGTGGACACACGCACAGTTGGAGCTGCACGTCACACTGAGCGTCTGCGCGGGGAGGAGAAGCCACTGACAGGGACTGCAGCCGAGAAGAGATGGCTGGACGGCACAGGGCAGGACGGCCCAGCGTGGTGCCTGACAGGGCGGGCGCAGGGAGACAGCGGCACTGTGGACCTCGTCCTTCATGCTGTGGTCTGATACAATCGAGACAGCGAGGGAAGGGCGTGCTCAGCGGTGAGGGTCCTCTGCCTCAGCAGAAGTCACAGGCGACTCGCTGCACCCTCCATGTGCACAGCGGCAGCGCCCATCTCTGAAGGGGCTGAAGCTCTGGTCCTGGGAACGGGGAGCTGGCGGGTGTCCCAGGCCACCTGCCTCTAAGTGCCACCTTGTTTCCAGCAGGTACCTCATCTTAAACTCTGGGCGGGTGGCCCTGGGCCAGGGCTGAAGGTCCCAAGGGGGCAGGGAAGATGGACGCTTCCAGCAGAGCATTCCGATGACACTGCGCCTGGACAGGGTGGGGACCTGAGTCTGGCTGCGGCGTGCAGGCCTGCGCACCTGCAGGAGGCTGGACCTGGGGCCCATGGCCCGTGTTTCTAGGAGGTCAGAGGAGAAAGTCAGGAAAAGCAGGCCCAGAGGGCAGGCCTGGTCCAGAGGAGCCACAGGAGGAGCTATCAGAGCCGCAGACAGCACGCAGAGGAGGCCAGGAGAGGGCGGCCGCTCCCGAAGCCACGGCCGGGGCCGCGGGCCTCACAAGCAACAGCAGACCCCCAGTGAGCGGCACACGGGACCGCACCCCCACCCCCATGCTGCCTGGCATCGGGGACCAGAGAGGCGTGAGGAGCCACAGTGGTAAGCCCCGTCGGCCGCGTGCTCCCAGCGTGAGTCCCAGCAGAGCCTCCACCCTGACTATCCGCTCTCCTCGCTTCACTGGGGAAGCTTTGCAGAGCAGCTTCCCGTTCAGGGAAAGACAGGACAAAGGACAGCGTCCACCACACTCTCGGGCTCCCCACCCGGCCTCCCTGCTACATGGCACAGCGAGCCTCAGGCCTGGCAGCCCAGACACTGGCCTGGGGACGCTGACGCCTGAGCCAGGAGGGAGGCCGAGGGCTGCGGGGGGTGTAGGAGGCAGCTCTGACACGGGACCAGAGGGGAGGGCCAGCCCGGGAGGAAACCTGGCCAGCCAGGCACAGTCCTAGGTGACCACCAAGGTCCCTCTTGCTGCTCAGTGTCCCCGGGGAGACGGGCTGGATGGAGGGCAGCCGAGTGTCCTGCCCTGCCTGGGAGCTCATGGCCGCCTGTTTCCTGTTGGGCATGAACACCTCACAGAACTCAGCGGACAAGGTCACTGCGAGATCAGGACTGAGGGAGATGAAAGCAGGTCACTGTGCCATCCACGAGCACTAGCCACACCCTCCTGGCTAAAGGAGGGTGCTGCCTCTTGACCAGTCACAGCCTCGCCCTGGGCTCCCCCCTCTAGAAGGCAATGGAGACACCCAATCAGAGAACTGGCCCCTTTCCAATAGCACCCAGTCTGGAGTAAACCCTACTGGCTTAGGCCCCCCAACCACCACCCAAGGCCCAAGGCCCTGGCCCTTCCCAATACCAGGGAGTGCTGGGTAGTTCCACAGAAGTGCCCACTCTGGCAGCTGTGGGTGGTGGCAGGAAAGCCTGGGCAGGCCACTGACCATCCTGGAGGCAGGAGGCACTGAAAGGCTGCAGAAGCCCAGGGCCCAGCAGGCTGGCCTCCGACTCACAGAAGACCAGCCCACTCCAGACCATTCCTGAGACCCTGCCGATGGGGTACACCTGAACCCCCTTCTGCAGGACCCCCGGGCAGCCATCTCCCAGCACAGACTCCAGTCCCACCCAGCGTCCCTGCCTGACAGGAGAAGGCCCTGCTGCCTGTTAGCGCCAAGCCCCCAGAGCTTGGGACCCAGTTTCCACTGAGGGTCCTCACAGCTGACAGGCACCGCATCCGCAGTGTGGCACGGGAAAGCCAGGGTGCCCTGCCCGAGCCCTGGCACACAAGGGGCCAGCTGCAGGTGACACCTGGATGCTTGGGTCGCAGGCCAACTGCTGCTTCTCTCGCCTCAGTTTCCCCTCCAGTACTTCACAGGGTTGCTTTAAAGGAGGGGTGGGGAGCCCTCTGGGCAGCCTCGCTACCCGAAGAGATGGAGGCTCCTCCTCCTCCACTCAGCCTCCCTGCCTCTCTTGGGACTTGCACATCCCTTCTCTTCGCCTCTGCACCCACAGGACACCCCTCCTGTGTACCTGACATCACTTCACCATACCACCCCCAGCCCTGAGCAAACCCGCCTTTACTTCTGCTGCATCTCTTGGGGATATGAGTCATCTCAGACAGGGCCCTGCGGCCTGGACGCAGCCCCTTTCCGGGGATGGTTGGTCCTTACACTGGCCAGGCAGGAGCCTGGGGACTAACACATTCCCTCCACAGCGAGGCTGGTCCCTCCACAGGAGGAAGGCCTGGGGCCTGCCCCCACGCACCTGGGTCTGCGCCCCCTACCCTGGGGATGCACGAGGCCCCTCCTGCCACAGGGCTGCCCACCCTCCCTCCCCACCCTGCCTCGCCCCCTTGCCAGACTCTCCTGCCACGCTCAGCCTCCGTCCGAGCATCGTTCCTGGGAAGGCTTTCTCCAGGCCCTAGACGCCCACCAGCCCCTGGCCCCCTACGCTGCCCCATCTGCAGCAATCAGGGGGCCCCGGGGCTGACCGGCATGGCCCCAACCAGTCCAACAGCCCAAAGGCTCTTTGTTTACCACCATCCCAGAGCCAGCTAGATGCTGGGTACACCGTTGGTGCTTGATAAAACGCCTGCATGGGGCCCTCCTTCCCCAGACACCATGGCTCTCTGAATGGCAGCCACGGCCTTCAGAGAACTGAGCTGGGCAGCAGCACCCTGGCCCTGGGCTCCCTCTGAGGGGAGGGCTGTGTTCCCCACTCTGTCACTGACACATTCACTGAGCACCTGCCATGTGCCACGCCCCTGCTTGGGGCAGCTAATCTCAGGCAGCACTCCACCCTGCCGGCCCTCGCACGGATCTGCGACCCACAGGAAACCCCACGGCTCGACAGGAAGACGAGTACCCGGCTGTCAAAGGGGCAGGGTCTGAACAGACGCTGCTCCCAAGCAGATGCACATCAGCCAAAGAGCACACAGAAAGGTGCTCCTCAGCAGCCCTCGGGAAACAGATCAAAACCCGAGACAAGGGGTGCACCCAGCGGGCTGGCGTCAGGAGGACAGGCGACGGCCAGGGCTGGCGAGGAAGGGACAGCTGGACCTCACACCGGGAGGTCTCTGGGCACAGAGGGGGTGGTGCACCGGCACAGCACCATGAGCCTCCAAGCCTCGCTCAGGGAGGAGCCAGACACAGGGCTGCGACTGCAGGACTCCCTGCAGGGAAGGGTCGGAGCAGAAGCCCACAGGGACACCCCTGCACCGAGGGGCTGGTTGAGGGGAGCAGCACTGGCATATGCAGATTCTCTAGACCAGACCCCGGCGAGGGCTGCCAGTGAACGGGGCTGCCTGGCCTCTGCAGGGCTGAAGGTCACATCTCAGCGAGGCACGCATGCTTCCACTGAGCCATACTCCCAGCCCTGAACTGCACGTTTTAAAGGGACCAACTTCATGAAAAGTGAATATTTTACTGAAGATGTTATCAAAAATGCCACCAAAATACCACGGGTCACCAGCCAAGGTATAGGCCCCACAAGCCACACCAGCCGAGCCCGCCGGCTCAGAGCGCCCGGTAGGAGGTTGGTACCTGTCAGCAAGGCCGGCACCCCAGAACCCCTGGGAGGACCCTCCTGGCCCTCAGCACCTGGGCTTCCCCTGAATTCCCTCCACCACCTCCACCTTGGGCGCCCAGTTCTTATTTTCAAAGGGAGATGGGGGAGGGGGGAGGCTGGCATGTCTCCGGGGTGGGAGTCCCCAGGATGGCAGCCCACCCAGGTCAGGGGACTTGATGTGCAGGGCCACTGTCCTAGGTTCCCCTCATCCTGCGTCCATCACCTCTCTGAGCCTCGGTTTCCCATCTGTGAAGTGGGGTGTCCGCTTTCCTCCTGGGGAGACAGCTGCCTGAGGCAGGGCGGCCCTGTGCAGGAGAGGGTGGCAGCGGCTGCCAAGCCCACATGTGTCCACACTGCTGCGCTGGGTGGCTCCAGCTGGAGGTGGCCTGATTGTGGAAGGCTGGTGAGCAGGGGGCCTGGCAGTGCCGGAGGGACCTCGGCCTGCTCAGGGGCGCCTCAGCCCAGGCCTGGAGCCCTCTGCTCACGGCACACCGAGGTCCCTGGGCCAGGTTAGGTGCTCACAGAGAACACAGGGTTCACGTACGGGGTTGTAGATGCGCCTCAGGGAGTCGGACACAAGAAGTGCACAAAGCATCCCAGTCTGCAGGGACCGGCTCTCTCCTGGGAGACAGGGAACAGCTGTGCCCCACTTGCCATGAGCTCAGAGGACTCACGGGCTCATAGCTGCTGGGCAGTGGCCCACCAGAGACCTGCCTCCTCTGCTTCGCTCGAGGTGGTGGCCAAGTGGCCTTCCCTCTGGCCCCCGTTCCCCATCTACGGAGCGTAGGGGTGGCTGAAGTGACCCTCCTCAGGAATGCCATCACAGAGCCTGGAGACCAGGGGCCACCGGTCTGCGTGAACCACACACGCCTGTGGCCTTGCTCTTCTCACCTCTAACAGGAATGCCGTGCAAGCTTTCCACTGCTCTGAGAAATGCCTGAATAATCAATTTATAAAGAGGAAAGGTTTGTATCAGCTATGCTCAGTGGGCCCTGTTGCTCAGGGCAGGGTTAGGCAGCACCTAATGGTGGTGCTTAAGGCAGAGTGAAAATGCTCGCCTTACGGCTGGGAAGCAGAAGAGACAGAAGAGGGGCTGGGCCCGCGGCCCTCCAATGACCTAAAGACCCCACCTCCAGAAGGTTCCACCACCTCCCAATACCACAGGGGACCTGGCTTTTCAGGCATGTGCTTAAGATCCAAACTTATCTCAAAGCACCATTTAAGGAACAGAAGAAACAGCGTCATGATAAATCACCCAGCACAACAGGGACCCAGGCAATATAAGAGGGAATAACCTCCTTCCAAAGGCACCTACCTGGTTTCGAGGGCCTGGGTGACCATGTGTGTTCCAGACTTACAAGATCATAGTGGGTCAAATGTATTCAAGCCCAAACCCCTGGTTCCTGTGAATATGGCCTTTGTACAAAGAGTCTTTGCAGGTAAGATTGACTTAGGGACCTTGAGTGCAGCCTGGATTTAGGCTGAGCCCAAAATCCAATGACGGGTGACCCTATAAGAAACAGAAGACAAAGACACAGAGGAGCAGGCCTCATGGCAACTGAGGCGCATGCGCACAGAGGAGCAGGCCTCATGACAACTGAGGCGCATGCGCACAGAGGAGCAGGCCTCATGACAACTGAGGCGCATGCGCACAGAGGAGCAGGCCTCATGACAACTGAGGCGCATGCGCACTTAACTGCTGGAACATGGGTATTGTGGTGGAAATTCTCTAGTCAAATTTCTTCTTTCTTTTTTGGTACCAGGAATTGAACCCAGGGGCACTTAGTCACTGAGCCACACCCCCAACCCTTTATATTTTTTATTTTGAGACAGGGTCTCACTAACTTGCTCAGGGCCTAAGTGGCTGAGGTTGGCTTTGAACACGCGATCCTCCTGTCTCAGCTGCCCAAGCCACTGGGTCTGCAGGCGTGGCCACTGCACCCAGCTCACGTTTCCTTTCTTTCTTTTTCTCTTTTTGGTTATGTTTTGTTTTGATTTGGTTCTGGTACCAGGGGTTGAACCCAGGGGCACTTAGCCACTGAGCCACACCCCAGCTCTTTAAAAATTTTTGATTTTGAGACAGGGTCTCACTACGTTGCTGAGGGCCTCGCAAAGTTGTCCAGGGTGGTCTCTCACCTGTGAGCCTCCTGTCTCAGGCTCCTGAGCCACTGGAATTACAGGCATGTGCCACCACACCTGGCTTTTTAAAAATTCTTCTGGTACGAGGGATGGAAAGGGGGGCTCTGCACATGACAAGCAAGTGCTCTACCACTGAGCTACACTCCCAGTCCTATTTATTTATTTGTTTGCTTTTAGACTGGGCCTTGCTAAATTGCCCAGGCTGGCCTTGACCTCGACATCCTTCTGCCTCAGCCTCCCCAGTCACCAGGATTACAGGCGTGGCCACCACGCTCAGCAAAACCTTTGTGTGCATGTGTGGTGCTGGGGACTGAATCCAGGCCTCTGCATGGGAGGTGGGCACTCCACCACTGACCACACCCCAGTCCTGTGTTCAGGACTTTATGAGTGCATCACAGTTACACACAGTATTGGGGCTCATGCTGATAAATCCTACATCTTTTTTGAATGAAGCACTATGACCACTTCATGAGTAACTTGACCCAGAGTTTTAAAAATTCTACCTAAAGCAACAATTCTTGACCCCACCTGCTCTTATCAATCTCCGAGGCTGGCACGTGGCCTCTGCATCTGGCTTCAGCGGTGTTGGATGAGCCCCAGAGCTGAGGCTTCCAAGGTGCAGGAACCTGCTCTGGACCAGGGCCTTCGTCTGAGCTTCAGCCTCACCCAGAGCTGCCTGCAGCTGGACCTCCATCAGCATTGTGGGTGGGCCCAGGCATTAGCACCAGCCTGGTGGAGCTGACCAACCCTAGGGCGCGACAGCAGCACCTGCCCCCGACCACCTGAAACGTGGCCAGTGCGGCCAAGTCGGCTTCTTACATTTCACTTCACTTTAATTAATTTGATTTTAAATTCACAGAGCCACGTGTGGCTGGGGGCAGCGGTGAGTGGAATCGGTCTGGATGACCGCGGGGGCACTGATGCTGACCGGAGCCAGGCCTTTCCCTGTCAGCGCACCTGCTTCACCGCGGGGTGCTGCGCACAGGAGCCGGGGCGTGGAGGGCCACGGGTCCCCCAGCCTGCTGGCGGCCAGCGACTCTCTCAGTCCACCAGGAGGTGGCGGCACCTGGAAGGCGCTCCGCCCTCAGAAGTGACACGGGCGAGCGCCAAGCGGCGCGTCCCGCGGAATGGAGCCCGCGCGGGCGGAGCCCGGCTGGGCGAGTCCGCCGGTCCGGGGCAGGAGGCGCGCTCCAGGGCACCTGCGGAGAACCTGCGCCTGCGCGCCTGGCGCCGCCGCTCTCCAAGGTCCTGAAGACCCGCGGCCACCTGCGCGAGAGCCCCAGCAGGACCCCGGGCGGTGGCCTCGCCCACACCAGGACCCTGCGCCCTGGCAACACGACCCACGAGGGGCTGCCCCGGAAACTCCGGCAGGTGTCCGTCCTCCTGGCATGCGCGGACCTGGATGTACTTGTCACTTAAGGACACAAGTCTTCCATAAAAACCACCAGCTGGAGGCAGATGGCGAAGTTCAGCCCTGGGGAAACCCAGGCAGGCCAGGCCCATGAGGGGCCCAGGCGCTCCTGCCCCCAGCCTTCCAGGTGTTCCTCTCTGAAGGCCCCACGGAGGATGGGCTGGGGCCCTCCTGCCTCCACCAGCTGCACTACAGGCTGGCATCAGCCAGGGCTCCTGTGTGCCTCCCTGCCACGCGCTGCCCTGAGGTCCCCCAGCTCCCGCGGGCTCCTGGGGCACAGCCTCAGGTCTCCTGCAGGGCAGCTGCAGGGGGGACACTGCCACCCGCCCCCCTCCCAGCTGTGAGGGGAGGCCACTCTCTCCTTCCTCTCGGCCCTGCAGCCTCTCAACGCCCCACCCGAGGCTGAAAGAGCATTGCTGAGAAACGCCCTCACCTCCACCCCGCCAGAGGGCACTTGCTGTTTTGGAACGAGTGTCTACTGGAGCAACCCGTGTCCAGGGGCTGCTCCCGCCTGACCTGGCATCTGGACTCAACGAGCACCATTCACAGTCATGTCACAAAACAATGCCAGTGGCAGTTAATGGTGTGTGGGTGAGAGGACCGGGTTCCCTCCGCAAGGGGCACTAAGCACACAGTGTGTCTAAAATGGAAACGAGGCACACCACCGCCTGTGCCAGCTGAACTCCCCATGGCAGGAGTGCCGAGACGTGAGCACTGGGTGAGGGGAGCAGCCACGCCAGGAGGGTGCACGTGGCTGCTGGGGGTGGGGTGGAGACGTCTCCGGTGGCAGGTGTATTGCGCGCGCAGGCGCCTGAGTGGATCTGAGTCTGGCTGTGGGTGTGTGTGATTTGTGTGGGCTGAGGAGTCTGGGCCGGGAACGGGTCCTGCGCAGGAGGGCGAGAGGCCGGGCGTGAGATGACTCATCCCTCTCTGGTGTGGGCGGGACTATCAGAGGGGGTGACTTTTAGTCCAAGGGGCTCTGCATCCATAGCTCCCAAGAGACCCAGCTACCTGCGCAGCAAGCACGAGTCCAGCCAGTGGGGAAGTGCGGTGGGACTCAGGGTCCCAGGTGGGATGGCATGGGGTGGAGGCCTATACTCGGACACTGACCCAGAGGGAAGGATGGACGTGGAAGAATGGAAGGAACAGGAGGCATTCCACACGAGGCAGTGGACAGTGGTGATGCCTGAGCATCAGCAGACTCTGAAATTGCCACCCGAGCACGGATCTGCTTCCCCGCACTCCAAGCCCTGGCTTCCCTGCACCCAGACAGGACCCGTGGTCACCTCTACAGGTGTGGAACTGCAGCCCCACACGGACAGGCACTGACTGCCACCTGCTCCGTGTGCATGGCATCCCTGTCAGCCTGGCCAGGGGCTCTGATGACAGCCATCACAGTGGCTGCTGCTGTGAAACCCAACAGTAGAGACGACCACAGCGCACGAGGGGTGCCGCTGCGTCCCTGCACAAATCAGCCACTCTCACACTGTCATCCCCAGCCCTCTGTCAACTGAGGAAACTGAAGCTCAGAGAGGTTAAGTAATTTGCCCAAGGCCACAGCTCGGAGCTGGCAGATTCAAGGCCAGGTGGCAGATTCTGAGGGAGCGTCTGCCCTGCCACCCAGGCCCAGGCGCACCACGCAGGCTGTGGGAGCTGCTCGGCTCACTTCAAGAGCAGCGCCTGCCTGAGTCCGGGGGAGGGTGAGTCGGAGGAGGAGCTGGCAGAAGCGTCCCCGGCTGAAATGCATCCATGCCCATCCAGCTCCACGGAGAACACATTTGCCACTCCTGCATTATTCATGAAGCCGCCGTTTCCCCAAGTCAGCACTGGGAGCCGTGCTGAAGTTCAGGAGCTCTGCAGATGCCTGCCCCAAATTCCCAGCTCCCGCACAAAGGCGAAGTTGGACTGGCAGTGGGACCTTCCCTCATGAAGGCACCATCAACCCCTGACACGGGAGCCCTCGCCACCCGGTGAGAGAGAAGGGAGCAAGATCCCTGCCTGCTCCAGCAGGTGACCACACCCGACTGTGGACACAGAAGACTACCCAGGCACCCGAGTCCTGAGCAGTCACTCCGCCCCACGAGAAGCTGGGACCACGCTCAGAGAAGTGGCCCCAAATACCTGGCCCGGTCATCCCAAGCCAGGGGGCCAACTCAATGTTCCCTCATGCTATGTGGCCGTCCCTGAAGCCCGCACCTGTGCTCCTGCCTCAGCAAGCCTACAGATCTGAGGATCACGGCCCCTTGACAGAAGGTGGACATACCGGGCTGCTGGCAGGACGGTGGGGTGGAAGCAAGGGGGCGTGGCCCCAGACTGGAGCCCAGGACTCCAGCTGGTGTGGGCACCTAGGCTCACTGGCCTCACCGGTAAAACGGGCAGGACCAAGCAGGACACACCAAGCACTTAGGGAACTGGCTGGGTACAAGGTTAGACAGCTCAGGTCTCCGTGGAAACTTGCTCACCTCGACACTGCAGGTCCCCACCCACAGCCAGCCCCAGCACAAGCTCCCTCCCCTGCAGAATCGCCAGGGAGTCTCCACGCTTCTCCCCAAACAGAAGCTCCTTGAGGGCAGGGATGCCCATCCACTTTGCTCACTGTTCCCACAGCTCAGAGCACCTCGTCACAGCAAGTGCCGAGAGGTATTTGTTCAGTGAGGGGAAGAATTCCTCAGGCCACTGGAGGCACTCAAGGCCTGGGGCATGACTTCACCCCAAGATACTCCTACCAGTGTCACAGGCGAGGAGAGGCCAAGATCTCTCTGCCCACCTGCCCCAGGAGCTGGCCTGCACAGGGCCACGGAGCACAACTGGGAGCCCCTCTGGGGGACTGTTTTGCAGAGCAGTCCAGCCAGAGCCCCGGGGGCAACAAGAGCCCAGCTGGGAGTGCCAGGCTGCCTGCCTGCCTCTGCCACCCACAACCGCTGCCAGGCCTGACCAGGCCCACCTGTGCAAGCACACGCACACGCAGGCCCACGCCTGGAACGGAGGCAGGGCTGTCCGCTCCCTCCTGGCCCTCAGGCCTCAGGGCAGTGGAGCTCTCCAGCCTCCTCCGTGAAAACAACAGCACAGGCCGCCTGGGACGCTGGGCCTGGAGCCGGCAGGCAGGAGCATTATATAATTAACTGCCCAGACTCCGCCTCCTCTTTGGGTAATAACGAGCCCTGCCTTTCAGTTGCATAAGCCAAAATAATAATTACTCTCCAGCCCTCCATCACTCCTGGATGTGGCGGGGAGCAGGTGCTCTGAGCTCCCTTCCTGAGACTCAGAGGCAGCAGGCAGGCAGGGCGAGTGAACATACACTCATGATTTTTATTCCCGGCAGAAGCACAAGTCATTGCTGCGTCTCATTCCCTTCCCAGGCATCCGTGCCTGCAAAATAGCAGAGCCGCCCCAGGGAGGCCCCGGAGCCACTTCAGGGAAGAGCTCCCGGTGGGGGAGGGGCTGTGGACCCCACATGTGTTTGGGGTCTGGCTTGCTATTGCTCTCAGAAGCACGGAGAAGCACGGGTACTGGAGAGTCTAGGCAAGAGGGCAGCTGCCAAACCACCCAAGGCTTCCTGCACAGAAACCACCTTGCAGGCAGTTCACTGGCTCCCAGCACCAGGCTCTGCCCCGAATGTGGTGGCATCTGAGAATGAAGCCACAGAGCTATTCCCTGAAGTAACGGTAAAAAGGGTCCAGCCACTGAAAGGAGAGATTCCTGGGCTCTCGCTAAGCAGATGGGCCTCCCTCCTCCCTCCAGCAGCCTGCTTCGACAGCGCTAGCCCGCGTCCAACCACCTAGAAGTTTATTGCCTGGCTGTTTTGGTTTGGGTTGGCATCCCCCCTCTAGCGCTCCCAGTCTCCCTCTCCATTGGCTTGGGTTGATTCAGGACTGAGGGAGGCCCTGGGCACCGCAGGAAAACAAGCAGGGAGGCTGGTGCCTGACTCCAGCTACGCCAGAGGGCAACAGCGCCAGAGGGGAGTGGGCCTCTCCAGCCACCCCCTCCACCCCTGGTGGGTCCCAGAGGTGGCCACTGGCCCCGCCTGGCCTTTCCAGCAGGTCTCCGGCCTGCTCTTGGATGATGTGCTCATCCACCGCTCTGGGCAGCAGCCCCCAGCCTGGCTCTGCTGTTGGAAAGCCCCCAACACCCTTCAGTTGGCATCCTGGTGCTGCCCCCCACCAGGCCTGGGGCAACCTGTAGCCAGGGGGCCCTGAGGCCTCCAGGAACCCAAGAAATGCTCTGAGCTCCCACAGCCCAGCGGGAGGAAGAGGCTCAACTTCCCTGGAGATAAACAGAGGGAAGACTGGGGAGGGTCCCTCCTCCGCCCGGCCCAGCCCCATCCCGGCCCCATCCCGACCCGACCCGCGAGCACCTACCTCCATCCGAGTAGGTCTCCGTGCCATATCCGTCCTGCAGCCCGTTGCTCCAGGTCCCTTCGTATTTGGCCCCGTTGCCCGTGCACTCCCGCACCCCGTAGCGCCCCTTAAATCCGTGCGTCCACTCGCCCTTGTACACCCACTTCCCCTTGCTCTCCAGGCCGATGCCGTGGCGCTTGCCCTGCGCCCAAGTGCCCTGGTACGTGTTGCCGCTGGGCCAGGTGTAGACGCCCAGCACCTCGAAGCCGTGGCTCCACGAGCCGGTGTATTCGCCTTGGCCCTTGGGGCCGGTGCAGACGCCATGGCCGTGCGCCTTGCCGTCCTCCCAGCCTCCGCAGTAGGACCCTCCATCGTCAAAATTAAACCTACCCCCACTGGACATGCATGTAACGCGGCTCGCGAATCCCGCAGGCGGCGAAAACAACAAGGGAGCGCCGAGCCCGCGTCTTGGTTGGCTGCTGGCTTTTTGTTTTGATTCGCTTTTCGGGAGCAATGGAGAACGAGCGCGGCGGCCGGCGCGGCGGCTCGAGTCAACGGGGGCGAGTGCTCATTTTCCGCGGCGCCGCGGAGCCTGACCAGCGTCTCGCGCTCCCGCTGGAGACAGGACCGGAGGGGCGGGGGAGGGGAGGGGAGCGGGCGGCGGGGGGGCCGGCGCGGCGGCGGCGGCCGCGCTCCACCTCGGCGCGAGCCCCTCGCCGCGCCCGCCCGCGCTCAGCCCCGGGCCGCAGCCCCCCGCCCGCGCCTGCCGCGCTGCGGGCGCCCGAGGGCGGCGGCGGGGCCCGCGGGCGGCGGCGCGGGCGGCTGCACCATCGCGGGCCGCGGGCCGCCGGGCGGCGGCGGCAGCAGCAATGCGGCGGGCGCGGGGCGGCGGCGGCGTGCGCGCCCGCCCGGCCCCGCCCCGCGCCCCCTCCCGCGGCCCGCGCCCGCCGCCCGAGCGGGGGTCCCGCGCGGCGCCCCGGCCCCCGGCCCGGGCCTGCGTGCGGAGGGACAGGAACTGCGTAACGGGAAGGCGCCGGCACCCCGGGCGCCCTCTGCCACCTCCCGGAGCCGGGCGCAGCGGGCTCGCGCGAGCCGGCAGCCCGGGCCCTGCCTGCCGCGCGGCGCCCCGAGTCCGGCCCGCGAGGGCGCCCCGATCCCGCCGCTCGGACCCGCGAGGCTCGCCGCAAACCACAGGTGTTTCTGCCTATGGCAAATAATCCATCCCTTTTCCTTCCGGACCGCTGGGGTCCAAGTGCAGGGGAGGGGAGCGCTTTAACCTCCAGAAAACGTGCATCGGTGCGCTCCTTCCCCCACAAGCTAAGTGAGAGTCGGGTCACGAGAACAGATCTTGGAGCAGAACCCCCGATCCCGCGCGCCCTTGCCAACAGGTAGCCCCCACCCCGGGGCGGGCGCTTCGGGGAGCCCAGGGGCATCGCCACCATGGCTCACGGGGTCTCCACGCTCTCCCTCTCCACCCGGTCTCCCAGCAAGAGATGGTGTCTGATTCTTGGATCTGAGCTTCCTGGGACTGACTGAAGGTGCATTTCCTGGACCATGAATTACAAGCAGAGGCCCAGGTCCCCAGCTCTGGTAGTAGCCTCCAGGCAAATGGCAGCAGGGGGTGGGGGGGCGGCGCCAGGAGCAGAGGCACCAGGACTCGTCAGGCCCAGCCTTGGGGTGAGCCTGGTGAACCAGACTCCCAGACCAGGCAGTGGACCCCGACCTGAGGGCAGGAGAGGAGGTGTGTTCCAAGCCTCCTTAGCCAGAGGCCCTGCACACAACTTCCCAATGGGGATGTCACCTTTGGTTAAGAGGAAAACCTAGAGTTCCACCTTAGCCTCTAGCCCTGGCACAAAGCCTGCTCCCTAAAGACCACCAGCCAGGAGGGTGCAGGGCCCCCTTCCCGCCTGGGGCTGTGTGAGCAGTACAACCATTCATGCACCTTCTAGTGGGCTCTAAGTACCCATAGGCAGACAGTTGGGTCCAGTTATCTTGGACCTTGTTGGAAGGAGCCAGATTGCTCCCAGGTCCACCTGGAGCCCTTACCTCTCACCCACAGTGTACCTGTGTGTAGTTCTCCACTTTTCCAGGTAATGGTGGGGATTATCTCTTATTTTGTTTCAGCTTATTTTCTTTTGTTCATCTAAATGGGTATGAAGTACTATCTCATGGTTGTTTGGTGTAAATGAAAAATCACATATTGTAAATATGTAAGCAAAAGAGCTAAATACTTGTCCTATCAACATTTAGGTTTGAGTCCTAGCCTCAGGGCCCTCCAGCTGTGTGGCTCTTGGCAATCACTTAATGTCTCTGAGCTCAGTGTTGTCATCTATAAAATGGGGATAATACCCATTCCCACAGGGTTGCCGTGACAATTCAAGGAGCAGGGTATTGGCCCCTAGAAAGCATTGGGGAGCGGGGAGCAGAGTTGCTGCTAGGAGATGGAAGATTCCTCCATGAGGAATCCTCCCAGGCCCTCTTTCTTTGTACATTCTGCATTTCCTTCCTTCCATTTTATTTCCAACCTTTTTTGCTGATGCGACATCCCTTTCTAACATAGCAGTGGATTGCCACTGAGATCCCATTGGGAAGTGGTGATTGGTTCCAAGCAATCACTGGCCAGCGCCTTGCACCCACGGGCAGTGTGCACCCCATCCCTTGCAGTCCTGATCCTGCCCCACCTCAAAGACCCTCCCTCACCTCCTGTGATCACAGGAACCCCAGCGACAATGGGCTCCATTCTCTGGAATGCAGATTTTAGAGGCATTTGTGCAATTTGGAAATCATTCTCCCATAAAGCAGGGCTGACAGTATTGATTTCATTTTGGAGGCAACTCTCCAAGGCTGTAAACACAGCACCACCCAGCAACTTAAAATCCAGCATCAGGAGGCAGAGAAACTATGGCCACATGCAGAACTCCACAGCCTCTGAGCCCAGGCCAAGGTGCTGCCTCGCTGCAGCGCCGCAGGCAGGTGATGGGAACTCACTTGCTCCTGCCTAGGCCTGGTCGGACCCACATGGCTGAATAAAGCAGCCGCCTTGCCAGCGTTGGATGGTAACAGGTAGGGTGCCCCAGCTGCTGGGGTCCCAATGGTGCCTCTCTGGCCTTGTCATCCACGCCTGCGTGTACCATGAGGGGGATTCTGAGCAGGACCTCCTGCAGTATGGCATTGATGCTCCTTCCACCACCAGGTGAATGTGGGCTGGCTGGTGAGCGGGGCTGCCTCACACCCTGAGACCCTTGACCTTAGAAGAGTCTCCACACTGAAAGGAAGCCCCAGCAGCGGTGGACAGGCCAACAGGGACAGAAGGGGGCTCCAGCTGCGGCCCCAGCTGACGCCACGCAGCAGCCAGCACCATGAGTCTGCACTGCCTTAGGAACAGGTCCCCAGACCCAGACTGTCACCCCGCTAAAGCTGCAGAGCAGCCCCCACCACACCTTGTTATAGTGGAAGTTTCTGAACAAAATAAATTATTGTTGTTTTAAGCCAGGGATTGTGCAAACTGCAGACTGCATGGCAAATCTGGCTCCTGCTCATCTTTACGGATAAAGCTTTATTGGAGAGTGACAGTGCCCTCTACTCCTGGCTGGTGGTGGCACTATGACAGCAGAGTTGAGCAGCTGTGAGAGAGGCCAGAGAGCCCCTAAGGCTGAACACACGTGCACACTCACCTCTTTGCTCTTTCGAGAGAGAATTTGGAAGCCCTGTGTGCTGGCCTACAAGGCTTGCCATAGCAACACTCCACAAACGGGTTTAGACCACAGACGTTCCTGGAGGCTGGAAGTCGAGGGTCAGGGTTCCAGCTGGCATGGTTTCTGGTAAGCACCCTCCTCCTGACTGGCAGCCAGCCCCCTTCTCCCTGCATCAGGACCCAAGTCTCCCCCTTTTCCTGGCCCCACAGCCTGTCCTCTATTGGGCTGCTTGAGGTCCCTGCTCTCCACGAACCAGCTTTCTCTGCTACTATGTGCTCTTTCCATCCTGACTGTCACTGGCTGATTCCTGATTCATGGAAGAGAGATTCAGCTGGGGTCAGCTGGGGCCAGGCCTCCACTCCTGATGCAATCAGATGTGGTCAGGGAGTGGGGTCTCACTTGTGACAGCAGGAGGAAGACATGATCAGCTTTTCTCGTGTGAGTGGAGGAAGCACATTCTGAGCCAAGAGCTGGGACGTGTGTTCTGTCGATGGGACAGATGGTTTGAAATCGAGAGTGAAAAAGCTTTGGAAAAATGGGAGGCTAATTCCACTTCTTACTTAGTGAGAACTAGAACCTTCCAGAACCCCAGAGACCACTGTCATCACTCCTTCAATTTCAAGATGAAGACGATGAAAAGAGAAGTGGAGGGAGGGGGAAAGAGGAAGAGGAGGATAATGTAGAAGATATTCGAGTGGATTAGCAAGAAGGAAAAAGCTGTGATGGTAGTAGAGCAGATATGATGGTGATGATGATGGTGATGGTGATGGTGGTGGAGTGGATGTGATGGTGGTGATGTGGTGACAGTGACGATGGTGGCGACGGTGATGGTGGTGATGGTGATGGTGGTGATAGTGATGGTGGTGAAGAGAATGGCAATGATGGTGGTGGAGCAGATGTGATGGTGGTGATGTGGTGACAGTGACGATGGTGGCGACGGTGATGGTGGTGGTGATGGTGATGGTTGTGATGGTGGCGATGGTGGTGATGGTGATGGTGGTGATGGTGATGGTGGTGAAGAGAATGGCAATGATGGTGGTGGAGCAGATGTGATGATGGTGATGTGGTGACAGTGAAGATGGTGGTGATGGTGATGGTGATGGTGATGGTGGTGATGGTGAAGGTGATGGTGATGGTGATCATGGTGATGGTGGTGGTGGTGAAGAGAATGGCAATGATGGTGATGGAGCAGATGTGATAGTGGTGATGGTGATGGTGGTGATGGTGGTAATGACAGATGTGATGATGGTGATGATGATGGTGATGGTGATGGTGGTGGAGTAGATGTGATGGTGGTGATGTGGTGACAGTGACGATGGTGGCGACGGTGATGGTGGTGATGGTGATGGTGGTGAAGAGAATAGCAATGATGGTGGTGGAGCAGATGTGATGGTGGTGATGTGGTGACAGTGACGATGGTGGCGACGGTGATGGTGGTGGTGAGGGTGGTGATGGCAATGATGATAAGGAAAGTGAAGATGGTGATAATTATGACACTGCTATGATGATAGTGATGGTGGTGACAATGATGATGGTGATGTAAAGAATCATGTTTACGTGCCTGACTGTACTGAGCACTTTACATTCATTATATTTAATTGTAAAACAACCTTATGAGGCAGATATTATCATTATCCTTATTTTAAAAATGAGAATCCTGAGGCTTAGACAGATCAGGTCACTTGCTCACAGTGGAAATGCAGAGCACATTTTTGCAGCTGCTATGCTCTCCTCTACATCAAGCGTGTGGATGTCCTCTTCCCAGGAAAGACAAGTCATTGTCTGTGCTTAAGCTCATATTTGTGTAATTAGTGCATTATTATATAGCAAATGTCCACATCGTGGCCACCAAGTCAGGAAGTTAAGCACTGTCTGCATCCCCGACCCCCCAGGTGCCTCCCCCACCGCAACCCCTCCTCCCAGCTGGAAGGGTCCCTCTGATCTGTCATCACCACTGCTGTGCAGCCTGGGCACCATGGCGTACTTTCTACTGTTTCCGCACATCATGTAACTGGAATTGTACTTTATGTACTGTTTTCTGCCCGGCATTGCAGTTGAGTTCCTCTACGTGGGTTCATCCATTCTCTTCACTGAATGGTGTTCCGTGGTATGAACAGACGACATCACTCATGCACTCCACTGCAAGAAGACATCCGGGGCTGTATCAGCCTCTCACCACCACAGCAAAGCACCGGAAGCAGCGCTTCACAAAGAAACGTCTTGTTTAGTTCACCCATCTGGAGTTCAGCTGTGAATCTACATTGGCTCAGTTCTGGCCAGGGGCACTGTGGGTTGAAGCACATCATGGCAGAGGCCTGTGTGTGTGGATGAGCTCGCATCGCCAAACAGGAACTCGGAGAACCTGGGTTCCCAAAATGCCCTCTGAGGCCATGTCCCCAGTGACCCAAGGACTTCACCAGACACACCTCTCAAAGGTCCCACCACTGGGGACCAAGTCTTCAGACATCTTGGGTCCTTGGGGGCACAAACATTCAAAGATGCTAGTGGCTAGTCAAACAGCTGACTCCCCTCCCTTCTCACCTGGTGGCCAACGGGGTGCAAGGCCTTTGGCAGGAGCTCGGCTTCCCTCTCAGGACTTGCCTTGAGCCCCGCTCTCCAGGACCCAGGCCAGGTGGGCTCTCTCCTCTGAGCCTCGTCGGCCCGGTTCCCTCCCACAGTCATAGCACCTGTCACTCTGCCATGTGATCACTGTTTGCTGGTCCTGCCCACTGACCAGGGAGTGGGAGGCTGCCGGGTGGGGCCTCCCCTGGGCTGGGCACGTGCCGGGGGCAGAGGCTGCACCGTTGGTTTTGTCCGATTGGCACGTGAGCAGCAAAGGAATGGAGAAGCGCGGCATTCCCAACAGTCAGTAAACCTGAGCTCATCGCATAGTCAAGGTCCCAGGCGCCTTTGGGACCCTCAGCTGTGGCTCTCTCTGACCTGTCTTGACCTGGTGTGACGCCAGCTGAAATCACCAGCACGGCACTTGGGGACACAGCCTACGGCCTGTGGGGAGAGCTACCAAGGCCACACGCCCCTTCCGGCTCAGCAGATGGTGTGTTGAACACACAAAGTCTCCCAAAACCGTTCCCACGATGCCTTCTCTTCTTCCCCCTCCTTGTCCGCCCCCAGGGCTAAGGCGTGTGAGCAGACTCCTCAGAACAAGGCAGACAGTGGCTTCCACCTGTGGGAGATCACCAGCAGGTGGGAGGCCAGGAGAGCCCGGGACGCTGCGGGCTCATCAGCGATGCGGAAGGTCAGAGCCTGGGTCAGCTGTGGGAGCGGCTGCCACCGTGGTGGGGTGTGTCCAGTGGTGCCAGGGCGAGGCTCTGAGGCTGGCCAGATGCTTGCAGAAGTCGCAGTCCTGGGCTGGGCCCTGGCCAGCCTGGCCCAGCTGCCTTTGTGTGCAGGACAGGCCAGCAGTGCATATGCCTGAGCCAGCCAGGATGGGCTCCTGTGTGCTCCCTGGTCAGTGCTCTCTGGCCTTGGGCAGCGCCCTGCCTCCTCAAGGCCCCCGTCCCAGCCTCTGCTGGGCCCTCTGCCCTTCCCCTCCATGCCAGACTTTCAGATCCTGCACCCCTGGCTCAGCTGGGTTCTGCCTTCCCACGTCACGCTCTACCCGTGGTCTCATCTTGGTGACCCCTTCCTTCAGGAGGGCTGCCTGGCTGCCGACCCCCAAAGTTAGGATGGGTGCTCCTGCCCTATGCTTTGTGGCCAGCGACCGTCCAGATTACAGCCTCTGGCACTCCCTGCAGCCCTGGCTGAGTGCACGGCAGCATCTGCTGCCAGGAGCCAAAGGACAGGGACCAGCTGGCCGAGTTCACTTCCAGCCCCAACTCAGCATCTCTGTGCCCTGGACACACAATACATGCACTCGGGTGGAGCGGAGGGTAAGGAGGCAAGGAATCGCCTGGGATCACAGAGCCCCTAAGGGCAGTGGGGCCTGGCTCCTCTTCCAGGCCTCCCCACCTCTGCCTCTGCCTGACCAGGCAGGAGGACCTCCTCTCCATGCTGCAGTGCCCACTCAGGCCTCCTGGAGCTGCAGCGGACGGGGCACCAGGACCCACTCCCCTCCGCACAAGCTCCCGCCTCTCCCCTCTTCTCGACCTGCGTGGAGCTGGGTCTGCCCAAGTACCACCTGCCTGTCTCAGGCCTTGAGCTGGGTGGGCCACAGCTGCCTCCAACCTGCCCACCTACCACAGGAGAGCAGCAGATTTTCTTTTTGCCTAAATCCCTTTGAGATTTTGAGAAGTAGCTTCATCTTTGAGGAAAAAGTTTTACAGATAAACTTCTCAAACCATATCCTTCACTCTGCTGAAGTGAGCAACTCAGGGTTTTCAGGAATTCTGAGCTGTGAGCAGTCACTGTGCAAGCCCACCTTCTCAGCCCGAAACGCCTCCCTCCCGCGGTGCCTTCCGCCACCCCCGGCCCACAAATCCACTCTGTCCCGCGGGTCCTGGAACCCTGCGGCACGCGACCGTCCCTGCGGCACGCCGTCCATGCCTGGCAGCTTTCACATGGGCTTCTGTTGTTGAGGTTTGTCCGAGTCGTGGTGTGTCCACACTCGGCTCCTCACTGCTGAGAACGGTGCCATCCTGTGGATGGACCACAGCTCACTGCCTTGCTCAGCGGTGGGTGGACACCGGGTGTTTGCGCTCTGGCTATTGTGAACCTTGTACAAGGTTTTAGATGGACCTAAACGCTGACTCTCTCTGGTGTGTGCCCAGGAAGAGGGGTGGAGTCCTCAGCCACTGCTGCTGTCCAGCCCCGCTGGGCAGGAGGCTCCTTCCTCCGCATCCCCTGGACGCCCTCTCGCTGCCTGAGGACAGCGTCCTAGCGAGGGCAGAGGCACCTCTGTGGGGCTGAGCTTCACGTTGCCCTGGTGACCAGGAGCTGAGCACCCTCCTCGGTGCCTGCTGTTTGTCCGCAGAGGCTCTGAGGAGAACCGCCTGCGGGACCTTGGCCCACTCTGACGTCGGGCTGCTCTTGCTGAGCGAGGAGTGCTGCCCACGTCTGGATGCGAGTCCTCGCGGGCTCGCGCGCAGGCCCTTCCCTCCGGTGAGTTCCTTCCCTCCTTCACGGCGCCGTCCCAGCACAGCCTGTGATTCCCTGTCCCTCTCTCCCTCGCATTGCTGGCTCTTGCGATGTGTTGCCCAGGACCGCCCCGCCCAGCGTGGTGAGGCCGGCTCGCCTTGGCACATCCCTCAGTCCTGGTTGGGTGAAGAGATTGTGCGCCCACTGTGCCCTTCGGGTGGCCTCTCACTCTGAGGATGGGGCGTGTGTGAGCCGGCATTCTGTCTCCTCCCAGCCCACGATGTGTCTGTGGTCGGGATGGACCAGGCCCTGAGCCAGGCCGTCCTGTCCTCGCTGTGGCTAGAGCTGAACAGACAGGCAAGGGCCCGTACCAAGATGCAGGATGGCCCTCTGGAGGCAGGAGGTGGACAGCAGAATCACAGAAAGACCTCAGGACAAGTCCACCTCTCTGGTGGCCAAAGATTCTGGCATTTCCCTGAATCTCTGCAGTTCTCCCTTCTCCACCCTCGTCAGCCTCTGAGCTCCGCCCACCCCCAGCTGGCAGAAGCTGGCCTGCCTGGGGCCCAGGAGGGCTCCCAGTGCTCTGGATCTCCCGCCTGCCCCTTCACCCCAACACCAGCCCACCAACCTCCCCTGCAGAAATTTGAAACTGAGTTGGCAACCCAGATGACATGCCTTGGCCAGTGTGGCTGAGCTGGGGCTCCGAGAAGCTCAGCAAGTACCCCTGCTGGTGAAGGGGAGGTGGTCGGCGAGGAATCCCTGAGTCACCGGGGCTCCTGGATGGCTGGCAGGCACAGACGAGCTGTGTGCAGTCCTGACTCTGCGCCTGACTGGCTGTGTGGCTGCAGGCAAGTTGCTTGGCCTTTCTGAGTCAGCACTTGTCAAATGTGCCTGGGGCAAAGCCAGGCACACTGCCACTGTGACTGTGGCTACTGACCTGGTGGCAAGTGGCAACGGTTGCTGTTGCTGGACAGCCATGTGCAGAGACCACTAACCTGGCCCCACGTAGAGGCAGCCGGGGGGGCGGGGGGAGTGGAGCTGGGACAGGGAGCCTGGCCAGCCTCCCGTCCTGACCCCTTCGCCCAGGGCCAAGCCACAGGGCTCCTCAGGGCCCCTTGGACCTCGGCTCTCCCTTTGCAGAACAGGGTCTCAGGGCAGGCGTCATGGTAACCATGTTGGTGTCAAAGAGATAGTCAACCAGTTACCCGCAGAGCAAGCGCCCCGTCCCTGCCGAGCGGTGAGGGTGGGCGGCAGTGCGCTGGCCCCAGCCACTGCCCCGGTCGACACAGGTGTGTGTCTCGGCGCTAGGACCTGCCGAGGCGCTGTCTTGCACCGTCTTTCCACTTTGCTATGCGGCCTGGACCCCTTCCCGTTTCGTCAAGCTGCCCTCAGGAGCCCGACGTGGTGGTGGCGCATCTGTTGGCAGCCATAACAGCAAGTGGCTGTGTGCTCCTGGTTCCCGTGACACGCAGCTCTGGGAGACAGGAGGCAGGAGGCCCCAGCACTGCCTGCTCCCGGGGTGTCCTGCAGCTCTGCATGACGTGTGTGGAGCACTGAGTCCCCAGGCTGTCACCCAGAGCGGGGAGGGCCTCACGTTCTGCTCCCAACGCCCCTCCCCTGGGTCCAGCACCACATTCTGGAATGAGGACTTCCCAGCCGCCTGCAGGCACGCGACTTAGGCGGGCACAGACTTGGTCCACTGCCCAGTGGGATCAGACGCAGCAGCAGCACACAGAGCGCAGAGAGCCGGGCAGCAGTCACTGCGGAGCCACCGGCCCGGGGTCAGGGACCCTTCTCAGGGAGGAGCTGCTGCCCAGGAAGACACAGCTGCTCAGTGTGGCCAGGCAGTGCTGGGCACGGGGCCTGGGGCCGGCCGCAGGCAACCACTGTCCCTATGGCCTGGCCCACTGCCATTGAGATGGCCACGTGGGAGGTGAGGGATGCTGGCTACTGCAAGGGTGCGGGAAGCTGCCTGTCTGAATTTGACTCTGAACTCTGCCTCGTCCTGGTGGGGTGACTTGGGCTCTTTGGCTTTCCTGAGCCTCAGTTTCTTCTCCTGGGGCTACCGGGAAAGCAATATGGGACGTGTGCAGGCCAGCGGAGGACAGCCACAGTGGCACCGAGTTGCTATTCCAAGTCCCACCTGGGGGCTCTGGCTGCTTCCGCCAACAGATCCAGAACCCCTGGGGAACGTGCAGGGTGCGCTCTGCACACCTCCTGCCCTTGGTGAGGGTCCTGCCTGCCAGGGCCCCGCCCAGCCTTCTGCGCACAGCAGGTCACCTGGACTCCTGCTCCCTCGCGGGTTTTGGTCCCACAGGTCTGGGCAGGGCCCGGGCATCTGCATTTCTCAGGCACACTGCTGCCCCTGGCCCGCAGACCACACCCTGAGCAGCAGGGGCCCAGGCCGGCCCAGTTCCTCTCGGCATCCCTCTCAGGACGTCTGGTGCACCCGACAGCCAGGGAAGCATCACAGCCAGGCCAGAGGCATGGGCATCCCATGCCTGGATGCAGCCCGTGTCCGGCTTGGCTCCTGCCCTCTCTGCAGTACCCGGATCTCAGTCACTGCCCTGGTCCAGCGTCCAGCTGGGCTGTTTATATAGCCAATTCTTGCAAACCTGATACACCCCAGAAAGAATCAAAGGGAAGACTCTGCATGGAGGCCAGGTGGCAGAGTCCCAGCCTGAGGCAGCCCGGTGTGCAGGGGCTCAGGGGCTGGCCTGCAGCCTGGCTCCCTGGTGGCTGCAAACTGGATGGAGGGAGACCCCGTCTGGCTGCGCAGCGCTGCGTGTGAATCAGGAGCCAGGGCCACTGCAGCTGACCGAGTCTGCAGGCACCTGCACAGCCTGGCGCTGTGGTGGAGCAGTGCAGTCAACCCCTGGTGAGTGGGAAACGTGAGGCCGCAGCTGTCTGGGCACCAGCTCGTGCTCCCGAGGACAGTTATCGCTTCAAGGTTGACCCTCATGCAAACCTGCAGGGCGGCTTCTCCAGCTGCCCTGATGCCAGGACACGATGCTGGCGAGTCCAGGTGCAGACAGACAGGCCCCCCGCAGCTCTGGTGCTTTGCCACGTTCCATGGACTCCAGGATATCTCCAGCGGGAGAGCTTGGCTCCTTTGTCCCCCCAGGCAGGACATCTTCTGAGGGTGCCCGCCTCTTCCAAAGGGCCTCGCAGGCCACCTTTCAGACCTGCTGTGCTACGCATACAGGCCCCAGGGCCACCTACCCATGAGGACCAAGAGCCAGCGCAGGGCAAATAGCCCTGGGCCCAGCATCTGTCCCCTGTGAGGGTTGGTCCTGGGGAAGAGCCGTGGGGTGGGGTGGGGAGGACAGGCCAGACAGATCTCTGAGAGGCAGGAGCACTGGCCTGGGGAGCCGGCTAGGCACAGCAACCCAGGGGTCGGAGAACTGCCCAGACTTCCAGGTCAGAGGGCGGAGCCCCACACCCGGCCTCATGGCAGCCACTCCGAGGAATGTGGTCAGACCCACCGGGAGGTTCTGGCGAGGAACGCTGGTGCCACACACCAAGCAGGGGGGTCCCACCCTCACAGAGAGGCGCCTGGGGAGCAGGCCGGGCCTCCCTGGCCGGGGTGCAACCTGAGGGCTTCAGCGTGGCAGGCGTTCAGGACCCACACACTCCTTCCCGTGTGTGGGAAGGCGCCCGGGTTCCAGCCTCTGGCAGCACAGCCTGCGGGGCGGCTGGTCCTGCTGCAGAGGGCAGGCCCAGCCGAGGGCCAGGCTGCGTCACACTGCCACGTCCCCATTCCAGGTCCGCCCTGGAACTCCGAGTGTCTGACGTGATGCTCAGAGACCCGGGTGACCGCCATGTGTCCCCACGGAGCACCTGCCATGCAGGGAGCGTGCTGGCGTGGGGAGTTCCCCAGGCCCGAGTCTGCTCCGGGCGGGACCCTCCGTCAGAGCACGTGAGAGGCTGAGCTGAGAGCAGCAGGGCCTGCTCAGACCGCCCGCACCACCACCCAGATTGACAAGCGCTCGTCTTTTCCGTATTTGCTCTGAGTGTTTTTGAAGATCAAAGTTGGAGAGAACTGACATCTCCCCAAATCCTTTCCCTGCCCGCGCCCTGATGGAAGTTCTGCCCAAGTTTCTGCGGGCGGTTCCCAGCACATGCCCACCACAGCTCTGTGAGCCGATGCCCAGCAGCCCCGTCCTGTGGAGCTATGTGAAGGGCAAAGCGTGGCCAGGGCCGTGAGCAGCTCACTGCACTCAGTGGAGGCTTGTGTGTCCACAGTGCTTCCTGCGGCTCCCGGGCCTCCCCTGCCCACTTCCGCCGTGGAGACGCCTCAGGGCGAGGGCGCTGTCCCAGCAGTCTGCAGGTTGTTCCTGCTCTCGCTTGGGGTTACCATTCTTAGATGAAGAGTGCCACACTGGAGTGGCAGGCCCTGGGGCTGGACAGCCTTCAGACTGTCCAGGGTAGAGGCAGCAGAGCACAGGGTGCCCACCAGGTCCACTAAGGTGCCATGCCTGCTGGGGTCCCCATTCTGCTGGTTTAAAGACGGCCACACGTTCTGGGCGCTCCGCCTCCCCGCTCCTTCCTCCCTCGGGATGGCTCACTGGGAAGCCAGCTGCCTGTTGCAGCCTCCCCCGGCCTCCCACAAACAGCCGGTGAGGATCTGGGCCTGCCAACAACCCTGGGAGAGCATGGGGGTGGAGCCTTGGCTGTGGTGCCGCCTGCCTGCCAGCCCAACCCACGCCCCCTCTGCGGACCTGGAGACCCTGAGCCAGAGCCTCTGAGTGGGCAGCTCCATTTCTAGCACACAGAAACCCCGAGGTACTCAGTGACTGCGGGTTTAAGCCAGAGCTCCGGTGTTCCTCACGCAGCAGTGGATGACCAGCACACCCATTTACATCAGCCCTGAAGTAAGCTCAGGCCAGCTCCGGTCCATCGCAGGACTTCCTGGGGGCCCTGGGGATGTCCTCCCTGTCTGGATCTGCTCTCCCATGCCACTGTGTCTATGTGAAATTCACTTAATGTAAAATTTACCACTTTCACCATTTTAAAGTGGACACTTGGTGACATTCAGCACAGTCAGTGTGTCCATCTGGGTCCAGAGCTCTCCCATTGTCCAGGAAACCCGTCCCGTGAGCAGTCACTGCCACCCCTACCTCTGTCCCCATGCCCCCAGGAAGATTCAGGTCAAAGTTGGGCTGGGGAGCCAGGCAAGGCTAGGCAAGGCTGGGCAAGGCTGGGCTGCTGGCCGCAGGCCTCTCGTTCTCAGGCAGGACAAGGCCTGGGTTGGTCCTGAGTGAGCACTGCCCTGTCCTGGGGGCCTTGGTGCAGAGTTTAGGTGAGGTTCACACGCACAGACGTGTTGTGCGTCAGCATGTGCGTCTGTGTGTCTGTAAGTATATGTCCATGAGCCGACTAGTATATCTGTGTTTATATGTGCACGTGTGTGCAGGCAGTCATGTGCGTGTGCATACGTGCCCATGTGTGGTGCACATGTATGTGTCACAAGCCTGTGTTGGCAAAGGTGCATGTGTGCACGTGTGTACATGCAGGCGTG
This sequence comes from Sciurus vulgaris, assembly GCF_902686455.1. Lineage (NCBI taxonomy): Eukaryota > Metazoa > Chordata > Mammalia > Rodentia > Sciuridae > Sciurus > Sciurus vulgaris. The sequence continues at coordinate 1,901,657 of NC_136478.1, forward strand.
TGTGCACATCTTATGGTAGATACTGAGAGCTTACTTTGGGCTTACCATTGTAGTAAAAGCTTTTTATTTAGTAATCTGTCCAATCTTCACAGTGACCCTATGGGGACTCTTACCACTATCCCCATTTTACAGAGGAAACTGAGGCTCAGAGAGGCAGATTAGTTTTCCTGAAACCACACAGTGGGCAGGCGGTGGGCCAGCACACGAAGACTGATAGCCTGGGCGGGAACCCCGACTGACCTGAGCCACTTGACTTGTTTGAAGGGGTGAACAGCCTCTGAGCCAGACTCCCCTCCTGCCTCGTCTGTGTGCTCTTAGCACTCCAGGGAGGGAGAAAGCAGGAGGCATCTTCTGAGGGGCTTTGGGGACAGGCATAGCTCTGGAGCCCCCTGCGGCCCGCAGGGCCTCCCCTCCCGTGGCGACCTGGGCAGGGGACCCAGGAGTCCTGCAGACCTTCCTGTTCCTTGCAGGTGCAGGAAGATCTGCAGGTGCGGTGAGCTTCCCTGGCGTCTCTGGTGGCACTTGCACCTGACTGGAGCCCCACCTGTGGCCAGGGCTGTGACTGCTCCCAAGCCACCTCCCCCTCCTTCCCTGGGAGGGTGGTGGCCTTTGTTCACTGCTGTGGAGCAGCAGTGGAAGCAGAGTGACCGGAAGGCTCCTCCTGGAGGAGGCAGACCCCTGCAGAGCCAGCACACAGGCCTCCCTGGCCGGCCACCACTGGGCCACGGCGCCTCCTGCTCCACAGCAGGGGCAGGGCTGCCTCGTGAGGTCTGGGTCCTCCGTGGATCGACTCACTTTCCCCCGTGAGTCTTAGAAGATGGTTTCGTTGTGTAACGTGTTCGCAGGAGCAGTGAGAAGACCCGGGTCTTAGAGACCCCCCTGCACGCCAGCCAAGAGGAGCAGAGGAACTTCTCATGGCAGGCACAGAGCCGGGGCACCACCATGGCACTCAGAGCTGAAACAGGCCAGCTAACTATGGCCGTCACAGCAGCTACCTTGCAGGAGGAGTTGGAGCGGGAGGTGGACCAGAATGTTCTGTGGCTAAACCTGCTGCTGATCACACACGGAGGTCTTCATTGGTGAAGAGGGCTGGGGTGTGGCTCAATGTGGCCCACATGAGCCCTGGGCTCCATCCCCAATGCTGCCAAACCAAACCAGGCACCCTCGCTGAGCTGCAGGTGTGTGATGTGGGCTCCAGGTTAGTGTCCACTGGTGCCAACATTTACCCAGCTGTCCCCCTCCTGTTCCCAAGCCATCCCCCGCTGGCATTGTGGGGTCCCCTTGCTGACATTTCCTATATATACAGGAATACATAGTTTTTCATGTGAAGATAAAATCATCCTCTACCTCTCTAATTTCCCAGGAGACAGTAAGTCCTGAAGCCGGATGTGGGGACCCCCTGCACCCTCCTACCAAGCAACACCCTCCTGAGTGGTTGAGGCTCAGGCCACAGCAGGACTTGCGACTGTGAACATAGTCTTTAGCTTGTTCTTCCACTTGATTTAATGCAAACACCTTCCCAAACCAAGAAATAATAGTTGTGCCTAAATATAACCCAAATATAGGGGATGCCCAACAGCATCCCCCGAAGTGGTTTTTGTTCATCTTGAATATGTAAATTTTGTAGATGTCAGTGAGTTATAGGCGCAAGATGCTCATAAAATTTCATTCATTGAGTTAGAAATGCATCTTTCCAGGGACCATCTGCATGCTATTGTATTTTGTGTGTTTTTATTGATGCTTATTCCGTAGAAAGGCATTATTGAAGTCTTGAAACAAAAGGAAAACTGTGGCAGAAGCTGATCAAGCTCTACTCCTGGGAATACAGGGCAATGCCATTTCCCAGCCTCCCTTGCAGTCGGGACTGTCATGTGACAGTCTGTCCAGTGGGATTGGGCAGTGACAGCCAACCTGGCCTGAGACACTCCCAGCCCTCCCTAATGGCCAGCTGGATGCCAGGACCTACCCCAGACACTGAGGCCTGGGGCAATGGCAGACCCCCCACCACTGAAGGGATCTGGGCCCTGTGTTGCTCCAGAGGTCACCACCAAGCTGCCAGTCAGGATCTATGACTTCAGGCCAGTGCCCAGGGAGTGGGGCCGGCGGACCTCCTGATCCACGCTTCAGGCACAGAAAGTGCTCTCCACCTCTCTGGAGCCCCGCCACCTCTGCGACCCCCACGTCACCTCTGCGTCCCCCACGCCACCTCTGCGTCCCCCACGTCAGGCACTGCTCCCGAGGTCCCCACTCCATTGCCCACAACACCTCTTCTTCCTGGTGCTTCTGAGCTTGTGTGAGTTCGACCCACTCAGGACGCCCAGGATGGCTGCTTTCCTCCTCTTCTGAACATCCGAATTGCACAGCTGACCCAAGGAGGCCACACAGCTTGGGCAGCAGACCCTGGAACTGGCTGGGATGTCTGCTTTCTGCTTTCTACTCGGCAGCCTGAAGGACTGCCTTCCAGGAGTGGTCCTGGAGGGAAAGGTCAGAGCCCCGTCCACAGGGTTTGAAGGCGGATTTGAAGGTCCAGGAGGAAGGAGGTTCCAAGCAGTTTTCTTTGTCCTGTTACAGCTCAGGGGCCGGCCACTCTGCACAGGTTTGGACGGCACATGTGCAGCCTCTGCCAAGACTACAGGGCTCAGTCCTCGCAGAACTACAGTAGCCATGCCCACCCCGCGAATGAACAGGCGCTGCTCCAAGAAACTCCACGTACCAGCTGCGGGGGGCAGCTGGATTTAGCCACAGTTTGAGACCCAGGATCATATAACCTCCAAGTGAGCACCTCGATTCAGTGGCCTGGACCTGGACAGGAGATAGCTTGCGTGCTCAGCCCTACTGGGGTTCAGTCCCACCTGGAGGCTGACCAGCAGTGGGGCTATGGGCAAGGTCGCTGGCTTCTTCTTGGTGAAAAGGAGACCGCATAAGTCCCTGCCTTCCTGGAGTGCGGGGTGCGAGGGAACAGCCACGTGGTGAGTGTAGTCTGCCCAGCGGCTGAACACTGGTGGATTAGGGTGCTTGTCGCTCAGGAAGCGGCAGGGACCTGCTCCCTCAGGCTGTGGAGGCAGGAGTGAGGCTCTGGAGAGGAGCAGAGGTAATTAAGGAGGCAGGGCCCTCTGGGGCAGGAGGGAAGGAATTGAGAGCAAGCGGAGGAGGCCACACCGAGGAGGGCGGCCACGGTTCTCTGTAGCATGCGGGACACTGCCGATGAGTGGGGCAGGCTGTGTCATTGGGCTCTGCTGTCCAGACAGCAGGGAGCAGGTGGCTTTCAGCACTGTGTTCCCATCCTGCACACTTCCTGGCACACTTCCTGTAGGTGCTCTACAAAGTCATTGGAGGAGTAGATGGGAAGGAAGAAGGGAAGGGTGCATTGCCCTCAGGACTGCAGAGAGCCAGGTGGCCCAGCTCCTTGGGGAATTCCTACAGGGAGGGGAATTGGGAGCCAGGATGGCGGGGGGACCCCAGCTGGGAGAGCGGGGCCAGGCCAAGGGGCAAGCTGCATCAGGGCAAGGGCAGGCTTTGCTTCCAGTTCCTGGCCAACACTGCCCGGGGGCCTCAGGCGGACACAACCGCTCTGAGCCTGTTTCCTCCTCCGAGAAGCACGGCTCCAAGGCCCATCCCGCACATGTGCTCCTGCGTGCAGGATGCCCGCATGCACGCTGCCCACAGCCTCACGGCATTGGTACTGAGCAGAGGCAAGAGCGAGGCCCGAGCCTGGAGGCCCTGCAAGGACATTGGTGCCCCTGCATCAGCTAGGAAGCCATAGGAGAGACCCCAGAGACAAGTGCACAAATTCCAAAAGGAAGCCACTATGCAGTGGTGAGAAGTGGGCCCGCCCCCAGCACAGCCCACCAAGGGTCTCCACAGGGGAGACCCAGCCCCCAGGACGGCCCCAGGCTCTGCCTGGTGAGTCTCCCTTCCTTCCCCTGGGGCTGCTCTGCCCAGCGCCATGGCCAGATTGAATGAGCCTGCCCAGCGCCCAGGTTGCACAGACCTCACCAGAGGCCAGAGGTCCCCTCTGCTGTCCGTGGTGCAGCTAAGTCTTGGTGATAACTGTCCCCATTGAAGCCCAAGGACATCACTGGGAAGAGAAATGAAGCCAGGTATTAGCAGCATTCAGATGTGGGAAGACGGGTCTCACCATGTTGCCCAGACTGGCCTCAAACCTCCCCGGTCCAGGGATCCTCCTGCTACAGCCTCCCAAGTGGCTGGGACCACCGGATGCCCCAGGGTGAGATTCACCCCAACCAAGCCCACCCAGCTACTGCCGATAAGCAAGTTGCCACACTCCCCGGAAAAGCACCCTTGAGGAAGGAGGGAGCCAACAGGACACAGGGATCCTGCCAGCCCCCCAGGTTCTCCCTGGCTCTGTATCCCTCTCCCACTTCAAGATGGGTTCAGCTCAGGAGCCTCTGAAGTCGGGCCCTGGGAAGAGGATGTCGGCCGGCGGTGAAGGCTCACCAGCGGCACGAGCAGGCACTCCTGAGTGCGCCACGGGCCTCGCCCCGCCACCCGCCCGCATAGCTCTTAGAACTTCTCTGGGGTCACTTTTAGCTCCCTGAGGGAGGGCCTCTTCCCACTGTGCACTCAGCTCCTCGGGGACGGAACAACGGCTCCAAAGGTGCCCACATCCTGTGCCTGGAAGCTGTGACTCTCTCCTGACGTGGCCAAGGGGCTCTGCAGATGTGGCTAAGGACCTTGATGTGTGATGCCAGGTCACAGCCCAGTCTCCTTACAGGGTCCTGCAGGAGGGGGCGGAGCAGGTCCACTGAGCCACTGTGCCAGTGGGAAGCAGGGTGAAGAGCAAAGGGACCCTGCAGGACCCACAGGAGCTGGAAGGGGCAGGAGCAGGCCCTCTCTGGAGCTCCTGGAGGAGCAGCCCTGCCCACCTGGACTCCGGCCTCCACACAGAGACAGCAGCTGGCTGTGGAGCCACGCCGTGGGCGGCTGCAGCGGCCACAGGAGCCCTGGGAGCTCTCTAGAAGGCAGAGGCTGTGGACGGCTTGGGTCTTAAACGGGCAAGCCTCCTCAAGTCTCCACGTAAGAGCCATGCAGGCCAGGCACCGTGGGGGCCCACACATGCAGGGGGCGCTGCTGTCCTACATGGCCGTCACAGCCCAAGAGCCACCTTTGCTCCCACTCGAAGGAGAGATGGTGGCCCACGAGACAGGTTCCTTGCCTGAGCTCTGGCTGCAAGCCCAGATCCCCCATGGCCCCATGAGACAAGCCATCAGGACCCTGCACAGAGGGGCTCATGGAGACTAATGTCCAGGGGCACGGCTGACCACCTGTGAGTCAGGGTTTCCTGCTCGGTGGGGCCTTTCCTGACATCCTCCAGGCAGAAGACCCCTGCCCAGTCTCCCACGGCACCGAGGGGTTCCCACCCCCACCGCCCCCGCCTGGGGGGAGCTCCGAGCCTGAGCAGGCAAATCCTAGCCCTGCAGGCCGGGGAGCCACAGGCAGCAACGGAGAGGGCATCCTGGACGCCGGCAGACACCTCCTCCCCGACTTCCACCGCAGTGAGCAGCTGCTGGCTTCTCGAGGCCTGCTGTGGTCAGCCCCAGCCAGGGCAGTAGCATGCCTGGCTGGGCCCAGAGACGGTGCCCGCAGGCGGACACCGGTGCAGCCAGTGTGAGGGAGAGCCTGGCAGTTCCCCTAACATTCAGCCTCGGTCACCCCACCACCCAGGTTCAACCCTGGGACCTGCTTGGGAGGGCAGGAAGTGTGTCCACCGGAGAGTTTGTGCCCTCAAGCCCCCGGCAGCGTGCACACAGCAGCTGAAGGTGTCCATCCCTGAGAAGCTGTGTTTACGTGAAAGGCCTAGATCATAAGTTCCAGAAGGTTAGTGATTGCCAGGCACCGTGACACTCGCCTGTAATCCCAGCAGCTCAGGAGACTGAGGCAGAGGATCATGAGCTCAAGGTCAGTCTCAGCAACTTAGCAAGGTCCTAAGCAACTCAGCAAGACCCTGCCTCCAAATAAAAAATAAGAAGGGCTGGGGATGTGGCTCAGGCATTAGGCTCCCCTGGGCTCAATCCTAAAAAACAAAGAAAGATTAGTGATTGTCAAGGGTGGAGGCTCAGAACAGGGTACAGGGTTTGTTTTGAAGTAACAGAAATATTCTGCAATTGAGCATGCTGAGGGTGGTACCTTGTGAATGACCACCCTGAATCCTAAGCTGTAAGTGGCTGAACAGCGCAGCACCTGGGTTATATTTGAATAAAACTGTTTTCAAAAAGCCAAGGTTGACAGAGGCAAGGACACAGAAACTGGGCTCACAGACGCCACCGAGGATATCAGCAACATCGCCTAAGCTGAGCAGGCATATCCAGGACCTCAAGTGGCCCCCAGACCAGCACTCTGAAGACCCAGGGGCAGTGTCCATGGGAGGCAGATGCTGGAACGTTCCCAGCAGCAACAAGAGCGGTTGCCCTGTCCTGGGGACAAGCTACACATCCCTCTGTACCAGGACAAAAGCTTCGACTTGGAATACCACGGAATACTACGCAAGACCGAACACGAATGAGCCCGAGAGAGCTCACCAGCGCAGACGCATCTTCCAAGCAGCGGTGAGGAAGAAGTCAGACGCCAAGGTGTGTGCGGCGTTGCTGCTCCACCTCCTAAACGAAGCTCTGCAGGCCGGGTCACACCAAAGTTCACGGCTGTGCGGGCGTGTGTGCGAGGGGGAAGGGGAGGCGCTCCGGACTCTGGGCACTTGGGTTTAACTTGGGCGTTGCTTCTTCCGCGACTGCCCTCCGAGAACTGCCGGTGCACCAGTGACCCGGCCACGCTTGGCTCATGGGCCACCTGTCACCAAAAGTCCAGGAACAGAAATACCTCTTAAAACTCAGCGAAGGCGATCCGAGTGCCGGACCGGGTGAGCGGGGCGAGGAAGGAAGGCCTCCTTGGTAGGATGTGACCCGCCCTCGGAAGGTCTGGAGCGGGAACGGCTGCACTCCGCTGCCCAGACACGGGCTGCCCAGAACAGGCGAGGCCCTGGCCCGGACGCGAGGGCAGGGCGGCGGCTCAGGGGCTCCGCAGGTAAGCAGTAGGCGTGGCGCCAACAGCCAGGGCCGTACCGAATGCCATCAAATGCCATTAAGTGTCAACTTTAATTTAAAAACACCCGCGAGCGCGGGGGGACACCCCTCGGAGGGCGGGCGCTGGCCGAGGTCCCTGTGGCACACCAGGGAGCCGCGCCCAGGGCCAGCCCAGCCTCCCCCGCGGCCCCTCCGTGGTTCCTCGAGGCCACCCTCGCAGGCAGCCACTGACCGCGGCTGCAGGTGAGGAGTCGGATGCCCACAGGAGCCGAGCTTCCTGTGCGCGCAGAGGGCAGGGCGGGCAGGGCGGGCTGCCCCCAGGCCACGCCCCGCAGGCCACGCCCCCACAGGCCACGCCCCGTAGGCGGCCGCCGTCCCTGCGTGCACAATGCGGCTGCCTGTAGCGCACTTAGGCTGAGGTTCCTTCACCCGCGGGAGCCTGGAGAGAGCAGCGGGGTAGACGTCTGCTGAGGAGCGCCATGGTGTGGCCCCAGCAGACCCCGCCTCACCTCCCCATAGCGTCGCAGACCCAGGGAAGCCAGGGCCCAGGTGAGGAGAGGGCTGGACCAGGCTCCTGTGCCTTGGTGTCCATGACCCGGATGGCCTGGCTGTGTCAGCACCATCCCATCTGGTCTTCGAATTGGCCCTGGACGCTTTCAGCTGAGGAGACTGGGGTTCAGGGAGACTAGACCAGCCTGGCAGCTCTATGGCAGGGGCTCCAGAGCCCCTGCCAAATACTACCTGCCCAAGGCAGCCCGGGCCCTGGCGGCAAAGCCCTATGGCACACTGAGCATTCAGAGCCCTCTCCCAGGTGGCAGGTTATGTAAGGAGAGAGGGAAGCCAAGTGCAGCCTGGAGGTCCATGTCTGAGAACCAGCTCTCCACGATTCCCCAGGAGGTGTGGGAAGCGTTCAGAGGCAAGGCAGAGCTGGCAGCCATCCAGGCAGGTCACTACCATGCTGGCTGGAACCGAAAGGCACATCCTGCTGAGCTGGGCATGTCTGCTTGTGGAGATCAGTGGACAGGTGACTAAGCTGGCCCTGGACTATCCTCATCTTCCTGCAATAGGAGGCCAGGACTGAGGCCACGACAAGAGGGAGACATCGGGAGGTGCTAACCTTGGCCTGCAGGAGCACTTTCATGTCCACCTTGGTTCCTGTTAATGAAGACTCTGTCCTATCACAATTGGGTCCCACCTGGGCCCAGGACAGTTCATTTAGTCACTCAACATATATTTACTTGGCATCGTGAGGCTTAATTCCATGTGTCAACTTGGCTGGGCCACGGCATCCGTGCACTTGTCAAACACTATCTGGATGTTTCTGCATTTTGGAATAAGATTAAAATGTAAGTTGGCACACTTTGAGGAAAGCTGACTGTCCTTCATAACATGGGTGGGCCTCATCCAATCAGTCGAAGGCCTGATTCAGGAAGGAGTTCTGCCAGCAGACAGCCTTCAAACTTGAGCTGAGCACCAACTCTTTCCTGGGTCTCTGGCCATCGTCCCACTCTGCAGATTTTGGGCCTGTTGGCTTCTATCATCACTTGATCCAATTCCTTAAAACAAATTTCTCTCACTCTTTCCACACACATCCCTATTAGTTTGGTGTCTAGGAAGTACCCTCACTGTACTGCTGTAGGTCCTGCTGTTGAAAGGCGGAGACTTGGGGTGACCATCAGTCCCCAAGGCCTCAGTCAGCCTATCTGTCCAGGAGGAATAACAAGAGGAACAGCCTTCAAGTAGGTTGTGGACTGGACAGGAAAAAGCAGTTTTGGGGTGTTGTCTACTCAGGATTCCAAGGCCATCTGTTGGGACTGCAGGCTCCCGAGTGACCGTGCAGCCTGGACAGAGGCACTCCATGTCTCTGGGCTTCAGGTTCACTGTGTGTGAAATGGGGCCATGACTGCCTGCCCTCAGAGGAACCAGAGGAACCTCACGTTGCAGGGTCTAGAACTGTGCCCCACCGCCCCTGCCACCTGTGCCTGCGTGCGAATCTAAGCCAGGAATTTCCTGCGTCCGCTCACCTGGGAGCCAGTCTGAGCGTGCAGGCTGCTGGCCCCACAGACCTGCTGATTCCTGCTCTCTGGGTGGCAGAACCCAGGTTCCGCTTTCGAATCACATCTCGGTTGGCCAGGAGGCACAGGCCAGCTCTGGGACTGGCGTTGCACTTAGAGAGGGGCATCAGAGGATCCTCTGCGTGCAGGTGGGGTTGTGCCTTCTGCACGTGGCTGCAGCGGCCCGAGCCCCACTCCCTGGGCCGAGGCCAGGCCAGCTGGGCTGGGCTGAGTTCTCAGCACACAAACACTGGTTGCCAAGGAGCTACCTCATTACTTCTCAGACTGGCACCCCCCTTGGCCACCATCTGCCATCTCACCTGTCACCTGGCAGGTCCCCTGTGCTCCTGCCAGGACAGGGTAGCCCTGCCACATTGAGCCTCCGTCCTGCCAGTTGTGTCTGTATCCTGCCCCCAGGGGGCCAAGACTGCAGCTGCGCCAGGGGCAGGAGGAGGAGCTGCAGGGGCAGCGGGTGGGCTGCCAGGGGTCCTCTGCAGCCACGGCCCTGGCTCAGGCACGGCAGAGCACAGATTTCAGATGTTGCCCGGGGCGCCTGCCCCCTCCACACCTCTTCTCTCTCCTCAGAGCTCGGTTCTGTCCAGGGCACCGAGGCACAGCTGGAGAGACGCTCCCAGCCTTCTCTGCAGCAGGGCAGCGCCACGCCGCCCAGCAGTGCTGCCCGCTCAGCTGGCAGCGCCCTGAGAGTGGTCTTCCTGCTGCCTGGAGGAACTCACGACCTGGCAGTGGAGCTGCCTCTTGTGGCCATGCAGACAGGAGGCGGCTGAGGTCATCATTGCCACCATGGGCTGCTGCCTCAGCCAGGACAGCCTGCGTCAGAATGTCACAGGTCCCAAGACCAAACCTGCACCTGAGGGCACTCCGCCTGAGTCTGGCCTGTCACCTGTGGCACCGTTCCCAACCTGCTCAAGAAAAAGGTGAGAAAAAAGTTCCCAGCCTCAGGAGACCAGTTTTTCGTCTTCCCAGAAGGACTGGATGGACATGGGACCTCGTGTGGTCACACTTCCTTCTCTTCTCCACCGAACGACAACCCAGGGCAGCAGCCCCTCCGTCCTGGCTTTTCCCGCTAAGGGCAGCTCTCAGGCTGTGACCCGAGAGAGTTTACCCCAAGTGGTTGAGGCGGCCCCTGTTGGACACTAGGCTGTTTCCAGTCCTTTGACACACACTCTGCACTGGTTTGGCCAGATGGTTCAGACTCTGAGGAAAAGACACAGGTAGCTCTGTGACACCAGCTGAGGTTCAGGCAGACTGGTCTCCTTCTCCAACACAGGGGGCCTGTCCACCCTGAGCTTGGGTCCTCCCCAGTTTGGCCCTTCCCCAGCCCTGTTCCCACCCACTGGACCTATCCCTGACCTCGGGAGGTAGAGCTCCTCCCCCAGGAGGCCTGGCCACACCCCAGGACTTGGCCCCTCCTCCAGGAGACGTGGCCACACCCCAGGATCCAGGCTCCTCTCCCAGGAGGCCTGACCACACCCCGGGACTTGGCCCCTCCCCCAGGAGGCCGGACCACACCCCAGGACTTGGCCCCTCCCCCAGGAGACCTGGCCACACCCCAGGACCCAGGCTCCACCCCTCCCAGGAGGCCTGGTCACACCCCAGGATCCTGGCTCCTCCCCCAGGAGGCCTGGCCACACCCCAGGACTTGGCCCCTCCTCCAGGAGACGTGGCCACACCCCAGGATCCAGGCTCCACCCCTCCCAGGAGGCCTGACCACACCCCAGGACTTGGCCCCTGCCCCAGGAGGCCTGACCACACCCCAGGACTTGGCCCCTCCCCCAGGAGACCTGGCCACACCCCAGGACCCAGGCTCCACCCCTCCCAGGAGGCCTGGTCACACCCCAGGATCCTGGCTCCTCCCCCAGGAGGCTTGACCACACCCCAGGACTTGCCCCCCCCCCCAGACCTGGCCACACCCCAGGACTTGGCCCCTCCCCCAGGAGGCCTGGCCACACCCCAGGACTTGGCCCCTCCCCCAGGAGGCCTGGCCACACCCCAGGATCCTGGCTCCTCCCCCAGGAGGCCTCAGCAGGCCTGCGGCTCTTCCTCTTCTGTAGGACCACTTACCTTCTGTTCACCCCGCCCCTCGCAGCGGTCAGTCCCGCCCTGTAGTTCCTAGACTGCTATAACTGCCTCTGTGGCTCTCCCAGTCCCCACTTTCGCCTCTTCTCACTCCCAGTATTGGTTACTTGCCGTGCTTAAAACCCCCCAGGCACCTAGGGCCTCTGGGGCAACCCCCGCCCAAGACTGGTGCTCCCAGGACTGCTCCGCTGTCCTTTCTGCTGCGAGTGACATGGGCAGCCTCACGCTGACCCACCTCCGTGCACGCCCCACAGCCTAGCCTGTCCTCCTTGAGAAGCCCCCCTGCCACCCCTAGCTGCCCACAAGAGGAGGGCAGCGCAGCTGGCACTCAGGGTTTTCCCCGCATCTTCTCTCTTAATCCTCCCTTCTAGGCCAGACCTGGCTACCTCCATCCAGAGAAGAGGAAAGGGAGGCCTGCTGTGTCTGTCCCCTGGGCGCCCGACTTGGGGTTGGCTGGTGGGGAAAGTGAATAAAAGAGGCCGGCAAAGGAGAAAGAGGCGAAGAAAATCACCAGTTCCCATAGCAACGGCAAGGATGTAGTCCTGTGAACAGGGGTGAGGAAGGGCAGGTCTCCCGGGGATTAGGAGTGATCACAGGATTTCCAGAGAAGGGACCCTAAATCCCGCCACATTAGATGTACTAAACCAGGGCTGGTCTTCCCAGGGGACACTTGGTAATGATGGGTGGCACTTTGGGCTGGTTGCTGGGGGTGGAGGCACTTCTGGCACCTAGTGATCTGAGACCAGTAATATTGCAAAACATCCCACAGGGGCTGGGGAGATAGCTCAGTTGATAGAGTCCTTGCCTTCCAAGTACAAGGCCCTGGGTTCGATCCCCAGCACCGCAAAAAAAAAAAAAAAAAAAAATCCCACAGAGCACAGGAGAGCCCCACAGTTAACAGCCTCAGACATCAATGGCTCCACGGTGACAGACCCTGACGTAACTCAAGGCCTGCTCCGAGTGTGACTCCTTACTGTAAACCCTCCTGCCCACACTGCAGCCTGCCTCAGCCTTTGCTTAGCCACGTCCAGTGGCCAGAGGCTCACTACCTCTGGGAGCAGCTGGCCCAAGGTGATGAGCTTGACCCTGGAGACAGGCTGGCAGGGCATCCAGGGGAGGCTGAGCTCATGACTCCACAGCAGAGACGCGCACGATCGCTCAACTGAAGCGCTGTCTGCAACGGAGGGTCCTTCAGCAACCAGGGCCGGGAAGAATAGGACAGCCTTGGGATCCTGGCCTGGGATCCCTCAGCCTGGAGTTGCAGGGGGGAGTGGGGAGAGACAAGAAGGCAGGACTTGGTCATCTTCCCTTCCAGAAGAAAATCTGTGCTTCTGAAATATTAAAATCTTATTAATTATATGGATGCTGAACTATTTAAGGGAATTATTATGGTCTGGAAAAACACTGAAACATAAGATGGGTGGGTGGATGCATGGATAGGTGAATAGGTAGATGATAGAGGGATGAACGGATGGATGGGATGGATGAGTGGATAATGAATGGAGAGATGGTGGATAGGTGGATGATGGATGGGTGGGAGGACGGTGGGTGGGTGGATGGGAGGATGGATGGATGGATGGATGGATGGATGGATGGATGCTAAATGAATTGGTAGATGGCTGGGTGGATGGATGGACCCACAGATATGTGATCAAGCAAGTTCTGTGATTAAACCCATGCTACAGATAGGAAGACAAGGGCCAGAAAGACAAGGGCTCAGGATCAGGCTGTCAGGCAGCTTCCCTGGGCACCCCTTCAGGAAGCCAGGTTCTGCCCAGCAGTGCCCACTTGGATGCTGGTGGAGTTTGGATGTCAGAGTGAGCCGCAGGCGGGCGCCCCACAGACAGCACTCTAGTCTGCTCGCCACGGCTGCTGGTCTCCTGGCAGAAAGGGTCCTCGACCCTTTCTGTGCCAGGGTCCCTTTGGCATTCTCATGAAGCCTAAGAATCCCTTCTCAGAATAATGCTGTCAATGCACGAGCAGAAGGCACGGTAGAGCCAGCTACCTAAGTGTGAGAGGTGCTGGGGCGAGCTCTAGTGATCACGAGTCTCCATTGGCAAGCCGTGGCACCCTGAGCAACCAAGGACGCCTCCATAAAGCGGGGGGGTCAGACGGCTCACATGAGCTCCCCACTCCGACTCTGGCCAACACAAGCCCATCCTGGCCTCTGAGCAGCAGTGCCACAGCCTGCCTGGTCAGTCCCTGAGACTGGCGCCTCCCTCATCCTAACTGCAGTCACCAGGGGTGGTGAGGACAGGGTGGTGTCTTCCTGTATCTAAGTTGGCCACCCCTGACCCCACGGGGATTCCTGCTTCGACGGGCACCAGGCAGGAGGTGCCAGGCAGGACCCATGGCCTGTTCTCATCCTCCTCTGAGCAGGGGGATCTTTGAGGCTCTTAGCGCCACATGGCCTGTGAGAGGACAAGAGCCCTGCTCTGTCTCCCGCCCGCCTGTGGGTTGATGTTCGACTTTCTGGTCTACCAGGAAGGGGATCAGGGCCAGCGCTGAGCTGGGATGGGTCTGCAGGGCCACTCAGGGCCAGGCCCTGTAATCCCCAGCCTTCCGGCTGTAACAGGGCAATCTGGCCATCACCAGCTATGAGCCATCACAGCCCTGGCAGAGACCTGTAGCTGCTGGGCAGTCTGCACAGGGAGACCACTGCCCATAGCTCCCTGCCCTTGCCCATCCATGCCCACCTCCTGGGCAGGCAGTGAGGTGCCAGGGCAAAGGCCAGACCACCACCCTCAGCAGCAGGCCTGTGGGAGGAGGTCTCTGACCAGAGGGCAGGAAGGTGACTTCCAGCACATGGCCGCCAGTCACACAGGTAAGAGCTGCCTCCGGCTGAGGGTCCCAGCTATCACGTGACCTGCCAGCATCTGGCGGTAAGATGGCAGGAAGTAAATGCGTCACCTACACTAGGACCCCGCTGCCCTCAGTGTCCCCATCTGTGAACTGAGTGCTGGGCTCTAGGTCTGGCCCACCTACTCCTTCACCTGGAAAGGGCCCTGGCTGGACCCCCACCCCTGCTGGAAGCCCTGTTGGTCTAGTTTTGTGCATGGCATGTGGAACCACCACCTTCTGCTGGCTCTGCCCACCAGAGCCCCCGCGGCTCCACCCCTCCTGCCCACAGGCGTCTTGCTTTCTTCTGCTCGTGTCCTGTGGCCCCCAGCCCTGCAGTCCAGCCTCTTCCCTGATGCTGCACATCCATCCCAGGGATTCGTCCCCCCAGTCAAGGCCACTTTTCCTTGCAACGCTGTTCATTTATTGCAAAATGACTTTTTTGTCATTGTGAGAATAATACATACTTGTTGCAAAATATTCATAAAGTAGAAAGTGTAATGAGAGGAAAGGAAAAAAGATGTCCCAGCTGTCACAGGTTGGTCACCACGAGCCCCTGGTGTTCCATCTACCAGGTCATGGGAGTTTTGAAATCTGTGTGACTACTGTTTATTTAGGACCTTAGGACCCTGTCCACAGCTGCCTGCTGCTACTGGCATGTTTTCGTCACATACATACATGTCCTGGTCACATGAATGGACAATATACATTTAGGTACAGAATTTGTATTTCATTTATAGTCTGACGATCCCACAGAGATAAGAGAGCAAGGACACTAAACCGTGTCCTGTGAAGAGCTGGGGTGCATGTGCACGTGGCTGGGCATGGTGGCCCTCCTTCCAGCATGCCCCTCTGTCAGGCTCCACTGCAGCCTCCCTTCTCTGCCCCCCTGGTGCCTGGACTGTCCCCCACATCACTGAACCCTCTTCCCTCTGTCTCCCAGGTGGGCTTCCCGAGGCGAGGCTTGAGCAGGAGAACAGAGAGTGGAGGAGAGACGGAGGGAGAGGCCTACCCCATGGCTCCCGTGGCTCCGTCACTGAGGGTTCCCCCCCGAGGGCCTCAGCTCCCGGCCTAGGATGGCGGCAGCTCCCTCTGCTGATGACCTTTAACCCCCAGGGTGGCTGTCCCTCTTCTGCTCCTTCTCACGTGCTTCGGCAAGGCCTCTGGGACGTGGCGTGTTGGAGCGTCTGCCGTGGGCCGTGTGCTCGACAGCAGTGTCTGGCTCTGTCCTCATAGCACCTCTGTGAGCCAGGCTTGTCTCCCCAGCCCCGGGGTACAGATGAAGAGACCAGGGCTCAGAGGTCAACTCAACTACACACTTTCAGGGCACCACAACGGAATTCCAGTGCAGGCCCGCCACTTCAAAGCCAGCCCTCACAGCATGCTGTGGCCTGGAGCGTCCACGCAAGAGTGTCACAGGGCACTCGCAGGCCAGGGAGGGAGGGTGGGTGGGCTGTGTGCACCACACGCCCGCCTGGAGGTCTGCAAGCACCAGCCAGCACAGGCTGTGTAAGCCCGGCAGGAAGCACCCGCTCCCCAGCCCAGAGGTGCCCAGCGGGCCAGTGGGGCCTCAGAGGAGACAGGAGCTAGGCAGGCAGCCCAGAGCCAGGGGCCCTCAGTGGCTGGCTGTGTGGCAAACAACCACAGCTGGGAGGCTTACAGGACAGCAGTGGGAGATCAGAGTCGAGGTCAAGGCGTCGTGGCTCTGTGCCCCTCTGAGGCTCGCGGAGGGCCTGGCTCCCGGGGGCTCTGCCTGTGCCTGGACCGTGGTCACTTCACTCTAATCCTGCTTCCCCTTCAGGGGCCACCTCTGTGTCTCTCCTCTTGTGACGACACTGCCACTGGGTCAGGGCAGAGTCACCCTACTGCAGCGTGACCTCTTCTTCCTTGGTCACATCTGCAGAGAACCTACTCCCTAATGAGGTCACGTGGATACTGGGGTTTGACCTGAACATCCTGGGGGAATGGGGCTGGGCTGGGGCTCAGTGGTGAGCGCTTGCCTGGCATGCGTGAGGCACTGGGATCCATCCTCACACCCCATACAAATAAATAAATAAGACAAACTTCCAACAAAACTAAAAAAAAGACATCAACAGGGAAAGGCCAGTCGAGCCCCTGTGTGGGGAGGCCCCAGCACCCCCGCAGAGCATCTTGACACCCAGGTGGTCACACGGAACACCCAGTGGCTGTGACAATTACGACCACCACTTCATAGTGAAGGAAAAGAGGCCCAGAGGAGCTGAGCACTTTCCCAGGGTCACCCAGCTGGAGCGGGGTGGGGCAGAGTGGACAGGGTGTGCAGACCCCTCTCCCCTACACTCCGTCCATGCGGAGGGACGGGTGCCCAAACACTCAGGTGGAACAGGCTGAACTCTCGAGGGGGGGTTCAGTCTGGGAGGACCGAGAGGCACACAGCGATAGCTGCACAGCCTGCGGCTTAGGTGGCAGAAGCTGGGGCCTACAGCAGACTGCTGGGTGAGCAGCAGTGTGTCAGGGTCAGATGTGTCCTCTTCCCTCGTCATGAGCAGCTTGGGAGAGAGTCCATTCGATTGGCTCACTGTGGTTCTCAGCCCCCAGCACAGAGCAAGGACCCCCAAACATGGGACACGGGAAAGAGTTCCATGGTTGCAAGGGGAAGGAGAACTCCAGCCTCAGAGTCCCCACCTGCACCAAGAGGGGTCTGGCCAGGACCTCCAACATCCTGCTGCAAACTGCCCAGGCCGCGCCACCTGCTGGACAGCCCAAGTAGTGCACCAGGTGGGTTCCTCAACGAGCAGACGGGGAGCACGGGGTGCTCAGGACAGGTGCTCACACCCTGCAGTGCTCAGGCTGTGTCCTTCCCTCAGCTCAGGGGCGATGACCTCAGGAACCCCACTGGCCCTGTGCCACCCAGGCCTGGCCCTGTGGCAGTGTGCTCTGATGCTCTGTGACAGGAGGAGCCCCAAGAGAGCCAGCTGACGGGGACCCTGAGGGCCACCCACCTTCACTGTCACCACACACACTCCTTTGCACCCACAGCCTCCATACCCACACCCACACACTCACATGTCCCTTTCACAGGCACACTTGCACACGCATGCACACCTGTCTCCGCTCCCGCTTTGCAGGGGTCATCTCTGCAGCCCCTGGTTCACCCCAACCACTCCCCTGGGTCTTTGGACTCCCTGTTAGGCGAGGGACACCGCGTCTCTTCGGCTTTCTCCATCCAGCATCGTGTTCTGGAGCCTCACCAGGGAGCAGCCGCTCACCAGCGTCACCAGGTCCTCCGCACACAGGGACCACGATGTGTTCATTCGTCCTTGAACGGACACCATAAGCAGTGCTGCTGACATTTGTTGACGACCCTCAGCCCAGCGGTGGTGGCAGCCCTGTGGCTCCCTCCTTAGGGTCACTACCAGCCCACACCTCAGGTTGTTCCAGAGTGAGCTGCACGGACCGCCTTCCTCCTGCAGAGCCCTGGTCCCTGTGCGCGGGATGGTGACATCCCAGGAGAAGCCCGACAAAGCATTGCAGGCGTATATCCTAGCAGGTGTTGGGGACACTTCCAGTAGTGATAGCTGTGTGTTGTGACTGGACTATTGTCCTCCTCAAGATGAGGTGTCATCAAGGTTCACAAGGGTGAGCTGTGGCTGGGGCTGACCTAGAATGTCGCACTGCTCCACTCCCTGGCCCCACCTGCTCTGACGGAAGCAGCAAGGTGGAGCGAGGAGGGCTGGCCAGGGAGGGTCCAGGGCCCTTGACAAAGTCCTGCAGCTCTTCACCAGGTCAAAGGAGGAGATCTTGTCCTGCTGCCCCTCCTACTGGAAAGTCAAACTCCAGGAGAGCCACGCAGCTGCCAACAAGAGACGGCGCAGGCATGGGAGGGGTGTGGTCTGAGGTCACCTGGCAGGGGCCCTGGCTTGAGTTTCCAAGGGGCAGATGGGCCAGTCCCTGGGCCTCTGAGCTAGGTCTCCTGGTCCATAAAGTGGGGACAGTGTCCGCCCTTGCAGATGGTGCTGTTGCTACACTGGACTGTGCAAGCTCTCAGTCAGGGTCAGCTTTTGCAGCTGCAGCTGGGCACATTCTCACGATCCCTGAAACCAGAGCTGAAAACAGCACATCCATGCTGAAGCTAAGGAGCCGTCACCAATCTGCTCTGTTGCAGAGGACCTCAAGGCCCAGAGAAGGCGGGGGCTTGCCTAGAGTCACAGAGCAGCAACAGAAACAGGAGTGGCCACAGGCATCTAAGTCTTGTCACCACATGGGCATGGCATGCATCCCAGGTGACCCACAGTGCACAGCCTCCTGTGTGACACACTCCCACACTCCCACCGAGGCTGGGCCTGAGGTGTGCCTCTAACCAACAGAAACAGCACATCGTGACCATCTCATCATGCAAGACTCCATCTTGGCTGTCCCACTGGCCTTAATGTAAACAGTGGCACTGTGGAAGCTTGAAGGGACCACGTGAAGAGGACATGGGGCATCAGGAACGGAGGGTGGCCTTCAACTGACAGCCAGTAATAAAACCCGGCCCTCCGTATGTGTACAAAGTGGATTTTGCCAGCAACCTGAGGGAAACTGGAAGCAGATTTTTCCCTATCGTGCCTGCAGGTGGGAACGCAGCCCAGCCAGCACCGATCACAGCCTTGTGAGGCCCCAGCAGCAGGCCCAGCCAAGCTTCCGGACGGCAGAGCCACGAGATGATAGCCACATGCTGTCTGGAGTCTCAGGTCTGCTGTCGTCTGTTACGCAGCACGGAGAGCTAACCGGTGCAGGATGGCAGGAGTCTTGAGGCCACAAGGCAACTCCTGCTTTCCCTGCTCCCACAGACCCAGTCTCCTCCACTCACCACCACCACAGCACTGCCCTGCATGCTGCCTGTGGGGTACCAGGTGGCAAGGTTTCCCTGAGGCTGCCCAGAAACAGCCCCTGGCTTCTAAGCAGGAGGTGCCCACCACGTAAGGACTCAGTGTCCAGACACAGCAGGCCCCAGTGGAAGTAGCAGAAAGCAACTTTGGATTACAGAGAGGCCCAGGCCAAAGAGCTTATGCCAGAACCCAGGGGACTCAGTAGTCTAAAGGGCCTAAACTCTGCAAGATCAAAACTGGGAATTAACTGCAAAGTCATTGCCAAAACACACATTTTACCCTGAATTCATAAACACCTGAGTAAAACTCATAGGCAGCTAGAGTGGTGTGTACCTCTGCAGAGACCTACTTTCTGGGCGCATACTGAGGCCAGGGGCACAGATGGGCGACGTCCAATCTGTGGATGGCAGAAAACACAGGGCCTACGCCACCTGGGTCCCGGGGGCAGGTTTGGTCTCTCTGCCAGTGCCACGCCTCCGCAGGAAATGCCACGCCCCCAGGAAATGCCACGCCCTCCGGAAATGTCTCGCCTCTGCAGGAAATGCCACGCCTCTACAGGAATGCCACGGCCCCAGGAAATGCCACGCCCCCAGGAAATGCCACGCCTCCCCAGGAATGCCACGGCCCCAGGAAATGCCACGCCCCCAGGAAATGCCACGCCCACCGGAAATGTCTCGCCTCTGCAGGAAATGCCACGCCTCTACAGGAATGCCACGCCCCCAGGAAATGCCACTTCCCCGCAGGAAATGCTACGCCCCCCAGGAAATGCCAAACCTCCGCAGGAAAGGGACTACGTGCTGCACATCCGGGCCACAGACGGCCCAGCCCAGCCCATGGGGCTGTTTGGCAAATAGATGACAATTTGCAGATTCACTGTCCCTCAAATCCACAGCTACTGAGCTGCTCTCCATCTAAGCCAATTAGGGCAAAATCGATGTGAAATGTGCAGCCGATGCTGTCCAGCGCCTCCCAGGTCTCCCGGATCCCTTTTCCGCATCTTTCTGCCCCCGGGCTCTGGTTGTTTGCACCTACCCCGGCCGGCGTCAGCAGCCCCTCCCGGCTCTTGGCCACCCTCTCGAGGGGAACCTTAACCCAAAGCCGAGAGCCGGGGGGCAGGGAAACCGGCTCCCGACCTCCAGTTGGGACGCCCTGGGCGTGACTTACACCGCGTGGTGCCCTGCGGGGAAAGGCGCACCTCGCAACCCAGGGCTCCCACATGCGGACACAAGCTGTCATCCACGCCTCTGACGGCCAGAGTGATCAGGGCTCCTGGCTGGGAATTGCCCTTCCAAAGCCTCTGCTGGCCCCTGAAAGCTGGGCGGTTGCTGCACATCCCCGTTGCCACAGCAACAGCACACACAATGGTTTCTGTGGAGTTCTGGTCTATAAATAATTTTTAGATCAGTGGAACCATGTGAGTGGGGTGGGCTCCGCAGGGCGGTTCGTGGTCGCCATGATCAGGCCCTGGGAGTGACAGCTGGCTCAGGCCCCAGCTCCTAGGTCTGGCTGAGGTTCTGGCCTGGCTGACTGGGCACTGCAGCCTGGCCTGGGTAGCAGTTTCTGCACTGGGTAGAGAACCTACGACTGTCCCATCTGGTCTGTGGGTCTCAGGGACACATGATGAGAGCCAGCTGTTCTGGCTGAGGTGGAAGGGGAGGGGGACACACCCTGGTGACTTGGGAACTGAGGAAGGCCCAGGGCTGATGCCGACAGCTACTGTTTCCTGGCTTGCCAGGAGAGGTACCATTCAGTGTCTCGGGGACTCTGGCAGACAGGGTCGGGTTGGAGGATCTGGATTATGGTTTCTCTGGCTTCCTCTGCCTAGGCAGTCATCTCTGTCCGTGTTTTAAGGATTGACTAGGTTTTCGGTCCTCTGGGTTCTTTCTTTCTTTTCCCAATAGTGTTTCTAGGGAAGGGCTCAAGCCCCCAAACCAGGGCCTAAGAAGCTGGATTCTGAAGAAGCCAATGGAAAACCAAGTAGATTTAAGGTCTCCCCATGGGAATGAGTCCTGGTGGCACCCAGCAGGCAAAGCCCTTTGGCGCAGTTAGATGGCACCTCTGGCAGGGGGGCGGCATCCTCTGGGTGCCGCTGTCCTCCCTCTGGTGGACTCTGCACTGGCATGCTGTGCAAAGGCACTGGGCAGCCGCCTTCCACCTGTGTTCACTGTGAGGCTGAGAGCAGCCCCACACACTGGTCAAGAGGGGAGGACAGCACACCTGGGACCCACATCCGAAGCCCCAGGACTCGGGCAAAGGAGCAGTGCTTTTCCGAGGAACGCAACCGTCTCCAAAGAGGTTCAGGAGGAAGAGCAAGGGCAGGCCAGGGCCTGGGCCGGCCTTGGTGGCGTGTGTCCATGTGGCATCTGCACGGGTCCAGGTGTGCCCGCGTTTGTGTGTGGGCAGGTCTGCACACCACGGCTGGGCCTGCGCGGGCACGGCAGACTTCGCCTCTGGAAAGGAAGGCCGGGTCCCTGAATGGAGAGAGGCAGCCCTCTGTCTTTGCTTCCCCATTTGCGCATATTGAATTTCAAATACGAAATACATGAATGGAAGCAGGAGGACAAGGGGCAGGTGTGGAGGGGGCGTACCCAGGAGGCGCAGGCAGCAGGGGCTGGCCAAACTGCTCCGTGGCTCCCCGCCACGCAGGTCACTAGACCTCCCCAGAGCCGCCTCCTGCCTGCTAAAGGGGCCCAGGAACATGGACCTCTTGTGGTTGAGGATCAAGCATCAGCAGTGGGGAGCTGATGGTGCCCTGCTCTGCTCCGCTCAGCTCCACCTCCCTCACAACCGTCTCTGGCTCACACTCACCACTTGAGCAAGAGCCTGCGCCAAGCCAGCAGCCCAGAGCATGATTTTCAGTTATTTTAGTGCTGAAGCTGCTCGATCTGCTCTCAGGGCGCTGCTGACAGATCAGAATGCTGCTCGGCCGTGGCGTTGGGTTCACGGACCCGGAGAAGGCCAATAAAATGCAGTCCGGATATTCCACAGGCCTTCCTGGGAGCCTTTCTCTGATTCTGGGTCAGTCCTCGGGCTGTTGGGAAATGGTTCCTAGGTCAAAGGGCAGCGGCAGAATCTGTGCTGGGAGCAGAGTGGGCAGCTGGAGGCTGGAGCCGCCTCACTGGCACCCGGGGAAGGAGTGAGAAGTGCCCCTGAGGAAGTGAGGCCTGCACTCTCCTCGCTCACGCCGAGGACTCCGAGGGCGCAGATGGAACCTTGGGCCTTGGGAATGGCTGTGTGTCTGCTGCAGTGGGTGGTGGGCAAGGCTGGCTGTGGATGGTAGGGGGCCAGCCCTCCGGGCGAAGGTCAAATGACAAGTCAAATGACAAGTCA
Organism: Sciurus vulgaris; assembly: GCF_902686455.1. NCBI lineage: Eukaryota > Metazoa > Chordata > Mammalia > Rodentia > Sciuridae > Sciurus > Sciurus vulgaris. The sequence continues at coordinate 1,923,863 of NC_136478.1, forward strand.
TCAGGTGCCACAGAGAAGCAGCTGAGCTGGCCTGGCTGGGACTCTCCCCTCACACAGCGTACTGTTTCCACATCTCCAGCGAAGAAGACGGGGGTCCAGTCTGAGGAGGTGCAGGGTGGCCTGCGGCCTCGCTCAGCAGACCCGAAGACCTGGCTGGGGGTCTGGAGTTAGCCGTGTCAGTGAGTCTGCGAGAAGCTTTCCAAGTCCCAGGGACATTTCTCAAATCGCTCCAGGCTCTCCCACCACGAGGCTGTCCCAGCCAGCCTGGGTGGGCACAGGGAGCCACGATTGCAGTGGCCACAGGGAAGGGCCAGCCAAGGCAGGAGACCCCAGGGCTTGTGTGCCCAAGGGTCTACATCCATGGAAATTCCTAAATGTGGAAGGAGCTTATCCTGAACTCACTCATCCTTTCAAGTCCTCTTCTGTCCCGTGATGTGCATGAGTCTCAGCAGAGGGGTGCGCACCTGGGTCTGCAGGTGATAATGGCGGCTGCCCCTGTTCCCAGTTTTCCATGGCTGCTGCTCACTGCCCCTGCTACAGGCTGGACCGTGGGCCCCCAGGAATCTTATCTTGAAACACTTACCCTCATTTCGATTTTGAGTATGGATGTGATTAAGGTCAGGTGCGGTCATGGGGTGGCCCAATGACAGAGTTATCTCCGTAAGGGGAAGCACCCGGGGCTTGCTCTGTCCCTGTCCCTCTCTCCCTTCCTCTGTGCCAGGAGAGAACTGGTGTTAGGCAGCTTTTTATCACTGTGACCAAAACGCCTGACACGAGTGACGTGGAGAAGGAAGGGTTTATTCAGGCTCATGGCTCCAAAGGTTGCAGCCATGGTCTGCCCACTCCGTTGCTTTGAGCCTGAGGGGAGGCAGAGCATCATGCAGAAGAGTGTGGCTGAGGACAGCTGTCAGCTCATGGCAGCTGGAAGCAGAGAAGAAGGAGGAAGGACCAGGGATGAGATATAGTCCCCAAAACACCCCCAGGGACCTACTCCCTACACCCATGCCCACCTGCCTACAGGAGTCCATTCAGCCGTGAATGGATTAGCCCACTGATGAGGCCAGAGCCCTGTGACCCAGTCGCTACCTAGGGCCCTCCTCTGGACACTGCTGCCCTGGGGACCAGGCCTTCAGCTCATGAGGCTTTGGGGACATAGCAGATCAAAGCATAACAGGACCCAAAAGGAGGGCAGCGTGTGCAAACCAGGAAGGAACCCCCAGACCCGCTGGCAGGCCAGCCTCCTGAGGCGGAGCACCTGCTGGACCGGCATGACTGTGTGTTCCACCAGGGCCTGTCGTGTCCTGGAATCTGAGGTACTACGTAAAGGAGGAAGCCTGCGTTTTGTCTGGTGACGGTCGCAGAGGCTTTAGTCCCGGGGACTTGCAGAGGGAAGGACATCGGGGCAGGAATGGCTGGTGAGCCAAGCTGTCAGCTCCTGCAACCTGGAAGCAGAGAGAGAAGAGTGTGGAGAGGGGGGGGCAAACAAGGAGCGGGCCCCCATGCACTCCCCAAGCCAGACCCATCCCTGGGCCCCTCACCACCAACGGCCCCTTCCGTCATGGTCCTCAGGGGATCGGTGCAGAGCCCGCACCCCTCCTGCAAGTCTCGGCTCTGAACCTACTGCCATGGGACCAGGCCTTCAGCACAGCAGCTTCTGGGGACATTGTGTATCTGAACAAAAAGGTCCCATCCCACGTGGACTTACAATGGGATTCTACCTCTTTTCCCATCAACAACTGGGGTCTAGTTCCTGTCCCTTGAATCTGGTTGTGTTGTGACAGTGGCCAAGGTGACTCTGAGAACTGGACTTGGTGGCCGCACTGTAGTCCCAGAAATGGGGGAGGCTGAGGCAGGAGGATGGCAACCTCACAGCCTGCCAGGACAACTTAGAAGACCCTGTCTCAAAGTGAAAGACAAGCAGCGCTGGGGACATGGCTCGGGTAGGGTGCCCTCAGTTCAACCCCCTGTACCACAAACAAATGAAGCAGCCCCCCAGGTGCTGCGGCGTCCCCAGCTCTCCAGGACGCCTGCTGCGGAAGCCAGCACCACTCGGACATTGAGACAGACATCTCAGCCAACAGCCCAGCCGAGGTCCCCCAGACCTGGGAGGGAGAGAGCCCTCAGGCCAGCCAGGCTTCCAGCCACAGATCCATCCTGAGCACAGCTATCCCCGCACGCCCTGGCTGAGCCACCAATTTGCAGCCTGAACACACGATTGCTTTTGTTGATATGTATTTGTTGATGACCACGGGCTCAGGGTGGTTGGGGAGGCAATAGCACGTGTCTGGAAGGAGAGGTGCTCAGTGCAGGTGCTGCAGGGAGCCAGCCACCAGAAAATTCTCCGGCGGGGGCGGGACTGAGGAGGAGCAAGGGCGCACAGAAACCCTGACCTGCCACTGCTGGAGCCAGGCAGGCAGCCCCTGGTGTCCAGCCGACCGATTGCACACTAGATTGCTTAGAAGAGACCCAGGGAAGGCCACCAGGGGAGGCTAACCAGGAGCGTGAAGCCAGAGGCTCCCAGGGGACACCAGGCAGAGCTGGCTCCCCTCCCAAGCCTGCTCCCCACCAGGTGGAACCTTAGCTCCACCACAAGACTCTAGACGCCCCACATTCTTGAGCCAGTGCTGGCCTTGGGCGGGATCGTGCTGGGGACACTCTGAAGTGGGCTTTGCTTTTGTCTAACTCATACTCCTGCAGCTGCTGTCCCCTGGCTCTTGGGGACGGACCTTGCTAGACCTTTTGATATTTTCGAATGCGTTTTTTCTGCAGACTCACGTCCTCAGGGTGGATGGATCCTCTGGGAACAGCGACCAGCCCTGAGGCCTCTGTCTGCGCCCGCCCGAGTTTTCCTCAGTGGGAAGTCCTCTGGGCAGCGCCGGGTCGAGACAGGCACTCTTCATTTCCGCAGGCCGAGGTGGCGTTGGCTTGGCTGAGAGTGCTTTATCGCATGGAGAAAGTCGAACTTTGATCTTACCTTGCCAAGTTCTCTAGAAGGATGTGAGTTTAGCTGCTGCTCCCGGCATCTGCAAGAATGGCCACCGTAGGCACGATGCTCTCCTCCCACACACTGCTGATGTCACGAGTGAGACACCGTCTCTGAGGTTGAAGTGCCTTTGGCTTCTTGGGACAAAGTGCATTTGCCATGATACCTTGCTTTTCACATGTGAGTGGGGGGTTGCTGACACTGGACCTAGGGCTTCTGCGTCTGTCCTGGTGGTTGGTTCTGGTCCACCATTCTCAGATCTCACACCATCTTGTCAGGTGGGGCCTCAGGTGACACTGGCCTCAAGGAATGAGGTGGCGATGTTCCTGCTCATCCCATTCCGCCAGAGAGTCTGTCACACTGTGGACTTTGAATGTTTGCTGGCAAGCGTCTGCAGGGTTCACTGGCCCTGGTCTTTGCCTTGTGGGGAGATTTTAAGCCGCCGTTCAGTCTCGTTGGTTGTTTTAGGATTGTTCAGACTTTTGTTTTCTTTTTGTGTCAGTTTTGGCCGATTCTACTTTCCCATTTCCCTGCCATCCCTGACTTGGAACCTTATCCTGGGCTCACCTCTCTGAAGTGCCCTCTGTCCTCTCTGGAAGCCCAAGCACTTCCTGCCCTTCCCTGCCCGCACTGGCATCTGCACCGGAATTAATTGGGCTATGAGTAACACGGCCTTTGGCTAGAATGGCTTAAACAGCAAGTGTCCACTATCGCGTGGGGCAGTCCAGAAGCAGGCAGCCCCGGGACATCGTTCCCAGAGCAGCAATGCCACTGGGACCCCAGACTCTCTCTCTGCTCTCAGGTTTGCCTCCACCCAGGGGCATGACCACTCTGCAGGTTCAGGCAGTGTGTGTGTGTGTGTGTGTGTGTGTGTGTGTGTGAGAGAGAGAGAGAGAGAGAGAGAGAGAGACAGACAGACAGACAGACAGACAGACACAGACAACATCCAGAAAGAGGGGCATCTCCTCCGTGTTGTGACTTTCACTGGGAAGGAAACTTTACCTGGAAGTCCCCCAATCCGGCAGATCCCTGGGGTCCTGGCTGCGGCCCCAAGGGAGGCCAAGATGGCGAGGGCATGCTGCTTTTGATTCTGTTGTGGGTGGCAGCCTTGCACCCAGGGGTGAGTGGGGTTGGTGGCAGCACCTTTGGGCTGAACTCCTGGACTGTCCTGTCTGACCCTCTCCTGATCTCTCTGGCCTGTTGCCACTCAGGCCAGCTTGACAGAACACACTGGAACCTATGCTGTGCTGGTAAATCTTTAACAACTGGCTCTCTGGGGTGTGGGTTGGGTTAAGCCCTCGTGTTACTCAGCTCTTTGTTGCTGTGACCAAAACACCAAATGAAAACAACTTAGAGGAGGGAAAGTTTCTTCTGGGTTCATGGTTTCAGAGGTTCAGTCCGTGGCTGGTCAGCGAGGGCTTCATTTCTTACCAGAGGATGGCTGCTCAGCTTGTGGCAGCCAGGAAGCAGAGAGAGAGAGAGAGCGAGAGGGAGAGAGAGAGGGAGAGGGAGAGAGGTGTGCCAGGGACAAAATATGGTCCCCAAAGGCACACTGTCTTCTCCAGCCAGACCCCACCTGCCTACAGTCACCACCTAGGACAATAGTCCTTCACACTATCAGTCCATCAAATGACTTAACCCCTGATCAGGTCGGGGCTCCACAGTCCCATCCTGGCACCTCTGAACGTTCCTGCCTTGTCTCCTTGAGCTTTGGGTACTTCACATTGACACCACAGCAGCCTGATGGGCAGGCTCGCTGGTTCCCGGGTGCGAACGCTCACACTTAGTTGACCCCAGCTCCCGGCGTGGTGGCACTGCCCTTGGAACTGAAGGAGGTGCCTGATGGCTCTCAGGACGGCCCACCCAGGCCCCGGGCCCCGGCTGACGTGCAGGGTCATACACCTGAGCCCTGGTCAAGGTGGTGAGGAGGCACTGAAGGGTCCGTCCAGGGAAGCAGACACCTGCCGCACATCGGCTGCCCCCAGGACCATGCCCATGCTCCAGGAGGAAGCTGAGGCCAGAGAGGTCAAGGCACACAGTGCCTGACAGCCAGAACCCACAGACCCGTCCTCTTCAAAGTCTGGGTCTTTCCACCCCAAACAAAGGCTCCACCACTGTCACTCAGATCCTGCAACACACAGGGCTGACACTTGAAAAGGGCAGCTTGGAGGGACAGCACTTGCTGGGAGAGCAGGCCTGTGTTCATCCCCACACGGGGAAGAAGGAGGAGAAGAACGAACCAGCGTTATTTGTAACCGCTGAAGGGCGGAGGGAGCACCTGTCCACCTGCTGAGGAGGCCTCCGTCCTCGGGAGCCCTGCGGGGGATCCCATTTCCAAGGGAGCCGTGTTCCGATCCAGCCGTGGGACCAGCGACCTCGGGAATGTGGCTGAGTGGGAGGAGTTGGACTCAGGAGCACCGTGTCCAGGAAGGGTCCAGGGGAGCGGTGGGTGGTGGCCGCCAGGGGCTGGCAGAGGAGGAGAGGAGTGGCTGATGAGAAGCGCGGGGTTCTTGGGAAAGGTCCTGGAACGAGATGGAGGTGCTGGTTGCACAACTGTGTAAACGGACTTGACGCCGCTGAGTCCTAAAGCAGACAATCCAGACTCAAGATCGGGAGGGTTTCCTCTGCTGCGGCCCCGCCCTCAGCCACGCACTGTGTAGACCTCTCCACTCACCCGGGAAGGTCCACGCCCGCATCATGCCAGGAAGGGTTTCGTGTGTGTCTTCCACACTGAGGACTCTCACCCCTGTACCATGGGGGTGCATATTAAACCCATTTTACAGAGAAGAGCCCTGAGGCTCAGAGAGAGGTTGAGTAACTTGCCCAGGGGCACAGAGCCTGTTTGTGGGAGAGCCGGGACTTGGACCCGGGCCCATCTGATGCACAAGACAATTCTGAACATTTCTCTGTCTTAATCTGCAGTGGATGTCGATTTATTCCCTCCTCCTTCCCTGATGCTGGTTCACAGGGCCACCAACCTAGAAGCTTCTCCTTTCCAGCCCTCCAGCCCTGCTCAGCAGGACAGCAGGGACGGAGTCTGAGAGGGGAGAGGCTGTGCTAAACTGGCGGCATCCCGACCCCTCAAGCCACTGTCCTGCCCACAGCTGTGTGATGCACACTGCACCGCACTCTCTCTGAGCCTCACTCTGGGGGTCCTAAACCACCAGAGGGCAGGTCACTGGTCTCCAACAGGGGCAGCACTGCCCCCAGGGGCCCACTTTGGAGATTCACAGGGGTTTGGAGAGTGTGGCAGCCCCAGAACCCAGGACTTCCTGTCCCTCGGCTTCCTGATGTTTCAGAACTTCACGCCAACAAAAATTCCCCTGAGAATATGGTCTGGAACCAAACTCCATTTTTTTGTTTGCTTTTTGCATAGTTGTCACATACTTTGGATATTCTAGGAATGCGACCTCCACATGACCACAGGAAGATAGCTTCCTGGGCAGTCTGCAGCTGTACTAGGCCTCACTCTGCATTTTGGAAAATCAGGTGGAGCAGCGAGGACTGTGGTGTCTCTGAGCCTCTGCATGCCATGCCTGTGCCAGCCTCCGTCTGTATCATTATTATTATTTTGGCGTGCAGGTGGGTTATGTTTTCTATGATTTTCACTTTATCTTTATAATAATAAAAGGAGCATCACAAAATATTTGCTATTGAAAACAGAGCTGGGCTGCTGCGGTCCTCGAAGCCACGGAGCCACACAATTTCTTCAGAACCTTCCAGCTTTAGAATCATCAGACTCGACCTCCCTTGGGTCCAAGAAAACCAAGCACACGGCGCCTTTTCAACCACCCCATGCAGCTTCCTGCCCTAGGCCAGCGGTGTCAGGGGCTGCCAAGGGCCTGGCCAGGGGCCCACGAGGCCTCCTCTGTCTCCTCTGTCCACTCATCTGGACTCTCAGCAACAAGGGATCTATCTGCCTTGAGCATTCTCTTTCCCCTCAAAATAGAGAAAAGTGCAATCCCAACCTGAGCTCCGTCACCCACCGTCTTTTGCCTTGACTGGCCAACACTTGCCTGGATGATTTTTCATTGTTGTTTTAGTGGAGGGACAAAGTAAAATAAGAATTAACAGCGCCAGGGAGGTCTCTGACACCGATCGCTACGCGCTTGAGTGAGTTCCTGCCACGTGACATTTCTCTCTGTTAATGATTTCTCCTGGGCTGATCTCCCCCTCATCTCCTCTCATCTTCCAACAGCTGCCCAGAACATTCCTGGCGGGCGCCACCTTCCCATCCGTGTGGGACAGACTGTTCGAGATGGCTGGTGTAGCAATGCCTTGCAGAGCAGGCAGGCGTGCCAGGAGGAAGAGACGGGCAAGGGTGGGAAGTGGACTCCATCCAGACGAGTCAGGGACGCTGCAGCAGGAAGGCGCTCAGGGCCAAGCCCTGTCCCCGGAGACCTCACACCCAGGACCTCGGACGTGACCTCGCCCGTGGAGTCAGGGTGGTCTGGGATCCGGTAGGAGCCCTCACCGGAAGGGAAGACACCGGAGGTACGCAAGGAGCAGGCCATCTGGAGACTGAGGCAGAGCCAAGGGAGCTCAAGGACTGCTGGGAGCCCCCAGGAGTGGGGCAGGGCAAGGCTCCCCTGGAGTAAAAAGCACCACCAACTAGACGCGCCATTCCTGGTAGACCATCCAGTTCCGAGATGCTCAGATGCCAGTCTCAGAACCAGAGGAGTCTGTTTAATGGGTGAGGAACTCAAAGTGAAGGCCACAGAGCTAATCAAGGGCACAGCCAAGGTCGTGCCTACTGGAAATGGGACTGTGGGGTCTAAAGGCGTCACCACCGCACCGCCCACCCTCTCTTGTCGCCGTCCCTTGTCTCAGGCTTTGAGTGTCTTGAGCCACGCCTGCCTCTTGTCATTCAGTACCCAGGCTGCCCTTCTTTCTTCCTTTTTTGGTGGCACTAGGAATAGAGCACTGGGCCTTTCACACACTAGGCAAGCACCCTGCCATTGAGCTGCGTCCCCACCCCTACCCCCTTGTTTAGCTTTAGAACTCTTGAATTTCAATGGAGTTCATGATCACTGACTGAAAACTACATTTCCCAGCCTCCCTTGCAGCTAAACATGACCATGCAAAGAAGTTCCAGCCACTTAGATGTAAGCAGAAGAGCCGAGTGAAACATCCAGGTCTTGTCCTTATATTCCCTCTACCTGGCCGGAATGCAGACGTGCTGGCAGGAGCTGGAGCAGCCAGCTTAGATCTTGTGATGGAAACCACACATTGAAGTTGGCAGATCAATGAGGATAAATATAAAAGAGCACCCAGAGTAGCCTGTTAACCTGGATTGCTTAAGCGAGGGCTGTTTCACAAGAAAGGAACAAACTTCTATCTTGTTTAAGACACTGCTAGTTTGGCCTTTGTTCCAGCAGCCAGAGTATCACCCTAAGAATGCACACAATGATGTGCTCTGTGGCCCAGGAGGCCCAGTCCCTGCCCTCCAAGAGGCACAGTCCATTAAATGGCAGTGTGTGCTGAGTGCTAATGCAGCTGAGTACAGGCTGGCGCTCGAGGGGTGCGGGGCCCCTGCAAGCACAGGTCACCTGCATCAGGGCTGGGACACCTTCTCCTCCCCTGCTGTCTACACATCCTCCCACGCCTGGTGGGGAAGGCCTGCGACTCTTGTCCTCTAGGCTACCTGGCCAGCCCCTCTCCACCTGGGCCCTAGCGAACTCAGTTCTCTTGACAGCAGTTCACAGGAAGCCCCAGACCGGCCTGCTCGTACCAAAATGGACGTGGGCCGATGTCCTTCCCGTCGCCCGACAATTTCCCACTGCCCTAGCAACTCGCCCTGGCCAGCTCCCTGTGGGCCTGACAAGGTGGACTGTCCTTGTCCCTCCTTGTCACCCACCTCACCAGCCTGCCAGTTCTCCTGGCCTGGTAAGTGGTTTTGGCTGCAACCGTCACCCCACTGGACCAGACGCTTGTAGGACTAATGTATGGAGGTTGGAGGGAAGGCGCAAGTCCTCCATCACCACCCTCTGCAGGGCTGTGGCTGCGTGACCATCGCCCGGAGGTGAGCCAGGGGAAACCGCCAGCCCTGCTGGCGCGGGTCAGCACTAGGGCAGCCGAGGTGACCATTCTACTCTGTGTGGTCTGGGGCCACCACTAGAAGATGCCAGGCCTGGGGGCTGGGGTCATCTGAAGACTCGGGGTCTCGCTGCTCTGACAGCAGACGCTTGGCGCCTTGCTGTGCGGGCCTGACTTGAAGGTCCTCTGCGAGCGCAGGTGGGCTTCCTCACAGCATGGCCGCTGGCTTCCCGGACCCGTCTCGGAAGTCATGTGATGTCGCTTTTCCCAGCAGTAGACGTGCGCGCGCACACACACAGACACACGTGGACATGCATACACAGACAGACACACACCGACACAACAGACACACATATGCAGACACACACATACAGACACACATACACAGACACACACAGACACACATACGCGGACACACACATACAGACACACACACAGACACACACACACAGACACACGTGGACATGCACACACAGAGACACACGCAGACACCACAGACACATACGCAGACACACACATACACACAGACACACATATGCGGGGACACACACACACACACATAGACACACAGATACACACATGCGGACACACACACACAGAGATGCACATGCAGACACACACGTACACACAAGTGGACAGACACACACATACACACACAGACACACATGCAGACACACATACGCACACGGACACACACACACACACACACACACACATGGTTTTTCTTCAGTGATTCAGGCTGAATTTCTGTTGTCCCCAGCCAAGAATTGAGTAACCTACAGACCCTGAGCTCCTCGAATGCTTGACCGAGCCAGGGCTGGCCTGGACCCTCTGGACATCCAGCATCAAGCACTGTTTGGTGCTTGGAAGCTGCCGCCTCCTCAGCCCCTGGCTGGCGAGAGCTCCTGGGCCAGCAGCACCCTGCGTGAGCTGTGTCCTCCTTTGGAAGGCAAGACTGGGGACAGGCAGTTCTTCCTTTGGTTTAATTTTAAGTAGCCAGAGTGCCTGCTTCGAGCCATGAGGGCAGCGTCTGTTTTACCGATCTGGGGAGATGGCCCAGATCCAGGTGATGGGCAGTGGGAGGGGATCGGCCCTCAGGACCTGTGACATTGCTCCAGGCCAGGTCCCAGCGGATGCGGACCCTGGAAGAGGCCTTGCCTCGTGGCCAGAGCACCGTGTCAGGGCCAGGCGCTGACCATCATGCTTTTCGATAACCCTGCAAGGAGGCTTCATCTCCAAGAACAAAGGAGAAAGCCAAGGCCCAGAGGAGAGGCCTGGCTTGCCCAGGGTGCACCGCGCGGTCGGGAAGCCGGACATGTGGTCTTCTGGCGGCAGCGTCTGGATTCTTCCAGGCCAGGCTTGTGGAGCCTGGAGGAACACAGACAAGGCCGTTCTGGCCAGGGGCACCCACCGAACGCTGGGCGCTGGGTGGGGCTGCTCCCAGGGCCGGAGCCTCCGGCGAGTCGAGGTTTCTGCTGCTGGGTGACGGCTGCCGACCGCCTCTGCCTGCCAGCCTCTCCCCTTGGCGCTCAGCTGGGTAGACACGAGTGACTCACGCTCCCGCCCCTGCCTGAGTGCCCCTCCCTGTGCCACAGCCCTGTGTGAGCCAAGTCAGCCGCGCGTGGCCTGAGGGCCAGGTCTAGAAAGGAGAGCCCAGTTAGACGCTCCAGCTGTGAGGACCTGCCCTTTGCAGGGAGGACCCTGGCGGCCTGAGCCTGGCCAGAGCGCCCAACAACCAGAGGTCTGAGTGCCTCCGTAAGAGGGACCAAGCTGGTCCTGGCAGAAACCCCTCCCCGCCAAGGCTCCCGTTAGTCCTTGTTGCCCCCACCTTTCGGCTGTCCCCATCCCAGTTCCTGTGGTCTGGTCATCACCTTCCTTGCCTGTGAGCTTCCTTGGGTCTGTCCAATAAGCCCCGCCTCCAGCAGCATGGTCAGCCAGTTGTCTCTGTTGCTGACTGCTCCCAAGCCCCAGCTGAGGGTGGCTGGGTCCCGCCCCCCACACCCCACCCAGCCTGCTGCCTCTTCACTGCAGCATTCCAAAGGGGGCAGCGTCACTAGCCATCAGCCGGCCACGACGGGCTCCTCCCCTCGTGTTTCTGGAGCCCCACCCGCCGCTGGAGGGACCCCACAAGGGAGGCGGTGCTCAGAGGCACCCTGTGTGCCCGGAGGGAGGCCCTCCAAGAGAGGGTGGGGTCACGAGTGTCAACTGCTGGGGGCGCCAGACAGGGCATGGTTAAGTCCAGTGGCGGCAGTGACCGCATCCCCGGCCGGCCCTCAGTCCCTCCGTCAGAGTGGTGCCCAGCCCTTCCTGTTGCTGCCACCCTGCTGCAGCTCACCAAGCCCCCCGGTGAGTCCCCTGTCCTCCCCTCAGGAGTGCTGACCCCTGGTGCCAGCCACCGAAGAAGGGCAGCTGGCCTGAGATGCGGGCATGAAGTGGAGCTCCGGGAAGGACATGGCATCCCTCCTGTGCCTCGGAGGTGCTGAGGATGCCTCTCCTGAACCTTCTGCTCCATAACAGACGGACCAGACAGCCAGGCTTAAAGCTTCACTCTGCAGCCCAGGCCTCTGCTCGGCAGCCCAGTGTCAGACATCGCCAAGGCCACCGGGGGCCCTCCCTCCCCTCTCTGGGGCTACCTGAGAAGGTGCCCCCCTTCCTTGTCCCCAGTTCAGCCTGGCCTGAAATTGGAAGGAAGGAGGCTGGCAGTGACCTGGACCCAAAGCCCCTCGCCCCCCCCACCCCCAGCCGAGTCCAGGGACCCAGCTGACTGCGCTTCCCGCCAGGCTGCATGGGCAGCAGTCAGTAGTGAAGACCGGGGGTGTGAAAATACACACTGTGGCAAAACACGGGACCCAGGACAGGCTCTTGGTCTGTTTTCAAGTTTAAGGGAAGTGGGCTAAAAAAAAGGTGCATGATGAGAAAACCAGCACACACAGACCTGTCTGTCCCCCATCAACATGGAAGGAGCCCAGGTCAGATGCACCGGGGCACAGAAGGAAGGCGGCGAGGAGACCCCAGGAGGCCGGCGAGCGCGGGCTCCAGGTCCTGGGGTCTGGTGCCTTGGTTTTCTTCTTGGCATACTCTGTTTCTGATTCCCTGAGTGTACAATCAGACAAGTAACATGACGGTAGCCGCCACTCACCTGCCCCCATCATGTCAGCACGTCCCGCTTTGAGCCTTGCAGAACCCGCTGGGGTAGGAGTGCTGGTGATCACTATTGTGCAGATTAGAAATCCGAGGCTCAGAGAGACGGAGCGATGTTCCCAGGGCCACACAGCTATTTGTGCTGGAGCCAGGACTCAAACCCTCATTCTGACTCCAGAATAGAGGACCCCAGCCCTTGAGGACACACCTGACAGGGACGATTTTTGAGGGCCTCCCAAGGGAAGTGCCACCTGTTTGTGATGCTGACCACAAGTTCCTCCCTTACAGCCCCCACCCCAGCCCAGAGGCCCAGAGCTGGGGTCAGGACCTCCAGAAGTCCTGAAGAACGGCCTTGTCTCGTGACCTGAAACGCCGTAGCAGGACTGAGAAGGCCAGTGGGGAGCGCGGCCCACCGGCCCTGCTGGGGTGGTGCTCAGCCCTCTCAGAGGCCTGGGGAGGACACGCGGAGGACCAGGGACCTGCACTTTCCACACCCCAGGCTGGGTGCGTTGCTTCGGGCTAGAGTCTGGTTTCATCAGCGTCCCGGGAGGTCATATGCTCCAGCATCGCTTCCAGGCTGGGTCGTAGCAGGAGCTGGGAGCACTCCACACGAGGGAGGGCAGGGCCATCTCTTGGGCACAGCTGAGCCTTCTTTCTCCAGGAGACCCCAGGAAACCACCTCAAATAAACTAAGGCTGCTGGGAAACTGGAAGAGGAACTCAGGGAGGCCCGTGAACACTGGGGGAGGAGCCGCTGGTCCTGGGCACTGCCACCCTCAGCAGGCTCCTGGAGGGGCTGGACATGGCATACCCACCACCTATGCACTGGCAGATGGGGAAGGCTGAGGCCCGGAAGTCAGATGTCTCAGCCCAGGCAAGAACCTCGTTGACACTTGGAATGACACCATGGCTCCTTTTAAACTCTCCCAAGCCTCGGAGTCCTTTGGGACCCGAGAAAAGTACAGACTCAGCTGTAAAAAGACACCGTCCCTGGCATTATGGGTGAGACGTACATAAATTCAGGGAGTCCCTGCTAATCGCTCACACACTCACCGCTCCTGCCCGCCTGTGCAGGCTGCTTCCTACCTCCTGGGTCTGCTGGAGGGGGTGCTCAGAAGTGCCCCGTCTGGGGCCTGCACGGTCCTCAGGACCAGCACTCTACACGGGGGGAGGCCCCATGTGCCCATGTGCCCGGCTGTTGGAAGCTCTGAGACCACCTGCGTCCAACCTGACCCCACAGGAGCCTTGTTCTGGGGAGCCCGGAGCCTTCTGATTCTAGGGCACCTGGAAGGAAATGGACAAGCTGCCCACACCTTCACTCCAGTCTCTTCCAGGTACAAAGAAGTACACAAGCACTACATGGCCACGGTCCCCTAGCACGCTCCTGTGTGGTGTGAGACACGGCCTGTGGGCCGACCCCGGCCTGTGATCTCAACTTCACGACTCTGCAAAAGCCACGAGCACCCATTCTGAATTGACGCTTTCCTGGGCAGTCCGTCTTGTGTCCCTGGGCGGCAGCAGTGAACCCTACCCGGCATCAGCTCTGTCACCTTGAGGGTGCAGCCTGCCCACGCTCTGCAGCCTGCCATGGTGCTCAGTGGTGTTCATTAAATGCACTCTCTGCCCAGGGGTCTTCCACACAGGGTGGGTGTTCCAGGATGCAGCCCCACTGTGTGCCCACAGTGTCTGCAGTCGCTATCTGACACGGGCTTCTCTGACAGCCAGCAGCGAGGATCCTCGGGCAGCATCTCCTGAGTGTCTTGATCATGGGTACCCCAGAAACTTCCAAGTGACCGTACACAATGTACATGCATTTATTTTTATTTTTTTAGTTGTAGATGGACACAATATCTTTATTTTATTTATTTTTTATGTGGATGCTGAGAATCAAACCCAGTGCCTCACCTGTGCCAGGTCAGGGCTCTGCCACACCCCAGAATGCACATTCGTTTTAAGTATGAAATTTGCATACACATCATGGTTCTTATATTCTATGCACAACAGAAAGCCCCTGTCAAGGTGGGAATTTTCCCCATTTTTAAATTGATGCTTTATAGTCATACACAGGGGTGGGATTTGCTGTCACATATTGGTTCATGCACACAACGACGGTATGATTTGGCCGACCCCCCTCCCCCGGCACTCCCGCCTTCCCTCACCTCCCACCCAGGTCCTTTCCTTGACTGGGCCCCCTTTGATTTTCAAGAGACCCACCCCCAGTTTTCTTTTCCCTTTTCCTCTCTAGCTTCTGCATACGAGTGAAAGCATGCCCCTTGACCTTCTGAGTTTGGCTTCTTTTGCTTAACATAATGATCTCTAGTTCTATTCATTTTCCTGCAAATGCCATGACTTCACTCTCTTTATGGCTGATTAAGCTCCACGGTGTATATACACCGATGTCCTCTATCACCCAGCCAGCGCTGGACGCCCCGGCTGGTTCCGCGGTGTGGCTGTTGTGAGCCGTTCGCTGTGAACATGGGTGTGTGTGTGTCACTGCGGGCGGCGCCTTTGATCCTTCAGGGTCACCTCTCACTGATTTCCACGGAGGCTGCCGGTGGACGTCCCCCCGCGGCGCGAGAGCGTGGCTTTGCTCCGCGTCCTCCCCAGCATCTGCTATGGTTGGTGTTCCTCACGACGGCCACTCCAATGGGAGTGAGGTGAAATCTCAGTCCCTAATGGCTAATGATGGTGAACATTTTTTCATGTATTTGTTGTCCATTTGTATTTCTTCTTTTGAGAAGAAATTTAGTTTGTTTGCCCATTTGTTAATTGGGTCATTTGATTATTTGGTTTAAAGTTTTTTGAGTTTTTTATATATTCCCGATATCAATGCTCTGTCAGAAGAGTAGGTAGCAAGGATTTTCTCCCGTTCAGTGGGTTCTCTCTTCACATTCCTAATTGTTTCCTTTGCTGAACAGAAGCTTTTTAATTTGTTGCTGTCCCATTTATTAACTCTTGGCATTATCTCCTAAACCTTAGGGTCCTACTGAGAAACTCATTGTCCAAAAGCCGGAATGGTGGCTGTAGTTTTTCGTGTAGGAGTTGCATAGCTTCTTATCTAATTCTGAGGGTTTTGGTCCATTTTGAGTTGATTTTCAAGCAGGATGAGAGACGAGGGTCTAGTTTCACTCTACTGCATGTGGATGACCCGTTGTCCCTGCACCATTTGCTAAAAGCTGTCTTTTCTCCAGTGCGTGTTTGTGGCACCTTGTCCAGGATCAGATGACTGCAGATGTGCCTTTGTACCCTCTCTTCTGCACCATTGGTCTCCAGGTCTGTTTGTATGTAGGTACCATGCAGTGTTTGTTATCAAAGTGCGAATTTTTTTTAATGCTGAGTGAAAGAGAGAACCACTCTTCTCTCAGTGCCCACTAATTGTGATGCTTTCCATTGTTACAGACTTGCAACTCAAGATGAAGTGTGAATTTTGGGTAGGGGTTAGGGTTAAAAACAGAGCATTTTTTGTCTGTATTTTGGAAGAATCCTTGGGTGCTGGTGCTGGGTGGCTGTCTTCTTTGTGGGTCTGACTAGATGGCAGTCTTTGTTTCCACTTTGCGATGTGTCTGATGAGGAGTGTGGCCTGGGAAGAAGACGATGGATTCGGCCATTTTCTTGTGCTCCACTTGGGCGTGATTTGTAGCATTTTCTGCTTTGTGCAATTTCTTTGCAGGAGTTGTGTGAGGCCTGTGTCCAGCCATGTGTCCAGCTCAGGGTTAGCAAAGGCAAGCCCACTTCACTAAGCTGATACTTAACCTCTGCATGTCGCTCTATTCCAAGGACTCCCAGGCTAGCTGACAGGACTCCAGTGTGAAACTCCTCTTCCACTGTGCCTGCCAGGTGACAGGTGAGCAGTGGCCATCCACAGCATGGCCAAGCATGACAACAGGGGTTCCCCACCGCCTTTTCAGTCCCTCAGCACCTGCTAGCGACAGGTAACCCATGTTAAATCCTCTCTGCTGAGCCAGCCAAGGTGGCTCTGGTTCCTGCCTAGACCGTCATGTCCAGAGAGCCAGTGTCAGCCAGAGGCAGTGTGAGGCAAGCCCGATCTTGTTCCTAGTCTTAAGAAATAATCTAGTACCTTCTCCCTCAGCACCCCAGTCCTCAGCAGATCAGCTGCCCCCAGCCTGGTGCCACCCTGGAGTACGGAAAGCAGGGGTGTGTGTGCAGGTTTGGTCACCTCCATGCAGGCTTGCTCTGGGCCCACTGTTGCAGGCGGAAGGTGGTCTGAGAGACATCCACATCCTAATTCCCAGAACCTGTGGACGTGACCCTCACCTGGTAAAAGGGACATGGCAGTTGTAATTAAATTAAGACTCCTTCGATGGAGAGATTGTCCTGCATTGTCCAGATATACCCTATCTAATCACAGGAATCCTTAAAAGAGGAACACGGTCAGGTTGGAGCCATGCGCACTGAAGATGGAGAGAAGAATCAGGAGCCGAGGAATGCCGGTGGAGTCAGGTGGGAAGACACAGCACACAGCCTGTCCTCCCCTCTGGAGCCTTCCGGAGGTGGTGCTGCCCACTCCTTGGTTTTCAACTCAGGGAACACACTCTAGACCCTTGCCCTCCAAGATGGTAGAGAAAAAGTTTGTGTTGTTTTAAACAACAAAGGTTGTGGTCACTTGTTATGGTGAGAGTAAGAGCCCGTATGTCCAGCCAGGAGGAAAGGTAAGTCCCTCAAACTTTCATTTCCAGTCCTGGACAAGCAGGAGTGTTCAGATTTTGGAGACTGCTCCCATGGGATCGTAAAGTCCCACTGCAGAGGACGCTAAGGTGCCAGGGTGTGGGATATCCAGGTCACACCCCTCCATGCCGACTCAGGCCACACTCCAGTGCCATGAGAAACTGGGGAGATGGCCAAACCCAAGAACTTCGTTAGGGAGCCTTGACTTGGCCCAGTTGTCCTGGCCCAAATCCAGTGGTGAGGACATTGGAGTCTTCCCCTCTCGGAGCCAGCAGTGGGTCAGGTGCTCCATGCCCCTGGTCCTCGAGGTGCCCAGCCGTGCTGTAGACAGAGCCCTGCTACACAGAACTGGGCGAGCCAGGCAGGAGAGAGCCAGCGGCATCCAGGCCACACAGCCACTGAAGGCAGACACCAGTTTCCAGGGCCCTGGGCCTCCCTTGCCGCCTCTGACTCACAGCCACCAGCCCTTGGGAAGCAGACGGGACAGCGTGTGCCAGCCCAACCCCACCCCACGGGGCCAAGGGGAGAGGTGTCGGGAGAGGCTGCAGAACCCGCCACCCACTAGCCGCCTTTCACCCGCTGGGTGTGGCCAGCAGACTGTGTGCTGGAGTGCGCCTGGACGCCCTGGGCTGAGAAGGAGCAACTGCCAGCCGCACAGCACCCTGTGACTGCAAGCGGGCCCTGACAGAGGGCGACTCCCAGGAGGCTGGTGACAGTGACTCCTGTGGCGTCAGCCCTGCCCTACCCACTGCAGGAGAGCGAGAGGACAGAGATTTGGGGTCAGAAATGTGGTACTGTCATTTGTCCCTCATGCAAATACTGAGCCTCTCTGCCACAGGGCCCTCATCGGCAGACAGAACACTGGCCGTTCTGGCATCTGGCCCTCTGCACAGCTATGGCCTTCAGGAGAGGCTGGCGTCTGCCCCGGAAGGGTAGCCTGATGGATCATGGGTGGTCCTAAAGACCCTGCCCATGGCTGGTTTAAGCATCACCAGGTGACAGGAGGGCATCTGCAGAGGGGCTTCAGGGAGAGTTGTTTCTTAAAATCACTGCATGAGAATGGCAGGCTTTCTTCCACGCTGGATGTCGGGTGAGGCCTAGAAGAGCTGTGGTCGCTGGAGAGGATGAGGAGAGCGGCCGAGGCGGAGGTGGCACGCTGAGGAGGCAGGGTGTCAGGACAGGCAGAGCGGGCTCCTCCGCGGCATCCTGGAGCCAGTGAGTTACCGACTCAGGACTTCCCAGGAACAGGTTTCCTTATTGTCCGAACCTTCGAGCTGGGTTATCTGGCACGTGGCCAGAAGCATCCTCTGAGATGCAGCGCCGTGAAGAGAATTAAGTCCCAGGTGCCCACCCGAACACCTGGGGCTCGGTGGCTTTTATTAAGGTGTGAGGTGCCCCTTTTAGAAGCAAGTACAGCAAACCATGGTGGCTCTGGTGTCCTCGGCGCACACAGGTTAAGCTCCTGGCTGGAGGCCTGAGCTCTGTGCAGGGGCATGGTGTCCTGGTGTCCTCGACCTCTAGGCCACACCCTGGTCAGCCTTAAAGAGTGCTCCCAAATGTCCCAGGCTGAACCTCGAGTCTGCCTGCTCTGTCAGTTACCCGTGCGGCAAAAGCAGTGGATTGAAGACCATCGCCAAACGCCCGGCGGTCCTCACACATGTGCAGGAGGGCTGCAGGTCAGCCGAGCCAGTCCCGAGGCTCTGGACTCCTCCGCTGGAGGCCTGCCAGATGCCCCTGCCAGGCTGGGCTCTGCTGGGCTGGCTCTGCTCCTCATGTCTCATTCTCCTCTTGGGGCCAGCTTGGGGGCGAGCTGGGCAGGTTTCCCTCAGGGTGATGGCTGAGGCACAGAGAGCAAGCTGGTCACTCGGATTGGCCAACTCGGGCCCACTCTCTTTCCTCCTCTCCTCTGCAGTTGTGGGTGGCCATTGATAAGTGTTGGCCGTGAGATTAAAGTAGAAATTCGGGAGAGGACTGCTCAGGGGGAAGAAGAGCATTTGTTTTCCTGGTAGAAGGAGCGACCACTGGTGTCATTCCTTCCTCCCCTCCTCCTGATTCAACGCACAAGGTGCTGCCATACTGCTCCTGTGAGGCGAGGTCGAGAGTCATGAGCCGTGCCCGACACACTGAGCATCGTCACTGGAGGAGCAACGTGTCTCTGGATTTCTTGTCATGTGAGGAAAAATAAATCCTATATGTTTGTTACTGTTAATTACAGCCAAGAACTTTCCTCACTAAAACCCAGAAGCAACTAAGCAGGATAGTTCACAATCTGCCCTAAGCGGACCATCTCACCGGAATTGATGAGGAAACAATGTACTGCGTCAACTCCAGTGTCGTGGATCGCTCATTCATAAACACGTCCTGACTGCCTTCCACACGCTCGTCACTGACAGCGAGCACGCCCTGCCCTGCCCTCTGAGAGCTTCCCTAGCAGGTGGAAAACACTACCATAACCAGAGCACAGAGAATTCTTGTCAAACCAGAGCACAGAGAATTCTTGTCAAACATACGATTGATCCCAAACCAAAGATGCTGTGAAGCACATCAGTAATTTTCTGGGGGCTGGAGATGTAGCTCAGTGGTAGAGTGCTTGCCTAGGATGTGCAAGGCACTGGGTTCGAGCCTCAGAACCACATGACAATAAAATAATGTATTGTGTCATCTACAGTGAAAAATGTTTTTTAAAAAAATAATTTTCTGCACCAGCAGCCAGTTCCCAGCACAGGCTAGGCAGTGGGCTGGCTGGCTGGCCCTGAGAGTCCTTTAGCTTTTTAAATTTGCTTTTTCATTTGCTAACTGAGGAGTTAATCCTGATGACCACTAAATTCTCTTCCAGTTCGTCTTTCCTATCCTGGGATCATTGCCATGTGATAAGGAAATATTAATAACGTTTTGGAAACACTTTGGAAGCATTGGGGTAAAAGGAGAGTTATACGTGACAAATCAAGATTGGCAGATGAGAGGTACCACACTAGCAGCAGAGTTAACAAAGTACCTTCCTTCTTGGTTGGGAGAACATTGCAGGAACTGATGCAGAATAAAATTGGCAATCGTTTAATAAACTCCAACTGTGTACACAGCATCCTTCTCCAGCTGGAAATCCAGAGTGACAGACAGCACCCCGGGTCTGCTCTCCAGGAGCCCTGGTGTGTGTGTACTGGGCTGGTCTTCCGCTGGGACATGCCACTGTGACCTTACGACGACATGTTATTGCCAGTGACAGCCCTGAAGGCTCCTGCAGGAGTCCTGGTAAAAGCCATCCCACAGGAAAGCATGTGAGCAGGAGGCCAAGAGCTGAAGGTGTGAAAGGCACGCAGAGCCATTTGGGGCAGTGGTCTAGAGATGTCAGGGCTGCAGCCACCCCCAGAGTCTTGAGCTGGAGCCAGACACAGCTTACACAGACACCTACCCACAGGTATGTCCCAGAGCCGCGGCGGCACGAGGGTGGCTGGGTGCAGGGAACACAGGTTGTGTAATGGGGTACTCTGGCTCTCTGTGCTGCTCGGTGGCCTCTCCGAGGCTCACTTCCTCAGCTGTGAGAGGGTAATGGGGACGATCTACTTGCAGACTGTCTGGAGGAGCTGCTGCAGTGTTGCCTGGTGTGGGCCTGCAGCTGGCCGAGAGCCACTGGCCTCGATGCAAGATTCACCTGCGTGGCCAGTGCCACGGTGACCTTCCTCCCCATGGGCTTGCCACCCCGATGCAGCCTCCGCCTTCAGCCATGCCAGGGGACAGAACAGCGGGAGTTGGAACCAGGAGCCCTTGGTCAGAGGCCCAACTCGGGCAGTACCCATGAGCCTTCCCCACAGATGGATTGCCTCCTGCACAGGCGAGGACAATGATCTATTGATTTCGAAACATGTTGCAAGGGGGAAATGAGGTGTGAAAGGACTTTGTCCACGGGCGTTTCTGCCCTTCCTGCTCTTGGTGCCAAAACCCTTAACCGGCCCTGCTGGGCATAAGGAGCAGGGAGGCGGCCGGCCTCCAGCCCCAGCCCTGCCATTTGCTGGCTGTCCTCTGCAAGTGTCTCCAGCGCTCCATGCCCAGGGCTGTCATCTGCCCATGCGGATGATACCCAGCGCACCTCCTGTGCCACGGGACTGTGCACTGGAGGAGCGAGCCCCGCGCGAGCTCAGACTGCCTCCTGTGTGCGGACCCCTGGGGGAGAGCTGGGGACCAAGACGCTCTCCCTCTGGAAAGCCAGGCAACTCCGGGGGCGTGTCCGCACGCGCTCCGTGTGGGAGGTGCTTGCTCAGCATCGCGAGAACGTCGCAGGCGCGGGAACTGGGCCGGCCCTCACGCCTCCTTTGACTGAGTGAGCTCCTGCGTCGCGGCTCGGTGCCGGGCCAAACCCCTGCGGCATCAGAGCGGAGGGCGGAGACGCCGCCGAGTCAGGCGGCGCCGGGGCACCTGGGCGGTCAGGATCTCTTCCCTGCTCCCAGCCCTCCGTCAAGGTGGTGCTTCTTATCTCCTCTCCACAGGAAGGCCCGGGGACAGCGGGATTTGGACACACAGAGGAGGGGGCCAGGTGAGGACAGAGGTGGAGACCCCTGCAGTGACCCATCCGCAAGCCGAGGGCCACCAAGGATGGCCAGCATGTCCGAGCTGGGGGAGGCGGGATGGGTGCTCCCTCAAGCCCCAGCAGGAGCTTGAGACCAGCCCCAGACGCCTGGTGTCAGACGCATGGTATCCAGAGTTGGTATCCACTGTTTAAGTACCAGTTTGTGATCATTTGTTTACCGCAGCCCTGGGAAACTACTTTTTAAACAAAAGTTCTAATCTGTGATTGGCTCGGCCCACCACCCCCTAAGGCCTCCTGCCGCCCAGCTTCACTCCCTGCAGCCTGACTCTAGGACATGCTGATTGGTTTAGTCAGTACACTCGCGTAAGATGGAGTTTGAAAGGAAAGACCTTATAAGAGTAAATGCCAGGTAGATCAGGTATCTAAATATAGAAAAAGGAACAAAGAGAAGAAAGCCAGGGCTAATTCCTTTACAACCGGGCGTGGAGAAAGATTGTCTGACCATAACTCACAATCCAGGTGTAATAAAAGAAAAGATGAACACACTTAAGGACGTTAAAGTTAAAGACTCTTTTTTATGGTACACACACCATCAACAGACTCAAAAGGCAATTGATGAATGGGGAAGAGCATTTTCAATGTAAATCTCAGATAAAGGGATAATGTGACTCACGTGGAAAGAATTAGAAATGGAGGGAAGTGAGCAGAAACCTGATTAAAAAACGAGTTGAAAGCTGGGTGTGGTGGTGCACACGGATAATCGCAGCAACTTGGGAGGCGGAGGCAGGAGGATCAGAGTCTGCAGTCAGCCTCAGCGATTTAGCCAGGCCCTAAGCAACTTAGCGAGACCCTGTCTCAAAGTCAAAAGGTCTGGGTGTACAACTCAGTGGTAAAACACCCCTGTGTTCAATCCCCAGTACCAAAAAAAGAAGAAAAAAGAGCCAACCATGAACAGGCAACTTAAAGATACAGAGCGACATCCCACCTAGTTCTCTGACCCTGTCAGAGACCCGAGATCCTATTATCATTTGATAAATGTTTCTGCTGGAACTAGATGTAGTAAATTCTGTTGTCTGCAGTTTATGTGGTGGCAGGGGCTATTTCCAGATATCAGCCCACCTAGAGGCACAAGGACTTCGCAGCCTACAGCACACACCAGGTTGCCCACACCAGCTTCTAGAGACAGAGACAGCTTTAGAGGAGTTCACTGCATGCGTTTCCTAGTATTCAGGGTTTCATTGTAACAAAAGTATTAGTTTCTGCATAGCTACTTGGAAGGATTGGATTTGCTGCTCTCTGATGTGCTTGTCTAAGAGGAAGGTTTCAGCATTTCGGAGTTACACCTTGCTGCTCAAAAAGCGCAGTATCTGACTTTGGAATGTGTTTTGCACTCGCACCTTGATCTGCGTATCTCTTGTCAGGAGACTTGAAGCAATAGCAGGGGCTTCACTGGAAGGCAGTGGGGGCATCTGACTTCCCACCTGCCCCACGGAGCTCTGATACTCGGTACCTCTCTGAATCCTTGCAAGCAAGCAGAGGGGGCCGTGTGGTTCAGTCTGGCACCCCGTTCAGGGTGAGCAGGGCTGTCCTTTGATACCCTCTCAGCACAGAACAACCTGGATGCCCAGCACAAGGGGATTGTCAAATAGGCCATGGTTCACCCAGGCAATGGATTCCATGCTGCCCTCCGGACCACCATGTGGAGTCACTGATGTAGAAAGACATCTGGATACGCAAAGCCACAAGAGTGTTCACAGATAAGGAGCAGCATCTTCCTTTCATAGGGTAACTAGGATTCTTACCATTTTTTTCCGTAAAAGTATGTATGCATAAATATATAATTGACTAGAACATTTTAAAATTGTGACTGAGAAGGTGTTTTTGTGACTTTTTATATTACTTTTCAGTGAGGTATAATCTGTTTATAAGGAGCATATATTACCTTGTAAACAAACAAAACAGTGATAATTTATATAGGTTTTTAAATCTGTAACTTATTTACTTGAAAATGCTTGATACAAGTGGGAGTGGGACCAGCAGATGACAAGGGAGTGGCCGTTTCACCTTGGGTCTACTGGAGTGTGCACCTGCGGCCCAGCCACGTCTGGCCAGGGAGGTGGGAGGACGGCCAGGGGAGGGGTTGGTCCTACTGGCCACACAGCGCCATCCTGGCTCTAAAACCCATACTACCTCTGTAGAAGCTGCCCCATGCCGGCAGGAAGGGTCACCACACCGATTCCTACCTTTGGGGCATGTTTGGAATTTTCTATAATAAAAAGGAAAAATAGACAGACCCACGCAAGGCAGAGCACAGGAAACGCCTGCTGACCTTCGGAGGACACCTTGGTTGTGGCACAGGAGACATGGCATATGAGGAACCACAAGCACACAGCACAACTGAGGCTGCGGACCCTGTGGTGGGAACCAGAGCCACTGGCTGGTGGCCTCCGTCAGCGGCTTATCCTTGCTAAGCCTCTGCTCGCCACCTGTAAAGTAGGCACGTCATGTGCACTGGAAACTCTAACGTTCATGAGGAGATCGCTGCTGTTAACTAAGCAGGCGAGGGGGCTGGAGCAGGGGCGCTATGCCCAGCAGCTGCTGTCAACTGCGCGTCAGGACCCCCGGGTCGTCAGTGAGAGTGCAGATTCCAAGGCACCGTCTGCAGGGAACACCACTCCTTCTCTGGGATCAGCTCAGGAGTCTCCATTTTAAATAAGAGCCCAGGCGATGCTGACTGGGGAAAGATGGCACCTAGCCCAACCCCAGGCACCCCAGGCTGCTGTGGGCATGACTGTGTCGCTGGTAGAAACCAGGGCTTGGCATGCTTGGGGACATCTGCCCATTTATAACTGCAGGTGGACTTTGTCAGCAATCATGGGTAAGAAAAACTGGCACCGGCAAGACACCTTTGGAGTCTCCAGTTTGAAGCAGTGGCAAATAAACGATATGCCCTGTTTGTGATTTCTTCCGGGAGGGGCAGAGCCTGTGGATAATTGACGTGGGTCAGGTTCGGGTTCCAATAGGAGCCGACAGCATGGCCTGGGCCGAGCCTTGACCACTCCATGCATAAAATAAGAATAAGGATGTAGGAAACAGGACCTGTTGTATGGGATGGTGGGACCATGAGGCATGGAATGAGAGTCTTCACTTTGGGGTCATTGGATCCCAGAGCCGTCTCCACCACAGCAGAGCCGGGTGTAGGCCGTGGGAAAGGGGGATCCCTGGGAGGCCACTCCCCGAGGATGCACCCAGAAGTCAGTAGCAGCTTGTGCAGGGAGCTTCCTCGTGTCCTCTCCGGGCACGTGATGGACCCCAGGTCACCCCGGGCCTCCACATTCCTCCTCCTGGGCTGGATTCTGAGTTAGAGGACAAGCGAGACTGGTGTAGGGGAAGCACTTTGCGCTTGGGCACAGTAGGCTGGTTTGCAGTCCCTCCTGGTCATCACCTCCTGCGGCCATCTGAGTCAGAATCCCCAATTCAGACACCAGAGGCAACCCTGTGCATGTGTGTCATGACTCTGTTGTAAAATAATTGTCTGGGTGAATTTGTGTCTTCTCTTTCAAAAGTAAAATAAGCTATGCTGGATTCTGGCCTTGTGAAAGGGACACTTCCCCCTTCGCCCCCACAGTCTATGTCCAGAGGAAGCCAAGGAATAAAGATGCAGACAGACATGGTGGCCCTGGATTAGGTCATGCTCCAAGGACAAGGGCCCAGTCCTGTCAGCACAGTTGCCTCGACAGTCCCAGTCAGGCTGGGGGCAGGGGGCGCTCCGTCTGCACACACAGCCCCCTCCCCGTCCTGCAGGCACTGGCATGGGGGGGTGGCACACCTTCTGACCAGGCCCTCTCGGCCTCCTCCCAGGGATCCCCAAGCCCTCCACAATGCCAGTGGCTCCCGAGGGATGGGCAGCAGAGGTCAAGGTGGAGGTGGGGAAATGCTGAAGCTGGACCTGCAGTAAGGGTCACCTCGCACCTGTGTACTGATGGGCAGTGAGAAACCCAGAAGCCCCAGTGGCAGGGAAGGAGCCCTGGGCTGCAGGAGATCTGGCACTGGACAGATGAGTGGCCTCAGGGCAAAACGTCCACGTGGTCATCCCCTCCCACCCACCCACCAACCCTGTGTGCGCAGGAGCAGGGTGTCACTACCCTCCAAGACCCCCAAACCTGAAGTGAAGTCTGGTTTTGTAGGGTAGAGATCTAAGGTCCATTGTGAGCTGAATTAAGTGGAGCCAAACTTCAATTTAGGGAGAAATGACATTGAATTGGTTTCTTGTGGGTGCTCTAACAAAGGACTGCAAAGGAAGTGGGGTGCTTAACACAGATTCACCTTCCACGCCTCTGGAGACCAGGAGGCCAGTGCCAAGGTATGAGCAGGCCGAGCTCCCCCAAGGTGCTGGGAAGGATCCGTCCTGCCTCCTGCAGCTCAGGATGGCCTGCACATGGATCCCTTGGCTCCAGTCTCTGCCTCTGTCTTCAAGTGGCCTCTTCCCCTACATCTCTGCAGGTTCTTTTCTGTCTCTTTTAAAGATAGTTCCATTGAATCTAGGGCCTTTCCTAAGCCAGTGTATTCTTAATTCCTACCTTAATTACATCTGCACAGACCTTGTTTCCAAATAAGGCCATATCCTGAGGTTCCAGGTGGACAGGGAATTTGGGGGGATTCTATTCATTCCAGTGTGACATTAAATAGCAGTGAATGGCACCCAACAATTAACACAAAGGCAGTTGGGAGCTGGGGGCGGATATTGATCCAGTGGTTCTACAGCTCAGGCCTCTGCTGTCCCAAGTAGCGAGGACTTCTGGTCAACATGTCTGACTACTGCTGCCAGCTGGCAGCCAGGTTCCTGGCTCCCTTTTACAGATGAGCAAACTGAGGTTCAGAGGGAATAAATGAATGGCCCCGGTCACAGAGCTGGGACTGGGATCCAGGTGTGCATGGTGCTACTGGGGCTGGACTAGAGAAGACTGGCACTGAGAAGATACAAGATACTTCCATTCAGCAGGGGCCTCCTTTGTCAAGGGGACAAGTTGTTCCTGGGCTTCCTCAGATCTTAGATTTTGGAATATGACCACTTCTCTGGAATCACATGAAAGAATGAGGCCCGAGAAAATAAGGATTAATCCAATCATTGCTGTGGGGGAGAACCCAGCAGACCCCAGATGGCCCCTGGGTCTATGTGGGAAGCCACCTGGCTCTGACTCCATGCCTCTCCTCCCCGGGCTGACCAGAGGACTGGGCTAGCTCCTGGGAAATGTGCCTGATGGGAGGCGGCAGGCCCTCCCCAACACAGGTGCGTCTTGAGGACCCAAGACAGAACATCCCTAGAAGTCCTCAGCACCCTGGACCATACCCTGGGGGAATTCATTCACTGCTCAACAAATCTCCAGTGCCAACCCCAGAACCAGCCTGGTAGCTCTGCCCAGAGGGTGCCCCAAGGCGGCACATCCGGCTGCCACAAAGGAGAGCCGCACCTAGGTCCCCAAGACATGGAAGGACACGGAGGGGAAGGGCAAGAGGGAAGCCCTCCTCTTTTGACCTGAATTGGTAGAAGTGGGGGTCCTGAGGCTGTGGGACTGAGAGGTGGGACTACTCGGGCTCCCTTCCCCCAGCCAGCAATCGGGGCCTATGCAAATTCCAGGGGCGATGGCAGCAGAGCTCTCCCACTTCCTGCCAGGTCCTCCCTGACCCTTGGTCCATGCGTTTGCATTTTCTCTGTTCCACAGGCCGAGGAGGTGGCCCCTGAAAGAACACGGACTGATAGGCGACTGATACACTCCATCTGGTCAAGGTTTTTGGAGAGGGCTTACGCCTCCCATTACCCCATCCCCGGGCAGGCCGGCCGCCTAAAAAATGCAGGTGCCGGCCCTCTGTGAGCTCAGCACCCTCTCACAAGACCCCTGAGGCAGTTATTATTACCCTCATTTTTCCGGGGAGGCGCCCAGAGCTCAGAGAGGCCAAGTGACTTGTCCAAGGTCACACAGCTCAGCAGGCACTGATCGGGGAGTTGGAACGCGGGTTTCCCGAGCCCCGCTCCAGCAGCCCTTTCAAGACGGCCGCCACCTTCCCGGGATACTGCTCAGGAATAAAGCAGGAAGGCCCAGTTCCTGGCTTTCCCCCAAAAACAAGGCTCCGCGCAAATCTGCGGGAACAAAAGCGACCAGAAATCCGCCCCGGGTTTTCCGCCTCGCCGACCTGCGCCAACCAATCGGGTGGCCCCGGCCACCGGGGGGCGGGAGGGGGCGGTTCCAACGTGATCGACAGCCCCTGCGGAGGCGTGGCCGAGGCGCAGGCGAATCGGGTGGCGGGGCCGAAACAATCCGGGGCCGAGGACCCGAGGCCGGGCCAATCAGCGCGGGGGGCGGGCCCGGCCGGCCCGGGCTGTCGCGAGAGGCGGCCACCCCGCCCACTTGTGCTGGCCGCCGCCGCCGTGCGCGAGCGCGCTGCTCCTCGGCTCCGACGGCCCGGCGGCCGCGCTCGGCCCGATCCGTCCGCGGCAGCGTCGAGCGGAGCGGCGGCTGCGGCCGGATCCCTCCGCCGCGCCCGCGAGCCCGCAGCGGCCCGCGGCCCGCGCTCCGAGGCGGCGACGCCGCGCGGCCCGGGTTAACGGCCGGCCTGGGCGCAGGCGCGGGCGGCGGCATGGCCGGGGCGGCTCCGTCGGGGGGCGGCCCGCAGTGACAGACCCTGCGGCGCGGGGGGAGATGGGGGCGGCCGCCTCCCGGGCGACGACGACGACGAGGAGCAGCCGCCGCCGCCGCGCACCGGCCGCCACTGGGGACGGGCGCGGGCAGGGAGCCTCCCCGTGAGCGGGGGGCCCGAGGCCTCTCGCCGCCCCCGGCCGCCCCGGTCCCGGCCGCCCCGGGCCCCCCCGGCCCGCGCGCGCCCGCCCACCGGCCCCTGGCGGGGGGCTCGCCCGGCCCGCGCGCGCCCGGCCCCCGCCCCCGCCCCCGCCCCCGCCCCGGCGCCGGCGCGGCCCGCGGCGCCCGCCCGGCCTCACCCAGCCCCAGCCCCAGCGCCGGCCCCGGCCCCGGCACGCGCGCCCCCGGCCCCGGCGCCCCCCGGCCGCGGCCCCCTGCACCCTCCGGCCGCCCCCGCGCGGCCCCCGGCCCCGGGTCGCGGCGCGGCGCGGGAGGCAGCATGGTGGAGAAGCGCTGCCCGCTGCAGAGGGACGGCGTGTACCGCTGGTTCTCGGAGCTGCCGTCGCCGCAGCGTGTGGAGTTCCTGTGCGGCCTGCTGGACCTGTGCATCCCGCTGGAGCTGCGCTTCCTCGGCTCGTGCCTCGAAGACCTGGCGCGCAAGGACTACCACTCGCTGCGCGACTCGGAGATCAAGGCCAACAACCCGGCCGACCTGGGCAGCCTTACCAACCTGACGGACGAGGTGGTGCGCAGCAAGCTGCTGGTGTCGCTGGCGCTGCTGGGCTCGGAGCAGCGCGAGGCGGCGGGCGTGCTCTACCGCACGCTCACGCACATCGACTCCATCATCCACAACTACGGGCTGCAGCTGAACGAGGGCCGCACTGGCGATGAGTTCCTGCTGCTCTTCACCATGGCCTCCAATCACCCGGCCTTCAGTTTCCATCAGAAGCAGGTCCTGCGGCAGGAACTCACGCAGATCCAGAGCAGCTTGAGCGGCGGCGGCGGCGGCGGCGGCGGGGGTCCTGGAAGCAAGAGCGCTCCCGGTCCCGGCGGCGCTCTGCCCACATGTCCGGCCTGCCACAAGGTGCGTGCATGCCCGTCTCAGGGGTGGTGGTGAGCACTGGAAAGGGACACCCTGAGTTTGTACCCAAGCCCGCACCCTGTGTTCTATGTCTGTACCCCAGGCTCTAACCGACCCCTACCCCACCCCCAGATGTGTGCCCAAGACCTCACCCTAAGGTCCCACCTCTGGCCCCCACCCGGGACCCTAAGTCTCTACCCAGCCCTCACCTCGAATCTCAAGGCCTTATCCCAAGCCCGCATCCCAAACACTGGTTGCCCTCTGGCACCGTGACCGGCGCCTGCGGTCAGAGTTCCTGGCCCCTTTGTCCTGTTTCACATCATTGGCTGGAAACGAGATAAGGCCTTTGTCCCCTTAATCGGGCTCTTGGGTGACAGATAACAATACATCGTGTGGCCTTGGTTTCTCCAAATCTGGTGTTTATTACCAGAAAAGGAAGGATTCGGGTCCGCAGCCAGTAGTCGGGGCGAGGTAGAGCTGAGAAGGCGCTAGAACCTTGGTTGCAGTGGGGCCTGGTCCCTTCCGCTGGTCCTGCCCCGCACAGGTGTCCGCGGCGGGCGTGCACGCAGGTCCTGGTAGGTCCGCGTGTGCGCGCGCGAATACTAGGAATACGATGTGCGCGCGGGTAAACGTGTGTGCGTGCCTTGTGTATATGTGTGAGTGCGCGCGTGCTGTAGGTGTGTGTGTCTGGTTGTCAAGAGATCTGTGACAGAGATTTTTGGAGCCGGGACTTCTTCCTGAGCAGCAGTTATAATTGGCACGCACCTTGTCCTGGAGAGGAAACCCAGGCGGACCCAGGGGTCTTAGGTTAACTTACAGACCTATGGCCTCCAGTTGAACAGGAAGGGCAGTGCCCGTCATCCACTCACAAACGCAGACTTTTTCTTTAAATGTTTCAAAAGTGCTTCAATACAAAGTATTTGGGGCTCATACCATTTTTATCAGCCCCCTGTAGCCTGGTGCCAAAATTCTGCTGCTAGAGAAAAGGCTTCTCTGACCAGGGGTGGCGTGTGCTTAGATACACACTGGATTTCTTTGGAGGTGGGGGCAGTCAGGGCCAGTCTGCGCAGTGCCCTTTGCAACCTCTTTGAGCTCCTGACATGACAGCCTTTGTGGAGGACTGTCAGTGAGTGTGGGTCTTGTGAGTCCTCTGAGCCTGAGCTTGTGGTTTTGCTTTCCCCCGTCTTCCTCTAGGAAGTGGTTGTGGTCCGTGGGTCGGTTTTATCGCTGTTGAATCGTTTTGGTGACACTTCTCCCTGAGACTATGGCTTTCCTTTTAGGTTTGGTTCCTAGATTCCATGCTGTGTGTTGGGCAGAAAAATGTTCCACCATATGAACAGGAGAAGCGGGGCCCTAGGAAATGTTGGTAGTAAGCTCTGTCGTCTTGGAGGTGCCAGGAGTTGTTTCTCGCCCATGGACTCTGGGCACTCAGTGGCCATCCCCTCGCTGTTAGTCCGTGTTGGTGCCGGGCACTGGTGGTGCCCCTGGAAGGAGTGTGTGTGTGCACAGTCGCATCACTTTTTGTAGAAGGCAGTGGAGGGTGGTTTCTCCTGCGGGGCAGTGAAGACAATCTAGAACAAAAATGTCTTTCAAGAGTGCCTTTCAAGCAGGAGTCCCTTTGATGAGGTGAGGGGCTAATCTGTTCCTCCTTAACAACTTCCCCCTGGAGCCCCTGAGCGCTGAGTTTACCAGCTTTTGTGACCTTTGCCGGAAAGCTCCGCCTCTCAGCGACTCCCTGTGGCAGTGGAGAGGCCTGCCTTGAGGTGACAGGTGTGAAACCCAGCAGATGTTCCCTGGATGCTTCCCTCTTCTCCCTGACTGCCCCAGCTGTGAGTTCACTTTTTCAGAGGTCGCTTGGCATAGGTCAGAATGTCTGTCTTGCTGTGAGTGTCAATGTCGTCTGCACTGATTCTTGAAGCGTTGCTTTTGATGGTTCTTTTGCTTCATCTCTGGAAAGTTGGAGAATCCTACTTGACCTTTGATAATGAAGGTTATAATGACCTGTTTCAAAACAAGCGTGGTTTCTGGTTGCCCCTGTACCCTTATTGCCCCTGGGAACTACTGCCGGCCAGGCCACTCCTGCTCCTCGAGGCCTAGCAGTCGAGCCTCGAGCCTCGTTGCTTGGAGTAGGCGAGGCAGGTGACATCTAGCACTGGAGTCTTGGCCTCAGATCCTGTGCACCTATCCCTTGAGGAAGCGGCCTCCTTGCGTTCTTTTGTAAGCTGCTGTTTTGTCTTGAACTCAGAGCCTGGATGCTGTGCCTTTTCTTTTCTTTATTATTTATTTTGCCTTTTCTTTTAGAGGTAAAGATGTGGATTGCTTCTTAAGTTCTTTGTCTTATTTAAATTTTTATTTCTTCTAACTGGATATTCATTATTTGCAGTTGCTTCTCCAAACTTTACTATTTTTCTTTAAAAATGCTGTTGTTTCAAGAACTTCTAAAAGAAGTTTAGAAGTGTAGGGAGTTTGACTAAACAGACATTTTACTTGCAGAAAGGAAAACCCAACAGTAAGACTGGTGGTGGATGGAGGTGATGTGCAGTGCTGTCTGCGGGCTGCTGTGTGCTTCCCTCAGACGGGCCCCAGGGCGCCTGCCCTGCAGGAGGTCTGGGTAGACCCACCACTACTAATCTTTTCATTTTATCTACATGGAAAGCCAGAGATCGGGAAGCAACTTGAAATGGGGTCTCGGTAGGCGTCCCTGGTGCCAGTGGTGGCGAGTGAGTCTGAGCCTTTAGTGTAGTCGGGGTGTCTGCGTCCACTGTGCAGCCTCAGATCAGCTGCGTCACCACAGTGGGACCCTGGTACCCGTTCCCCTGCCCCACCCCACTCCCTGGCAGCCACTGGTCGCCGTCTTCCCCGTGGCGCTGTTTTTTCTGATGATTTTATTAAATGGAATTTTGCGTATTGGCTCACGTGTGGCTGGCCGCTAGCACCTGGCGTCACGGCCTTCTGCATGATGGCGTGTCGGCGCCTCGCTGCTCTCTGGGCTGAGTGCTGCTCTGCACACGTTCACACACGCTTTGCTTATCATTCCTCAGTGGTGCACGTTTGGTTTCTCGAATGCTTCATTTTAGGTTTTTCCTTGTGACTGACTCCCTTTTACCTCCACAAATCACCCTGGATGCTGCCGGCATGTGACTGTCCTTAGGAAGGAACCTTTGTGATCCACTGCTGCCTGGCAGGCTGGGCAGATGCCGTGTGATTCTGTCCTGAGCGTGTCTTGCACACGGCGAGAGGTGGCAGAGCACACTGCAGGAGGTGCAGGCCAGGCCCAGGTCCTCGCTTCCAGACCCTGTGCCTACTGAGCTACACTTGCTTCTCCTGAGGATGCGGTGTGCATTTTTAAGGTGCTGAAGGAGGTTTTCCAAGTGCAAGGTGCAGCGATGCATTGGGTGGTGGTCTCCCTTTGGGTGTCTGTCCTGTTGTATGGTTTTGGAACTTTCTGCTGTACTTTACACATGTGTGCCTCAGGGTGGCACCGGGGAGATTTCGGATTTACCCAGATACTGTGACTAAACCCGCTAATAATCTCGTGTGAGGCTGCAGAACTTACACTCGCTCTCATGAGCTCTCAAACCTTGCAGTTCAAAGGTGGAGCGTTGGACAGTTTGTCCTGTGGCTCTCGTGTGAAGCATACGTGGCTTCATGGGTTTCTCCTTGGCTCTGACCCTGTTGCTTACAGCCACAGGCCACCTGGCATTCCATCTGAGTGGACGTCGTCTGCAGCAGCTGAGGTTGCTGCTGATGGCTGAAGGGGAGTGGGAACTGCACTTGCTGTCTCCAGCGTGAATGTGTGCTTCTCGGGCAGTTCCTGACCTTGGTCTGTGTGCCCCGTCTGCTCTGCCTGCACCGCCTCACTTGGGGCTGCACAGGAGGGGATGTCTTCAGAGGTCTAAATACTGTCCTGCCTTCAGAGTGAGGCACATGGCGTAGGCCTTTGAACATCCTTGAGTGCAGCTTTAGTTGCTTTCTTGTTGAAGGCAAAACCTGCTCCTGTCTTGGAGCTGCAGAGCCTTGCCTTTGCCACACGATGTTTTGGACCATGTGACCATTTAACTGCTGCCCTTTGCCCTCACATTGAGTCAGGCTGCTGACTTCCATGTGAGCCCATCTGCACTCGCCTCCCCCGCAGCAGGCACTGGCTCCTAGTTTGCAATGTGTTCTGGAGTGTTGCGTGTGAAGACAGGAAGTTTGCATCACTTACATGAGTAACGGGCCATTTGCACAGGGAAGCAAATAAACGTGCTGCCATTGTCGAAGCCCACCGTTTACCTGGCTTGGTTTTGCCCTGTTTGTTGAGTTGAGACTGTGACTCTTTTTAGAGATGAGATAGATCCCACTAACTATTCATTAGGCCTGGGAAAAATAATTTCCATTTCCGTATCCCCTGTGGATGGGATTAGGTTTTAGAACCAGACCTTGACTAGGGCATGCAGTGGTTCTGGCGGTGGCCTTGCTGGGGAATGGGAACTGTGGCTGTGGCCATGAGTTAGATCACTGGAGGAGGCTGACTTTGGACTTTAGTCTTGACTTGCATAGTTTAGAGATCACTTTTAGAGTGATCTTTAGACTTTTCAGAGTGATTTTTCCTCCAGTCTCTGCAGATGTTTTGATTGTGGAGAGACCTGTTCCTTTGTAGAAACTCCGCCTTATCAAAAGTGAAGGGATGCTCAAAAACTAATAAAACAGGTGAGTTCTTAGCAGTTTCCATCTTGTTCTGGGTTAAAAGGTCTGCAATTACCTAAGGCAGTGACTGGACCAAGGCAAAACAGTACCTTTCCAGCCGTCAGTCTCTGACTGCTGTGGGTAGTTTGTGACAGGGCATTGTGGAGAGGCCTGGGCTAAAGTGTGGCACCCAGGGGTCCCCGGGGCAGAGAGGTTGGGGGGCATGCTCTTGGCACTGTGCACCCACTTGTTCCTGCTCCAGATCTTATGGACGTTCTGCAGGCTCCTAGGAAACCCTGTCCTTGCAATGGCTTCTAGCCCTCTTCTGCTATTCCTATCTAAGGCTGGTCCCCTGCCTCTGTTTTGGTTCCGTCCTGTTTCCTCAGGAACAGTGCAGAGTTAGATGTCCAGACTTGCTGTTTCCTGTTTCCCTCTTCCTCCCCTCACCAGTCTTTGACCTCCACTGTTTTTCTGCCTGGCCCATGAATGTGTTCACGGCTCCCCCAGGTGCCTCCCCCTCGCTCCGACATCCAGGTGAGTTGGTGCATTCTGGTGGTGGTCACGCAGATGTAACACGACGTGGTGTACGCATGCCAGACACAAGGTGTCTTCACACGCTCTTCTGAACACCCAGGATGCCCGGTCCACCCCCAGTTCCCACCCTCAGTTGCCCCCTTCTCCTGGAACCCCCTTTGTTGTCTGACCTCTTTGGCTAAAGCAGCTCCTTTTAAAGGGAATTCAGTAGTCTCTTTAGAGATCTTCTAGGTCGATCATGTGGTCAGTTAAGAAACTGCGGAGCATGAAAGGGTACTGGATAGAAACCCCCGCCCGTGAGAGCTGGGAGGGCACCTGGGCATTTTAGGTCAGGCACATTCTGGTCCTTTACCTGGGCTTGGGTGGTTTTAATTGTGCACTTAAAACAAGGTTTCTAGCTGGGTGTGTGGTGGCCACACCTGTATCTCAGTGACTCAGGAGGCTGAGGTAGGAGGGTCGAGTCTTTGAGGTCAGCCTCAGCAATTTAGCCAGATCCTAAGAATAAAAGGACTGATGCTCAGTGGTCGAGCACCCCTGGGCTCAGTCCTCAGAACTGCCAGGAGAAGTACAGGTTCTTGCCCTCACCCCAGCTGTCCAGTCTCCTTTTTGCAGACAGCATAGTCCTTACAGAATGTCCCAGAGAGACCGTGTGTCCTCCTTCACACATGCTTTCTCCTCTTTCCTCTGTGGCGGTCTGCTGA
Organism: Sciurus vulgaris; assembly: GCF_902686455.1. Classification (NCBI taxonomy): domain Eukaryota; kingdom Metazoa; phylum Chordata; class Mammalia; order Rodentia; family Sciuridae; genus Sciurus; species Sciurus vulgaris. Next base: position 1,958,849 of record NC_136478.1, read on the forward strand.
ACATCTCAAGTATTCTGGGTCCATCTCTGAGGAGTGTTCTCGTCCTGCTGCGTGGATGTGATTGACTCAGCCCATGGACATTGCTCCAGTCTTCCTGTTAGAAACAGCATGATGACCTTTGTGTGTCATGAGCATGCCCCTCCGTGACAGATGACGGGGTGGCCGAGGACGGGATGCAGCTGAGGACCCACGTATCATCTTGAGTAGGGACCAGAAGTGGAGCCGTGAGGAGGTGCAGGTGGCTGAGGGTCTCCCCTCTGCAGCACTGCCATTCAGTGGGGGTAGGACTGGCTCCTTCATCCCCTTAGGAGTGACATTGAAGGTTCCCCTGGTCACCTCTGCTGGCTCTGGTCTTCGTGCGGCAGAGCTCTTGAAGTTCTGCAGAGATGGCACGGTTTCGAGGACTCCTTTCCTGCTCTCTTGTCTTGTGATTTGACATGCACTTTTTAATGTCATATTTGCCAGTGTTTCTGAGTGACTCTGGGCTCTGTGGCATGTGCAGGGTCCATCACACGCTGGCACTCTTGCAGAATGCACACTCTGCATGTGCGTGCCATGCAGCTCGTCCTCCTGTGTGCTCCGTGCGCCAGGGTTGTGTGCCTGCCTCTTCACGGAAGTGGGTCTGTCTGGAGTTTGCTTGTCATGAGGTGCGAGTCTGGCTTGATGTTTTCCTGCCAGGTGACCCTCCCTGTGCCCCATGCCATCTCTTGAGCCCCCCCAGGGCTGGTGCTGCCTCCTGTCACGTGTGCCCATCCTGGGTGTGCCTGGATTCTGACTGGTTGGGTCGCTGGATGCTTCTCAGTCCCCACCTTTCTTGGGCTTGCTGCACAGTGGAGTCCCTGGGGAGGCTTTTGGGTTTTCTTCTGCACCAAAGAAAACCTGTGGCTGCAGGTGGCTTCTGGCGGCAGCTGGTTTTCCTCCAGCATCTCTGGATGCTCGTCTCGTTTCTAGTCTGCTTTCCTGTACTTTGGATGGTGGTGTTCCTCACACTTCTCTTCCTTTTTGCTTTATAATTAGTGATATTTTCACCTGTGATTTTGCCAGTCCCAGCATGAATTAAAACACATCCATGTGGCTGGGTGCGATGGCTCGTACCTGTAATCCCAGTGACACGGGAGGCAGAGGCAAGAGGATCCCAAGTTCAAAGCCAGCCTCAGCAACTTAGTGAGGCCCTAAGCACCTTAGCAAGACTCTGTCTTTTATAAAATATAAAAAAAAGTACTGGGGATGTGGCTTTGTGGTTAAGCATCCCTGGGTTCAATCCCTAGTAAAAAAAAAAAAAAAAAAAAAAAAAAAATCCTGTGTCCAGCCAGAGCCCGAGCTGAGTGTCTGCAGAGGCCAGCTCCCTCAGCCCACGCTGCCCGTGCCCCTCAGCCAGGCCTTCTGCGTGGCTTGTCTTCTCCTGAGTGTGCAGTGTGCCCAGGTCCTGAGCAGCATACAGGCTTGTTTTGTCAGCACTGTCCTGGCCCCAGCCAGTGCATCAGACCCTCAGACCCTCTCTTCCCTCCCCGCCTTCCCTCCCCATCCATACTTGCGTGACGGTCACATGTGTGGCATGCTTCTTTGTAGGCGCAATGAGCCTTGGGGCATTCTGCCAGGGAGCCGACATGGATTAAAATAGTGTTCAGGAGCAGGCGTGACCCCAACCCGATCCGGCCCATGTTGGAATGTGAGCAAGGGGTCACATCTCCCTTTCGAATCAGCTGATTTCAGTGATGAAGTCTGTAAGGAACAACTTTGTAGCTGCTCTGTTGGATTTTTTAATTCAGTCACCTCCAAACTTTGGTGCCTTCACTTGTTTTAGAAATGCCAGTGACATGCCCAGCTTCTGGCCCTGGCCTGGGTCTGGCCTTTGTGCCTGCCCGGTGCCCTGGCCCACTCTCACCCTCCCCGCAGTCCCTGGAATCACAGGGGTGGCCTGGTGAGATGCCTGTGATGCTGCCTCCTGGCCACAGTTCTCAGGAAGTTGTGCGGGTCTCTGCGCGCCCCTGCCTGCACCTGCAGTTCCCGCTCTTCCCTGTCCCTCTTTGCTGGGCCCTGATCCTTTGCAGATGCTCCCCCATGCCTGCTTCACTGGTCCTTGCCCTCAGTCCATGTGCTGTGTGAGCACAGATATCTTCCTCCATCATGAGCCCAGACCTCAACTCTCCTGGTCCCGCGTACCCAGTGGTCCCTGTGCTCTGGGCTGTGCCTCAAGTGTCAGGTACTGCCAGCAGGAGGAGGGCCAGACACTGTGGGAAGGCCTGTGTGAAAGCAGCACCTGTGGCCAACACTTTGTCAGACCATCACTTTGTGCATGCTGGTCCTGCTGTTACATAGCTTCATGTGCTCGTGTGCTCTAACATCTGAATGCCACCAGTTTTTAACTTTAAAGTAGATGTTTCTAAAGCAGGCCTGCAAGCAGGGTACAGTGCACACGCCTGTAATTCCAGGGACTCAGGAGGCTGAGGTGGGAGGATCACAAGTTCAGTGCCAGCCTCGACAACTTAGTGAGGCCATGGTAACTTAGACCCTGTCTCTAAATAAAACGTAACAATGCCTGGGAATGTGGCTCAGTGGCTATGTGCCCCTGGGTTCAATCCCCAGTACCAAAAAATCCAAAACAAACAAACCAAAAAACCCCCAAGCCTGCAGAAGCTTCCATTGGGAGAAACTGCCAGGTGTGCTATATGGCCTCACGTGCCTGAGGTGGTGGGCAAGTCCTGTAGTGCTGGGATGCTTGGGAGGCGTGGCTCCGGTGGGCTGTGTAGGGATTGGTTCATTTCTATGCAGTAAATGGTTGTAGCTCTAAAAGTAAGTTTGTTTTGTGTCATGTTCTTTTAATGCTTACAAAACCTTAAATCATGGCGAGCCCAGACGCTTTGGCTTTCTGTGCGATGGCAGTGAACTGAACTGTCAGTCATTTCAGCGAAGGCTTAGCCTAGGTTTCTCCCGTACTTCAGATACTGGCTCCAGGTGAATCGTGAGAAGGAGCATTGTGGAACCATTGCCTAATTATTTGGGACTTTTACGTAAAGGTATCAGTAGAGTCACTAGGAAGAATCTGTATCCCTAGGTCCTTCACCCACCACGGTGAATTAATGGAGGCGGGTCGTGGGAGGCTGGGGAGCAGTGCTGCTGTTGGGGGAGGAGGAGCAGCAACCCCCTTAGCCTCTCCGCAGCCAGGTGACCGTGCAGTCGCGGGGCAGCGCTGTCCAGCCCTGGCAGCTCATGGCAGGACCTGGGAGTGCAGTGGGAAGGTGCCAGGAGCCCTGTGTGGCATCTGTCCTGGCTGCTGGTGTGGAGGGCAGCTGCCAGCCCCATGCCCTTGGCACCTGGGCGTGGGACCTCGCCAGGCTGGCCCTTGGGGAAGCAAAGAGGTGCGTGGGGCTTTCCTCTTCCTAGGAGTGGGTGTGAGGGGCGGGCAGCTGGGACAGGTTGCTCTCTGCACGCAGGTCCCCAAGCTCGGGGGTTGGTGGGCTCCCCAACAGCTACTTGGGTTGATTGTATCCCCGTTCTAGCAGTGAGTGCAGGGACATAGCTCAGCAGAGACAGGCGTTGGGAAGTGGCCAAGATTGCTGGGTACCTAAGTCACTTCACGGGAGATGTGAGAGGGACGTTCTGAGTCAGGGAGGGGAGGGTGCCAGCTCTCCGTGGCAGGAGTCGCACAGGGTTCGGCCGCTGGCCGCTGCTCACATGGGCTCCAGGGTTCTGCAGTTGTCTCACTGAAGGTAGAGCTTGGATCTGGGGAAACGTGCTTGTTTGAGATGGGTCGTGGAGCGTGCTTTGCTGCTTGACCTTCGTGACACAAAGCTTTGTCAGACTAGAGTGTCAGGCCACCCATTTCCCACTCAGTCCCCACCTTCGCCCCATCAGGAATTTTTTCCTCCTTTGCTTCTTCCACTGTTTATTGGTCTTGTCTCCTCCAGAAACTTCCTTTCGCGAGATCATGGGATTCCATTCTACCTCTCTGCCCGCTTCCCTTCTGGCCTGAGCTGACCACACCTGCCTGCAGGCCGTTCTCAGGGTGGGCTTGTGAGAACACGTTTTTCGAGGTGAAGGGAGTGCGGCCTGCATTTGCCCCCTACTGTCATCCCACCCTCTCTCCTCACTGGAGGCGCCTGCCACCGCACCCTCTCGTTTTGAACCTCCCTCTTGCTTCCGGAGCACTTGGTGTGCTGGCAAGAGAGTCCTGGTTTCCTTTTCTCAGGAAATGTTTTGCTTTTGCCTGTGTTGTGGAGAATGTTGTCACGGATGCAGGATTTGGGTTGATGACTTTTTCTTCTAGCTCTTTCTAACAACTGTGCAGCTGTAGCTGGCCTTAGACACAGGCACCTTATTGTCTCCTGGGTCATGTGCTGCTGTCTGGTCGGACTTAGGTTCTGTCTACTTCGGGTATGCGAGAGCTTGATTCTGCTGCGTCCAGGTGCCTCTGAACTCAGGAGCTGTGACCGTGGAGCCCCAGCCCTGGCTGGCTTCTGCCTGGGTGCCCTGGGCTATGGTGTGGGCGTGCACCCTTGGCCAAGCCCATGAGTCCCCCACTCCTTCAGATGGGCTCCTGGGCTGCGCCTCTCCGGCCTTGCTGGCTCTGTTTTCACAGGGGCGCTGCTGTCGCTGGCGCCCCTTGGTGGATGTCCTCGTGGTGCAGTTTCCACTCTAAAGTCCGTCCTGCACTGCTGCAGCCGCAAGTGGCCCTGGCTTGCTGTCCCCACGTGACTCGTCGGGCTGGTCTCCAGCAGCTCTTCTCTGCGTGTGGGTCGAGTTTTGGTTTGTTCGTGTGTCGGGAAGTGTGACTTGTGACTTGGACCTGGGAGCCACGTGAGGTGGGCACTGTGGGCCTTGCTCTTGTCCTGCTGGCCTCAGCGGTGGTGACTGGGGGGCTGGTCTCCAGTCCTTCCCGACGGCTCTGTCCATACTGTGCTTTGCCCCCTCCTCAGGGCTCACAGGCAGAATTGGGTGTCCCTTGCAGAAGGGAAGGAGGCCACACTGTGTGGCTGCGGTGGTCTCTGAGCCCGCGGGCTCCCTCGCCCTCTGCTCGTTCTTCTGACGTGCCCACTGGGTGCAGCCCCCAGCTTTGCTTGCTCTTGGCCCTGTTGGGTTTGCTGTGGACAGCTGTGAGAGGGTTGGCACAGCCACTGGCATTACTGTGGCGGTGCCAGCTGCTCTTATGCCCCGCGTGCTATGCTGAAAATGCCCCCATGTTCTAAGAGGGACTGACCCTCCCCGAGGAAGGGACTTCTCCCCTGCTGCGGGGGGCCTCACAGAGAGAGTGGCAAGGTGCCCCAGGCCTCCGAGTCAGAGGGTCCATTTGGAGACTGGATGAGTTGGTTGTTGTGCTCGGTGATGAGGAGGGTCGCCATGCGGGTAGACCTGTGGGGGAGGGTCTCGTCAGGGACACGTGCTGCTTTTTGGAGGCCTTAGGTGGAGCACCCTCTTGCCTGCCCCGACCTCTGTGGTGGAGCGCAAAAGGATTGGAATGACTGGGCATGGTTGTCTGGCTGCTCTGGGTGTTCCACGGGCGTGGAGCAGTCTTGCTAGCTCCTGGGAACCCGAGGGACATTGTTCTGTGTTGGGGGCAGTGTCCCCAGAGGCCGTAAGCATGTGCTTTAGCGAGCTGGCTGTTTGAGTGGTCCTTCTCAGGCAGTCTAGTCTGATACTGGAAACCAAACAGATCATCACACATCATTTATTTACTATGCTTCAGCTACTTTCTCCAGGCAACCCCAGTATTTGAACATACTTCTGTGCTGGGTGCGATGGCTGGTATGTGCCTGAAGTCCCAGCTATGTGGGAGGCTCAGGTAGGAGGATTGTGTGAGCCGGCAGCTTCAGGGCCAGCCTGGGCAGCATGGTGAGACCCCATCTCAGGGAGAGAGGCCGGCAGGCAGCCAGGGAAGGGAAGGAGAGGGGAAGGAAAGGCTCTGGCAGCACTGTAGGGTGACAGATGTGCGCAGTCCGTCCGTACTGTCACCAGTCTCGGGGAAGGTGCTTGGCTTTCTGGGAAGCCCTGCTGCGGTCATTCTGGGTGGCGCATGATCCTGTTGCCACACTTCCCTTGACGTGGGGCCTCTGTGGTGGGCCCGCAGTGTCGTACCACAGTGTCCCTTGGTCCCACACTGCCTATGCGCCCGCTTACCGTCCCGTGTTGCCTAGCAGACAATGGTCGAGCTTTCTTCTGCCCTTGTCCCCTCTGGGAGTAGGAAACAGGATCCTGAAGTGGTGAATGGGGGGCTGTGGTGCCCTGGGCAGGCCCTTCCTCCTTGCTTCCGTCCTTGTGGTGTCCCTGCCTGGAGTTGTGTAGCAGTTGATGGAGCAGGTGCCCTGTCCCTTAGGGCCATGTCCTGTGCTGGCTGCTGTAGCTGCTATGCTACAGATGTGGGGACACGGGTGGAGAGGCTGGTCGCCTGCTGTGGTCACATGTGAGTGCTGGGCTGGGGCCTCTGCTGATGGTCCTCCTCAGGCCCGTTCTTCAGTCCTGAGGTGGGCCTGTCTGTGAAGATCTCTCCCATCGTCCCACATAGATGGAAGCCTTGATCAGCCCGCTGCAGGGGGTCGGGTGTGCGGCTGCCCCCGCTCTACCCCTGCTGCTTCTGCAGAGGGTCTGGAGGGGTGTCCTGGGGCTGCAGCCACAGCACTCAGACGGGGCCTGGGCAGAGTCCCTCTGCACTAGCACCTCTGTGGGTGCTAGCCTGGCCATCTCTGGCTCTGTCCTGTTCTCTGTAAGGAGCAGAACTGCAGAAGTAGTAAAGGGAAGGACTTTACGGGGAAGGTCTGTTTTGGTCAGCCTTGGCTCTAGTTGGCCTGAGTCAGCAAATAGCTTTCACTAGTAAAACCGTCTGTTTTCTTGTTCAGATTTTTAGAGACACATAATGACTATTTAGTAAAGTGCTTACAAATCACTTTTCTGTGTATCTATTTATTTATTTTTTACGTGGACTTGGAAGCCTGTCGACATGGGTGGGTGACTCGGAGCACAGGTTGCAGTCGGTGGCTTTGGCTGCTGGCTTGGTCTGGGTGGCGGGTGCCCCCAGCTCCCTGCCTCAGGGCTCTACTCAGTGGCTTCCCCAGGCCACAGCTTGCAGCTTGGTGGGGAGCAGCAAGGGGAGGAGCACAGGGTGTGCCCCCTGCCACTTGCTCTGAGAAAGGTGCGCTTCATCTCTAGCTTTTTTCCTAATTGTAAAAAGTAGCAATTGTTCTTTGTAGAAAGGTAGGAAAACAGAAAAATACAAAGTAAAAGTCTCCTGGAGGGCGGTTCTCCTGATGTTTTGGCTCACTCTCATCTCTTCCCAGTGCGCGTGCGTGCGCAGGCCCAAGGTGCTCCCCTTCTCCCTCACTGTGAGCATGCCCGACTGTTGGGAGTCGTTTTTAAAAGATTGTAGTGTGCAGTCTGATGACATGGAGGTCAGCTTGCTTATGAACGTGGCTGTTTTCAGCCAGGGTGTTGATGCTCCTGCCTGTTACAGGTGAGGTGATCTCCTTGCACACAACCCGTGCCCACAGGGGTTCCTCAAGTGGGCTCAGAGGGTGGGGCCCGTGGTAGTGGAAGCCTCTGCTGAGTGGCTCCAGCTCACGGCTGCCAGCTGAGGGTGAGACCACCACCTGTGACTGGGCTTCGACTTGGACTGTTGGTCAAGTAGCTGGTTTTTCAGGCTATATCACTAGTCATGGGACAGATAGCTTTTTTATTTTTGAATACTTTTTGAATTTTTAAAATTTTTAACGTACCAGGGATTGAACTCAGGGACACTTAATCACTGAGCCACATCCCTAACCCTTTTCTGTATTTTATTGAGAGATAGGGTCTTGGTGAGTTGCTTAGGGCCTTGCTGAGTTGCTGAGGCTGGCTTTGAACTTGTGGTTTTCCCAAGTTGTTAGGATTACAGGCGTGCACCGCTGTGCCTGGGTGGTGCAGCTGTTTTTAAGTGGGTCTGCCTGAAGGAAGAGAGTCCTCTGCATCCCATTATAGGAACATGGGACCCTAGGTAGCTGTTTGGAGCCCTGCTCAAGCCCCTGGGCCACACAAGGACAGGTGGGAGGCTGGGGGGCCAGGAGTCTGCTGCCCTGCCAGCATAGAGGTTGCAGGCCGTGGTGGGCCTCCTGTAGCTTCAGCTGTCCCGAGCACCGGGGTGCTGGTGATTGCAGCAGGCATGCGTGCTTGCTGCTTTCCAGTTCAGAAGGTAGCATAAATGTGTTTTAGGTCATCCTCACTGAACCCTGAGAGGTAGGTACCACTACACCTGGGCTCAGGGTGGGGGAATGTGAGGCGTGTGTGAGGAAGGCCCCGGCCAGCACCGTCCTGTGCCCTGCAGGCCCTGGGGTGTAGTCTGCCATGCCACCAAGGGGGCAGGACCAGGCGTCTGTATTCAGTGTCACATAGGCTTGGAGAGAGCGAGGAACTGGGTTTGGTGTTTTTCTGGCACAGGGATAGTTCAACGTGCATACATAGCAGTTGCTCGGGCTACGTGGACACGTGCACGGGAGGCAGGAGCTGTGCGGAGCGTGCTTGCCCCGCGGGGCTTTTCAGCGATCGCCCTCTGTGGCGGCTGGCAGTGTCTTCCTGTCTCGAGCCTGCTACTTGGAGACGGCCTGAACGCTGGGTCTTCTCCATCTCTTCAGCTGGCTCCGGGCTTTCTCCCCTCTTCACAGCTGTCTGGTGGTCCAGCGTGTGGGTGTTATTCTGTTGGACTAGCTGCATGATGGCACCTGTTCCCACTGTTCCACAGCGAGACAGTGCTCTCGAGTGACCTTGCGCACATGTCACTTGGAGTGTGAGGACGGAATCTGGCACTTTTTCATTTGGTCCCTGTGTTGATGTTCCCAGGCATTCTGGTGGTGGTCCTCCCATAGAGAGCCCGTCTTGTGGACAGGGTGGCCTGGGAGCAGTGTCCATCCCTTCGGTTTCTTGTCTAACCTTGCAGTATAGCCAGGTTTGCCTGCCACGAGCGGTGGCTGCTGCTTCACCAGGGTTTGCTTGACCCTGTTTGTGCACTTGATGTGCATTACCTGTCCTCCTTCTGCCTGCTGTCCTTCAGGTGCAGTTGGTGGATCAGGAAGGGTACATGTCAGGGTCCACCTTCAAGAGTTCAGTGGGCAGGCACACGCTGCAGTTTCAATTGGGGTGGCTCTGCGCTCCTTGTGGGGGACTGACTGGGCATGCTGCAGCTGGGACAGACCTGCCTGTGGATACTTGGGCTTGGGCTGGACTTGGCTGCAGTTGGGAGAGTGGAGACTGCTTTGCCTACATGGCTTTGGCCAGCACCAGGGGTGGGCTTCTGCCCCCTCTGTGTGTGTGGCTGCCTAGGAGGCTGACAGCATCCCTGGCTTTCTCCTCAGTACGTAGTAGAATACCTGTCTCCGGTTAAGACCACCGAGGTGTCTCCAGATGTCCCCTCAGGGCCAAAACTGCTCCCAGTTGAAAACCTGAACTAGAGAATAATGGAAAATAAGACTTTCTGCTTGAAAGGATAAAAATAGGATGCCAAGTTCAAAGCTTATCTGGACAACTTAGACCTTGTCTCAAAATAAAATTTAAAACAGGAACTGGGGATGTCGCCCTGGGGTAGAGCACCCCTGGTTCAATTCCAAGAACTGCAAAAAAAAAAAGAAAAAAAGAAAAAAATAAACAAAAAAGAGCCTGGAAGTTATAAAAATTACATCAAGTTTGAACCCAGTGCAGTTGATAGTAAAGAGCTGTTTACAGGTATCAAAACAAAAACAAGAAGAACCCACATGCATTTTTTTAACGTATTTTTTTTAGTTGTAGATGGACACAGTGCCTTTATTTTATTTATTTATGTATATGTGGTGCTGGGGATTGAACCCAGTGCCTCACACGTGCCAGGCAAGCGCTCACCACTGAACCGCCACCCTCCCCCGCTGCCTGGCACATGCCAGACTCTAGAACTGCAGGATGTTCCTATCGGAGCTCACTCTGTGACAGTGCTTGTGTCCAGCCCAGTGACCGGTGCTCATGGGGAGGGGAGAGGCCAGGGTGTGGGCTGGGGGAGGGCTTCTGCTGTGGGAGTGCACTAGGGCAGCCAACCCTGATGGAAGAAGTGCTGGTGGCTTCCAAGACTAACTGGGATGTTTCCAAGCAAGGCCAACCTGCTGTGACACCTGGGGCCTGGAGACTGCCCTGCCCTGAGCAGGGGCTCCAGCTGTGGGGGTGGGTGCTGGCCACAGCTTTGCTGTCTCTAGTAGCCTGTAACTGGACATTAAGCGTTTCCTGCAATTAGGAAAGCAGACAAACCCACAGCAGTCCCAGTAGTGCCTGTGACTTGTTATAGCAGGGTCACATGCATCTTGGGGTCACAGCAGAGTGAGGTGTGGCCCAGTGCTCCTCGCAGGTGACCATGGACTTGCTCCCAGTGGTAGAGAAGCTCGAGTAATTGTTTTCAGCCTCATTGTCTGTGTTTGCAATTCACGTATCAAGGCTCTGAAACTGTTTGTGGGGAGGGGTCAGTAGGTGTCCTCGGAAGACTGCAGGGTGTTGGCACAGTAGAAAGCTGAGACCCTGCTCTGGCAGCCTGTTGCTGTCCTCCAGGGGCCTCCTGGTGCCTGTTGGTAGAGGGGTACCAGGCTTTGGAGGCCCTGGCCCTGGTCAGGTTATTTCTTGTGGTCAGTGTCTATTAGCATGTTCTATTTAAAAATGAAATCGATTGTTAAAAATTGAATTTCTAAAAACCGTGCTTCTGGTTCACAAACATTAAAGTGAATTTTAAACACGAAGCTTTGACAAAACCCATGTAGCGTTCTTTTTTCATGGGTGTCCAGGGCTTTCTAGAGGGTGTAATGTCTGAGGGTGGTGGACAGCCTTAGGATCCTGCAGGGCACTGGGCTGCACTGGACCCTGCTCTGAGTGCCTGTGTGGCCATCATGCTCTAGTTCACCTGGAGTAGTTGGAGATGCAGAACCGTGGCCCCCAGACCTGACCAGGAGCCTGTGCCTCACCTGCCGCCGGAGGCACTCTGCACCTGGAGGCTGGGGCAGCCGCTCATCTCCACAGCTGTGACGATGGGTGAGCTGTGGAGCCCAGGTGCCTGGACCGTATTCCTGTCAGGCACCTCAGGTGTGGCAGCCCTGGAACCACAGGATGGAATGTGCCCTGCGTGCCCAGGTGTTGCTTCATGTTGGGTCCTCCTGATGCCTTGTCTGTGTTGTTGATCCAGCTTATAGAAACTTGACTTTGAAATAGAGGTGCTTCTTTGTTCATCCTGATTAAATTGGATGGTGTGTATTATACAGAGAGATTGGCACCTGCCTCATCACAGGCCTGTTCTAAGTTTGGGATCCTGCAGCATACAAAACCTAACCCCTGCCCTGGCTGGACCCGGGAGTTCCTGCTGGATTTGGATGTGAAGGCAGGGACAGCTAGTGCAGAGACCAAGGCAGGTGGGACGCGGCATTCTCCTGGGAAGAGGGTGAGCAGTGGGCCAGGCGGCAGGGCCTGGGTGGGCCACAGGGAGGCCACCCTGGAGATAAGAGGGCTGGCAGTGGTGCAGGGCCCCATGTGGGCTGTTCACTTGGAAATGAAGCAGGAGGTTTACTCAGAGAATTGGGAGCTAGTGGGGGAAATCCAGCAAGGTGGAGTCCGACTTTGTCGGTGGAATGTGCTGTTGGCCTCTGCGCAGGAGCGGAAGGCAGCATCGGAACCCATCAGGCCTGTCGCCTGCACCTCCAGTCGCTGACGGGCTGTGTGGGCGAGCGTGAGTCAGAGAGCATCTGAGTTGAGCTCCGTGGGTCACGTGGGCAAATTAGTCTGACCAAAAATAACCCAAAACAGCATTTCTGGGAAACGCAAGCGAAGGCAGCTTTTAATGTAAACAAAGGAGCAGAGGAAGATGAAGGCCGGGCTGGAAAGAATGAACATGGAACATGTGCACAACCAAGAAGAACCGCTTTGGGGAAAGCACTGAGGAAAACACCCGTGGCTCCAGGGGCTGCAGTTGTACTGTGTTTCCTCTACTGCCTCGCGGCAGAGGGGAGCTTGTGGTTTGATCGGGCAGCTTGCAGCTTCCCCTGGGCTCCTGGCTGTGGTGGGGACCTTGGGCTCTTCCTGTCGATCCTCAGGGAGCACTTCCTGCTGTCCCTGCCGGCAAACTGACGCCATGTGAAGCCTGCGCCTGGGTCCCAGCCTGACCGCAGGTTGGCATTGTGCACAAAGCACAAGGAACAGCCTCCCAAAGCTCCTGACTGGTGGGTGTGTGGACACTGGTGGGTGTCCCTGTGCCTCAGGGCTTGGTGCCCAGTAGGGTCAAAGGCCACCACTCAGGCCTGGAGTCAGGGTCAGGGTCAGGGTCAGTTTTTACTCCTGGGTAAGGTAGTCTGGACCCAGGAATTTCCTGGTCTGGGGTGGGCGCTTCACTGCTGGCCAGCCACACTGGCCTGGTTGTCACCCTTCTTTGAGACCCGGCGTTGGTACTCTACTCCCCGTGGGCAGGGGAGTCTGGAGGTGGTGGCCAGGTGCCCTGTGGTTGGTTGCTGTGAAGTTGAGGTCCCCCAGGCCCATGTTTCCTGCTTGGAGTGAACCCCGGCGGTCCTGGGGTGGCACTGGTATCCTGCTGGTGCTCACTCTGTCTTCCTGGTTCCCAGGAAAGCTCTCACCTTTGGAGTGTTCAGCCAGTGGTCGGGGAGCGAGCACCACTGAACTGAAGGGAACCCATCCCGTCAGGTTACCTATGGAAGCCACTAAAATCTTAACTTTCATGATAATGCTGGGCAGTATTATCCAAAGATAATGGCTTCCTGGAGGAGGCTGGGTGTCCATAATTTATTTTATGGAGTCTGTGAACTTAAAAATTGCCTGATCTGTGATGTGCTGCCTTCTCGGAGGGTCTTGAGCCGCCTTGGGCGCCTGTGGGCAGAGCCCCGACCAGCAGCCCAGCAGGCCTTTGCTAGGCTGGGGCAGAGCAAGCCTGCGTGATGTGGCTGTGGGCTTCTGTGCTCGCTGTCCAGTCCACAGTGGCAGCCGGGCCTGTTGACTTGAGTCTAGGAGAAGCGGGGACCGGGCAGCACCACATTCCCTGGCTGCTGTCATGCTTCGCTGTGAGCGTCGGAAGCTTTCAGCGTGCCCCTTCTCGGGGGCCTGCCGCAGCCCCTCTGTAGGTGACCTGCAGTGTGTCTTCAGTCTCCGTCTGTGGGCACTGAGGACATTGGCAAGTTTTCAGTACTAGAGACGCGGGGGCGCCTCCTGCCCTGGGAAGGGTTTCCCTGTGGGACTTTGCTTTCAGTCCTGAAGGATCACGTGCGCTGCCTGACAGAGGCCGGGCAGCTGCCTGCTGCTCCTCCTCCTGCAGGCGGCTCGCGTCGTTCAGGTTTGCAGAGGGCAGTGTCATCAGCGTCGTAGAAGAAATACAAAAACCAGGTTTTGCTTCGGATGGAGGCATATAATTCAGTGGGCTGTGGGATTTCCGTCGTGTGTGATGAGCCGCTGAACAGGACAGGCCCCCTCTGCTGGGCTGCTTTAATTTTGGTGCAGAGGAACAGGGAGTGAAAGTTCTGTCTTTCTTAGGAAGTACTTATCGTTACAGTCGTAGTTCACGTTTTATAGAAAAGCTGAAACAAAGGCGCACGTGCATGCCTCTGAAACAGGAGCGAACGCCATTGCACCCCGACTGAACGGGAGAAAGTAAGACAGTCCTGTCTCTTCCCTCAGATGGCTCCGCGGACAGAGGCCCCGCTCCACGGCGTCAGCAACAGCCTGGAGAAGGCACTGCACACCTCAGCACATTCCACGGAGGAGGCGCTGCCCAAGAGGCCCGTGGGGAAGCACGGCAAAGGTGGGTCACTGGGCTCCTGCAGGCGCGGGCGCTGGGTGGTACGCTGCTCCGGCCCTTCGGGTCATTCAGCTGTGCTGGGCTCAGGAAGGCGAGTTTCTGTGGTTTTGCAAGTGATTCATGAGCATTATGGGTATTTGTTAAGAGGAAACTGTAAACGTTATCCAGTTCCTTCCCTTCCCACCCCAGAAGCCCTGGATTCTGGGCAGTGCCGTCCCTTGAGTGGCCCCAGAGTGTGGCACCTGGCACCTCCTGCCATACGTGCTGTTATCTTCTCCCTCTGCCTGGACTTGGTGCTGCTGGACTCTTGTGCCCTGTGGCCCCTGTGGTATGCAGCTCAGTGGCCGGTGGGGCCGTAGGTGTGGGCGTTCCACATGAGGCCTTTGGTCCTTGTGGTGCTGTGTGTGACTTCTGCAGCCTTTGGAGAGTCACAGAGTCAAGCTGTTCTACAATAACTGGCTGTGCGGTAGATAGGTGCCTGCGAGAGTGAAGGCGATTCCTGGGACCAGGCGGAATCGACACAGCCCCCGGGATCTGAGCAGAACTGAGGGGGGACGAGGAGGCGCATCCTGATTGAGTCCTGCGTCCTACAGCCCTACTGCCACTTATAAGTGTGTGTGTCTCCTGTGCATCTCATGCTGTGGTAGGCAGGGCTGCCCGCTTCTCCACGCTGTCCCTCCTGTGCCTGCCTGTTGCTCCCTGGCGTTGCATCTCACGGCAGCTTGGTGAACCCTGTGTTTCTACAGAGCCCTGTGCCCACCGATCACGGAGAGCCAGCCCCTGAAGGTGCCCACGTTCTGTTGTGTGGGCACGCGGCAGGGTGTGAGCTGTGGCCTGGGGCAGCCCGTGAGGTATGCGATGCCCACTGGCCCTGGAACCTGGGGGGCTGTGTGTGTTTCTTCCCTTTATTCATCTCTCTGTGGTGCTGAGGGTGGAACGTGGGGCCTTGCATGTGCCAGGCAGGTGCTCTGCCCCAAGCCACATCCTAGCCCTTTGTTCCCAGTTGTCTTAGTTACCGTCCCTCCTGAGAGAGTCTTCCATCTCCTTATCCTGGTGATGGAGATGCACTCCCAGCCCGGGACTGGCCCACTCTGCCCTGCTTCCTCCTACCTGTGCCCTCTTGGGCCAAGGGCTGCTGTGGGGTGAGCCTGCCCTGCCAGCAGTAGTGTGGCCTCTAAATTGGAGGGTGGCTGCTTCTGTACCATAGTGGGTGTTTTACTTTTTAAAGATAAATAGTTTCAACACACATGGCTGACACGTGCCATGCACTTGTGAATGCTTTGTGGCTGAGTTGGTCCTGATGCCAGCTGCGACAGGGCGGGAGCAGGCGGCCAGTGGTAGTGAGACTGTCATGTCCCTCCACAGAGATGCTTGGAGCTGCTGGCCCCCACAGCATCCTCCCCTTGCCAGCCTCAGGTCCTGGCCCAGAAGAACCTGGTCTTCTGAGTCACCCTTGCTGTCCTCAGTCACCATTCCTGCGAGACTGGAGCAACTCTAGGATGTGTGGTTTTCTGCTGGTGGGATTCCTCCCTGCTTTTTCTGGGTTTCACTTCTTCTTTGGTTTCTCTCTGCTTCTTTGGAAGAGTGAAACGATAGACTTGACTTACAAGGTGGTGGTCAGACTTTTGAACTTCTTACCTGTGGAAGTGCAGGGAGCCAGTTGGGAACTGGCATTGCTGCACTGCTGACTTCCGTCACCTTCCTGATACCCCGGTACCCCTGGTCATGTGCTTGTTTCTAGTCTGTGAGGCGGTCGTCACCCCACTTTACGGACGAGAGCCAAGTCACAGGGAAACTGGGAGGCAAGCCCAGAGCCTGTGCTCTCAGCTCACATTTGGGGGAGCTGTGACTTTTCCCCGTGCTCCTTACCATGCGGAGGGCGCCCAGCATCAAGTGGCTGCTGCTGCAGAGCCACGTCTCACTCAGCGCCTGTGCCGGAGCGGACGTGTCAGGGAGCCTTGCAGACTGGGAGTCGAGTTTCCCAGCTCCTGTCCCCGTGCTGCCGTCAGTGAAGCTCAGATTGTCTGGCTGAGGAGGAGACTCTTGAGAATGCCACAGGGAGGACACTCTGCGGCTTTGTTCTTGGGACCCAGAGCAGCTGGGACCTTGCTCCTGGTGTCCAGCTGCCAGCCCCAGCCCTTGGCAGCACAGCTGGGGCTCTGCGCTCCCCGGCCCCCTGCTATTTCTTGGAAGCCCTGGATTCCCAGGCTCGGTGGTTCAGCACGTGTGTCCGTAGGTGCTTACTTGGTCCACCTTAACACTGGGGTGTTGGGAGGTTCTTGCTTTGTTACGCGGCGTGGTTGTGGCAGCAATAGCCTGGAGCCTGTACCCCAAACATCTGGATCAACCCCACCCTGACCAGAGCACAGTCCCAGCGAGGCAGGACTTAAGCGTGGACTCTGGGGCCGCATGCCAGCAGTATCCTCTGGCTGCGTGGGGTTGCCGTGTGTGGTGGGAGCTGAGGGGCTTGCAGTGCCAGTGGCTCTTTCTCTTTGTTCAGTGTTTGTACTGAATAACACACAAAGGAGAGGTCAAAGCATTTTGCAGTGAGTTCTACTAAACTTCATTTTACTATAGTTATTATTTTCATTTTTCATTAGAAAATTTTTTTCAATTTTTAAATTTTTTTGCAGTGCTGAGGATGAACCCAGGGTCTTGTGCATGGTGGGCAGTGCTTGCTGATTTTTGAACTGGCGATTCACAACCTTCCTCAGCCAGGGATTCTCATCTGAGCCGAAGAACACAGCTGTTTGAGTGACTGGTTCCTCAGTTTGCCTATCAGGCTCAGGAGTGAGGTTACTCATGCCACACTCGGGCCCCTGTGGCCCAGTGGAATGGGTCCCACGAGGCCGGCTGTGCTGACGCTGGGCACAGTGTACTCCTCTAGCTTTTCAGGCTCTCCAGGGCGCTGAAGTGTGGGAACCTCAAGAGCTGTGATCTCCAGTGGGCACTGAGACAGTTGGTACCACTCGAAAGTGCCAACTGTTGAATTACCAGGCACTTCTTTTTGTTTGTTTTTGTCCCGGGGATTGAACCCAGGGGCGCTTAACCACTGAGCCACATCCCCAGCCCTTTTTTTGTATTTTATTTAGAGACCAGGGCCTCGCTAAGTTGCTGAGGCTGGCTTTGAACTCAAGAACCTCCTGCCCAGCCACCTGAGCTGCTCAGCTCCAGGAGCTTCTTTTTGCTCCTCAATGTCATACAGGTAGTGTGGAATTGGCTGGGGCAGTGTACGTCCACTTTGGAAAGTGGCCCCTACCCCTGGTGCTTCCGCTGTGTGGTGCAGTCAGGGCTCTGTGTGCATCTGGGAAAGTACAGGGACTCTTTTAATCTTAGTCTCTGTTGCTGGTGCCACCCTCTGCCTCCTGGTGCTCAGGGTCTGTGGTCTCCTGCAGCTTGCTGACCCGGACCCTCCAATTTTCACTCACTTAAGATTGTCTCTGGGGGCTGGGGCTGTGGCTCAGTGGTAAAGCACTGGCCTAGCAGGTGTGAGACACTGGGTTTGATCCTCAGCACCACATAAAAATAAAAAAAATGAATACAATAAAGATACTGTGTCCACTGACAACTAAAAATAAAATTAAACTGCTCAATTGCGCAGATATATCAAAAAACAAAAAAAACCAAAAAAACATTGTCTCTGTTTCCGACGGTTCCGGTCTGGGCGAGTGAACTTTCACGTTGGTGTTGCGCTCTCCTCTGGCCTCTCCAGGGAGAGCTCTGCTGCTGGTGGCCCTGCCTCATGCTGTTCTCTCTGTCTGGTGGGTGTGGCTTGACTCCAGGGTCCCTAGTGTGGTCTTCTCGTCTTTATTTCCCTGTTGTCTTTCTCACATCTGGAGGAGTTTCCAGCCCTCCTGAGGTCCTGCTCTCTGGACTCTCCTCTCCATCAGGCTCCCGTACCGGTGTGGAGCAGGTAGAGTCCCAGGTCTGCGGCCTCTCTAGCCCCCTCTGGAGATGCTGGCGTGCTCACTTGCTGTTTCTGGTCCCAGCCTGCTGGTCGGCCTGGTGGTACTACGTCAGGGGTTGTGCTGTTCAGTTCGAGTTTCTGTTGGGTTCTGTTCCTCTGCTGAGATCCTGTTCCTTTCTCTCTCTTTTCTTCCTCCCTCTTTCTTTCTTTCTTTCTTTCCCTCCCTCCCTCCCTTCCTTCCTTCCTCGCTCTCTCTCGCTCTCTCTCTCTCTCTCTCTCTCTCTCTCCCTCCTTTTATTTGTCTGGTTATTTTTATGTGATGCTGAGGATCGAGCCCAGTGCCTCACATGTGCTAGGCTAAAGTGCTACCACTGAGCCACAACCCCAGCCCCCTATCCATTTCTTTATTGGAGCACTTTAAAAAATTTTAAGATCCTTGAACATAGTTCTAATAAGCACTTTCAAGCCCTGGCCTGCTAAGTTCAGCAGCTGGGTCGTCTGGGACGTAGTGTCCGTGAACTGACTGCTTGTCTTTTGAGCTTTCTGTCTTGTAAGTGGTTGTGGGTCGTATCCTTACACATGACACATTGCCGATATCGTGAGTCCTGTTACACTCTTCTGCAGAGTGACTCCCTCTCCGTGGGATGGCAGGCGAGATCTCTTTCATTCCTTGAGCCATTCCTTGGCTTCATAGGTTCTTGCCCATCCTGTGCCAGTGCCTGGGCCTCTGAGCTGCTCCGAGGGAGGGCTCAAGCAGCCCCGTCGACAAACCCGGGGGTCTTTACTTGACGTTACGATCACCCCCAGCCCTCCCCTCCTGTGGTTTCCTTCCTATTTTTACATTGGGAAGCCCCCACATGCAAGTGTCCCTTGGCCTGTGCCCCTGGTTTCCTGCAAGCCCTGTGCCTGCCCTTCCTTTTAACTCTCTGCTTCCTTTCAGGCCCTCCTGTCTACCCCTAGACGTTAGTGGCCCAAAAGCTCCCTCTGCCTCTGCCAGTCCTCTCCCAGGGGTCTTGTCCAGCGTGCTCAGGTCTGGAGTTCTGCTGAGCCCCTCTTGCCATGCACTTGTCCTGAGCCCGCTGCTGAGCGCATCCCTTCCCTGGTTGCAGTGCAGCCGGGAAGCCAGACCCCAGGTCTTGGAGGTATCTCTCATGATCCTTGCCGCACTCAGGCCCTCTGGCTCCTTTTTCTTCTTCCTTCGCATCTGCTGCCTGCAGGGCCTCCTGTCTTGCCCCGCTCCTCTCAGTCGTCGTCCCTAGTAACCAGGGCCATCTCTGCGGAATCGTGGCAGCCCTGACTGCAGCTCAAGCCCCGGGTTAGTGAGTGCGCAGGAGTCTGGGGCCTCAGTCCTGGGAAGAAGGAACCAGTGTTCCTTCTGTTCAGGTGAGAAGATGAGGCATGGAGGGTTCACGGCTGTGCCCACGGCCACGCGCGCAGAGCACGTGGGTCAGCCACAGCCGCATACCACCACACTGCTGCCTGTCTCCCCGACCGCCCTGTCCCAGTCTCATCTTGTGTGACGCTTGCCTCTTAGGTTCCTGGCCTGTCCATGCGCCCCTTGCCCCTACCCTTTGAAGTTCAGGGCAGGCCTTGCTTCTGTGAACCTTTCAATTTTATGTCCCTTCTGGGTGGTACTGTGCTTCGTACTTACTAGTACTGAGTAAAATGTTTGTCTTAGTAACAACTCAGTAACATTCCTGAGGCTCAGAATTCAAGAGCCATGTCTCTGGCTGTGTGCGGAGAGAGCAGGAGGAGGTTTTGGTCCCTGCTGTTGTTTAGGATCTTTCCAACTTTGTTTTTCATCACTGCGCATGGCTGTGGTTTTTCCTGCCATGTCCAGAGAAGCAAAATGTCCAGTCAGTGCAGGGCTGTGGTGACGAGATCCCGAGTACACCACGCAGTGCTTAGGTGTGGCCTGGTCTGTCCTGGGAAGATGCACGGGGAGGGATTGTTTCCTCAGGGCGTAGTGACAGTGGCCCAAGAAGTGACCTGCCCAGGACTCCCCACACCCCACCGTGTGGAAGTGGCAAGTTGACGAGATTTCAGGAACATTCTTCAGCTGAGACTTCTCAGAACACAGGTTTTTGATTTTTTTAAGTGAAACTGTTTTTTGGGTAGTGCAGCCCAGGAGTCTTTTGGGAAAGGGTTTCTGTACCCAAATGTGAAAGACCTGAGTTTGGGGTAACTGTGGAGGGGCATTTTGTGCTGGCTCCTTGGTTAATCTTTCTCGTATGTCTTAAGTAATACCACTTTTAGAGTGGCCCTTTTTTGGGCTTAGTTTTGATGATTATTGAAGTAGCTTCTTGTTGTTGGGCATGAGAACTAAACTAGTTAAAGAAGCATTGTGTTTTAGTCAATTTTTTTACCACTGTGACCGGTCAGACCTGACAAGTACAGTGTCGAGGAGGAAAAGTTTATTTGGATTCATGGTTTCAGAGGTCTCAGTCCACTGTCAGCCAGTGCTGTTGCTAAGGTGAGGTAGAACATCACGATGGAAGAGTGGAGGAAGAGAGCAGCTCAGGACACGACACAGGAAGCAGAGAGCCTCACACCAGAGACAGAGCATAAACCCTAAAGGCAGACACCGCCCCCTTCCCGTGATCAGTCTCTTCCAGCCACACCCTAAACACCCTGCCTGGCCAGACTCACCACCCAGTTAATCCTTAAATCTACTGATAAGGTTATAGCTCTCATAATCTGATCATTTCACCTCTGAACATTCTCGCATTGTCTCATACATGAGCTTTTGGGTGACACCTCACATCTAAACCATAACATTTCACCCCTGCCCCCAAAAGTTCTTGCCCATCTCACAGTGCAAAATACGTTTAATGCATTTTCAGCACCCCATAGTCTTAACAGTTTCAGCATTACCCGAACATCCAAGTTCAGTCAATGTCTCCCGTGAGACTCGAGGCAAACTCTCAGTGTGAGACCCTGTAAAAATCAAAAACAAATCACATATATCCGATATATAAAGGTATAGAGTAAACATTTTTATTCCATACAGAGAAACAGAGGCATAAAAAGAGGGATGGGAGCAAAGCAAGACCAAAGTCCTGTAGTTCCACATCCAGTATCTGGGGCACATGGCATTGTGATGTTCTCTCCAAAGGACCGTGTGTCTCTGCCCCTGTGACCTTGCTGATCGCAGCCCACGTGACTGACCTCTGTCTTGGCTTGTGTCGGCTCGATTCCCGTAGCTTTCCTTGGCAGGCCTTCCTCGTTACTGGCATCTCTCTTAGTCTCAGGGGTCTCCAGTACAGCATCAGATCCCTTCTCACGTCTTTATGCAGCACCCTCTCAGGGGATGCCTGCAGAGATACCAGCCCTGCTGTACTTGGCCTCTCAGGCCTCCTTTGAAATCTCAGTAGAAGCCTCATGGCTCCCGACTCCAGCATCCTCCATTCCTGCAGAACCAACACCATGTGGTTGATGACAATGTCTGCTGCCATCCTGAGCATTAGCCAAGCCTCCTGGGACCATGACTGCAGCAGCCTCTAAGTTCCTGGGCAGCTGAGCACGGTGACGACTTCATAGGACACCTTCTGTAAGCAGGGTGCCCCACTGGTCTCTTATCAAGGAAATTTTTACTTTTGTACCCTCGAGCCTGAGATGAGTGTGGTCTTGCCAATTCCTGAGATGACCTCAAGCCATTTTGCCTATTGTCTCTGGGTAGAGTATTTAGCATCTTTTTAGTGGCTATAAAGTCTTCGACAACCACAACTTCCTTAGCCCCACTTTTCTGGCCAAACTTCAAAATTTTTCAAGTCTTTCTACTTTGCTTTTTGCTCTTTTTTTGTTCATTTGTTTTGGTTTTTTAGTACCAGGGATTGAATGCAGGTGCGCTTAACCACTGAGCCACATCCCCAACCCTTTTTATTTTATATTTTGAGACTGGGTCTCACTAAGTTGCTTAGGGAGGGCCTCACTGAATTGCTGAGACTGACTTTGAATTCACAATCTTCCTGTGTCAGCCTCCCAAACCATTGTGAGTACAGACATGTGCCACCGCGCCTGTTTTTGCTTTTGATTATCACAGTAAACTTGACTAAAATCCATGCTATACCACCACCTGAATGATATGCTGCCTTGACATTTATCTGCCAGATCGACTAATATATCACCTTTAAGTCAGCATCACAGAAAGTCTCAGAACATGGGCAAATATAGACAACTTCTTAGCTAAAACGTAGCATGAATGGCCTTTAGTCCAGTTTTCAGTTGTCCTCCTTCTCTGGAACCTCATGAACCCAGTCTTTACTGTCCACAGTCCTATTGGCATCCAGATTTTCTGAGCTCCACTAGAATTGCCCACTAAGCTCCCCTCACAACAATTGGAAAGTTTTGTAGCTTGCATTTCTCAACTTTTAAGAATTCCTCCCACGAATTCCAAAAGCTTCTGAACCACGTGGTCAGATTAGTCACAGGAACAACCCCACTTCTTGGTACCAATTTCTGTTTGTCAGCTTTTTTGCCACTGTGACCAGTAAGCCTGAAAAGTACAGTGTAAAAAAGGGAAAATTCATTTGGGGCTCACAGTTTCAGAGGTTCAGCCCACAGTCCGTTGACTCTATCCCCCTGGACCCAAGATCATGACTGATGGGGTTAAGGCTCTCATAAGCCAATTGTTCCGTCTCTGAACGTTCCTCATTATCTCACATAGGAGCTTTTGACCCCTCATACCTAAACCAGAGCACATGGAAGCAACAAAGAAACACATTTGGGAGAAAGCTACCACCACTGGATTGTTTGGGGAGGTGTTTGAAGAGATTCCTTGTCTGCAGGTGTCACCGTGCCTAAGTACCAGAATGGCAGTCCACTCTTGTAACAGAGGACTGTAGCCCTGTTGGCTGAGACCCTGGGCTGCCGTCAAGATCTGGCTCTGGTTCCTGTTGTCTGTGGCACGCTGCTGGTCCCTCCCACACTCTCCCACACCCCTGTTCTGTTGCTGTGCCCTGACTTAGGCTTTTGGGAATGCTTGTGGGGCTGTGTTATGGTGCCTTTTGCCTTCTCTTCCCCTTCCACTGTGTCCTGTTTCACGTGGTCCTCATTGACAGGCTGCTCAGGTGGACTGTCGATGGTGTGATAAGCCCGTCTGTCCACAGGGGCTTGTGGCCTGGCATTGGAAGCCTGTTCAGACAGGCTGGCTTCAAACTACTTCTGTTTACCTGTGCTCATGCCTGGAAGAGCGAGTGCAGTACTTCTGGATGGGCTGCCTTGCTGATCACCCTCTGAGTCGGCATATTCTGCCTTTCTGTAGCATTCCCTTTCAAAAACTTCGTCTAGGTCTAGGATCTGTCTTGCTACCAGGCCTTTGGGAGTACTGATCAAAATCGGCAGGGGCCAGGCACAGCTATGGCCCCAGCTACCTGGGACGCTGGGGCAGGAGGATCACAAGTTCTAGGCCAGCTTCAGCAACTGAGTGAGACCCTGTCTAAAACAAGAAATGAAAAGGGCTGTGGTGCAGCTCAGCAGCAGGATGCTGGCCAGCACGCGCAGGGCCTGGCCAGTCTCACGGAGGGACCACGGGTTCAGAACCAGGTCCTCCTGGACAGTGAGTGCAGAAAGGGTGTCAGGCTGCTGGCTTTAGGTCCTCCTGGGGGCTAAGCTCCCCACATGCGAGGGAGGCGGCCTTGCACCTTCCCTGGGTGGGGTTCCCTGTCCAGCAGGCCGCCTCTCAAGGATGCTGGCTTTGCCTGCTGCCAGGGGTGCGCTTCCCTTGCAGTGGGGCTGCCTGTCATGATCCCCCTCATTTTTTCCTCCTCTGTGCTATCTTCTCCCACCGGTCACTCTCCTGATCTTCACAGGAAAATGAAAATGAAAGTGTGTCCAACCCCTTGTATGGGGTTGTGTTCCAGAGGAAGAGTTGAAGGTGGCCTCTAGAGACGCTCAGCCCACAGCTGGGGCAGATGTGAGTGGGCTGTGTTGGCCAGCTTCTGCTAAGAGCCAGCACCTGGCCGTCTCACGGCAACAATACAGCACCTTCCTCCCGGGGCTCGGTCTTGGGCTGTGTCAGCCGGTGGTTCGTCCGTCTAGAACCAAGGGCTGAGACCCGTGCTGGGCGCTCAGAACCAGACCATAGCGGATGGGGTGCTCCGGGACCGTGGGAAGCTCCCCCAGTTCACAGTGGACGTTACTTTGATCGCAGAATTCCGTAACTAAATCATCAGTTATACTGAAGGCACAGTGACCAGTTTTAGATTTCCAGAGTGTAAAATTTTCTCATTCGTCCTTTCTGCGGACATTCTCAAGCATTGGGATGTTCCATACAACAGTGGGAGCGGCAGAAGAGGGGGATGTGGGCAGACAGGGCAGCTTGCTGTGTGCCCAAGGGGCTGCGGCGTACCTGAGCTATGCAGTAGTCAGGAACGTGGTTGGTGGGTGTGACCACAGCTGGTTCTTGGTAGGGCCGTCTCAGATGGACAAAGGGTTGCATTCTAAGTAGATGGGGGCAGCCAGCAGGGAGACCACTGGGACACACGTAGCCATGCTGTCGACCCCAGAACACCACACATACCTGACACATGCAGACCGTCCAAGAGAGTCGGTGCAACTGTGAGGCAAAAGGTGTGGATCTTGAAGTAACAGGTAAGAAATGTCCTTAGTTGTCAGGGAAGTGCACATTGGACCTGCAGTGCTGTATCATTTACACCCGCAGAAATGACACGGAGCGGCACGTGGTAGGTCAGAGACAGCAGGAACTTGGTACATAACGGGGGACTAGGACATGGTCAGGCATTCAAAGAACACCTGGCTGTTGTCTGATGAAGGTAAACAGGGGCTGAAGGTGCTACTGGGGCAGAGCACTTGCCCAGTGTGCACAGGGCCCAGGGTCAGGCCAGCCCCGGGGCTAAAGAGCCACCTTTCCTGTGCCCTTGCAGGGGGATTCCCAGGGGCCCTTCCAGAGAAGTGAGGTGTCTGTCCCCACTGGAAGTTGAAGACTTAGCCCTCCCCAGACGAGGTTCAGCCTCCTGTCCTGGAGTAGGAGAAGTCAGGAGCAGGCCGCGGCGTGGTCACACAGGGGAATTGACTCAGTGACTGTGTGGCTGGGGATCCTCGGCGGGGCTGTGCTGGGCTGGGAGGGGACGGTGGCCTGTGGTGTTGGAATGCATGCTCGGGGCTCCTCTCCTCCTGACGGTGGGGGAGCAATGAGTCTCATAGGCATTCGCCCCAAAATGAGAGGCGGAAACTAAAACCCCCCCGGGATAAAGGGTGAACACCGCACTGTGCACGGAGACTGGCCTTGCTGCGAGTCCCCCTGGCCAGAACAGTCAGGTGGCGGGCGTTTCCCAGCCTCGGAGGGAGCCATGCGCCTCCAGGCTCTGCCCGGAGGGCTCTCCAGGGTCTCTCCTGCCTCCGTGGTAGAATGGTTTCTTCCCCTGAGTCTGAAGTAGCATTTGTGGTCTTTTTAAACGTGATGCTGCTCACATGGGTGAGTGTTGGTGAGTTGTGCCCAGAGAGTGTGAACTCACCAGCCTTGGGGGTGGTAGATTGGTCCTGGCCTTGGCCTCCCAGCCCCGGTTCGTCAGTCTTTCTGGGAGGGAGAGAGCAGGTCTTCGCGTTCTTCTTTTTTTTTTTTGTACTGGGGATTTAACTCGGGCACTTAACCCCCTGGCCTTATCCCCAATCCTTTTTTGTATTTTATTTGGAGATAAAATAAAACTATGTGGCTTTGATCACATATTCTTACTTTATTTTTTAAAAATCTTTAAGAACATGAAATGCGTTTGTAACTTTCAGGCTGACTGCGCCATAGCAGGCGTGTTTGGTCTGGGATGATCCTAATTATCTAAATCATTTTAATTATAAGAAAGATAATGTCACTGGATGTGGTGGCGTATATCTGTAATCCCAGCTGCTCAGGAGGCTGAGGCAGGAGGATCACAAGTTCAAAGCTATCCTCAGCAACAGTGAGTTGCTAAGCAACTCAATGAGATCCTGTCTCTAAATAAAATACAAAATAGGACTGGGGACGTGGCTCAGTGGTTGAGTACCCCTGAGTTCAATCCCTAGTACCCCCCCAATAAAAGATAGAAAAAGAATGTAGATTTTTGGTGTTTGAAGTAGCTAGTCCCTAGGTATTTTTTAAAATAGATTGATTTCCAAACACCAGCAGTAATTAGGCATAACTTTTAGAAATAACTTTCCTGTTTCATTAATTATGCTTATTTTGAGGTTTGGCATCAGAACAGGCCACACCCACCTTCCCCAAGATGCCTGTTGTGCTGGGCCTCCCACTGGACTCAGTCTGTGCTTCCTAGTGGGCATGATCCCAGGTCCCCTAGCCCACACATGGTGACTTAGAGGACTTTGTGGAAATAAAGCATCAGAGAAAACTCCAGTAAAACCCACACCAAGAGATTCCTGAAGATCTGAGGGAATGACCGCTGCAGGATCCTAGTTAGCCAGGAAGAACCAGTTCATCCCCTAGCATCAACCGCAAGTAAGGAACAGGGACAGATGCCCTGGGTGGTCCACCCTGGTGGGCTTCTCTGCATCTCTTAATGGTGGTCCACCCTGGTGGGCTTCTCTGCATCTCTTAATGGTGGTCCACCCTGGTGGGCTTCTCTGCATCTCTTAATGGTGGTCCACCCTGGTGGTTTATGTGCATCTCTAAGACTTCCCATTTTGTTCAGCGGTTGTAGCCTGCACTGCCTATTGTGTCTCCCTTTGCTGAGGGTATTGTTTCAGGTTGGACTGTGGGAACCCCTGCAGACTGACGTTTTCTGTCTCTGAACCTGTGCTGCCCTTTGGGCACTTCCTTGCTTTCTGGGGTGCAAGGTGTTGGGGCCCTCTGCCCAGCTCTGGTGTGCCACTGCAGCGGAGGGACGCTCTAGCCTCACACAGCGTGCGTTTGTGTGTGGGGAGCCTCTGACCTTAGTCCTTGCCTCAGACTCCTTCTGGCTTCTCTTTCCTGCGTTGGAAGTGCCCTTCTCCAGCAGTGAGAAGCACTGGTGTCCTTCCCTTTGACGTGTTTCCTGGATCTGCTCTGTACCCTTCGGGCGCACCTCCTCTGCTGCCTACCAGCATGGTTCCACCTCCATCCAAGGGAAAAACATTCCAGTTCTGCCGTTTTCACGTGGCCCTTTATGTCTGATGTTCCAGGTCTCTGCCTGTGTGTTTTGCAGGTGTTTGCCCCTGCCCATGGGCGTACGCTCTAGTAGTTCTGACCCCCGGGGTGTCGGGTGGTGGCGCCTGTAGATCTTCTTGAGAGTGACGGTGTGAGACGCTGACTTTAAGACCTTCAGAGGGTGCTGACGTTTCTGCCTCCGCGGGTGATCTGCTCGTTGGGTTCTGGCTGCGAGGGTTGTGGGTCGATCCTGTTGCAGTCCGGTTTTCCAGGCTTCTGCAGTGCCGTCTGGACTTGTCGTCCTCTGCCTTGCCTGGGGTGGAGGCCGGCCCGAGCCTGTCTGGCAGCCACTTGCGTCCTGAGTGAGAGGTCCGCCTGGAGGGCAGGAGCCCTGGACTCGCGTGCTACCAGCTCTCGCAGTTCCCTTTCTGGCCAGAAGATCCAGCTGCAGTGAGCCGCACGCGTCTGAGCACCCCATGCCGTGGGAGTACGGGGAGAAAGCAGCGCGTCCGCCCGTGTGGTGGGATGGCTGCTTCTAGGCCTGCCAGGGACCCCCACGGGCCACTGTGTTTGGGCTGCCAGGGCTTCTGTTGCTGCCCACCTTAGCCCAGCGCGGTGTTTTTATAGACCATGTTTAGTTAGGTGTTTCTGAAGCAAGTTTGCCCAGAAAACAAGAGAAAGCTCCAGCAACCTCACTGTAGTTCCGGCAGGGCGCCCTCCTTCCCTGTGTGGGGTGAAGCGCCGGCTGCTGCCAGGCCAGGCTCTGTTCGCGAGGCCGTCCTAGGCATGGCTCTGCTGATGGAGATGCCTCCTGTAGTCGGGAATTCCAGCTGACAATAAACACACATTTTCTAATCACAAAAAGTGTCACATGGACTGGAGGCACTGTTTGTTTTAGTGGGGCGCTCCAGCCTGTCAGCTGGGCACGGGCGTGGACTGGTGTGGGCTCAGCTTCAATGGAGCTGCTGGGGCCTCCTTCGGCTCTATTTGCTGAGAGGCGACTCCTTGCTCAGGTCTGTTTTGTGCTTTTCCTTAGGTACAAGTGGCCCCTGTGTGTGTTGGGGGACGTTCTGTATTGCTTTTTCAAATTTGAATCCAGTGGAACTGATCAGAGTAAAACAGTGACTGAGAGGGAGGCAGGAAAACGAGGCCGCAAACACAG
The DNA here is from genome assembly GCF_902686455.1 of Sciurus vulgaris. Classification (NCBI taxonomy): domain Eukaryota; kingdom Metazoa; phylum Chordata; class Mammalia; order Rodentia; family Sciuridae; genus Sciurus; species Sciurus vulgaris. Next base: position 1,986,744 of record NC_136478.1, read on the forward strand.
CAGTCGCTGAAGCAGGCTGGGGGGGGCTCATGGCGTTGGTGATGTGGGACCCCAGGGTCCAGTGGCTGCTGAGGGGACAGCACCTGGCAGACCCAGGGCAGAGCTCCACCTCAGGGTGTTGATCCACTTGCACTTGAGAAGGAAGGCCTCTGCTGGCGGAGTCCCTGATCCTGGCGGGACGCAGCCTGTGACCTCAGGATGCCCCTGGTCAGTGCTGCCTGACACCCTTTGTAAGCCCTGGGCTGTGCAGAGCCTGCCCTCTGGTCTGGCCTTCAGAATGTTCCGCTCCTCCGCTGAGAACTGCAAGCGAGTCGTTGGTGCCTGAGGTCTCAGGCGGGGCCGTGGCCAGCGGCGTCCAGGTGTAGTAGCCTGCAGTGCTCATGGGCTTGCCTTGGCCTTGCCTCCAGGCTGACCCAGTGTTCACCTGTGGAGGGGTGTGACTAGACGCCTTGACTGGGTGACACTTCTGTCCCTGCAGAATCGAGTTAGGTTGCGTCTGCAGGCATTTCAGGGGGGGCTGTGTGGCAAAGCGAGGGTGGGAACTGGCCCCAGAGCATGGCTGTGAGCTCACGTGTGTGACCACCCCTCCACAGAGGATATTGGGTTGAGATTTCAGGGCAGATCGTGTTGGATGCTGTTCAGCTCGGTCTCCTGAGCAGCCCTGCAGTCTCCCCCGCGTCTGTGTCTCGGGTTTTGTTGAATGTGGTGTGCTGCTGCCTGCGGCTGTTGTCTTCGGGACTCTGAGCACGTGAAGCTTGCAGGGCCTGGTGGCACACACCTGTGATGCTAGTGCTCAGGAAGTGGAGGCAGGTGAATTGCAGGTATGAGACCAGCCTGGGCAACTTAGTGAGGCTCTAAGCAATTTACGAGAGTCTGTCTCAGAAGGAAAAAAAGGGCTGGGATGCCGCACAGTGGTCAAGCTCCCTGGGTTTAATCCCTGGCACCAAAGCGGGTGGGGCGTGAAGCTGCTGCAGTTGAACACTCTTCTTAGTCCTCACGCCGTTATGGAAGACTGAGACAGAGTTTGCATCATTTCACTCCTGTGCACAGAGCAAGTCAGAGCAGGTGTGCCCAGCGTTGGCAGTGCTGTCAAGGGCCTGTGCCCAAAGCCTGGGCTGCCAGCACATGAGGCTGCTGCTGCCTCTTGCCCCATCTGAAGATGCAGGCTGCAGTGACCACGTGTGGCTGCTGCCTGGCCAGCAGCGAAGGTGCGAGGCCATTGGCACAGAGCTGACGCAGACCCCACAGCCCTGCAGTGGGCGCGGCCTTTGATGGGGTCGAGGCGCTGGCCTGGCCTCCCGTGGCAGGCTGCACCTTGGGCAGTACTCCAGCGTGCTGGCTTTCAGAACAGGCCGTGGACTGTGGGAGGCGTGCCTTCAGTGCACTCACACCCTTTATTTTTAGTGGTTTTCATTTGCCCTTTTTTTTTTGTTGATGTTTTGTTTTTTGTTTCAGGGATTGAACTCAGGGGCACTTGACCACTGAGCACACCTGCAGCCAGGTGAGGGTCAGGTCTCACTGAGTTGCTTAGCGTCCCGCTGTTCCTGACGCTGGCTTGAACTTGCCATCCTCTTGCCTCAGCCTCCCGAGCCGCAGGGATCACAGGTGTGGCCACCATGCCTGGCTCACTTGCCTTTTAAACAGAATTATATCCATGTTTCTCACGTGAGATTTTGTAGTGGGAAGAACCTTCTCGCATTGCTCTTTGTTTGCTCGTTGTGGTCCTTCTCATCCTGTCTGCCTTTCTCGTGCGGGTGACAGCCTAGGCCTTGTGCGTGTGAGGCGCGTGCTGGGAACCTGGCCTCACCCTGAAAGGGCCTTCTCGGCTCTGAAGTGGCGCATGTGCTTAGGCATTGTGAAACCCGGTGTGCACCGTCAGCCTTCCCCGCCAGTGTGGGCCACCGTCACCCCTCTCTTGCCCTCCAGGGCACGGGGGTCCGGCTGCCCCTCGGTGGTGCTGTGGCTCCTGTTCTCTGGCCAGGTCAGAAATGCTTCCTTCACTTGAAAGGTTGGATGGGCTCCTCTCCACTCTCCTCTCCACCCGAGTGGTTCCCTTGGGGTTCTGTCCCTTGTCTGGGCACCTGCTCCTCTTCACTCCTGGGGCAGGATTGGCAAGCACCGGCAAGTGGGGCAGGGAAGACACCGTCTGCATGTCTTGAATTCACTGGCGTGTTTTCCGGTGCTCAGTGAACTGAATGGCTTGGTCAGGGTGATGGCACTGTTCTGGGGAAACGAGAACTGCAGCCTGCCAGGGGACCGAGGCGGTCAGCATCAGGTCAGGCAGCATCCAGGTGCGGCCTCATGCTGAGGAGGGAGGGCGCACGTACTTGGGCAGAGGAGCCCCTTCCTGTAAGGGGCTGTGTGAAGCTCTAGACTCTGGGAGGCCAGCGTTCTCCACAGTGCACCCCTGCCCTGCAGAGCTGCGCTGAGTTGGGGGCTTGCCACAAGCAGGCAGCAGGGGAAAACCACCCCAGGCCGCTGTTCCTTCTCCAGTGCCCCAGCACTGGGATGTAGGTCCCAAGCGGCGCCTGTTGGTGGGGGTCAGGCTGTTGGAGCATAGCAGGGGCTGCAGGCCAAGTCACAGGGGTGCAGGCATGGGCCCTGTGGGCCGAGCTCCGCCCTGCCGTGGGGGTGGCAGGCGGCCCGTGCAGAGGAATGCGGCCGCGTGCCAGGTGGACTGTGAATGTGGCAGAGGGTGCCTGCTGTCTGCCAGCTTGGCTCAGCCCAGGACCCCATGCCACGCCTGGCTGTCCAGGGGGCAGCGCCAGTGCACGTGGCTGTGGCTGCCGAAGAGTGGCAAGTGCAGTTTTACTCCATTGTGATTAATCAAGTTTAAAAGTCTGTTTGCAACTGGTGGCGCCAGTCTTGGGCGGCGTGGCCACACCAGGTTCTGTGGATTCTGCGACCAAGAAATCCTTAAGGGCTGTGGGTGTCCCTGCCTGTCGCTTGTCCACACCATTCCTGGTGTCCCTCAATATCTCAGAGTGGGCTTGGGAGAGGATTCTGGACAGCCTGGCATGACAGACCAGGTGCGCCAGCAGGGAGTGTTGCTGGGTCGTGGTTGTCCCGGTCCATGCTTTTTGCCCGTCAGTCAGGGCTCTGACTGCGTGCATGCTGCCACGTGGCTGAGCTGACAGGGAGGAAGGGGCTTGGACAAGCCTGCTGGCACGGTCGTCCTCCTTTGCCGTGTCTTTCCTGGCCGCCTGAAGGCAGGCATTCTCTGACTCTTCATGCCGAGGAAGCATCAGCTCAGAGGGTGCTTGAGAAACACCAGTGCCTGCGACGGAGCAGGAGGTTGTGGTGGGGAGGGTGGTACGGGAGCCCCACCACATGTGGTCTTGAGCGCACGTGGGCCCGTGTGGAAGTGGTGCTCCAGAAAGCTGGGCTTGGTGGCCATGCCTGTGATCTCTCAGTTTGGGAGACTAAGGTAGGAGGAGCACAAGTTGGAGGCTGGCCTCAGCAACTTAGTGAGGCACTGTCACAAAAAGTAAAGAAATAGAAAAGGGCTGGGGATGTAGCGTCCCTGGTTGCAATCCTTGGAACCTTCCCCCGCAAAAAAAAGAAGAAAGAAAGAAAAAAGAAATGGTGCTTATAACTGAATGGTGTCGCTTTATGTTTGAGGAGAGCAGACCTTGGAAAGGGAGGAAGCAAGAGAGTAATAACTTGATGGCTTGGAACTCGCCGCAGGGGCTGGGTCCCCTGTGACGCCGTCCACCGACGGTCTCTGCAGCCTTGTCTTGCTTGCTCAAAGTCCCGATTCTCCTCCTGGCCTGGCATGGGAGGAGGAGCGTGCAGCAGGGCCCTGCCCTGGCCAGGCGCAGCCCAGTCCCTGTGGCCGGTGTTGAGCACCAGTTCTCACGGGTTGGGACTGAGTGGGGTGGCCGGGCGTGCCCCGACACAGACTGGTGTGGATGACGGGGAACGCAGCCTGTGGCCAGCCGCCTGCCCCCTCTTCCTTTCCCTGGGTTTGGTCTGGTCTTTTGGGCCTGTGCTGCTGCTGCAGCCTTGGGGCACAGGCTGGGCCCAGAAAGGGCCTGCACAGGCCCAGTGTGGGCAGCCTGTCCTGCGGTCCCCAGCACAGTGCCACAGCACGTGCGCCTCTCGGCCTCACTTCGTCTTTGTAATCTTGCTTTTGTTTTGTTTACTTTGCAGTGAGTGTTGAAAAGATAGACCTGAAGGGATTGTCACACACACACAGTGACAGAAATGTTGACTGTTCCTTTGAGGTAAGATGCTAAGTTTTTTCTCCTTCAAGGGATAGGAAAACTGCAATTCATCTGAACAAAAGCTGCTCTTCTCAGAAGCCTGGGGCCTGGGGGAGTGGAGGGAGGTGCTGGCCCAGAGCAGAGTCTGCGCTGCTGGGGTGCGGCCCTTGCTACCAGGCCGGAGGGCGCGAAGGACTCTGAAAATTGAGACCCAATGTGTGCGAGGTGTGGAGACCTTCCGTAAAGTGGTTGGAGCAATGCAGAAGTGTACGCCTCGGGGGCAGCAGGTCCCGGCTCCCTGGTTTACCGTGTTAGCCTTCCTAATGTCCCCTTAGCCTCCTGTCTCAACCTGCAGGATGAAGAGGGGGAGAAAGGTTACTTTTTGATCTTTCTCTTTAGAACTGTTCCTGAAAGCAGCTGCTAGACCCTTCCAGCTGGGAAAGAGGCTAGGAAGCTTCTCTGGCGAGTGTGCTGCTTCAGGCTTCTGTTACTACTGGGCGCGTGGTCTCAGACGACCAGCTGGTCAGGGAAGTGTGCCCGCAGGGCCGTGGAGGAATCCAGGAATGAGGGCAGAGTCGGTGCCCAGTGTGTATGCTGCAAGCAGCTCACTGGGTTCCAGACCGTAGCTGTGTCACGGCACTGTGAGGCTGTTACTTAGGATCAGGTCCCCATGGATTTGGGAGATCTGCATCATGAGACTTAATTGCTTTCAAGATGCGTGGAGACCCTCCTTCAGCTTAGGACTTGGAGACTGTGGTGGCTCAGGAGCCTCAGCCAGCAGAATCCCCGAGTCTCAAGGTTGTGCGGGCCAGCAGGCTGAGAGCCCTGGGGCTCTGGGGTGTCCGAGGATGTGGCACACCTAGCTGCTGTCCTCCCACCTGCAGGTCCCTGGGGAAGTCGTGGCCAGGCTCAGCATGCACTGCGTGTGTAGCAGGCTGGCTCGCTGCCTCCATCTTGCTGATTGCGGTGGGCGGTGGTTTCCCAAGTCACCAGACGGTTAGTTGTGGCCAGGAGAACGGCACAGGGCACATGGTGTGAGGCGTGGTGACGTAGTGCGCCAGACCTGTGTCCTCCTCTCCCGGGAGACTTGAGCTTTGTCACAGAGGTGGGCCCCTTGCCGCCTCCTCCCAGAGGGGGCTTCTGACTGAGGAGGAGAGCTGCCGCTGGGTGGCCGGAGGATGAAGCTGGAGTCTGAGGGGGCTTAAGGAGAAGGCCTGGCTGGCCCCCTGGAAACCTCCTCCTGGTACTGTGGCAGAGCCACTCCGTGCTTGAAGGGTGATTCTTCCCTCCAGAGGTCCCAGGAGTCCACAGCCCAAACTGCATTTGTTGGATATAATTTGAGGCACATAGGAAGCATGGATTCATCAAAATCTTCAAACATCTTTCTCGGGCAGCCATTCATTCGGTGGAGCGCCTGCCCAGCACCGCGAAGCTCTGGATTCAGTCCCCAGCACAGCAAAACAGACCAAGACGAACACACCTGCCCGCTGCTCCCACAGCGCTGCCCCCATGCCCTGCAGGGCCTACAGCCTGCCCTCGGGCCTTTCTGGCAGGCGGGCTCCGTCGCTCAGGAGGGGTGGGACACTTGCTGGTTTACCTCCAGCATCTCACCTGGTCACCGGTCCCTGGGAGCCAGCGGAGGTCAGAGGCCACAGCTGGCTTAGCAGCCTGACCGCACACTCTGCTTCCCCTCGTCTGGCATGACCATCCCCCAAAACAGTGCGGTTTTTCTATTCTAGTGATGGACAAATTGATTGAAAAGCTATGTGTGCAACAAGGGTAGTGGCACATCCCTGTAATGCCAGGGGCTGGGGCTAAGGCAGGGGTCACAGGTTCAAGGCCAGCCTGAGCAACTGAGCAAATCCTTACCTCAAAATAAAAATTCAAAAAGGGCTGGGACGTAGCTCAGTGGTAGCGTGTCCCTGGGTTCAATCCCCAGAGACAAAAAAAGTTAAAAGAGAGCTGTACGTGGAGCTGGGTCATCAGGGTAGCTGTGAACAGGAGGCACAGTGGAGACGCATGCTCCCTGACTCCACGGTGCACAACTGCGCAGCCGAGGCCGGCTGCTGGAAAGGGCAAGGGAGCAGGATGCGGAAAAGACTCTGAGGAAGGCCCTCAGGTTGGACGGTGTGAGAGCAGCTGCCAGAGAAGGGTGTGTTGGGTGTGGGCCTGAGCCCTGCAGCCTCAAGAGGCAGGCGCCGGTGGCCTCGTGACACCAACCAAGGGACAGTTTGTCAGTGCAGACGTGTGACGTGGGAAGAGGATGAAAAGACAAGCCAGGGTTAGGAGAGAGTCCCACCAAGGGGTGACGTTCCGAATACATAAAGAACCCTCAAAACTCAGTGAGGAGGAAAAAGTAGGCAGAAGTTGTGAACAAGTGGAGGAAGAGGGTGGACAGCAGGTACACAGGCGGGCACTGCCCAACCCCAGGATCAGGAAGTGCTATCAGAACCAGAGAGCGTCCTTGGCTGTTGGAAGGACCAGGGTGGAAGAGGCTGGCTGGGGCACCGGCCAGGGGTGTAGGCACTTTGGAAAATAGCCTGGCAGCCTCTTTAAAAGGCGAAAGGTCCGGGCGCAGCTCGGTGCTCGGGCCCTCGTGTGGCATGTACAAGGCCTGCCTGTAATCTCCAGCACTGCAGGGAAGTCAGGTGACCGCAGGAGTGGCGGCCCCACGTGGGGGTCAGTGCGAGTCCTTACAGAGAACCCCCCAGCACAGTGTTCTTCTCAGCTCTGGGTGGCACCCAGGACCACCGTGAGCAGCACCCATCTCTCCAGGAGACGGATGAGTAGACATCGTGTTCTGTCCCCACGTGGGGTGTTCTCCGCTGCAGGAAGGTGTGCGCTGTCGATCAGTCAGCAGTGCTGCTGTGGAACACAGCAGATCTGCTTCTGAGAAGGGCGCCCCATGTGAGCTCCACACAGGATCCTGGAGAAGGGGCTGGGGTCCTCCAGGAGTGGCCTGCTCACTGTGCTCGGTGCCGCATGCCAGGTCGCACACCTTGCCTGTCGTGTTCCCTGTCAGCTGTGGCTTGGAACTTTTCTTTCCTCTCTTGGGGGTGGTACCAGGAATGGAGCCTGGGCCTCACTCCTAGGCAAGCCCTCTACCTCTGAGCTGTCCCCACCCCCATTCCTTTTTTTTTTCCCTTCTTTTTGGGCACCAGGGATTGAACTCAGGGGCACTCGACCACTGAGCCACCTCCCCAGCCCTTTTTTTTTTTTTTTTTTTTTCTTTTTGCAGTGCTGGGGATTGAACCCAGGGCCTTGCGCTTGTGAGGCACTCTACCAACGGAGCTATCTCCCCAGTCCCCTGTTTTGTATTTTATTTAGATGCAGGGTCTCACTGAGTTGCTTAGCACCTCTCTGTTCCTGAGGCTGACTTTGAACTCTTGATTCTCCTGCTTCAGCCTCAGAGTCACTGGGGTTACAAGTGTGCGCTGCTGCTCCTGACCCCCAACCCTTTTATAAATCTATTTTATTTTATTTTGAGGCAGGGTCTCACGAAGTGGCTAAGGCTGGCCTCGAACTTGCAATCCTCTTGCCTCAGCCTCCTGAGTTTCTGGGATTACGTGCTACCTAGCTCAAAACTCTTTCAAAATTGCTTAAAGAATTAGAATTTTGCTTTAGTCAAAAGAACTCCCACTAATGAAAATTAAGTAAATTGTAGTTTCAAAAAACCATCCTTTGTGAGTGGAGATAAACAGCTGTTATCCTGGGTCAGAACAGTAAGGGTGCTTCATCAGGAGTGCTTGCCATGGTCTATGAGGTGGAGTCTGGTGACGCCAAGAAGAGTCAAAGCACCTTCCTCTGTGAGGGTCTTCACTTGGGGAGAAGCAGCTGCCCTGTGCCACTGCCCCCAGCCTTGCTGTGTCACCAACACAAAAGAAGAGGTGCTGTTTGTGGGAAGATGTAAGTAACAGATTTTAGATCGCCCCACTGCATTTGTGTGTGATCTGCCAGGTGTATAATGCACTCACCCATCATGTGCGACTAACTAGAACAAATAAAAAATTAATTAAAAAACGTATACCTGTCTACCTCGAATAGGAATTGAGTCTCCTCTTTCCTGCAAGGTTGGCTTTGTCTGCCTGAAGTTGTAATTAATAGTTACTGAGGACACCAACCAGTATGCAGAAAGTGGGTGGTAGAATGTCTTGAATATTGAATCCATAGCTGCATGTGTGAAGTAACTACATGTTACCACCTTCTCCAGAGCACCATGAAGAAAATGAAAGAGCGTAGGCTGGGGTGCAGTTTGGTGGTGGAGTGCCTGCCTGGGTCGCATGGGGCTCTGAGTTCGATTCCTAGTACCACAGGAAAAAGAGAATGAAAGAGCTAGAACTGCTGAGAGAAGCTCCACTTGCTGTTCGTGTTGAAAAGGGGGAGAGACTGCGGAGGGGCCCCAGCTTCTCTGACACCCGCGGTGTGGCCGGGTGGTACCCCGCCTTGACTTGAGGAGAAGGGCCAGTCAGAACTTGCAGGAGGGAAGCCTGGGCCACTTGGCGAGACCCTGCCTCAAAATAAAAAGGGCCGTAGGTGTAGCTTAGTGGGAGGGCACCTGCCATGTATATGCAAGGGGGTTCAATTCCCAGCACAGGTAAAAAGAAAATGAAACAAAACAAGGCCCAGCCCTTGTTAAGTTCCTGGGCATTTCAGTAGATTGTGCTATTGTATCCAGTCTTTAAAAGTTTACTTTGGCTGGGCGCAGTGGTGCACACCTGTAATCCTAGCGTCTGGGGAGGCTGAGGCAGGAGGACCGAGAGTTCAAAGCCAGCCTCAGCTAAATAAAATACAAAATAGGGCTGGGGGCGTGGCTCAGTGGTTGAGTGACTCTGAGTTCAATCCCCAGTACCCCCCCAATAATTAAAGTTCATTCTGCATCTCAGACCAACATTAACTTCCTGACTGTTTTACCCTATCAGCAAAGGATGAGTCCTGGCAGCTGTTTTTGCAATCGAGCTTTTGTTTTTTATCTGACTCGTGTGTGGGGGTGGGCGGGTGTGTGGTTTAGAGAGTCCAGGTGGCTCTGATGTGCCTCGACAGCTGGGTGACCTGAATGGCAGCTGGGGTCCTCTTCAGGGCCTGCGCCACATCTCCCCCTTTGGCAGTCTTCGGAGCTTGGTTTGGTGCGGTTTATTAGTGGTGTCCTGGAGAACAACTTGCCTGCCCTGCCCGACCGTCCACAGCTCCTCTGCAGCCCAGGCACTGGTGGCTGGAGAGTGTTCACAGCTCTGTCCCAGGAACCCGCTCTCCCTGACCCTGCACCTTGTGCCACTGCCACTTGTTCTCTGAGGTCGTTCTGTCTTGTCTGGGAGCTTTCCGTAGATGCCTAGCCTGACACTTGGCAGTGAACTCCAGGCTGGCCATCGTCTGCAGGAAGTTGGAGCTCTGCTGTGCGCCTGGTGCCTTGTGGGGTTGCTGTGGAGAAGCACGCCTGTTCCGGCTCCTGGCCCTGGGCTGCGTGCGGCTTGTCCTGTGTGCTCTAGAAGTTCCGAGACACTCTCTTGTCCCAGCCGTATGCGTTTCCAGTAGGCGAGCTTTGGTGCAGGTCTGCTTCATCTATCCCATTACATTGTGGACCCGAGACTTGGGTCCACAAGTGGAGACCTTCCCTTAGTGATTTCTGGTCGTTCTTTGCCCCTCTGCTGGCCTGCTCTGAATTCCTGCTGTCTGCATGTGGCCCCATGTGCACCCCTTGGGTCGATGGCTCCTCTTCAGCTCTTGGGCCTTGTGCTCTACTCTGTGGAGGATCGCCTCTGCTCCCGGCATTGCAGCCCTCCTGCCCGCATCTCAGAGAGCTCGGCTCAGCCAGGCACCATGGTGCACTCACCTGTGATCCCAGTAGCTGGGGAGGCTGAGGCAGGAGGACCGTGAGTTCAGAACCAGCCTCAGCAACATAATGAGGACCTAAGCTACTTAGCCAAGACCCTATCTCAAAATCAAAACTTGAAATCTGGTTGGGGATGTGTGATAGTGTAAGTGCCCCTGGGTTCCATCCCTGTCCCAAAAGAAGAGGCTCTGGCCATTATTCCCTCACAGCATCCTCTTCCCGGACCCTGTGGCTCTTTGGAAACATGAAGAACACTTTTTGCTTTTAACAAGAGTCCCTGCCTCCTCCAGGCTGCTTGGTCCTGCTGCTGGCCAGCTTCGGCTTTCCTTTGGGACTGGTGACAGTCGGGTTCTGGGCCGCTTGCTCTCCCAGGGGTGCAGTGTGAGCTGTAGACAGGGCCTGTGACCCACCCCAGGTCTTCTGGCTGGCCGTGTGCTGGTGCAGAGTAGGGAAGCAGAGGGAGTGGGGAGGTGAGTGAGGCCTGTGTGTGACACTGCCCGAGCTTGTGACTTGGGGGGGGGGCGGGGGGGAGGTTCTCAGGAGGCAGTGGGCAGCCTTGTGCCTCATTCACAGGCAGCATTTTCTTGGAGGTGTGTGAAGTAGCAGTGGCCGGTGGTTGGTGGGTCTTGGATTGGGTGACAGGTCTCTGAGCATGTGTCGGCTGGTGTGACCTGCGTCTCTTCTGTCTCCATGGCCCTCCTGTGGCTGCCTGCCTTGTTGCTGTGGGGTGAGTGGGCAGTGAGGCCCAGTGTGAGGACTGAGGCAACTCCAGGGAGCACGGCTGGTCTGAACCTCTGCTGTGCGGAGCCCTGCAGATGGAGGTGGCCATGCCCAGTGCTTAGCTAGGTGCCTGCCTTGGGGCACCTCAGGGATACAGTGGAGAATCATAGTGTCACATGTGGAGCAATTGTCACTCTCTGTGCCAGCCTGGTGTGTGGCTGTCGGATTTCACATCTGTGTTGGTTAGATGCATCTGTGTGGCGTGGACATGGAACACGGGGAAGGAGGCTGACCAGAGACAGCGTGAGCACAGTGGGCAGGAGCCCTGGGGCAGCAGTGCTGTGCCTGGTGCCACTCGAGGCTGGAGCCTACAGCCCAGCTTCCCTCTGGGGCATCTGCCAGGGCAGGTGGACTTAGGAGAGTGCGTGCTCCTGGCGGCAGGCAGGTGGCGTGCCTGGTGCTGCCTGTGTGGCCTGGGTGCGCCGGGCCCTTCCTTCCCTGGACTCACTTGGGCTGCGTGGTGTGGTGTGGTGTGGGGACAGTCAGGGGTGAAGAGGCTTGTGTGCCTTGCGGTCTCGAGCCAGGGAGGAGGCTCCGCTCCCGGGTGCTGTGCCGAAGTGCAAGGGCAGGGGCGTCTTGGCGCTCTGCTCTGGACCAGGGCAGGTGCCGTGTCTCCCTGGACGTTGCCTGTCTTCAGAGCCTCCAGCGTGCAGGGCTGGGGGAGTTTGCATTTGCGGCTTCAGTCAGCCGCCCTCCCGCTCCCGGAGGCTTGCCCTGCAGCTGTTGTCCTGCCACTCGGAAGCCAGCATGTCAGCCCGGGCTACTCTCTGAAGAAGCTGCAGTGGCCATTCCTAGGAAGACGCCAACTGCCAGGTGCCACCGGCTGGGCAGGAAGAAGGCACCCCTGGCAGACACTTGGCGCCTAGGCACACTGAGCTTCTGCCAGCCAGCCCTGGAGGGTCTTCCCACCAGACTCTTCCCACCTGACTTTCCTGGTCCCTGCCCCGCCCCCACCTCCATGGAGTCCTGCAGTCATGGACGTACTTAGATGCCGCCTTCCCAGTTCTGCCAGTGACCTGAGGCCTGGACTCCTGGTGTTCGTGTGTCCCCAGCACCTGCTGCAGCAGGGCGCTTGCTTTCAGGCGGAAGGGCTGAGTTCTTGGGAATCGCTGATTCTGCGTCCAGCATAGTGAGGAGGCCCCTTGAGGTAGTGTGCCTGACCTGCACACAGCCACAACTCCGTGGTGTGTCCGCATCACGGGGAGTAGGCTCAGACCCCAGGCTGGCGTCACTTGGTGCTTTTCGAATAATTGAATGAAGCAGGAAGTGATGTTAGGGGACTGAGTCACATGGCTCTTCTCTTGGTAGCAAGTGGAGCGGCCTGCACGTTCCACTTTGTCCACATGCTTGCTAGCCCTGTGCCACCATTAAAACCTGGACATGTGTGCTGTGAACTGAGTATGTGCTGTCTGTTTTTAAGGTTTGTTTGTTTGTTTGTTTTTAAGGTCTTGTGGTCTGATTCTTCAGTAACATCAGTAACCAAATCTTCCTCAGAAGTGACTGAATTTATTTCAAAGGTAAGGTGATTAAGGGCTCCTATGACAAAGGAATCTCATTTCCTAGTGGCTGCTCATACTGCAGCAGGACTGCAGGGGTCTTATTCTGTCCTGTGGGCAGCGGTCAGGGGTCTGCTTTGGACAGGCTGAAGCAGGGAGTCCCTGCCTGGGCCCCTTGCAGCTATGGGGACAGGAGGCAAAGCTGCCCCTAGCATGGCTGCTGTGGCACTTCTGTTTCTTCCACCCAGGTTTCCTGGGCACAGACTGAGGGTGAGGGTCCTGCTCAGGGGGCTGAGCAGGCAGATTGCCCCTCATTCTGTGACTCTTACAAATGGGATTCTCCCTTTTCATTTCTAAATTGGTTAAACTAATAACCTTTGGACAGAAAGCGCCTCTGCTAGCAAGCACCCTGCCTGCATACACACGTGCTCCAGCATGCTTTCTGGCACTGGCCAGGGTGAGGGTGGTGACCGCTGCCAGGGCCAGCGTCGGGTCTTCCCTCTTCAGCGATGGGCAGCATACCCAGGGCACCTCTGGAGAGGCTCTTGCACTTCCGTTGTGAGATCAAGGCCGACCCCTGCGGGAGGACGCTCAGTTGAGGGCCCTGCCCTCCCCACAGGAGTGGCAGATGCTGGCGATGTGGATCTGCTGGGCCCATCAGGCAGCGGGAACCCCAGGCCTGTTCCCTCCGGGGTGGGATCCATCCCTGGGGATGCTTTCCTCCGCCTCCCGAGACCTGCGCGTCCTCTCCTGTGCCCAGCTCCCGTTGTGCAGCAGAAACATTCTCTGGGGTCACTTTTGTCCCTGGAACCTTGACCATTGGCTGGTCTTGGGGTGTCTACACCGCCTCCGATGTGCCCTGCGTGGGCTCCTGCCCTCCTCGAGGCTGGCTCTGTCACCCCCCGTGGCTTTGGGGGCTTCTCCGTCTCTTGTAGTCCTCTGCCTTCCTCACTCTGCCAGCTCAGGGTTGCAGTGTGGACTGTCTCTGCCTAGTGTTGACATCTCTGAAGAGGGTCCCTAACCCTGCCCAGGCAGCATGAGCCTGTTGGGCTTCTTCCCTCTCTTGGGCCCAGGGCTCAGCCCCTTTGTGTGCCCGCTTTCCCATTTTACTCGTCTCCAGCATGGCCCCACCCTCCGTTGAAGTCGCCCTTTGTTTGTGCATGGTGCTTCCTGTTTTGCCAGGTCCTCTTGGGTGCTTAGCATGGCTGTTTAAGTCTGGTCTGGTCGTAGCGACATCTAGGTTACCACCAAGTGTATTGCTCCCTGTGTTCTTTGTTGGTGTTTTTGGTACTGGGGATTGGACCCAGGGTTGCTCTACCACTGACCTACAACCTTGGCCTTTCTAAATTTTGTTTTGAGACAGGTCTTCCTAAGTTGCTGAGGCTGGCCTTGACTTGTGTCCTCCTGCCTCAGTCTCTGAGCTGGGCACACAGGCGTGGCCACTGTGCCTGGCCAGCTCTGTCTTGATGTTAGCCCCCTTGGCTATTCCCTGTGCCCTGCACCTCTGGCTGTGGGGCATTGTGTGTGGCAAGCGTGAGGTGAGGAAGCAGCACTGGGCCTTCTTTCCTGCGGGGCCATCAGCCCCTGGCCCTGGGGTGCGCTATGGTCACCCTCAGGCAGCTCCAGTGCAGGGCCACTGCACCTGGCCCAGTGTCACCTGGGGTGTTGGGATTCTCCACACTCAGCTCTTGGCCCCTCCTGGGGGTGGGCTGCCGTCACTTCTGGGACCTGTGGTGGGGTCAGGGGAGGACTCTCCTCCAGCACAGCCTTGGTTCCAGGCATGATGGGTCTTTGTGCTGGACCTTCAGAACAAGTCCTTCTCAGCTCTCTGGCCCCTTCCCAGCAGTAGCTTCCCTGTGCTGTGTGGAGCAGAGTCCTGGGCTGGTGAGGGATTCATACCCCTCCACCTGGGCAGTGGCTCTTCCCTGTGGCCTGGTGGCAGAGGCAGGAACATATTTTCTCATCTCAGTCCAGAAGTTGGGGGTGTTTGCTTGTCTCAGGGGCCAGGAGCAGTTCTGACCCTTCTCTTGGTGGCTGAGGCCTCTTGCCTTGGGTGGAGAGGGGCCAGGGGAGGTGCAGAGGTCGTGCTGCCCCAGCCTATTTGGAAGAGAGCTCATGAGAGAGGATGCCCTCCCCCGCACTTGGAGCCGTGCCCAGCTGGTGGGACTGTGGCCATCTTAGCCACCTTCTGCTCTGCCCGTGTGGCAGCCCTCTTCCTCACACTGGGCCACAGGTGGATGGTAGATCAACGCCCCGTCTTTCCTTGGAGGGTGGTCCCTGTGTGAAGCCGGGCCAGCAGTGGTCTTGCAGCCCAGCCTCTGCAGGACTTTTAGAAAGGAGGGTCAGCAGATTGTCAAGCTTTGCAGACTCGGGGGATGTTCTTCAGTGTCGTCTGTACCCTAAGTGGATGGAGGACCCCAAAGTAGCTAGAGTGGTGTAAGACCCACTCTCCCAGCAGAGGACTCGGTGGCCCTGCCTGGGCGCTTGTTGGTTGAGTTCTGCTGGGACGGTTGGTTCTGACACCCCTCCTGGCCTGTCTTCTCTTTCAGTTATCTCAGCTCTGCCCTGAAGAGAGCTTGGAGAAGCTCATTCCGTGCCTGACGGGCCCAGATCCGTTCTACGTGGAGAGGAACCACATGGATCTGGAAGCAGGCCTGAGGTGGGAGAGGCTCCTTTCTGGGCCCCGCAGGGTCTCAGGCCAGCCATTGGCCACGTGGCTGCCCTGATGCGTCTCCGCTGCCTGTAGGATTTTCTCATCAGCCCTTCAGAGGCTCTGAATAGCCTCTGGGTGGTTTTGAGGGGATGAGTGAAGGAATTTTGAAGCGTGCGCCACCCCCTAGTGCGCCCGAGAGCCTCTGTCGAGGCCGTTCTGGGAGGAAGGCAGGGCCTAAGGAGCAGTCCTCTGAGTCCTCACGTGCGCCCACGGGTGTCCCAGTGCCCAGGAGGCTGCTCGCATAGCCGGGGTCACGGCCCTCATGCTCGTTTCCTCTGACGTCTGTCTCTCTCAGTTGGAAGCTCAGGTCGCGCCCCCGTCGTTTTGCTTAATGCCATTTTGGTGATGAAGCCACTTTGCTCGACTCCTAGGTACTTGGCTTCATTGCCTTCTCACGTATTGAAAAGTGACCACGTTAAGAAGTTCTTCAGCACTTCATCTCCCGCCCAACAGCTTCAAAGTCCAAGTGAGTCTGTAAAACGACTAAGACAAGACAGAAATATGCCCTTGCCCACGAATTTCTCTGACGTGCCTTTTCTAACTTGCAGGTCCTGGCAACCCCTCCCTCCCCAAAGTAGGGGCCGTGATGGGCGTGTCTGGCAGGTGAGTGGCGGCCCTGTGTCGGCACCTGCCCTGGCCCTGGCTGTGCCAGCAGTTGCGGTTAGAGGTTCTAGAGGTCAGCCTTTCTCAGTCAGAGTCCTGAACGGTGTCAAGGGAGGGCCAGGGTAGAGATGTGGCCAAGTTTGAGGTCCTGAGTACTGAGTACTCAGCGTTGATGTAGGCGTATCAGTTGTCTTCCTCTTACTCATAAGTCACAAAGCAGCTTCCCGACTGGAAAGTGTGGTGGTGGTGGACACGTGCACGATGTGCGCGCGGGGCACCTGCAGAGCTCTCCCCTCAGGCAGCGGGCTGTTGGGGTTGGAGAGGGTGCTGGTCTTCCTAGAGTTTACGGTGGGCTGGATGCCGTGTGCATGCGGGCGCCTGGTGCGCCCACAGTCTGGAAAGCCATGTTCCTGTGCCTGGCCTGTCCCCTATCCTGCAGGCCCGTGTGTGGAGTGGCCGGCATCCCGTCTTCCCAGAGCGCTGCTCAGCACCACCTGCAGCCCTCGGCCAGCGCAGCTGCGGCCTTGCCTCACTGCTCCCATGCCGGGGGCGCAGGCTCGGCGCTGGCCTTCCGGGCCCAGGTGGACGCCCCGCCTGCCATCCTGATGCCCTCCAGTCTGCAGGCCCCGCAGCCCCAGGAGCAAAACGGAATTTTGGATTGGCTTAGGAAGCTGCGCTTGCACAAGTACTACCCCGTCTTTAAGCAGCTCACCATGGAGAAGGTACGCAAGCTCCTGTGTGGCTGCGCGGTGTGCTCGAGGTCATGTGATGTGGAGACTGTGGCCTTGGTCGAGGTCACACGGCCTGGCATTAGTGGGGTCTGTTGTAAACAAACAGATGGCTTTCTAGGTAGTTGCAGGGGTGGCCCAGTGTGGTTCCATCCAGAGCCCTGCCTTAGGCAGACGGCCTGCTCAGGAGTTATCCCTCATCTTTCCACGTCCTGTGCAGCCTGTGCCAACAGGGCCAGCTAAGCGGGCAGGTGTGGAGGAGTGGTTAGAGGTTCTTTGAGAGAAGTTTGATGAGAAGTATTGTTCCATTGTTAAAATTTCACTGAAGCATTTCTAGTTTTGATGTCATGGATTGAACTAAATTAAACCCAGACAAGGTACTTGAACTCTGAACTCCCCCTGCTGGACAGGACAGGTTGGTAGCTGTTACCTGAGTCTCATGGGTCCAACGTTCTCCTATTGAACCTAGAAATCAAACCTTTAGTACAAAGCAAAAGCAAGTTTTAAGTATATTTGTAATACCCTTTGTTTAGGATTCATAAATCTTAAAAATGAGATGTTGTTACCTGGGGGTGGTGGTACAGCCCTGTAATTTGAGTCCCGTGGGATGCTGAGGCAGGAGGATCACAAGTTTAGGGCCAGACTGGACAACTTATCATGGCCCTGTCTCAGAAAAAATGAAGCGTAACCAGTGCTGAGGCTGTGGCTCAGTAGTACAGCGCGCCTGGCTCAGTCCTCTGAGAGAGAGACCACTGATCAGTTTAGACTTTTCTGATTGAGTATATGAGTTGAAGTGACCGAACACAAAGCAGGTGTGGAAGGAGGTGAAAGCTAGAGACTTTCCGGGTCCTGCTCTGTTGGATGGCTCCCGCGACCCTGCAGCACTTGCTGCCTGACCGAGCCACTGCATGGCTGAGGTGAAGGTGATCTTGAGGAAGGACCGTTTCCGGCTGGCGCTCCCACCGCAGAGGCTGGCCTGTGCCGAGGGACCCTCCTCGGGAGGGCGGGGCACTGCTGCCAGTGGCAGCTCTGTGCAGTTGGAACTGTGACTTCTCCAGCCATTTGCCCACGTAGCCCACCCATGCGGGTGAGTGGTCTGCAGAGAGCGGAGAGCCACGTGGTGCACATCACGGGGCATCCACACTGGAGGTGAGCAGTGGCCCATGGGCTCCGCTGTAGAGGCTTGTGGAGCAGGGACAGTTTATACCCGGTTAGGGGAGGACGCCTTGTGCCCAGGTCCTCTGTTGACTGCCTAGGCGTGATCTGTCATAGGCCCCAGACATGTCACTTTCAGCCCCGAGGCCTTTGTTTCCAGTCCCGACTCTCAGCGACTTTGTCATGTGTTTCTCCTATGCAAGTTTTTGAGCCTCACCGAAGAAGATCTGAATAAATTCGAGTCCCTCACCATGGGAGCAAAGAAAAAACTCAAGACTCAACTGGAGCTGGAAAAGTAAGCGTGATGTTATTTTTGAAATGTATGTTCATTTTAGCTTCTCACATGCTAAGTAGGGTGCCAGGACTTAAAGTTGTGTTAAAGGCTAGTGTTTGGGTTACTTTGTCTTTCTTATTCAGTCATTAAGTAACGATTTTCAAAGTTGTACAAATGTGGCCAGGGACAGTGGTGCACACCTGTTGAAGTTCTAGCAACTCGGGAGGCTGAGGCAGGAGGACTCCAAGTTCAAGGCCAGCCTGGGCAACTTAGTGATGCCCTGTCTCAGAATAAAAAATAAAAAGGATTGGGATATAACTCAGTGGCAGAGCACCTTCCTTCAGCCCCCAGTACCACAAAAACAAAAGAAGCACAATAGTGATAATGACAAATGACTTAATAGCATGACAGCAATGAATGAATCAGAAAATCAAATTGTGCAATGTGGCTCTGGCAGGGTAGGAGG
Source organism: Sciurus vulgaris (assembly GCF_902686455.1). Classification (NCBI taxonomy): domain Eukaryota; kingdom Metazoa; phylum Chordata; class Mammalia; order Rodentia; family Sciuridae; genus Sciurus; species Sciurus vulgaris. The sequence goes on from NC_136478.1 coordinate 2,004,991, forward strand.
ACCGAATCCCTTCCAGCCTTTAGCGTGTGTCTCGTGGAGTAGAGGCCTTGGGGTAGTCTGGGGACAATGACCAAAGTTGTCCCTGTGCCTTCTTGTTTTGCAGGGAGAAGTCAGAGCGGCGGTGCCTGAACTCCTCGGCCCCCACCTTGGTCACCAGCAGTGGAGTGGCCCGAGTGCCCCCCACCAGCCACGTGGGGCCCGTGCAGGCCGGGCGTGGTGGCCATGCTGCAGGTGCGGAGGGCCTAGCGCTGGGCTGTCGTGGGCGTGCAGGTGGCAAGGCATGCTCACGCCACATGCTCGCCTGCCGTTTATGATTCGATGGTCCTGCTGGTCGTTTTGTGTTGACTCGCATGATGTAGCCCAGGAGGCAGGCGGGAGAGCCGGGGAAGCTGACTGCGGGCCTTGCCCGAAACAGTTGGGCAAAAGAACCAGATGCATAGCTGCCAAGCTGACAGCACAGGCAGTGACCCGGCTAGGCCTGCCAGGCTGGACCGTGCCGGCTCCACGCTGACCACAGGAGCCAGCCCTCTGAGGGCCGGATGCCTTTGCGGTGGCTCTGTTGTCTCACAGGGTGGGGCGGGTTTTCCGTCACACAGTAGAAGTAGCGAGAGAAGAGAGGCAGAGTACACAGGTGCCAGGGCTGTTCTCAGGGCCTGGGCAACGAGAGGGCACGTGCTGCTCGGTGCCCCGCACATGCTCTGCGAGGAGCAGGAGGCCCGCCTCCCCGTGAGGCCTTGGGCAGTTGGTGCGGGTGAGACTGTCCGACTCTGGCAGAGGTAGTCCCTGCCTCCTCGGGGCGTCCCAAAGGGCTCGCCTCCAGGTGGTGCTGGTCGGCCCCCCGTCAACCCCCGTGCGGGTGTGGGTGCCAGCCTGAAGGTTGACCTGTGCCTTCTCCGCAGAGCTGCGGGTGGAGGTGGAGCAGCCCTCGCACCAGATGCCCCGGGAGGGCAGTTCCTCCGAGTATTCCAGCTCCTCCTCCAGCCCCATGGGTGTGCAGGCACGGGAAGAGAGCTCGGACAGTGCCGAGGAGAACGACAGACGTAAGGCGCCCGCGCGACTCCGGCTGTGCTGCCCGCCCCACCCTGGGCCGCGTGGCGCTGACCGCTCTTTTCCGTCCCCAGGTGTGGATGTGCACTTGGAGGGCTCTGATAAGGAGAAGCCCGTGATGCTGCTGAGCCACTTCCCTTCCAGCTCCGCCCGGCCCACGGCTCAGGTCTTGCCTGTGCAGAACGAGGCTGGCTGTGGCCCTGCGGGCCACCACCCTCTGCCCCCACAGCTGTTGCCCGCAGCCTCGCACCTGGCACCCATCCGAATGCTGAGTTCCGTGCACAAAGCCGACAGGGGGGGTGCCGATGGGAAGCTTCTCTCATCCTCTGTGCACTCGCTCTTGTCTTTGGAAGAAAGGGGCAAAGGGCCCGGCCCCAGGAGCGGCATTAAAGTGGACAAGAGCTTTGGCGGTGCTGTGCTGGACGCCCTGCCCTCGTCCACGCCCCACCCGCCCGTGCAGGTCCTCTCAGGACTCTCGGAGGGCAGCTCTGTGCCGCCCACTGTCTCCTTCGGGCCCAGGGCCAAAGTTGTGCACGCAGCCACTCTGGACAGGGTGCTGAAGACGGCACAGCAGCCAGCCCTGGCGGTTGAGACCAGCACAGCCGCCGCAGGGACGCCCAGCACTGTCCTGCATGTGGCCCGGCCGCCCATCAAGCTGCTGCTGTCCTCCTCCGTCCCTGCTGACACTGCTGTCCCTGGACAGACCTCCTGTCCCAGCAATGTGCAGATCAGTGTGCCCCCTGCAATAATCAACCCCCGGACTGCTCTGTACACAGCCAACACCAAAGTTGCCTTCTCCGCAGTGAGCAGCGTGCCCGTGGGCCCCCTGCAGGGCAGCTTCTGTGCCAACAGCAACACTGCCTCCCCCAGCAGCCACCCCTCCACGTCTTTCGCCAACATGGCCTCACTCCCCAGCTGCCCTGCCCCCAGCTCCAGCCCTGCGCTCTCCTCCGTCCCCGAAAGCAGTTTCTACAGTGGTGGTGGCTCTACGGGAAATGCTCCCGCCTCCAGTCAGAGCCACCACCACCACCACCACCATCAGCAGCCCCCGGCGCCCCCAGCCCCCGCGCCGCCCCCGCCCGGCTGCATCGTGTGCACGTCCTGTGGGTGCAGCGGCAGCTGCGGCTCTGGCGGCCTCACCGTCAGCTACGCCAACTACTTCCAGCACCCGTTCTCCGGGCCCTCCATGTTCACCTTCCCGTTCCTGCCCTTCAGCCCCATGTGCAGCAGTGGCTACGGCTCCACCTTCCCCGTCGTGCACGCCCCCTACAGCGGCAGCGTGACGCCGGACCCCGTCCTGGGCGGGCAGTCCACGTTTGCTGTGCCACCAATGCAGAACTTCATGGCTGGGACAGCGGGGGTCTACCAGACCCAGGGACTGGTGGGAAGCAGCAACGGTTCCAATCACAAAAAGAGTGGGAATCTGTCCTGCTATAACTGTGGGGCCACGGGGCACCGAGCTCAGGACTGCAAGCAGCCGTCCATGGACTTCAACCGGCAAGGTGAGCACATGACTCTGCGGTCGTCCCACGGCAAAGCTGTTCTCTGTGGCTGGCAGGGCGCTGCTGACCACAGGAGGAATACAGGTGCTGACTTCATGGAACAGTAGTCAGCTCTCCTCTTTGTGTGTGTGTGTGTGTGTGTGTGTGTGTGTGTGTGGTACTAGGGATTGAGCCTGATCCCTGTTTTACATTTTGAGACAGTCTTGCTAAATTGCCCAGGCTGGCCTTGAACTTGAGATCCTCCTCCTTCGGGCTCCTGAGTTGCTGGGATTACAGGCAATTGCTTGAACTTCTTTGCTTTAAAGCTGAAAGTAATTTTTTAAATGCTTTTTGAAACAGCGTGAAAATTTAAATAAACCTGCAAAGCTCTGGAAGGGTTGCTGCTGGTTCTTGGAAGGTGACTTCATGTTCTCCCGGGTCTGGAAGATAGGCTGGCTGGGGCCTAGTGGGCTCTGGGTCTTGCCGTGTGCCGGCGCAGCCATGGGGGTGGTTAGGACGAGGCGGGCAGTCTAGACCCCCGTGCTGTTTGTGCCCGGCTTGTGTGGCTGTGCCTTGGGGGCAGGTGGCATCTCGTCAGGCTGTCCCTCCTTCCTGGCTTGCTTTTATATTTTGTTTCCTTTCGTCATCAATTTCACATGTCTGATATATTTTCCTACACGCTTATCCTTACTGTGCTTTGGAAGGCTGGACCTGGGGACTGGGAGAGTTGGGCCCAGCTCTGACCATGTAGTGTGTGGCCTTGAGAAGCACCCTCTCTAGATTTCCAGCATCTTCTTTTGAGGTTGCACACAGACCTGCCTGTTTGTCCCCACCACCAGGAGAGCTTGTAGAAACCCGACACCTGTAACTCAGGAGGTCTGGTCACGGGGCAGGGCGGTGGCTGTCAGGGCGGTGGCTGTGGGCCCGACCTGGTTCCTGTGTCCCAGCCCCACCCCAGAGCTGGGCTGCATCTCCTAAGGCATACCATGGGTGCTGGCCAGGCCTCCCAGTCCTCTCTAGCCCCTCCATCCCTGTAACCTCCATTGTGTGGGGGGTGGGAGTGGCTAGGCCAGGTGGGCCACATTTTCAGCCCCAGAGTCCTGACTCGTGGCTCTGGAAGTGATGGGGCAGGTCGGTCTGTGTAATTTTGCAGTGATTCAAATCCGCCTTTTCTTTTTCTTCTCTCCAGGTACTTTTAGGTTGAAATATGCCCCTCCAGCAGAAAGCCTGGACTCCACAGACTGATATTTTTCTCTGGCAACAGAACATTATTAAGCCATGGAGACGTAAGAAAAGTTAAATACAAAACTGAGACGTCAAGTTGCTGTTGAGCTTCATATTTTTGATCCAAAGGTGCTTTACTTTACTAGACGGGATAGAAATCTAGTGTAGAAGTGCATCAGACCCCACTTTATTGCCAAAACCCTGAACTGGAGCTTGATGTCAGGACTTGCCTAGGGGCACCTCTGTGTTGGAGACTTACCCACCCCCCACGGCTGCAGTGCAGAGACCGCCTGTCTCCCAAAGAACATCGCATCGCTGATCTTCCAGGCTCACACAGTTCCAGGGCAGCTACGTGCAATCTGGTCAGACTGCAGGTCCGAGTCCTCCAGTGGCGTCCCCCAGATGGACTCAACACCCAGGGTCAGGGAAAACGTCAGCTTTGCTTTGTTCTGCTTTTTCCTAAAGTGATAGGCACTAATCTCTGGGATTTCTAAGGGTTGCACTACAGAAGAATGTCACTGACATAGACCTCCGCAGACTCCTGAGACCCGTCAGTGCAGACTGCGGCCACGTGGGGAGGGGGCACCAGCTGGCGCTTGCCCGAGCACAAAGGAGGTCTCAGTATGTCCTCCTTTCCTGCAGACAGATTTAAACGATGCTAAGTGGAAACAGTTCATTCTCAACTTCATTTCTAAGGGTCCAAGTCCCAGGGAATCGTTGTGGAGGCTTGAGACTGGCCCTCCCCACTGCTCCATTGAGTGGCTGCGATCTGCTCCCCACACAAACACCTCCTGCAGCAGAAGAGCAGCTCAGCTGCTGCCGACTCCATCCGATCGTCCTTGGCGAAGCTGGCAGGCTGTCGAATCTCCCCAAGGGCCCGGCCCCAGGGCTTCCTGCTGACGTGCACACTTGAGAGGGGCCTTCCAACAGTAATACAGTCCTGTGGTTGATGAGCAAAAGCTCTGACATGCTCTCCTGTCACTTTTTTTTTTTTTTTTTTTTTAATTAGGCTGTGTATTGATAGCTAATTCCGTTAACAATTGCCTGGAAAACTTCAGTAGAAGGCAGAGAGACAGAGAGCGCACAGACCAGACACAGCCTGGGACTGGGAGAAGTCCTGTGTTTTAAGTAGGAATTAGTGCCCTTGCTATAAACGTCTACATCTCAGACCACTGGAACGGAAGCATCTAGGGGCTACAAAGATAAAGGGAATCTTCTGCTCACGGGACACTATTTAGCCTTCAATACTAACACTGATCGGCAAAATCTTGCCAGGGATTTGCCAGTTGAATATTGAGAAGAAAAGTCACAATATTCAGACCATTCTGTATTAAAATGGGACAATCAGCCTCATGCAAAATTGGTGTAAATCAAAAGAAATGTCCTAGAATTTAAGGCATTGAGATACGAGGCTTCAAATTTTAGATCAGTTTCCTGACTTCAAGGGAACTAAAGCAGAAAGTTGTTACATTTTTTATGAAAGGCTTTTAGTAGAGTTTTGTAGTATTATTTTAGTAGAGTTTTATTTCTATGCAATGCAGAATTGACAGACCTCTGTATTCTTCTCTATTCATGGTACACAGTATTACACAGAGTTCTGGAAGTGACGGTGATGCCTCTTATGACAGCTATTAGGATAGGCTTCACGGATCTCTTAATCCAACACTACAAAGCATCAACCATCAAGAGCTGACACAACTTTGCCTTAAAGAGCACCAGACTGGAGTTTGTCCTGTTGTGTTCAAGAAGACTAGAGTGTTCATCGATGTTTACGATTTTAATACTTCTGAAGGCCGTCACAGCGGCCTGGATATGTGCTGAAAGCCAAACTTTTAAAATTTTTTGGTTTTTTAAACAAAGAAATATTTTAAATAAATCCTATTTCAACATAGTGAAATTGTTGAAAACTGTCTCATAGCAAAAGAAGAAAATCCTATTTAAGTTTTTGTTTTAGTGTCAGTATAGTGGAATGAAAGTGTTGTTGTTACCCTTAGGACTGTTTTGATAAATATTAGCGGTTAACCCTAACGTAACAAAAACTTAAAATAGAAGCTTCCAGCTGAAGCGCGACGTTCACATTCAGAGTGCGGTGTGTCGGTCCCCACCTTGTGATGGCTGTGTCCCAGCCACGGAGAACCTCCGGTGGTCTTTGAAGGTGAGTGTGTGGTGCGAGGTCGCCAGGAGGCCGTGCAGTCGGGGACTGAGAGACCCAGAGCGAGAAGCAGCACAGAGGGAATCCCGTCAGCCCACAAGCCCACACCTGCGTGTGGCCCTGCCTGGACGTCCTTGGCCAGCAGTGTCACCGCAGATGACTCTTCCTCCCAAAGCAACCAGTCAGTCAGCCTGAGGAGCACCTCGCACTTCACCAGGAGACACAGTGTCTGGCCCTCTGGAGCCACCCCGCGGAGACCGGAGCCCAGAACCAGGTGGGCGGGCGAGGCACCGCGCTCCGTGGAGCCTGCCACGTGCTCAAGCTTCTAACCCTGTTTTATCTCCAGGAATGGGGACAGTGGAATGTACAGATCCAAGTAGAACAGTGTCGGGGTAGAACTGTTTAACCTTTCTGTTTTTTTAAGCAAAATACTCAATTTTCTACCTTATTTTCTAATTTTTATTTCATAGTAATATCGAAAATTGGAAAGTGTTTAACGTTAAAACTCCTAATTGCTGAAGAGCACTGAGGAAATGGGAGCTAGCACTTACAATAAAAATAAAGGCAAAACATTTTCTCGAGCGCACATATGTGACTGGGTATTAAAAAGCCAGCACTGCCTGCCTCTCCAAGGGAGTCAGCTTGTCCACACAGCTGTAGTGCACCGGGCCCTTCTGCCCTCTTCCGGGGGGGCCCCTCCCGCCGCCCGTTGCTTCCTGGTGTTGTCTGACGCTAGTCTCGCATCCTGGGAACTGCTGGCCTTGCCTGCTCACGTCTTAAAGCTTGTAAGGGAAACGGCCTCCCTGCTCAGCCTCGCCCCTAAGGATGGTCCTGTGGAACCTGAGCAGGGCTGGCTGTCCTTCCCAAAGTGCAGGCAATTTCCAAGGAACAAGTCAGGTGACACTGAAAGCCACGGGGCCTGAGAGGCTCTTGCTGAACAGTCCAGGACTGAGTCCACATGGGGTCTCTGGTCCACTCTCGCAATACTCTAGAAAACCACATACTGTGCTGGTGGAGGCCACAGGGCCCAGCCACCACCCTGCTCATCAAGGGGAGGGAGGGTGGCCACATGCGTCACTTCTTCCGACGAGGCGTTGGTGCCGAGACTCAAACCTTTGCAGCTTCTACCGGACATGCTTTCTTTTTAGGAATGAAGGAATATTCTCCCATTTTTGAGCCATTCTTTTGTCAATTCTACAAAATTGCATGTAACTTTATAAATATTTTTAAAAGATATAGTTTTGTAAATATTTAATATTCCGCTAATTTGATTTTGAATTGTAAATGTCAAGTATTCTGTTTTTGGGGTTTTTATGTTTTATTATACTTTGTTAAAAAGGAAAAAATTGTACATTTTTAGAATGTTTTTATGAGTAAATTTAATGTACTGAAAATAAAAAAATTCTAAAAAAGTCTCAGTGGTTTTATCAGGTCTTTTCTCCCAAAATACAAAGCATACACCCTTTCAGACAGCTCGTAGTTCATCTCAGAATGCTCCACCTTCCCTGAGTGACAAGTGGACACCTGGTCTCAGATCCACTCTTTTCTATCAAAAAGGTGCGTTTTTAACACAAGGCCCTGACCTGCTGGCAGGAGCAGGCGACTGAGCAGGCCAAGGCGCTCTCCCCTCCACACCCCATGCTCTCAGACCGCGACCTGAGGCCGGAGCTTGAGAACACTTGAGAGCCACAGGCGTGCTGGGGCTGGCTGGCCTGGAGGCCTGCCGCTGCCCGCAGGCTGCAGCCTGGGCAGAGCCGGGCCTGACCATGCTGCTCGAACGGAAACCAGGCGCCCCCTCCGTCCTCCCAACGCTGGTGCATCCCAGGTTCCCAAGAGCATCGAGTCTGTGAAGGCAAGACCTGGTGCGGGCCCCGGACCAGACACAGAGCCTCAGAGGGTGTCCCCGCACCAGAGCACCCCGTCCAGCACAGCATAGCACAGTGCCCAAGCTCCGCATGCAAGGGTGCCAAGGGCGTGCGATCTGGTTCCCAGACAGACCCCATGAACTGAGCATTGATGACAGTTAGTGATGCCTTTATTCACTCAGTGCCTTAAAAATGTATTTGCTTAAAGATCCCAGAATAAAGATTGCCTCTGAGCATGTTGTTTTTTAAAAAAGCAATATTAGAGGAATCTTACTGGTCACACAGTAGTTATGAGAATCCCAGGTACAATGATGTACACAATCTGAACAACAGGCTTTGAGAACTGACATACTGTAAAAATAGACAGCCACGTGGACAGATGGGTGGGTGGCCTGTGACGAGAAGCCCAAGCAGTGGGCATGGCCCAGTGGCTCTTCCCTTCTCACTGATACACACTTCTTGATGAGTCACTCCAGACACAAGGGCTACCTGTGACCTGACAGTCTGAAGTTGGGTGACTAGTCTTTCTGTGACACTCCTGAGAAGAGAGCCCCATGCAGGCAGCACAAAGAGCTAATGGCTTATTCCAGGTTGGACCTGGAGGGTGTGTAAGGTGGGATGCAAACACTTTCTTCCCAGTGGACATGCAAGTAGAGTGGGGGAATCCTACTGGGACTTAACATCTTTAAGACATGCGGGCCTTTGAATTACATTTAAAATTATGCGCTTGACACGAAAAAGGTATCTGTGGCTTCAAGCCAGACGGTAAAGGACAATGCATCTGAGTGCCACTGGAGTGCCAGTCCTGCCTGGCTACTACTCTGGTTTCTGCTGTATCCCAGGGGTGCCCAGGCACGCTGCTTGTCCCCTACCAAAGCAGGCACCAGACTGAAGTCTCAGAAAACCCAAAGCAAAGAAAATGTCTCCTTTCTCTGCAGCCTTTTAAGAAACTAGGGCTGAAGTACCTACAGTTGGAGGCCCATTCCCTGCCGAGGAGTGGTAATCTCCTGTGTTGACCAACGGGAGGAGAAACCAAGGGACAACCGTCTAGCACTGCTGGGGCGTGGACTCTTGGCATGCTGCAGTGCAGGCACCTTGAGCCACATGCACAGGTGCTTTCTGCAAACGGGTGCTTTCTGGCCCTGTTCTGTGCACAGAGTCCCCTTAGGGAGACTGCTCTAGTTGAGTAGAAACCCTTGTAGGAGAAGGTTCCATGAACCTGAGGGAGACCTCTCTGAATGCCCTGCAAGCTGCTGCTCAGACTGCAAGTTCCCACTGGGGAAAGAAGAGCATTTAAATAACTTGAAGGTCTATTTTACTGGCAACTTAGGATGCAAAGTGTTTTATTTTTAAACTTCTAAAATTTGAAAACAAGATGCCTATAGGTTAAATAATATAGTTTCCAAAGCTGAGCGTGCTCATTTGGAGTTCCATTTTTCTGCTTGCAATACAAAAACTCCTAAAGCTCCTAGGTGGAACACAAGTGCTCCGATGGCCTGTGACTAGATGAACTCATCAGTCTCAGTTGGTGACGTCCCTTTTTTCTCCTTGGCAATTAGAAAGCTGACACAGGGCCCTCGTCTTACAGTGTAGACCCGCTCCCGAACGTCTCCTGGGAGGCGTACACCATGTACAGGAAGCCGTCCTCGTCCTTCTCACTCTCGTACACCTCGGACACGGGCGTGGACACGCTCACCATGCTGTGCCCATTCACCAAGAGGAAGAAGGCCTGGTTTGCGTTGAGCTGCAAGCGCCTTCTGTTGAAAGAAAGCAATGTGAACACACAGCAACACATCAGCCTTCAGGTGTGAACCATCCGCAACCGAATGAAGCGTGGAGTGAAGAGCTCATAGGCGCCGAGTCTGGCTAATCAGCATCCGCGTCCCTCTCTCAGACCAGGTGGCCCTTCCTGAGCACATGCCCCACCCCGCAGCCCTGAGCAGGCAGGGGTGCCACTGGAGCATAAGCTCCCCCAGCATGCCTAGCTGGGTTCCATCCCCTGCACCCCCACCAGAAAGACAGCTATGATCCCTGCTGGATGGTCCGTATGACACTTCCAGGGCCAGTTTTAAACTGGCCTGCTATCTAAACAGCCGTGAGGAAAATGGCTGAAAACGGACAGACATCCTGGCTCAAGCCTGTGCGAGTGATGCAGTGACAGTGCATCCGCACTTGTTGTATGGACCTTGCTGAACCTGCCTGTACGATGTGGCAAACGGATTGGAGGGACTGGGGACTCCACACGAGGAAAAGGAAAGAAGCTCAGTGGTCTCGTTAGGCTGGCGATAGACTTTACTCAGAAGCAAGAATGGACAAAGCTACTCAGTGAAGCACGAGACAGGAAGTGACAGATACCTGATTATCTTGATGAGCTCGCTCATATTGACGTGGTCAGGCACGAGGAACTTGGTCTTGTCCAGGACGGGCAGCTGCTTCTCGCCCTTGTATCTTTCTATTATCACCTAGAGAAGCCAGAAGTCACGTTCCATCAGCCATCAACAGCGAGACAGGCAGATGCTTCCCAGCGGCAGCCGGCATGTGCCAGAATGGGCTTGGCACAGCTCTCCTGGGGTAAGTGATCACTTCCTAGCTCATGTCTGATCTCTGCCGAGATGTGGTACCAAGAGGAAACAGGGCCACCTCCAGGTGGGGAAAGATGCTCTGCTTGAAGTGGGAGCCATACAAAATCAACAGCTAGTCAGAAAAAGACCCTCAGCCTCACAGGTATAGAGGCACACACCTGTGGTCCCAGCGACTCAGGAGGCTAAGGCAGGAGGAGCGCCTCAACATTTGAGGACAGCCTCAACACCTTAGCAAAGACTCAAAAATAAAGGGCTAGGGATGTAGCTCAGTGCTAGAGCACCTCTGGGTTCAATCCCCAGGACCAAAACAAAATACAAAAAACCAAAGTACGCTGTACAACACCGGGAAGAAAACAGCTCCGTACTGGGCCTGATCCTAATGCTTTAGTTTCTGCCACACTTCCATGAGGAGAGTTTACATTTTTAGTTCTGAGCTGCTGTAACATCTGACCGCACAGGGGCCGCTGAGTCTTGTTACCACCTGCATTTACCAAGTGCCAAAGGCACTCTCTCCTTCCACAGTGGTTCCACCTGTCACATCACAGCGACAGTGGAGAAGCCAGGACAGGAATCTTAACACGTTTCTTCAGGAGGGAAAAGTGCTCATCTGCACACAGCTGCTCAAAGGGGACACGTCAGGCTCCATGTGGAGACCAACTTGAGCTGCTGTCCCTTCCCCTGCCGTGATCAAAAGCATGCACACAGCCCTGTGTTCTATCCCCAGCACTGCCCGAGGGGGGAAAACAGTGGACGTCCACAGAAAAGGCCAGTGTGTAGATGCCACACACCTTGGTTTCTGTGGTCACAGAATGCCAAGGCAGCGCACAACTCTTGGGTCTTGGCTCAGAAGAGGTCAGAGAATGAGGAGGCCAGGACCTCAGTAGCCTCTGCTGAAGGAGCACCTGCTGGCTGGGAGGCAGGGCCTCCGAGGCACCTCCTGCGCCCCTGCCAGCCGAGGCTGGGCCATCTCAGGGAGACATTTCATCTGAGAATGCCAGAGCTGCTTTTTGGCTCCTGCTTTTTCTTTACCATCTAATTTGGGAAAGAAGATGTGCACAGCACGGGATGAGGCCCTGGGCTGGGTCTGGAAAGTGCCGGGAAGCAGTTCACTCAGGGCTCAGCCTCTGCACTGGGGGGTCTGGGAGCTGCCAGAGCTGCTCTGACCACTCTGTTCTCAAGGCACCGCCTGTGACAGTCTGGCTCTCACACCTGCTCAGCCATCCCAAACGTGGACGTACAGACGAGTTTCTGCCAGGAAGCCGGTGCTGCAGCTTCAGGGCAGGCTGGAGGGCGCCTGGGCCGCGGGTTTCCAGCTGCTAGCAAGTGCCAGCAAGCAGACTGCAGGCTCTCCCAGCGAAGCGAGGCTTCGAACCCGCGAAAGCCCACTCGCTCTAGGAGCGCCTTGCATGGGGAGCTCGCTCCTGGGGTGAGGACAGAGCCAGATGTCAACCCAGCACAGGGAAACAGCCGTGTGTCCTGTGCTGCAGTGCTGTACACCACAGGTCCTAACCCTTAGATTCATCTTCTCTGCCCTCTCGATTCCATACAGACTGACCAGAGAGGAAGTCAAACGTGAAACTCAGACTGTCTAGAGAAGCTGGCAGTGGGTGTTGGCCAACACTGGGCACCCCAGGGACCCGAGTCATGAAACAAACACTTGTGACATCCAGGACCCTCGTCCACGTTAAGAGGAGGGTACTAGGACTTCCCCCAGAATCCTAGGAACCAGCTACAATCTCCTAGGAACTTCAAGTATAGGCCTGGAACCTAGCCTGACTAAACCAAAGGTACGTTCCTTTTGAACATTTCTGCTCTAGACCCCCTGCCCAGAAGGCTGGTTAAGGTTTGCCACCACAGGACGTAGCAGACGAGACACTGCCAGGCAGGCAGCAATTGGACCAGAAGTGTCTGATGGTCCAGGTGGTCCCCACCTTCTGTAGAGCGGGAGAGACTCCTCAGAGGCACCTGTGGGCAGCAGTCCTGGTGAGACCCACGCCCACCTTCCACAGCAGCCACCTCGCCATGCCTGACAGTGAGGACTTCTTTGCCAATAAAACGGCTGGTTTGACTGGGCCAGGAGCACTGGCCCATGCCTGTCAGCCCAGTGACTCAGGAGCCTGAAGCAAGAGGACTCCAAGTTCAAAGCCAGCCTCAGCAACTCAGCAAGACCCTATCTCTAAGTAAAATGCAAAAAAGGGTTTGGGAGGTGGCTCGGCGCCCCTGAGGTCAATCCCCAGTACCAAAAGAAAAAAGTGGCTGGGACGGAGTGCAGCGTGGGCCCTGGGTCCAACCCCAGCAACAAACGGGAAAAAAGGCCACATTTCTAGCCCCTGTCCCTCTTTGGCTTGTGAAGTGTGTGACATTAAGGCAGCAAAAGACAGGAAGAAAAAGAATGTGATCAGGTAAGGAACTTGGAGGTGACAGATTCTAGGCTGTGGGGTGTGTCTGAGGCGCCTGAAGAGAGCCCCGTCCAGTGGGGTGCACAGGTGCCCTCTCCGGCCCAGGACCTACCGGGATCTTGGTGGGATGCTGCTCTCGGATGAGGCGCACATCTTCCACTCTTTGTTCTGCAACGAGAGGGAGAGGCGTGAGCATCGTCCAGCGCCAGCGTTTCTACTGGTGATGTCACAGACCTGAGCTCAGAGGTCCTTCCCTGTGGCACAGCAGAGTGAAGACACCTTTCCTGCAACTCGTGGACACAACACCATTTCCCACCTGAGGTCAAAGGCAACACACGTGGAATCCAGAGGTCCTGGGCCTGGCTCACCGGGCAGATGGCAGCACCAGGAGTATGGGACTCCTAGTTTGAAGGGAGGACCCAGGTGTGTGGCAGACATGCCAAACAAGTTAGCCCTGGGGTGCCCGATCTTTATTTGGGAGGATGCCCAATCTTTTTTTTTTTTTTTTTGTACCAGGGATTGAAAGCAGGGGTGCTTAACCACTGAGCCACATCCCCAATCCTTTGTTAATATTTAATCAGATACAGAGCCTCGCCGAGTTGCTGATGCTGGCTTGGGACTTGAGATCCTCCTGTCTCGGTCTCCAGAGCTTCTGGGATCACAGGCGTGTGCCATCGTGCCCAGCTTAAAAGTCAATTTCTGCTCATTTTTCATAACTCAATTGGAACAGGAATCCATTACAAGCCACAAATTGTCCAGAGAGGTTTTCTCTTATCAATTCCAGCTTTTCGATGATATGGCACCTCAGAGAAAAGAAACCGTTCAAAAAAAAGGGAATACAGTAAGGGAAAATACTTGAATTATTTGAGTTCATAGCGTGAAGTACAAAGCCTTCCGCTGAACATTTTCCCAGGAACCTTGCTCCTCCTTTTCAACAAACCACTTCTACTTCCCAACAAATGTGTCAGCCTCTGCATGCCACAGGCAGTCCCGCTAACACTCAGTGACCCTGACTGCACAGCTGGAGAGTCCTCACTTAGAAGCAGGAGGGCCGGGCGCTGCTCTGCCACGCCCAGCGCTCGGGAAGGCCCAGGCTCCATCCCAGAGCAACGCCTGAACCCAGGATTAAGACAGCACCACCTGAAACCTTCCAACTAAACCTCACCAGACGACCTCAATTTTCAACAGGATTCATTCTCGTGTTTGCAGTTAAATGATACTATGAATTTCTTGAGGAAGTAGTTCCAGAAAAAAGATGCTTTTACTATACCAACACAAATTTACTCTGATCACTGCCAATGTCATTTGGATTTTAAAAAGAATTTCATCTTTTATAAAATCTGTTGAAATAATCGCATGCATAGAGACCATTTATGCCATTAAAGTATGGCACAGAGGTTGTTCTACTCTCTCATTTGATATTTTAAAATCGGTTTAAGATAAATCATTAAATATAAACATGTTTTCAGTGGACGAGGAAATGGCAAACTCCTGGCTTCCTACCAATAAGCATTCCTACCGGACACGGCAGGTTTACAGCGGACCTCGCAGCTTTCCACCCAAACCACTGTCCACTTCCCAGGAAGGGGCTCCCATCTGTCCTCCCCAGAGAGGACACTGAGCCTTCCAGACACAACTCCCCTCCTCTCCTCCATGTCACTAGTGTGGACCACTTCAGGATCCAGGGGAAATCTCAACTCACTCTAACAACCCCCTCGTAACATTCTGGAATGTATTTCACATTTTAAAGATTATAATCTAAAAGTGGAATCAGGAATACAAATAATAACAAGAGCTGGAGAAAAAGGAACACTTTTACACTGTTGGTGGGATGGAAATTAGTGCCACCACCACAGAAATCAGTGTGGGTTCCTCAGAAGAAACCACCACAGGACCAGCTACACTCCTCAGTACCTCCCCTCAAGGATTAAAGGCATCTCACCAGTGATACACCCCCGCCTGCATTGACAGCAGCACACTAGGTGTCCACCAACGGGTGAATAAAGAGAAGAAACCGTGCCACTCACAGGAAAAATGAATGGAACCAGAGATCGTGATGTTAATTAGGCAAGATAAGCCAAACTGAAGGTCAAGGGTTAAAACAGTATGGTGAAGCTACAGAGGAAAAAGGAAAAGAAAGCTGGCGGTGGATCTCAAGAAAATCAAAAGGGGATCAGCAGAGGAAAGGGACCTCGGGTGGGAGGTGGTGGGGAGTGCTGGGGAGGGACCTTGGCCAAATTCTACTGTCATACTGCGTGAATCCCACCACTATGTACAACTACAATGCACCAATAAGAAGTGGGGAAAACACAAGTGGAAACATTCAGGCAGAGGGGATTTTTCAAGAAACACCAGCAAACAAGTCTATTTGGGTAAGTAGAGAAAGGAAGACATAACAAGGGTCTTTAAAAAAATAGGCTCTAGGACTGGGGACGAGCTCATGGGGGAGCCCTCACCTAGAGGGTTCCAAAAATCAATGGTGCTCAATCCCCAGCACCAAAAATAAAGGGGCCAGGGTGAGGATGGGGGACTGCAATCCCAGTGACTTTCAGGGTCAAGGCCCCACGCAGGACCACAAGTTCCAGACCAGCCTGGGCAACTTAGGGAGCCTCTCTCAAAATACAAAATAAAAACGGCTGGGGCGTGGCTCAGTGGCAGAGAGCCCTGGGTTCAACCCCCAGCACCACAAAAAACGGACAGAAGGTCACATCCATTAACGGTGGGTGGGAAAAGAAGGAAGAAGGGACCGGGACGAGAGCCCCCAGGTGGAAAGACGGGCGGCATGGAGGCACTGCGCCTGCGGTGAGCATCTTCTCCTGGGACGCAGGGGAAGCGAGGGCTCCCCAGCACACCCCGCGGTCAGAGGCACCGGCGCAATGCTCTCGCCCCTCTCCTCCGCGCTGTGACAGCCCTTTGTCACCTGTCTCCCTTCACGACGGGAGGGCCGCCACCTCAGTCCTGCCTACAGACGTCAGTGAAGCGCTGGAGGCCAGCAGCAGGGCGGAGGTGAGCTATTCCGGGGGCCCTGGAGATGCGCCCCGAGTTCTCGGCAGCCTCACAAGCCGAGGACGGAGGGCAGGAGCGGGAGCTGCGCAGTGTCCCGGGTGTGGCCTTCTGCTCTCAGCGCTTCCCAGGGGCAGCACGAATGGAAGCGCGGCCCACCCGGGGCTGGCGGACTCTGGCGTGGCTCTCAGCCTCCAGCCTCCAGCCTCCCTTATTCTGGGCGGCTCACGACGAGTGTGCATCCTCCGCCCGTCCTGGCGGAACAGGGCCTGCAAAGCAGACTTCTTACCAAGAAGCCGGAGCGCCCCGCAGGAAAAGGGAGCGAGACCACACTCGGGAAGCCGGCGCCCGGGCTGCCTGCTCCCCATTTCCAACACCCGCCCGGGCGCACTGTCGACCCGGCCCGCCTTCCACCTGCAGGGCAGAGCGGCCTCGAGGGCCGGGCGCCGCTGCCCGTCCCGGGGGAGGCGGCAGGTGTCGGGCCAGCCCGCACGGGCGCGCGCCTTGCGCTGCTTCGTCCGCGGGTCGCCGGGTCACCTGTCCCCCCGGCCCTGAGGCCTCGCGGTCCTGCTGCCGAGGAGGGCCCGATGCTTGGAGGCTGACGCCGGCCTTCTGCCCGGGCCGCCCTGCCTGCCCGCTTGAGTCCGGGGCGGAAAGAGGGACTCGCGCGCCCGGCGGGCGCGGGGTGGCGGCGGCCCCCAGGAGCCCCAGGAGCCCCGCGACCCCCGCGACTCCCACGACCCCGGCCCTGCGGCCCGCGCCGCCCGCACGACCCCCTACCCTCGCGGCCTCCACTGCCCCCGCGACCCCACAGCCTCTGCGGCCCCGACCCCCACCCACCCCGGCCCACCGCCCACGAGACGCGGGCTCCCACCGAAGGTGCGGCGCTGCTTGAAGGTCTTCTCCGACGGCATGGCGCTGGAGGCCCGGGGCTCGGCGGCGGCGGGTCCGGCTCCGGCGACGGCGACTTCCCTTGTGTCTCCTCGGCCCGCAGCCGGGTCAGGTGACCCACGCCGCGTCACCGGGGGCGGGGCGGGGCCGGGCGGGGGACGCCGCCATGACGGGCGTGGCGGAAGTCGCGGGCCTGGCGCGGCGCGGGGGCGGGGCCGCGGACGCCGGCCCCCGACCGCCGGCCCCCGACCGCCACGTGTCGCCCTGGCCCGAGTGGGCGGCGCCCGCCCCGGCCGCTCCGCGCGCTGGACGTCTGGCCCCGGTGGCCCTCGGGTGACCCCCTAGGGGTCCCCGCCGTGGGAGGCCAGGTGCTGGAGGGAAGGGCGCGGGCGGCCGCTCGCCCGCGTGGCTGCGCGCCGACACCGCAGGCGCCCGGGCCGGCCCCCCTCTGGCCTCCCCGAAGCCGCCCCGAGCTGTTCCGCGAAGCTGCCTGCAGGGCGCACGGGCCGGGCCCAGGTCCGGGCCCAGGTGCGCCTCTGACCTGGGGGAACCTGCGGAAGCAAAGCCAGCCACCTGCGACGCCAGTGGTCGCGGTCTGACGGCGGGCAGCCGGTCCCTCTGTGGCGGGGGAGGTGTCGGGAATGGACCCGGGCTCCCGCACCGGGCAGGCGCGCCACCACCGAGGAACGCCTCGCCCTGTCTCTCCTTCTTTCTTTGCTACCAGGAATTGAGCCCAGGGCACGTAACCACCGGACCACATTCCCGGCCTTTTTATTTTGAAATAGGGCCTCACCAAGTTGCTTGGGGCCTTGCTGATTGCTGAGGCTGACCTTGAACCTGCCATCCTCCTGCCTCAGCCTCCTGAGTACCGGGATTACCAGGCCTCTGCCACTACGCTGGGCTTCAACTCTCCCTCCCTTTTAAGAGGTCTTTTGTTCGTTTGTTTTTTGTTTTCTTGATCCTGGGGATTGAGCCCAGGCGCGCTCTATCACTGCGCTGCGTCCCTGGTCCTTGTTATCATGTAGAGGCAGGTCCTGATCAATCGCCGAGGCCGGGCTTGAACTGCAGTTTTCCTGCCTCAGCCTCCTGAGTTGCTGGAATCAGGGTGTGCGTCACCACACCCAGCGAAGGAGTCACCTTTCTGTTGTCCTCAAGGCAAATAAGCTCGACGTGAGCAATCTGAGTTTTGTTCTGTTGTTTCTGCTTTCTTTAGCTTTTCTATAAAAACCTCTTACTTGGCTTGGCGGAGCACATTATTTTTTGTGAAACGAAGTATCGCCTGATTTCAGAATAAAAAAAATAAAGCCAATTAAGGTCTTTTTATTTTTCGTCAGGTGTGGTAGGGCATGCGTTGCCACCCCAGCTACGCAGGAGGCCGAGGCAGGAGTAGGAGGATTGAAAGGGCTGGGTCAGCCTGGCAATTTAACAAGACCCTGTCAAAACGACAACAGCAACAACAACAAAAAGAGGGATTGGGGATGCAGCTCGGGTACAGGGCCCCTGGGTCCCGACCCCTTCCGAAGGGGGTGGGGTGAGGAACTGGCTGCGGGTTGATTTTGATTTCTGAACTCTTACGATTGACTGGTAAGTATGGACTGGTAAGTGCTTTCTTGGCTTAATTGCTACTTTGCAAGAAATGGGTTTTTCCTTTCTCTGGCTGAACGACTGTTCCAAATGCAAGAGGAGAAAAAAAAAAAAAAAGATCAATATCTGGCAGACGGAGGTGGGAGGAGGGAGGCCAGGATTTTATCTTCCTTCCCTCGGGCCTCAGGTTCATTGCCAGAGGGTGTGGTAGTGGCAGGTGAGGGCTACTCTTTGTGTTCTTGAAACACCCAAGTCTGCGTTGGCAAAGCTGTTTTAATTCTACCCCTAACCTCTCATTCCGACCTTAGTATAAAACCACGTGTCTCCACAGTTCTCAGAAAATAACCGAGTGGCTGGAAGTATAGTGATTACGCTGGGGCAGCACTGAGGCGGCTTGTGTCCCAGCTCCCTGCGGCTGCTGCAGAGGCTGAGGCAGGAGGATGCTGGCCAGGCAGGCGGAGGCCCTGGAGTGCCAGCACCGCACCTCGTTAAGGATGGCATGCTTCTGTCGGCAATATGGAGGTGTCTCTGTGACTGGTTTCAATTCGTATACAAATAAACATGTAAAGTCAGCGCTTGAGCGGTGCGGGAGGCGTTTCACGTGACTCAGAAGGTCAGTTTAACAGCTAATCCAGTGACGGGCGTTCGGAATGGCGGCATTGCGACTTGTGTATTTGTGTGCACACATCCGGCATGAGTCATGTGCTCGTAACTCCCCCGAGATAACCCACGTAAAGTAGAAAGAACGCATCTTCTTCATTTCAGTTCATCCAGTGTTTTCTCCAGGAATTTCATGGTGCTATAAAACCCTTCACAGCACATTTAGAAAGCCACGAGTGGAAGCTTTCACTAGCCCCGCACGTGTCCTCTTTCGTACCCCGAAACGCACAAAACGTGGGGGGAACGAAGTAACCCACGCAAACTGCTTGCGATGCTCGGGCGCTGGGCGGAGACGTGACCCCGCTAGCAGGGCACCTGCGGCCCCGCGGGCCCAGCCACACTCAAGATGGAGCGCGAGGCGCGCAGGGTGGCGGGGCCGGCCGGCCAGCTCGTCCCGCCCTGCCTCTCTCTGATTGGAGGAGACTTCCGACCGGCTTTGTTGTCTGGGCGGCTATTGGCCAGCCGTCCGATCAGTCGCGGCGCCTCCGCCGCTCCGCGGAACAAGTAAACAAACAAGCCGGTCGTGCCTGCAGCGCCAGCGCCCAGCGCTCCTGGGCGCCGCCGCGTTCCGGGAACTGCGCCGCCCGGCACACGGCGTTTCGGCCTGAGAAGTGCAACTTTCAGCGACTCCGAGGCGACCGAAGAGTGAGCCCCGCCCGCGTTCTGCTTGTTTGCTGACGTTTCCGTCCGCGAGCAGAGTTCCCTGTTGCCGAGCCACAGTGTTAGGACAGAAGGTCTCGGCGTCGCCTTTCCCGAGAAGGCACCCCCCTTGTTCCTTGCAAAGGGAGCCCCGTCTGCGGGAGCGCAGACGGCCGGGGGGGCTCCGCGCGGCCCCCGGGCTGACCCCCACGGCGACCCGTGCACCGCGCCGTCGGCCGGCAGCGCCCGGCGCGTGTCTGGGTGGGCGCCGCCGCCGCCCTGCGGGCAGACCTCCCCTCTGCGCGGTGCCTCTCCGCCGTGCTCAGGCCCGCCTCTGCACCGTGTCACCCGCACGCTTTTCCTTCAAACAGCTCGCGAGCAGTCGTGGAACGTGCGAAGTCATAAACTCGGTGCTACTTAGCGTCTTCACCTTGTAGGAAGTTTTAAACCAAAACAAAAGGCGTGTGTGCGCCGCCGAACGCCTCAGGCCGCGAAGCCTGTGCGTCCCGCACGCACGCCCGGCGCCGGTGCGGCTGCCCCAGCGCCCTCTGGTCGCTGCTTTCCCCGAACCATGCCGAGCCTGGCGTCCCGGGAGTTTGAGTTCTGGCTCCATCTTACCTTTCACCTGCTCGGATCACTCCTGGGCTGGAACTCCTCCCGTTCATCTCTCCCTCTCTGCCCCTTCCTGCCTTTTCCCAGACCATTGCGTTCCTTAGCCAGGAACGACTGTTGCCTTTTCTTTCTACAACATTCTTCCAATATTCTTTTGGCTAAGTTCAGTTCTTCCTGTAACTGAAAAAAAAAGTGTGTGTGTGTGTGTTTGCTGGAGTTTGAACCCAGGGCCTTGTATTCTTCCTATAATTAGAAATGTCAGGACTTCAAAGAACCTTTCTCTGATCATCCAAATGAAGCGCACATCTACAGAAGTGTGTGTGTGTGTGTGTGTGTGTGTGTCTCTTTTTAAGTGCTGAGTTATTAACTCAGATTATAAATATAGATTAGTATGACCATTCTTCTAAAGATGAAAATAACTGAATTATTTTTTATTTTAATAAACTTGAAGTTCCTCTAGGGGAAAAGATGTTTTGTTAATCCTCTCACACCCAGCTCCTAGAGCAGGCTCTAGGTGGATGGATGTTGTTGTTTTGATGAACTGACACACTGGCCAAGCCTGTACTTTGGAATTCACTGGGACACACAGAACAGCTGGTAGGCTAGTCAGGCCTTCTATAAGTATTTCTCACACGGTCCTGCATGTCTGTTTACTCACTCTCCTGCTGGATCTCCTGCTTGTGATCACCAGCCAGAAGGCCCAGAAGGCGGGGGAACTAATATGTCTGGTTCATATTCCTCATTCCTGGTTTTTTAGCCATTTTGTTCCTTTTTTTCCACTTAAACATTTGAATCCGTGATCACTCACTGATTACATGAGATTGGCCATCAGGTGATGGGTGTGTCCAGTGAGCCTGCTGCAAAGGATGCCAATGTTTACAAACAACAACCTGGGGGTTCAGTAGTAGGGAGAAACCTACTGGGTGAAGAAGCTGGACATGGGGCCTGACCCAGCGCTGGGGTCAGGTTGTGAGCAACTTTGCATGACCCGGGAAGAAGTCAGTGGGACCATCACATCCTTTTAAGTAAGTGAGCAACGTGATGCTGTGCTTTCTATTATGTGAAGGAAGAGCATTCAGACAACAGTGGCAGGTGGATGAGAAAATGAATCTAAGTGCAGGAGACAGCTGAGGAATTGTTTTCAGTCCTCTAGGCCAGATGCTAGAGGTTGGAATGTACCTGATTTTGCTGATTTTAGTCAGGAAACCTGCCTCACTGTGATCTGACAGCCAGGCTGCTCCTACACCCTAAAGGGGTGGCAACCTGAAGGTTTTGTACAGCATTGGCCCCAAGGAGCCGATGGGCCAGCCATGCTCCCTTTGGTTATCTGCGCAGCTGCTGGGCACTCAGTTTGCAGGAGGTCTCTCCAGGGCTCAGGGCCAGCAAGGGAGCCAGCCCCATGGCTTTTAGCGCTTCATCACAAGAAAGGCAGTTCACACACAGAGCCGTGTCTGCAGCTACACACACATTTTAAGTTTCACTAATTTTTAAGTTTTTATTTAAAATCATTACATATTTGAGATGGCTCCTGGGTTCAAGCGCTCCTCCTCAGCCTCAGGATTCCTGAATAGCTGGAACTACAGATGTCCACTACACCAGATTAAATTTTATTAAATTAAAAATAGACATCAGGGAGCCGGTGCGGTGGCGCGTGATTATAATCCCAGTGGCTCAGCAAAGCGAGGCACTAAGCAACTCAGTGAGACCCTGCCTCTAAATGAGGGCAGGGGTGCGGCTCAGTGGGACGGCATGTCGCGGACCACTCCTCTCTGGGGACAGCGGTCGGGAAGTTTCCAGGCATCCCGTGCCACTTCCTACCGCCTCAACACCCCGCTCAGCTCGCCTTTCAGAGCACGTGCCGCGAGCAGGGGGCAGGCGAGCTCAGGGGGCGCCGCGAGCTCAGCCCGCTGCAGCCCGAGGGCCGCACAGGCCTCTTCCGGCACAGCGGCGGCAGAAATACCGAGCGCCCTTTCGGGACAGAGCGGGCTTCGGCCGGGTTGAGCGCGCCCGGAGCGCCGCAGGGCTGAGCCCCGGCGGGCGGCAGGAGGCCGCGGAGTCCGCACTCTCTTCTGCAAGGGCCGCGAGGCGGAGCCGCCGCCACGGAGCCTCGTTAGCGCAGTAGGTAGCGCGTCAGTCTCATAATCTGAAGGTCGTGAGTTCGATCCTCACACGGGGCATCCGCACTCTTTTGCTCCCGACGCCGGGAACTCTTTTCGCGATCCTGGGCCGCCGGCCTCTGGGTCCTAGGGTCCCGAGTCGCCGCGGACAGCCCGCCGGCCGGGGTCCCGGGTCGCAAGCTGGGAGGGCTTTCCCGGAGGTGGCCCCAGGCCGCGACACTGCCTGGCCTGCGGCGTGGGCGTGGCCAGGCCGGGGGCGTCGTGCGGCGTGGGCGTGGCCAGATCCGGGCGCGGCCTGCAGCAGGGGCGTGGCTAGGCCCGGGGCGCGGCCTGCAGCAGGGGGCGTGGCCAGGCCCGGGCGCGGCGTGCGGCGGCTCCGGCCGCGCGTGCGCGGAGCGCTGTGCGTGCGTGCGGCCGTCCGTCCTGCGGGCGGGCATGGCGGTGTGCGCTCGGCTGTGCGGCGTGGGCCCGGCGCGCGGATGCCGGCGTCGCCAGCAGCGCCGGGGCCCGGCCGAGACGGCGGCGGCAGACAGCGAGCCCGACACGGACCCCGAGGAGGAGCGTATCGAGGCGGGCGCCGCGCCGCCGACCGGGGCGGGGGGCGGCCCGTGCACGGGCCCCGCGCCTTCGCCCCCGCGCTGCTCGCTGCTGGAGCTGCCGCCCGAGCTGCTGGTGGAGATCTTCGCCTCGCTGCCGGGCACCGACCTGCCCAGCCTGGCCCAGGTCTGCACCAAGTTCCGCCGCATCCTGCACACCGACACCATCTGGAGGCGGCGCTGCCGGGAGGGTGAGCGCCGGGCGGGGTCCCCGGACGGGGCCCGGGGCTAGGGAGGGGGTCCGGGGCGGGGGCTCTGTCGCAGTTTCGAGGTGCCTGGCCGGCGACTGAGGTGCCAGGTGGGGCTGGGAGGCGACAGTGGCGCTGCCCACACTGGGGGCTCAGGGAGGGTTGTGGGTTCCCCCGGCTGCGGGGTTCAGGCCGACGTGAGCTCTACTGGTGTCCTGTCAACAGGGCCCAGGAGGTTCAGAGGGCATAGGCAGCCTCTGTTCCCCCAGGGTCCTGGAGCTTGTAGGGCAGAGCTGAAGGCACCCGAGATCCGGGGCTCCTGCTGGTGATGGGCTGGGCGTGTGCATAAGGCCGCCACCTTGTCCTCAAGCAGGTTGGGCGCATTTTATCAGGGTGCTGGGAAAGAGCGAGGGCAGGGAGCGGCTACTTAAGGTGACAACGTAGAGTTCAAGGCTCGCTGCACTTCAGCCTTAACAGATGTCTGATGTGCTTTCACCTCTCATATTTTGGTTAAAAAAATACAAAAAAACCCCACTTCCCAACGTTGCAGAACAGCAAAAGGGATCAAGTAAGTGCCATCAAGACCTGTACTGTCAAAGACTTAAAATTTTGGAAAGCTTCTCTTTCCATGCATGCATGTAGTCATTGGCGGTTTGGAGTAGGAATCGGTGTCCACAGATAGCATGCGTCACAGCTACAAGCTATATCTTAACAGGCACATTTTGAAGTTTCCCATTTTTCCTTGTCATAAGTAGCGCTTTGACAGTTGCTTTGTGCATTTTATAGAAATTTGGAAGACTTACATGTATATTTCAGCACTTGTGAGGTTATCTTCTTGGAGTGTACTTGCCAAAGTGGAACTGTTGGGTAGCATCGATGAAGGAAATCTTTGCTACACATTACCCAGCTACTTAAGTTTGCACCTCAGGCCTGCAGGAGAAGGCCTCTTCCTCCAAAACCTCCCAGCAGTGGGCAGGTTGTTTTATCTTTGTCGTATAATGTAATGGCCAAGGCTCTGGGTTTAGAGTCAGCCAGTTTGTGCCAGGCTCCATTTATCTGCTGCCAGGTCCTGGAAAGGTTACTGTACCTTCCCAAGTCTGAGTGGAGTATTTGGTGGGAAGTGGCTTTAAGAGAACTGAATAAGATGAAGCACCAAAAACCCTGCCCCTAAATGGTAGCTGTTTGCTATTGATGCTTCCTCCTCGTTTTTGTTGTATCTTTTTCTTGTTTTGTTTTTCTCTTAGGCTGTTTTTGCCCTACACATTTGTAGGAACTGTCATAATAGTCTTTTGTCAACTATGGGCAAGTACAGCATGTTTCTGCATTTAAAAATTTTCTTTTCGTGTTTTTTATGTATATTTTTTTAGTTGGAGGTAGACACAGTACCTTTATTTTTTGTTTTTATGTGGTGCCGAGGATCGAACCCAAGGCCTCACATGTGCCAGGCAAGTGCTCCACCACTGAGTCAAACCCCAGCCCTACATTTTAAAATAGAGGCAAAGGAAGTTCTACTTTTTCTTTCCCCGTGAGCTCTACCTTTTCATTTGCTGAGCTTTATATTTTGTGCACCTGTAACACTCAGATCCGCCAAAAAGATTTCCTTGTGCTTTGAGGCGTTTCTCCATCAGCCAGCCAAGCCTGAGGTGATCTCTGAGGACTTGTCTTTGGGGAACTGCAGGATGTACAGCTCAGCTCTGAGAACAGGATAATCAGTTTTTTTGGTGTAATCAGAAAACTCAGAGACATGCCACAGAATAAACTGAGTTGCAGCCTGGGATAAGTTCTTAGAATTGTTAGTGGAAATGTGCCAGGTGCTGATGAAGACATGGGAGGAAGTTGGGGTCATATGCCCGGGACTCCACAGTCTCCCCTTCCCACTGTGGTGGCTCTGTGGAAGCTTTCTTGGAGCCCCAGGGGCTTGGACCATAGAATCAGAGCATCTCATTTACTCAGGTGACCTGATAACGTAGAAGTCTCATTTTGAGAAATTAAAGATAGAATAACAAACTGGGTGCAGTGGCACCCAGTAGTTTGGGAGGCTGAGGCAGGAAGGTTGCAAGTTCAAGTCCAGTCCAGCATTACAACTCAGTGAGACCCCGTTGCAAAATTAAAAGGGCTGGGGCTATAGCTCAGTAGTAAAGTCTTGGGTTCAGTCTCCAGTACCATTAAAAAAAAAAAATTAGCAGATACTGGATTAAATGAGGAGATAATTTCCTTGAAAAATCTCTCTCCAGGGTCTGGCTAAGTTGCTGAGGCTGACCTAGAACTTGGGATCCTCCTGCCTCCAAAGTAGCTGGGATCAAAGGTGTGTGCCCCACACCCATCTGTCCTTTTTATTTTATTTTTTTAATTTGACTTACAGGTTGTATTCAGGTAGTTTGGTTAGGTTTAATAATTTGCAAAATGTTTCTATAGTTGTTTGTAGACATTTATTTTTTGCCTTCATTTGTAATGACTTTTGCAAATTTTTCAAACTTTAAGCAAAACTTGTGGATTCCAAAATTTGTGTTTGAGTGATGATTTGCCACCTCTTGGTTAGGAGCATGGTGGACAGCTTTGTCTTCAGAGTTCCACCCTGTCATTCTGGCAGCTCTTTTCCACCCCACAGGGTCAGGAACTGGCCAGTTGGCAGTCACACCTGATGCTGTGCATGTCTCATCGAGACAGGCCAGTTGTGTGTGCGACAGGCCTGGTCTGTCTGAGTCCCAAGACTTCGTCTTCCTGGACATTTGGCGGTGGTGGGTGCAGTGAGGCAGGTCAGGGGGAGTCCCGTGGGGTCAGGTGGATGGCAGGGCTGCTCCCAGCCGCAGGGACTAACGACTGGGCTCGTCCCAGCCCAGTGTCCTGGAAGAGCTGTAGTGGTGCCTTCACTTTTTATTCTTTGGGAATGAGTGAGACTGAGTAGTACGTTTACCTGAGAGTGGGAAATGGCACTTCTGCTTGGGTTTCATGTCTTCTGAGGATTTGGGACCATGATTGACTTTCAGTGTGTAGACAAGACACATTGATTTAAGAGCTCTTTATAAAAGGATAAGATGACTTGGGGCCAGGGAGTACACTAGGTACTTGAGATACAGGAGTTACTTGTAATATTTATAATTCAGGGAGAAGCTCAAAATCTCCAGTGTCCCATTAGTGATGGTATGTGGGTTGTTTCCATAGGACCTTGGATCTTGCTGGCCACTTGTTGGCATGAGAAGTGACTCAAGCTAAAATTGCTGTCTGGGCAAGTGGGGGTGGTCATTGGATTAAATATTTCTGGTGGCCTTTCTGTGTGCAGGTGAGAGTCCTGCCATTAAATCAGGTCTGTCCTGGTGCTGGGGCCAGCACGGAGCAAGTAGGGGCTGCTCCCCTGCAAAAGGAACGAAGCCAAGTCCTGCATCCAGGCTGTAGAGAGGTGGTGGTGGTTTTTTTTTTATTTGGTAGTGGAAATTGAGCCCAGGAGCTTTTTACAACTCACCCACATCCCAGCCTTCTTTATTTTTTTTATTTTGAGACAGGGTCTTACTAAGTAGCTGAGGCTGGCCTGGAACCTATGATCCTCCTGCCTCAGCCTCCCTCCTTGGGATCACAGACTTGGCTGTGCGCCTGACCGTAAACAGTTTTTTGATGCGTCATTCACTTGGCTGGTCCTCCTGTGCTGTGTGTGCAGAGTGCCATAAATAAGTGGCTGTTTGTCAGGGAGCCCCAGGCGGGAGCCAGCTGAACATGCTCTGACCTTGCCCTAACCAGGCCTTGCCTGGCTGATGCTTCACCCTTTGGCTGGGGGGTTTTATAAAGAAGCTGATTTTGACAGTTATGAGATACTTTATGAAGTCTGCTCAAGGCTAATGAGTTGAGAAAATTCAGGCCCTCATCTACATCAAAATATCCAAAGAATTGCAAAAGATAGATTTTATGAAGAGGAAACACTCACACATTCATGTTCCCCCTCCACACTGAACCCCTCCCTGATGGTTGGACCCGAGGGTTTCCATTCAGTTTCCTGCCTGCCAGTATCGGGCTTGGCATATAACTCTCCTGTCCCTTCCTTTGATGGCGGTATCTTAATGCACCTGAAATGCTATTTGGAGAACATCTCCATCAGGTCTAAAATTGGTGAATTCATCATAATGAGAATACTCTTTTCTTCCAATGTCTTGATCTTTCTGCAAAAATGGAAATTAAAAACTGATACTTATCAGAGAAAACATAATAACAGGAGGGGTGGTGCAGGGGGAAGAGAAGAATGAAGGAACTTGGGATGGTGTGGAGGAAAATGGGGTGGGACGGGGTGGGGGACGGAAAGACAGTAGACTGAGAGACAGTATCACCCTATGTACATGTATGATTACATGAGTGGTGTGACTACATTGTACAGCCATAGAAGTGAAAAGTTGTGCCCTGTTTGTGTGCAATGAATCAAAATGCTGTCTGTAAAAATTTCTTAAAAAATTAATAAAAAAATTAAAAAATAACAAAAACCCCTGGTACTTAGCCAGGCACAGAGGCGCACCCCTGTGACCCCAGTGACTGCAGAGGCTGAGGGAGGGTTCCAAGTGAGGCCAGCCTGGGCGACTCAGCAGAGACCCTGTCACCATTAAAAACAAACAAGCAAAAGGTGAGGGTGGGACTGCTCCGTTGTAGAGCAGCCCTAGAGTCAATCCTTTAACCTGAAACAAAACAAAGCCTCAAAACTTAATTTTGCAGGCAGAAGAAAATGCTGTTTTGGTTTTTTTTTTTTTTTTTTTTTTTTTTTTTTTAAGGATTTTTTTTTTTTAATTGTTGATAGACCTTTATTTTATTCGATCATTTATACGTGGTGCTGAGGATCGAACCCAGTGCCTGACACGGAGGATGCAAGTGCTCTTCCACAGAGCCATGTCCCCAGCCCTGTTTTGCTTCTTTCTGATTGGCTGATGTGAAGTGTGTGGACTGGTGCTTAAGGCTGAAAGTGGAGGCTCCTCCCTGGAGGAGGTTTTGAAATGGGGTGTAGGGGTCCTAGGGTTCTGTTGAGTGGGTACCTGTTGAGCCAAGGTTCTGGCAGAAGGATCAGCAGCCGTACAAACAGCCTGCCCAGGAAACAGCAGCAGAAGGGCCCGGCCAGTCCTGAAGGGGCAGGAGAGTTCCAGGACTTGAGGGGTCCTTTTCTTGCACTCTGCTGCTTGGAAGGAGGGCCGACTAGTTGGTGCAGGTTGAGTCTCATGTGAGGCTTTGTTGAGAAGCCCTTCATGTAGCAGAGAGGAGAGGTAAAGGGAGCGCTGCTGATGAGGAGGACCTTCGCAAGACTCATTTTTTAAAACTTTAGGAAAGTGAACTATCCCAGGCAGTTGGTGCACACCTGTAATCTCAGCCATTCAGGAGGCTGACGTAGAAGGATCCCAAGTTTGGGGCCAGTCTCAGAAACTTAATAGGCCCTGAGCAACCCAAAATAAAACAAAAAGGGCTGGGGATGTGACTCAGCGATTAAGCACTCCTGGGTTCCATCCCTGGTACCAGAAAGAAAAAGAGAGAGAGAGAGAGAGAGAGAGAGAGAGAGAGAGAGAGAGAGAGAGAGAGAGAAAGGAAAAGAGAAAGGAAAGGGAAGCGAAAGGATGGTAAAAAGAAAGGAAGAAGGGAAGGGAAGGAAGTGAAGTATCCCACTGGCTGGTGAGGCTGAGACTGGTCGATCCCAAGTTCAAGGCCAGCCTGGGCAACTCAGCAAGCGCCTGCCTAGCTTGCTGGAGGCCCTGGGTTCCATTGCCAGCACAAGAGTTAGAAAGTGTGCCTGCCTGGCAGGCTTGAGTGGAGGTTGTTCCTCACCACGTGTGAGTGGTCAGACGCTGGTGACTTGCCAGGGGTGGACTGACTGGCCAAGGCCTGGGCACAGCTGTTCCTCCTGCTTATGCGGTTGGGAAAGGGGTTATGTAATGCCTGGGTGTCTTTCTGGCTGAAAAGGGCATCATGGAGCCATGGAGAAGTGCAAGTGTCCTCTCCAGACGCGTATCTGCCCTGGCCTTCCTCCCATTTTAGGGGCTGCTTGGGTTGGGCCTAGTGAGTCAGCCTCCACTGACAGAAACTGGCCCCCAGTGATGGAGGAGGGGAGCCAGGACTTAGCTGGACCGCTGCTGGCATGGGGTCCAAAACCGGAGAATGGTGCCAGGCCCGATGATTCCAGAGTCGGGGAATTGGCAGATGGGCAGAGGGCTTCCCCAGGTGCAGGAGGGAGGGGTGTCCCGGGGCTGACCAGCAGGCCTCAGCCAGGGTTGGGTGGTGGGCGAGAAGGAGCCTTGTGCACAGGGCAGCTTGCTAGCATTCCAGACATTCCAGATGCTTCATGGGATGTCTGGGGGCCTCTCTAGGTTTGGGATTTGCATTCTTTTGCAAGAGTGTTTTTCCAGATCTGCTGTATGTATTTATTTATATTTGGTACCGGGGATTGAACCCAGGGGCTCTTAACCACTGAGCCACATCACCACCCCTTTTTGTATTTTATTTAGAGACAGGGTCTTGCCAAGTTGCTGAGGCTGGCTTTGAACTTGGGATCCTCCTGCCTCAGCCTCCCAAGCCATTGGGATTACAGGCATGCACCACTGTGCCTGGCTGTGTTATTTATTTGAAAGCAACAGGTACTCCGTTCGTTATGGTGAAGACACAACACTGGGACAAGGGCTCAGGGCTGTCGCTCTGGCCTCCCTATCTGCTGTGCACAGGAGGAAGCTCAGAGACATGACTCCTGGAGAGGCTGGAGCAGACAGGGGAGGGGCTGACTGGAAGGGATGGACCAGACTGCGGTGCCGACCTGGCTGGCCAGGGAGGCAGTGTCCAGAGCTCAGGCCCCAAGGGCCAGTCCTGAGAAGAGGCAGAGCCAGGGATAGTTAACTTGGCCAGATTTTGTCCCTCTTGGCAAAACATTTTCAAAATAGATATCTTTTAAAATTTTTCTTGTTTTTCACTACCAGGGTTTGAACCATTGGTTCAGGGGTTAACCACTGAGCCATATCCCCAGCCTTTTTTATTTTTTGAGACAGGATCTCACAAAGTTGCTGAGTCTGATTTTGAATTCATGATCCTCCTGCCTCAGCCTCCTGAGCTGCTTGGGATTACGGGCATGGCTCCCACACCCAGCTTCAAAGTAGATTTTTGGTAGATTTCTGGATGGAGTATATTTTTTTCCCTTTGATTTTTTTCCCCCAGTGCTGGGGACCAAACCCATGGTCTTGTGCATGTTGGGCGAGTGCTGTACCGCTGAGCCACATCCCCAGCCCACCCTTTTTTGGTCTTATTTTTGGCTAGTGTGTTTGAAGTGGCGGTTTAATTTTCTTCCTGGGTAAAGAACATGGCGTTCACTGTGTTACCTGTCTCGGGTGTGCTGCTGGGCTTCGTGTCCCCACCACTGTGCGGCCATCACCAGGACCCTGTGTACAACTTGCTGACCTCCCCAGTGGACCCTGACTGCCTTGTCTTCCCTCAGCCCCTTCCCCATGCTGCTGTTTGTGCTCGTGGCTTCCTGGGGGCTTGGAATCTGTGGGATCCTGTGTCGTTAGTCCTCCGGGAGTGGGTTTTGTGGCGCCCTGCGCACCCCGCGGGGCCTTGCAGTGCGCAGCAGCTTTCCTTCCTGAGGCTGTGCCTCAGTGGGGAGTGCTCAGCCCCCAGCACCACAGGAGAGCAAGACTGGAACCGAGGTACCATGACGTGGAAGAATCTCCTTCAGCCCAGTGGCCTCGTGCTCCTTTTCCAGTCAGTGTGGCTGGGCTGTCTGGGCCGGCTGCTTGAGCATGCGTGTGCAGAAGCTCCTGGAGACCTGCTTCCAGGTGGGGTGTCGCCAGAAGCAGAGTAGCAGGAGCCAGCGGATCCTGCTTAGCCTTGGGGAGCGGCCTGCTTTCCTGGGGCTGCTGCTCGGCAGCTCTCTGCCTCCCTCCCTCTCCTCCTCCCTCCCCAGCTGTTGCTGCTCTCTTGGGAGTAGATACTCCTCAGAGGGACTTCTGGAAGCCATGGGAAAGGGTTAAAGAACTTGTTGGATTGGCAGCCGTGGCAGTAAAGCTGCAGCATGGGAGGCGACCGACCTGGTCGTCTGGGGCACCATCAGGTGAGGGTAGTTGGTGCTCGTCAGATTCTCTGGAAGGATGTGGGGCTGCTGGCAAGTCCACTGCCTGGAAGCTGTCCTAAGTGCACCTCCCTCGGTGGCTCCTGGTTTGTAGAACAGCAGCAGGGTGTGCCACTACTCAGTAGGTTTTTCCATTCTGTAGGACTGTCGGGTCAAGGTGACGTGTTCTTCTCTGGTGGGTCTATGGTGGCCTTTTGCCAAGGTCAGGAAAACCCAGGAAGGACTGCCATTCTGTTAGCATACTCCATGGTTTTGCTTTTCTTTTGATTTTTAATGGGGTTCGTGGATGTTTTGTTGAGTCAAGTTCATGTCCTTCTTGATATTAGCAATGCTGTTTGTTGATGTACTGTGTGGAGATCAGTGGTGACCTTGGACTCTGATGATGTGGTCATCCTAGCTAACAACCTTGGAATCTTGTAGAAGCCCAGGCTGCTAATGCAGGGCAGTGCACAGTATATTGCACTGGTTGGCAGGCGCAGTGTGTATTGGAGTCAGGTGGACAGGTGGCCAGCCTTCTTCAGTCGGAGCAGAGAAACTGCCTGAGGAGCGGTACCGATGCTTGCCCAGGGCTGGCCTTTGACTGGGGGCACTGTAAAAAAAAAAGGGCACAAGAGAGGGTGGGGTTCAGGGTTTGGTCTAGCCCCGCTGCTTGCTGGCTTGTTTAGATTTTGGGGGTGCTTCACCACTGTGCCACACCCCAGCCCGCTCTGATTTTTACTTTGAGACAGCCTCACTAGGTGGCTGGGGGCCGCGAGCTTGTGCTCCTCCCTAGTGGCTGGGGTACAGGCCTGGGCGCTGGCATGGGCTGGGCCCTGCTGTCCTACAGGCACTGAGATCAGCCTGCCGGGCTGTGATACGCCGCAGGGTGAGAGTATGGGGAGGGTCTGCTGGCCGCCCTGACAGCGCGGCAGTGTTCACCTCTGGCCATGCCGAACGGAAACGCCCTGGAGCGCTGGCCTGCTCATGTGCTGACCTTTTGACGTAGTCTTTGGGCAGGGGATGGACGACACCTGTCGATGGAGAGGTGGATGGAGAGCTGCAGCGACTGGAGGGCCAGTGGTCACCCTGGGCTTCCAGGGTGCAAACCTGGGGTGGGTGGCTTGTCCAGGGGCAGCGGTGGACCCCATCCTTCCAGGGTGGCCGCTGCAGGTGTTCTCCCAGACCCAGGCCCACAGGCCACGTTAGTTGCGGTTCCTCCTCAGCAGGGGGAGCATAGGCGTTTCTGTCTGCTGGTGAGCGTGCTGGGGGATCTCTGAGGTCAGGAGCGTCTTCTGTCTGCTCTCCTGTGCTGGGCGTGCTGGTGGAGGCCCCGCAGGTGGACAGCAGCTGGTGCCTCTCAGGGCCCAGGCTCCTCCTGGGGCCACCGGCTGTGATCCGCCCCTCTTAGCTCCCTGCCCTTTGTAGCCGAAGACGACTTCCTGCTGGTGCTGGGGGCTTCCCCTCATCAGTCTCCCCCTCGCTGACCTGGGGAAATTGTCCCCTCTGTCCTCCCCGTGGTGTGCTGGCACCTGTACAGCCAGGGTTTTCTCTTGGCCTTTTAAGTCCTCCACGTAGATGTTTTGGAGGTCCCCACAGCGCACCCCTCTGCCTCAGGGTGTATTCCCTCTCCCTGCAGAGGTGACTGTCACCTCTGCTCGCAGTGCCTCTGCAGCTCTGTCTCCAGGGTGACTTCCACTAAGGAGGACCCGTTTGCTGGGCTCCTGGTTCCAGCTGCGGGCGCAGGAGGGCTTCCTGTGCCTGTGGGGCCAGAACCAGCGCATGCCGGCTCTGCAGCGGCGGGGTTCCGGCCATCCAGAATGCCCAGCTCCCTGGCACCCATGCTGCTGGACCTGCCCGCCCTGCTGCTCGCGTGCCCAGGCCCTGCTCACTGCCCTCGCTGCTGAGGAGTGTTGGAGAATGAGGAGTCTTTGTTTCTTGTGTTTAATTTCCCCCCGAGTTCTGTTTTTTTCAGAGAACATCAAGAAAAACTACCAAGTGGGGCAGAAGGTCCCCGATGCTCCAGCTTCCCCGCTGGCATCTTGCACGTGAATCAAGAGCCTCCACGGCCTGTCACTAACTTAGCTCATGCTCTGTTTAGGTGTTCTTTGTCCTCGCCTTGTCCTGGTCCATCTTCTGTTGCTGAGGACACAAGATCACAGAGTGGGCGCGTTGGTTCTGGGTCACCTGCTGTTCAGGGTGGAGAGGCCACATCAGGCAGGGGTCCTCTTGCCTGCAGAGCTCTGAAGTGCACAGGTGTCACCTGGCAACAGGTTCAGGAACCTGGCTCTGCTGGCGGATGCACTCGAGGTAACGCAGTCATCAGGAGCAGACTGATCCTCTTGAGAGAGTGGATCCCTGATCGCCTCTTCATGCTTCCACCTCATAGCGCTCTTTTTAAAAAGCTCATTTAGTCGTAGGTGGACGCATGCCTTTGCTTGATTTATTCTTCGTGGTGCTGAGGGTGGAACCCATCGCCTCACGCTGCCTGGCGAACACTCACCACTGAGCCACAGCCCAGCCCCACCTCTTAGCACTCTTAACAGGGCTAGACTTCAACAAGTGCAGAGGACAAGCCGTACTCGGCCACAGTGTCCCCTCGGGTCCACCCAGACCCCATGATGGCCGTTGTCTCGTCCCCGTGGGCTCCCCTGGGTGACGGCCTCTGACTCCCGGGTCTCTGACTGCAGCAGTGTCTGGAGGGCTGCTTGGGCGCTCTGCAGGACGTCCCTCAGCTGGGTCTGCTCATCCTCCTTGTGGCTGGACGGGTGGTGGACCCGGGAGCCAGGACCACCGACGCCTTGCAGCGGGCAGGAGGGGCTGCCTAGCCACGCACGGCCCTGTGCGCTGTGAGTGCTCAGGAGGTGGAAGGCTGCCTCCGTCCGCCTCAGCCTGCACCCGACTTCGCTTCGTGCTTCTAGCGAACTTCACCAACTGGGGAATGAATCTTCCTCAGAAGTTTGGAGAAGTTGCTAGGAGACTCCTTGCTGGAGCAGGGCAGCGGTGGCCGAGGGCGGCGGTGTGCACCTGTCCTGTGCAGCCTGCTGAAGTGCAGACTCTGACCCAGTGGTTTGGGCGGGCACCGCCTTGTCTGGGGAGGCCGCACTGCACTCGGGGCAGGCAGTTCTCAGGAAGGCACCAGACATTTACACACTGGACTCGAGCTTATGACCCTCTCCTCCTGTGTCACTTTTCAGGTGAGCTTTGTGAGGTGCTGGGTGCTGGGTGTATGGAGTGGTTTCTGAAGTCTGGTTTGTTTCTGTGTGGGGCGGCAGAAGTGCTCGCTGAAGCAGTGGGTGTTGGTCTGGGAGGTCCATCAGTGAGCGCCTGGAGCAGCTTGTGGCCCTGCGGGGCCTTCTGGTGCCCCCTGTGCTTACACACTCAGGCCTGACCCTGGGCTTGGTGCCCCAGGTGACCCCAGCCTGCCTCTTTGCTTTGGTTACTTTGTGCCGCGTTTGAATATCACCTTTCAGGCAGCTGGTTTTCTTCCCCGTCTTTGCCTCTAGGGGGACGAGAGTGATTACTTTTACTCAGATCAGCTGTTACTGAGTTAGGGTCGCTTCCCAGCTTATCTCCGAGAGCAGTGACGGTTCAGTGAGTAAAACCAGAACTCCAGCCCTGGGTGTTGTGCGGCTCCAGCATGGTGGCATCTAGACATGGGTCCAGGGACAAAGGAGGCAGGGGTGTAAGTGCATGAAGACCTTTGCGTCGTGTGGAAAGGTCACGAGGCAGCTGACGATGGCACATTGTCACTGTGAGTTCCATCAAGTGCCTTCCTGGGCTGCGGTGGACCCCTTGAGTAGCCGTCACTGTCCTGGGTGTGGTCAGTCCTTGCCTGAAACAGTGGTGCTGTGGGGTGATTATGGGGTCATGTGATGGGAATTTTGTTTTTGCTGTGCTGGGAATCACAGCATGGGGTGTGCTAGGGGAGCACCCTACCACTGAGCTGCACCCCAGCCTGTGATAAGAAAATCGTGTTTAATTTGCAAAGTTAACTGAATTATGTTAGTGGTCAGGTTTCCTCTCTGAGGTTAGCTGGGTTTTATATGTCACATCTGATGTTAACACTTGAGTAAAGGGCTGCAGCCTAGGGTAGCATGTCCCTCAGTCCAGCAAGCAGGCTTTTAGATGTTCCCAGCTGCTGGGGCACCCTCATATTGGCGACCTTGGGCTCTGGGCCTTGGTACGTTCCAGCCAGCCTGGGCAGTCTCACTGACAGGTCCTCTGGTGCCCTGGATCTGACTGGAGTGAGCCCGACCTGTCCGTGCCTTGCTGTGCCTCTCTGACAGTGCACATGCACGCCTGCACCTTCTGATACCTCGGGGCAGAGGCACCTGTGTACCAGAGGAAGGCCCCCTTGGAGCTGCCAGAGGGTTCCTGGCTTCTCCTGAAGGTCAGGACCAAGCACCTTGGTCACATTGCTGCCTCTCTGCCTGTCCTTCTTGGCAGACGCTATAGGAACATCTTGATTCCAGCGATCAATTGGAAGAACAGATTGTGTAGTATCAGCATATTTGAAACACCATGTCACTGAGGCCCAGGGACTCAGTGGCTGCTGGCCCCACTGTGGCCCCAGGCCTGCCCTCTGCCCCACTCCTCCTCCCGAGAGGGTTTGCCACAGTGTTCTTGGCCCTCTAGTTAGAATTTGCCGGCTGTAGGATTGCAGGGGACTTATAGATGCCCTAGGCAGATCCCCTTAGGATGGAAAGTGAGAGCTGTTCCTCTCTCCACTTGAGGTGCAGCCACACGTTTTAGAGGTCGTCTCTTTAGCTCATGCAGCAGTGGTTTGCCCATATGCTCCCGTCGCTCCTCTGCCCTCCCCTCCTTTCTCCAGCACCCAGCAGAACACAGTCATGCTTCCCTTGAACTCTATTCCTGCTCTTCTTGGTGGTGGCCTTGGCAGCCGGGCACTCTCCTAAACAAACCCTTCTCTAGAGGAAATTTCATTACTGCTCCAGTGTTGACAAGACCTTCCAGGTCCTTGATCCTGGGCGACGAGCACATGTCAGCTGTCCATCACCCAGGAGGGCCACAGACTGCAGAGGAGAGTGCTGTCTTTAGCTCATCCTTGATGCAGGCCCTGGACTTAGTCCCTTGTGGTAATGATGAAGTCACAGATAAAGTTTATGAGTGGATTCTATTTGCAGCCTT
The DNA here is from genome assembly GCF_902686455.1 of Sciurus vulgaris. NCBI lineage: Eukaryota > Metazoa > Chordata > Mammalia > Rodentia > Sciuridae > Sciurus > Sciurus vulgaris. The sequence goes on from NC_136478.1 coordinate 2,041,223, forward strand.
CCACATAAACCTGTGGTGCATAGTTTTAAAATTTAATGTCTCCTTTACGGTTAGACCAGCCTACCAAAAGATACTGTTCTTCCCTTCCTGTATTCAGTAAAGCTGAAATCCGAATACTCGTTTTTATTCAAAGTGACGGTTCTTCCTTTTTGAAATTGTCTGAGTTCAGATCTTCTCCCTGTGCTGGTGGCTGGAGCCTCGGGGTCTCAGGGTCCTTCTGGGCCTTGCTCCCACAGCCCGGCTGTGAGACTTCTGGGGCCTGCAGGCCTCCTCCAGGAACCCAGCACAGTGGCACCTGGGAGGAGATTGCAGCCTCACCTCAGCTTCATCCGCACGGCCTCCACACCTGTCTCCTGTTCAGGTTTCATTGATGAAAGTTTCCTGTCTAAAACTTGAAAAATGGTTTCTCAAGAGCCCTGAACCCTGGTAAGGAAAACCACTTGGTCCTCTGGGGCCACCCGTTAGTAAGAGTTCTGGTCCTCAGCAAGGAGATGACTGCAGAGGGCACAGGAGCCCAGGGTGCAGCCAGCACCCTCAGGGAGGACGCGACTGAGCTGTACTCATGCCCTGGAGCAGCTTCATCAGTGAGCTGCTTGCTTTCTCTTGTTTCCTTTTAGAAGTGCAACAAATGACAGAGATCATGCTTTATGTGATGCTGGGGTTGCATCCAGGGCCTGGTGCAGTGTAGACAGGCACCCTGCCACTGAGCCACATCCTCAGCCTGTGCCGTAGAATATGAGTGAGCAGCATTGGGGAGTTCTCTGTGTTGAAGGAAAACACCCAGAATGGACCATGAGCTCAGCAAGCTACAGAGAAACACTAGCCTCTTGTGTTAGGGTGTCGAGCTCTGTGCTGCCCAGGAAGCAGCAGTAGCCACACCTGGCTCTCAGGTTCTTGAGTGATGTGACTGATCTCAGCCAGGACGAGCTTAGGTCCGCAGCACACACCAGCTTCCTAAACCTTGGAATTAAAAAGAGACACTCGGCAGCACCTGCACGTGGAAGTGATAGAGCTGTTTTATTAACTTAAATAAAATGTATCATTAATGCAGTTTTACTGTCCCTGTTTTGTGGTGCTGGGGACTGAACCCAGGGCCTGCACGTGCTAGGGAGTACGCTGCCACCAAGCTACATCCCTGCCTTTACGTGCTTACTTTTACTTTGTAAAATGTGGAACTGGAAAATTGAGTTGCCTCTGTGGCCTGGACTTGATTCCTGCTGGGGGCTGGCTCTAGATCTGGAGTTGGGAGTTGCTTGGCTCTGCCGGGAGATTTTCAGTAGCATTTTCTCCGGGTCTCAGGCTTTTTCTCCAGAGAATAGGCTGTGGCATCTTGCTGGGTGTCGTGTGTGGCCTCTCTGGCGGCCCTTACTGCAGCTTCCTGGATGGAGGGTGTGCCTTGCCTGGTTCTCCCTCAGAAGGGACCACATGGGGCTGCTGCCTCCTGGCCTGGGATCTAGTGTGCAGACAGAGACATGCTGTGGAAAGAAGGAGGCCTGAAGACCCTGCCTAAGAGCTTTGCCAGGTAGCAACCCCTTCGCCCAGCGGGACCTCTGGAGCTTTCCTTGGGATAGCCTTGGGGTTTTGCCTGGTACCCAAGCGTTGGGTCGATAGCATCTGTTCTACTGAGAAGGCCAGACCTCTGGGGAGGACTGTCAGAAGTGGTGTGCAAGGGCCGCCTGTGGTGTCCCCACATGCCTCATGCCCACATTCTGAGCCCCCAGCTTCCCTTTAGCCTTGGGGACAGAGTCTTGCCTTTGGAGGTCATTTTTAGGATCAGTGAGGCCATACCGCAGGGCCCCAGCTCAACGTTGCAGCGTATGATCCCAGCGTGAACTGTGGCTGTTGCGGAGCCCGCCCCCCCCCCCCTTCCTGTGCCGGGAGCTCGTGCACTAGGGAGGCCTTTGTGCAGGTCACAACCTCTCTGCACCTGTGCTCAGATTAGACGGAGGTGATGTGGCCTTGCCCCTGGGGCCTGCTGGCAGGACGAAGGGCTGTGGGTGCCTGGGTGTGCTCGGCCTGGCGCCCGGCACAGGAAGCAGCCATGCTGGAAGGACCAGTGGTGCGGGCGGCTCTGCCTGGGTGAGGCTGCACTCGGCACTTTGCTCCTAAGCCTGACTGACACCTGAACCAGAGGCCTGGGGTTTTAGTGGGACACCCTGGGTGGTAGGTGCTGTCAGCAGGGTCAGGGTGTAAGAATGGGGGGCAGAAGGTGTTGGGAGCCCCTTCACTGACCCGGGACCTGGTGTCTGTTCCCCTTTGCAGTCTCACCAGTGTCAGTGACGGCATGGCATGGCAGGCTGCACTGGGGTCACAGGCCCACCCTAGCGCCAGTGGAGACCTCATTTCCATGGGAGCGAGGCACATGCTTGCCACACCACACTCATAGAGTGGGGTCGTCTGCACCTGTGCGCAGCAGGCTGTGGCCTCGCTGGCAGGGACACCGCGTGGCTTCATCGTGCTGGTGATGCTAAGCCGAGAGCGGCTCCCTGGGGACCCAGGCTGCAGCTCAGCCGCCACCTGGCGGGCAGGGCTCTCAGGCGCGCCACAGTGCTCCCCTCCCCGTCCCCGTAGCTGTCACTGTTGCTTCGTGATTTCCTGATTTTAAACTTCAGCCGACATTTCTTGTTGCAGAATACGGTGTTTGTGAGAACTTGCGGAAGCTGGAGATTACAGGCGTGTCTTGTCGAGACGTCTACGCGAAACGTGAGTTGATTCTCTGTTGTCACCTCTTAACTGTGGGAAGAGTGAGCCTGACGGGAAGGAGAGCAGCTTGACCTCTGGCCGTCTGCTCACACCCCGTCTCAGCCACACTGGTCTTGCCAGCTGGGAACCCGGGCCTCACAACCAGGCAAGGGCTCTAGGACCAGCCCCACTGCAGCCCCACTGTCCTTAGGTACAGCCTTGGTGGCTGCTGCATGCTGTGCGTGGGGTGCTGGGCTCCTCCTGTTCTGGGGTGTCTTTAACCTCACGTTTTCAGTCTGTCGTGGCTAAAGCCTCCGAGTTTTTATCTATTTATTTAACAGTTTCTGTATTTGTTTAGCCAGCATTACTGGGGACCCACCCACTAGGCATGCTGGGCAGACACTACCACTGACTCTGCCCTTGCTCGTGTGTATCTGTGTGTTTAAAAATTTACCAATACTGGGGATTTAGCCCAGGGGTGCTCTACCACTGAGCTACATCCCCAGACCTTTTTAATTTTTATTTTGAGGCAGGGTCTCACTAAGTTGCTGAGTCTAGCCTGGAATTTGCCATCCTCCTGCCTTAGCCTCCTGTGTCTCTGGGATTCCATGTGTGCACCTACATGCCCAGCCAATTTTAATTGACATATAATAATTACACATATTCGTTGGACACAGTGTTACATTTCAGTACACATATGTGACATGTATGGTCCGATCAGGGCAATTGGCATATCCGTCACCTTAGACATCTGTCATTTCCTTGTGCTGGTGATAGTTAAGGTCCTCCTCTGTTCTGGGAACGCAGCCAGTTGCCCCGCCACAGTTAACCCTGCTGTCTGTCCAGCAGTAGAAGTCACTCCTCTCCTCTGGCAGCACACTGTACCATTTTTGAGAACTGTGAGGTCTGAGCAGTGCGGCTGTGCAGGAAGTGGTTCTGGTGCCTCCAGAGCTGTTCCCCGGGGTTCTGGGTCTGTCCCCCCGGGTCTGAACATGTTACCTTCCACTGATGCCCAGTGGGTCGACCCCAACCCCTCTGGTCGTCGCGCTAGTTCTCTGCTTTCCAGGGCCACTGCAGCACTGGCTGCGCTCAGGGCCCTTGCCCGCTGGCACCCGAGTGTCTCGTGAGACAGGCTTCCACCTTCCTGCTCTGCTGCAGGTTTGCTAAGCCATCAGGTTTCTCTTGAAGAGCAGGAAGCACCAGCGGCCATATCCCAACAGGGATGCAGGTGTTGGTACTTGTCCAGGCTCCAGTGTCCTGTAGCACCCAGGGAGGAACTCGAAAGAGGTGCTGGGGGTGTGTGTCTGGGGACTCAAGGATTTCTTTTTCTTGCTGTTTTTTTTTTTTTTTTTTAAACTGGAAATTGAACCCAGGGGTGCTCTACCACTGAGCTGCATCCCCAGCCCCTCGCTTTTTTTTCTTCTAGATTTTTAAGACAGGGTCTCAATAAGCTGCTGAGGCTGGTCTTCAACTTGATCCTCCTGCCTGCTTCCCTAGCTGCTAGGATAACACGTGTGCACCTGACTTCTTGCCTGTTCTTAACTTCTTGAAAATGTTTGCCAAATGCAGAGAATAGTTCTTCCTGTCTGTTATTTAGTATCCTAAAGTATCTGTACTGCAATGGCCAAAGCAAATTTCTGTTTTCATATTCACCCAAAGTACAGGAATTGTGTTTTTATACATTTTCTTTGGAAGCTTTATCTGGGAGATAACTGTTAAGCTCTGGGGGCAGAGAGCTGAAGAAGAATCAGCCATAGTTCCTGAACAGGTTGCTGAGTGGGCAGCCTTGACTCAGCTGTGCCAGATCTGAGTCAGGCAGGGAGGCGTCCTCAGTCAAGAGATCCGCCACAGGGACAAAGGGGATACCGAATCTGCCCTGGGCGACACCTTAGCTGGGGCAAGCACCCCAGACAGTCTCTCCCAGTTGGGGCCTGGGACCCTTCATGCACCTCTGGCCAGGGGACAGTGAGCAGCCTGGAGAGGTCTCCTGCTCCCATGGAAGGGATGTCATGGGTGTGTTCTCCAACCAGCCCTGTGTGTCCATGAGGGAGCCACTGTGGCGCGGAAAAGGGTGTGGACACAAAGGAGAAGCGAGACCATCCGAGTCCTTCCCTGTGTGTCTGTTCAGGTATAAACCCTTGTGTGAGTCGGAACGCTTCATGAGAGTCCTACCTGATCACGAGCACACGGGCTACAGAGATGTCTACACCTGCCACACGTCCCTCCTCTGGCTCTGGATAGCTCTTGCTGCGTGAGCGCAGCTGCACAGAGGTTCTCCAGCTCTCAGCCTGACAGCACAGACCCCGGTGCGCTAGCCGCCCAGCACCCAGGCTGTGCTTTGGGGATGCATGTTTAGTGCCTGCCACTGATTGATGGGGCTACCGCACAAATTCACATAGAGGCAGACCAGAGAACAGTGTAGGAGCCTTAACACTTTCCCATTCTAAAATGAAATGTGAGTTGACTTCTAAACTTTATCATTCAGTATGTTTGAATAGCAAATGTGAATTTAAAAAAAATGTGTGCACTTAGTATACCAGACAAACACAGGGCAGAGCTGCTCCTTCAGAGCTCTGACTGAGCTCTAGACATTTTTCTAAGATGTAGTTAAAGGAAATTTGTGTCCTTTTCACTTTTTATTAGCTCAGAGTGGTTGAGTGGAGAATATGTCATCGAGAAAGAGATTAAAATTATCAGCTTGCACTAACAACCACTCGGAAGTTTCTAGAAACACTCAGACCTGTTACTTCAGCTGTCGGAGGGTCCGGGTTTCAGCCTTGCCTGACTGGAGTAGGAACTGCTGACAAATCTGGGAGCAGAAAGAATAAGCATGTCCTAAAGAATTTTTCTTAACATCCTGTTGAGCTCTGGACAGGCCTGCAGATTGAGGACCAGATCCCCGGGGCAGTCCTGGAGCTCTGGACGCCTGGGTCTGCTCAGCCTGCCTCCAGGCCCTCTGCGCACAGACAGGTGCCGAGGAGAGCTGTCTGAGCAGACTGCGTGTGGGGACGTGGAAGCACTCGTGTGCGGGAGCCGCGGGCAGTTCGGGAATGCTGTCCTTTCCTGCACCTTGTTGGAGATGGCCAGAACATTGCGTCAGAGACTGACCAGCCCTCTGTGCTTAGCTGCATGCAGCAGGTTTCTTCCTTCCCAGCCCTGGGCATCCAGCCTGGTGTGGGCTTTGAGCTACAGATGGACGGGCACCAAGAGCTTCCCTCTGCTTCCCTCTGAGGTCGGGTTCTTCTGGGGCTTCAGTCTGTCTGGAGCTACACCTACCCTGGGGAGTCTGAGCGGCCAGGACTCGGGAATTGCCCGGTGTGTGCTGGGCTGTGTTCTTGTCCCTCAGTGTGTGTGTTCTGGAGCTTTCTATAGCAGATGAGGAAGAGCTTGAACGCAGGCTCCTCCCTTGCTTCTGGGAGGTCACGCTGGGCACCTGGGTGGGTCAGCCTGTGCTGCTCTAGCTGACAGCTTGACCACTGGCTGGAGGGTTGGAGAACTGCTGTGTCCCGGGCTCTCAGTGGGAGGGGGGCCAGAGGACTGGGTGCCAGGGTTTCCTGTTGGCCCTTGGCTGGGAGTCCCTTGGCCCTTCAGAGCGTTCCGTGTGGAGGCTGGGGACAGTGTTCTGAACAGAGCCACTGGGGACTCCTTCTCTGGGGAGCGTGAGCCCCTGGGACATGGGGGTTCGTGTGGAAGAGGGTGTTGCAGAACCTCTGTGGCCTGCGCTGGAAAGGCGAGCCCCTGAGGGCTACAGGAGACGCTTGTCCCCTGAGCTGCAGGAGGGAGGCGCTTCCCTATCGGGGTCAGTGTGAGCTCACGCCAGGCGGAGGCGAGACTCCTGGAGGCATCATGGTGCCTTCTGTGGTCACAGTGGTGTGACAGCAGTGCTTTCTAAAGCAAGTTCACCTCTTCCACTTCTTGACTGCAGCTGATGCACTGGGTGGCTCTTTCCTGAGCGTGTCTTCCTCAGTCCCTTTCTCCTCTGTGTGCAGGTGAATGAGTATTGCTACTCCTGGGGGTCCTGGGCAGGCGGGCAGGCCCCAGCACTGTCTTTGGGCTTTAGAATTTGGAGGGAAGGGTGTCCAGGTGGGGAGGGAAGAAAGGGCAGGTCTGTCATGGTCCCTCTGCTCTGGCCGTCAATGGAGCTTAATTGCAGTTCAGGTTCCTTTTAAGGGCCCGTTTCTCAGTGTCTCCCCATGTGACCTGGTTGTTCTCCACGGTCACGTTGGTCCATCCAAACAAAAGCATCCATCCTGGTGCCAGCAGAGCTCATGAGTGTGTTGAGGGCTGGCTCAGCCGCTCAGCCATCTTGGAAGCTGTGCTTTGGGATGCTGCTTTTCAGCAGAACAGGCTACCTGCTGCTTCCCTCCTGGAATCGCCTGAGTACAGGGCATGTTTAGTGTTCTAGAAACTTCAAGATGGAAGTGGTTGATTTTCTAGAAAGAACCAGCCGTTGACTGCAGTAAAGTTGGGAGAGGAGGGGAAAGGAGGAGCAGGGTCTTGCTGGATAGTGTTTATTTTTTCAAGTATCTTACGAAGTTTCAGAAACGTACAGAGGAGTTGAGAGTACTGTATGGTGAATGCCTGCCTCCACTGGGTTCTGCTCTGCCCTGTCAGGTGGTCGTCCCCTCTCATCCTTCGCAGCCTCTGTCGTCCCTCTGGTGACTCTGTGTGGGGACAAACCCAGGGCATTCTGCCACTGAGCCACATCTCCAGCCCTCTTGACTCTTTATTTTGAGACAGGGTGTCACTAAGTTGCTTAGGACCTTGCTGAGTTGCTGAGGCTGGCCTTGACCTTGGATCCTCCTGCCTCAGTCTGCCGAGTTGCTGGGATCACGGTTGGTTTGACTCAAGTTTCCATGGGCTTCACAGTAAGCTACACAACTCAGTGTGCACCTGAGGCTGATTCTGGGCATTTCTCGTCTGGAGCTCAGCGTTTGTTTATCGTTTGTCGTGCTCGTTATTGTTTGTTTAACAACAGCCCATCCAGGAGTGACCCTAAGACAAGGAGGCTGGCTTCGCTGTGTGTGCTAAGCAGACTCAGGCTTCTTCTGCAGGGCAGTCCCACGCAGGCACACCAGCCCTGGCCTGGGTTCAGAAACGTCCTGATAGTCTTGGGCTCCACCCGGCCTTCTCCCTCCAGCTGCCTGGCCACACCCGAGGCGGGCTCTTTTCTCTCCATGCCCTCCAGGCCAGGGTGCTGCCCTCCTGCACTCGGGGCAGGGATCAGAGCTCCGACACCATCGGTGGCTCCCACTGTGCGGGAGCCCCAAGCGCAGGTGGCGTGCCGGCTAGGGCCCTGGCGCCCGCCCCCTGCAGTGCTGAGCCTGAGCGTGCCCTTGCCTCTTCTCCCTCCAGTGCTCCACCGGTACCGGCACATTTTGGGGTTGTGGCAGCCAGACATCGGGCCGTATGGAGGACTGCTGAACGTGGTGGTAAGTCTGCAGACTGGGAGGGATGTGCCCGCTGCGGGAGCCCTGCCTTCCCGCCGCAGGGCCTTTCTGCAGAGGCACACGCCACCCTGGCTCGGGCCTGGCCTGAGAGGAGTGAGCAAAGGAGTCATCGGTTCTGCAGCCTCTCCTGAGCCCTTGGGCTTCCTGGTGCCCTGACTAGGTGGCTGTGAGGTCCTCGGGTCCTGGACCTGACAGGCCAGGAGGCTTCGTGCTCACCCCGTGGCGACACTGGTTTTGCTTGCACGGCCTGCTCCCAACCAGGGGCGGCGAGCGAGAGGAAGACTGGTGAGCAGTTGAGCTCGCCCTCTGTCCTTGTGCAGGTGGACGGCTTGTTCATCATCGGCTGGATGTACCTGCCTCCACACGACCCTCATGTGGACGACCCCATGAGGTTCAAGCCTTTGTTCAGGATCCACCTCATGGAGAGGAAGTCTGCCACGGTGGAGTGTATGTACGGCCACAAAGGGCCCCACAACGGCCACATTCAGGTAGGGGAGAACTCGGGTCCCTCAGGCTGCCACGGTCCCAGGGCTGTCTAGGCTGGGCCTCACAAGGGTGCCAGGCGTCCGTAGCTGTGACCTGCTCCTGTGCAGACGAAGGGGGCAGGCAGACTCACACCTGCCTCTGGAGCCTTGTCTCCGGCCTGCATGTGGATGCAGCCTTTCTCCTCTGCCCCGTGGTTCCTTTGCTTCCCCTCTGGTTTGCAAGAGCACTGTGTGGAATCATGCCCTGCTCCCTGGGGCTGGCCGCAGCTCTGAGCGCCCTGGGGAGGGTGTTGCCTGCGCGTCCTGTGCTGGGGCATGTGTAGGTGGGCATGGTACCGGTGGCAAGGGAGCCGCGTGACCAGCTCACTGTTCCTTGTGCCCCCGCCCCACGCCATGACACTGAAGATTGTGAAGAAGGATGAGTTCTCCACCAAGTGCAACCAGACCGACCACCACAGGATGTCCGGTGGCAGGCAGGAGGTGAGCCTGCGTGCTGGGGGGAGGGCGTGTGAAGACTGTGCCTGGCCTTGCCCCATGGGGCAGAGCGGACGTGGGAGGCCACAGGTTCTAGGAGGCGATGGCCCAGGCGCCGCGTCTGGTGCTCCTTCGGCTCGTGCCCCGCCCCCAGTCTGGGTGAGCCAGGCCCACGTCCCCAGGGTCTCATGGACTCTGCCCTGCTGGTGGCTGAGCCCCTTTTGCTCAGGCTGCTCTGGGGGCGCAGTGCAGGGGGCACTGGGGCCATGTCCAGGCCCCTCCGATCTGGGCCTTGCGGTTTAGGTCGCAGCAGTGCGGGGAGCACGCACCGTTTCCTGCCCTCGCCCTGTGACTTCACATTGCCTTTGGCTTGTACATTTTGAGAATCTCGGACCCACGCCATTGAAGACATTTTTTAGAAGAACTCGAACTTGTCAAGCGCGGATGCTCATTGTAGCTTCTGTTTTTTTGTTGGGTGAACATTTCCGAGCATTTCTGAGTCCTGGCGGTTTCCCCACTAGCCAGGGAACCACAAGGAGCTGGGCTGAGGGGCGCCCGTGCCCTTCCTTCCCTGGGTAGAGGGCAGGTGAAGATGGTCCGTGTGGCGTTGTCAGACGGGCGTGATTGCTATGGTTCACCTACGCGAAGAGTGTGACGTTTCCCCGGGGCCGTCTCGGAGGTGCAGCCTGAAGCAGGAAGGCCGAGCGTGCATTTCTGGTGGTGCTTGCTTGGACCTTCCCGTGAGCTGCTTTGTGGGCCGGCTGGCTCTGCGTGGACTGTGCTCATCCAGCTTGGAGCAGGTGCCGGCTGCTCCTGGTGGCACCTGGACAGCTCCTGAGGGTGGGCTGTTGCGAGTGCTCTGCTGCGCCCCTTGCTTCCAGGGAGCTGAGCAGTGCCTGTGAGAAGTGCGGCCCAGGCCTGTTGGCACCCCTGCGTGCCGCCAGGCCCAGACACTGCCGGCTTGTCTTCGAGTCTGCCTTCCCTGCCCCACCTCTCTGGCCCCTCTCACAGGCTGAGGCTGTGGGGAGAAGAGATGGGGAGAAGGGAGGAAAGGGGGGCAGCCCTGGAGGGATGTGGAAGCCATCACAGGCTCCTGGTGTCCTCCCAAGCATGGCGGCTGCCCTCACAACACGGTTTACGGTGAGCCTCCTTCAGAGACCTCGTCTGATCGTCAGCTCTCGTTGGTGTTCCCGCGACGGCCTCTGCTTGGGAAGCGGGATCTCACTTCTACACCTACATCTGCTCCTCTGGGTGGCCTTTAACTCCATTGTGCTTGGCACAGTGGTGTTGGCCTTTGTTATCCCATTTGATTACTTTGGTTTTTATCTGTTATTTATCTGTCTGATTTTGAAAGAAGTCTTTCCCTCTAAGTTGACCTGCCACTTAAACAGAAGGCTTAATTTTTTTTTTTTTTTGGTACTGGATATTGAACCTGGGGGAGCTCAACCACTGAGCCACACCTCCAGGCCTTCTTATGTTTTATTTTGAGACAAGGTCTTGCTAAGTTGCTTAGGGGCTTACTAAGTGGCTCAGACTGGATTTGAAGATGAGATCCTCCTGCCTCAGCCTCCCGAGCCACTGGGATTACAGGTGTGGTCATCACGCCCAGTCTAGGAGGTTTAATTTTGATGAAGTCTAATTTGCCAGAGATTTTCTTTTATGGTTGCTCTGTGTTTGAAAATCCTTTGGACCTAAATAGTTTCCTTTAAAAAAAATAAAAAATAAAAAGACTTGAGCTGGGTGTGGTGGCCCCACCTGTGATCACAGCTACTTGGGAGGCTGAGGCAGGAGGATTGCAACCTTGAGGCCAGCCTCAGCAACTTAGACCCTGTTTCAAAGAATTAGAGGGTGTGAATGTAGCTCAGTGGTAGTGCACCCCTGGACTTGTAAAAAAAAGAATCTTGCTAGCCCCTTTTTAGATTTTGCTGTGTGTCCAGATCTGTGGCCCATCTTGAGTTAGTGCTTATGTGTGGTGTGAGGCAGGAATCCTGGGGTATTTTTCTGCACAGGGGAGTCTGGTTGGCTGAAGACTTTCCTTCCGCCAGGGGGCTTAGGCTCCTCCCTTGAGAAGTGGCCAGACCAGCGTGGCTGTGCTGGCTGTGTGGCTCCGTGGTGTTGCTGAGAGCAGGGGCTGTGGCTCAGCAGTGATGGAGCTTCTTGGTCCTCCAGCTCTGACCTTGCTCAGGAGGCTGTGTGTCTGGGTTCTTGGGCTTCTGTAGAATTTCAGAGTCAGCTCGCAAGTTTCTGCATGGTGCCTGGTGGGCCTGCCATCTGAGGGGCATTGCGCTTGGAGGTGGTTTGGAGAGCATTGCAGTCCTGCAGGACTAGTCTGTCCTGGTTGGATGTTTCTGCCCCCCATGTGCAGAGTGTGTCCCCGGCCGAGGACAGGGGTGTGTGACTCTCTTGCCTCTGCTTCTTTCCACTGAGATCACACACGTGTTCTGTGATGTTGATTCTGAAGTCCCATGTATTTTGTGGTGCTGTAGATCAAATTTTTAATAAAAATTCACTTCCTGCCCCTGCTGCTAGGAGGTAAGATGGGCTGACTGCTGGTTGACCTAGTAGCCCTGGCTTCCCACAGCCCCTGTGGTGATTTCTGCTGTTTCTTGGCGTTGGGACAGTAACACAGTAAAGTGATCTATGAATCGAAGCTTGTTTTCTCATTTTTATGTGAAGTTTTTTGATTTTTTTTTTTTTTTTTTTTTGCAATAATAGGGTCCTGGACCCAAGCTACCACCGAGCTTCATCCCTCGCCATTTCTTCTCTTCTTTGTTTACATTTTGAGACAGGATGTTGCTGAGTCGCCTGCCGGCCTTGAACCCACCACCCTCTGCCTCAGCCTCCTGAGCAGCTGGGTGATAGCCACGCACCACCACACCTGGCTCACCACACCTGGCTCGTTCTTTTTTCCCCTGTAAACTGCTTTTGCCTCTGTTTGTGGGGCTAATTCTATTTAGTTGTTGTAGGAAACACGTTAGTTAGGAACTTGGGGATTTGGATGAATTCAGTGATTGTGTAGCATCCCCCTGTTGCGGACTCAGCGTCCTGAGTGGCAGTAGCTGCAGGATGTGTACTGTGCCTGGAGCTTTGAGGGATGCAGGACAGACACCGACGCACACTCTGAGTGGTCACCCTGCATCTGCAGACACTGAGGGAAGACTCACTAGACCTTGCCACTCGGTAACAGCCGGGCTGAGTTGCAGGCAGGGGCTGGGGCTCAGTGTCCTGCCGCGCCTGCTCTCCCAGGACTGAAGGACCAGGCTCTCTGTGCAGTGTATGGCTGGCTCAGTGTGCACACAACTCTGTCCACTGCTGGGCTTTTAGCAAGACCTGGGCTCACAGCTGCTCTCGCTCTCCCCATCACTGGCTTCACCCCCTCCTGCCAGGAGGCCTGAGGCACAGGCATGCCTGCACAGGAGTGCCCGCACAGGGCGGTCTCGCTGTGTTCTCTTGAAGGAGTTCCGGACTTGGCTGCGGGAGGAGTGGGGCCGCACGCTGGAGGACATCTTCCACGAGCATATGCAGGAGCTGATCCTGATGAAGTTCATCTACACCAGTCAGTACGAGTGAGTGGGCCTTTCTGGGTGCAGTGCGCGGCCCGGTCCCCTGCCCCTGATAACTGTGGGGTGTCCAGTTGGGGTCCAGGTTCCTGGTGTCTTGAACAAAGAATTGAGCCACACACACAGAAGCCGCGGGCAGAGTGCTTATCTAGTGGAAGTGAAAACAGCACCCAGTAGGGTAGGCAGAGTGGAGGCGCCTCCAGGCAACCTCAGAGTCTAGCCTCTGCAGGGCGAGCGCTGCCTAGGTCCTCTCCTCTCGGACCTGCTTGGAGACTTTGCCCATTTTTCCCCTTTGGATACGTGATTTTCACCTGATTGGAAAATAGAACCCATGGCTGAGAGTTGCCGTGGCGAACAGCCCTGGAGGGAGTTGCCATGGTAATGGCACTTGCTGAAAGCAGGGCTGGGGTGACCTGGCTCCCTGTGGCACTGTGCTCACACCTGCCTCCGCCGCCTCGAGGGCCCTGAAGTTCTCCCTGACTCCCACCTCGCGTCTGGTGTCTGATTGGTCACTGTGGCCCCCATAGGGACTCCAGTGGTCAGGAGCCTTCAGAGGCCAGCCTCTTGGCCTTTCCTGTGCCCTTGGCTACGGTGCCTGGGCACTGTCCCCTGCCCAGGGACGCGGGCTCCTCTCCTCAGGGTGGCAGAACTGGAGTGCGTTTCCCTCCCTCCCGTGGAAGCCATCCAATGCTGTTGGGGCCCGGGAGCTGCACCTGTAGGCTGGAGGCCTGGAGGCCTGCCTGGACCCAGCTGAGCCCCATGCCCTTCCTGCTCCCTGCAGCAACTGCCTGACCTACCGCCGCATCTACCTGCCGCCAAGCCGCCCGGACGACCTCATCAAGCCGGGCCTCTTCAAGGGCACCTATGGCAGCCATGGCCTGGAGATCGTCATGCTCAGCTTCCATGGCCGGTGTGCGAGGGGCACCAAGATCACGGTCAGTGTCTCCACACTGTGGGAGCCGCCTTGTGGGGTCTGCAGCCTGGGCCCCCGGGAGCATAAAGTGCTGATTTTCAGGCCCTCCCAGGCCTGCTGACCCAGAGCGTGCATTTTTACAAGGGTTTGTGGGTGTCCTAGGTGGCTTTGCCTCCTCTGGTGCTCAGCTGTAGCCGGCCCTGGAAGACCCGGGGCAGGCCGAGGATTTAAATGGGGCCTGGGTAAGGGGCTCTCCAGGCTTCCCAGGAGAAGGTGCAGCCTGGTCGCGACCCTCTGCAGTAGCACGGAGCCCACAACTTGTGCTGGCCTCAGCGCTCATGAGGAGTTGAGGGCTGTGCGGTGCTCGGGAGCCTCACGGTAGAGCCCGTCTCCCAGGCCCTGAGCGGGCTGCCACACCTGCTCCTGTTGCCAGGGCCGTGTGCAGTCCTCACCTGTCATTGACAGTTATTGGGTGGGTTTCTGGCAGACAGCGCTAGCACTGAAGCTCAGCCTCTTTCCCAAACCCCCAGGGAAGAGGTGCACCCTCAGCTCCTGGGGAAGTTCCTTGTAGAGTAGGGCCTGAAATCTGCGAGGCCTCTGGCATGCTGGAGTGACCCTTCCCGGAGGCCTTGGCTTGGAGCTGCAGGACTGCAGGGTCTTGGGTCAGGCTCAGGACTTGTGCTTAGGCCTGCCGCCTGCCACCAGGCCCAGGAAGACCTAGGGCATGAAGGGAACTGGTTCCCACCTGGGGAGCTCTGAGCACGTCTGAGCACGTGTGTCGGTGCCCGAGGTCCCTCCTCATGTCCTTTCTGGCTCTCCCCGTCTGGGTGAAGTCTCGCTCCATGGGAGATTGCTGCTAAGTCTGTGGCCGAGCTGGTGCCCACTTACGTGGCCAGAACAGACTCGACCTGGAGGCCGTGTGGTGGTCCTCTGGGTCTCTGAGCCTGCTGACTGCTGCCCGCTGCCCTGCAGGGCGACCCCAACATCCCCGCGGGGCAGCAGACCGTGGAGATTGACCTGAGGCACCGCATCCAGCTGCCTGACGTGGAGAACCTCCGCAACTTCAACGAGCTCTCCCGCGTGGTCCTGGAGGTGCGTGAGCAGCTGCGGCAGGAGCAGCAGCAGGACAGCGAGGGCCCCGCCCCGCCGCAGGAGCCACCCTCGGGCCGGGGGCCCAGCGGGGCACCTGCCGAAGAGGGTGGGGAGCCCAGAGTCGGAGCAGCGGCCGAGCAGCCAGCCCATTCCGGGCAGGGACAGCCATTCGTGCTGCCCGTGGGCGTGAGCTGCAGGAACGAGGACTACCCCCGCACCTGCCGGATGTGGTAAGGCCCCGGGCTGGGCGGTACGCTGGGCTTCCCCAGGCAGCTGGCGAGCGCCTTCCCCGGCTCAGGGCGGAGGCCTCTGTGTGTTCCCCGCTTCCTCCCAGCCCCCCAGACTCCTTGCACCAGGAGCAAGGGACTCCCGTGACCTGAGTTAGCCAGGTGAAAGGTAGAGGCAGGTGGTTTCCTTTGCCTGCAGCTTGTGTGTGCATGTCCTGGGCTGCTCCTGCCGCTTGGGGAGCACGGTTCAGACGTGGCCCCGCCGACCGCCCTGTCTTGTCCTTCTCCTTGCCTGCTGTCACTTTTCTGCCACCTGTTTTTGGCCAGACCCTGGGTGGCCACCAAAGTGACGGGCGCCAGCCTACGTGTCCAGTGAGGAGTGGCACTGCTGCCCTGCCAGCCGCCACCGGCTGCTCTTGTGTTGCTCCGTGATTCCCTGGGCCCGCGTGAGGCCTTCCAGTCCCTCCACCTTCTGAAATTCACTGAGTTGAAGGGAGTGGAAGGCGCAGCACCTGCATCAGCCGGGCACTTCAAGCACCGATGGCCAGCTGTGCCTGGCAGCCACTGCCGCACACTGCAGAGCCAGAGCATTTCGCTGCTGGAGAGGGTTCACAGTTCCCCCGCCTCTGCCTCTTACGTGTCGCTTCCTTTGGCCTCTGGTGGCCACCACCCATGCCTGTGATGGTCTGCTGGGCGTTTCCCAGTGCCAGGCTCCCAGAGAGGGTTTGGCACCTGGACGTGGCGTGGTGGAAGAAGACTTGTGTTCCCGTTTCTCACCGTGTAGCCGTGACTGCACCTGCCTCTGTGGTAGGGACACGGGGCATTCCAGTGCAGCCTCCGAGAGCCACGAAGGGAAAGCTTTGTTCCCGCATCATCTCACGGCTCACCAGCCCTTACGGCCAGCATGGAGCCCTGGCTGGCTGGACAGGAAGCTCTGTCCAGCCCCTGCCTGGCTGAACTCGAGGGCAGCCCTCCAGCCTGTGTGCACATTGGGCCCCATGGTGCCAGCAGCGTGGCCTGTTCTCTGAGCACAGGGCCTTTGCCCAGGAGGCGTGATGGCACTTTTTTCCCTCCCGGAAAAGCCTCATCACGGGCTCTGCTGCTCCCTTCCTGGCCCAGGAGCCAGTGTGGCTGGAGGGGGCAGAGGTCCTGGGCATCGTCCCTGGAGGTTGCAGGCCAGGCCCTCACCTGTCTGAAGGTCAGCCCTTGGAGGGCAGCAGTCTTTCAGGCTGGTTGTCGATCAGGCCGCCCCTCTTGTTTCTGATTGGTGGTGTACTGGCCTGTTGCCCGGAGTGGAGGACCCTGCTTTCCTGGGCTGGCTTTGTGTGGACGTGTCCTTGCATCAGAATTCTCAGGGGCCTGCCCAGGAGTTCTGCTTCAGCTGGGGTGTGGGCCCACGTTTGAGTCCTGGGCTTCCGCCCATGTGCTCCCCAGCAGCCAAGCACTTGGCCTTTTGTGCCCCATGTGCCTGCAGTGCACGCCCTCCGCAGGAGCCAGAGCCTCTGGGCGTCCCCTGCAAAGACGCCTCTCCTGGTGCTGCTGGCCGCCCTTGGCTTGCGGTTCATGTTGTGAGGGGCGAGTGCCCAGAGTGGCCTGTGCTTGTGCTCTAGAGCGCCCGCCCTCACCTTTCCTGTCTTCCAGCTTCTACGGCACAGGCCTCATTGCCGGCCATGGCTTCACCAGCCCCGAGCGCACCCCTGGTGTCTTCATCCTGTTTGACGAGGACCGCTTCGGCTTCGTGTGGCTGGAGCTCAAGTCCTTCAGCCTATACAGCCGGGTGCAGGCCGCCTTCCGGAACGCAGATGCACCGTCGCCGCAGGCCTTTGAGGAGATGCTCAAGAACATCCAGTCCCTCACCTCCTGACCGCCATGCCTGCTGTGGGCCAGCCAGGCCCTGCCACCAGGAGCAGAAGCAGCATGCACTTTGAAACGCGGCCTTTTTGTAGAACGCGCACCTTCTCGCAAGGGGCCCCATCCTGCCCCAAGACACTTCATACCTAGCGTGTAACATATTCCTGTGTGGGTGTCGTGACCCCAAGGAGATGCTGAGCATGTCCCCCCACCTTTCTCTCTCCCTCTATCTCTCCCTCTCTCCCCCTCCTCCCTCCCTTTCTCCCTCTCTCTCTCCCTCTCTCTTTCTCCCTCCCTCTCTCTCTTTCTCCCTCCCTCTCTTTCTCCCTCTCTCTCTTTCTCTCCCTCCCTCCCTCTCTCTCTCCATCTCTCCCTCTCCCCCCTCCTCCCTCCCTCTCCCCCTCTCTCTCTCCCTCTCTCTTTCTCCCTCCCTCTCTCTCTTTCTCCCTCCCTCTCTCTCTCTCACACACACACTCACACACACACACACACCAAAAAAAAAAAAAAAAGGAGTGGATGAACAGAAGAGGCAGCTGGAGAGCAGTGGCCGTGGGCAGGTAGAGCTTGCTGGGGACCTCCAGGCAACGAGGCCCCTGTGGGGAGGTGTGTGGGCCGTCAGTCATTTCCCTGCACGTGCAGATCCAACTTGTGTGAGAAGTTCTGTTCCACCCGTCGTCCCCGCTGGATGAGCTGAGCAGACGTGGCCGCGACCCGGAGGCCCCGCAGGTGGTCAGGAGGAAGCGCAGGACTCGGGCTGGGAGGGTGAGCAGGGACGGTGTATGCAGAGAGGGGCTTCCAGGAGCGGATGGAACATCAGGTTCGTGTTAGGACTCTGGGTTCAGTTCTTCTCTACTGACTCGCTTAGGTTTTGGACAAAAATGCCTTTCTCTCCTGATCAGTTTTCCTCTCAGTGAAATGGGACCAGAGGTGCAGAAAGCAGGATTGTCACTGTGAGCACAGGCCTCTGGCCCAGCCCGCAGCCCGTGTGCCTGCTCTACTGAGGCTCACTGCTACCGCGGCAGTCCTGCCGTCAGCCCCAAGCAGGGCATTGTTCTGCCCACCCTCCCTGTCCCCACTGCGCAGGGCCACCTGACCCCCGGCATGGCACGCCTGGGTTGCTCTCGGAACTAGCCCTGGGCAGCAGGGGACCCTGCAGCCCAGAGACTCCCGTCAGATCTGGGTGACATTGTGTCTCCTGAAGAACAGCACCACACCCGAGGCTTCAGGAGCAGTGTGCTCCCTCCAGCCTCAGGGTGACACCAGGGCATGCCTCTTCTCAGCTGCTTGTCCCCCTTGTCCCCTCTGAGCCCTTGTGCTAAGCACGTGGGACTTGTCCGACTGGTGAGAGGCCCAGGATGGTGGCATTGGCACGGAGACCACCTTGTGCCTGTCCTCTGACTACCCCTGATGCCCAGCTCCCATGCTCAGCAGCTCTTTCGCTTCCAGCAGCCGGTGGACCAGCTCTATGGCCAGCTGGCTGTCCTGGGCGGTTCTGTTCCTCGGGGAGAAGCAGGTGGAGGAACAGGGCTCCCTTCTGGGCAGCGGCGGGTTCCAGGCACTGTGTGAGGCCCTGGGAGGCCCCGCTCACGCTCCCCCGTGCTTCCCGCGGGCCCTGCAGTGTTGCTCGGGCGTGGTCCCATTCGGTACCTTTTGCAGGATTGAGCCTAAAGCCTTCATCAGTCCCTTTGTTAGTTGTGACTCGTGCCACATGAGGAAGTCCCCAGCGAAGCTGTGAGGACACCAAGGCCGCTCGGGCCTGTGGCGGGTGGTGTGTGTCACCACTGTCGACCGAGTGCACTTACTACCAGGGGCCTGGGGCTTGCTTTGAGGGACCCTCCCTTGGAGGACCCCTCACCTTGTAAAGAGCACATGGGTTGAAGATGAGAACTTGTGATTAAAAAAAAAAAACAAAACCTCAAATCTAAGCACGTAGTCTGCTTCTAGCGTTTGGGCACTTAAACAATTCATCCTAATGCCAAGACAACGGGGGTGCTCCTGGCTCCAGCATGTGTGGAGGGGCCAGCTGTGGGCTCTCCCTCTGGCCTTGGCCTGGGCAGGGCCCGCAGCCCGAAGGTAAGGCCGCACAGCTGGTCGCTCCTGGCTGTGAGGGTGGTCAGCGAGGTTTTTCCACCCTGCTGGCTTAGCCGCTTCTGCAGGCAGGCAGATTCCAGTGTGCCAGCCTGTCGCCAGTCACCTGCCTTGCAGCAAGGGCCCTGGGCTCGCTCGCCTCGGGCGGGGTTCGGGAAGGCTGGTGGCATCACCAGAACTCCATGAGCAGGCTCCAGGGGCCCTGTGCCCACTTCTGGGACCAGCCAGGCCCGTGTGGGGCTCTGCTTGGGAGGGTGTGTTGGCTCTCCCGTGCCTCAAGGCGGGGCGTCTGGTGTGGAGCGAGGAGCTCCGTGGTCTCTGCTCACCTAGACATGCTGAGCATCCCGTGGAAAAGGTGCCAAGCCGTCAAGGGCCCTGTGCCGGGGCCCAAGGTGCAAGGATGTTGCGGAAGTCCTGCTTGTAGGCTCCGTGACGTGGGCCTGGCAGTATCAGGATGTGTCAGCCCTCCTGGGCTCAGACCTCCGGTGTCCACTGTGGAATGAGAGTGGCTTCGGAGGCCGTTCTCCTGGTCCCCGATGGGCACCCTTCCTGCCTTGCCCTGGTCCCTTGGACAGTGTCTGCAGGACTTGCTGCTGACTGCTTACAGCCCTGGACTCCTCCATCCCAGGCTGCCAGTTCCTCTCCTCCTCCTCCTGGGGCCACCTTACTCTGACTGAGTGCCGGGCAGTGGCCTCCCTTTAGCAGGTGCCCTGCTGGCCACTCCTTTTCTGCTTCATGCAGAGTGAGCCAAGAAGTGGGGTCAGCAGGTTGCACTCCCCTTCCCTGAGGAATGGGAGGTCTGCCGCTGTGGCCTGCACAAGGGGAACCCTCCTCTTGGCCAGCTGCACTCCCGAGTCCTGGGGCCTCCCCAGGGTTGTCCAGCTCTGCCTGTCCTGCTTGCTGCATGGTCACTTAGTGCTCCTGAGCAACAGCAGAGTGAACAGACCCTGCTCAGTGCTGTGCTCCGTGAGCAGAGGCCATTCAGGGTTCTTGGCTTTGTCTGTCCTCTCTGTGGCCATGGCGTCCCATGGACATGGACGTCAAGTGCCTGCTCTCTGATGGGGCCTGAGTGGAGCCCTGGCTCTCTCAGACACTTGAGGCTGCCCCTGTCCTGTCCCCTGGAATACGGCCTGGCGGGAGCGACGCTGCCGTGTGTCCTGGGCCCCAGTGGTGGCTTAGTGTGGGTTGCCCTCCTAGGACTGGGTGCAGACGCGTCCTTGGGACTGGAAGAAAGCAGGAGTCTCCCGTCAGTGCTTGGCAATGATGTGCCACGCCGTTGGGCATGCTGTCATTTAAGGGCTACGGCCAGCCTTTTGGGGGCGGCTGGTGACCATCGCTCAGTGCTGGCAGGATCCTTCCTGTGCTGCGAGGACACCAGTCAAAACAGGCCGGAGCCTCTGTCGCAGCTGGTCTGAGGCTTGCTGTCGTCGCAGGGCCTGCTGGGAGGACACATTGGCCATCTTACCTTTTCCTAGCCCTGGGCCAAGGATGAGACCCTCTGAGAGGCCCCCGGGTGGGTTTGCCCAAGGGCTGCCCTTCGGCCAGCATTGTCGCCCAGCACACCCACGCCTGAACGTGTGTGGTGGACTAAGTAATAAACCTGCTTTTTCATTTGTAGATGGGCACACTACCTTATTCTGTCTGCTTTTATGTGGTGCTGAGGGTGGGACCCAGGGCCTCTCACGTGCTGGGCAAGCCTCTGCCACCACAGCCCGTGAACCTGACTTTGAAGCCATGTGTTTTCTTAAGAGTGTGATTCACATGTGGGCGGCAGCCTGCCACATGTGGCTGTGGACCCTAGAAGGGCAGCTGTGCTCTTGACCAGCAGGTGGAGGATGGAGTGAAGTGCCTCCTGTGTCCCTGTCCCCAGGGCATGGGGAGAGTGGGGCTTAGGTGAAGGAGGGCTCCACACAGGAGGGTGTCCTTCCACCAGCACGGCCGAGACCTCACTGTCTTTTAGTGTTGATGATCAAGGTCTTTAACCCAGCACCTGGAGGCCTCGGTCCCATCCCAGCCTCCCAGGGTTGCGGTTGAGATCAACGCAGTCAGCCTGGGCTTCTGGGGGAGGATTTTCCCTGGGTTCAAACTGTTCTCCATGGAGAGGAGAGAAGCTGGCAGGGGTGCTGGTCCTACAGGGTGAGGGCAGGACACGACTGTGCGCCCGCTCGAGACAAGTGGTGCTAACTTGTGGACTGCGGCGCCTGGTCCGGGGGCAGGCCTGAGGGGCCACATCTGGGGTGTGTTTTCCTTTGAAAGTTGGAGGTCAAGTGGCAAAGGTGACGAGTAGAGCTCACGCCCCAGTGCCAGCGTGTTTCTTGTGGTTCCCGACCACAGAACAGGACAGGACTCCGGGCAGGACCTGGCCGCCCCTCTGCTGCCCTCTGCTGGGCCTTGGGGACACTGCTGCTTGACTTGCTCCTGCTTCTCTGCTCTCCCATTTCCTGCTGTTCTGGGACCTCTGGAGCCTGGGGCCTACCCTGGGCTGATCCCTTTGAACTGTCACACTGACAAGGCACAGCTCACACAGACGCACGGGGCACTGGACCACGGCCACTGGAGGCCCAGGGAGCAGCCACAGGCCTCCTGTCTGGATGGAAGCCCCTGTTGCGTCACCAGGGGACAGATGCTGCTGTCTCCTGCTGCAGAGCAGAGGCTGGTGGCCCACCTGGCTCCCCAGGGTTTGGACCAAAGATGCTCCCCGGAGTCTGGTCCAGGGCTTCCTGTCCACTGTTCACCTCTGATGGGAATGGCAGGTGA
The DNA here is from genome assembly GCF_902686455.1 of Sciurus vulgaris. Lineage (NCBI taxonomy): Eukaryota > Metazoa > Chordata > Mammalia > Rodentia > Sciuridae > Sciurus > Sciurus vulgaris. The sequence goes on from NC_136478.1 coordinate 2,062,802, forward strand.
AGGCAGCCAGGGGAGGGAGGGTTGTGGGCAGTCGTCTGACCCACCAGGCAAAGCTCCATGCAGAAGGGAGCCCAGGGAGTGCCCACCACCGTCCCCTCCCGTCCTTGGAGGCGTGGCGCTCTGCAGTGTGATGGGAGGACAACCCAGGCCCTCCAGGAGGCAGCAGAGGCAGGATGCCAGACTCTCCCGGGTCCTGCTCCACAGCAGAGCCTTTGTAGTGTGACCTCTGGTGGGCACTCAAGGTCACTGCATACAGCATGACCCCAGCCCACAGTATGAAAAAGAACAAAGAAATCATTTGGACGATTTTGAAACCTTGGCCTTGAGCTCGGTGTGGTGGTGCACACCCGTAATCCCAGTGACTCAGGAGGCTGAGGCAGGAGGATCCCAAATTCAAGGCCAGCCTCAGTAACTCGGTGGGGCCCGAGGCAACTTAAAGGATTGGGAATGTGGCTCAGTGGTTGAGTAGCCCTGGGTTCTATCTCCGGTACCAAAAGAAAACACTGTTCCCTTAGGTTGGTGATTAGTTGGCTCTTTCACTGCCGTAACTGGATGACCTGACCAGCACAACTGTGGGGGAGGAAGAGTTTATTTGGGGGCTCACAGTTTCAGAGGTCTCAGTCCATAGACAGCCGGCTCCATTCCTGGGGGCTGTAGGTGAGGCAGGAAAGACATGGCACAAGAGTGGCGGAGGGAAGCAGAGAGAGACTCCCCTCTCCAGATACAAGTGTGTGCCCGGAGTCGCCCCATTCCCACCCCGCCAGCCACCCCCACCTCTTCAGTTACCACTTGGTTGACCCCATCAGGGACTCCCTCGCCAAGGGGTCAAGACTCACAACCCGCCTGTCTCTGAACATGCCTGCACCGTCTCACAGGGGAGCCTCTGCAGACACCTCACCTCCAAACCACAACTCCAGGGAGACAGGCCCCGCCCTTCCCTGCTCTTCGTCTCCCTCCTCCTAAAGGGGCCACCCCGCTGCACCTTGCCCCAGGTCGAAGGGTAAGCTGCTGTCACCTCCTGCCATCACCCAGGCCTCCAAGCAGTGGACTGAGAACCCTCTGGGCCATGGAGAGGTTTGCACAGCTGTGTCCCTGCCAGTCCAAGCTGCCAGAGGGGTACCGACCGAGTTGTGGGCTTCCTGAGGCGACTGGGAGGTGCAGGTGTGTCCAGCGGGAGGCAGATTTGCCTGAGGGCACACGGCCAGGAAGCTTTTGAAGTAGCAGCTGGGTTTTGGAGGGACAGTGGGTGTTGGGAGACACTTGCTGTTGGGAGCACGCACCACGAGGAGGGAGAGGTCCCACACCCCTAGGGCCCTCCTGGAGCTGGTCTCAGTGTCCCCTCCCAGCCTTCGTCCCCAACCCTCGTTCAGGGAGGCGGGTCTCAGGGAGCTGGCGACACCCCCAGGAGGTTGCCAGGTGTCTTCCAGCACCCTGGGGACGTTCAAGTTCCACAGAGGGACCTTTTCATCCTGTCCCTGTCGCCTTGCTTTAGGCGCCAGAAGAGCAGCGTCGTGTCGTCCCCCAAAGCCACCCCTGGCAGCTGGGAAGAGTGCCCTTGAGTCTGGGGCGTCGGGTCTCTGCCATGGCCGCCCCGCAGCCCCTCTCCCTGCTGGCCATCATGCCCGAGGCACCCCTGGGCCCTCCCTGTATGTTGATGGCACCGCCTCTTCTTCCAGGCGGACCTTTTCCTTCCAGTGCTGGGGACTGAACCAGGGGCGCTTAGCCACTGAGCCTCATCCCCAGCCCGTCTTTAATTTTTTATTTTAAGACTGGGTCTCACTAAGTTGCTTAGGACTTTCCTGAGTTGCTGAGGCTGGTCTCAAATTTGTGATCCTCCTGCCTCAACCTCCAGAGTGGCTGGGATTAGAGGCGTTCTCCACCACACCTGGAGCCAGTTGGACGTTCTGTGAATAGTCACCATAAAGATTTATGTGGTGGTTTTGTGTGAATGTGGGTTTTCACTACTGTAGAGTAGATGTCCAGGACGGACTGCCAGGCCACGCATATGTTCACTTGGGAAGCTGCGCATTTTCTTGGGAGTCTGACCACGTGGGTTCCCTGTTAGCAACAGAGAGTTGCTGGTGCTCTGCCTCTTGGCCCAGTCCTGTTGGCTCTGCCGTCTTTATTTCTGCGTCTGACAAGTGCATAGTGGAGACTCGGGGTTCAGGAGCAGATCCCTGATGTCTGACACGCTGGACCTCTTCAGAAGCTCCCTTGCCACCCATGTGTGGCCACATGTTGCTCCAAGCCCTGGCACGCTCCCCAGTAGAGCACATCGGGGGAAAGCCAGGCACACCTGCGCTCGGGGGAGCCGAGGCAGGAGAATTGCAAGTGCGAGGCCAGCCTGGGCAACTCAGCGAGACCCTCAGGAACTTCGTGAGATTCTGTCTCAAAAACTAACAAGGGCTGGGATGTGGCTCAGGAGCAAGGCAACCCTGGGTTCAGTCCCCAGCACCACAGAAGAATGCCAGGGGAGGGAGGATGCAGGCTCCAGGGGCCCCAGGCCTGAGGCCTGGGCCTGGGCCTGCCCTCAGCGTGTGGTGGGAAGCTGTCCTGGGTTCGCAGAGCATTCAGCCCCTCCAGATCCTTAGCAGCCCAGGAGCTCTTGGGTGCTGAGGAGAGAGCCCCCTCCCCCAGGACCTCGCGGGGTGCTGTGGGGAGGGAGTGAGGGGCAGCCAGGGACCACGGTGCCTCTCTGCTCATCCCAGCACCTGCACCACCCTCCTCGCCACTGAAAACGGGGTCTGTTTACCCCAAGTCTGTTTACCTCGGCCTCCTTGGGGGGGGAGGATGGAGAGGCAGTGAGGCAGCCAGAGACAGGGTGCGTGGTGCCAGTGCGCCTATCCACCAACGCCCTGCAGGCCACAGGGAACCCCAGGGAAGCTCCAGAGGACCCGCAGGTTCAGAAGGGGCTCTGGCTGCCAAGTTGCAGCTGGAGGCCTGGGTGCCTGGGGAGGGAGGCTGGGCGGGCTGCTGGGCTGGCTGGCGTGGGGTGGGAGGAGCTGGGCACAGGGCCCGTCCCGCACTCGCTGTGCGGGGGGTGGGCTCTGCCTCAGGTCCCGCCTGCCTGTGTCACCCAGGTAACTGAGGAGGGCATTCACTCTGAACCCTGATGGGTGGCCCTTCTGAGGATGGCCACTCGGAGGCCACCTGGAGCATGACCTGGGAGACCTGCCATGGAACCAGCACTCCTGTTCTCGCCCGGGCCGGAGCTGCAGCCGGGCAGTGGGATGGCCTGGTCACCATGGAGCTGCTGCCCTGTCCCCGTGTTCCGCAGTTCTATAGGAAGGAGGGAGCCCACAGGGTGGGACAGCGGGCTGGTGGGAGGGTGGCCTCCCCTAGGAAGGTCTTAGCCACCTAGGAGGAAGTTCTAGGACGTGGTCCTCGGGACCCCGGGTGGGGTGGGCCAGGTGGTGAAGTAGACCCCTTCCTACGGGCCTGGCTGGCCTCTGCCAGCCGAGCTTTCCTCGCTGCTGTGGGAGGAGGACGAGGATGTCCGTGAACCTGTGTCCCCCAGCAGCCTGCAGGACAAGGTGAAGGGGACCGACGTGGGTGTGCCGGGCCTCCAGAAGACAGCCCTGGAGCGACGAGAGTCCAGGGCCACAGGGCCGTGAGGATGCCGGGAGGCCCCCGAGCCTGGGGTAGGCTTTGGGCAGCAGAGCTCAAGGATGGGCCTGCGGGGCACCACGGGCCTGGGTGCTGAGTCCCGTGTCCAGGGCAGCCGGCTGGAGGCGTCGGCCGAGTTGGTGGAGACAGTGCCCCCAGGGGATCTTGATCCCGCTGGCACCAAGTCCAGTCCAGGAGACCCCGAAGCGTCCCCGGGAAGAGGAATGAGCTTTAGAATCACAGTTCTCCGGTTGTATTTTGAAAATTGTGTTCCTGGCTCATCCCAGGATTTGGGTTTCTAGATCTTTGCCCGCCTGTCCTAATCCAGGCAAGGCTATCCTGAACACAGGCCGACCTCGGAACCACAGAGCTGGGCTCTTTTCTGGATCAGTGGTCACACAGGCTTTCAGGTAGTGTTTTCAAAGCTACAGAGAAAGGAACTCCAGACGATGGGCGTGGCTGTCCAGCCAGGCCCCTGCTCTGTGCACTGGCGGGCACGGTGTGGGCGTCACTCGGGTGTGGTGTGCAGCACCGGGGATGGCCCCTCCCTGCCCTGCTCTTGCCCACTCACCGGATGCCTCATTTATTTTTCTTGTTTTTGAAAAGACCTTCATTTTGGTGACAGCTCTGTGGAGGTGGCACAGGAGTCCCACTGCACTCCCACTGCCAGACTCCCCAAGCCCCAGGAGGCTCACCCACCACCCCTCCTTGCGGGGTAAGTCCTCGCTGCAGTGGGGGACAGGCCCTTTGCCTTCCCATGGGGAGCTCAGATCTGAACTGAGGGAGAGGCTGCCCCATGCTTTCTGTGCCTGGGTTCTGGAGACTCAGCCTCCAGCCCCTGCTGCCTCCAGCAAGGCTGCTGCTGCCCCACTTTCTGCTCATTTCCCTGCGTCTGCCCATCAGCAACATTTACCTCACGCTGCTGCAGCCGCCAGTGTCCCATGCACAGCAGTGGCTGGTCTCTCTGCCCAGGGGGTCTCCAAGGACCACTGCTCTTGTTTCTAAGTGAGCCAGCTTTAGCTCTAGACTGTCATCAGTCCCTTAAAAGCAGACTTTGAGGTGAGGACCTCATGCTTTTGGGGAGGTGACGAGGGAGACAGGGGAGATGGGGAAGGCAGGGATCAATGCCAAGGCATCATCAAGAGGGGCAGCAGTGTGGGCAGCGGAGTTCAGTCCTCTGGCGGCTGCTGGGAGACAGTGTAGGTGTACCTGCAGTGTAGACATGTTGGGGTACTTATACACTTTCCCTGTGGTCTGAGATCTACCCCCAGGCATGGGTCAGGAGACGCTCTGGTGGCTAGGAGCCATAGAATGGCAGGTGTTGGCAGCTGTCAGTGTGTGGAAGTAGTGATGGGCAGGTACGCCATGTTCCAGATACCTGTGTGTGCACCCCATCCAGCAGATCAGTGGTCCCGTATGGTCTGGTGGCTCCTGCTGCTCAGGTGTCAGGTCTTTGCTGCAGCGCCACCACTAGCCCAGCGTCCTGTGCAAGCTCACGCACGGAGGTCCCTGAGTGGGCACAGACCTGGACCGAGGTGGGGCATGGGACTCTTGACAAGCACCCCTTCTGTTCTCAGCCAGGGAGCCTGGGTTGGTGATCAAATCAAACAGTAGGGTAGACTGCCCGGGGAGGTGTGTCCTGGGGCAGCTGCGACTCTCTGAGGGATCAAGCAGCTTCTCTTGGCTTGGCTTGGTTCCCATGACTCTTGGAATCACAGAGCTCTTTCTGCTTCTTCTCCCTGCTACCTGGGGGCTTTGGAACAAACACCTGGAGGACAAACTGTTAGCCACAGGCTTCTCTGTGTCCCTTTCCTGAGCAGTCCAGTCAACCAACTTCCTTTGTGAAGCGCAAAGGAAAAGGGAATGCAGGGAGAGGAGGTTCTGTGTGCGGGCTCGTGCATCCAGGCTGACTGAGCAGGCTCCATGCCCAGCCTCATCTCCAACCTGTGGCAGGCACTTGCCATGTGGTCAAGGTCCTGGTTCATCCGCAGCACCAAGCAAACAGCTTACCAAGGCATGGTGCTCACTGCTCATTTGCAGACAGATCTGAGACTCAGAGAGGCCAGGCAGCCTGTCTGAGATTAGCCTCCAATTGGAGGCAGAGTGAGGGCTGGGATGCGGGCCCTGTTCCTCAGAACTGGCTAGGGCAGGAGGGCAGTCCTTTGGCGCATGCCACAGGCTGATGCATTTGCTCTTCAGTTCTGAATCTTGAACACGTGGGCTGTGTCCTGTCCATGTTTGGGGCTGGGTGCTCCGTCTGTGCCCTTCATCCGTCTGTGCGTACAGGGTTCTTTCCCTTTGCTGGGCAGAACTCCTTCGTGTTAATGTGCTGTGGTTTGTTTAGAGCTCTTCTGTGGATAGACACTCGGGTCATTCCAGCGCAGGGCCATGGGAAGAGAGCTGCTGCGGACCTGTTCCTGTTCTGGTGAACACAGGCGCTCATCTATCTTGGATGGGGTCGAGTTCCTGGCTCGTAGCAGATGCACGGGTTTAGGACTTATGAACACGACCCATTTGCCAGCATGGCTGCATTCACTCCATGAACAATGTACACAGGCGCCAGCTGCCACATCCGTGACGAAACTAGGACCTTTGGTCCTTTGAATTTGAGCCGTTCTTCGGTGGGTGGGGTCAGTGATGGGTTATTCTTTACTCCAAAGGCACAGAAGTGCCCAGTGGTGAGAGCCGGAGCTTCCAGGGATGCACGAGCCTGAATCCTATGCCTTGCTGGGCTACAGTGACATTTCAGTGGGCTCAGGATTGTGAGAAACACCTTTACTTGCCCAAACCCTAAGAATGGACTCAGAGACACAAGGTATAGCAGATGAGAGACTTTAAGGATGGTCTTCAAGACACGGTGTCTGGTGAGCAGACACACTGGAACAGTGGCTGAGAGCAATTCATTCCTGAGCGTGCAGGTCCCTCTCCCAGGTCCTCAAAGGCTGAGTACTGTGGGGTCACAATCTTCCTAGGTATCGCTTAAATTTCCTGACGAGGTCATTCCCTGTTTTGGCTGGCTCCTGAACCGATCATATCTAGGCTTATCTCTTTGAAAAAGACTGTGTGGACTGCCTTTGGACCATTCAAGCCTGGGTGTGTGCCCACCGCTGCACCAAGGTGGGGGAGTGTGTTCCTGGCTGACAACTTGCTGGTGGTTTTGTTCTTTTCAGTTGCCGTATTCAGTAAGGTGTTGTGCAAATTGGCTACCAGTAGTCCTCCATTCTAAGCTGAGCCATTTGTATCTTGCTTTGAAAATAGACCATCGAGTATTTTATTTCTCATAGGAAAACAAATATAGTAGAGAAGCCACGTACACAGACACATTGGGATGACGCTGAGATAGCGGTAAGGTAAGAGCACTGCCTTCCGCGTGGGCGGTGGCCACAAGAGCATGCACGTAGGTCGTGTGGCGGGCAGCTCAGTCCTGCTCATGGGACAGTTTTGTTGTTCCAGGGATTGGACCCATGGGCACTTAACCACTGAACCACACCCCAGCCCTTTTTATATTGTATTTTGAGACAGAGTCTCACTAAGTTGCTTAGGGCTTTACTAAGTTGCTGAGGCTGGTCTCAAACTTGCAATTCTCTTGCCTCAGCCTCTTACTGGCTGAAATTACAGATGTGCACAAACATGCCCAGCGTGGGTCATGATCTTAATGGTCATATAATGGCGCCAAGAAATCTGAGCAGTGCCTGCAAGTATCCTGTTTGTTCTTTGCAAGAGCAGTGCAGAGGAATAGCCCATTATAGCTAGACTTGTTCATGTCCCTTTGGGCAACCAAGATAATTTGAGTATTATAACCAGCATGAAAATACCCCAAAAGTGGGGAAAGATCTAACATTTCCAAGAAACACAAATTGGAGTTCAAGATAACTTAAGAAACACAACCGGAGAGGCAGAAAGCATCGGGTCCCATAGAAACATCCGACACATCCTGCCTCCATTTCAGCGACAGCCCAAGCCGCACAACCGAGGAGGAGTGAGGGGGCAGGCGGGGCACCAAGGACAGGAAAGCAGGCCAGAGCGCCCGAGTTTCAAAGACATTCCGACTCTGAACGACAGCTGCTCCAACCACAGCCTTTGGCCCCCAAGTTGCTCAGAGGACATTTCTTCAGCAAGAGAATAGCCAATTGTGGCCATGGTAGGGCTGCCAGATTTATCACAAGAAAAGGCAGCACCCAGCCTTATCCGAGGGGTTGCAGGCAGCGAATGGCGAGCAGATTAGGGCTCACACATCTAAGGGACACGCTCTCCAGGAAGCGGCAGTTCTGGGGCTGGATGCGTAGCCCTGCGGGCCGCTGCAACCTCCCTCTTTCCTTGCAGGGGACGGAGACCCCGACTGGGGCGCACCATGGGCGCACAAGCCCACGCATCAGATACGGTGAGTGGGTTCCCTGGGGCGCGGGCGGTGGGCTTCCGGGTCAACGTCCACGCAGGCCAGGCCAGGGCAGCAGACCACAGGGCGAGGACTGCGCTCCCGCGCTCCCCGGCCCCTCTCCGCACCGCACTGCCGCGAGGGCCAATCAGCTTCCAACCAGGCGCACGTGCGCCAGGGCGCGGGCCAATCTGCGGGGCGTGCGGGAGCGGTTGGAGGCGGGGCAGCGGAGGGCCGCGGGGTCCGGGTCTCCGTGAGGCTTGCGCCGTGGCCGCGCTGCGCCCCGTGCACTCGCCAGGGCGCGTCTTGACGAGCGAGGGCCACCCGAGGCCGCGCCCGTGAGTGGCCGCCCGGCGCTCGGGGGCGGATGTTTCATAGACCGGAAGTGTCTGCGAAGGCTTCGGAGCCGGTGTGTTCAGGTGCGCGCCCAGGCCGGCCTGTCTCCAGCTTCGCTCCCTGGCTGGCTGCCCTCACCACGCAGGGCGACCCCCAAGACCCGGAGTTTCCGCGTGGTCAGAGCCACAGACGCAGCGAAGGGGGATCCGACGGCTCCTGGCCAGTCCAGCGCGCAGCCCCGATGGAGGCTCTTGGGGCCGATGGGAGTGGTGCCGCCATACTGAGCCGGTCTCCAGGGCTCCCCTTCAGGCTGGAGCGGTGGGTTTGGCCCACCTGAACCACGTGGCCGACAGGGTTGGGGTCCCCCAGACAAGAGCAGAGCTGTCATCACAGAAGGGGCGTGGATGCCTTAAGGCAGTCCCCGCGCTGCCTTCAGGTCTTAGCTGGGCAGTTGAGCTCAGTGACCTGAAGCTATTACTCTAAGTGAAATAGCAATCATAGGGATGGTTCCATTAATAATAAAACATGAAAACAGTTTCCACCTGAGGAAGCACCTGACACGTGGCTGTGAGGGAAGGCGCTCTGCCTTGTGCTTGGTTCACACCGGCTGGAGACTCCACCCGACCCGCAATCTCCCAGTTGTCGGAGAGCTCTGGCGAGCGTCTGTGTAGCCCTGGGCGTGCCAGAGCACACAGGCTTTTGTGCTGGAGTTGCCTTACTGTGCTTCCCGGCAGTCTCCTTCAGCATTTCAGTAAGCCTGGAGTGTTGGGTAAGAAGTGTCCTGGGTGGGGGGTGGCAGCCCGCACCTTGGAAAGTCTGCAAGGGTTGAAACTCTTGCCTTTCCTGACTGGTGAGGCGCAGGGCTGGACCGTATTGAAGTGAGTTGTCTGGGGATGCTGGGTTCCATGACAGCCCATGTACAACAGTGGGCACACCTGCTGCCAACACCCACGCAGCACCCCTGCTCAGAGGACGGGCCCCACCCCTGGGGCTGGGGCTAAGAAGAGTATGTCCAACAAGGCCCACGCCTTCTCCCAGCACCTGGTCCCAGTGTACACCAAGCCCAGAATTTCTAAGCCTCCCACTCTTCTTTTCTAGAAAGAGTACCTTTCAAACCTTCAGGGAAGAAGTGTACTTCCCAGGTCAGCCGGTAAGGGACAAACCCTGCGTTGCTTTGCCCAACCTGCGGGGTGGGAGGAGTGGGTCTATGGGCTGCGACTGTGACAGGGTGTGCCGGACGCGGAGTGTGTGGTTGTAGAGGCAGCACTGACCCCAATCTTTGTGTAGGGCCTTGCCCCCTCCCCAGGTCCTCCCCATATCCCACGAGTCCGGAAGCCCCAGCAGAACCAGCAGGCCCCTCATTGCCTGCTTCAGGCATCAGCTTCATCTACCCCTGGGTGACAGCAGCCCCAGCCAGCGGGGGGTCTGCAGGGAGCCCCAGGAGCCGGCAGCTCACCGCTGCCTCTGAGTTGGTCGGACTCTGCCATCGTTGGGGGAGCCGGGTCCTCAGGCTCTGGGCCTCCCCTGAGCCTGCAGCCTGCCTCTGTTTGAGTTGTGGTAGGGCAGGCACCTGCCCTGTCCCTGGAGAGTCCGCTGGCCCCTGATCACTAGTCCAGGCAGGGCCTTGGCTCACGTGGCTAGGCCCTTACTCCGCCTCTCTGGATCTTGCTTAGGTATACCTGGGCCGCCCTGCTGCCCTCCAGGAGCACGCCTGCTGCGAGTGTCAGGTCACGTTCCGGGGCCACTGGCCTGTGCCCAGGGCCGAGGCAGCACTGCCTTACTGGGTCCCTCTGTCCCTGAGACCTCAAAAACAGGTAGGTGACTTGACAGGCGTGTTCACCTAGGGCCCAGGGTGAACGTCGGGGGTCCTGATGCCCCTCAGGATTCTAAGCATGTCTAATGATATTTTTGTGGGAGAGAATTTGTGTGTTGTTGCTTTTTTTTTTTTGGTACCAGGGATTGAACCCAGGTGTACTTAACCACTGAGCCACATCCCCAGCCCTTTTTATTTTTTATTTTGAGACAGGGCCTCGCTAAATTGCTCAGGGCCTCTCGGTTGCTGACACTGGCTTTGAAGTTGTGATGCTTTTGTCTCAGCTTTCTGAGTTGCTGGGTCATGGGTGTGCACCGTGGGGCCAGGCTGAGCTTGTGTGAGTTTTACACAGAGTTCTGAAGAACTGTGTGTGTGGGCACGTGATGATGTAGGGTAAACTGTGCTTGTGTGTCTGGTTTGCAAGTCTTGACACGTACACTCCTAGAGGGACCGTCAGCGGGTCCAGACGGCAGCGTGTGCGCACCCTGGAAGACCTCCTGGAGCCAGTGTGTGTCTATCTGACGTCCAGCGGTGGTGCCCAGGCGGCTGCTGGCGTGCTCTGTCCTTGGGCTGGTCTGAGCTTCGGAGGCTTCTGTGTCCGCGGGGGGCGCTCCAGCTGTGCTCCTTGGGTTCCGCCGGGCGGTGGTGTGCAGAGGGAGCGGTGTTCAACCACGTGCAGTGGCCGTGCCTCACCGGGAAGGACGCGGCCCTGTTTCCACTCTGTGCAAACGAAGCTGCTGTGACGTTTGTGTACAAGTCTTTAGGAGGACAGCTGCTTTCAATGAGTAAAAGCTGGAAGTTTAGAACTGCTGGACCATGAGGCGATTGCATGGTGAATGCCTTTCAGGGCTGGGGATGAACCAGGGCCTTGCGTGGGCTGGGCAAATGCTGGTCCCCTGAGCCGCCCTGCCCTAGAGCCAGGCTTCCTTCTAAGCAGCGGTGGGTGCTGTTGAAGGCAGCAGGTCCACGGCCTTCAGAGTCACCAGCACTTGGTCCTGTCAGTCTTTTTGATTTTCACGACTTTTTTCTTTTTGTGGTCCTGGAGATTGAACCCAGGACCTCGAGCGATCTGGGCGAGTGTTTCCATTGTGTGTCGCCAACCCCAGTTTATCCGTCTTACCAGGTGGAGATGGCCTTGTAGTTCAAGCTGTGTTCCACGATGCCTGAGATATCACAGGTATCTCTACAGGCTCCCCCACCTCTTCCGGCAGTAGTGGGGGTGGCCCAGGGCCTCACACGTGCCAGACAAGCTCCCTCCCACTGAGCCACACGCCCGCCCTCCCCGCGTGCTTTCGGCAGCTGTGGGTCGTGCTTGACAAAGCATCTGTCTGAATGTGTTGCCTGTTTAAAAAAATGGGTTTGTTGGCTATCTTCTTAGTTTTGAGAGTTCTTTATTTATTGTGGTTATAAGTCCTTTATCAGATGTTTGTAAATGTTTTTCCATGTCTTTGGCTTGTCTTCTGAGTCTCCTGTCAGTCTTTTAAAGTGAGAGCTGTAAACTTTGATGAAGCCCAGTTTATGAGTCTGGTGTTCTCTGCACCTTGATCAGGTGAGCCCGTCCTGGCCTTCCCGTGTTGACATCGGTGCTGGGGTCCACACGCACAGGTCTCAGTGGCATGTGCGGTCCATCCCTGTCCACTTAGCTGGCGCCCTCTGGCCAGGCTCAGGAATACTTCCTGAAGAGGTTTCCTTAGCCTGGAATCTCTCCCAGCTCGGTCCTCTTGCTTGTTCTGTCCCGCTGGGCAGTACAGGGCAGTGTGCTCTGGAGGCAGGACAGAGGCTGGTTTGCTTCCAGTCCAGCGGCTGCCATGGAGAATGGGCCCCACCTTGGAGAGGTGGGTAGGATGGGCCAGGGGGTTCTTGTCCTTCCAGGGTGACAGGAGCCATCTCGGGCCATGGCAGAGAGAGGGATAGAGATGGAGGGGCATCGGTTTTTGTCCCCTGTGATGTGCTGGGCACCCAGCTGTGCTCACTACTGATAGGAGTGCGGTGGGTCTTCTCATGTGCCCATCACAATGCCCAGTAGGAAGTGTCCCCGGGAGTGGAAATCTGGTTCACAAGTGAGGTCCTCTTAGAACTGGCAGGTTTTGTCAGAAGGCCCGCAGAGCCCTCTTCTCAGCTGAGCGCGCGGAGATGCAGAGTAGCAGTGCCCAAGGCCCCAGCAGGGACCCCGGGCCCAGGACAGAGCCAGTTCTCCAGCCCCAGCCTGTGTGTCCTACAGGCAGTGGACAGGCAGGCCTCAGAGGTCCTGTGTCCCCCACCTGCGGGACATCAAGGAGGGCTGGGGGCTCCTTCAGCCAGGAGGGTGGGTGCCTGTGAGGGGCTGGGGAGGGCCCTGGGGCCCGGCCTGTGGGCTTCCTGCTCCAGCTTTCTCTTCCCTTCCTCTGGTAGAGTCACAGGACGGTCCGGTTTTGTATCCCCAAAGCCATCAAGACATGCACCTGCCCGTGCCACCACTTTGGGGGCCGCCTCCCGCTGCCCAGGAACCGGGCCGTGATGCCGTACTGGGTGCCTCGGGGGCTGAGGTCTCAGAGGAAGGTAAGAGGGACCGAGCAGCAGCAGGCTGAAAGGAGGGTGCCGGGCCTGGGTCCTCCCTGCAATGGGGGATCGCCGTCCTGCGCCAGACGCAAGCCCGTAGGGGGTCCGGGTGCCGGCTAGGCGTGGCCCCGTACCAGGGTGGAAGTCTGGCAATCCTGGGGCTGGTCTCCCTTCTCCTCCCTCCTCCCGCTGCGTGCCCTCCCCTCTCACCTCCTCCCACTTTCCTTGCCCTCCCCACCCCTCCTCTCTTACACCCCCAGCATCCTGCAGAAGCCCTGACCGTGCTTGGGCAGGGCCCGCTCAGCTTCCTGTCCTCTTGCTCTGACTCTGTCCATGCTGTGCAGCTGCTCTCTCCCCAAGGGCTCTCCCACGTCCTGGGTGGGTGAGAGGTCTCCCCTACCGCCCAGACTCCAGATGCTGGGTGCCGTCGAGGACTGGCTGGCTGTCCCCAGAGTGAACCCGTGCGGGCCTGGCGAGGGGGCTGCCTGCACACTCCGTCACCTCCAGGTCAGCAGGCCTCCCCTCGGGGCCCTGGGCTAACATGCTGCCCGTGTTCTTGTCTTTTAGGTGATAAGAAAGCAGCGGAATCATCGTAAAGCCCTGCAAGGTAACTCAGCAAACGGGCGTCTCACCTCACCCTCCCTAGAAGGGGGTCCCAGGAACCCCGGGGGGATGGGAGGCCTCTCTCATCCCCAGACATCAGAAGATGAGAAACATATTTTCTTTAAAAAAAATTCTTTTTTTTTTCAGTTGTAGATGAACACAATGGCTTTTTATTTATTTTTATGTGGTGCTGAGAACTGAACCCAGCGCTTCACACATGTGAGGAAAGTGCTCCACCACTGAGCCACAACCCCAGCCAGAAAATTTGTATTTTCCTTTTTTTTTGATAGCACACTTTCTTAAAGGTTTATTTTAATTCACACATCATACTTTTCCATATTTATGGGGCACTGATGACATTCCACTACGTTTATACGATGGGTAATGAGCCTATCAGGATAACTGACATATCCATCACCTCAAATATCATTTCTTTTTTTTTAAATTTATTTTTATTGTGAACAAGTGGGACACATGTTGTTTCTGTTTGTACATGGAGTAACAGCATACCATTTGCATAATCATACACTTACATAGGGTTAATGATGTTTGATTCATTCTGTTATTTTTTCCTTCCCCCCCACCCCTCCCACCCCTCTTTTCCCTCTATACAGTCCCTCCTTCCTCCATTCTTGCCCCCCTCACATCCCCCATTATGTGTCATCATCCGCTTATCAGTGAGATCATCTGTCTTTTGGATTTTTGAGATTGGCTTATCTCACTTAGCATGATATTCTCCAATTTCATCCATTTGCCTGCAAATGCCATAATTTTATTATTCTTTATAGCTGAGTAATATTCCATTGTATATATATACCACAGTTTCTTTATCCACTCATCAATTGAAGGGCATCTAGGTTGGTTGCACAGTCTGGCTATTGTGAATTAAGCAGCTATGAACATTGATGTGGCTGTATCTCTATAGTATGCTGATTTTAAGTCCTTTGGGAATAGGCCGAGGAGTGGGATAGCTGGGTCAAAGTGGTGGGTCCATTCCAAGTTTTCTAAGGAATCTCCACACTGCTTTCCAGAGTGGCTGCACTAATTTACAGCCCCACCAACAATGTATGAGTGTACCTTTTTCCCCACATCCTCTCCAACACCTATTGTTGCTTGTATTCTTGATAATCGCCATTCTAATTGGGGTGAGATGGAATCTTAGTGTAGTTTTGATTTGCATTTCTCTTATTACTAAAGATGGTGAACATTTTTTCATATGTTTGTTGATTGCTTGTAGATCTTTTGTGAAGCGTCTGTTCATTTCCTTAGCCCATTTGTTGACTGGATTATTTGTATTCTTGGTGTAGAGTTTTTTGAGTTCTTTATAGATTCTGGAAATTAGTGCTCTATCTGAAGTATGAGTGGCAAAGATATTCTCCCACTGTGTAGGCTCTCTCTTCGCATTGCTGATAGTTTCCTTTGCTGAGAGAAAGCTTTTTAGTTTGAATCTATCCCAGTTATTGATTCTTGCTTTTATTTCTTGTGCTATGGGAGTCCTGTTAAGGAAGTCTGGTCCTAAGCCAACAAGTTGAAGATTTGGACCTATTTTTTCTTCTGTAGGATGAAGGGTCTCTGGTCTGATTCCGAGGTCCTTGATCCATTGTGAGTTGATTTTTGTGCAGGGTGAGAGATAGGGGTTTAATTTCATTCTTTTGCATGTGGATTTCCAGTTTTCCCAGCACCATTTGTTGAACCAGCTGTCTTTTCTCCATTGCATATTTTTGGCACCTTTGTTTAGTATTAGAAAACTGTATTTATTTGGGTTTGTGTCCGTGTCCTCTATTCTGTACCATTGATCTATCTTTCTATTTTGGTACCAATACCATGCCGTTTTTGTTACTATTGCTTTGTAGTATAGTTGAAGTTCTGGTATTGTGATACCCCCTGCTTCATTCTTCCTGCTAAGGATTGTTTTAGCTATTCTGGGTTTCTTATTCTTCCAGATGAATTTCACGATTGCTTGCTCTATTTCTGTAAGGTACATCATTGGGATTTTAATTGGAATTGCATTGAATCTGTATAGCACTTTAGGTAGTATGGCCATTTTGACAATATTAATTCTGCCTATCCAAGAACATGGGAGATCTTTCCATCTTCTAAGGTCTTCCTCAATTTCTTTCTTCAGTGTTTTGTAGTTTTCATTGTAAAGGTCTTTTACCTCTTTGGTTAGATTGATGCCCAAGTATTTTATTTTATTTTTTGAGGCTATTGCAAATGGAGTTATTGCCCTCATTTCCCTTTCAGCTGTTTCGTCGCTTGCATATAAAAATGCTTTAGATTTATGCGTGTTGATTTTATAGCCTGCTGTTTTGCTGAATTCATTGATGAGGTCTAGAAGTTTTCTGGAGGAGGTTTTTGGATCCTCTAAATATAGATCATGTCATCAGCAAATAGTGACAGCTTAAGTTCCTCTTTCCCTATTTGTATTCCTTTAATTTCTTTGGTCTGCCTAATTGCTCTGGCTAGAGTTTCGAGGACAATGTTGACTAGAAGTGGTGAAAGAGGACATCCCTGTCTTGTTCCTGTTTTTAAAGGGAATGGTTTCAGTTTTTCTTCATTAAGAATGATGTTGGCCATGGGCTTAGCATAAATAGCCTTTACAATGTTCAGGTATGTTCCTACTATCCCTGTTTTTTCTAGTGTTTTGAGCATAAAGGGGTGTTGTATTTTATCGAACGCTTTTTCTGCGTCAATTGAAATAACCATATGATTCTTATCCTTAAGTCTATTGACATGATGGATTACGTTTATTGATTTACGGATGTTAAACCATCTTTGCATTCCAGGGATGAACCCCACTTGATTGTGGTGCACAATTTTCTTAATATGTTTTTGAATTATGGTTTGCCAATATTTTGTTAAGGATCTTTGCATCTATATTCATCAAGGATATTGGTATGAATTTTTCTTTTCTTGATGTGTTTGCCTGGTTTGGGTTTGAGGGTGATATTAGCTTCATAGAATGAGTTTGGTCGGGTACCCTCCTTTTCAATTTCCTGGAATACTTTGAGAAGTATTGTAATGAGTTCTTCTTTGAAGATCTTGTAGAACTCGGCTGAGAATCCGTCTGGTCCTGGGCTTTTCTTGGATGGTAGATTTTTAATGGCTTCTTCTGTTTCATTGCTTGATATTGATCTGTTTAAATTGTGTATGTCCTCCTGGTTCAGTTTGGGAGGAGCATATGTCTCTAGAAATTTGTCAATGTCTTCGGTAGTTTCTATTTTGTTGGAATACAGATTTTCAAAGTAGCTTCTCATTATGTTCTGTATCTCAGTGGTGTCTGTCCTGATATTTCCTTTTTCATCACAAATTTTAGTAATTTAAGTCTTCTCTCTCCTCTTTGTTAATGTGGCTAAGGGTTTGTCTATTTTGTTTACTTTCTCAAAGAACCAACTTTTTGTTTTGTCAATTTTTTGAATAGTTTCTTTTGTTTCAATTTCATTGATTTCAGCTCTGATTTTAGTTATTTCCTGTCTTCTACTACTTTTGCTGTTATTCTGTTCTTTTTCTAGGGCTTTGAGCTGTAATATTAGGTCGTTTAGTTGTTGACTTTTCGTTCTTTTCTGGAATGTGCTCCATGCAATGAATTTTCCTCTTAGTACCACTTTCATAGTGTCCCAGAGATTTTGATATGTTGTATCATCGTTCTCATTGACCTCTAAGAATTTTGTTATCTCCTCCCTGATGTTTTTTGTTATCCATGTTTCATTCAATAGCATATTATTTAGTCTCTAGGTGTTGGAGTAATTTCTGTTTTTTATTTTGTCATTGATTTCTATTCTCAGTCCATTATGATCTGATAGAACACAAGGCAGTATCTCTATTTTTTTGCTTTCCTAAGGGCTGCTTTGTGGTATAACATATGGTCTATTTTCAAGAAGTTTCCATGCGCTGCTGAGAAGAAAGTGAATCTGCTCGTTGATGGATGGAATATTCTATATTTGTCTATTAAGTCTAGGTTATTGATTGTGTTATTGAGTTCTATGGTTTCTTTGGTTGGTTTTTGTTTGGAAGATCTATCTAGTGGTGACAGTGGTGTGTTAAAGTCACCCAGAATTATTGTGTTGTGGTCTGTGTGATTCCTGAAATTGAGAAGGATTTGTTTGATGTACAGGGATGCACCATTGTTTGGGGCACAGATATTTACTATCGTTATGTCTTCCTGATTTATGTTTCCCTTAAGCAGTATGAAATGTCCTCCTTTATCCCTCTGACTAACTTTGGCTCAAAGTCCACTTTATCTGATATAAGGATGGAAACCCCCGCTTTTTTACTGAGTTCATGTGCATAGTAGGTTTTTCCCCATCCTTTCACCTTTAGTCTGTGGATGTCTTTTTCTATGAGATGAGTCTCTTGCAGGCAGCATATTGTTGGGTCTTTCTTTTTAATCCATTCTGCCAGTCTATGTCTTTTGATTGATGAGTTTAGGCCATTAACGTTCAGGGTTATTATTGAGATATGCTTCGTATTCCCAGTCATTTGGCTTATTTTTGGTTTTTAAGTTGGCTTGGTTTCTCCTTTGAGTGGTTTTTCTCTAAGGTCGTTCTTCCCTTTGCTGACCTACATTGTTGTTTTTCATTTCCTCCTCATGGAATATTTTGTTGAGAACATTCTATAGTGCAGGCTTTCTATTTGTAAATTTTTTAACTTTTGTTTATCATGGAAGGATTTTATTTCATCTTCAAATCTGAAGGTTAGTTTTGCTGTGTATAGGATTCTTGGTTGGCAACTATGTTCTTTCAGAGCTTGAAATATGTTGGTCCAGGCCCTTCTAGCTTTAGAGTCTGGGTTGAGAAGTCTGCTGCTATCCATATTGGTCTCCCCCTATATGTAATCTGATGCTTTTCTCTCGCAGCCTTCAAAATCCTATCTTTATTTTGAATGTTAGGCATTTTCATTATAATGTGCCTTGGTGAGGATCTGTTGTGATTTTGTGCATTTGGTGTTCTGTAAGCCTCTTGTAGTTGATTTTCCATTTCATTCTTCAGGTTTGGGAAATTTTCTGATATTATTTCATTGAATAGGTTGTTCATTCCTTTGGTTTGTATCTCTGTGCCTTCCTCAATCCCAATAATTCTTAAATTTGGTCTTTTCATGACATCCCATAGTTCTTGGAGATTCTGTTCGTAATTTCTTACCATCTCCTCTGTTTGGTCAACTTTATTTTCAAGATTAAATATTTTGTCTTCATTGTCTGAGGTTCTGTCTTCCAAGTGGTCTAGTCTGTTGGTGATGCTTTGCATTGAGTTTTTTATTTGGTTTATTGTTTCCTTCATTTCAAGAATTTCCGTTTTTTTTTTTTTTTTTTTTTTTTTTGAGAATCTCTATCTCTTTGTTGAAATGATCTTTTGCTTCCTGCAGGTGCTCTTTCAGCTTATTGATATTATCCACATTGCCTGCATTTGCTCTTATCTCATCCTTTGCTTCATGAATCATCTTAATCATGTATAATCTGAAGTCTTTTTCTGACGTTTCTTCTAACATACTGTCATTGGATTCTGTTAATATAGAATCTAGATTTGTTTGGATCATTTTCTTCCCTTGTTTTTTCATGTTGTTCATGTATCTTCCCCTCTAGCGCTGTAGATCTGGGGTATTGCAGTTTCCCCCTATAGGCTTATAGTGGCCCTATAGGTTTCCAAAACCTTTTCTTTAAGGGGAGATCAATATTAGCAGTGCCCAATTCAGACAGTATGCAATCCTACACCCAATAGCCCCTATGAGGACAATAACAAAATTGTCATAATAAACAGATGAGTTAAAATATTATCTTCATTAAAACAAACAGATTTGCAATAAGGTCTGCAGTTTGTAATGGAGGACAAAGAGGATGCAGAGAGATGTAGAATGTGGCTGTTAATGGGATAAGAAAAGAATGTACAGAAGTTCTAGATAATATAAAGGGTGAGTGTGTAATCAAAAGAAATTGGACGTTAGCATGCAAAAAGGGAGAAAGAGACTCTGAGGGAACAGGTAAACAAAAGGAAAAGAGAGCAAGAAAAGTAAAGAAATAAAAACTTAAAGTTCTTCAATAAGGAGAAAAAGGAAAATCTACAGTATAACAGTGATATAGTAATGAAACCTCCCAGTCTTCAGTAGCCTGATGCATGAGAGGTACCTGACAATGAGCTTCAAGCCTCCAGCAGGCGTCTCAGGATGGGATTTGCCCACCTAAAGATCGGAGCTAAGGCTTCCAGGATTATCCAGGATGGCCGCTCTGGCTTCCAAATGTGTTGGCAAATGGGGAGCTGCAGCTCGGGGTGTGGACGTGGTCATCTGGAGGTCCTGGAGACAGGATGCAGTTGGTCCGGCAGGGGTCCTGGAAGTCCGGTGTGTTTGGTGTGGTTGTGGGATCCTGGAGGCTGGGTGCAATCAGTTGGTCTGGGGTCCCGGTGATAGGGCTCAGTCAGTTGGTCTGGGGGTCCTGGCGGCAGGGAGCAGTCAGTCGATGTGAGGGCCCCGGAGGCAGGGAGTGGTCGGTCGGGCTGAGGGATCCTGGAGACGACGGGGCTCAGTCTGTCCTGCCAGGGGTCCTAAGGGACCTGGCTGTTGTCTCAAAATGGCGGCAGCCACGTGTAATCAAACCTGCAGGTACTGTAACAGTGACCTTCCAGGCAACAGTAGGCAGCTGGTGCTCCACTGGTGGTCGGCGATCAGTTTGCTGACTGTTGTTGGACGATCGGGAGTTGAACCTCATACGTTGGGTGATGGATAGGAGTAAGGCAGGTGATGGACAGGCGGGAGGCAGGCAAATGGCGGATGATAGGCACCTGACAGTGAACAATCAAGAAACAGATATCCTCTGCTTGATACCGGAGTTATGGAGCGACAAGGAACGCAGCTTCCCTCTAGTCCGCCATCTTGGATCTCCGAAAATTTGTATTTTCGATCTTCCAATTTTCTTGTAAGACGGGACTTCTGTGCTTCTCTGCTCTATGCTTTTGTGTTAGAACTTCCATAATGAAAGTGTCTTTGTTTCATCTCGGGTCAGTGTGTTCTCATATTACTGTAGAGTGTGTTCACTATTAATAGCATAATAAAGTTTCAAAGCGTAGCCTTGCAGGGACCACACGGTGACCCAGCATGCCAGACGCCCTTGGGTGCAGGGATGGAAGCCGGGTTGTTTTGGAGAGGCAGCCTGAGCCCTTGGTGACGGGGAGCTTCCAGCCGTCGGGTGTGGTTCAAGCTCACAGGCCACTTGGTCCTGTCCCCCAGGATGGCGGCTGCACCTGTCCCCCAGGGTGGTGGCTGCACGCGGGGCTGTCTGTGTGAATGGCCCATTGCTCCTGGGGCCACGGGGAAAGGGGCTGATGGGGAGGGGACGCTGCAGAGGCCATCTGCTGCTCTGGGTGAGAGCAGACCCCAGGACAGCCCCAAGAGCAGCCACGGCCAGGACGCAAGCTGCCCGAGGGCAGCTGGTGCCGCGGGACTGGCCAGCAGCTGTCTGCTCTGGGCATCGCCACAAGGCGAGGACCGGGCTGTGTGGAGGTCACTGTGTCGCTGGGCAGTGGGGTGTGCGGGCCCTGGGACTCCAGGGAAGCTGACTCTCTGAAGCCTCTTCCGTGTGCCGTCCGTGCTACAAGGGGAGGCTGGTCTCACAAGGCCAGGCCCGGGGCTCTTGTTGGCCGCCATCTGGCTTCTCCGGCCCCTCCCTTCTGAAGAGTGAGCTGGAAGCAGACCCCGGGCAGCGTGACCCAGGACGCCCGAGGCGGCGGCTCCCTCACGGAGGACCGCCCCCGGCGTGCTCTCCCTCGCACTAGGGACTGGCCGCTGGCCCACCCTGCTCACACCCACCTCTCCTGCCCTAGACACCCCCCTGGACCTGCGCTCCCGGCACAACCGCTGGCGGATCTGCTGTAGTGGGCGCCCCCTGATCAAGTGGCAGCAGCTCCAGGCTGTTCACCAGGACGAGCTGCTGGCCCTGGGGAGGGCAGCCAGCGCCCCGGCCCCATTCCTGACCCTCCCGCAGGCCTTCCTGAGGGTCATCATGGCCATTCGGTGAGCAGGGGGCAGTAGGTGGCCCTGGGCTCGTCACTCACTCCTGGGGTGCTTCACCCCTGTGAAAACTGGCATGGTAATGCCCACCTGCTCCTGGTACCCAGAGTCCCTGCCCACTCCTGCCCACTCCTCCTCAGCCTGCATCTCGTCCTGCCCAGAAAGGCCCAAGAGCCATCGACTCCGGGTGGTGCTGGCTCAGGAGTCCCAGGCAGGACCTGGGTGGCTTCTGGGCCCCCTGTTGGTGTGGCGGGGATGTCCTGAGTCCTGGAGCCACGTGCCCATCTAGGCTCCAGCAGGCCAGGGCTGTCCCTCTGACAGACACCAGGCTGCGTGGAGCTCAGAGCCTTCCCAGCAGGGAGCAGGGAGCAGGGATGTGAACAGCAGATTTCCTGGGCTCCCGCCCTCCCCGGTGCCTGCTGCTGAGGCCCAGGCTCTTGCCCAGTGCCCAGCAGGTGGAAGGCAGTGCAGCCAGGACCAGTGGGTCCCGCCTACGCCTCCTTAGTTCCTGAAGGCAGCGGGGCTGTCCACGCCCAAGAGCCTGGACAAGGGTGTGGCCAGGCCGCAGGTTCCAGCACCTGCCTCTCTCTTTCTAGCCATTATTTTTGGATTTGAAGTTGGACTCTTCAACTACTGTCAAGAACACCAGCGGAAATACCAGCCACCATCAAGTTCCTCAACCAGAGTCCTCAGGTCAGGAGGGCCTGTGACCCCGCTGTTTGCCCCTATCATCTAGCTCACACCCACGAGTCCATCCAAGTTATGTGTCGGGCGATTCTTAACTGAGCAGAGTTGGTGTGAAGGCAGGTGAGAGTCTGGTGTGAATACAGCCAATAAATGTTATTTGAGAAACTAAGCTGGCCACCTCTTTAGTGGTAACCTGTAGTGTCCTTCGGTAGTGGGCTCATTCTCCATCCCTGCCCTGGGGGAGAAGAGCCGCTTCTGCCTCTCTCCCCCGACCCCCGCCAAGCCACAGCACAGCCACTGGGGAGGGCCCTGCTTCAGCTGTGTGATCTACGTCTTGTAAGGTCCACCCCTTGAAGCTGCGACAGGTGGCTGTGACTTCGCCGTCCGATGGTGGCTTCCAGGGCCCCCTCTAGACCCTACGCTCGTTGCTCCTGGCCCTCCCCTCCAGCCTGGGAGCCGGGAGTCTGCTTTCTGTCTCTGGCTTGCCTGCGGGGACCCTGCGTCTGCCTGGGTCATGCCCTCTGTGACAGGGTCTGGCCCCTTTCACAAGGTCATCCACATCAGTGCTTCACAGCGTCAGTCCTGATGGTGGCTGAGGGACAGCCACTGTGGGTGTGCCCATCTTGCTGTCTGTCACCAGTAGCTGACCTGGTGGGCATGGTGGTGTCCAGACTGGGTGGCCATGGTTCTGCTCCAGGTATGTCGGAGTGTTTGGCCCTGTCATTCTAAATCTGCCCCATGTGCTCGGGGGAAGTGTCGCTGAGCTGCACCTGTCCTGTTTGATGGAGGCTGAAGTCGCCGTGGTCTCCGCTGAGGCGCGGCTGCCTCAGCATCCCTCTGCTGGGTGCTGGCCTGGGGGCCGCAGAGGGCACGGTCTAGCAGTCTCCATGGAGGTGTGATGTGACTGTCCGGGAGGTTTTGGGAAAGATGTTTCTGTCTACTGTAGTAACTGGGACTCAGGGAGCCCAAAGAACTCCCACCTACATGCCCACCTGCCCACCCATGTGCCCACCTGCCTACCCACCTGTCCACCCACCTGCCCACCCATGTGCCCACCTATGCACCCACCTGTCCACCTACCTGCCTACCCATGTGCCTACCTGCCCACCTACCTGCTACCCATTCACCTACCTACTCATCTTCCCACCCCCTGCCCACACACCTACCCACCCACGAACTTCACCTATCCCCCACGCACCCGTACACCGATCCACCTTCCCGCTCCCTGTCCCATGTGCCTACCTGCCTGCCATCCACCCGTCCACTCCCTTATCCCTCCCTCTTCCTCCCTGCACCCACCACTCGTTTGCTGTCTGCTGAGACCATCCGTCTCTTCCTCTGACTGCGTCCACTGACTGCTCAGCAGGGAGTGTGTATGCAGCAGGCACTCCTGAGGGGATTCCAGAGCTCCTGCTCTGTGTCAGGAAGTACCATGCTCTTGTCTGTGGAGGAGGCCCATTGACCAGCCAGCCAGGAGCTGGGTTCTCTTGTGGCCCCGGGGGATTGGGTGTGCTAGGGGGAAGGGCGAGGTCTGGTGGGACCACGGCAGCCTGCAGATGGCCTGCCTCGCCTGCCCAACCATCCTGTGCCTGCCCAGCCTCCCGTGTAGCTTCCCAGGGCTCCGGGGCTGACCTGGGATTGCCCTGCGATGGGCTCTCAGCGCCAGGCCTGGGTGGGTAGAGGCCTGGTGGCCCAGCCCTGCCCAGTCCCTGGGGGTTCCTCTGGCTGCTCTCACCTCCTGGCCCTTCAGAGAGCTCTGCAGTTCTCTGTGTGCGGAGACCTGGTGTCTGGGAGGCCAGGGAACCCCCAGGCCCACGACCCTAACCATGGGCGTCATATCCAGAGCTGCACAGCAGCTGCTGGCCGTGCAGGCCTTGAGCTCGGGCCTCCAGCCTCCCGCCTCCTGCGCAGGCATCTCCCCCTCCTCCAGGAGACACTTTCCTGCCTCCCTGCCGGACGAATAGCAGGCAGGTCTGTCTCACACGAGTCAGTCATTCTGCTTGGCCCTTGAGCTCTGCCTTCGGCCAGTGAGGTCCGCCTCAGGACTCCAGGACCCCGCGGCTCGGTG
Organism: Sciurus vulgaris; assembly: GCF_902686455.1. Taxonomy (NCBI): domain Eukaryota; kingdom Metazoa; phylum Chordata; class Mammalia; order Rodentia; family Sciuridae; genus Sciurus; species Sciurus vulgaris. The sequence goes on from NC_136478.1 coordinate 2,086,823, forward strand.
GTGTGGGTGTGGAGGACTTTCCCTGCTGGCCTGTGACTCTCACTGTGCCTAGAGCACGTGGACTTTGGACATCTGCTGCTCCTCTGGTGGGCGTCCCACTGGGGCGCCTGGGGACACACTGAAACAATTGGAAACTTCCCGTTTCTGCTTTGTCAGCTCCAAGGGTAGCCAGACGTTGTGTCTTCCCAGATGCCCCCGTCTGAGGGGAGCTCCATCCATCAGGACGCACCAGGGCCCTTGTTCCCCAGGGTCTGAGGATGTCCTCAGCCAACCTGGCCTGAGCTGCAGTTCACCCCCCATGTTAAACATGGACTTGGGGCTAGGGGCACCGGGCCAGGGTCAGGTAGATCATCCCTAAGAGGTGACAGTGAAGCCAGCCTCCCACCTGTGTGCCTCAGCAGCCTCAGCCTCCACCTGCCACTCCATCCCAGCCACGCCTGCCCTTCCCTCCTTCCTCCAGAAACCATTTTATGTGTAAAAACAGGTAAACAAATCTGAAAAATTATAGGACAAAGGTTTTCACAGGCTGTGCACAGGGGTACACAGCTGTAAGCCCAGTGGCTCAGGAGGCTGAGGCAGGAGGATTGCAAGTTCAAGGCCAACCTCAGCAACTTAGTGAGACTGTCTCAAAATAAAAATTATCAAGGGCTGGGGATGCGGCTTGGTGGTTAAGCACTGCTGTGTTCAATTCTTAGTACCAAACACAAAACAAAACAAAAACCCCAAAACCAACCAATCTACCAACAAAAATTGTAGCCTCAGTTCACAGCCCCTTTTCTGCGTCCCTGGTGATTTCTGCAGAGCTGCTTCCTGTGCAGGGCTCAGCCCGAGTCAGATCGGGAGGTTTCCGATGTGGTCATTTCCACCCTTTGCATGCTGTGATTGCCCAGTAGGTCCTGCAGGGCCAGCCTGGCTCAGAGAGCTTCACCCAAGGGCTCCAGGCTTGTGAGCCTGGACTGGACCAGCCGTTCTGGAGCCGTAGGGCCTCACATTGCGAGGTCTCCCTGGGACCTTGCTTACCTCCTGCACTGCACGTGCCACCCATACCCCTGGCTGTGGAAGCTGCTCTTGGGGCCCTGGTCGAACGCCCTGGGCTGTGCTGTCTGCGTGTGTGGCAAGGAAGTCGTCTCTGAGTGCAGACATGCAGGTCCAAGGCCTCTGGGAGGGCAGCTACGTGTGAATCGTACCTGCCGCCCGTCTCCTGGCGGGCCTTGCTCCCCGCCAGCCCGAGGGCACAAAGCCTGTGGCACAGGCGTTTTAACCCGCCATGTCTAGCGGAGGCCTGAGCAGCTTTTCATGCAGCCTCTGCAGAAGACCGCGAGCTGGGCCTCCCGGCCTCACCCCTGGCACTAGCCTGACGCAGCGGATGAGGCTGTGCACATATCAGCCAGAAGAAAGGAGGCTGGGGACTCCAGCATGCTGGAGGGGCGCTTCTGCTCTGTGCTGTGACGTGAGGGGCTGCCTTCCTGGTCGTGGGCAGGTGCCGAGCAGGGAGAGCCGGTGGGCTTGGGAGATGCTGGCCTGGGGCCACAGCTGCAGAGCTGGGAAAGCCAGAACCCAACACTCCTGGGCCTCCACCTGTTCTCGCAGCCTCTCCTCGCCCAGTTCTCACATTGGCTGAAAAGGGACAGGGAGGGCTGGTCGGAAGCCGCTGCTGTCCTCCAGCAGGCTCCCCGCCAAGGAGCTGGAGGCTTGACTGCAGGTAGAGGGCCGTGCCCAAGGCAGGGGTGGTGGGCAGGGCTGGCTTCTGAGAGGGACTTGGTGGGGGTGGGATGGAGGAGGCTGGAGCGGGAGCCTGGACTGGAGAGAGGGGGACCAGGAGTGGAGACCCCAGGGGAGCCGCAGTAGCAGCCTGGCTGACCCACCCCGGGCTCCCCCTGTCGGCCAATGTAAGAACTGGCCGAGGAGACGCTGCAAGAAGAGGGGGTGGCTCCTGGGAGGTGGGGAGAGCCCAGGGCGGGTGGGCTTTGAGGAAGGAGCTTCTGTGGATGGGTGGGCTGGGCGTGGCCGGCAGGAGGGGACCTGGGACCCGGTGTACCTGCTTGCTGAGCTGAGACAGCCAGGAGGGGATAGTCTGCGCTGGGAGGAGCCCGCTGGCGTCCAGGGGAGCCGTCGGCCTGCTGCTGGGCTCACGGCTGAGTAGAGGAGAGGTCAGCACTGCGGTGCAGGCCCAGGTACCCATCATGGCTGGACGCAGACTCCTGGGGGCCAGTGGGGGTGGCAGAGATGGGGACGGCCTGGGCTCTGAGGAGGAGAGCTCCTGCTGGGCGCCTTCCAGGTGACAGTCACAGCACAGGCCATGCAGGGTCCTGTGCTCTTGAAGGCAGAATTAAGGACAGGCAATTAGTGTAGAAATAGGGGATCGGTTAAATGGAGGAAATGAAGCCTTGAAGCCATCTGCCTCTGGAAGTTGGAGGCTGCCCCTGGGAGAATGGAATGTCAAGGATCTCCGGAGCCCATTGATCACCAAATTTACCTGCCTTTATCAAGGACTGCAAGCAAGGAGCTGCTAATTAATGCCCCCTGGGCCCTTGCCTGCCTGGGTCACCTTGGCTCTCCCCCTGCCCTGGCTTCTCACCAGGCCTAGTCACATAGGCAGGAAGGAGAGATAAGGTGGGAGAGAACTGGAGAACAAGAGACTTTAACCTATAAAAGATGGAGGGTGCGCTCACTTCTTGGGATTTTAGAACATCAGCCATGGCCCCCTCCTTCCTGCCGGGAGAAGTCTGTATTATTACCTTTAAATAAAACCTGCTTAATATGGTTGCCTTGGCTGCTTCTCTAGTGTTCAGTCTTTAACATTAGAAGGAGCAGAACTGGTCACCGGTAAATGGCGGTATCATTCTGAGGGCTGAGCGGTCCTTCCTCTGAGTTGCTGGTGTTCCGTCGTCCCCCGCGTGCTGGACGTGCGTGGCAGCACTGCCCAGGGTCTGGAGTCCACGGGCTGCTTAGCAGAGGTCCACCTTTGTGCCTGACCCGGGACAGGCCTCCTGCGCCTCTGTGGGGACACCCATGTTACAGTGGGGACGTCCAGTGAGACATGCAGTCAGGGCCTGTAAGGGCCCCACTGGCGGAGCGCCCAGGGACGGGGGCCTCCTGCCTCACTCCACCTTTGCCTGCGCGTGGCCCCTGCTTACGCTCTGCCCGCTCTGCCCGCCTCTCCCTGTCCATGTGCACAGCGGCAGCGGCACCTCTCAGCTTCTGGGCTCCAAGGTGAGGTCCCCTTGCACCCCGACACGGGGTGCTCTGCCTGCACCTGGTGCTCACGCCACGGCTAGGGTGTGAGCAGCCTTGTTGGGGATCCAGGAAGGACGGTGATGAGCCTGAGAGCAGCAAAAGCAAGATGGGGTCCCCAGCCTGCCTCCCCAGGCAGATGCTCCCTAGAGGGTGGGGTCGGCTCCTCCCGTCTCTTGGGAGGCCGCACCCAGGGTAGCTGGGTTGGTGGGAGGTGGGGGAGCCAGGGAGAGCCCGGGAGGTGGGCGCGTGAGCTTTGGGAGCGCGGCCTCCTGGGCGCTGGGCTTCGACTCAGACCTCGTGTCTACTAGGAGTACCACGTGAGCCACACACAGAATCAAACGTCCTCCAAGGGGCAGGTTCACAAGAGTGAAAAGGAACACATGACATTAATTTTAATGATATATTTAAGTCTATTTATGTAGAATTCCTCCCTGTGGTTCTGACTGCGTCTCCAGGGCTCACAGCTGCCTGTCGGATGGCACGGCTCTGGACCTGCCTCCATGGCTTGCTGGTCTCAAAGCCCTGGATTCAAATCCTGGGCACGTCCTCTCAGCCCCCACCCCGGCTTCCTCAGTGGCAAGATGGGTACAGGTGGATCTCTGCTGTGTAGTTTGGGAAGGATAGGATCACGCGACCCCTGTGGCGTGACGACGTACCCAGCCCAGCTCTCCTCTGCTCCCTATTTCGTGGACTCTGAGCCGGATGGACTTCCTGATCCTGGCCCCACGGTGTGTTCCACAGCCCTCAGTGTCTCCCGGTGAGGGGGGCTGGCAGTAGTTCCTACCACAGGAGGCTGCTGTGCTGCCAGCCGAATCACCACAAGGCACTTAGGCACCATTACCCAGACTGCGCCAAGCGTCTGCCAAACCAGAGAACCTGGTGGTTGTGCTTCTCCATGGTGCAGATGGTTTTCTCTGTGACGATGATCCTTGACCTGACTTGTCGTGTGGCATGTGGCCTGTGAGTGGCGAGAGGGCCCTATGTGGAGCCTGTCAAGCTGACCCGCTGCCGTGCTTTGCAGGGTGCTATGCTGTGCTCAGACCTGCCTGTCCCTCCTGCTGCTGACAACCAGTGTGAGGCCTCTTAATTGGCTTCATATGTAGCTTCAAGCTTCCTGCCATTTAACGACCTGGTAATGAGTTTGCTCCACCTCTATATTTGTTTACTGCTTTCTTCATGGACACGAAATGGGGGTGACATTAATTTCAGAGGAACCTTAATGATGTATGTGCACGGGGAGCTTCCAAGCTCCTGACCCTTAGGTGCTAGGTCTGTTTGGGTCCACGTAAAAATGTTTTGCTTCACTTGTAGAAAGAAAAAAGTGACACTCTTTTTCTTAGGAGTGGAAGAGGTGTTTCTCAGGCAGAACTCGTTTCTCTGGGGAACATTTGTCAAGGACTGCGGAAATCAGAACTGGGAGATGTCTAGTGCTTCCCTAGAGGAATCTTGTCACAGCCAGAACCACCATCCTGTTCCTTCCTTTCCTAATCTGTTCATCAGTCTACCTCCCATCCACCCACCATCATCCATCCATCCATCTTTCCATCATCTATTCAACCATCCATCAACATATCCACCCATCATCTAGCCATCCATCCATCCATCCACCACCATCCATCCATCATCACCCATCTACTAATATCCGTGATCCAACCATCCACCACCATTCATCCACCGTCATCCATTCATCATCCATCCATCCATCCATCCATCCATCATCCCACCATCCACCATCCTCCATCCATCATCCATCCATCATCTATTCAACCATCCATCAATATATCCACCCATCATCTAGCCATCCATCCATCCATCCATCTACCATCATCCATCCATCCATCATCCATCCACTATTATCCATCCACTCATGATATAACCATCCACCATCATTCATCCACCATCATCCATTCATCATCCTTCCATCCATCCATCATTCAACAACCCACCATCATCCATCCAGAGCATCATCCAAACATTCACCATAATCCAGTCATCAATCCATCCACCCATAATATATTCAGTCATCCATTCATATATCCACCCATTTTCTAGCCGTCTGTCCATCCATCCATCCATCATTCATCCATCCACCATCATCCATCCATCCATCCACCATCATTCATCCATCCATTCATCAATCTATCCATCCATCCATCCATCATTCATTCATCCATCCATCCATCCATCCACCCATCATCCATCCACACATCATCTAGTCAGTCATTCATCCATCCATCCATCAACTACTCATCTGTCCACCCACTCATACTCACGCCCAGCTATCCACTCACCCACCCATCATCTATCATCTGTCTATTGATCATCTACCACTCACCCCCATCCACCCCCAACCTACCATCAGGTGTGTGTGCAAGGCAAGCTTCACTCAGTGCCAGGTCCTGTCTTACCTGTCGCTCAACTGTTTGGATTCCTTGTTGCTCTGTCGCTTGGTGTGGTGGCTTGGAGATGTGATGCAAGAGTGTAATGTGCAGGTTCCTGGAATTGCCCTTTGGTGCCTGAGTCCCTGTGATTTCCTCCCTGGTCTCTGGGGGTCTTGTAGGGCACGAGTTCCAAGGCCCTCTTGGGAGGAAACGAGAGGCTAAAACTTTCTACCTCTGGAAACAGTGAAAAGGTAAAAAATGTGATCAGCGCTCCATCGTTTACGCTCCTTAAAGTGGTTTCTTTCCTTCCCTCTCCCCTAAAAACACTGCTGGTGTTCCACTTGGGTCCACAGCTTCTACCTATTCTGCTCTCCCAGTGGGAGAAGCTGATCACAACTAGGTCAGAGGGTGCCCTGTGTGGCCAGTCCCACGTTGTCCCTTTTAAATCAGCATTGAGACCATCTGAGGTGACTTGCCAGGCTGCCTGGCTTTGGGCCCCTGCTGAGTTCCTGGAAGGCCAATGGGCCCAGCCTGTGAATGTGCTGTGGTGACCGCCCCTGCCCCCGTGTCCTGAGTGGGTGAGGAGCTTCCTGGTCTGCACTATTGGCCGCCATGTGAAGATGCACCCAGGGGGACAGAGGGCCTTCCTGTGAGCCTCGGATGGCATGGTGTCCTTGGAAACCAATCTCAGAGACACCATGACAGCTGCGCTGGTCCCCTGTGCTCAGGATCTCGTGTGGTCTCTCCCTCCCTGTACCAGGTTGGTCTCTGTGACCAGCCGAGTCTGCAGAGGAGCGGCTGTGTCACTTCAAGGCTGGGGTGTCAGTGACTCTGCAGCTTCATCTTGCCTCTCGTCCCCCTCCTTTCTTTTGGTCCCTTGCTCATGCCCTGTCATGAGTCACATGTGGAGGTGCCACAGACAGGAACTGAGCTCAGCACCCACGGCAGTGAGCAGGCAGCTGCTCCTCCCGCCATCGGCTGCCACCTCGGAGGGCAGCCCCAGCTGCCAGGTGGGTTTTCCTTACCAACCAGAATTCTTGCTTTTCTGTGATGGGCAACGGGAAGGAAGGGGCTGGTGTTATTTTGGCGCCAACAAGAATGATGGTCCCGAGCACTCCTTCCCACCTGCCAGCTGCTCCGCAAGCGTCTTGCCTGTCCTTCTTACATCCTTACCTTGGACTGATGAGGTGCCTGAGGCTCAAGGAGGTATGGTGACTTGCCCAAAGTAACACAGCTGGGCAGAGTGAGTGGGGCTCAGAGCCGGGATCTTTCTCACAGGGTGGCCTTGAGAAGGGTAAGCAGGGCGGCAGCAGACATGCAGGGAGGGTTCAGAGCCCCAGGAAGCTTCTACAGACTGTGGTCAGCTCTCAGAGAAAGAAAGATGGACGGAGAGCTTGGCAGTCTCAAGGCCGGAGGTGTGGCTCTGGGGTACAGCACTTCCCTGAAATGTGTGGGGTTCCATCCCCAGCACCAGAAAGAAAGAAAGAAAATCTGGGTGCAGAAGCACACCTGTAACCCTCGCAACTCCAGAGGCTGAGGCAGGAGGATTGCAGGTTCAAAGCCAGCCTCAGCAATTCAGCGAGACCCTGAGCAACTTCGTGAGGCCCTGTCTCAACAAACAAACAAACAAACAAACAAAAAACCATAAAAAGGCTGGGAGTATGGTTCAGTGGTTAAGCACCCCTGGGTTCAATCCCCAGTAACAACAACAACAACGACAACAACAACAACAACGACGACGGAAATCTTTGAAGACATTGAAATTGAATTTACAAGTTGCTTGCTTTGGGAAGAAGAGACTTCTGTGAAGGAAACCAGAAAGATCCACACCTGTGGCTGCTAGACAGTATCGCATCCGGATCTGGGAAGCCGCATGGATCCCGGAGTACTGGGAGCCTGCGGGGGTCATGGCTACCTGTCCTAGGACAGCCCTGGTCTTCCTCGTTGCTTCTGTCAGGCAGAGGCAGCACCTGGGAGCTTGGCTGGTGCAGAGAGAGCTGGGTTAGGGGCTGGCCCTTCCTCTGTCAATCAGGCTACTTAAAAAAAATTTTTTTTTTTATTTTTACAGACTGAATTTTGATTCATTGTATACAGATGGTGTATAACTTTTCACTTCTATGGCTGTACAATGTAGTCACACCACTCATGTAATCATACATGTACATAGGGTAATACTGTCTCTCAGTCTACTGTCTTTCTGTCCCCCACCCCCTCCCACCCCATTTTCCTCCACACCATCCAAAATTCCTTTATTCTTCTCTTCCCCCCACAGCGCACCCTTGTTATATATCATCATCAGAGAAAACATTCGGCCTTTGGTTTTTGGGGCTTGGCCCCAAATTCACTTAGCATGATATTTTCCAACTTCATTCATTTGCCAGCAAATGCCATAATTTTATTCTTCTTTATGGCTGAGTAGTATTTCATTATGTACGTATACCACAGTTTCTTTATTTATTCGTCAGTTGAAGGGCATCTAGATTGGCTCCACAATCTGGCTATTGTGAATTGAACTGCTATGAACATTGATGTGGCTGCATCACTGCAGTATGCTGATTTTAAGTTCTAGTATAAACTGAGGAGTGGGATAGCTGGGTCAAATGGTGGGTCCATTCCAAGTTTTCTGAGGAGTCTCCATACTGCTTTCCAGAGTGGCTGCACCAATGTGCAACTCCACCAGCAATGTATGAGTGTGCCTTTTTCCCCACATCCACGCCAACACTTGTTTTTGCTTGTGTTCTTGATAATAGCCATTCTAATTGGAGTTAGATGAAATCTTAGGGTGGTTTTAATTTGTATTTCTCTAATACTGGGGATGCTGAGCACTTTTTCATACATTTGTTGATCATCTGTACATCTTCTTCTGTGAAGTATCTGCCCAGTTCCTTAGCCCATTTATTGATTGGGTCCTTTGTATTTTGGGTGTAAAGTTTTTTAAGTTCTTTATAAACTTTGGAGATGAGTGCACTGTCTGAAGTGTGTGTGCAAAAGATTTCTCCCATTCTGCAGGCTTTTTTCACATTATTGATTGTTTCCTGTGCTGAGAAAAAAACTTTTTAGTTTGAATCTATCCCATTTATTGATTCTTGCTTTTACTTCTTGTACTATGGGGGGTCTTGTTAAGGAAGTCTGGTCCTAAGTCAACATGATGGAGATTCGGGCCTACTTTTTCTTTTATTTGGTCAAGGGTCTCAGGATGAATTCCTAGATCCTTGATCCATTTTGAGTTGAGTTTTGTACAGGGTGAGATACAGGGGTTTAATTTCATTTTACTGCATATGGATTTCCAGTTTTGCCAGCACCATTTGTTGAACAGTCTATCTTTTCTCTATTGTAAGTTTTTGGCTCCTTTGTCTAGTATGAGATAATTGTACTTATGTGGGTATGTCTCCGTGTCTCCTATCCTGTACCATTGGTCTGCCTGTCTGTAATGGTGCCAACACCATGCTGTTTTTGTTACTATTGCTCTGTAGTAGAGTTTAAGGTCTGGTAAAGTGATACCTCCTGTATCCCTCTGCCTGGCCAGGTTTGCTTTGGCTATTCTGGGTCTTTTGTTCTTCCAGATGAATTTCATGATTACTTTTTCTATTTCTATGAGAAATGTCATTGGGATTTTAATTGGAATTGCGTTAAATCTGTATAGCACCTTTGGTAGTATGGCCATTTTGATAACATTATTCTGCCTATCCAAGAACGTGGGAGATCTTTCCATCTTCTAAGGTCTTCTTCAATTTCTTTCTTCAGTGTTCTGTAGTTTTCATTGTAGAGAGCTTTTACCTCTTTGGTTAGATTGATGCCCAGATTTTTTTTTTTTTTTTTTGAGGTTATTGTGAACAGAGTTGTTTGCATTTCCCTTTCAGATGTTTCATTGCTTATGAATAAAAATGCTTTAGATTTATGCATGTTGATTTTATATCCTATTTTACTGAATTCATTTATGAGGTCTAGAAGTTTTCTGGTGGAGTTTTTTTGATCCTCTAAATATAGAATCATATCATAAGCAAATAGTGACAGCTTGAGTTCTTCTTTTCCTATTCATATCCCTTTAATATCTTTAGTCTGTCTAATTGCTCTGGCTAGTATTTCCAGGATGATGTTGAATAGAAGTGGTGAAAGAGGGCATCCCCGTCTTGTTCCAGTTTTTAAAGGGAATTCTTATAATTTTTATCCATTAAGAATGATGTTGGCCATGGGCTTAGCATAAATAGCCTTTACAATGGTGTGGTATATTCCTACTATCCCTATTTTTTCTAGTGTTTTGAGGATGAAGGGGTGATATATTTTGTCGAATGCTTTCTCTGTGTCAATTGAAATAGTCATATGATTCTTGACTTTAATTCTATTGATGTGATGAATTACATTTATTGATTTCTGGATGTTGAACCAACCTTGCATTCCCAGGATGAACCCCACTTGATCGTGGTGCACTATCTTCTTAATATGTTTTTGGATATGGTTTGCCAGTATTTTGTTAAGGATCTTTGCATCTATATTCATCAAGGATATTGATCTAAAACTTTCTTTCCTTGATGTGTCTTTTCCTGGTTTGGGTATGAGGGTGATATTAACTTCATAGAATGAGTTTGGTAGGGTACCCTCCTTTTCAATTTCCTGGAATACTTTGAGAAGTATTGGAATGAGTTCTTCTTTGAAGGTCTTGTAGAACTTGGCTGAGACTCTTTCTGGTCCTGGGCTTTTCTTGGATGGTAGGCTTTTGATGGCTACTTATATTTTATTGCTTGATATTGATCTGTTTAAATTGTGTATGTCCTCCTGGTTCAGTTTGGGAAGAGCATATGTCTCTAGAAATTTGTTGATGTTTTCGATATTTTCTATTTTGTTGGAGTATGGATTTTCAAAGTAGCTTCTAATTATGTTATGTATTTCAGTGGTGTCTGTCGTGATATTTCCTTTTTCATCACGAATTTTAATAATTTGAGTTTTCTCTCTCCTTCTCTTTGTTAGTGTGGCTAAGGGTTTGTCTATTTTGTTTACTTTGTTCAAAGAACCAACTTTTTGTTTTGTCAATTTTTTGAATTGTTTCTTTTGTTTCAATTTCATTGATTTCAGCTCTGATTTTAATTATTTCCTGTCTTCTACTACTTTTGCTGTTGTTCTGTTCTTCTTTTTCTAGGGCTTTGAGCTGTAATGTTAAGTCATTTAGTTGTTGACTTTTCATTCTCTTCTGGAATGCGCTCCATGAAATGAATTTTCCTCTTAGTACTGCTTTCATAGTGTCTCAGAGATTTTGATATGTTGTATCATTGTTCTCACTGACCTCTAAGAATTTTTTTATCTCCTCTCTGATGTTTTCTGTTATCCATGTTTCATTCAATAGCATATAATTTAGTCTCTAGGTGTTGGAGTAACTTCTGTTTTTTTATTTTGTCCTTGATTTCTAATTTCATTCCATTATGATCTGATAGAACACAAGGCAGTATCTCTATTTTTTTGCATTTCCTAAGGGCTGCTTTGTGGCATAGCATATGGTCTATTTTCAAGAAGTTTCCATGTGCTGCTGAGAAGAAAGTGTATTCACTCATTGATGGATGGAATATTCTATATATGTCTGTTAAGTCTAGGTTATTGATTGTGTCATTGAGTTCTATGGTTTCTTTGTTTAGTTTTTGTTTGGAAGATCTATCCAGTGGTGACAGTGGTGTGTTAAAATCACCCAGAATTATTGTGTTGTGGTCGATGTGATTCCTGGAATTGAGAAGGATTTGTTTGATGTACAGGGATACACCATTGTTTGGGGTATAAATATTTATGATCATTATGTCTTCCTGATTTATGGTTCCCTTAAGCAGTATGAAATGTCCTTCTTTACCCCTTCTGACTAACTTTGGCTTAAAGTCCACTTTATCTGAAATAAGGATGGAAACCCCCACTTTTTTACTGAGTTCATGTGCATAGTAGGTTTTTTCCCATCCTTTCACCTTTAGTCTGTGGATGTCTTTTTCTATGTGATGAGTCTCTTGAAGGCAGCATATTGTTGGGTCTTTCTTTTTAATCCATTCTGCCAGTCTATGTCTTTTGATTGATGAGTTTAGGTCATTAATGTTCAGGGTTATTATTGAGAAATGATTTGTATTCCCAGTCATTTGGGCTTATTTTGGGTTTTTAACTTGACTTGGTTTCTCCTTTGATTGGTTTTTCCTTTAAGGCAGTTCCTCCCTTTGCTGACCTACATTGTTGTTTTTCATTTCCTCCTCATGGAATATTTTGTTGAGAACATTCTGTAGTTCAGGTTTTCTATTTGTAAATTCTTCTAACTTTTGTTTATCATGGAAGGATTTTATTTCATCTTCAAATCTGAAAGTTAGTTTTGTTGGGTAAAGGATTCTTGGTTGGCAACCATGTTCTTTCACAGCTTGAAATATGTTGGTCCAGGCCCTTCTAGCTTTTAGGGTCTGGGCTTATAAATCTGCTGATATCCATATTGGTTTCCCCCTATATGTAATCTGAAGCTTTTCTCTCGCAGCCTTCAAAATCCTATCTTTATTTTGAATGTTAGGCATTTTCATTATAATGTGCCTTGGTGTGGATCTGTTGTGATTCTGTGCATTTGGTGTTCTGTAAGCCTCTTGTATTTGATTTTCCATTTCATTCTTCGGGTTTGGGAAATTTTCTGATATTATTTCATTGAATAGCTTGTTAATTCCTTTGGTTTATTTTTCTGTGCCTTCCTCAATCCCTATAATTCTTAAATTTGGTCTTTTCATGACATTCCATAGTTCTTGGAGGTTCTGTTTGTAATTTCTTACCATCTCCTCTGTTTGGTCAACTTTATTTTCAAGATTAAATATTTTGTCTTCATTGTCTGAGGTTCTGTCTTCCAAGTGGTCTAGTCTGTTGGTGATGCTTTGCATTGAGTTTTTTATTTGGTTTATTGTTTCCTTCATTTCATGGTTTTTTGTTTGTTAGTTTTTTTTTTTTTTTTGAGAATCTCCATCTCTTTGTTGAAATAATCTTTTGCTTCCCACAGTTGCTCTTTCAACTGCTTATTGGTGTGATCATTCATTGCCTGCATTTTCTCTCTTATCTCATCCTTTGCTTCACAAATCATTTTAATTATGTATATTCTGAATTCCTTTTCTGACATTTCTTCTACCATACTGTCATTGGATTCTATTAGTATAGAATCTAGGTTTGTTTGGATCATTTTCTTCCCTTGTTTTTCATGTTGTTCACGTATCTTCCCCTCTAGCAGTGCAGATCTGGGGTATTGCAGTTTCCCCCCATAGGCTTATAGTGGCCCTATATGTTTCCAAAACCTTTTCTTTAAGGGAGAGATCAATATTAGCAGTGCCCAGTACAGACAATATGCAGTTCTAAACCAAATAGCCCCTATGAGGACAATATTGTCATAATAAACAGAATGAGTTCAATTATTATCTTCAGTATAAGAAATAGATTTGCAATAAGGTCTGCAGTTTGTAACGGAGGACAAAGAGGATGGGGAGGGGTGTAGGATGTAGCTGTTAATGGGTTAAGAAAAGAATATATAGAAGTTCTAGATCATAGAAAGAGTGAGAATGTAATCAAAACAAGTTGGTTGTTAGCATGCAAAAAGGGAGAAAGAGACTCTGAGGGAACAGGTAAACAAAAGGAAAATAGAGCAAGAAAAAGTAAAGAAATGAAAACTTAAAAATTTTCAAAAAGGAGAAAAAAAAAGAAAAAAGAAAAAAAAAAAAAGAAATCTACACTATAACAGTCATATAGTATTCAAACCTTCCAGTCTTCAGTAGCCTGATGCATGAGAGGTACCTGACAATGAGCTTCAAGTCTCCAGCAGGCATCTCAGGATGGGATTTGCCCCACCTAAAGATCGGAGGTACTGCTTCCAGGATAATCCAAGATGGCTGCTCTGACTTCCAAATGTGTTGGCAAATGGGGAGCTGCAGCTCAGGGTGTGGGTGTGGTCAGCCGGGGGTCCTGGAGATGAGGCTCTGGTCAGTCCAGCCAGGGGTCCTACAGGCCCTGGCTGTTGTCTCAAAATGGTGGCAGCCATGTGTAACTAAACTTGCAGGCAGCTGGCTATCCACTGGCGGTCTGCAGTCAGTCTGCTGGCTGCCAGTGGATGATCAGCAAGTGGACCTTGGATGGTGGGTGATGGGCAGGCAAGAGTCAAGCAAATGGTGGATGATAGGTGCCAGGCAGTGAGCAGTCTGCACTCAAAAAGTAGTTGATATGCTGGCAGATTGCAGGTGCTTGTGGTAGACAAATGGGGTAAACAGCAGGGGATCAATAAGCAGCAAAAAATGCCTCACTGAGAAACATTTATCCTCTGCTTGATACCCGAGTTATGGAGGGAGAAGGAACGCAGCCTCCCTCTAGTCCGCCATCTTGGATCTCTCCAATCAGGCTACTTTTTGAATAAGGTTTTAATTTTGTAAGAAATTGAGTTTGGTTGATATATTGCAACAGTGGTACAGGTTCCCAGATCCCTGGCACCTGCTTTCCTCTGGTGTGTCCTAGGGGATAGGCATTTCTGGGGGGGCTGGCACCCTGTCATCAACTGCTCTAGGGGGATGACAGACTTCTACCTTCTTCACTAACATCCTTCTTCTCTTTCAAGTGCACCTGGATTTGTTCTTAAAACCTTGAGTTCTAGAGCTGGGATCAGACCAGCTCATCTGTAGTCCACTGGACAGGGCCTTGGTAGGTGGTGACCAGTGCATCTCATGAGCTGGTGGTCTCCAGGGGGAGGTAGATGTGTCTCATCTTCAGGGCCAATCTGATTTATTGGTGGATCTGTTTGAGGCACAGAGTTCTGTGATCAGCTAGCACTGTCTGTCCTGGTCATGTACTGGGATGGGTAATGTGTGCTGTGGATGTCTTTTTCTATGAGATGAGTCTCTTGCAGGCAGAGACTCTTGGGTCTTTCTTTTTAATCCATGGGCACAGGGCCCATCCTGCCTCCATGTCAGGAGGGACTTGCTTGCACTTAGTGCTGGGTCATGAGGTGGGTGGTTCTGCACCATGGCCACACTCAGCCCTGGGTGGGGTGCTGGGGGTGTTGATCTGTGAGGAGCTCGGCACCAGGTACTGGGGGCTTCGTGTGTCCCAGGCACTGTGTTCTCTGACCACAGGATTGACTTGTTCAACAGTGCTGGAGGCAGGGTGCTGCCAACATTCCCAGTTGACAGCAGAGGACACAAATCAGAAAAACCGAGGGACTTTCTGGTTCCCACAGTGGACGGCTTCCTTGCAGAGGAGCCCTGCTGCCCAGGCAGGGCAGGGTCCACCACCTGGCATGCAGTGCCTCTGCCACCAGGCCATCCTCATGCCTCCCTCCTCTCAGGGGTCAGTTGGCACCATACCACGTCACCTATTTGGGGCTCAGGCAACCACACTATCCCGCGGGGCTTGTCCAGGGGTGTCCAGGGCCAGAGCAAGACCAAGTGTGTCTCACGGAGGCTGAAGAAAGGGTGGACTGGGCATCTGCATGCCTGAGAGGATTTCTGCAGGGTGAAGGCGGTGGGCCGTCTCCTGCACAGGCTGTGCTTGTCCGCGTTGGTGAGGCGCATCAGGCCCGGGGTTCTAGGGAAACCCGTCACCCCTGGAGGACCACCCTCGCCGGTTGGAAGAGTCAGTTCTCCTTTTCGTGACAGAGTTCTCTGCTATCCCAGCCCTTCCTACCTCGGCACCCCGCCCGCACCTCCCAGCCCCCACTGTAGGCTGGGGTTCCCTCCAGCCCCCAAGTGGTCCTGATCACCCTGCGGCAGACCCCACCCACGCCCCAACTCTGTCTCCTGGCAGGCGTGGCTCCGCCCCTTCTGGGAGCCTGTGGAGGGTGGCCGAGCTCCCCTGTCCTCGGTGCTCAGTCCAGGACTCAGGAAAGGAGCGTGCACATCCATGTCTCTTGAGCAGTGAGCAGGACACCAGCTGGGAGGAGCATGAACCTTCCAGCAACTTCCTCAGGGTTGCAGGAGCCCCCAGGCAGCGTTTGTCGCCACGGAGCCTCCTGGACATGGCTCTGACTGCACCGTGAGCTGGACACGGGCTCCTTGCCTCAGGCCCAGCGCAGCCCTCTGGGGTGGACACGACAGCCCCTGCTCTGTAGGAGGTTCTGGAGCGGAAGGGGCTTGTTCCGGGCCGCAGCTCCCTGGAGCTGATACCCAAACCCAGCAGCCCTCCAAAGTACAGCTCCCAACCTTGAAGGACGTCAGGGCTGAGGAGGACAGTGTGGGCCTCCTGACCCAGCTCACTCTGTCCCCGTTCTGCTCTCCCACCCAGGACCCGCTGCCCAGGCCCCAGGGCTGACGACTCTGCCTTTTCCCCTTTTGCGGAGGAAAATGTCATAATGAAGACAAAACAAAATCAGTCACTAAAGCTTTGTAGAAATCTTCGAAATCTACAATGTAAACTGCTACACACATTGTAAAGAGCTAAAATAGGCACATTTTTGTGGAATTGCTAAATTGGACAAATTCTGAAAGTTGGTCATCCAACCAGATAATCCCTTGGGGTGAGTTGCCTCCTGGGGGCCGCTGGGGTCCTCTGCTGGGGACTTCCTGCGGAAGCTCGCCGAGTGGGCCCAGGAAGCTGCCCGTGTGACGCTGTCCACTCATTCCCATCTTCTGGCAGTGGAGGCGTCCCATAGGTGCCCCGTCTTGCCCCGCTGCCAGCTCTGCTCTGGAGGCTCCTCTCTGCCTTGACCGGGCCCTGCTCTCGCTTGGCAGTGGACACCTTTGGCACGTCTTCCCGTGGCTGCCCGGGCTGATCTGAGCCTCGGCTTGCGCACAGAGCCACAGTTCACAGGCCTGTTGCACGTGGCTGTGGGGTGGGGGATGTCTGTTGTCTGGGTCGCTGTCCTGGGCCTGTGGTTTGCATGCTCTTCAGAGGCTTCTGGGGGCTTCCCCAGGCGGCACACAGCCATGAGTGCCCGTCGCAGGTGGATGTGTGCAGCCCGTGGGCAGCCTTGTCTGCGTGGGCGCTGCCTGGGGTCCCCCTGGCACTTCCTCCTGCAGGTTCATTTCCTGGCTGTGGCTGTGGACTGCACTGTCTGCCTCAGCACCAGCTCCTATAGGGGCTGCAGTGGGAGCAGGGCGGGTTATGGACTCTTCCCAGCCCCCGGGAGACACTGGTGGGCATCCCGCTTCCTGCAGGCCCTTGGGGAAGACACCTTTCCTCCGCCTTTCAGGGGCAGCCCTGGTGCAGGGCCCTCCCCACCCGGTCGTCCTCCCAGTTTCCTGCCACCTGTGCTGTGGGCACTGCCTGGCGGGCGCTAAGTCGTGTTCCCGTGATGGCGTCTCGCTGTTGCCGTCTCCTTTCATGTGACGCGGCCCCTGGCGGACTTCGAGGAACCGTGCATGAACTGCAGCTCCTCCTGCGCCTCTGACCCTGGGCCTCTGTCCCTGCACAGCCTCTGGTCTGCTTTTGCGTGTGCGGAGACCCACGCCCAGGCCGGTTTCCGCCTTGGTGCTGGCGCAGAGGTCACTGAAGAGCGGCTCATCCCCCTCTGGCCGCAGAGCTCTCCGCCAGAGGCGCCGAGTCCAGGGAGGCTGCCCGGGCCCTCGCTCCCGGCCTCCCTTCCCGGGCAGAGCTGCTGAGGAGTCTGCTGCCTCTCTTGCCTCTTCCTTCCTGTCTCTGGCGGCCTTTCCGTTCCCTCTAGTTTCATTTATCGTAGTTTGGATATGGTATCTTCTGTTTTGAAAAGATCACGATCCTGATTGGGGTCCCTGATCTTTCCGGATTCGTGCCTGGACATCTTGGTGGGTGTTGTAAGGTGCTCAGCCATTCTGTCCGCAAGCAGCTCCTGCTCTGTTCCTGCTGCCTCGCTTTCCTCTGGGGTTCCGCTTCCGGGCTTGTCAGCTGGCTTCTCGTCACCGCGGGGAACACCCGAAGAATTGCCTGATAAAGAGAGAAGGCACACGTGGCTCCTGGCGCGCCAGGTTCCGGTTCCAGGTGGTGGCCCCGATGGCAGCACAAACCACTTACAGCCCGAGCTGGGAAGTGAAGAGCCGGAGGGGGTGCTGGGTCCTCAGGCCCCTCGGGGGTGCGCCTGCAGCGGCCCAAGGCCCGGGCACCGGGCCTGCGTCCCAGGGTCTGTGGCACCTTCCGGCAGTGCCACATCCGTCCAGCCACAGTGAGCACCTGATCCCTTGCTGCGGGGATTCCTTGTCATCGTCACTGCCTCCTCCTCCTCCTCCCCACTGTCATCTAGATGATTTTTCCGTCCCCTTCGTGTCCACTGGCCTGTCTCAGCAGCATGGGGTCTGCCAAGGGGGTGCTCTCCTGGCCCTTCCCTTGGGGCGACTGTCCTGAACTGGCCACTGCTTCGTGTGTTACTTTTTTTTTCTTAATTTTTTTGCTTCTATATGCATTTATTTTATGCTGAATCAATTCCTGTGCCTTAAGCTCTCGTTTCTTCTGTGTTCTCTGGGATGCCTTTTTCTGCTGTGCGACCCCTCCTCTGGCGGGCGGCAGTCTGCTCCTTCTCCTCGAGGGTCCTCTCTGTGTGGCAGAGCGGCTGTGTCCTGGTCCTGACCACGCCCATGAACTCCGAGGGTGCGGCTGCGCCCTCCTGCTGTGCTCAGTGACAGGGAACCCACCTCTGAACCCTTGAGTTCTGCTCTGCTGTCTGCGTTTTAAAGCCCGTGCAGCAAACACTCAGCACCCTTCCTGGGCCACCGACCAGTGTCTACCCCACCGTCTGGCTGGGCACTCCTCCAGCTCCACCAGTGGCATGCCGGGTGGCACGCCGGGCTTCCTTGAAGTGACAGCTTTCAGGTACTTGGTGGCTTTTCACATACGCACACCTTTGATGGCCTGTGCAGTTTTGCGGATGTTCTTAAAGTGAACACACAGATTTGACCCTCCTGCTTTTTGCATGATTTTGAGGGTCTTTGGGGTCAAGAGAGCAGTGAACTGTCTTCACAGTTCACATCCTTTGGGTCATATGAGCTGTCTGCCCGCGTCAGGGGCTCGTCACCCCTGGTCACCCACTGGGCTCTCTCAAACGTGCCTGCCTGTGAGGCTTCCTCCCCGTGTGCATCCGGAGGTCTCGGCGACTCCCCAGGGCTAGGCGCTTCCTCCTGGGCACCAGTGGAGGCAGGAGAGCCGTCCCTGTGTGGGGCCTGACCGCTGCTTGTGCACCAGACCTCCCCAGCTGGTTTCTCAAGCCAAGAGCCGAGTGACGAGCGATCGTCCTGAGGAGCAAGGGCCACGGCCCGCCACACGCTCTTCTTCACGGCAGGTCCGGCACCCAGATCAGCAGTCCCAAGCCTCTCACGCTGTCCTGGGTCCCCTCCTGGACGCCCTGTGCCCTGGCCACGGGCTCCATGCTCCCGGGGCTAACTGGCACGTGCAGGTCTGCGCATCAGCCGTGCCAGCTCACCATTCAGACCTCCTGTTCCTGACACACACGTTTACTTTGGGACCCATCGGGAGGAGCCTGACCTCCGGCCGGGAACGCAAACCTCTCTTGCCAGCTGCTGCCTCACGCCTACAGGCGGATCCTTACCCTTTCCCGAGCCCGCCTTGGTCTGTTGGTGAGGTGACGGTCGTGACAGCGGGCAGCGGCCCAGCTGCGCGTGAGAGCCAGGGAGGGTCCCAAGCGTTCTTTCTCGTGTTTCTGCCCACCCCCGTCTCTCCCGTGACTCCCTTGGTCGTGGTGGTGGGGGTGGGTGCTGAGGTCAGCTCCGGGATCCTCGTGAGGACGTGGGAGATGGGAAGGGCAGAGGATTCCTGAAGCCTCGCTCGGGGTGACTGGTACTTTGAGCTCCCGCTTTCATGCTCAGCTAAACTAACTTCAGCCCCTTCCCCTCTTTGCCCTGTCTCTCCTGGAAAGAGAGTCCAATATCCGCTCTGCTATGCACAAGAATTGCAGAGGCTCCCTCTCCAGATGGCTGACTTAGAGAGCAAACCCTTGGGGTGGGGACTGAGTGGCCAGCAATGCCCGCTGCCTCCAGCTCCGCCCGCTGACAGTGTAGTTGGCACCAGGAGGCAAAGCCCTGCAGTGACAGGGTGGCAGGGCGGCAGCTCCTCCCAAGGAAGTGTGGGCAGCACAGTGGCCCAGAGAGGGCGCCGCGTCCCGCTCCTTGGTCTGGTGAGCAGGTTTTGTTACCTTGCCGCTCAGTGTGGGTTGTGGGCTGGGGCACCCCTGGGGGCTTCTGGAAACCCAGGAACAGCGCCCCCAGGCCCCCCGTGGGTATCTGCACCTCAGCCGGCGGCTCCCTGCAGTGTGGAGGATGAACAGGGCAAGGACAGCTTGCCCTGGCTCTGCTGAGGCTCACGTGCTGTCACCAGGCCAGCAGGCGACTGGGAGCCTGTGGAGAGGCGGCTCTGTGCCCCCTGAGACGGTGCCCACCTCCAGTTGTTCCCCGATCGCAGGATGAGGGAAAACCCGCCTGTGGGCAGGGACAAAAGCTCTGCCTGGGGTGCAGGGGATGCCGGGAAATGCCAGTCCCTGGCTCCCGGAGCCCTGGGGGCTTGTCCCTGGGGGCAAGGAGCAGCCCTCCTGCCCTGTCTAGTCCACAGAGATCACCCCGGCCCGTCCTCGAAGAGCCACGTCCCGTCCTCTGCTCCACCGCAGACGCCCCACCCCGAGGGCCGCTCCCTGTTCCTCACACCCACCGCCCTCTCACGATGGTGCCCTTTGAGACCTAATGTCACACACGTCTGCTGTCGGAGCGGGCGTTTCAGCAGG
This sequence comes from Sciurus vulgaris, assembly GCF_902686455.1. Lineage (NCBI taxonomy): Eukaryota > Metazoa > Chordata > Mammalia > Rodentia > Sciuridae > Sciurus > Sciurus vulgaris. The sequence continues at coordinate 2,107,097 of NC_136478.1, forward strand.
CCTCAGTCCACGGACTCGAGGGGAGCCGCCTCCCGGCAGCCCGCGCCCTCGCTGCCGCCTGGTGTCTCTGGGGTCCCGTCTGCCGACCTCCTGCCGCTGTGGCTTGCCTCTGGCTGCTGTCCCTCGCCGGGTTCACCGAGGGGTGGAGCGTGTCCTCGTGTGGACAGACGGCACGTCTTCTACGTGAGCATGGTGGATGGGAACCTGGGTTATTACGAGTGATGTCTGCCTATGTGGACAGATGCCTGCAGCCCCAGGGGCTGGGTTAGTGGATCGCCTGGTGACCGGCCTTCCCGGACAGTGGTGCCTTCCCTGCCAGCAGCAGCGCTGATCCAGGGCTTCACAGCCCCCAGCCCGCCACAGACTCTGACTGTGGCCAGGCTGCAGGGCCCCGGGTGGCATCTCGCTCTGGTTTCCCAGCTCCCTGACGGCCGGTCTCGGGGCGTCTGTGCCCATGGGCTCTTTGGAGAATCCCCTCTCAGATCCTTTCTCTAGTTTTTGTTTGAGGCACCTGTTCTTTTTTTCTTTTTGTGGGGCCAGCGATGAGCCTGGGGTCCCGCCTGTGCTGGGCAACACACCCCCCCTGCCCAGCTGGCCCCGCCTGTGCTTGCTAGCACTGCGGGGGTCCTCGGTGTGTCCTTCCAGACCTGTGACCTGCAAGTACCCCTCCCAGCTGTGGGCTCTCTCCTCACTTTTGAGAGTGTCCTTTGAAGCTTTTTTAAAGTTTGACCAAGTCCAATATCTCTTTATTTTTGGTGCCACATCTAAGAACCCCTTGAAATTGTAAAGGTCATAAAGATCTATGGCTCTGCATCAAGAGATTGACACTCTAGCGCTTGCATGTTGGTGCGTGGCCTCTCCAGTCTTCTGTGGGTGGTGTGAGGTGTGGTCTGGCTCCACTTCTGCTCAGCGGACAGTTCTGACGCCCTTGTTCAAGGCTCACTGTGACAACTGTAGAGAACAGACTGCAGGGCAGGGAGGAAGCAGGCGAGCAGCTTCCTGTCCTGTGTGACCACCTGTCCCGAGGAAGGGTTCCTGAGCTGCCAGGAGTGAGGTTGGAGAGCATGGCGGCAGCCCTTGGCAGCCTTTGCAGAAAAGGTTGATGTAGGCAAGAGTGCCCAGTGGACGCTGAGCCAGTGGGTGAAAGTGTCTCGAGCACAGGATGCTTGCATGGGGGCAGAGGCTCCCCACAAGGTGCTACCTAGGGAGGGAAAAGGCCGAGGCACCCTGGCTAGTGGACGTGCACCCACAGGCCACCTGAGGCCTTGTTCCAAGGTCTCGTCCCTCCTCCAGAGTTCCTGCCCATCACGCAGGTCGAGTCTAATCATGAGGAAGTTGCAGGCACACCTGAACCAAGGTTGTTAAGGTAACTGCCTAAGAAGGGTCCGGAAGGTTGGGAGACCCTCACGGGAGACCCACGGTGCGGCTGTTAAAGGCAGTGTGTGGTTGGGGCTTTTGGTCTGAAGGCTCATTGGGGCGGGTGGTGAAATCCCAGCAGGGTCGCAGATGGGGAAGCCCCAGGGAGTCAGAGCGGAGGACCAGCCCCAGGGTGCTGCCGTGGGGGAAGGCCTTGTCTTGGGGACATGCCTGCTGCCGTGTGCAGGGGAAACGGGCAGCACATCCTCCCGCTCAGCCTCAGGTCGGGTGAGGAACCCAGCGCAGTGGGTGCAGGGGGCCGCCTCTCTGTCTGCTGTGGTCTCCTTAACCCGCGTGCCCTCCGTGTGCCTGGCTCTGCCCTGCTCTTCGAGGGACCCCCTGAACCTGCTCAGTGGCCTGCCCTGGGGCCCAGTGGCTACCTTCTGGGTGAATGGTCACCAGGGAGGTTAGCACACTTGTTTCCCAGGCTTTGGGGTCAGATCTTCTCCTGAGTTCCGGCTCTGCTACCGAGAAGCTGTGTGACTTGCGGTAGTGGGTCAACCTCCCTGGGATGCAACTGCCACATCTCTAAATGCAGATTCTGACTCCTGCCTCGTGGGCATGGTGGCGAGGTGCAGGTCAGATGGAGCAGGCAGTGCTGCAGGCCCGCTGCGGCCTGGGACTTGATTCATGAGCACCGACTGAAAGCCAGTGAAGGGTGAAGGAAAGTTCCACGGGGCCTGCGGCCCTGGGGCCCCAGTGCATCCTCTGGCAGTGCCTGCTGGAGGCGCCGGGAAGGGTTTGCCAGGAAGCTCTAACCTGGTGTGACGAGTCACGCGTCACTGTTGCTGTGTTCACCTGCACTCTTCCGCTGCATACCCTGGGCAAGCGCTGGGCGGGCCCCTGCCTGCCTGCTCAGGCCGTGTCCCCACGTGCACATGGTTCTGGTTCCAGGTGGGCTGTGGGCCTGCTGTGCACAGGGAGGGCTCGGCTGGTTCTGCTCTGCGGCCTGCTTTCTGGCCCTGATCCACGCCTGGCCCTGCACTGGTGCTGAGTGCCTGCCCCTCCGGAGCCTCGGATTTCTGCCTGGGGCCCCAGCCTTCTCATGGTGGGGCCCGGAGGCCAGTCATGTCCCTCCTGGGAGCCCGCTGCCGGTCCTCTCTGCAGTGCTGTCTCCGCCAGCTGCTGTGTGGCACCCAGCCTCTGCTTTATGAGCCAGTTGGGTGTCTTCCCATGGCAACCTCGCGGCCCTGAACTGTCCGGATGCCCACAGCAGCTGGGCAGGCCCAGGGAGGCCACCTGCCTCCTTTCCTCACATGTCTCTGCCCTGTTTGCTCCAATCATCATGGGAACCAAGAGGCCAAAGAACCAAGAGCCCAGGAAGCCATGATGATGTCCTGCTGGCTGTCCCCAATCTGGACACCATGCCAGACACCTCACTGCACACCTATGGCCAGCAGGTGGCGCTGTCCCACACTTTATGGCCCCAGGCGATCATGAGCAGAGAAGCCAGGTTTATCTCAGAATGCTGCTTTAAGATCACCATCACTGGGCCGATGTGCTTCTGGACCAGTAACCGGGAGGCACACAAAAATCAAGGGAAAAAAGGAGTCTGGGTCTCCGTCCAGGCTTTGCCCTGAGTTCTGAGGCTAGAAGAGAATTTTATTTAGATCCACCTGGATACCTGCAGGGGAGGCTGGTGGACTGGACTCAGGTCTGCTCTTCTGAGTGGTGTAGACAGGGGTGCTGGGCTGTCTGAGGCCCTGCCCTGTGCCCTGTGCCCAGGCAAGTTACGCCTGACCACTCTGAGCCTCAGCTTCCTCACCCAAGAGGCAGAGGCGGGACTCCAGTGCCACATCTGCCCCAGAGCTTGAGCCTGCTCCGTGGCTGTGGGCTTGGCCTGTGGGGTTGCAGAACAACGGTGCCCTCCGGCACGGGCAGTGGGCTCCTGCTTGTGGGGCGCCACTGATGTGTCCCCATGACACCCAGCCTGCCTCGTGACCCGAGGGAAATAGGGTCGCGGTCTTTTTGGAGGGTCCCCTGGGGACGTAGGCAGTGGACTGTGCTGTCCGAGCACTGGAGGAGGTTCCCTGAGGGCAGGGAGGGTGGCGGCCTTCTCCAGGGGGTGCATGGGGAGGACTCGTGAGCAGAGGAGGGCCAGGCAAGGGCGACCTGCGTCCTGTGGCTGGGCCCAAGGGGCGGTTTGAGAGGGTCTGCTGCTCCCTCCGTCCCTCACCCGGGCAGACCTCTGGGCGGCGGCCTTCCTCGCAGGAGCAGGCGGGCTCTGCCGGAGCACGGACTCCTCCCGGAGGTGCAGGCAGGGCTGCGACTTAGCCGCCTTTGCTTCCTAGAGTCAGTGAGCAGCGGCTGCTGCTGGAGGGGCCTGTGCAGCTGGCTCCTTCACCGGCACAGTCCCCTCTGGAGCTGGGTCTCTGGCCCCTGGCATTTGGCTTTCTGTCCGAGGCCAGTGTCAGCACGGCCAGGTGTGATTTGCCGGGGCCGAGGCTGCAGTGGGGTAGCTGGGGCACGGCAGCACCGTCGCCGGCTGCCCGTCCCTGTGCAGGACCGGCAGCGTCCCGAGGTGGACGCACCTCAGGCTGAACCGTTCTGGGGCAAGGGCACAATCTGACTGTCCCTGATGGTGACCCTCCCCTCCAGGGCTGGGGAGGAGCATTTGGGGTTCTACCGCCGTGGGCCCTGGAGCGTTGTTGAAGTGAAAGGAAACCTGTAGCCCTGCGCGGCTGTCAGGCCAGCACGCCCCAGGAGCCTCACAGTGTGGCTTTTGTTCGGGAGTCTGGAGTGTAAAATCGGAGTGGCAGGTTGTCGGTGCTCACAGTTAGAACTTCCTGGCCTTCCTCGGCCGCGCCACTCAAACGACAGTCCTTAATCCCAAACGTCTCCTTCCCTGGCCCGCCCCCGGGCACAGCTGACCTGTCTCCTGCGGCAGTGACTTTCCTCCCCGGCACCTGCAGCCGGATAAGCCCTCCTGCGCGCCGGAAGGGCTCCCGAGGGGAGTCCACCTTGGTGTCTGTGGAGCGTGGATCTCTTTCTCGTGGTCATTCGGGTCTCAACAGCTACTGTCTCCTGCCATCTTATTCCGCCTGTGGCTTTGAGTTGGGCGGTTTTTCTGTTTCACGGGCATTTCCCCTCGTAGTTGTTTCTACTGCAGCAGCTTTGTCCCGGCGGGAGCATCCGCGTCTCAGGCGCACAGCCTGGAGTACGTCTTGCTGCTTGGAAGCTTTGTGGAACGTGGCTCAGCAGGAGAGCCCTGCAGACAGCACAGTGAAGCACTGGAGCCGCCACGACTGGGCCTGCGGTGATAGCCACCTCACACGTCCAATCGTCCTTTATGTTTGTCTCCCAGGTAACATTTCACAACAGAGCAGCCAGGTGATGTGCCACGTGAGGCCCTCTGGGGTGAGAGGCAGGTGCCCAGCGTCCTCTTGTGCCTCTGATGACTTCCTGGTGCATTGGCCCCGAGGGGCGCTGACTCTGAACAGGGTGGTCGCCTGCGTGGTGTCAGGCTCTGTGGGAAAGGAGTCGGTGAGGGTGGACCCCAGCAATGCCCCGCTCCGGGAGGCCACTTGAGGGTGTCCGAGGACCAGCTGCTGCTCTGAGCCACCTGAGCTGGGCTTGAACTCCACTCTGCCACTCACGGGCTCTGTGGCCTTGACCTCTCTGGCCTGTCTGTGGGAAGCTGCCACGCATTGGTGGTGCCCTGTGCTGGGCCTGTGCTCTCTGTTGCACACGCCGCCAGGCCCGTTCAGGCAAGGACGGCGAGGCGCCCAGATGCACAATTTAAGGCGAGGCCTGCTCTCAGGCACTGGCCCTGCGCTGCATGACCCCAGGGGAGTGTCTCCTCAAACCACCCTGGGCACCTCTCCTGCATCATCTAGTCCTGGCCCTGCTCTTTGTCCCACAGAAAGGTCAAGGGTGGCCCCTCGTACAGATTGGACTAGGGGCTCAAAGAGGTCAAGCCCCACCCAAGCCTCCCCAGTGGTGTGTTTTTGGAAGGCGGAGACTGTACCTTATTTGTCTCATGGTGGTTGTGCATAGCACCTGGTATGCAGCAGGTGCTGAATCAATGTGTATAAGTAAGTGTACAGTGATTGAAAGGGAAGAGGGAGGATGGGGATGCTGCTGTGGTTCCCAGGAGGAAGGTGTCCACTCTGTGGCTTTGGCAAGGGCCAGGGTGAGCCTGGGGAGCGTCAGCCATGCCCACTCCCCGAGGGAGACCCCTGAAGGAAGAGGGACGCTATCTCCCACTGAGGGGCCCTACTGCACCAGGATCCCTAGACTGCATCCAGGAGGAGGGCACTTACTGCACACTTGCGTTTGTGTGAACGCTGGGCTGGGTAAGTCCCAAGACAGGCACGGCTTCTGGGTGGCCAGGGGCTGGGGTAACAGGGTCCAAGTGTGGCTGCTGGCAGGGATGGGTTTCCCTTCATGGGGATGAAAACATTCTAGAACTGACAGTGGAGACGTTTGCACGGCTTTGAGAACGTGCTAAGTGCCACCGAAGTGCAAATTTTAAAAATAGTGAAATGTCAAGTTTTGTATGTTTATTTCACAATAATAATAATAATGATAATAATGATAGTAATGAAGAAACTGGATTTAACAGAACTCTTTGAGGGTAAGTGACAGAAACATGACCCCGGCGGAAGTTCAGCCAGTTGATAGGAGTGGAGGAGGGTTGGGCAGCCAGTGCCACATCTGTCGGCGACACCTCTTCTCCTCACCAGCGTCTTCCAGAGCGGAGGCCACAATGTGGAGGAACTTCCTTGAGGATGCGGCGGCCTCTATGAGTCACGCCTTTGGATTGTGGGGAGCTGTCCCCAGGAGACAGCTGTGTGCCCCTGTGGGGACAGCAACGTTCCAGAGCCACAGACCCCTCCTCACTGGTGGCTTGGGTGGGGGCCGGGCACCCTGACTGTGGGGGTGAGTGTCCAGGCCTTCCATGGATTTCTCAGCGTCTCCTTCAGGCTCACACAGAGCAACTCGCACTTCCTCCCCTACACAGCCTCCCAGATCTCTCCAAAGCTGGCATAGCTGGCAAAGACAGAACCCCCAGCGAGGGGATGCATTGGGGAGGGCGGTAGATAAGGATCAGTGACACCTGGCATAGCTGTCGCGGGTGGCCGAGTGTGGGTTGGGATGATGGAGGCCCGAGATGACAGCGGGTGCTTTTCTAGCTCCCGTTCCTGCCGAGGCAAGACAAGCGAACAGGTCCCCACAGGAGGAATCCTGCACCCAGAGGGCTTCCAGGGAGAACGGGGCAATTAACGGTGTCCCGGGGCGTGTGGACTGGCAGTTGCCATCTTCTGAGGTGGGGGGGTGCAGGTCTCCAGGCACTGACTTGACAGCGGTCCTGCTGTCTGGTGCGGGCTGCTGAGACATCTGCCGGTGGATCTCCGCCTGATCCCAAGAGACAGGCTCACCCACTGCTCAGGAAGAGGCCCTCAGAGTACTAAAACAAACAAACAGGAAACCAACTTCAAACACGCCTGGTGTCCTGGGGGATTTCCTTCCCGGCTTTGAGTGCGTTAATTTGTTTTAGGAGTTCCTTGGCTGTGAAGAATACGTAGTGAAGAAATAAAGAAGAACATATGTCAGGTTCTCCAAACCTGTCACCAGCCCGGGAGGAGGAGGGGAGCATGGGCCCCGTCTCTGCAGTCTTCGCAGGTAGCCTTCGAGAGAACGAGGAGAGAACTGCCACCCGTCCTTGTTCTTGCAGGGGCTGCACACGGGGGCTGTCCTTCCCTGTGTGTGTGAGCTTTTAATTATTAACCCAAATGATCTCAGTGAGTGACAATACAGAGGCACAGGGGTCGCTCCGACCACTTACCCGCCATTCATTGATTTGCTACTTGCGAATCCACGATGATTCATTTTATCCTGGCGGCTTCAGGGGTCCCCTGCTCCTGGAAGGTGAGAGGTGGCATAGGCAACCTTGCCCTTGGAATTTAAAAAATTTGCTTTGAAATTATGGACCCCGGTGATTCTGCTAATGCGTCCTGAGTTCTCGTGATCGCCGCAGGGCTTGGCCACACGAGCTTCTCTTTCGGGGAGAGCTCTGTGTTAGCCTACGGGTTACTCGCGGCCCATACAGAGCATGCAGAAGAGACTGCCGCCCGGGGGGAGAGTCCAGGAGCTCCGGAGTTCAGGGAAAGGACGGCGCCCCCTCTGCAGGCCCGGCTGGGCGGCAGTCTGGGCACTCACACTCAGAGCAGGACGGCTGCACGCGGTACCACAGCCCCAGAGCCGCCGTGTCCACGTGTTCTTTGCTCAGCCGACCTCTGACCCCTGCTCAGAAGCCCCTGTGTCAGCTGTGATGCTGGACTTGAGGGTGGACAGAAACGGGCCCGCTGTGGGGAGCCCTCGGGCCGGGCGGCTGCCTCCCTCCCCTGAGCACAGCGCCCAGGTGGAGCATGCCCTGCTCGCCTGCTGCCCGCCCTCAGCTTGCAGAGGTACGTGGGTCTTGCTGGACGGGACCGATTTCTAATGGCTGCGCCATCGTGAAGGCCGAGGCGTGGCGCCCTCTGTTTCGTCTCTTCGAGAGCCGGGGCAGATTTCTTTTCCTTGGCAGACACAAACTGCACTGTGACAGAGGGAGACCAATGCTGCTAGTAGAGGACGGCAGGCCACGTGGGGGTGGCACTGGGGATGGGCGGCAGTAGCTGGAGCTGTAGGCAGCGTGGGTGTGGGTTTCCCGCCCCCGCGGTGGGCTGACTGGACTCACTTCACGGCTCCAGGGCACCGGGGCTGAACCTAGGCTTCGGCACCTGGTCCTGGGGAGACTGGGGCAGACGAACGGGGCCCAGAGTGTGAGAGGCCAATAGGGAACCACGGGGGACCTCGCCCGTGGTTGGGGAGGGGCACTAGTCACCTCCAGCCAGTGCCTCAGAACTGGGCCCAGACAGTGTTTCCAAAAACCCCACCGACAGCTGACCAAGGCAGGGTGGAGTCCAGACAGGCCCAGAGCGGGAATGGTGTGCAGGGGTCTCAGAGGCCAACCTTGCCCACGAAGTCTCCCCTCTGCAGCAGCGGGGAGGGGCGGCCCCGGGGCCTGTGAGAGAATATGGCTGCACCCGAGAGGAAGAAGGAACCCCCCTGCATGGGCGGCAGCAGGAGCTCCGTCACGGTCTGCAGAAAACTGTCCTCAAGGGTCAGGTCTTGTCCACCCTTCGGGGCGACCTGGGCAGGTAGGCAGTGTTCCACTTTACAGATGGGGACACTGAGGTCAGGCAGGCCAGGAGGCCGGCCCAGGGCCCGGTGGCTGCGAAGGGGCAGAGCCAAGCCTTGAAGCAGGCCGTGTTGGGTCCCAGCCACCGGCTTTCCAGCGCCACCCAGTCTGGCCATGCACGGTCCTGGGCTTGGTCTTTGCCCGAATGGCTGTCTCTGGGCTCCTTCCCTGGCGCCTGATGGCACAGCCACGCCCTCTGGCCGGAGACGCCTTCTTGTCCCCTCAGTACAGTGGCTGATTATGTACTTGGAACAAGACGTTTTCCTGCTCCAGACCCTGAGGAGTCCTTGGAGGCCACTCCCGAGTCCCTTCTCACCGTGGTCTCCCAGAGCCCCGCACCTGCAGACCGGAGAGTGGTCCAGGGAGGAAGGGGCCTTCTGCACACGTTGTCAGGGCCTGTCACTCTGACGGTTGTCAGCAGAGCTCAGCAGGGTCGGTCTCTTTTGAGAGTTCTCCATGTGTTGCTGTTTTAGAAATTAAGTTCGCCGCGTTTGCAGAATGGACACGGCCTTTCAGTTTTTTAATTTAAGGTTTAAAAAGTGCTTTCACGCTGTAATCCTGGGGGACCAGAAGGGCTGTTTGCGCTGTCCCTTGGCCTCCAGGAAATCTGGCTGGACCACCTACGGGAAATCATCCTCCAGGCCTGGGTCAGCTGGGAGGTGACAGAGCCCCCTTCTCTGCACCGGGGCCCGTGGTTCACGCCACATAATCTAATCTTTCAAGATATTTTCCTCCAGAGAGGCAGGGAGCTGAGTAACTAAACAGACACAAGCTGCTAATCCCTTTTCCTGAGGTTAGAGCTTTAACTCCTTGCCTTCTGTTCTCAGCCAGTGGGCTCCTCAGGGGCTCTTGGGTGTGCCCTGGAGTTCTTATAACAGGCTTTGGGTCTGTGCTTTTGGCAAGGGGCACAATCACAGCAGACGCCACTCGATGCCCCTGTCCTCCTGTGTGTCTGACTGCGCTCTGCATGGGCTGTTCCTTCTCCATGAGGTGGCATTATCATTATGCACAGAGGTGTTAAGTGACTTGCCCAAGATCACACAGTATTGGACTGAGGATTCAAAAGATGGCCATTGCTCTGAAATTGATGTCAGACTCCTGGGTTCCTTGTTCAGCAGGCAGGGCTCAGACCACTCTGAACTGTTTGCTTCTTAATTTTCATCCATCTGTCCATCCATTCACTCTCTTGCCCCATCACCTGCAATGCACAAGGCCAGCTGGTTTAGATAGAGGTGCTCAGGGTCTTGGGCTGGCAACCCACTGTGGACAAGTTGCAATCATGCTACGGAGAGGGGGGCAATGGCAGCTGGGCAGGAACAGAGGCGCGGGAGCAGGGGAGCAGGGGAACTGGGGAGGAGGAAGACCAGGCACTTGTGAAGGGGGTGGGGATGCTGGGTGCTTCAGGGAGTACGTGTTGGGAAACTCTGGCCTGGTGTTGTCTCCTTTGGAGGTGGACTTCAGCGTGGAGGACCCAGAGAGCAGAGCCGAGTGGAGCAGGGAGGGTCTACTTTGTTAGCTTGCCTTGGTCAGCGTCCCTAGCAGCGGGCCGTGAATGGTCGCCCTGACCTCAGCTCAGCAGGTGTGGGAAGCAGAAAGTTCCTGCTGAGAGCACAGGACAGGGGACTCCTGCTTCCTCCTGCTCCTGACGGAGGCCTCTGGGTGCTCGGGAGCCCTGCCTGGGAGGTTGGGCCAGCTGGTCTGCTCCTCCGACTGGGAAGACTCAGGGCTCTCAGTGCAGCTGGGCCCCTGGGCCCCGGGCTCGTGGCAGGTTCTTGGCCTTGTCCACCACAGTGTGAGTGCTGCTGGTGCGGGAAGTGATCGGGTTCCAGCCGGTTCTGTTCCCGTGGCAACAGACAAACCATCCTTGCGTTCTTGCTCTGGGGCCAGCCTGGGCGGCACGTGGGGGAGCCCAGTGGAGCGGCCCTCTCTCCCAGCCAGTTGAGATGCGTCCTGCCGCTTGGCATAGCCACTGCTGAAAGCCCCTCTTGGCCAGCTGGGCCCAGAGGCCAGTGGACCCTGCAGCCTGAACCCCGCCCTGCCCCCACCTGCGCTCAGCACAAGTGCAGACCTGGCTCAGGTGGGCCGTCCTGCCCAGCTCCCTTCCTCTAGTGCCCCAGCTACCCGTGCCCTCTGGCAGCCCCTCTCTGGCACCTCTTTCTCCTTGGTTCTCCCTCCTCCTGTGTGGAGCTTGGAGTGAGTTCTAAGGCTGCCTCTGCCTGTTGATCTGGAGCATTTCTCTCCCCACATGGAGGGGGCGTGTGCTAATTCCTGTTTGGTGTCCCCTGCCAATCAGTCCTCACCAACTGAAGTCTGTGTGGTGCCCCAGGCCCTGCAGGACCTGAGGCACTGGAGGGGAGACCAGCGACATATCTGGGGAACAGGGTTTGTTGGGAAGTGCTATTTGCCAGGTGATGGTGCACAAAAGACTCACCCACTTTTGTAGGCTGTGGCACCTGAGTGCAGTCCCTGGCCTGATCCCACGGTGCGTCATGCAAGTGGTTCAAACCCAGGCTTTGTCTGAATTGTAGAAACAACACAAGCCACGCACGACTTAAAGTTTCTAGTGGTCACGTTATGGAATGAAGATGAAATTCATCCTGGCAATTTATTTAGCCCAATATATTCGAGGCATTAGCTCTTCAACAGATGGTCAACATTAGGAATATCCGTGGGACAGTCACTTTCTTTTATCAGGCGAGTCTGAGATCCAGCGTGCACTTTGCCCTGAAGGCACGTCTTGGTTCCAGTCTCGGTTCCAGCCACAGTTCCAGGGCTCTGGAGCGGAATGTGCGCCCCATTCTCTCTGCCTGTGTGGACAGTGCCTGTGCCCCTGGCCCTCTGCCCTGGGTGGCCTTGCTGGCGGCTCACTGGCTCGGCTGCTCAGCCGCCCGCAAGTGCGGTTCTGCAGGTCTATGGACAGCAGTTCCCCTGCCTCTGGTCGAGGACGAAAGGCTTGGTTGAGTGGGTGCCCAGGGTCACATGCGCATGGCACAGAAAGCAAAGCCCTCCAGTGTCAGGCCACCTGACCTCGGCCTGCAACCCACTACCGCTTTGCACTCCGCAGACCCCAGAGCTTCTGTGGTCTCCAGGATGTGATGGCCCTCCTGTCCCCTTCCCAGATATTCTGGGCTGCCCTGTTCATGGAGACTAGAGGGACACAGAATCCCTCTACTATTACGAAGGGCCGGATTCCCCCAGGGGTGATCCGGACAGGACTGTGGGGTGGAGCTGAGTGGTACCCGCTGCACCACAGGCCCTGCCGGTGGCTGCGGTGGTCGCCCTCTGGTGGCTGGAGTGGAGCACGGCACCTCCAGTCACACGGGTGGCTGGGAGGTGGCTGGGAGGTGGTGGTGGCCTCTTCACACCCTAGGGATGGGCACAGCCTTGAACGGCCCCTGCTCCAGCCAGCTGCCCAGGGCCTGCGGGCCACTGCATCTTCCAGGGCTGCGTCGCTGGGCACCTTGGTCTTGAGGAAAGAGGCCGGAAGTAGTGTGACAGGTCCCAGCTAAATCGAGAGCCCGTCTATGACTATTCCAGGGTATTTTTTTAATCAAGGAGGTAAAATTGACGTCAGGCGTTCCCTTGCTGAAGACAGAGGAGAAGGTGGCTGCGGGAATTCTTAGTCTCTTTTACTTGCCTAGAGTGACCTGGGTTTTTTTTTCCTCGAGAACTTTATTATATATTTTAATAGCAGAAAATATTACTTTGGAACAATGGGGAAATATTGAAAGCATATCGTAAAAACACTAAGTTGTCCTTAGAGGCAAATTTGCACACATGTGGATTAGTAGTTTTATAAAATATATAATGTAACTATATTTTTATGCTAATTGAATACATCAGTCACTGAAAAACTTTTTAAAAAAATGAGCTTGGTCCCTTATGAGAGCTCACTTTACCTCAGTTTATAATTTGGAAAGCAGGAAAGTGGGAAAATACATGAAAAGAAAAAAAGGGTTAGAACCCGTTTCTTATTCTCGTGACGTAATGGCGCCATGTCTAGCCTCCTCTCTGGAATGCAGAACTCTGCTTGCAAATTCTGTTCTCTTTCTAGTCATTTATTCAACAAGTGTTTGCGTCAGACTGTGCACAGAACCGAGGAAGCCACAGGAAAGAGACCCGTGGGCCTCGCGCGCTCAGGCCCTGGTTCTGGTCAGCCATGCCTGGCCGGGTCACAGGGGGTGGTGCGGGAGTGTGGGGCTTGCAAGGGGTCTGGGCTGCAGGAGGGTGGGATTGCTGTCTGGGGAGAGGACGTGTCCTTAGGGTGCTGTGCACCTGTGGTGAGGGAGGACCCGGCCAGGCGAAGAGCAGGGGAGAAGCAGCAGCCAGTGAGGGGACTGCACGTGCAAAGGGCCCAGGGCTGGAGGAGGGCGGTGGGTTTGACTCGCGTCTGCTCTGAGGTGTAAGCGGGCAGAAGACCCCCCCGAGCGGTGAGGCAGCCATCTGGTGGCCTCGTCCTCCCCCGCTGCCCAGCGCTCAGGCTCAGCACCTCCATCACCCATGTTTGGTGCCAAGTGAGAGCAGACCTGGGCCTGCAGCCTGGGTCTGTGGGACCACGTGGAGGGGTCTCCAGGGGGGCTTCCGGCGAGCACTGCCCACGTCCATCCTGCTGGGCTCCTGCTCTTCCGCTGCCCACCCGGTTCTCAGCTGTGCGTGCCGCTCCCAGCGGCTCGCCCAGGGTCTCGGCTGCTTCCCTACCCAGGGCCCAGTCTGCCCCTTCCTTTCACCAAGGCTCTGCCTTGGCGCCCTGGCCATCAGAGCCAGGCTGCGGAGCACGACCACAGGGTGCGTCCTCTGCGCCCGACAGGCTGTACCTGTCCTCGCGTCGCGGCAGATGAGGGAGGGGTGAACGAGACCCCACGGCCTGCAGCTGATACTGCCTGCTGAGGGTCCTTCGTGGAGAGTGTGAGCTGAGCCATGAAGGCCCGGGAGCGGGCAGCGGGCCCAGGCATGTGGTGTGGCACGTTTGGCGGCTTCTCTGAACGGCTCAGCTCTGCAGGGCCTTTCGCCAGTGCCTCTCCACTGCACCTGGCAGGTAGGTGCTTGGAGTTGAGGGAAAGGAGGGAGAACAGAGAGGCACAGTGAGCACCCAGCTGTCAGTGGGGGACCAGGACGCCTGTCATCTATGGCTGCCAACCTGGGTGTCCACTTCAGGCCCCTGGAGCTGAGGGCTGGTGGGGTGGTAGCGAGCTCACAGTGCCAGTTCCTCGTGGCCTGTGACCCAGTTGAGACACTCATCCATTGTCCCTGTCCCTCCCCTTTCACAGAAGGTGCCTCTGGATGGGAAGAGCTAGCAGGGGCCGTGCAGTCCAGCGGTCTGTGTCCAGCACACAGCGCTCCGTGTCCTGCTCCTCGCTTTCCCCAGCTGCCTGATGGGGTAATGCCCCTGGATGGCTTGGGCTGTGAGCTGGCTGTGTGCTGGTGTGTGGTGAGAGCACAGCAGGCGTGGCCTGGGCTCGCTCAGAACCAGCCTTGCCAGGGGAAGTGCTGGCTGGATTCACCATTCGGTTGAGGATTGGGGATCCCAAGAAGCAGAGGCCTCTGCCTGGCTCCTGCCTGGGCGGAGCTGCGACATGCCTGGGCCTCGCTCCATCTTGATGGACGGTGCTCCCTTGTCCCCAGCTTGTTGAGGAGGAAGACCCGGCAGAGAGAAACGCCCTTCAGCTCCCGGCCTCTTGCAGGTGGGTAGGGGCAGGCAGCAGGCCTGTGCTGACCTCACCCTCGGTGCCGGCGGGGTTTGCTGTGGGTGCTGTGGCCAGTCCCACCAGTACAGTCCACGGGATTGTGAGCTGTGAATGAGGCGAGCGGGCCGGCGGCTGGCCCAGGACCACAGGGGGAGTTAGAGCCGGGCCTGGCTCAGCCCTCGGCAGCCAGGTTTGCGGTTGGAGGCCGAGGTTACAGCTCAGGTCTCATATTTTTGGCCAATGAATTTCTATTGAGTCAGTTATGAAATAAATGGATCTATTTAAGTGAAAATGCTTAGAGGCAGGGAATTTAATTACTCAATAGCTTTTTTGTTTTTTATCGAAATTAATTAAAAAATAATTTTGAGATGTGTGGCTGACACTTTGCCAGGAACACGTCATGCACAGGCTTCTCCAGTCCTGTGTCCCTGAACCCCACGGGTCATCTGCCCACTCCAGGGAGCCTTGCCCCAAACAAATCAAGGTTTGCAGCCTTTCCCTGGCGAATGAGATCCTGGTGGGCGTGCACCTGCTCACACGCTCACACGCACGTGCATCCGTGCCTGCGGGGCGTGCATACAGTGTGTGAAAGTGCACTCGTGTGCCCGCCTGGACCGCATTACGGCTGCACGTGACCTGGTTCCAGAGCAGGTTCTGAGAAATGTGTCCTCAGGGGACCTCGTCACTGCCGGCAGCGCAGAGTGTCTTTACACCCACCAAGACGGCAAGCGTCACTAGCCAATGTCATCTCACAGGACACCCGGCATGTCACTGAGACGTCACCATATGGCCTGTGGCCCTGCATGTCCTGTCCAGAACAGAGGTGTTGGCGGGGCTGGTCTCTGGTGTCATGATCCCTTGGAGTTCCTGGTGACGGCAGGGGGTCCCTGTTTGGCCGTGGAGAGCTCCTGGGGGCGCCGGGGGGTGTGGGGAGGGCCGGGTGCAGGGTGCGGGGACCCGAACCCAGCCTGGGGTTTGGGCAAGCGGGTCCTCGTTCAGGAGCAAGTGGCCTCTTCTGCTCTGGCCGGCCTGCCCGGTCCTGCCTGGTCCTGCCCCGTGAAAGCTTTCGCCGAGCTTCTCTGAGAATTCACTCGGTAGTCTCCTCTGGGGCCTCGACCGGGTGGCTGGCTCAGAGTGTCCGGCGTCCTGGGGCTGCAGTGACCAAGTGTGAGCTGGCTGGTCTCGCTGGTGCAGACCCGGAGCTGAGACGGAGGTGTCGGCAGGGCCACGCGTCTGCTGCCCACAGGGGAGACCTGGCCCCGGCTTCCTCGGCCTCTGGTGCCCTGGCTGCAGCTGCCTGGTCGTCTGCATGTCCACCTTCACAGGGCGGCTGTGCACCTGCGTCCCAGTCGCCTTCTTGGTGGGACACTGGTCACTGGGTCAGGGCCCGTGTGTATGAGCTCATCTTGGTCACGTCTGCCAAGACCCTATTTCCTAATTAGGTCTCAGTGGCAGATCTGGGCCAGGACTGGGGCATGGTTTTGGGACACAGCTCAACCCAAGTGGGGAAGGTTGAGCAGTGCTGGGGCATGGGGCAGGCTTGGGGACGGACCGTCCCGAGCCTCTGCAGTGTGTGGCCGGGGCCCAGCAGGGCTGTGCTCTCCGTGGGTGGCCTTGGGGCCAGCACAGGAGCGAGCCATCCCTTCCGACCCCCCGATTCTGCTGCCTGCTTCACACCCTGGCCCTTACCCTGCCATGAGGCCATGAGGAAAGGTCACCAAGAGTTCTGTTCGGCTCGGAGACCCCTGGCCACTCTGTGTGCCCCTTCTCAGGGCCCTGGGTGCTGGCCTGGCTCGGCAGGGGTAGGGCTGTCTTCAGCCTGGCCTCAGTGGGGAGGCTGACAGGTTTGTGCCGCCGCCTCATGCAAGCACTTTGCAGAGGCTCTGTTTCCTGTCCCCGGTGGGCCTGTGCTCCAGACTTTCATTCAGGGCCAAGCGTCCAGGGAGGCCACGCTGGAGACCGCTTTTCTGAGTAAGTGTCTGCACTGTCCGGTTCTCCTGCACGTAGGAGTGCCCGCTCAGCGTGGCGGGGGCTGCAGAGCCGGGTCGCTGTCCCAAGCGGCAGATCACGGCCACACTGGCTACGTGGGCAGCTCCCAGCCCTCCCGGCCCTGCCCTTGTGACCGGCTGCCTTGCCATACCTTCTGGGAGGCCCAAGGGTCCTGCGGATTTTCCTCGTGTCCCTGAGCCTACTTGTTACACACACGTTAGGTGATTTTTTCTCTCGTTTGAGACTGTGCCCTAGCTGGATGCCAGGAGAGATTCTATTTTTTAGGTGAATAGACTGTTCTTTAGAGCAGTGTGAGGTTTATAGAAAAATCAGGCAGAGCCAGGAGTCCCCACACTGCCTCTGGCTGGTCCCCTGGGGTCGACCTCCCACACCCGGGACGCAGCTGTGCTGTGCTGAGGGTCAGTGGGTCTGAGGATGCTCCAGGGCAGCCTCCACCATCCCAGTGCCGTGAGGGCCGGGCTCCCCATCCCCCAGGCTCTGTGCCGGCTGCCCTAAGGCTGGTGACCGCTGAGCTTCTCACTGTCTGCAGGGTTTTGCCGGTTGCAGGATGTCAGACTGGGGTCATAGTGCTGGCCTTCGGTCTCCCGTCCTTCCGTGGTGTTGTTTCTTAGTGGTGTGGACCCGGAACCCAGGCCTGCGCGGGCGGAGCGTGTGCTCCAGGGCCGAGCCACGCAGGCCCGGAGCCATCTTCTTTCACGTCCTTCAGTGTCTCCCGAGCAAACGTTTCATGGGACTAAGACGCCTGCAGGAAAGCTCCCTAGCCCTCCTGCCAGGCCCCTGGACCTTCACAGCGTGGAGCCACTGTCAGGCCACCAGGTCTGAAAGTAGAAAGGCCTGAAGACCCTGTGTCCACTGGAGTCCCCTGCCTGGGCGCCCAGCACCACAGCCGTGCCTGCTCATGCATGGTTCTGGCCTGGCTTCCTCTGTTGGCCTCACGTCCCTGGCTGTGGCCACTTCTCCTTTGCCAGGCTTCCTCCTGCATTCACATGGTGGGCATGTGGGCAGCTCCAGTGTGGTGCCCTACACGGATGGACCTGGCCACGGGGGCTGCTGTCCACCGTAGCACCTGCCAGTTACATGCGTCCAACTGACGTGTGGTGTTGGTGACACCCCTTGAAGTCAGGGGCGAGGGCTGGCTCCCACCGGGCTCCTCCTCTTCACATCTGTGGTCTTGGTCTGCCTGAGTCGCGCGGCCTGTGCTGTGGCGTGGTCCTCAAATGTGCAGGGTCCCCATCAAGCAGCCCAGCCCAGGCTTTGCCACCGTGCCCTACCCCGTCCAGCTTGTGCCTGGCCGAGAGACCCCTTGCTCTGGCCAAAGCCAGTGCTCCCCAACCCTGACATCAAGGGCAGCCTCCCCGTTGACCCAGTCAGTGCCCTCAAGGGAAGCTGGGACCTGGGAACTGCTCGCCCCACGCCCATTCCCTTCCTGCCCAGCCCCAGTAGCTGGCTGTGTTCTGGCTGCAGCAGCGCCCACTCAGCCCTAGGGGGAAGCCCTGCTCACTGGACTCCTGTCCCTCTTTGCTGGGGTTGGTATAGGAGTGGGCAGATGGCCATCTTCTAGGCCATCAGCCCTGAGGGGACGTTTTCTGGAGCCTCCGTAAAAGATCCCACTCCTTTCTATCAAGAGGGAGCCACGTGAGAACAAAGAGTTCACCTTCCGTTCTGTCTTGGATGTATTACGTGAAGCTTGGAGCAGTAGTGGCCTTTCTATGCCCACGAGGGGAAAGCCAATAGCCTGACCAGAGGCTGGACATTGCTGACTGGCTGGACTGGCCATCTCTACATCTGTCCTCTAGTTACATGAGCCAGTCAGATGGCCGGTGTGGCTACAGGCCTCTTCAGTGCTGTGTTCCGTGCTGCACAGCCGCAGTCGGCCCTGTTGCTGTGTCAGGCAGCCCGTCCTCGGCTGTGAGGCTGAGATGCGCCACCAGGCAGTGAGCGCCGGCTCGAGGCTCAGGCCCCCCCAGGCCCCAGAGCACCTCTCAAGCCCCAGTCCTGTGTTGCTGCTTGCGACTCACCGGCTGCAGGATAATGGGCCCTGTTAATCCCAGGCGCAGCGGAGTCGAGGGTGCGTGTCAGGGTGATTGCGTAGCCGCTCAGGCCTCTGGAGGTCTGATCTTGTGCCCACAGCCCTACCCCGGCTCCTGCCTGTGTTCCCCCCGCCCGTGGAGATGGACTGTGCACTGCTTTACTCCCAGCTGTTTACCCTACGCACCCATGGCTTTTTAAAATTGACTTCACGAAGAGGGCGTCCTGCTGGAGCCAGGAGGGGCCTGCTCCACTGTCCCCAGCCCTCTGCTGCTCTGCGTTGAGCTCCAGCTGTGTCCTAGGGTCTCACCCAACTGTGTCCACAGCATGGTCAGCACACAGCGGCCTGGCCCTCCTGGCCATCTTGCCCGTTTCCCTAGTGGCTCTGCCTTCTGGTGGTCCAGCCCATTCTGTTTCTACTGGATCACAGCGTTCCTGCTTCCACGGTCACTCCTTTCTGGCTCGCGTGACCCCACACGAGAACACTGGGCCCTGCTTCTCCTCTGGCTCTGTCATGGGCCAGACTGAGTTTCCATGAAGAGGTGGGCAGCATTTGGAGGGCCTGGGGTTACGCTGGACACTCAGAGCCATTCTCTTTGGTGGCCCAGCCCCTTGGGACATTGCTGCTTCCACAGAGGAACAAGGGCTTCCGTATCAGCCCCTCATCATGCCCCGTCCTGCAGCAGGCCCGAGCTCATCTGGATGTCCCTGGCGAGTGTCCACTCACTGTCACACTCTTTTTACAGCTGGGAACCCCAAGGCACAGACGGGTGCAGCGGGCAGTGGCTCTGCGGAGGCGGCAGCGAGAGCCACGGCCCCCGGGTTTGCTCACGCCTTCCTTGGCCTCCGCAGTTCCTGCTTCCCTGGTCCGTTTCTCCGAATGGCTTGTCATTTTCTCATTCCTGTGACGACCTTGGCAGATGTTCCTTGTTCCCGAAGACTCGGCCTTCGAGACGGCAGGAGAGCGGGAGGGGCCCGCAGGGAGCAGCACGCGGCAGGAGGCCTGGCACCTGGGGAGGAGGCAGCAGGCCAGCAGAGCCCTCTTGATGTCGGGGTGTGGACAGTCCTGCCCCTTTTCAAGCCTGGGGCGTGGCTCAGAAGGCTGGACTGGCCGAGGCACTTCCTGAGGGTCTCTTGGCCTGCTGCTGCCCTGCAAGACTAGGAGAGGTTCGACTGCTTTGCTGCATGTGGTGGCCATGGTGACTGCAGGCCCGACCCTTTGGTCCCTTTGCTGACACATGAGCAACTCTATTTCCACCCTCCTCTAATGCAGGCTGAGGAACTTCTGTGCATGTTGCTACTTTGTATCCTTCACAGGACCCAAGCAGTTTGGCTGAAGGAGAGACACATCCAAGAAGTCCCAGCCTTCAAAATTGGCCACATTAAGAAGGGCTCAACCTCATGATAGTATCCTTTTTTTTTTGTACTGGGAATTGAACCCAGGGTTGCTTAATCACCGAGCCATATCCTGAGTCCTTTTTAAAACTTTTTTTATTTTGAGATAGCATCTCACTAAATTGCTTAGGGCCTTTCTGAGTTGGTGGGACTGGCTTTGAACTCATGATCCTCCTGCCTCAGCCTCCTGAGCTGCTGTGATTACAGGTGTGAGCCACTGTGCTGGGCTTAACATATTTTTGGCAGAAGTGTAGACTGATAATTAACTTTGGTGACTATCCCATTGGTAAAAGTTAGACTAGTCCATTTCATTAGATATGACCCAATGGGTGTTTTAAATATGTTAAGTGGTCAGTGAAGTATGCCAATATCATGCTGCAGGTGGAGCTTTGCTGCTGGTCGTGGAGGGCTTGCTGTGTACGAGGTCACCTGCCAAGGCCTGTCTGTTGGCACGGCTTGGTCCCCGTGATTTTCTCATTGTGCAGATGTTGGAGAAGGTGAATTCAGAGCCTTGAAGTGAGGTGTCCAAGGTCAGAGGCCAGAGGGGAGAATGTGCTGGAGGCCGAGTCCCTGTTAGACCCAGCCTCAGATGCCACATGGCCCCTTGTGGCCCCGCATGTTCTGTTGGTCAGAGCAGTCGGAAGCCGCCCACATTCAGGAGGGAGCACCCTGCCCCGGCCGGGAGGACGTTGGTGTTACACACAGGACAGCGGGCAGCATGGGGGCGGCAGGAGGGAGGGAGGGGGCCAGCGGGCGGGTGCCGGGGGCGGAAGTCTGTGCTTTGTCCCCAGTGCGCTGGACCCACTGGAGGGGCCTGTGGCCCAGGGTGGCTTGCTTCCCTCTCTGGCCCTGGCCTGTCCAGGGATCTGGACTTTCGCCCTCTTTGGGTTGGGGTGGGTGCTGCTCAGTTTTCTGCAAGTCCTCTGCATTTTTGAGCAAGGACCCTTCGCCTCGGCAGCCTGGGAGTCTGCATGGTGCCTTTGCCCTGTCCTGGGGTGCCGTCCCTCTCCGCATGGGTTTCCATCTTGTAGGAGAGTCCGGCAAAACCCTGTCTCTCCTTTTGCAGGGCTGGAATACGTCCTGTGCCTTCCTCTGTGGAGCCCTCGAGACACACGGGGCGCCCATCGCCCCGCCTCCTCATTACCACACGACGTGGCATCGCAGTGGGCAGAGCACAGCGCCCGCGTTGTGGGGAAGGCCTACTGGAATGGTGGAAATGGTGGGAATTAGTTTCCCGCTCTTATTCTTGAAAGGATTGTAGATTCGCAGGAGGTTTCAGGGTCTCTGGAGCCCCCCTGCCCCCTGATGGTGACGTCCTATGTCGCTGCAGCAAGATAGCAAGACCAGGAAGCTGGCACTGGAGCAGCGCGGGCTCAAGGCCTGGCTCCAACCTTGCCAGTTTTGTGTGCATGTTTCTGTACACGTGATCTCTCGTGGAGACCTGGGTAGCCACTAGCATCAGAAGCAGCTCCCTGGTGCTGCCATGGAGGAGATCTCCAAGGTGACCCACTCGAGCGGACACCAGCACACCGCACGTGTCCGTGGGGTGCACCTTGCCACTTTGAAGCTTGTGCAGCTGGTGGCATGTCTAGGTCAGGCTGAGTGACAGGTGCATTTTTTCGTGAAATCCTTGTGTCTGGTGAGACCCTCGGAACCCGCTCCAGGAGCAGCTCCAGTGCTTAATGACCTGGTTATTACTGCAGACACCTCATCCTACGGGGATGACCCTTTCTCCCACTAACTCAGGCTGCCATGGTTTCGCTCTGCCTCGCCAGCACCAGCTTTGGATTCTGCTTACAGGTGAGATGGGGGCATTCGACCTTCTGTGCCTGGCTCATTGCCGTTGGCACAGCTCCTCTGGGGTCCCTGTCGGCACGGGTGGCAGGACTTCCTTCTCCTTTGAGCCCGAGTAGCGTTCCCGCAGGTCTGCACCACCTCTCCCTCTGTCGGCCCTTCCCGGGTGGACACTGCTCCACTCATCTCGGCCAGGGTGGCTGGGCCCGGTGGACACGTGGCGTGGAGCCTCCTGGATGCAGACCTCAGCTCCTCGGGCGCTGTGGGCTTTGCTGGGTCGTGCAGAAGTTCTATTTTTAATTTTTCAAGGACTCTCTGTACTGTTTTCCGCAGCAGCTGCACTAATTTACATTCCCACCAACAGGCGCGCGCGTCCTCCGGGGAGACCTTTAAAGCATAAGATACGCGTTGTGTGATTAGAAAATGTCTATTCTCAGCAAAAGGCTCCCGATGCCGTCGCCACCGGCTTCCTCGCTGACTTGGTGGGTCCCCTCTCGAACCCTCTGACGTTCCTCTGGCAGCACCACCGCTGCTCTGCGAAGGTCTGCTTTCCGATTCCGACTCGCCATCCACTTGAGGGCCACGGCTGGCCCGCCGGGTCTGTCGTGAGCCCGGAGGCTGGCCGCCCTCTAAAACCTTCACCGAGACTGAGGACGGCGGCCCCTCTCGCCGGGTGCGCCCTGTGGGGCCTGCAGGCAGAAATGCCAGGAACCCCTTTCGCCTGATCAGGGGAGGGCGGCGCGCTGAGCTCAAGACACCCCCACCCCCGCACGGGTGGCCGCGGCCCGGGTGGTGGTGGGCGCGTGGCTACTTGCCCGTCCCCAGCCTTGCAGCCGGGTCAGTGTCCCACTCTGCTCTGATGTAGGAGGAGGCTGGGCGCTGGGCCTGCAGGCCGTTTTTCTGGAAACACGGATAAGATCGCGGTGGCTGGAGCTGCTTTCCTCTTGGGATTTTCAAATAAAATCAGAGACTAATCCTCCTGTAACCAAGGCAGCAAGGGCTGGGTTGGACCTAGGCCGCTCTGTCTATGAACAGGGGTTAATCTTTCTTTATGGAAAGCTGTACTATTTTCAGAAGCATTTCAGACAAACATCCTAAGAAGACTTAGCAGGCTCAAGATGTTTACCTTGGACCCGAAGCTCATTTCTAATTAACCAAGTCTTCAACAGTCCATCAGAGAATGCGGTTACCTGCCAAATCTCACACCTAAGGGGAAAAAATATTCCCAATAAAATTTTCCTTAAAAAAAAAAAAACACTCTCTCTTCCACTAGGGTTTCTCAGCTTTGAAGTCAGCACACCCCACGGACACGCAGAGCTGGAGAGCGCCTGCCTGCCTTGGCCCGCCCGGGGACCCTGAAGTCTTGCTGGACAGGGTGCCTCCAGTGGGCGCCTTGGCAAGGGGTCTGCACCCAGGGCTGCCAAGGATGTGCCTCCAGTGCCGCAGTCTCCTGCAGAAAGCGTGAATAGCCACATTGTTTCATCACTTACAGAAACAGCCACGTGCAGAGAGCAAGCTGTCCTTCTGGTTAGAAAAGAAGCGGGGTCTCCAGAGGCCGTCCCCCTCACTGCTGCGAGGGGGGCTGAGCAGGGCTGGTCAGACCAGGCCCAGCTGTCCTGTGTTTTCTGCCCCCTCCCTGGGGTGCTGTGTGCCTCGCAGGCTCCTGTTGAGTATTCACTAAATCAAGAAAATGTTGGGCAGGTGACAGCTTGCTGTACTGACCATTTTCTAAATTTCAGCTATGAAGATTTTAGGGATTTTCCCAATCTAACAGATTCCTGAACATGCACAAATATGCACACATGTACCACACATGCACACACAGGCACACATAGACACACGTGCATGCACACTGGGCTTGATGGCTGGCATGGATCAGTCAGTAGAAACAGACTTTGTCCCTTTTACTTTGGCTTTTCGGTGGGCCCAGGAAGGAAATTCCTGTTGGTGACTTAAAGCCTTAAGTCTGTCTCACGTGGTTGGTAAGCCAGGTACACCCGTGACAAGGCCCTGGGGCTGCAGGAAGGACTTCACCACTATCATAAGGCGGCTTGCTCTCTGAAGTGGTGGGGTTGGAGGATGCTCTGGGGTCCCTCAGCCCTGTCGCTGTCCAACAGTGGGAGAAGGACGTGAGGTTCAGACTCAGCTGGAGAGCTGCTTCACTGCCACTGTGTAGTGGTCTCCGGTCAGAGGTGGGAGAGGCTTACAGTGACGACTCTCTGAAAGTTGGACCACTAACATATGGGTTTTCTTTTATGGAAAATTCTTTTTACTATTTACTTTTGAGTTTTCCTTGCAATTGGCTACCTGGAATGGAGTAATTTTGTCACTTATTTTGGTTTGGGATCTGAGAGAATGTTCATCCTTACTTTCTGAAAAAATTGTAAGTGACTTGCTAAAAATGCAAAGCATAAAAAGCATTAATCCATAGTAAAAGGGACAGTGAACGTGGTAAGGTGTAGAGATTGAAATCACGTGAGAATCTAGGCTGACAGAAGTTACAGCAATGAAAGACACTATTTAGCTCTGAGCTTCCTAGCAGCCAGAGCGAAGAACGGAACGGCAGAGTGTCATTCTCAATGTTAAACGCAGGGAAGCAGAGACCCAGGAGAGGGTACTGTCCTAGGTTGCTTTATCAACGTGAGCCCTTGGAAGTTCCGATCCCATTCTGGGGAGGGACGTTTGGTGGGGGTGTGGAGTCTTGCTGAAGTCCAAATGCAAGGGGCTGAGGGATATGGAACTCCACTGCAGGGCGGTTGGGAGGTGCTGAAGTCCGCTGGAAAAGTCGATATGCTTGTTTCAGGAAGTACAATTGATGAGACAAGTTGGCCTGAGAGCCAGTGAGAGCCACCAACAGCGCTGGCAGGCCTGGGCTGAGCTGCAGCTCGCCAACCATCTCTGAGACTCAGGCAGGCCACGCCGGGCAGGCCTCCGTTTCCTCATCGTGAAAGCAGAGGGTTACAGGGCTTTGAGACCCCAGCTGTGGCTCGGTGCTTGGGGCTTTGTGGTGGGGTCAGGAGGGCAGTTCCTTGTCTAGGGCACTTGGCCTTTGGCTGCGGTGAGGCGGCGGGGCTTGGGGAGCGTGGTGCTCTCAGACCCTGCAGAGCCGTCGGGGGCTGGAGCGCTGCGAACATCTTTCCAAGAAGCTGTCTCTGGGCAAAAACGTTGCTGCTTTCATGGGGAAAAATGGTCTCAAATGCTGACTTTTGTTTCTATGGAAAATGGTGAAAAATCTGAGGGAAACCACAAAATCCTTTGCTTTTATTGAAACCACAAAAATTGATTAAAATTTTATTTTTTTAAAAAGCGCCGTTGTGCTGAGGGCTGCGCTCTGGTCTTTGAAAGGCTCTGCTTTCCTTCTCCTCCCAGAGGCCTCGTGGGAGCCTAATGAAAGGTCCTCTGTTGGCCGGGCGGCTGGCTTGGCGCACGGAGGCCGCGCACAGAGGCGACTTCTGTGCCGAGCAGCCTTCGGGGTGTCTTCCTGCGCTGGCTGCAGGCACCGCTCTGCTCTCCCGAGCCCCCGGGGGGCAGGGCCGGGCCGGGCGCGGGCGAGTGTGACCTGGGCAGCGCCCTGGGACACTCAGGCTGAAGGGCACTGCGACAGAATCAGCTGGCTCGTCTTTCTCGGCTTCACCTCGGCTTCCTGCACAAATGGAAAACCGTGCGCATCGCCGCCTTTGCTGCCAGGGCCTCCCGGACGGCGTCGTGAATTAATTGGCCCCGCACCTGGCGGCTGGGGCAGGCTGTCCCAGGGCGGGAGGCAGACGTCTGTCCCAGCCGAGCTCTGTCTTTCTGTGTGTCGACGGGCGTTCAGCCCCCTGGGCTGGGGCATCGCTGGCCTCACGTGGCCTTGAGCTTCCCTTCATGCAGGAGCTGGGCGTGCTCGCCGGGAGAGGGCGTCGGCTTCTGGCCGCCACAACAGAACTGTTCTTCACGCCAGTGCGAGGGTGAGAGCGGGCTTCCCTGGAGACCTCGCTCAGCCCAGAGACGCCCTGCTCACGCCCAGATGGGAGTCTGTGTGGGGTTCCACCTGCCCCTCTGCATCCACTTGTGACAGGACGGACACCCGGTGCCAGGGTGGCTTGTTGACTCACTGCTCAGCTCGGGCCTCCTACCGGCAGGTCCACTTGCCCTTCTGGGTCTTGGTTTCTCTGTCTGCTAGGTGGGGCCACGAGAGCACCTGCCACATGGGCTTGTGGAGGACGGTGCTGGTGGGCAGGTGGCCAGTGCTGTGATCCAGTGTCATGGCCGTCTCCATCCCTGCCTCCTCCGAGTCCTGCTCCACTTTACTGAGGACAAGACGACAGCGTGGCAGCGTTCAGGGCAGACTTAGAGAATGCTCTTCAGTAGCCCCCACCTGCATGCAAGCATGACACTCGACTTAGGTCACTGCTGCCAGTCTTCGCATCCAGATGGCCGAGCCTCCGTGAGTAGCCTTTGAAGGCCTGACCTAGTGCCCAGGGCTTGCCAGGCATCAGCCCACTCTGGCGGACGCCGGGAGATACCAGCCTCTTGCAGGCAGGACCTGAGGATCAGGGAAGTGGGCTGGGCCGCGGTCAGCCAGCAGAAGCTGCAGGCATTTGGCCCCCAGCTGCAGGCCTCTTCGTGAACCCGAGGTGTGGCCTGACTTCTGGTCCTCGCGGGCGACTGAGCCTTGGAGCACGCCCTTTAGCAGGGAGTGAGGTCTGAGGCACTGTTCCCATCTGTCCCCATGTGGGGGAGCAGCCCAGGACCCAGGCTGGAGCCAGGCAGCTCTCTTCCCACCCCCCACCACTGGAGCTGCCCCATGGCCCTTCCCTGTCCAGCCCTGCACGGCCCATACGCCAGTGTCCCAGTGCCAACTTCCAAAGCCAGGCTGAAGCCAGGACAAGGCTCTGCTGCATCCCCCTCTCTCACGAAGGCTGCCTTACCCTGGGAACGACCCTCAGACACAGATGGGCCCCCGGGAGCCCACCCCTCCCTGCCCACGCCGCCTTATGGCTGTTCCAAACACACGCGCTCTTTGTCCTGGTGGGTGGGCGCATCTCAGGTAGGAACTGCCAAGGCTGACCGGCGTGTCCTTGGTGTTCTGCGGATACAGCCCGTTGCAGGGCAGGGAAGCTCAGAACGGCTCCGGCTTGCTCCTCACCTGACGGTCTTCTAAGGAAACACCTGTGTCCGGATTCAAGGGTGTCGAGCTTCCCACCACAGCCTGCTCCGTTTGCCCCTTTCTCCTTTCTGCCTGGCTTAGCAGGGGTAACCCGGAAACCGTGCCAGCTACGTGAGCACCGGTCATAAGGCTTCCCACCCCCACCGGCCCCGCCCCCCATGTCAGCCACTCTGCACTCTGACGTGCTCCCTCCTGAAGCAGCTCCTCTGAGCGCACGGTCATCTGCAGGACAGAGCCAGTGTCTCCGTGCTACCTTTCAAGTTCTGTCATGGTGACAAAGGTAAAATCATGACTCACACAGATACAAGAACATATGCAGGAGATTTTATTTAGGTTGTTAACAAGTCGTTAGGATGGGGAAGAGGTTCAGAGGAGACTGAAGAATGGACACGCATGGAGCCTCAGGGAAGCAGAACGGCCACGGGCACAGGCCTACCTCATGTCTCTGGGGCCAAAGAGGCAGCCCTGGAAACGTGCTCTGGCAGGATGCGGTCATGGTATCGCTACAAGTCAGAGTCGCCTGCATTTCTGTCATTGGGAGTCGTTGGCGTTACTCCCAGCACTGGACGGCATTCAGAGTGGCTAACAGCCTACTCAAGCAGCAAGTTCAAAACGGAGAGAACCCCTTTCCAGACGCGTCGGGTCCGTCGGCACCGAACCACTGTGATGCACGGCCACACACCGAGAAGAGAAGGCACGCGAAAGGGAACAAAGTCACGCGCCCTGAGGACGGTGACCCTGCAGGGCTGCTGGGCGGTCCCCAGCGTCCCGCTGGAACTTCCCTTGAAGTTCCTATCCGTCCGTCGACCGTATTGATTCCGTGATGTCCTGTGTTCTTTTTCGCCCATCTCTAAGTATTTCATGGTTTGCTCTAAGAGGCGCTTTGTTTAAGTTTCCTCCGCATATTTAGATGGACTGCAATTCCAGACCTCCTTCAGGAGACGCGGAGGAGAACAAGTCCGGCTGGGCGGGGACACCGTCCCTACAGCATCAGAGCGTCCCTCGCCCTGGACGTGGCGGGTGTGGAGCTGTGGGCAGCGTGGTTAAAAGAGCACCTGGCCGCAGTGGGTAGGATCACAAACCGCACAGAGCGGGAAAGGCCTAAGTCTCCAGCCAGGACCCAAGAGGGCAGCGACCAGCCTGCCGGCTGTGGGTAGGTGGACGAGGATCAGCGGGGCCCCCTAGTGATCTGTTGGGAATGCTGGTTCCTTTTCAGAAGGCGGGTGGGAGTGGACGGACACGGGCAGGCTGCCCAGCCCGCTTCTGCCCCTGCTCCTGGCCTCTCGGCATCCCCGGCTGCCCGAGGAAAAGCCCGTCTCCTCGTGCTGCCGACCGGGAGCTGGAGGCAGGGGCTGACGCAGACTGCCTCCACTCTGGGCTGACAGTGTGCCGGACATGGCCGCAGCCATGGACCACACCTGGGCCACCTAAGCGCCTACTATGTGTGGCCCCAGGCTAACGTAGTGATTGAAGGTCGGAAGCCCCTCCCAAGGGATTTGTCCAGGTGAGGGGGTCAGACACCATCGCCTGCCCCGCTCGCCCCAGGCACGGGCTTCTGGAAGTCCACCTGCCGTCTGCCTCAGCGTGAGCGTGTCCTCTGCTCCACGGGGAGCAGGCGCCCTCAGCGACCCCTCTCCTGCCACATGAGGCTACAGGGCTGAGGGGCTGGGGCCTGTCCCTAGCTTGGGGCCTTCCCCTGAGCAGGCAGAGCGCTCCACTGCTGTGGGGTTCCCAGGTCTGTCGCCCCAGGGACTCCAGGGAACTGGGCTCTGACTTCTGCCCCTCATTTTGCTAGATCCCTGCTGAGCACCCGCCCATTTCAGAAGGGCCGGGACACCCAAAGGAGCCAGTGTCGGATGGAAGTGCGCAGCGCTGTGCGGTCGTGGGCTGCCGGCCCCCTCCCCGGCTTGTGGGGATCTCCGTGTTCCGAGCCACCCAGTAGCTTCTGGGATTCAGCAGGAAAGAGGAAGCTCATCACCCGGAAGCCTGAGCTTGTGTGGAATTGGAGGTGCCTCTCTCCAGGAGGGCTCAGGGAGCGCCCGTCCTCGGCTGAGTTTCTGCAGAAGTCTCGGGGAATGCGGTGGCGTGGGAGCCTGCCCGTGGCCAGGGCGGGAGGGCCTTGCAGGCTGCGGGGGTAGAGAGAAGTCTGGCTGGTGAATGTGGGAGGGGAGCGTCCGGAGCCCATGGCCGCCCAGCACGCCCAGCTGCCTTTGCAGGGGCAGTGGGAGGCCACGGCCGTGGTGGGGCTCTAGGCTGGCTGCACTGCTGGCTGCGGACGGGAAACCCCTCCACCTGGGTCATCAAGGACAGCGGCATGATACTTGTCAGCTGCCCTGGGTGCGGGTGGAGGGGGTCCATGCGGGAACACAAGGCACTGTGGGAATGGACATCCCCACGCGTCTTCCGCTCACCTGCACAAGGGCAGATCTGCAGTGGGTCTGGCAGGTGTGTCCTTTGATTCCCTCATCAGGACGAGGCGCAGGCTGAGGACTGCTGAGTGTCTTGGGTTTCCCTGGGATGGGGTAGCAGTGTCTGCTGGGCATGGGCTTCTCTCCAGCCTGGCAAGTGACCCGGGTGGGAGGGCCAGCATGAAGAGGAGCATGGGGGCTCCAGGGTGGCCCTCCCACCCAGGGACATGAGGGTGACGTGGAGAGGAGGGTCTGGTGCACTCTTCTTGCAGGGGCTCACCTGCAAACCTCCCAGGCATCCTCGTGGGAGGTGTCCCTGTGCCCGCCATTGCTGCGGAGAGGCAGGCCTCCTCCTGGCCTGGTGGGCTCACCACCTCCCCTTGTCCTGGGCCTGCCCGCTGTGGGCGCCACTGCCCCTGGCCCGACCTGCCGGTCCTCCACAGGCCTCTCCTGCGCCACCCTCTGTGAGGCGCTGTCAGTCACCACCTGCAGCCCGCGATGCTTACGCTGACTCCCTGGCTCCTGCACCCACCTGTGCGGCCCGCCCTGCACAGGTCTTCCTCTGCGGCTCCCGGCGGCCAGGGCTCAGCTGTTGTCACTCTCACCTGCCTCCTCGTCAGGTAGGCGACATCCCGAGGGCCAAGGCCAGGACCCGGGCTCGTGTGGCATCTCCCCGCAGCTCTGTGCCGGACACACAGTGGGTGCTCAGTATGTATGTTTTGACTGACAGGATGTGTAAAGGCTTCCAGGAGAGGAGAAGGGGCAGGTGGTGACTTTTCTCATGGCATCCTGACTGGGCTAGGGGATGGTGACTCAGGTTGGCCAACCAAACCCTCTCAGACACGGCTCCCTGGGCTGGGCGCCACGTGGAGCTGAGGGTGTTCATGCCGCTGGGTGCACAGACCAGAGCAGTGGGCCAGGAGAGGCGGGCAGGGGGGCACATCCCAGGGGAGATCCACGCTCCAAGACTCGTTAAGTGGTTGGTGGGGCGGGAAGAGGCAAGGGAGTGCTGCGTCCACCAGGTCCCCCAAGGTTTCTGTCCCTAGTCTGGCCTCTGAGTGTTTCCTGAGCTGCCTTGTCACCTGGACACAAGCACCTCTCTGTGGCTTTGCCCAGTGCCCGTCAGTCTACAAGCCCGAGGGCTTTGCCGAGGCTCTGCTCCTGGGGCCAGCTAAGGGCAGGCAGAAGAGGCCGGAACCTCGAGCACTCGGGCTGGGCCACGCAGGGCGGTGTGCCCTGGAGCCCCCCTGCCTCCCTCCGCCTGCGTGGGCAGCTGGGAGTGAGGCTCTGCCTCCAGGAACACGAGTCCATGCTCCAGAGAGAGTCTTCAGGATTCCAAGAGCAGCCAGAGCAGTGCCAACAGGCAGGGTCTTGACACATTCCACCAGGGGGCCGAGGTGGGCACTGGGAGCTGAGCGGGCCTCCTCCAGGGCCCCACTGGGTGGGGACGCCAGGCTGTCCTGTGAGCTTTTATTGGTGCTAACTTTCCATCCTGACCTGCACGGCTGCCCCAGGCTTCCCTCCAGGATGGCGCTGGCTCCCCCTCAACAGTTACACCTTGTAAACCACTGCTGTGACCCGTCTGGGGTGCCTCTGGGAGGCGTGCTCAGTCCTGGTAAATAACTCGGCCCCGTTTCCTTGCACATTTTCAGCTGGCCTTCGGTCTCAGAAGAAATAAAACAACTTACTTAATGGCGCCCTTTAATCTTCTGTGCCAGAGGCCCTCTTTACAAGCTGTTATACAGAGTCCGCGTAAAGCCAAGCTTTGCAATGGGGTCAGTGTTTCCTGACAGGTGTTGGTGGGTGCGGGAGGGGTGCCCCACCTCTGGGCCCATACAGAAGCAGGGGCTTCCTGTCACACAGAGCCCATTTATAAGCGGGAGAGCTGTGCATGGCCAGCTGCTAGGTCCCCTCTTTCCTCCCCAGCTCAGTTGAAATCCAGACCACAGAGAGGGCAGAAGAGAGCTGGCCTGCATGACTGTTCGACGGGAGAACCTCTGTCTCTCACGGCCACTTCCTTTGCCTGCTGGCTCTGCACTCTCCAGGCAGCTTCTTCCCCGAGTACAGAGCTGCAGCACCTGAGCTCCCTGGACTCCTTCCTGGGCTAGTGATGGCCTGGAGGGAGAGGCAGGCCCTACCCACCAAGTAGGAAAAGTCCCGGAGAAGGGCTCCGATTGGATGGTGCCTCTCCCTTGGACCAATCAGCTGTGACCACAGGGGTGGAGTCATGGGGGCACAGGCCCATCCCCTAGAAGGTGGGGCTGGATGGAGGAGAGGGAGGCCATGGCTTGTGCTGGGAGGTGGAGTGTGTGGGTGGATGGCGGGATGCTGGCGATAAGACAGGAGTCCACTCTGCCCCTAGTGTGGTCCTGCCACTGTGGGGGTCCAGGGCTTCTGAGAGCCTGGGCCCACAGCAGCCAGGGTGTGGATAGTGACCAGGGTCCCCTTCTGCTTCCTGGCTTTTCTGGACCCACTACTGCCCAGTCCATGGCACACTGCACCCAGTTGCCAGCCTGGGACTCTGGAGTCTCCTTTGCGAAGACCAGGTCTCCAGGCTCTGCAGGGCCCCAGAGGCAGGTTCTGCTGGGCGGGTCACGCTGTCACCTGCGCAGCCTGTGTGTGGCTTTCTGGAGTCACCCTGCCCTTCCACAGCCTGTGTCTGTAGCAGCCATTGCAAAAGACGGGAGCCGAGACCTCTCATCAGGGTGCCACGCACTGTGACTGCAGAGCGCGTCTCTTTAGGTCTTCATTCCTCCCACTTAGTGGGCGATGTTCACGTTCCCTGCAGAAATACTAGCCAGCTCCATCGCTGGCGCTTCCCCAGACCCAGACCCTGAGGTGTTAGAAAGGCCGTATTGCCTTTCTATACCCCAAACTCCGAACTCCAAAGCACATCTGGCCCCAGAGGTTCAGGAGAGGGAGCTTGGACAGGCCACAGCTTGCCCAGGTGTGGAAAGCCCACTGGGATAGAGCCGGCTGGTTCTCCTGGGCTGGCGATGGTAACACCACAGGCAGAGCACACAGAAGTCCCGTCACATCAGCTCCGAGCATCGACGTCTCTGCTGCTGGACCTTCGTGGCAGCCCTCTGAGGCCGGGATGTCACCACTGCCCCGGTTTTGAAAGCCGAGGTGAGGAGAGTCACCTCTATCAATCAACTTGCCCAGGTCACAAAGGCAAGGAAGCAGCATCTCCAAGATGGAGGACTCCCGACAGCCGCCGGTGCCGGGTCTGCTACGCGCCCTGAACTCCCAGGTTCCCGCAGCCGGAGCTATGCTCCAGCTGGCACGGGGCTTCTCCAGGTCCTGCTGCACCCTGTGAGGTGAGGGCTTGGCATCGCCGCTTGGCCTGGGGAGAGCGAGGCGTGGAGGGGCGCTGACTTGCCTGGGCCACCTGACCAGAAAGCAGGGAAGTCGTGGTCAGAGGCCAGGGGTTGAGGGCTCGACCGTTTGGCCGAGTTGCTTCAGGTGCTGAGCAAACACCTGTGTACGTAAGCACTGCCTCCCTTGCTCCCTGTGACTCAGTTTCCAGAGCCTTTCTTGGGGTCAGTGCTACGAGAAGGCGCTGTTCTGTGCCATGGCAAAGAGCACTTTGACAGCGTGGGTGCGTGCCATCTGCCCCCACTTCCGAGCATGTAGTCAGCCTGCAGGAGCTGAGAGTCGGGCACTGGGCAGCCTAACACTTCCAGTGCCCGGTGGCCAGACACCTGCTGTCCTGGCTGTTGCTTGGAGGGGAGAGGTGCTGGTTTCAGGCTGAGCAGGCGTGGTGGGGGCCGCACGTCTCCAGGGAGGGCTCGTCGGCGGGAGCACGATGCTCGGGCTCTGGAGGAGAGCCACAGAGCCTGCGCAGGCTGCTGACCCGAGGACCCAGCAAGCACCCAGGAGAGGGGCACGCCTTGCGATGCCCCGGCCAAAACCAAGCTGCAGGAGACGTGCAGCACAAAGGGCATAGTTCAAGCAGCATGAGAGCTCAGGACGCGCAAAGGCCGCCCTGCTCTCAGGGTTGCGACGCCAGGGGCTGAGATCCACGTGTCCTCCCCGACTTTCTAGGGTCCACCTAGACGACTGAATCTGCTTCTTTACATGGGTGGGGTCCACCGCGTGCCCAGTGGGGTCCACTGCGCGCCCAGTGGGGTCGACTGTGTGTCCAGTGGGGTCAACTGTGTGCCCAGCATGCGCCGGTCTCTTGCATGCACCCCGCGGCCTTCCCTGCTGGGGCTCTGTTCTTGCTCAGCCTGGCACCTTCCTTGGTCTGAAGCACCTGCTGTACCCGGCTCCCTGTGGCGAGCTCCTGGGTTGGTTTGCGTTTCCTGCCGGACAAGCCTCACCTTGGGTGGTCCTGGTGCAGGGCCTGTGGGTCTGGGCCAGGACGCCTATCAGGTGTTTCCTGGGGAACCCTGGGCTAGCAGCCCTCCAGCAAATGCTGACCCCATGGCAGCAGGGAGGTGGGCACGTCCCTGCCTGGCCCTAAAATGCTGCTGAGTTTTGCTGCTCACGCGGCAACACCTTGAAGGGATTTGGGGCAGGGGACGGGTCAGTGGTCTCTGTGCCCCTCCCTGTGGCTGCCTCTGAGCCACTCTGGTGTTGGCCCTGGAGCCGGGCTTGCAAGCATCTTTTGTTTAGAACTTTGTCTGCATCCTCTCATCTCTGGAGTCATCGAGAGCCCTTTTGGTGAATTTCAGGATTCTAGCACTGTCCGAACAAGGGCTGGGAGGTTTCTGTAAATGTCAGCTCCCACAGGGAAGCCCCAGTGCGAGTCCAGTGTGTGGACCACTCTGAACATCCAGCCTTCTTCTCCAGTGCCATCGTCGGGAAACCCTTTGGGCTGTGGTCAGTGAGGTGTCGGTCAGTCAGCAGCTATGGCTGTGTCTGGCCTCGGGCTGCCTGGGCACACTCCCTGGCTGCACATCGTGGCTCAGTTTCCCCTCTGCAAGATGGTGATGCTGCTGGGCTGGTTATGAAATGGGGCTGTTTATTGAGCATGCGGGGTGGGCATCTGAGAGCAGGGTGGGGGCAGAACTGGGACACAGATGGTGTCCTGGGAAACTCGCGAGGGGTGGACCAGGAACTCAGCACAGGAGAGGTGCTGGCGGGGCCCTGGGAGGAGCAGGAGTGCCCCAGGCTTCCCGGCCAGGTTGCTGCCGAGCAGAGCCATGGAGGGCGAGGGCAGCGGAGGGGCAGGGCTGACAGAGGCATGAAGGACGGCCGGTCCCCTGGGCCTCCACCACCCCAAGAGGGCCGAGGGGAGGGGCACCGAGGGGACGGGGCGGAGACGCCTGGCACAGCAGGGCGACCCAGACCAGCTCCGGTGCGCCCTGCGTGGCTGGCACCTTCTCCTTGGTGAACTCAGTCGGGATATTTGGTTTTGAATAATGAATTCACATAGCTGGGGAGACTTTAGAGCCGAGACGGAGAGCATGGAAAAGTGCTTTCCAGCAGGAAAAAGGAGTCTCTCCCCAGTTCCTGGCGTCAACAGGAGCGAGGCTCCTAAGGTTACCCACCGTCTGGGCTCCTCCGGAAGCCTGCCCAGCCCGGCGGGCTGGATGGAGTCCTGAGGGCTCCCGGGCCGCACAGGGGCGCGCGGGCTGTGGAGCTGTCTGCGGCGGGGCGGCAGGGGCCCGAGGAAGCTGCTGGCAGGTGCTCTGGAGGGAGGGACCCGTGCCGGCTGATGCGTCTGGGACAGCCAGGGGTCCCCAGTTCTTCTGAAAACACAGGGGATGCTCTTGGGCAGAGTGAGGTCACAGTCAGAAATGGTGGGACACTGAGGGAAGCCCGGTAAAGGGGGGTCTTGGAGTGAGAGTCGGAGTTTGTAGGTCAGGATGCTGTAGGGGCTCCGAGGTCCAGCCAAGCCGGGCTCCCCATTAGCGTGGTGCTGCCCAGAAGTTCCGTACGGGGTGTGGTAGTGGCCACCACAGGCCGTGGTGATAGTGAATGAGGGACACGCACCACACCACTTCTGGCCAGCTGTGTAGCAAGCTGTCCCAAAGACAGGCACTTACAGCAACGGCCTTTTGTGGTGTCTCATGGTGGGCTCAGGGTGGGGTTCCTACTGGCTGGTGTGGTGCCTCCCTGGGGACTCCCTGAGGCCAGGCCGGCCGTGAGGCTCCTTGGCACGGCCTCTCCTGTCGCGAGCCATGCAGTTGTTCTCACCCAGGAGGCAGCCAGGAGTCCTACGGCAGGCTTGTCTCCAGGAGAGAGAGCCTGGACCAGCAGGTCTTCCCCACCCTGGCTCAGAGCACCTAGGGCCACGACGTGTGTGCTCTCTGGTCCAGTAGCCGCGGCGTGTGTGTAGGTGTGTGTGTGGATGAGCACTGGAGTGTGTGGGTGAGCGTGGTAGTGTGAGGGTGGTGTGGGCCCCTGTGTGGGTGTGTGTGCAGGTGATCCGGAGACCACTGTGCACAGGAGCTCACACTCAGCTAAGAGACACGGACACCAGGGCTACACACTAGACTCTGGCCACTCTTGTTTGTAGGTAACTGCTGCCCAGAGGCCTTGGGCTCCCTCCTCTGACACCTGCCACACCCAACCCCGGCCCCGAAACGTCCTTGTGAACTAAGCCGGGGAAGAAGTGGGGCTTCAGAGGACAGTTGTGTTGTGTCCCGAACGGCTGGCTCCTGGGACTGCAGATGGCTGATATTTTGGTTCTCTTACAGTGAGTGCTTGGTCCATGGGAGATGGGCTCACAGTCACCAAGTGTTGCTGCTGTTAATTGAAGATGGGGGCCTCACAATTGGGAGGAAAAGGCTGTGCCAGCAGCCCCCAGCCTTCCAGCAAGGTTCAGCTTTCCTTTTAGGAAAATCTCTGGGCGTCCAGTACAGAAATCCACCTTTCCCACTTGGCTTTCTGCTGCCAACAAAGAGGACAGGATGGCAGCCACACAGAAGGGACCCGTCAGGGCCTCGCCCACTCCCTTCGCCAGCCCAGCCCTGCAGCGGCTTCCTGAGGCGGCTCACAAGGTCGTCTGCACAGCGCCCGGCACATTCTGGGAGTTCTGCCGGCGAGGCCTTGCTCTGGGCCCAAGCTCAACAAACAGGCAGACCACCACACTTCCGCCTCCGCGTGGGGCTGGCCCTGCCGGGGACGCGGGTCTCTGTGGCCAGGGAGGCAGATGTGTGGGCCTCCCAAGCGGCGCTGGCTCTGGGAGCAGGAGGAGCCCCGTGTCTCCGCAGGTCCTGGGCCCCTAGGAGCGGGAGCTGAGCCACCGGGCAGGGCTGGCCTCTGCAGACGCGGCCCTGGGCTCCCCCTTGCTGGGGTGAAGCTGCCTGTCGGGGGAGTTCGTCAGATTGTCCACACGTGCTCGTGATTCCATGGCTGTGGCCCAAAAGCAACCTCCCGGCAGATGGGAGATTCGCCTTTTTGTATGAACATGAGAAATTCTTTGAAGGCTGCTCATCTTTGTGTCCTGTTTGGGAAGTCAGAGGCCCGAGAAAATGGAAACCGTCTGTCCCATCAGGGACTCAGACCCGCGTGGAGAAGGCTGGAATTTGGAAGTTCCTTGCAGAGTTCACAAGAATTAAACCTGTTTGGAGACAATTTCCCTTCTGGAATGGCCATTCCAGAAGCTCCCACATTGTGGACATTCCTTGTATTTTAAGAAAATAGCCCGATGTTTTCAGGAGGGTGTTCGAGGTCACTTCTTCCTGGGGTGCTGCCTCATCGTTCAGACCAAGTCCCTTCACTCTTGACCACGGCAGACGAACCTCAGAGGAACCTCAGAGCTGCCTCCCACTGGCCCTGACAGCCTCAGGGTCCCTCCTAACCCAGCTCTCTCTACTGGACACATGTCCCTGTGGCTGTGCTCCACCACGGCAGCGTCCTTACAGGGTGCGTGGGATGCGGTGGGCATTACGGTGTCCTCCAGTAACAGCACCACATAGGTGGTGGCTCTCGGTCACTCACACAGCTTCGTGGGACGTGGCATGCAAGAGGCTGACCACCAGGGAGACTAAAGGACTCTGTCACTCTCGTAGTGGGTGAGCAGCCCTGGGACCCCTCACCTGCCCGCCTATGACCTTGTCCCCTGAGCTTGCTCTCCGGACCTCGTCTTGTGATAATACCAAAGGTAATGAAGTTTTTGGTTTTTAATACTATTTCATTGGTTTTATTTTATAGTGGAATAAAAAACTGTCTGAAAGGTTTAGGATTTAATTTTTTGTAAGGTAACAGCATCTAACTGGTCTTGACGGAGGTCTGTGTGTGAGGCGCAGCTGGTGGGAACTCAGGTCTGCGGAGCAGGACGTGGGCGGTGACCCGTCGCCCTCCCCAGCCCCTTGCTGCAGCTTGCGCCCGTCTCAGAGTAGATCGTCTGAACCCATCTTCGTGCACCGTCCCCTCCTGGGCTCCAGCGTGGGGCCGATGGATTACAAAATTTGCCAAGAGGAGGGGCAGGGTACAGGAAACCACAGAGGTCTGTGTTGCGCCTTGAGCGCTCTGTGGTGGGCGTGAGAAGTCGCAGAAACCCCGGTGTCCGAGCTCTGAGTCGGAGGGAGATTCAGGAAGCAGTTGGCTTGCGCGGCGTGTTCCTGGGGCGGCCTGGATACACACGGGCCAAGCGGCGGATCACTAGCTGTGAGCGCATGTGGGCCACACGGAGGTGCCGCAGGCCCTGTTTCTCAGGTACCCACGGGGAGACACTGGATGGCTGGACGGCCGCGGCTGCCCAGAGCACTCGCAAGCCT
Source organism: Sciurus vulgaris (assembly GCF_902686455.1). NCBI lineage: Eukaryota > Metazoa > Chordata > Mammalia > Rodentia > Sciuridae > Sciurus > Sciurus vulgaris. The sequence goes on from NC_136478.1 coordinate 2,144,842, forward strand.
CTTTCCTCTTTGCAGAGAAGATGCAGAGTTGTGGGCGCAGCTTCGGGCAATGGGGCTCACGCCCCACTCCTGCCACAGTGCAGAGGCGAGCTGGCCTCTGAGTCCCAGTGGTCACACAGGGGCAGTGAGCGTGGATGCAGTTTGAATGGGTCCAGGGAGGGCAGGCCACGCAGAGCAGAGCCCATGTCCACGGACGGTCCCGCCAGAGGGGCGGGCACTGCAGCCATGACTGCCCGCACTGTGTGCGGCAGGGCCCAGCCACAGCTCCTGCCACTTTGCCCATGAACTTCACGAAACGGCTTCATTTTGGCCCACTGAGCGCTTAGGCCGCAGACAACTGCAAGGAAGTCCCAACCTGTCGGGTTAGAGACGCCGGCTCTGCAGGGTGAGCCGCTGAGCCTCGGCCTTGCTGTCCATGGCATAGGCTGAAACGCCTGCCCTGCGGTGGCTTGAGGACCTCTGGGCTCTGATGCGTGCCCTGCAGTGTGTGGGGTGAAGAGTCAGGTCGATGTCCGGCCGCCTCACCTCCCACTGCCCAGGTGCCCACTGGGGCCAGCCTGAGCTTAGAGGCAGTTCTAACAAAGCAAGTGAGTAGGCACATGGCACCTCTCCTGGGAACGGAGGGCCTGGGTCAAGAGTGTCTCTGGAGAGATGCATCCTGCCAGGGGTCACCCTGGGGTCGAGAAGAGGAAGAGAAGTGGCTCGAATGGACTGAGGGTTGCAGCAGCTGATGTCCGCTCAGCAGTCTCCTCGTGTTACCTGGCTGAGCCTAGCAGGGAGAGTGAGGTGCGGCTCCCGGGACCAGCCCCCAGCCTTTGCCCTAACTATCGTTTGTTTCCTCAAGGACACAGTCCAAACTGCAGTTGGAGTGGCTCAGCTGAGGTTGGTGGGTGGGACCACCACGTGTAGTTGCTCAGGTTGTGTACTGCACCACCCCAAGGGCTCCATTTACATTACTGTTTTCACACGGCACTGATAAGATACCTTCCTGGCAGATGGTGGTAAAGTGACTCTTCCCATGAAACGTACAGATGGCCACTTTCTGGCAGATTGAAGAAGTGACATCTTTTTCTGGTTCCTACCAGAGGTCTGTCTGGACATTAGGAGCACACTTACTGGATATAGTCACTGTCTGCTCCATCTGGAGGAGGAAGTCATATACTACAGAGGAAATTGAGACGGTTGTATTATCTCTGTCTGGTAGAAAGGAACCTCCAGTCAAATAGACCTTGCCAGCAGAGGCATCTACAAGATCAGGGAGCATGATGGTTAGAAGCAGGGGCCCCCGTCAGCTGGATTGGGGTCAAAGTCTTGCTCGGCCACCTACTGGCTGTGCGCCTTTGGACAACTAGCTCACCCTCTCTGTACCTAACTGGCCACATCTGTAAAATATTAACAAAAATAGTAGCCATTTCACAGGGCTGAGTCTTGAACTAGTTCATGTAGGTGTGAGAAGCTCGTGGACTAGCACCTGAATGGGATCGTCAGCTGGCTGATTGAAGGCGGGCCAAGGCCTTCCTCTACGAAGGGCGCTTTGGGAAAGGAGCTGATCCCAGCAGCGCTACAGGCTGCCTGTCACTCCATTGCCTCTGAGGGCTGTATCCCTGCATTTCATGGAGCAGGAGGGTTTCACAAGGCAGCTGTGAGCAGCTCACCGCATGGTCCAGGGAGGCTGCTCAGCTCCGTCACCTCTGACGCATCCCGGCACGGTTTTAGTCCGATTTCACTGTGACTTGCAGGTGGGGCTTCACGTGCTCTAGCTGAGTTTGTGATCTTTAAAAATAGACGTAAGAAGGATAAGTGGGCGCAGGCTGTGGCCCCGAACAGTCAGGCCTCTGCATGGAGCGAGTCCATGCACTGGTTTCTGCTGGGTTTGTCTTGTATTTTTAATATCCCAAGACCTGCAGGAGCAGGTATGGAGGAGGAAGCTGGCCACACCAGGGCTCTGTGCCACATGGCGGGGCGAGTGCGCAGGCCCGTGCGTGGACTTCTGTCCCCACCTGCACAAACAGCCTTCCGGCAGGCCAGGCGAGGGCGTGGCCACCCCGCCCCGCTGGACCCCTCCGCTGGCGCCCTCAATGAGGCTTAGTTACAGACCCCTCGGCAAGCATTCCGCACGTTTGTTTGTGTTTTAAACTTAACAGTGTTTGCCCGGTGTTTCCCATCAGCCTCTCACTAAATGAGCGGCGTGAAGTACCTTCAAGTCCCGGGTGCTGAGCAACCCCTGGAGGCGAGGCCCTGGCAGACCTTGTGAGGCCCGCGCACCAGTGTGCCGCCGGCCCTGGTGGGGCCCGGGGAGGGGTCTGAAGCTCCGTGCAGAACTCGCCAGACAGGCAGGAGCCGGATCTGAGGAGGCGAAATGGAGCTCGCAGCGGGGGCCAGCCCAGCTTCAAACCCAAGCGGGATGTGGCGGCCCATCACCTCTCTGAGCCTCACAGCCTCCTCCATAAGATGGGAGCCTCGCTTCACCAGTGCGCCCAAGGGTCGTCACAGGGACTGAGCGAGAGAATGCAGGCCAGATGCAGGCGACTAAGTGTGCGTGACCAGCACTCGGGACACTCGCTATTGTTTCTAGAAATAAAGATGGTGGTGATGGTGGTGGTGGTGATGGTGGTGATGATGGTGATGGTGCTGGTGATGGTGATGATGGTGGTGATGATGGAGATGGTGGTGGTGGTGGTGATGGTGGTGGTGGTGGTGGTGGTGGTGATGGTGGTGGTGGTGGTGGTGATGGTGGTGGTGGTGGTGATGGTGCTGGTGATGGTGGTGATGATGTTGGTGATGATGGTGATGGTGGTGGTGGTGATTATGATGGAGATGATGATGGTGTGGTGATGATGCTGAAGGTGGTGATGGTGGTGGTGATGGTGGTGATGGTGGTGGTGGTGATGATGGTGGTGGTGATGGTGGTGATGATGGAGATGGTGGTGGTGATGGAGAAGGTAGTGATAAGTATTTCCCTGTGGTCTGGAGATTTTGAATAGATTATTCTTTCTAGGATAATTTGAAGGAACTCGGTAGCTCTCAGATGTATTCCCTAACAGTCACTGAAATTCCACCCCTGGTGAGTCATTTATGCAGACTCAGTCCAAATCCTCCCAGAGTCCTCAATTTATCAACTTTTCTTCTATCAATATTTATCAAAATTTATAAGCTAACCCATGTTTTCTTCTGAACGTTTTAGCATTTTCTTCTCATATTCAGTTAGTACGTTAGGAGTTTATTTTTGTCTATGAGATGAGGTAGGGATTTAATTTTTGTTACTTTGTGTTGGAATTCCTACATTGCCACATATTGAGGTAGTTTTTTACTTCTATTTTTGTTGGTCTGATTTATTTCCAGAGTATTAGACCTCTTTCCAGCCTCGGAAAGTGAATCTGACAGCAAGGGAGGTTTACTAAGTGAAGGGAGTCTTTCCACAGGTGTGTATTGTTCAAGTCAATTTATCCATCCATCCGTCCATCCATCCATCCATCCATCCATCCATCCATCCATCCATCCTTCCCAAGCTGTTTGTAAATCAGTATGTTCCTTTAATCTGGACAGTCATGTTATTGTTTAATTTTGGAAAATTTTAGGTATTATTTAAGTTAAAAGCAGTTCTCTCTCATTCTTTATTTTATTCTTTTCTAAGAAATGTTTTTATTTGTGCATTATAGTTATGCATAAGTGTGGGGTTCACTTTGACATATTCATAAATGCATACAATAGTCTGTTCTGTTTCGGCCCCAGCACTATCTTCCTCCCTCCCCCTCTTCCTTCTATGTATCTATTTCTTTTTAATTGGTGCATTGTGGTCATATAAAACATTGTGATGTATTCAAACATGCACATAGCAAAATATGGCCAATTCTACTCCCTGTCCTTCACCTCCCCTCCTCTGTCCCTTGGGTCCCCCTCTGCTCTATTGCTTTCCCTTCTGTTTTTGAGAGATTTCTTTTTATTCCTTTTTTCCTCTTCTGCATATGAGAGAAAACATTTGACCCTTGACTTAGTAAACCTGACTTACTTCACTTAGAAATAGATTATTTTATTCTTTAGGAATCTTACTGAATCGTCGTTAGCGTCCTGTCTTAACCTCCCTGTCTCTTGGCTCTCCTATGCTTTCTGCTTCTGTGTTTCTGTGCTGCATTCTGTGAGATCCCTTAGCTTTGTTTCCTCATTCACTAATTTTCTCTTTTGTTGGATCTAATCTAGGCCAACAGAACAGGGACAGTCAAACGTAGGATAGTGATACGATGTGTAAATGGAACTATTTCAATGCAGAAAGAACGCAGGGCCAGACCTGCCTAGGGACCAGAAGGCCGCTGTCCCTTCCCAGAATCCTAGCGTGATGAGCTCAGGCATGTTCCTCTGCCACACGTGTGGGAACTGGGCCAGCTACATCTGAGCTGGCATCTGGGTTACCCTGATGTTTTTCAGAATTGTATGATGTTTTATTTAATATCCAGAGGTTTATTTTTCATTTATAACTCCTTGGGATTTTCATGGAAAGTTAAAGAAAATAATGGTTTAGAACATTTCTGTGTTTGAGTAGTGGGTTTTCCTTGGAAAGCACATTGACAAAAGCACCTGTCTTGGATTAAACTGTGGAGCATCGACTTTGGAGATGTTTTGCAACCAAAGATTCCTGCTCGATACACGTTTGTGCTTCAGACTGAAGTCTGTGTCCGGCCCTGGAAAGGCGGAGGACGTGCACCCTGGAGCTGTACCCGGGGCTCCTCTGAGTAGCTCCGCTCCTCAGCTCAGCTTCCTGGTCTGCAGGTGGGAGAGGCTGAACTCTGCCTGCCTCCCAGGAATGTGCAGAGGGCCCGTGACACCATGGGTGTGAAGGTGTTTGCACACGTCAAGTGTTTCCATTCTTGAGTCATGTGCAGGTGACTTCTGGGAACACTTCTCTCTATGAGATGCTGGGGTTTGGTGCTGGCTGTTAATCCCAAATGGCCAGCGGAGGGGAGCTTTGGACCCCCTGGGAGGTGAAGCTCCTCCAGGGCTTTATTCTTTCCTTGACAGATTGGCTCTCGCTGTGACAGCCGCGAGCCTTCTTTTCTCATGGGGACTGCTGGGCTGATGTAGAGACGGAGTGCAGAATCTCGAAGTGACATTGTGATGAAGTTATGGGAGAGATGTCCCCACACTGTAGAGTCAGCCCTGCATCCTGAGTCAGTCAGCAATGTGACCTCTGCCAGCTGCGGTGCCCTTGACGGCGCCTGCTGTGGGCATGAGCCCTGTGGCACAGATGGGAGCTCAGGCTTGGCTGTGTCAGTGTGGAGGGCTTTCTCCTGGCCGGAGCGTGGTGGTGGCAGCGATGGGGGGCCCGCTCTCAGGCCCAGGGTCCACGTCTGGTTCAGGCACCACACTGGGTTAGATGCGGTGTTGCTTCCAGACAGTCAGCTGATCAGCTATGACTAAAGGACTAACAGACACCAACCAGTAACCACCAAGGGCTCATAGTCAACCAACCAGCCAACCAGCGAGCAACACCCCGACCGACCAATAGCAAACAACCAGCACCAGTCAGCCAAGCAGCTGGTGCACAACCAGTCGCCACCCACGACCTGGCGGGTCTTCCTCAACTGTCGTCTCAGCCCCGAGCATGGGACGGTCCCCGTGCTCAGGGCACTCTGCTCTGTGGGGAAGTGGACGGCCTTCCTGCTCATGGGCTGCATTCCCCGGCCCCCAGCTGTGTGGGGGCCTCTGCAGGCAGGAGTTCCATGTCCCTAGTGCCCAGCATGGGCAGCTGCTGGTGCCGGGGCCAGTGGGCTCAGCTCCTCCTCTCCCACACGCTCCCTCTGCCTAGCTCACCCTCTTGCACCCTCACCCTCCCTCCCAGAAGCAGGAGATGTGGAGCAGACGCCAGGGGCTGCACCCAGGAGGCCTCATAGGGGAGGCCAGGCTCACCGCCGTTGCTCCTCTGTGTGCCGCCTGGAGACCCCTGCCCTGCGGTGTGGAGGAGAACGTTCCCGGGCGCTGCCTCCCCGGGCTCTGCTCTCTGGATGGGGTGCCTGCCAGGCGGGCTGTGCCCCGGGTGGGCCCAGCGGAGCCACTAACACCTTGGGTGGCCTTGGCTAGCCTCAGCCACCGCACCCTCCTTTTATGGACGAGGCCACCGAGGCCTCGAGACCCGAGTTCGCCCTCTCCAAAGCCCCTTCCGAGTCTGGCACTTCCAGTCTCTGACTCCTCGTTAACAGAGTATTTTCGTTTTCCAATGATCTGCATTCCAGCCTCCCCCTGGGAGCCTCGACCCTCTGGCAGGGAACAGGCCCGTGTGAGGTTCTCTGCAACGCCCGGGGGAGCTCGCCCATCTCCCGCGAAAGGGCGCCAGGCCAGGCGCGGCTGCTGCCCACCATGCCACAGCGTGCGCTGGGCGGCCACGTGAGGCTGCCGGGAACCGCCTGCCCGGCCCGCGCCCATTACAGGCCCCTCGGTTCACAGTCTGCTCGGAAATTGGGTAAGTGTTTTCTTACCCAAACTTGAGTAACCGCCGTTGAAATGTATGGTTGGAAAGTCTTGGCGCTCGGAGCAGACCACACAGTGATCGCGTGAAACCCAATGCCCGGCGCGCAGTTCTGCCGGACTCGGGAGCAGCAGGACGGGTTTGGAGGGATCAGCGTCTTTCCGTCCATTCCTGGGGCTTTCAGCTGCTGCCTAGCGGCTGGAGGGCACCTGGGCGCTGTCTCAGCCTCAGCCTGAGGTCTGGTGTCCAAGCCGTCCGAAGGCCCAGAGAGGGTCGAGCCCCGGGCTGACGCTGACGCGCCACTGTGGCTGGCGTGTCTCCCGGGAGCAGGGGCGCGGGGGCTCCAGCCTGGCCTGGCCGTCTTGGGCCACGTTCTGGGAGGCTGCTCGGCTTCCAGTGCTGCCCGTTTTTAATCAGCCTCTTTCACCCGCACAGGCCAAGGAAAAGCTGTAAAGTCAGGAGCAGCACTGGCGTCGGTTCCCGTGCAGAACAGAGGCGATATTGTCCCCACTGCCAGCCCTGCACAGCCTCCCGGTGGCCACACGGATGGTTCTAATCAGCCCGCGCTCCCCTGTGTGCTCAGATGTCTCCCCGCCGCATTCCTGGGCAAGCTACCCCGCGGCCCTGAACGCCGCCCCCGCCCACCCTGCCCCACCGAGCAGGGGCGACTGGGTGTGAACTGGTGTGCACAGGGGTGCTCTGCACGCCCAGGAGGATTTCAGTTCCGAGGATCTGAAAAGCCCTGCTGAGCAGAAGCTGTGGACCCTGCAGTGTCCATCTGGAGACCTGGGGACTTTGGGTAACCTGGTTCCAGGCCTGCAAAGAACGTCTCACCTCTCAGGTGACCCTCGCCATGCCTGTCTTCCCACCCTGTCCCCAGGGCTCAGGTCACTCCCTCCGAGCCCCAGCTGGCCGTGTCACTCACCCCTGCAGAGGAGACAGGACCTCCCTGGACACCAATGCTTCCTTCGTTGGGAGTCCTGGGGGCTCGGCACCCAAACGGGGTGTTTCTGCCAAGTTTCAAGGAGCGGATTCGTTGGGGGAAGTGCCTCTCCTGCTTCCGGAGCTCGTCCACATGCAGCAGCGTGACGGGAAGGGCTGAGTATCAGGTCCTAAGTCAGAGACAGCTACACCCCACGGTGGGCACAGGAGCACCACCTGGGCCCTGGCGCCTCCAGAATGTGGGGTCCGAGACCGTGGAGAAGGCCCTCCGGAAGCCGCTGCTGGCTGGAGCTGAGAGCTGCCGGGCAGCGTGGAAGGCCCTGCTGTTCTGCTGTCCTTGCGGAAGGAGCAGTGGCAGCTGAGGGCTGGCAGTGTGCTGCTGGAGGGACCTGAGGGTCGGCCTCTTCCCATCCTTCCCTCCTCCACCTTCCCCTGCGTCTCCTTCCCTCCCTGTCCTCCTCTCTCCTGTCCTTCACTCCCACCACCAGCGCCGGCTCTGAGTCCCAGGACTCGAGGGGTCAGATGCAGGTGGACACTCAGGCTGGAGGTCACGTGGCCCAGGGGAGCGAGGGCAGAGCCCTCTTTGATACCTGCTTCAGGCAGGGCTCTCTGGAAGCAGACCCGGGTCAGAGTTTCCCGTCCCCACTCTTGTGGTTTGTGTTTTAGATTAATCCTGTGAAAGAGAGGCCGAGGAGTCAGGCTTGGCGGGGGACGTCAGGTTGCTGGGGCAGTGTGGGCTGAGGAAGCAGACCCCAGGGCCAGGACAGTCCCTCCCTGTTCCTCTGTTGAAATGCACGGGCACTTGCACCAGCTGTGGCTGTGCCAGGCCTCTGTGGCTTCTTGGCAGCTGGCACAGACCCCAGAGGGGTGCTGGCCGACTGACCGTACTCCTGTAGCTGAGGATGTGGGGTGTGTCTCCACGTCTGAATGCAGTTCCACTCTAGACCAGTGTTCCCCCAACTTTGCCCCAGGACCCCAAGAGCTCTGTGGAGGTGGCTGAGCGGGGCCTGTGGATGACTTCAGCCCTTCAAGTCGTCGGTCTTTATACGCAGTTGCTCTCAGGTGGCTTTCTGGGCCTGGGTGTGTGCTAGCAGTGGTGGGTGGCCTGGTGGAGGCTGGGTCTAGCGTGACGTTCTCCAGCTGTGGACTTGGGCAAGTCACTTGACCACAGCTCCTTAAAGCGGCCCTCTGGAGTTATGAGAGGGAAGCTGGAATCAGACAAGACGGTGTGCACAGGGACCTTGGCGCTGAGACGGAAGCACGGGTCCTTATGCCTGTTGTCTGTCACCTCCGTGGTGGGGGACCTGGATCCACATTCCCCAGGTTTCCATGTTGTCGCCCCAGGTCAACTCGGGCCCCAGGAGAGGGTGCCGCACGCCCTGGAGGTGGGAGGCTCTACCGCAGCTCGGGCACAGGCCCTGCCATCTCTCCCTGCTCACTCAGGGCAGCAGTTGGCCTCAGCTCCTCCTGCAACCCTGGATTCCGCTTTAGCTTTCTGAATGGCACACACCACTCTTTCTCCTTCGAGAACACAGGCATCCCGCACGTGTGTTCCGCGGCTCCTATGACCTTCCTGAGCCCGAGTGTTCCTGGGGGAATCACCTCCTTCCTCCCCCAGAAGGAAGAAGCCTCGTGATGTCAGCTGGGAAGAATGAGCTCAGCCCGAGGCTCTGGGGACGCGTCTGACCCCACGCCTGCCCGCTCAGGCCCTCCTGAGTAACCAGACCCACCCCAGCATACCTTGCCTGGGCCACCCAGTCTTTCCTGCTCCCTGCAGGAAGCCCCGGTTAGACATCCACGGTTAGTCGTGGGTGGGCTCCCCCAGAGGCTGCCCTGGCTGGGCGGTTCCTCCCCTCCCGTGTTAACCCTTCCCTGTAGTGGGAGAACCAAGGAAGGGCACATCTTCCCTCACCCAAGGCCACGAGGGGCCTCAGCCTCTCTCCTGGGGGCTGGGCAAGCGCCTGTTCCTTCAGCCACCGAGGGGCGGTCTGGCTCACGGCCACAGAGCTTCACTTGGCATATGGCCAGTCTGCAGCAATACTGGCTGCAGTAGAGGTTTCCCGGCATGCCGTGGATGTATGGTGGTTACCTGTTGATCCTCCCACTCTGTGTCCAGCTTCCCTGGGGACAGCACCTGAATTCCCATCAAGAGATTGCAGCCTCTGTGTGCCCAGCTGCCTGGTTGAGGGCAGCTGTGAGATCCAGGTCAGCAGTGAGAGTTCTTAATCCTCTGACCTCAGGAGCAGGTCCAGCCCTGCGTGTGTCCCAGCCAGGCCACAGAGCACTCGACCAGGGCTCTTGCTGCAATTCTGAGAAAGAGAAGCCTTTGTTGACCTGGGATTGCTGGGCTGCGAGGATCAGGATCACCTTGTCACCTTGTGGGAAATCCTGCCTGCAGTGTGACTGACAGAGAATCCAGCAGAGGGATGGAGAGGCCAGGAGCTGCAGAGGCTGCCAGAGCCTCACGGTCCATGTCAGCAGAAGCTCGGCCTTCTAGCTGAGAGAAGCAATTCATTGCCCTGACGGTTCGTGGCAGCTTAAAATGGGCCTTTGTTAATTGCAAGCTTAAAGGGTTTTAATTCATATAGGTGGTATTTTGAGAGATGCTTGCAAATGTACTTAAAATTGCTTAGGAAATCAAATTTCAAACCAGAGTCTCATCTCATCACGATCGCAACAGCTGTGTTCACCGATGGCTTATTATGTTCTGGGAATTACACAAACGATTTTAAATGTTTTTCCTAAATAAATCATTAAAATTGCCCTGTGGCACTATTACTGTCTCTATCATCACCTGCACCACCATCACCATCATCACCACCATCATCACCATCATCACCACCACCATCACCATCATCACCACCACCATCATCACCACCATCATCACCACCATCTCCACCATCACCATCACCACCATCATCACCACCATCACCACCATCACTATCATCACCACCATCACCATCACCACCATCATCACCACCATCATCACCATCATCACCACCATCACCACCATGATCACCACGACCATCATCACCATCACCACCATGATCACCACGACCACCATCATCACCATCACCACCATCGTTGTTATCCTCATCATCACTACATCACTATCACTACCACTGTATCCACCATTATCAAAGCTAGGGATTGTTTGGAGATGCACAGGGGAAGGTTCGAGTGGTCACAGTGACTGGGGACAGCTAATGCTTTTACAGCCTAGGGGCCAGGAAGTGAAACTGTCCTGCAGTGAGTGTAGCTAGTCTGCATGGTCAAGAACCTGGACAATGGCAGGGCCCCTCAGTGAGAAACGGTCTGCTGGGATTTTGTGCACAGGTCCGCCCTTTGCATCTAGTGCTTGCTGCAGATCTGGGGGCAGGAGACCACCTCAGGGGAGCTAAGCATGCCCTGGCTGAGCACTCACTGTCTTGGGAGAGAAGGCAACCACCAGCCTCTGGACGGGTTCAAATTTCCCTCCTCTGGTAGAATTTCTTTGCTGGCAATTGCTGGGGTGTCTCCTTTGTGCTGTTAAGATTCCTCAGGCTGTAAAATTACTACCTCATTTTGAGGTTCAGGACTAAATTGAGCAGGAGAATCATGGTTCCGCAACTTCCAGCAAAGATGTGCACTTTCTCTCTGTTTTAAGGGGAGGGCCTGCCCTTCTCCTGGCGTCGACCAACACAGGGTCAACTGGGCTGAGCCGTGGGGTCCCGGGCAGCGCTCTTCTCAGCACAGGGCCGGGCCGGGGCCCAGAGCTCTGTGCCACTCTCTCCCCGCCTTGTGGTTCTGCTGTTTGGAAGTGGACCTGGGGTCTCATGGTTGCCCTTCAGCTGCGCAGTTCTGTGTACGTCCGCACATGTGTGGCTGTGCGCAAGCCCGTCACAGCCAGGGCCACCTCGGAACGCCTGCCTGCCTGGGGGCCTACCTGGCCTGCCACCTGCTCCCGCCCTTCAGTTCCCCACCGCGCCTACTGTTCCTTCCAGAAAGCCACCGGGAGGGCACCGGTGGGCTCACAGCCTTCTGCCCGCTCTTCCCGCCGCAGGCGCCGCGGGGAGCGGTCTGGTCGCTGCGCCCACACCAAGGTGACCTCTTCTGTGTGAGCCGGCATCAGTTGATGTGATTCTGACTGTGCCCTGGCGGGGCCTGTTCCGCCGCAGGCCTCGCGGTCTTGTTCCCTCGGGAGGTGTGGGTAGCGTTGCTTGACTGGGCAGTGGGCCTGGCCGGGCCCCGGGAGCCCCACACAGTCTCCTGCGTGAGCAGAGGCCTGCCTGCAGTCAGTCATGGACGCTAGGGCACTGTATTAGAGTGTCCTTTGTGTGCGCTGCCCAGTGGCCAGTCTGAGGGTTCAGGACACACACGCAGCTTGGGGGCGAGCCAGGCGCTCCTGAGCACCGTGGACGGTGCTGCCCGACCCCCACCGCAGGCTCCCAGAGGGTCCCCCTTCAGGTTCTGCACTGAGAAAGCCGGACGTGGGTCACTCCCTTCTGCTGTGCACCACCCAGGTCGGGCCAGGAGGCAGGATGAGGGAGGAGATCCAAGTGCCTGGGGCTCACCCGACGCTCCTGGACTGGCCACGGCTCTGGCCACCGTCATTACAAATCGCCAGGACTATCTGAGGGCTGGAGTGCAAGGGTACAGAAGAAATCTGAGAGAAAAACAGACTTCCTCTCCTTCCCCATCCTGAGCTCTCTGCGTCTGAGCCTGGAACCACGTCTGGTTTCAGGCCACTTGGGGCCCAGCCTGGGAACACCGGCATCTCTAGGTGGGGCACTGGACTTCCCTGATCTGCCTGCCCTGGTCACCTGCTTAGCCTGTGCTGCACTGGGCAGAGGGGCTGCTCCATTGCCTCCCATCCTGGGCTTTTGAGAGCAGCTTCTCAACTGCTCTACTCGGGGCAGGTTTGGTTACAACTAGAAGGGCCGTTTCCCTGGAGACGGGAGAGAGCAGGGCGCCCAGCACCTGTGGGTGCCTCTCTTTTCCTGGGAATTGACGGTGCTCAGGAAAACAACCCTCACTGGGGTGCGTGTGTGCCCACACTGCAGGCTGGGGCTCCCCGCAGGGTGGGAGTCAGGAGGGCCAGGAGCTCCTGAAAGTGCACGAGAGTGGACCCGGGGCCTAGCCAATGGTTCAGATGTGGCCCCACTCCCTGTGGCTCCGACCTGTGTGGCCAGGGCTGCCAGCCTGACGTGGTTCCCGTCCTGCTGAGGTTTCTGAAATGCACAGACTTAAGAGTGGGGGGCTCAGATCCAAGCAGACTCTGCTCTTCTGAGCCACGTGGCCTGTCTGCCTGTTGACATGGGCTCAGGAAGCAGCGAGTGGTGGCCCCAGCGCTGCTGGGAAACCAGGCAGAAGTACTGCAGCCCTCCAGCCAGGGTTTGGAGCAGAGGGACCAACACGTGGCGCTTCTGCCCTGCTCAGGGGTCTGCGTGTAGACTCGTGCCCGCCTTCCTGCCAGCTGACTCCCACCCGTTCCTGACACTGGCGATCTCTGATTCATCTGCCATCTCTAAACCTTGTCATGTCGAAGACGCTGTGCAACTGGGCACACCCAGGAGCCCTTGGGACCAGCTTCCCACTTAGCATCATTTCCTGGGAGCCTTCCGAGTCCTGGCGGCCATCCAGCTTGTCCCTCTGCTGAGCGTGCCCCGAGGCGGCAATGCCCGCCGTTTGCTCTGTGCCTGCCTGCGAGGACACGGCCTGTTCTCCCTCTTGGCCATTGCAGGGAAGGCTGTTGTGAACGCCCGGGGCAGCTTCTGTGTGGACCCAGCTCAGGGCAGGTGCCTGTGCTGAGCCCCATCCTGCTTCGCAGGTGAGGGGCTGCGGCAGGAAGGGCTTCGTCTGGGACACTGGGCAGGAAGCGGCAGGTTGGAGCCAGGTCTGGGTCCGTCCGATGCGGTGGCAGAACGCTCCACGACCACTCTCCCTGGGCTCCCGGGACGCAGGACCCCACAGTCTCTGTGGCTCCAGCACCATCCCTGTCTCCTCACCTGGCTCCAGTGGTGATGGGCGTGTCCCCAAGACCTCACCCCTCTCTCCATGGTCCCCTCCTCCAAGATGCCCTCCTGCTCAACCACCTATCGGCCCCCAGGTGTGCTTGCTGTGGGACTGTGTCCCATTGGGGTGCCCTGGTGAGCCTCTTCGGGCTGGGACCCATGAGCCTGGGCCTGCTGGCCTGAGGTGTCCCTGTGCTCAGTGCTGGGACCGGCTCAGAGTAGGTGCTCAGCTCTGGTGGGTCACGGCCAGTGGGGAGTTTAGGGGACATGCGTGATGCTGTGGAGTGGAGGGGCTGTGGGGCCCGGGGAGAGCTGAGCATGAGAACCAGCCTGGGGTGTCCAGGAGGAGCAGGTCCCCGGATGGGCCTCCCTGGGCTGCACCCGCAGTGGGGCCAGGGTCCTCTGCACAGAGACCGCACCTCGTAGAAGCCAGCTACTCCTGAGCTGGGGGCCCTGGTGCCCCACCTGCATCTTGTCTGTCGGGTTCAAGGTCCTCACTCACAGAGGGCCTCTTCTCCTCCAGGAGCTGGATGTGATTCAGGCAGGTGTCATGGGGGGCCTCTCAGCTTCCAAAGGGTTGTTCCTGGTCAGCAAGGGAGCCAGGGACGAGGCTTCCCTTCCCAAGCATCCTCTCCAGCAGGCCTGTGGCTCATGTCTCCGGGAGGTAGTGCCCTGCAGCAATCCTCTCTGAACCCAGACAGGTGGGACAGTTCCTCTCAGCACTGCTGGGCAGCGAGGGACTCTTGACGGCTCTAAATGGCAGAGGGGAAGCCTCACTTCAAGAGACCAGTTCAGCCGGGGAAAGCAAACGGCGTGGGACTTCAGTCCCCCGAGCAGAGAGGAGAGTGAGTACCGGCCCAAGGAGCGAGGCAAGACCCTCCGCTCGGCCTCATGGTCAGAACGGGCTGCGCTCTGCTGCAGAAACAAACAGCCCCACAGCGCCCACGGCTCAGCACTGCCAGTGTTGACTTCTCACTGACCTCGCATCTTCTGTGGTGGGAGAAGCTCCCTTGACAGCTGCCCTGGTGAACGTGCTCTGCCTCTGGGCTGCTGCCTCCCTGTGACACCTGTATGTACCTGTGTGTCAACAGGTACTTCTCTGGCCCCCAAGGCAGGACGTGGAGGCTCCAGCAATGGACAGCTTTGCCCAGGGGGCAGCTTCACTTCCATTCCCATTTGGTTGGCCAGAGCTGGCCGTGTGTCCATGCGTGACCTCAGGGTGGCCAGGGAAGGCGTTGCTGGCTGTGGGTGGGCAGCAGAGGCTCTGACCTGGGGAGCCCTATTGAGGGGTCAGGGTGGGAGAGGGGTGGGGGTTCAAGCTCTGCTCCTGTGCCTGACTTTATGTTGACGGGCCACGTGGTACCCAGATGTCTGGTTAAACATGGTTCCAGGTGTGTCTGTGAGGTAGGACGAGCGTGTGAACGTTGACCTGCGTCTCGGCCATTCTGTCAGGGGACCACATAGAGCAGGAAGGCAGGTGGGGGTGGGATTTTCATCCACCGACTGCTGAGCTGGGACGTCCATCTCCTGCTCTTGGTGCCCCTGGTCCTCAGGCCTTCAGACCTCGACTGGAAGTGACCCATCAGCTTTCCTGCCCTCCTGGGGCTCCAGCTTGCAGACAGTGGAGCAGGGCTTCTCTCTGTGACACGTGGGCCCATGCTTGTCAGTCAGGACTGCGTCCCTTACCAGCTCTGCGGCTTCCATTGCTCAGCTGCAGAATGTGGAAATGGACAGTGTTTGCTCAGGGAAGGGCTCCAGGGCACGTCAGTCCACGCAGAGCAGTCAGGGCCTTGCACTGCTCCAGTGCTCCAGAGATGTGAGCAGGAGGAGCCGCCCGAGGCGCCTGGGCTGAGCCAGGGAACGAGCCGGGGCCTGCACCGAACTCCCACCCTCCTGCCCTGGCTCTGCTCTCTCCACGTGTGCCTTTAAAAAAATCTGTTCTCATTAGTTAGTCACACATGGCAGTAGAGTTGGCATATGATACAAGTAAGGAGGGTGACTTCCCGTTCTCGTACATGACGTGGAGTTACATTGGTCATGCAATCATGTATGCAATGGGAAGTCATGTTCGATTCATTCTCTTTCTGTTCCCATTCCCCCTCCCTTCCCTTCATTCCCTTTTGTCTGATCCAAAGTACTTCTAATCTTCCCTACTCTCCCTTATTGTGATTTAGCATCCACATATCAGAGAGAACACTTGGCCTTTGGTTTTTTGGGATTGGTTTATTTCAGTTAGCATGATATTCTCCAGTTCCATCTATTTACCAGCAAATGCCATCATTTTATTTCTCTTTAGGGCTGAGTAATATTCCACTGTGTATATGTACCACATTTTCTTTTTCCATTCATCTGTTGAAGGGCACCGAGGCTGATTCCATAGTTTAGCTATTGTGCATTGAACTACTATAAACATTGATGTGGCTACATCACTGTAGTATGCTGATTTTTAAGTCCTTGGGGTATAATCTGAGAAGTGGAATAACTAGGTCAAATGGTGGTTCCATTCCAAGTCTTCTGAGGAATCTCCACACTGCTTTCTAGAGTGGTTCCACCAATTTGCAGTCCCACCAGCAACGTATGAGTGTGCCTTTTCCCCCACATCTATGCCAACACTTATTGTTAATTGTATCCTTGGCAATTGCCATTCTGACTGGAGTGAGATGTAATCTTAGTGTAGTTTTAATTTGTATTTCTCTAATTTTTAGAGATGTTGAACATTTTTTCTTATATTTGTTGACCTATCATATTTCTTCCTGTGTGAAATGTCTGTTCAGTTCCTTTGCCCATTTATTGATTGGGTTGTTTATTTGGTGTTGAGATTTTTGAATTACTTATACATCCTAGAGATTAAATCTCTATCTGAAGTGCAGGTGGCAAAGATTTTCTCCCAATCTGTGGGCTCTCTCTTCACATTATTGATTGTTTCTTTTGCTGTGAAGAAGCTTTTTAGTTTGATTCCATCTTATCGTTGATTCTCAATTTTACTTCTTGCACTTTAGGAGTCTTGTTAAGGACGTCAGATCCTAGGCTGACATGGTGGAGATTTGGGCCTACTTTTTCTTCTATTAGGCACAGGGTCTCTGTTCTAGTTCCTAAGTCTTTCTTCCACTTTGAGTTGAGTTTCATGCAGTATGAGAGATAGGGGCTTAATTTCATTTTGTTACATATGGATTTCCAGTATTCCCAGCACCATTTGTTGAAGAGGCTATCTTTTCTCCAATGTATGGTTTTGGCACCTTTGTCTAGTACGAGGTAACTGTATTTATGTGCGCTTGCCTCCGTGTCTTCCATTCTGTACCATCGGTGTACATACCTGTTTTGGTGCCAATGCTGTGCTGCTTTTCTTACTATGAATCTGTAGTATATTTTAATGTCTGGTAGTGTGATGCCCCCTGCTTCACTTTTCTTGCTGAGGATTGCTTTGGCTATTCTGGATCTCTTTTAATTTCCAAATAAATTTCATGACTGCTTTTTCTATTTCTATGAAGAATGTCATTGGGATTTTAATAGGAATTGCATTGAATCTGTATAACGCTGTTGGTAGGATGGCCACTTTGACAATGTTAATTCTGCCTGTCCAGGAGTGTGGGAGGTCTTTCCACCTTCTAGGGTCTTCTTTGATTTCTTTCTTTAGTGTTCTGTACTTTTCATCATAGAAGTCTTTCCTCTCTTTTGTTAGACGGATTCCCAAATATTCTATTTTATTTTTTGAGGCTATTGTGGGTGGGGTAGTCTCCCTAATTTCTCTTTCAGTTGGTTCATCACTGATGTATAGAAATGCAATTGATTTATGGGTCTTAATTTTATATTCTGCTACTTTGCTGAATTTATTTAGTAGTTCTAAAAGTTTTCTGGTGGAATTTTTTTAGATCTTTTAAATATAGACTCATGTCATCAGCAAATAGGGATAGTGTGAGTTCTTTTCCTATTCATATCCCTTTAATTTCTTTCGTCTAATTCCTGTGGGTAGACTTTCAGGGACCATGTTGAATAGAAGTAGTGAAAGAGGGCATCCTTGTCTTTCCAGTTTTTAGAGGGCATGCTTTCAGTTTTCTGCATTTAGAACGATGTTGGCTTGGGCTTAGCATAGACAGCCTTTACAATGTTAAGGATGTTCCTATTCTCCCTAGTTTTTCTAGTGTTTTGAACATGAAGAGGTGCTGTATTTTGTCAAATGCTTTTTCTGCATTTATTAAGGTGATCATTCGATTCTTGTCTTTAAGTCTATTGACGTCATGAATTATGTTTATTTCTAAAAGTTGAACCAAACTTGCATCCCAGGGATGAACCCCACTTGACCGTTGTGCACTCTTTCTGATGTTTTCCTATGTGATTTGCCAGAATCTCATTGAGAATTTTTGCATCTACGTTCATCAGGGACATTGCTCTGACGTTCCCTTTCCCTGTGTGTTTGCCTGCTTTTGGTGTCAGGGTGATACTAGCCTCATAGAACGACTGTTCTGGTTTGTGGGGTACTTGGAGGAGTGTGGGTGTAGTTCTCTTTGAAGGTCCACTCGTGCTTTGGGTGAGGTTCCACCTCTGATGACAGCTGCCCCCAGGAGTCTGTGTGTGGAGGACTGCACCTAGTCACCGAGAGCAGCCGCTGCTCTCCAGACCCGCACAGGAAACAGCACCCCATCCCCTGCGTGGGGGGGGGGTGTTCTCCAAAGAAGGGTGTTGGGTGGGAGGAGAGGGAGCAGAGGGGCATGGCTGGGGAGACCCCAGTCTCAGTGGATCTGGCTCAGCACCGCGCCCGTGGGTGGCTCATCTCGGGGGCTCTGGTCCGGCTCTCTGCTCGTGCTCCCACCCGGAGCCTCAGAGGAGCGGTGGCCTTCCCTCAGGCTGCGAGAGGCCGGGTGGAGCTCAGTCCAGGCGTCTAGACTACCCGTGAGGTCACGCGGGAGCCACCTGACCCCAGGGGCCAGGTCTGGCTGGACTGGGAGTGGGCCCTCCGCCAGCCAGGGCTCAGGGAGGGGACTCCCAGGACAGCTCCTGTTCTCCATGTCCAGCGCTTGGACTCCATGCTGCAGGCCCACGCCCAGCACGGCAGGGCCCTGAGCCGAAGCCGGAGCCGCGTTCTGGGATGCGGAGGTGCTTCTTTTGGTTGCAGAGCGGCCGCCAGGCTCAGGAAGCGGGGGTGTAGGACCTGGTGCTGTCCCCAGGGCAGCAAGACTCAGCTCTCTTGCCCAGGGAGGAGGGAGAGTGCAGGCGGAGGCTGCCAGAGGCTCGGGGGATCCTGGTGGACAGCCGCGCCAGCGTGTCCTGTTGGAGGCCCTCTCTCCAGGTGGCCATGCACCAGGAAGGTGGTTGGAGGTCTTGCTGAGCATCACAGCATCCGAGCCAGTGGGGCTTCAGCATGCTGCCCGCTGCCCTGCGGTTCCCACTGGCAAGCTGGAGCCGCAGTGCTGATCCCATAGGGCCCTGAGGCACAAAGGGACCTGCGAGTGCCAGGTGATGATGGGCCCTGGGCTGGCCACCTCCCCAGATGTCTCCTGAGCCACCTGTTCACCAGGGCTTTATTACCATTCACAGAGCGCTGTCCGCCAGCACCCAACAAGGATGCAATCTCACTTCAGCCAGGACTGGGGACACGGTGCCCAGCAGCCTGCGTGTGCAGATAACAGAAGGGGTCGCAGTTGTGTCCCAGCCCGCACCTAGACACTCCCATGGCCATTGCCATCCCCTTCCAGAGGGGCCCTGAGGCCCTGGCATAGGCCAGCTGCCACCTGGTGGGCAGGGGACCCAGGAGGCAGGTGGAAGCTGAGCTCACACAGACGTGGCAGCTGACCCTTTTGTCCCTGTCCTAGTTGGTTTGTAATGGGAAGAAAAGAGGTCTATGTGGTTCAGGGTTGGGGTGTGAAGGTCCAAGCGGCATGTCACTGACTCTGGGAAGACCCTGGCTGTCCCAGGGCAGGTGGCATGGGGATGGAGCAGGAGAGCAGATCGCAGGCTGACCTGAGTCCAGGGAGGGGAGGGCCAGGCTTGCCCCCAGGGCAGCACCTTCCGACAGACTTCCCATCAGGCTGTGCCACCCCACAACACAGCCACACTGGGACCGAGCTCCCGACACAGGACCCTTGGGGACAAGCCACACCCAGACCCTAGTGCGGCCCAGGGTTTGCCCTCACTTTCGTGACCTCACCTGATGCCAGGTGGCACTGTGAGTCTGCCACACGCCACGCAGCCCCTAGCCAGGCACAGGTGATGTGGGTCCCGCCCCAGGCAGCTCCCACTCTTTTGTGGGGAGCCACATCCACTAAGGCAGAGGCGGTCATGGGCCCTGAGGGTCAGCAGGGATCAAGCCCAGGCCACAGAGTTGACAGAACTTGCTTCAAGTCCAGGCTTTGCCCTTTCCAGCTGTGTTGCCCTGGGCAAGTCACTTAGCCTCTCTGAACCTGTTTCTCCTTTAAGACAGAGAGAGGTGCACTCATCTCCAGGGCAAATTAATCCCACAGCAAGGTGTGTACTTTTCCCACCTGTCAGGCTGGCCAGATCCAGAAACTGACATCTCACCCTCCTGGCCAGCACCCGCAGCCTGAATGCTTCGCACATGGGTGGTGGGAGGGTGACCCGAGATGTCTGGAGGAGGCCCCCTGGAAACGCCGACTGAATGCGCACTGACGCAGCCTGAGCCCCAGCTCCTCCAGGAGCGCGCGAGAAGCTGGCGCTCGCCCACAGAAGCAGCTGCGACTAGGCGTCCCCCTCGGCAAGGAGAGTCACAAAGGTCTGTCCACTGAAACTGTGTCATGCAACCACTGCTTTGGTTACACAATAGGACGTTAGTGGCTTTCTTTTTGCACTGGGGACTGAGCCAAGGGGACCCTCTACCACTGAGCTACATTTCCAGTCCTTTCTTTAATTTCATCTTTTGAAAACTTGGGCCCAAGTTCCTCAGGGCCTTGCTAAACTGCTGAGTCTGGCCTGGAACTTGCCATCCTCCTGCCTCAGCCTCCGGAGCCACCGGCATTGCTGGCATGGCCACCAGACCTTGCGGTGTGGCTATAAAATAGGAGGCGGGGGAGCAATTCCAGCTGCGGACCCACAGGGCCGGGCGTGGCACCCTCAGCCTGTGAGGGGCGGGAGGCTGGCCCTCTGCCCGTCCTGTGGAGGGGGCTCGGTGCTGCCCAAAGGGTTCCTCGGAGGCACCTGGGCACCAGTGCAGCCACTGGGGCCAGTCAGCCCCCGTGGGGCGGGAGGAGCGCCACGGTGTTTGCCAGGCTGAGCGTGCGGTCACTGAATCTGCCCCTGTTGCTGATTTTATGGTGCTTTTTATCACCACTGGTGAGGCCGGCCTTCCCTGCTGGCAGTGCCAGTGTCCTTGCCAGACACTTTCACCCTGGTCTAAGCGGATGACGAAAGGGGTGAGGGAGGCCGTCACAAAGCCTGGGGGCTGTGCTTCCGGTGGCCTGAGACGTCCAGAATGGGCAACCTGGGAGAGAGCCGGCTGGTGGCTGCCCGGCCGTGGTGGCAGGGGCTGCGACGGGCCCTTCTGGGCGGCACACTCCGCTGTGCATTGGATGGGGTTAGAGCGGCGGGCTTTGCACTGCGTTTTACAACAAAGGCAAGACGACGAACTCCCAGGTGGTTTAGGGAGGATGAGCGGGCACAGTCCAGGCTGTGCGGTGGGCGTGATGCCGCCGGGCGTGAGCGGCCTCCACCGGGCGGGCGCGGTGACTCTGCCTCCCGGCCAGGCCACCCCAGGCCTGTCCCGTGGTTTCTCACCCACCGCTTTGATCTCCCCTCTGGGTTTCTGTTGATGTTCCAGGTGGAGCCCGGAGCGGAGAGCCCTCTCTGTGAAGCCCAGTCTCAAAAGTTGGCCCGGCCTCAAGCCAAACGAAGGTCAAAGAAAACAAGATTTATTTCCAGGGAGAAGCCAAAACCATGTTTGCTGTAACATCAGGCATCAAATGATGATGTGGTCCCCCCACCGTGGAAAAATACTTGCATCTCGCTTCTCCCATTAATAATGGTGGTCAGCCTGTAAAAATTAATGTGTCAGCTTCCCGCGCCGCCATCTCAGGGCCCTTGCTCACCTTCCTCGTGGCTGCTGGCCCTCAAAGTGTTTTCACTCCATATTTTCTCCTGATGGGTTGGCAGGAAGGTGATTAAATTATTAAAGCTTTAATTGCCTTCCTGTATGTAATTATCGCCTGCTGAAGGACACTTTATTCACACACTGAAAGCTCTGTTTCTTCCACTTTTTCTCCCCAGAAGTGGCTCTGCTGTGTGTCCTGGGGGCACTAACGTGCTGGGGTGCTTCCTCTTTCTGACTTCAGCATGTCGCCAATGGAATGGCGCTTTTGATGTGAGGAGGAAGATGGCTGTCTTCTCTCCCTTCCCGGCCCTGGGGGAAGGCCCTGCCCAGGATCTAGGGGGCCATGCTGGACATGCCACCTTCCAGGGGTTTCCTAAGCAGAAGAGCATGGCGGCTCCTCACCGGGGACTCTGATTCCCCTGTGAGTGCTGCCCGGGTGGACTAGAGGCCAGCATCAAGGGGCAGTGAGCAGCAAGGACACCAGCCTGGGCTGCTCCCAGGGCTCAAGAGTACATTTTTTGGGGGGTCCCGGGGATTGAACTCAGAGGCACTTGACCACTGAACCACACCCTCGGTCCTATTTTGGATCTTATTTAGAGACAAGTTCTCACTGAATTGCTTAGCGCCTCTCTGTTCCTGAGGCTGGCTTTGAACTCGCGATCCTTCTGCCTCAGCCTCCCTAGCGCTGGGATCACAGGCGTGCACCGCCACGCCCTCAAGGGTACATTTTGCCCACTGATTGTGCCCTGGGCGTGGGGACCTTTGCTCGCCCTGCTAGTCCTGGGTGTCTCGCAGAGCGCCGTCTGCCCTCTCCATCCCCCCGCCACACCCTCTGCTAGCAGCCTCAGGGTCTTACGACTTGCTCAAGAGTCCTCTTCTGTCCCTGATGGCACCAGGGACTCCAGTGACGTGGCTCAGGGACACCAACCCTGCCCACCCAGTGGCTTCCTCTTACAGCAGCTTCTCCGTGATCCCTCCCATTCTGAAGTGGAATCGGTGAGTCACAAGCAACCCACAAACACAGCTTCGCAAACACGGCCGCAGCTCTTCTAGGAAGGAGACACCTACTTCTCTTGTGAGGGCTTCTGATCACCTGTGTGGCGTGCTAGCCACCCGTGCAGATGCACAAGCCGGCCTGTCCTGCCAGGAGGCAGCCTCCGAGGCTGCTACCCTGGGATGAGGACAACTTTTAGAAGGTTCTGAGCCGAGCAGGCAGCCTTCCTGTGACTTAAGCCATAGCTGCATCCTTGGGAAGTTCAGGGCATGCTCAGATAACCTAAAACCGCTTTGTGTCAATATGTCAGAAAGAGCCCCATTGGGGCTCAGATAAATACACCCTCATCTCCAGGAGTGTCAAAACTTGTGTGGAATGGGGCAAGTGGTGGGGAGCAGGTGCCTGGTCCACTACTGCACACCCAGCAGGCCTGGCCCGGCACCCCCAAAGCCAGGCAGCACCCTTCGGGCCCAAGCAGCCTCTGCAGCAGCACCCCTCACCCTGAACTCCCAGCCCCCGCGGGAGCGAGGGGGGCACCTGAGTGGGAATGAAGACCTTCACGCTCTTCTGATTCTGTGGGTTGGAACCAGGCAGGGCTCAGCTAGGCGGCTCTTCTGGAGGCCACAGGGGAGACAGGCTGTTGTGGCAGGTCCCATGTGGGCACTTTGGCCCCGAGACGAGCTGTTTGGAACTGTCACGGACAGCGGCCTCTCCAGCAGGTGGTCTGAGGCAGGGGAATGTTTGTACAGCCCCAGGCCCCTGGGTGTGTCCCAGAGGAAGCACTGCGGGGGAGGCTTCCTAGGCTTGGGTGTCCCACAGGCCACCTTGCTACCCACTGGCCACGCAGCTGGCAAGGCTGGTGCAGACCCCAGGAGAGGAGGGCAACGTTGGGTCCATCTGGCTGGCCACGGCCCTTCTCGTAGGTGCTCATCTACCTCAGCGCCGCCCTCCAGGGGCTGGGTGCCAGTCCTTCAAAAGCACAGTTAAAGCTTTTCAATCAGCCCTGGAGCCCGCATCCAGCTGGGTCCTTGGGTGTAGCTTCAGCTTGGCGGGAGGCCCATCTGGCGCCCAGTCTCGTTGCACGGTGACGGCAGCACTGGGGCCCTGGTGCCCGCACAGTCCGTTCGCCTGGATCCCTGGAAAGTGACTCTCCAGTCAGCCTCACTTTTCGGGAATCTGTGCACTTTGGGTTGTCTCTAGAGAGTCAGATGTGGCTGTGCCCTGGCAGTGGGGGTCAGCCAGGAAGCCTCAGCCGACACCAGGGCACCCGGGCCGGGAGCAGGGTCTCGGCAGGCCAGAGATGCTCGAGTGCAGTGGGCAGCTTTTATTTAGAAAACCTAACTGATCGGAACTTTGCCTGCACCTGACCTGCCCACCCAGAGGTGGTGACGCTGGGCTCCGCATGACCCTGGGCTCCTGTGCTGTGCTCCCCACTCTCCCCCCAGCCCAGGCATTCCGACATTCCGCACAGAGGCAGTCACTGGGCACGTGGCCCTTGGGACCCGCTGTGTCCCCCAGCATCAGGTCTTCAAGGCTGTCCCATGCTACGACCCTAACGGAGCTCCACTCCTGCCCATAGCAGGGCCCTGCGGATGGAGCTGCCATACTGTGCTCACCTATCCGTCCTGGAGCCATGACACCGCGGGGCGCCCACCTGGAGCATGCTGGGCCCGGCTCCCAAGATGTCTGAGAGCCAGCGTCCGGTTCTGTGGAGATCTGCCTGGCCCTTGGCTTCCAGACACAGCGAGAAGGCCAAGAGCAGTGTGCAGACCCAGCCACTGTGGCCGCCTCCCTGCCCACCACCCACGCGTTCAAAACTCAAACCAAGAGCTCACTTTTCTCCAAAAGATGGGGACCCGAAAGGAAGAATAGCACAGGCTTTGTTTTTGCCCATAGGTTTTGCACAGATATATATAAAATTTATGTATATTTTGAATCATTTATGTAACATGTATTTATGGGACATTATAAGTAATAATGCCAAAAGTACATAGGTGTAAATACGTAACAAACGTATCTTTTGATATATCTAAAATGAACAGAATCCATTGAAGAAGTGCTTGGAGTCTGGGAGCTGGGGACATTCGGTGGCCCTGTGCTCTGCGCACACACAGGACACCCCCACCTGTCTCTGGGCCCCGTGCGTGCAGGGCCTACAAGGCAGCCCCCGACTCGGCCAGGAGCCCAGGGCCGGCACGACTCCGTGGGCCCTGCTGATGGGAGGCAGGAGCAGAGGGTTTGTGGGTCCTCAGCCAGGGCCAGCTCATGGCCTGGGGGACACAGCAAAGGCCACCTGTGTCCCTGTTGGCACATGCCCCTCACAGCCCAACGACATCCACCCAGGGGTCATACTGGTGCTGCCCCTGCCCCACGAGGCCCCTGGCCTGGTCGGTGGGGTGGGTCTGGAGCTCACGCGGGCTGCAGGCGGTAGGAAGGCGTCTCCCAGAGGAGATGGGCCCACTCAGCCAGGGGAGAGGAAGTGCCGTCCGCAGGCCCATTTGGTTCTGGGGTAAGATTTCAAAGGTCCCTGTTTTGAAATTATGAGACCACCAAAAAAGCGTGCTGGGGCCAAAAATGACTGTAAAAGGTAATAATTGTTAATAACTTGGCGTCCGCCTGGTCATCTGAGCAGCCTGGGTTTGGCAAACATAAAGGACAACATTGTAGGCAAATAGGAAGGCAGCGGTGTGGCCCATAAAACCGTTAACCGCACCATAACTAAATATTAAATGTGAGTTTTAATTCAATTTATAGTTTAAATAAAGATCTCTGCACCAACCTCGAGGGGAGGCTATAGGAGGCCAGGCCCAGAGGCCCCCGTGGAGCCGCGCCCGCCCCTTCTGCTGGTTTCACGGCCGTGGCGGCATCCCTGATCCCGCTGTCCCCGGAGGTTACCGAGGCCTTTACTAGTGGCTGGGGCGCCTTCACTGAGGAGCATGTGGCAGAGGCTGGGGTGGCCTGTCCTGGGCTGGTGGCTCTGCAGGGTGCTGACAGAGCTCTGCTGTCTCGCTGACCTGCAGCAGCATGGTGTTGCTCCGTGGGCTCCGGCTGAGCTGAGCGTCCTGGGGTCCACCAGGGACCGGTGACGCCGGGCTTCCTCTGCAGGTGGGTCTGGCCCGACCCCTCGCGCTTCCCCTGCAGACCCACGTGGCTTCTGAGGGCAGGTTGGGGACCGGGATTGGGGAGGCTCTTTGCTGTGGGTGTTGGCGACCCCCGGCCCTTGGCCCGCCCTCGGGCCTCACGGCGGCTGCCCCTGGACGCCCACGTCCTCAGCCGCACAGCCGCTCTCCAGCCAGGCAGCAGTGGTCAGAACCTCCAGGCGCGATGAACCCACATTTCAGAAAACATTCCACTTGCTTCTCTTCAGTCCATAAAAATCACAAGTTCATGGAAGAAAATACAGACAATTCTGAACATTATCTCCGAGAAAATTGAAGTCACGTGCACATCCAGCCCTCGTCTGGGCTGCCCATCCCTCCTCTTAGGCACAGATGCCTCCTCTCAGCACAGTGACGCTGCGGGTCCCCGCCCCTGCCTGCCCGGGTGGCCCAGCTGCTCTCTGGGGCCTGGCCGTCTTCGTCGGGGGTGAGTTCTTGCAGACCTGTTCACAGGAGTCGGCAGAGACCAGGCAGCTGGTTCAGGTTGCGGAGGGGCCGTGCTGGGGTCGGGGTCTTCCCATGCCTGCTGATTGCAAGCTTCCTCTGCAGCGGCCCTCCGCTGGTCCCGGCCCTCCGCTGGTCCCTCAGACTCCTGCCTGTTCAGGCCAGTCCGCCCCTGGGTATTTCCCTGCTGACTTGTTGTCCTGCAGCTTCAGGGCTCATTGAGTGGATGGGCGGTGGAAGCCAGCTCCCTGGATGTCATTTCCAAGCCGCTCTCCTGAGGGGCTGTAGGAAGAAAGCACAGACCACAGGTCTCTTTTGCACCTGGATAGCTGGTTATGCATGTTACTAACGATCATAGTGATTTACAGTATTCTTCAGCCTGTATCATTTTATGTTTTATTCCCAGCAATGGCTTAAAATATATCTTTGGTACAGAAAAGTACATGATAACCAAAACAAAGAGATTAACAGTGTTAGTTCTCTGTTGCTGTGACAAAATGCCTGAGAAAAACAACTTAAAGCAGGAAGGTTTATTTAGACTCGGTTTCTGAGGTTTCAGTTCATTGTTGGCCAGCTGCATTGCTCCCAGGCCTGAGGTGAGGAAGAGCATTGTGACCAGGGGTGTGGGGGAGAGCTGCCCACTTGCTGTGACTGGGAAGCAGAGGGAGAGAGAGGAAGGGCCGGGACAGGGTACCCTCTAAGGACACATGCCCACTGCCCTCCTTCCTTCCTCCAGGGCCCGCCTTGTATGTTCCCACTACCCCCATGGTCCCTTCAGTTATGAACCCATCCACGTCTCAGCCCACCCATGGGGCCAGAACCCTGAGACCCAGTCACTTCCCAGGGTCCACTCTGGGCACTGCTGCCCTGGGGACCAGGCCTTCATGAGCCTTTGGGGGACAGTCCAGACCCACCCCATAGCATCAGCTCTTTAGGAAGGGCACCCTCCGGCTGAAGCCTCGGGCTCCCCGCAACCCTCTGCATGTGCCACTCAGAACCCCTCCCTGCCTCCCCAGACCCTGTGAAGGTGGCCCCAGGGCGCCTCTGACCGTCCCCACGCATCTCCCAGGGCTTCGCAAAGAGACAAACCAGAAACCTGCGTCCCCATCCTGACTGGGAGCCTGCTCTTGTTTCTTTGCACGACATCATTGCAGAAGGTTCCAGGTGGGAGCTGAACCCTGGGAGTGGGGTGGTGGAGGGTGAGGGGCCCTGGACCGTGTGCCCTCTGCCACTGGGACCAGACCAGGTGTTTCCTGGGCAGGGACTGGCCCCAGCCCTCCTGCTGCCTGGTTTCCCTGCTCCCCCGGCTGGTCTCAGCACCTCCTGGGGTCCCCTGCTCTTCGAAGCCAGGACTTCTGGTGGTGTGGAGAGTGGGGTCCAGGTGTGATCGGCGTCCTCCTCCTCCCTCCTCGTCCAGCGCCCACTCACAGTGGGCCCTGCTGTCCCAGTGGTGCAGTGGGTCCTGGGTCTGCTGTGGTTCCCTGCTTCCTGCCTGTGCAGGCCCAGACCTCTCCCGGCCCCCAGGCCTGTCCCCACAGGCTCTGCTCAGGGCAGCCAGTGTGCAGCACCTCCACCCTGCTCTGCTCTTCCTTCCCTCCCCATGCCTGGGGCAGCGTTCAAGGCGCCATCTTGGTGCACAGGCTGGGCCCTCACCAGACCCTGAACCTACTGGCACCTTGACCTTGAACTTCCAAGACCTAGGATAGTGAGAAATAGATTCCTGTTCTTTTTTTTTTTTTTTTGGTTTTGTTACCAGGTATTGAACCCAGGGTGCTTGACAACTGAGCCACATCCCCAGCCCTTTTTAGTTTGAGATAGGGTCTCACTAGGTTGCTTAGGGCCTTGCTCAGTTGCTGAGGCTGGCTTTGAACTTGGGATCCTCCTGCTTCAACCTCCTGAACCACTGGGATTACAGGGGTGGCCACTGGATTTCTGTTCTCTATAAATTATTTGGCCTCAGGCATTTTGTTACGGCATCAGGACTGAACATCACACAAGGGCAAGTTTTCCACCCACAGAAGGGTCTGAGGGTCTGACCCCATGACTGCAGGGACAGCCTTGAAAACACAGTGCTGAAGAGAGAAGGGGACTGAGGGCCACAGACTGCGGTCTGTCAACAGGGAGTGTCCAGGAGAGGCACGTCCTGGAGACAGTAGTCGAGTGGGTGTCAGGAGGAGAGGAGGACGGCGTGCTGGTGGACGTGGGCTTCTGTCTGGGTGCCGTAAGCTTCTGGAGTTAGTGCGATGGCCGTACGATCCTGTGGATCCTGCTGAATCACGCACCTGAAAGGGCAGTGGAATCTAAGGCGTGACTCTTTTTCCGCGACAAAGCAGGACCCCATCTCTTCGCTGTCGTCGGTCCCGCCTGCCCCTTCCCTGCTCTTGGCCGGGCACTGTGTGGAGGTCAGGGTGGGTTTTGTTAGTGAGGCTGTCTTCTCCAGACTCGCCCAGGAGGTCAAAGCGGGATGCCATGGAGTCCGAGGTCGTCTGGGCAGAGCCGTGTGAGTGGAATTAGGGGACGGGCTTCGCGCTGTGCAGGGCTGCGCGGGGCTGCCCCTGGCCGCCAGAGGCCCCGCACCGAGCTGAGCGTTTAGCTGCAGGCCGGCAGGCGCGTTGCCACAGGGCCCGAGCTTCTGTTGGCCTGGGACGCTCGGGAATATTACTCAGCTCGGGACGCTCAGGTCCTCGGTGTCCTCAGAGGCTGGGTGGACACTGAGGCCCAACGTCAGGAGGAAGAGGACCCAGGACAGCGGGCAGCTCTGTCCCCTGGCCCCCAGGTTCTCTCTGGTTCCTCCAGGGCAACAAGCAAGGGGCGCCGGCTGTTCTGCACTGGGGAGCAGAGGGTGGGGTTGGCGCTGAGGCGAGTCACCTGGGCTCTTGGCCTGTGCAGGTCCAGGAAGCCTGGGCGTCCTTCAGTGGCAGAGGAAGAGGAGACTGTGGCCAAGTGTGGTCTTTGGCTCAGGTTTCCTGCCCACCCAGGAACTGCTTCACAGGCAGCAACTCCGCCTCTCTGGACCTCAGTTTCCCCCTCTTTAAAGTGGATTGAATAGCCTCTTCAACAAATGGTGCTGGGAAAACTGGAAATCCATATGCAACAGAATGAAACTAAACCCCTATCTCTCACCCTGCACAAAACTCAACTCCCAATGGACCAAGGACCTTGGAATCAGACCAGAGACCCTGCAGATTATAGAAGAAAAAGTAGGTCCAAATCTTCACCTTGTTGGCTTAGGATCAGACTTCCTTAACAGGACTCCCAAGCACAAGAAATAAAAGCAAGGATCAATAACTGGGATAGATTCAAACTAAAAAGCTTTCTCTCAGAAAAGGA
Organism: Sciurus vulgaris; assembly: GCF_902686455.1. Lineage (NCBI taxonomy): Eukaryota > Metazoa > Chordata > Mammalia > Rodentia > Sciuridae > Sciurus > Sciurus vulgaris. The sequence continues at coordinate 2,174,195 of NC_136478.1, forward strand.
AACTATCAGCAATGCGAAGAGAGAGCCTACAGAGTGGGAGAAAATCTTTGCCACTCATACTTCAGATAGAGCACTAATTTCCAGAATCTATAAAGAACTCAAAAAACTCTACACCAAGAATACAAATAACCCAATCAACAAATGGGCTAAGGATATGAACAGACGCTTCACAGAAGATCTACAAGCAATCAACAAACATATGAAAAAATGTTCACCATCTTTAGTAATAAGAGAAATGCAAATCAAAACTACACTAAGATTCCATCTCACCCCAATTAGATTGGCAATTATCAAGAATACAAGCAACAATAGGTGTTGGAGAGGATGTGGGAAAAAAGGTACACTCATACATTGCTGGTGGGACTGCAAATTAGTGCAGCCACTCTGGAAAGCAGTGTGGAGATTTCTTAGAAAACTTGGAATGGACCCTCCATTTGACCCAGCTATCCCACTCCTTGGCCTATACCCAAAGGACTTAAAATCAGCATACTACAGAGATGCAGCCACATCAATGTTCATAGCTGCTCAATTCACAATAGCCAGATTGTGGAACCAACCTAGATGCCCTTCAATTGATGAGTGGATAAAGAAACTGTGGTATATATATACAATGGAATATTACTCAGCTATGAAGAATAATAAAATTAAGGCATTTGCAGGCAAATGGATGAAATTGGAGAATATCATGCTAAGTGAGATAAGCCAATCTCAAAAATCCAAAAGACGGATGATCTCACTGATAAGCGGATGATGACACATAATGGGGGATGGGAGGGGGGCAAGAATGGAGGAAGGAGGGACTGTATAGAGGGAAAAGAGAGGTGGGAGGGGTGGGGGGAAGGAAAAAATAACGGAATGAATCAAACATCGTTACTCTATGTAAATATATGAATATGCAAATGGTATCTGTTACTCCACGTACAAACAGAAACTACATGTATCCCATTTGTTTACAATAAAAATAAATTCAAGTAAAAAAGTGGGTTGAGGAGATGAAGGTGTCGTTAGTCGGGCTGCATGAAGCCTTCTCACCCGCCCCATCGCTACAGAGGCTGAGACCATGTCATGGTCACCATGAAGAAGCCCTCTGGGGTCAGAGGGCTTCAGGCAGTGATTGCCACCTTCCTGGAGCAGAGGAGTGAAATGCCATCTGGTGCCATCATCCTGTCCCTCTGGTCCCTCAGTGACGGGACTGGAGGGGCTAGAGCTGGGACCAGGGGGCCTGGGTCCTCGAGGGGTCAGCCCTGGAGGAGTGTGGCTCTACCTGGGAGCTGGGGTGTCAGGCTGGAGTTGATGCCCACGGGTGGACAGTTTCACTGTGTCAGCTGGCACACGGTGGCAAGTGCTCCCGTGGTTCCAGAGTCAGGTTGAGGAGCCTGGCGCTGCCCACCTCTGCCCTCGGCCCCTGTCCACACGGCAGGCACAGAGCGCATGTGCTTAGGGAAGTGGCTTTCCTGGCTGCATCTTGCTTGGCACGTCCACCTGTGCACAGGCTCCACCAAACCAAGTGGTACAGGACACCCAGTTGGCTCGGCCACGCCCCCAGGAAAGCCCCTCTGTGCACCTCCGTCCAGCCGGCCCCGTGGCCACTCGGCTTTCCCTCTGCACGCATTCGCCTGGACGTTCCACGTAAATGGGATCTACACACGTGGCCTTTCCCGCTGGCCCCGTCACGCAGCCCGTGTGGCCGAGGCTCGTCCCTGGGCAGCACACTGTCCTGTCCTTGGCTGAAGATCGTGGTACTGTGGTGCAGGCCACCTGTGCCAGCCACCATCTGCTGGCAGACACTGACTGCCCCGCGGGGACAGGTGCTTATCCTTTTCTTACACCTGTTTCTTTACACACCAACATATGACCAGCTCCATGAGTGCACACGTGTGGATGCATGCGTATGTGTGTGTGCACGTGTTTGCACGCACTGCACATCACAGGTGGTAAGCATGCGTGTGCGTGTGTGCAGGAGCACACACCTACATGGGTGCCCATGCATGTGCTGTTTCTTAGATGTGCATGTGTGTGCCGGGAAGTGTGTGCACATGAGTATCATGCATGCATGCACGTGTCTGTCTGTCTGTACCCAGGCCTGCATGCCATGCCCGTGTGTGTGCCCAGGCCTGCAGTCCTGTGCCTCTCTAGACATGGGACTCTTCTTCGTGGCCCTGCCCATCACGAACAGCTGGCGTGTTCTCCAGCGGTGGTGCAGAGCCTGGTGAACTTCCTTTCCGTTCCGCTCACTGGCAGGGGGCAAGAGCTCCTGGGACTGGAACGGGGCCTTGCTCCTTGAGCCCCGCCTGGCGAGCAGAAGGAGCAGGTGCCGTGGCCTTGGCAAGCTCCCCAAGCCCTTTCCTGGCCCCGACGTGGGCCTCTGGGCTGTCCTCCGCCGGCAGCCCCCGCTGCTCCCAGCCTCCTGTCGCAGTGCTTGCCCTCCTTCGTGATCTGGCGTTGAGTCGGGGGTACTGGCCGTGGGCCTCATGCTGCTGTGGTCCTGGGAGCTCAGGGCCTCTGCGGGGCATGGTCAGGAACGGCTCCTCGGCCTAGGCGTCCGAGCCCACGTCTGACGGGAGCCTCCTCGGCCCATGGCGGGCTGTGATGCCCCAGTGCGGGTCCCCACGGCCGAGCCCTCGCCTGGGCCAGGGCTGCTCTGAGCACGGCACAAGGACGCACCCACCGACTCTGCCCCAGGGCTGCACGGTCTGTGCTGGTGCGCACGGTTTGCAGGGGAGGGAAGGGACAGAGCGGCCTGGGGCTCCGTGCCCCCGAGAGCCAGGCCTCGGGATCACCAGCTGCATTGCTTGCAGAGAAGGCTTCTGCTCTTAGGGTCCCTCCTGCTCTGACTGAGGAGAATGGGTGGCAACAAAGCAAACCAGTTTGCACCAGCTGTCATGGGCTTTGCTCCCACGTCCCACGAGAGTGGGACACAGGCCCGCCTTACAGGAGAGACCAAGGAGGAGGGGCTGGCTGAGGTCACACGGCTGGGACATTGCCTAGGCAGGATTCGAACTCAGTTCAGTGTGACTGCAAGTTCAGGCCCCAGGCAAGGCCAGAGGCCGGCATGCCCCCAGTCCCGGGAACATGGGCTGTGGCAGCCCCGCCTCCCTGGAAAGCCCCCGTTTCCTGCAGTAGGCTCTGGTCAGCCCGGGGCAGGTTCCTGCTCTGCCCTCCTGGCCCCTGTCCTGGCCCAGGGCCCAACACACCAGCCTGGGCTCCAGACAGGAAACGTGAATCACATACTGCGACACACTGAACCGTAATTAGCTCTGGGCTAGGAGGCTGAGCAAGCCTGATGCGGAGCAGACTCAGCCACCAAACCTGACCAGGGTCGCCTTCCACCATGAACCTCTCCTGGAAGAGGTCCATCATCCGATTGCTCACCTGAGAGAGAGAGGGAGGGAGAGAGAGAGGAGGGAGAGAGGGAGAGGGAGAGAGAGAGGGAGAGAGAGAGAGAGAGAGGGAGAGACAGAGGGAGAGGGAGAGAGAGGGAGGGAGAGAGGGAGGGAGAGAGGAGAGAGGAGGGAGAGGGGGAGAGGGAGAGAGAGACACAGTGAGAGAGGGAGAGGGAGAGAGGAGAGGGAGAGAGGAGAGAGAGAGAGGGAGAGAGGAGAAAGAGAGAGAGGGAAGGAGAGACAGAGGGAGGGAGAGACACAGTGAGAGAGAGAGGGAGGGAGGGAGAGATGGAGGGAGGGGGAGAGAGAGCGCAGGCAGAGGATGTGGTGTTGGGTGGCTTCGCCGTGCAGGGGCCCCTACTTCTGGGGGCAGCTTGGGTTCTGCGCTGTCCAGAGCCTCTGGCCCTTGGAGTCCTCTCTGCACCCCCGCTGCTTCCCTCCGTCTGAGGTCTCCCTGCCCCACCTCTGCCCCTCTGCTGGCCTACTCGTTCACGGACCCTCCCTGGCCCTTCTGTCTGCCTCGCGTTCTCTCTGTCTCTCACCCTCTGCGCTCCCCGGCCTCCCTTCCTGTTCCCTCCAGCCAGTGGGACAGAGGAGGAGGAGGCTTCGGCTGCGGGGCGCCCGGGACGCTCGCTTTCCTGTGCCCCAGCTTGTGCCCCAGCGCCCGGGTCTCCCCCACCCCCCCCCCGTGGCCTCTCAGCCCTTCCTGCCCCCCCCTGCCCAGACCCCCCAGAAGCTCCCCTCCTGGAAACGCAGGCACCTCCCTGCACTGTCCCCTCGCTGGCCAGCCGACCTGCTTTCCTGGTGGTCCTTCTGGTCAGTAGGGTGAAAGGTCGCTGGCTGTTGGAGGAGGGCCCAGGGTCTTCCAGGGCATCTAATTGGGTGTTCCCCACACGGGGGCCTCAGACTCCTGAGGGACCCTGAAGGTCACAGCCTCCGGGAGCAAGTTCCTCCCACGCTGGCCTCCCTGGTGGCTCCCACATGCGTCCTCCGTGTTCCGGGGTGGGGGGGCACACGCTACTGGGCGTGGACCTGAGCTGGGCAGGAGCAGGCCCGGCTGGAGAGCGACCGCAGCGTGTTCCCATGCGAGACTTGGTTTCCAAGGAAGCGCATGACTCGAGGTGCCCGGGGCTGCACCACTGGGGCTGGATTCTCCTGGGGCCTGCGTGGAGCCCCATGGCCGTGGGCAGGCTGGATGGGTGCCCCACCAGGCTCTGCAGTGCAGGCAGTCAGAGGGGTCACCTGGGGAGCTGCTCCCGTGTGAATGTGGGTCACCCCGTAGAGGTGAGACTGGCTCAAGCCTCAGGGACCTGGCCCCGCCCCGCCCCGCCTGCTCCTTCATCTCCACTGTCTCCAAGGAGCTGGCCCTAGGGTGGCACGGTGAGCAGAGTGGGCCTGCTTGCTGCCCTCATGTTGGTCCAGCAGGGGACAGGCATTGGACACTGCAGGAAAACTAAATGACATGATGCGGTGCCATGAGCTTGTCTGGCCTCGCCTGGGGTGAGGCGGGTCCCTGAGCATGGTCCTTTGTGTTGAGATTGTGAGACGGGTGGGGTTAGGAAGAGAAGGAAGCAGACTGGGCGGACACAGCATGTGCAAAGGCCCTGTGGCGAGGCAGTTAGTGGCCTGTCACACAGCCAGACAAGCCAGAGTGACAGCAGAAAGGAAACATGGGGTCAAGGCTGTGCAGGGAGACTGAGTTCAGCCCTGAAGTCCTTGGAGGCAAGAATGGCAAGATTGTCATAATGCACAGAGGTACCCTGACACCCACAGTCTTCAGGTATCAGCTGCAGCCAGGGGGACCTAGGCCGGGTCTGCCCGGGGTCTGAAGCCCTCTCAAGCCCGGGCGAAGGGCACATGCCCTGCCTGACCCTGTGAGGTCCTGGGGGTGCTCACCGCAGGCTGCCGGGTCAAGGACGCTTGGGCGGTTTGCAGGTTGGCGCGCCCTCCTCACCGAACCTCAACAGCTCTGTGGAGGTGTGATTCACACCCCCTGGGAGCCCCCCAGCCACGGAAACCAGGATCGCCGCACGTGCACCCCCACGGCAGAACCAAAGCCATGCTAAGCGACGGGAGCCAGGCACAGGGGTGTGCCCCCCGCCGCTCCCGCGGCCACCGAGGAGAGGCCAGCTCTTCATTCTGAATTACCAACGAGGAACGATTCCGCTGGACTGGAGTCTGGCCTCGGCACTGGCACCAATCAGTGCCACGGTGCTGTTTCTGCTGCTGTCTGGCTTCTGCTCCGGTGGCGTGGAGAGCGCCTGGGGCGCCGTCATGGGCAAGCGCTCTGCCACTCAGCAGCACCCAGGCCTACTCATGTCAGGGTAGGAAATGAAGTGCAGTGAGAATCTGTAAAACACTTTCAGCTTTTATAAGTTTATAGCTAGTTGGAAAAATTGGTACGATTTTTTATTTCTGATTATCTATTGTGCAAAAAAATGTCTCGGAGCGTGATTATCAAGAACTTAAAGAAACCCCCTTAAACCGTCTTGGCCAGAGGCGAGCAATGTAGTCCCTGGCCTCCAACCCTGAGGTGCCATCTGCGGCTCTGACAGGAGCAGGCAGCCCTGCCTCCAGCGCCTGGAACTCTCCCGCTCTTCCCGCGGTTGCTTGGCACCTGGGAGCTGCCTTGCTGCTCGAGGCACAGCCCAGGGTGAGGGCGTGCTGTGGCCTTCTGTGCGGGGTGGCGTGGGTGCGTGGGCGTCCACTCCTCCAGGGGCAGCTCTGCAGAGCATCCTGCCACGGGCCGGTGGAGACCGTTGCGGTTCTCCCTTGCTGTTCGGGTGACTTCTGTTGCCTCTTCTTGTCTGACTGCCCGGGCCGGGACTTCTGGTGCTGACTCCAGGGCCACCAGGTCTGTGTCCTGACCTTCCGTGGTGGCCACGGTTTTCACGGGCAGCCTTTACAGGTCGAGGAGGGCCCTCTGTTCTTTCTTCCTGCGTGTTTTCATCGTGAAAGCATGTCGTTAAGCCCCCGTGGGCGGCAGCGAGTGGCTGAGAGTGCCACCTTGTCCGGGTCGTCTGCGCTCCACCCACTAGTGTCGTGACGTGTCCTTGGCGACTTGGTCCACCGGGCACGTCCTCTTCTGTGAGCAGCCCCTGTGCTGGCAGTGGTTGTGAGCCAGGGGCTGGGAGCCAGCCTTGCTGGGTGGGAGTCCTGCCATGTAATCTGCTGGGTCCCTTAGGTGGCCATTTATGGCCCAAGGCCTTGGTTTCCCTACCTGTAGCTTGGACACCGCTGGTTAGAGGGGCACGTGGCACAGCACAGGTGACCACGCGGCACACAAGAGGTTGTGAATTTGGCAGAGGTTTGTTGAGCACCTGCTCTGAGTCTGGGTGCTGTGCTGGGAGCCCTGTGGGCAGGTTCGTCCCAGGAAGGTACCTGGCCTCTTGGAGCTGGTTCCAGTGAAGGGGCAGAGTGGACCAGCACCTCAGGTCACACCAGGTGGCGGCTCAAGGTGGAGGACACCCAGGGGGTGGGGCTGCTGCTCATGGAAGTGACCTTGGGACGCTGTGATGTGACGGCTGGTGACCTGCCTGTGAGAGGGAGCTGTGCCAGTCTCAGAGAAGGGCACCCAAGGCGGGGACAGAGCGCCAGGGCCTGGATGAGGTGGGGGCGGCAGGGTCAGCCGGCTGGCCTGGAGGGGGTGAGGAGGCTGCGGAAGTGCAGAGCCTGCTGGCTTTCCCTCCACGGGGTGGCCAGCCTGACGGGGCTGCCTTGCAGTGGACAGGGCCCCTCTGGGCGCAGGGGCCCTTCCCTGATGGGCGGCAGCCTGTGGGAGTCGGGTGGATGGGCCCTGGGGATGGCGTCGCCGGCTCCACCCCCATGAGGCCTGGTAAGCCCCAGACCCTGTGGCAACCCAGAGCCAGGCTCAGGTGAGAGGTCGCAGCTGCCCCCGGGGCAGAGGCCTTCCCGAGGTGGCCACAGGCCCAGGGTCAGGGGTCGGCCTCGGGGCAGGGGTCGGCCTCACAGCCCTCCTTGTGCGGCCTAATTGCCATTTGGCCTCTGCAGCTTAATCAAGGATGTTTAGTCTGGGCGCCGCGCTGGGCTCACGGTCAGCCCTGCGCCTGCTCCCAGCCGTGCCGGCCAGACAGCCTGCGAGGCTCCCCCGAGAGGAAGGGATGTTGGGGTCACACTCAGCTCCCTCAGCCCAGGGCGTGCGGGCCAACTGGGCACTGACGATGGGGGTGAAGGCCGCTTCGATGTGGTGCAGTGGCCGGGGCGCCTGCTCAGCTGAAGCTGCGGCATGGTGGTGGCTGGCCGCGGGTGCCTGCCAGTTGCCCACGCCTCCCTCTGCTCCCGGGGGATCAGGACGTTTGGGCCTCCCCTTCTAGCAGGGTCGATGTGGACAGTGGCTTGGCCACTGGGTTCACAGTCCATCCAGTGCAGGCAGCGAGCCCTGCTGGTGAGGGTCTGGGGCTGGAGGCTGGGCTTCACTGGAGCCGGAGCTGGAGTCCCTCGCTCTGCATGAAGCAGCGCCAGGGAACACGCACACAAGGGGCAGCGTGTTCCGCGGCACTCGCCAGGTGTGCATGGGCCAGAGTTGGGTGTGCTTGGCTGACCCCCAATTTAGCACAGCAGTCTTCAGACGAGGCATTGGAGGCAGGACAGGGAGGCCCGGGGAAGCCCCGCAGGCCACTGCAGAATTTGCTCAGAATTCAGATCGCTCCTGCAGCCCGGCCTGGAGTCGAGAGCCGCAGTGTCCGCTTTGCCCAGCTTCCAGGTCCAAGAGGGTAGACCGCGGTCCCCAGGGCCACTCCTCCAATTTACTCAGCTCCGCCTCGTCTGAATGGAAGTGGACAGGTCCTCCTCCCATCAGCGACAGGAAGGCTTGTGGGTGTGCCTCCTGGGAGAGGCAATGCCGCCCTGGGAGTGTCTGCAGGGCCTCAGCTCCTGGCGCCAGGTGCGATGTGATTTCCAGCCCAGGATTTCTGGGCATGGGGCTCCTGACACTGCCTCTCGAGGCCTCAGGCGGTTCTTGGCTTGTGGATGTTTGGGGACATCTGAGCTCGTGGGTGTGTCAGGAGGGTCCTCAGACTCCCGGGGAAGATGCTGGGCACTGTGCCCAGCGTTCAGCAGGCACTCAGTCCAGGGCGGTTCTGCTGGGACATGTGTTTGAAAACGTGCTTGTTCCGACCTGACGGACATGTTCAGGAACAGTGTGAACATCCTGTGAAGTTTGCATTGGTTTGGGTTCAGTTTTGTTGGAAGAAAACACAGGGTGAACTCAGCGTGAGGAACACAGAAAACACACCTGCGTGCACCCTCTGGCTCCACCAGCTGCCCAGCGCTCTGCCAGTGTCCTCCACACCTGTCCTCACTTGGGCTGCACCTACTGCCTGACTGCTCGGTCTTTTCCAGGCCGAGCATCGTGGTTATTGTAGTCTGTTATGGTTTGGCTGGGAGGTGGCCCCCAAAAGCTCGTGTGAGACAGCAAGGTTCGGAGGAGAAACGACGGGGTTGTGAGCGTCTTAACCCCAGCAGTGAACAAACCCCTGATGGGATTAATTGAAGTGGTGGGTGTGGCTGGAGGAGGAGGAACTGCGCGTGGCTTTGGGGTATATTTGTATCTGGCGAGGGGGTCTCTATCGGCTTCCTGAGCACCGTGGTGTGAGCTGCTTCCCTCCACCACCCTCTCCTGCCATGATGTTCAGCTTCGCCTTGAGCCCGAGGAATGGGGCCGGCCTTCTACGGACTGAGACCTCTGAAACCCTGAGCCCTCAATAAACCTTCCTCCTCTGTAGTTGTGCTGCTCGGGTCTTTTAGTTCCAGCAGGGAAGTAGCTGACGGAAACGTGTCTCTGTGTGCTTCCTAACCATTCAGCACATGGGGAGCCCCAGCCTCACTTTTATCAGGTTCCCGTCACTTGGTTTTGATGTGTCTTTGAGGTTTATGGTGCTGTGCCTAACCCCGCTTCCCCGCTGAGCCTGTGATTCTGATGTGCAATCTTTCATAGCACGATGATTTTAAAGAACCTAAATGCCATGGTGTAGCCAGTTTCGCAGCCTGGGACTGCTGAGTTCTAGTGCTTTCCCACCTGCATCAGTGCGGATGGGCGAGGCTCTGCCGCAGTAACACTCCTAGAATCCCAACAGCAGCGTACAAGCTCCTTCTCTCCTGTGCAAGGTGGCTCTCCAGACTGGCTGCCGCATGTGGCCTCTCATCACCAACAGAGCCCGAGCGAGAACTGGAGGGTCCCACAGGCTGTCTCCTGGGGGAGGCTGCCTCGCCCCACCTGTCCCTAGCAGCAAGGGAGGCTGGGGAGGGTGGTCTTCTTGCACGTCTGGGAAGAGGAACAGGCTAGATGAGCTGTTGCCCCGCCTCAGTCCCGTCAGCTTGTCACATTTCAGTGATTCACGGCATTTACCCTGTGTCAGGTTTGGCTCTAGGATGGGGAATGCCGTAGAGAAGGGCAAAGCCAAACACAGGAGGACTACAGAAACAAACCCTGGCCTCAGGAAGGACGGGGAGCATCGGATGAAAAATCAAATTCAACAAAGAATAAGCAAATGTAAGATATGCTGGTGACGTGGCCCAGCGGAGCCCTGCGGTGGGAGAGAGCCGCAGAGGCACGACTTCCCACGGGACAGTTGGCCCCAGGCCCCTGAGAGGGCAGCGCTCAAGAAAAACATGGAAATAGCTAGACGGAGCCATGCAGAAACCTGGAGCAGACCCCGGGCCTGGCCAACTGCAGGGAAGATCGCACGATGGGAGCGTGGCTGGCACGCTCAGTGGTCTGCACGGGGTCAGGTGGTGGAGGCCGGGGAGCCCTGGAATACAGATGGCCATGGGACTGAGCGAGCAGCTGTGGGGGCCCCGGACAGATACAGCCAGGAGGTCCATTCCAGCCCCAGCCAAGCGCGGATCCCTGGGCACCAGGTCTTCCACAGAGAAGGCCCTCAGGACTCAGGGAGGTTGTGGTGCCTGTTGCCCAGGTTCATTGTGGAAGGCTACCAGTTGTGCAGTCCCACTGTGTATGATGAGCCAGGGGCCGGGAGGGTGACGAGCTGGTAGACCAGCTGGTAGCCAATTGTCCCTGCCCCTCTGTCCAGCTGGATGCTCAGGGTTCGGACCTTATGCCTGCAGACAGCATCTCACACCTCTAGGGAAAGTGGTGGCAGAGAAGCAGCGAATAATTAAATCAACATAGACATTTATTGCTCGTAAAGACAGTCGAGGCATCGAGCGCACCCTCATAAACAGTCACCGGTGTACACCGTCCCTCGCTGCTCTGGTAATCCAAACCAGCAGCGCCCTGCTTAGGCAGAGACCCTCACAGCTGGCCTTCTGAAGCGCTGCTGGGGTGTGTGCAGCCCCCTCCTCTCCAGATGGGGTGGAGGAAGCTCATTTATCTGGGTTCATGTATTGTATGATTCGGGGAAAATGCCTTTGGCCATCATCCCAGAGGTCAAGGTAGCATCCTGGCACTTTGCGGGTGAGAGGTGAGGACCTGGTGCCAGGCTGAAGGACCTGCAACTCTGAACAGCAGTGGGCTGACTCTAGGGTGTCAGAGGCGTCACTCGCACTGCTTGCAAACTCTCTGGCTGGGTTTGCTGTGCGTGAGTGAGGAGGCCCCCTGAGGATGCGTCGACCCCGCGTCTCGGAGGCTGAAACCCCTTCAGCAGTTTCGCATCGAAACCTGTTGTGCCCATGAACTCCTAAGTGTGCCCAGAGGCAAGGGATGCTAGACAACCGTTCCAAATGAAAGGTCCCCGTGAACTCATGTCTTTTGAAATCAACCAAGTGAATGTGTGAACTACACCTTGAGGCTAAGGTGCCCAAGCTGCTGCAAAGCACTGAAGTGTCTGTTAGCAGATGACGACATACGTGTAACACGTCTGCAAGCAAGGCTGGGCCCCTCACAGGCTCCGGGGGCCTGTGCAGGAGCAGCGGAGGCCCCAGGGGGAGGGCTGGAGAGTGGGGGCGGGGGCTGGGGTACGGCTCAGGGTGCAGTGAGACCCTGGGTTCCATCCCCAGCACGGGGGGAGAAACAGCAAGAGGTGGAAGACTGATCAGGAGAAGCCCACGGACCTAGGTGTGTAGGGGAGGGTCTCTGTCCACCCCACTCCAGGCCCAGAGAGACTCTGGAACAAGCCCGACTGTGGAAAGTATCTCTGAAGATAAGGGGGACTGGAGATCTTTTAAAAATAATTCACGCGTTATTTTTTCAATTAAAAACCTTTTGGGGGAGAAAACATTCAAAATGCCTGGAAGGCATCCTTTGATAGGGACGTTGGAGCTGAGCGCAGGCCTTCTGTGTCTGAGCTGACGGCTGCCGGCCCGTGGGAGCTTCTGTTAGCCTGACTCCAAAGGAAGAGTTCTTGAGTCGCCTGGATAAAGAAGAGGTTCAGCCACAAGTCTCTTTCAAAACTGCTGACGGGCTAGAGGGACAAGGGCCAGGGAATGTTGTCACTCGTGCTCTGGCCTAAAGTGTGGCAGCAGGAAGTGTAGGACGCTGTTGGGGAAGGTCACAGCTGCCACAGCACAAGGCAGCTCCGGCCAGGGCTGGCCACACCAATGGAGCCCAGTCTAGAAGAACTCAGATGGAAGGGGATTCTGGGAAATGTAGTTCATGCAATAAGAGGGATCAGTGCTGGATTCCCACCACCGACATCTTCCGATCCATCGCATAAACACACAACAGGACCAAGGCAGACTTGAAGTGGCGGGGAACACTTTCAGATCTTAGACGTCAAACGTACAAGTTAAAAATTATTGCAAATTATTAATTTTATTGACATCAGAAAATGGCATTGTAGGCAAAGACATGGGAACCTGGCTTTGAGAGTACACCATGGCCTGGGAGGTGTGAGTCGGCCGGCTTTCCAGCACTGTGGCGGACTACAGAGAGCAAGCGTCTAAGGAGGAGAGGTCTGCTTTGGCTGTTTTGGAGGTCCTGGTCTAAGGTTGGGTGGCCCCTTCTTTGGGCTCTTCTGGGGTGCTGGGTAGTAATGGCAGGGAGCATAGGGCAAGGAGCTGCTCACCTCACGGCCAGGAAGCAGAAGGCAGAGGACAGCCAGAGTCCCCCAGCCCCTTCGAGGGCATGTCCCTCCTGGCTTGTCCCAGTGCCCTCAGGACGTCCCCGTAGGCCCCCTCCTAAAGCTCCCACCCCTCCTGATAGCACCAGCCTGGGGACCCAGCCTTTGACATGTGGACCGCTGGGGACACTTAGGCAAGCCGGAGTGGTGGGAACAGGACTGGAAGGAGGACACGAGCTGTCCTGCGCTCGGACACCAAGGCCGACTCCCCACGGGAGTGGCCCTGGCCCTGGATTCTGCCTGCTCGGAGCCTCAGCTACCCACCTTGCCTGAACCGGAGGCCAGTCCCGTGCAGTGGTCTGCTCTGCAAAGCACCTCTTCCTAAACCCTGCTCAGCTGGAGAGTGTGAAGTTCTTCAGATCTCCAGGCCCACAGAGAAAGGCCCGGACACGCGCAGCACACGCGACTTTGGAAGAGGCCTGGAGGCCGACGCACGGGACACGTGGCTCCTGCGTCCTCCGCTCCCAGTGGCGTGAGCTGAGGTAGGTGGCCCAGCTTCAGCTTCGTTGATGCCCGGATGTCCATGCAGGCAGGCACGATGGCGTCAGCCCGTGATGGAGGCTTGCTGAGCACCAAGCCTATCGGGCATGGACTGCGGCCCTCCTTGTGAGCAGCATCACAAACACACCCACTGCTGCATGGCAGAGGCCAGAGGCTAGTGGGAACAGGCCCCAAAGGAGGCCGTGGTCTGCGGCTCTGCCTATGGCCAGCAGGCTGTGGCTGGTCCACCTACCAGCTCACCCTGAGTGCTCAGAGCAGCTTCACCAGTGACCCTACTGTGTCCACCACAGCTGCCCCTCTCGTGCCCATGCTCTGCTCCGTGGGGACAAGGGTTGTGTGGTGACCTCACACCCAGTGTTCACACCAGGGCCCGATCTCTATAATGACAGGGCAGTTGGTGTAAGGAAGACCTTATTTTAGGGTGAAAAACTAATGTGCAGAGAGGTTAGTCGCTGGCCCCACGTCACACAGCTAGAAACTGGTGACGTGGGGTTTGCTTTTGGTCTCCATCTGTTGTGTGAGGTACAGTCCCCCCGTGAGTGATGGACAGTGTTCCTGTACCAGTGTGCAGCCGTCCCCAAACCAGAATGCTTCATCACCTCAGGAGGATAGCGCCTGCCCTGCAGCTGCCGCCCTGGTCCCTCCCCTTCCCTAGGTGAGCTGGACTAGCTGTCTCCGTGGCTCTTTGTGTCCCTCACGGATCCCTGTGTTTTCGTGGTTCCTCCACGTTGTGGAAGGCGTCAGACTCCGGTCGACTTTGCCAAGTGTGCAGTCCAGGGTCGGAGATGGCTGCGTGGGTCTGCTGCTCTCCTCGGCTCTCCTGTGCGCGGGTAGAAACACAGAGGGCTAGGAGCCGCCTGCTCTGGCTTCTCAGACACGGCCTCTTGGGGACAGGCCCCAACAGCAGTCACTGACCCAACCCGTGATTCAGGCTCAGTCCGGTGAGCCAGGAGGCATGGGCACTGAGGCCAGATGCCAGGTGTCCTCAGTTTAATGAAGGCCATGCTTCCTCTCATGAGAGGAGGACAGCAAGTCCAGAGGCACAGAGGGTGCCAGAGTCCTTCTCCAGGACGCAGTGTCCAGGCCTGCTCTGCGCCCGGAGCCTGGCTCCCCTCCAGCGTTGAGCGCCTGGGTCTCCAGGGCCCAGCAGGGAGGAGGGAGGAGAGAGGGCTCTGCAGGGTCGCCTCACCCAGGGGCTCTGGGGCCCGAGGTTCCTGAGGAAGTGGTGGCCTGTGGCCCTGCCTGGAGCCGTGTGTTCCCGCAGTGTGTGGCCGGTGGGCGTTGGAGGGACCGCCTTGCCATGGTGGCCCAGCGCTGCTGGAGGGAGTGCAGTGCTCAGAGGGCGCCGGGAGGCTGCTTCTGGAAGACTCCATCCTGCTCGTCACAGGCTTCTCTTGGCTCCTGAGGGTCAAGCCGGCTTCGCCTGTCAGCCTGGGGCTGAGGGGATGGTGGCCATTCAGCTGCCTGGGCAGAAGTGGAGCTCCAGGGTCAGGAGCCTCACTGCCAGGACGGGCTAGAGTGAGTACGGGGGCCCCGGCAGGGGCAGCTGTCATGCCCAGTCCTGTCCTAAAGCTGAAAGTGCGCTTCCTCGAGGGGACGTGAGGTCTGCATGTGCACAGCGACTGACGGCCAGGCGCTCCTGGACAGGCGGGCTTCGTGGGAGGCAGGTTGCTGCAGTCCTTCTGTTCCAGTGGCAGCTGTTTCTGGGACCCAGGGGTGTGGAGGGGAGAGCGGAGTGGGTGCTGGGCCTGCACCTGCGTGACGGCAGCGGGACCTGGGAGGAGCCCAACCCTGTGTGGCAGGGTGCCGCGGGGTCGGGCGCCGTGACCCTGCCTGTGGGAGGTCTGTCCCCGCTCTCCACAGGGGGGCTGGAGAAGCCCTGGTCAAACTTGTGCCCCCATGGGAGGCCTGGAGGCCCGCCACCTCCAAGGGTCTTTGAACTGGTAAGGTGAATGTGACTTGAGGTGCCACTGTCCCTGGCTTGGGCGCAGTTCGGTGGCACTGGCATGTGCACACTGTGCAGCCACCACCACCTCCAGCTGCTGGACATTCTCATCTTCCCGCTGGACTGTCCTGTCGGCCTCCGACACACCCGTGGCCACACCCCCGAGGTCTCTGGTGACCTTGTGGGTGGTCCCACTGCGTCTTTGCGTTGGCTGGCTCCACTCCACAGCGTTCTCGGTCAGTCTGCTTTGCAGCACGTCAGGGTCCCCTCCTTGCAGGGCTGAGGGCTGCGCCTCTCTGCACGGCAGGTCCCTCACGGCCACCTCAGGTCTTCGAGCCAGGCCCCTGTGCCCTTCTGTCAGCCACGGGTCCTGCCGAGGAAGGAGGCAGACAGTGCCCGGGGAATCAGCAGACGGCGTGGACCCCTCCAGGGACCGCGTGAACCAAGCTGTCACTCTGCCCCCAGAAAGACCGGCATCCTCCGGGGCACCTCAGACGCATGTCCACCGTGCAGCTGCCCAGCAGAATCTGCTGAGTTGCCTCAACCAAGGCTCACAAAGCCCTAGGGAAGGAGGGGGCGGGAGGCAGGAGGCTGCCTCTACCACCTGCCTCTCCTCAGGTCCTCCTGGCCAAGAAGAAAGGTGGAAGCAGCAGTGGCTGGAGCAGACAGTGGTTCCTGGCTGGGAGGAGAGGTCCCAGTGAGAGGACCTGCAGAGTCCAGGGCAGAGGGGTGAGCTGGTGGGTAGTGTCCTGCCATCCACAGGCACGCTCGGCCACCCCTGCCTTGAGTCTGGACTGCTCTGTGGCTGCTGGGCCCCCAGAAGGTGGCAGAACGACACTGGGCGCAGGACCTGCCAGACAGCAGCTTCCACTGCGGTCCCCGGGAAGCCATGCGCCTGCACCTGCCGAGGGAGTCAGTGCCGTGTGAGAGCAGCCCGCTGGCCCCTCTGGCAGGGCCCCGGCAGTGCTCCCGGGGACAGTCCCGGTGAGCTCAGACTTCCAGCTGGACGTGCCAGGTCTCGTGCCAGTAGGACCATTGTGAACTCTCCAGGTCGGTCCACCCTCCTGAATATCACTGAGGGACCCTCATGGTGAAGTCGGGAACATCTCGAGACCCTCACCCCGACACCAGCTGTGGCGTTCCGGGGTCCCCTGGGACACGCTTTGTTTTGGGAATTTGCTAGATGGACTGGCAATCAGGTTTCACGGAAGCTCTTGTGCCCACAGTTGTGACATATGACAGCAGAAGACGGAGATCAGAATCAGCCCTGGGCCAGGGTCCAGGAGCTCCCCCTGGGCAGCACCTGCTGTCCCTCTCCATGGAGATGAGGAGCGCGTTGACCCTCCTGACCACCACGTGTGACACCACACAGGCAGTGCTGCCCCTGGGAAGCTGCCCGGAGGCTCCGTCTACAGTCCTTACTAGGGCCTCAGACTCCAGCCCCTCAGGCCGAGACCGCGTGGCTCACGGCCCCCCTGGAGAGCACATCACTCTGCTGGCATCCAGGCCCAGGGGCCTGGCAAGTGGATGCACCCCTGAGGGTCCCATGGAGCCCGCTGCTGCAGAAGCTGCCCTGGGGACTCTTGCTCCTCAGCTGGGTACTCGCAGGGAGGCTTCCGGCCCACGTCGCAGTGGAGACGGGGCTGGGGTCCAGAGCCCAGGCAGGGTGGGAGTGGAGCCCGCAGAGCGGGTGAGAAGGTGTCCAGCCATCTGTGGGACAGCCTGGGAGTTGGTCTGGCAGCATGTGGGTGTGAGTCTGGCCGGCAGGAGAGGGTCAAGGCCATTTATCTGCCAGTGACCGCCCAAGCCTGGCCAGGTCCCGGGTTTGCAGCTTCTCAGGTCACACCCCAGGCTGAGTGCGGAGGCGCTGGGAGGTGGGCGGGTGCGGCCGAGGGCTGGGGGACATCCTTTGGCCTGCCCGCTGCTCCGGGCCCTGCCTTGCCTGCAGAGTCCTGGTGCACACCCTCGGGCCTGGCCCTTTGCAATTGAGGGGAGGGCATGCATGGAAATTCTGCCCGGGCTTCCATGCTGGGCCCGCAGCGGGGCATGGAACACCCATGTTTTTGGAAGTGACTTTCCTGGGTGTGTCAGAGCCTGCATGATGGACAGCAGCTGTGGGCCCCAGGCCCGGCTCTGCTAGTGCCCAAGTAAACATGGTTCTGAGGATCACAGAGTGTACTGGCCAGAAAGAGCTTCCCAGCACAGAATTCCTCACTTGGATCGTGGAGAAACTGAGGCTGAGCAGGAGCAGGGTGGCTGGGCCTTGGGCTGACCATCCCCGCACACAGCTGTCTTCTGGCGGAGTGTGGGTTGGGCCTCCTCTAGGGAGGGAGGACAGCAGGTTCCTTTCTTAAAACTCTTGCAAGTGTAAAGAAAAAGTCCAGTGGAAAACACAGTGGTCCTTTCTTTCTTGAGTTTTCAGAACACAAAACTTCATTTTTCTAGAAACCTGATTACCTTATGTAATTTTATTATTGCTCGTCCAATTAACAGAAAAACAGCACTTGAAAATGTTTCATTATGGAAAATTCCAGAACTAATAGATGTGGATGGGCTCGGCCAACCCATCACCCACTACCGGTTGTCCGCTGCCAGTCCTGTCCACCCCACACCCCACCTGTGGCCCCAGGCCAGGGTTATTGCAAAGCAGGTTACTGATAGTATGTCTCTTCCTCCCTATTTTAGTGTATGCCTCCAAAGGTAAGGGTTGTGTTCTCTTTATAATTAAATGTTTTATGGGGAGATGATTCTGAATTCACGTGCAATTTTAAGAAGCAACGAGGGGGGGGCGGACACTTGAGGATCTCTCATCACACATACCCACAGAATCATCAATCACACCTAAGATGTTTAATGATGATCATTTACTATCATCCAGTACACAGGTGGTGTTTTCATTTCCAAACGGCTTATAATTTTTCCCGCTATAGTTTGGTTAGCTTTTAGTTAGCAAGTTGTCCAGGTTGAGTGCCCCAAACTAGTTAGACGTTTTCAATGGCTTGCTTGAGATGTGATCTATGTACCGTACAAGTCACCCACTTAGAGGGTACAATTCAGTGGCATATCAGCTTTTTGATGAGAGTGTGCCACACGCCTTGTGGAGCGGTCACCGTGGCGACTGGCAGAGCCTCAGACAGTGCTGCCTGTTGGCCTCCGTGCCCAGGGCTGGCCTGCTCTTTATCATACCGGGTCGGTGACAGCAAATGATAGCTGGATATCACATACACAACGTGTGTGTGGCAGATTAGCAAACAGGGAAATGACCCTAAATTCTGTACCTAGAGCTAGCCATCAGATTTATTTCAAGTTTTCTCCCTTTTACAAGGGAGCTTGGTTTTGTTTTGTTTTTTCAAACAAAATATTTAGAATATACTTCATGTTTGGGGCTGAAAATTGCTGAAGACTAGTTGCTGAGTGTGTTCTCCCCACAAGGTCTCTGACGGGGTCCAAATTGCACCAGGGGCCTTAGGATCAGCCTGGGCTCTAACCAAGGCCTCTGCGGAGGGAGCTCGGGGATCGTGAGACCGGACGGAAGAACACGGCTTCTTTATTTTCTCTAAGCTCAAACCGAAAGTTAGTATGTCCTTCCATTATGGACATAGGCAGCAAGCCAGTGACATTAGCAAAATCTGTCACCTTGTCACCAGCAGAATCACAGATGTCTTCTTGTCATGGCCCAGCCGGGTCTGCTTTTTCAAAACATAACTGAGTCCAGAGCCTCTTTGAGCAGAGGAAGTTGTTGGACTGAAGTCCGCGCTCCTGAGACAGCGCACATCTGACTGCATCCGTTTAGGATATTTTGATAACTATTTAACATAATCGTTTCTTTTGCAATCCTGCAAATTTTAACACATTTAAAGACATTCTGAGGAGGGTCCGGTATGCACCAAAAGACTTCCAAAGGTGTCCAAGGCCGCCAGGTTCAAAATTCCTGAATCAGAGTGAAATGCTTCTCCCCCTAAGTCACGATGATTTATTTTTTATTTTCTAAAAGTCCAGAGCCCCTTTGCAGAGCTCAGTTGCCTCCTGCTTCGTACGGAGCCCTTTCTTGTTTTCAGGGCCAAATGTAGACGGCGCCAGGGTCCTGGGGAGACGGGCAGCGGGGAGGGAGGCCACGGGGCGGTGCATGTCGCGCGGGGAGCTGGGCAGGCTGTTTTCCATGGCGGCCTGCCCTCTTCTCAGATGAGGACACAGCTGGTTTTCACAGTGCTACGCCTGCCCTCCCGGGGTGACCATTGCAGGAGAAATCCATCTCCACGTCCACATGTTGTGCTGCCCTCAGACGCGGGGACAGGGAGGAAAAGCAAGTCTACTCCACTTTCAAGGTTGCACCCGCCTCTGGGGCCAGCTGGGGTGAGCAGGAAACCGCACCAGCTCTGGGAGTCCACAGGGCCCAGGACCAGAGCCTGCGTGGAGGGGCGAGAGGGCAGCTTTGCAGGGGCCTCCGTGTGCTGGGAGGGACGGCCTGCCTTCCCAGGCGGTACACACCTGTGGTCACACATGGATGAGCACAGGGCACAGGTTGCTGGCCTGCCCTCGGCCCCTGGCCTTGCTGTGACAGTGAGTCAGTGGGTATTGGGGTGGTGAGGCTTACCCATGCCCACATAATGCCACCTCTGACTCGTCTAGTCCTGCAACTGCTTCGTGGGCACCAGCTTGGACTCCCAAGCCTGCTGCCCTGTCCCTGGCCCTCGATCTGCCACTTACCAGCTGTGGAAAACATGCAATCCCTCTGTGCCTCAGTTTCCTCATCCACAGTGTGGGGACAGGTACAGTGCCCACTGCACAGTGTTGCGATCAGAATCGCTGGGCTATCGCAAGCTTAGAGGAAGCATTGGCACGTTGTGTTTGTTCCCACAGCTGCCGTAAGAAAGCACTGCAAATTTAGTGACTTAAAACAACCCAAGTTTTGGAAGTCAGAACTCTGACACACTTGGCTGGCACTGGGTGGGGCCAGGCTGCTCTCCGGGAGGTGCCAAGTCCTGGCTCCTGGCTCTCCCTTCCAAGGCAGCAGCGTGCCTCCTCTCTGACCTGGGCTTCTGTCCCCCCTCATCCGCATCTGGCCCTTTGCTTCTGCCTCCCTCTTCTATACCTGGGGACCCTGGTGATCCCATGTGCCCCATCTGGAGCTCCCTCTCCATCTCAAGGCCAGCACCATTAGTTCCCCCTGCAGCCCGAATTCCATTCCCCTTGACCGTGAACGCTGTTCACAGTTCCAGGTCTTGGAGCAAGGGCATCAAATCCCCAAACCAGTGGGTGGCTCTGGGCCAGCTGCCATGCCTACACTGCCTCCTGGTCTAATGAGGCTGCAGGAGCTTCCCCTTGAAGGCAAAAACTTCTAGAAGCCAAATATGTTCATTAATTTGCCAGATACTAGGCTTCAGGACGCAGGGTCGGCTCTGGGGATTCAGGGTGAGCGAAGCAGACACCTGCCTTGGGGAGTAAGAGATGAGAGGGAGATGGACCAGGAAACAGAAATAAGTAAAACCCTGATAACCAGCTCTGATATATGCTGCTTGGAGATGGCGTCTTGCTGGGAGTTAGTGGGAGGAGCGCTGGCATGTCCGGGGGGCCTCTGTGAGCAGGCGGCATCTGAGCTGACCCCTGAAAGATGGCTAGCCAAGGAGGGGTAGATGAACTGTGCATACAGAGGAAAAGTCTAGAAGTTTCCAGAAGGGCCTGCAGTTGAGAATGGCTTTGGTGTGACAGGAGGCCAGTGTGGCCAGAGCTCAGTGACCGAGGACATGGAGGTGGACAGTGGCCAAGTGTCGGGGTTCAGGCTCAGGACCAGACCACAGAGCATCTTGCCTGTAGGCTGAGGAGAGTTTTGCTCTCCATTCTAAGTGCGGGGATGCTGTCTTCCCTGTGCTCCCTCCTGGAAGGGGAGGAACCCCCAAGCTCCTGGGGTTCTTAGCTTGTCCCTCCTAGAAGGGAAGCTGCGTGAGGTACAGAGTCTACGTTGGGGTCCTGCTGAGTGAGACCCTCGCATGATCCGCGCCTGCTCCTTGACTTCACTGTGCCTGAGGCCACCCTGCTCTGCACCTGGGGCCTGACTGTGCGCCTCCATCTCCTTTGTCGGAACCTGAGACCCAAAGCCAGGCCTTTAGGAGGTGGATAAGGCTCATGGGCTCGGCTGGGACCAGTGTCCTTGAGGAAGCCTCCAGGGGACAGCCTGCTCTTTGTGCCCTTCCATCCCTCTGCATCTCAAGGAGGGGGATTCCCTTGCTCTGGAGGACGCAGCATTTGAGACGCTGTCTTGGAAGCAGAGACCAGCCCTCACCCTGAGCAGACGTGTGCTCTTTATAAATGACCTGGCCTCCGCATTTTACGACAGCAGCAAGAAGGAACTAAACCTGGGACATGTGGATGGCCCACAGGCACCAGGATTTCCCACCTGGTGGCCACACACGGAGCGGGGAGGTCGTGGGGTAGGATAAGCTGAGGTGTGCTCTACGCCATCTCCCAAGGCCCCAGGCAGGGTGAACTGGCCAAGTTCACGGCCTATGAGATTTCAGGATGGCAGCAGAAGAGCGTCCCAGGTGAGCCCTCCCAGGGCGGTGTCCTGTGGGCTGCGCAGGGTGCACTGAGGTCTCACCACCATTTCTTGTGATGATTTGGTTTTTTTTTTTTGTTTACTGTTACTTTACTTTCAGATCTTGGCTCAAGCCAGTTCAAGTGTCTTTGTTTGTTTTTGCCACATGTAAGGGGAAAAGCTCTGACCAGGCAGGTAGGAGCAGACTCCCTTTCCTGGGGAGCCTTTCCCACCTCATTGGAGATAACAGTGGCCCCGCGAGCTTCCTGAAGTCCCCATTCTGAGGATGTAGCAGCCCCAGGTCTGGTCAGGGTCATTGACTCTGGCTACTGTCCCAAAGCATGCTGGACCTTTCCATTCTCCCCACAGGTGTGTCTTGGACTCTGCTTTCCAGCAAAGCACACGCAGCCTTTCTGATGGAAAGTGACAGGTCTCGGAAGGGTACCCAACGTTGAAAATCACCGGACCCCATTGGCACTTCTGAGGCCCCAGTGGAGTAGCTCAGGAGGAAGTGTTAGTCAAGTGCCTGGAGTCCACCTGGGGATCCGTGGAGGCCGTGGAGCTACTGTGGTGGCCCAAAGGATGGAAAATGGTGAAGAGTGGATCAGGAGGGAGATGTGACCAAGAGAAGCAGGTCCAGCACACGGGCTCATTTCAGGCACAAACTCCCATCAATTGGTAGAGACTTTCCAGAGGCCAGGGATCAGCTGCTGATGTCCGGCAGGGTGGAGATCAGGGAGGATGGTGGCCAGGGATCCTCGTTCTGGAAAGGGGTTCCCCAGGGCTTGGCGCCTCTCCTCCTGGAGTAAGCTTCGGGCGACGCCGTCAGCGGCTGGTGAGGCAGGTGTGGCCTCAGTTTGACAGAACAGAGATGGAGATTGTTCTGCGTCTCACTCTTGCTCTGGTCTTTGGGGCTTGGCGCTCTCCTGACTGACACTTCCTTCCCTCCCACTTCCTGTAGAACAGGTTCTGCCCGCCCCGTCCACTCCCAGCAGGCCATCTCTCTGCAGCAGCGTCTGCCCAGCTGCTCCCGAGACTCAGCTGTGTGTATCCATGCTCAGCTTTAGCACTGCGCTGGTCACCAGAGGGAGGCCCTGGTGCTGCTCACTGGTGACTCACTGTTGCCCACATCCCAGAATGTTCCAGAATAACGGAGGGCGACAGACCTGAGAATGACCCCACATGCTCTCTTCCTGGGGCGCCTGTCACCGGTGGGTGTCCAGCAGATGGTGCCTGTTAGAGGACCTGGGAGGAGCTGAGTGTGGAAGAGGCAGGAGCTCCCAGGAGCTTCCTGGCCGTCCTTGGCCTGGCTACCTGCCTTGTGACGGCTGGGGTCACAACGCAGTGAATGGATCACACGGGGACCTGGGCTGGAGGGCGTGGCCTGTCTGGGACCAATGCTCTCGACACAAGCTTTGTGCTTCTGGGTGCAGAAGTGGCAGGAGGCTGGACGGCCTCCTGGACTTGCTTCTCCCCTGATGCCAGGATCCCAGGCCCCCACCATCAAGACTCCAGTCTGGCAGTTGGTGGAAATGGGAAAATAGAGATGGAAGTACAGGGTCAGAGCCCTGCTTCTGAAGCCAGCCTTCTGGGTTTGAAGCCCAGACCCGAACTTTCCAGGCTGTGTGACAAGGACAACCATCTGGCTTCTATGGGCCTCATTCTCCTTCTCTGTAGGAATGGCCCTTCTGGGTGACTGTGATGATCCATGTGTCTCTACCCCTTGCGTGCACAAAGTCGGCGCTCAGGACTTGCTCCCCGAAGGCCCACGCTCAGCTCCTGGGGCAGCACCAGGGGTGTGCGGGGCTGGATCCTGGGAAGGGGCTTCCCTCTCACCATCCACAGGGGTCACTTCCAACCCCCAAACCAAGCCCCAGTGTGTCCAGAGTCACGGCCTGTTCCAGGGGAGGCGAGGGAGGGTTTGTGTTTGTTCATCTCTCATTCTTTCTCTTCTGTGAGCTTCACGTGTCCCGCAGATGGCAGGGGAGTTCAAGCGCAGGCCACTCTGATGGCACACGAAGACTGGGGTGTTATGGGATTTGTTGGCATTATGGGATTTGTTGGCATTATTGGGGGGTCAGGTGGCTCCTGGATGGGACTCCAGGACGGCCTGGGCTGTGATGGCAGATATAGGGAGGCCCTGGCTGGCCCAGCAGTGGACAGGACAGATCCCAAACCAAGGGTTGGGGCCTAAAGAGGAGGACAACAGTCACACAGATTTGGAGCAGGCGAAGGCCACTTCAGGTCTCTTGCAAAGTGACTCCTCGTGACTGTGGACAGCGTGGGCGGGCTGGCTGGCGGAAGAAGGCTGGAGGAACCTTCCCCAGGTCATGGCTGGCGTCCAGGTGGTATGGAGGCGAGGAGGAGTCCTCCGACTGTCCCTCTCAAGGCTGCCCATGCCCTTCACCCACTGCCCACCACACAGCAATTCCTTCCCCAGCATGAAGGCCCAGCATGACTGTCCTCGTCCCCACACAGCCGTCCCTGCTGTCCCAACACGAGGGGTCACTTCCTTCCTTGAGTTTCTGTCACCCTTCATCATGGCTGTGGCCCAGCTTCTCGGTCGGGGCCTTGAATGGTGCACAGGCAGAGTGGGGCGGCCTGCGTGCTGGCTGCATGGAAGGAGAGGCGATGGGTGGTGTGCCAAGGTGAGCAGCGTCCCAGGTCCTGGCCGCCTGCAGCCTGTGACCGTGACCTCACCTGGAAATAGGGTCTTGGCAGATGTGGGCAGATCCAGATGAGGTCCTAGCAGCCAGGAGTGTCCTTGTGTGGGAAGAGGGACAGGTAGGCAGGGACACTCAGGGAGACATGTGACAGAGGAGACAGGCATGGGCACTGAGGCCCAGGAGGATGGGGGCAGCTGGGGGAGGCAGGCAAGAGCTACCTGGGGAGGTGGCCCTGCCACCTTGGCGTGGCCCCTCTGGCCTCTGACTGAGGGAACAGCTTCCTGTTGTCCTAAGCCCAGAAGACTGCTCCGGAAAGCTAGCCCACAGGGGTCACCCGGGTTTCCAAAGTCATGCTGGTGATGCCACCGTCCTTGTCCCTGTGGCTAGCCCGTTCTTGGCTGTGTCTCTCACACGTGTGGCTGGTGTAGCTCTGGGCAGCTCTGCTTCCTGCGGGCCTCGTGCCTGCACATGGGGCGGTGGGGCCGCCATCCAGGGCTTCGCAGCTGGAGAGCAGGGGCTTTGAGTTCCCTAGAACAGAGGCAGCGGGTGGGAGCCAGCCTGGAGGGCTGGACGGAGCTGGCTCGCGTTCTGCCCCTGCTGCCGGCCAGCGAGGGAGTGAGCGCCGGGCGGACCCGACTCCCCACACCCTGTCTCCCGGGTGCAGGAGACCCAGGAGGGAGAGGGCGCTTCACGGGGACAGAAGTGGCGGTGCTCCTGTGGCTCTGAGTGGGGCGTGGCAGCCAGGCCAGCCCGAGGAGGCCGGGCAGGGAATGTTTTCCTTCCTCATCTCTTGGAGACATTTTCTTGCCACTCAGGGCATGGGGAGGGCGAGGAACAATGGGGCGCCTTGTCCTGGGCCGGGGACAGAGTTCGCTCAGCCTGTAATCCTCGAGGCACGCGGAGCCGGCAGCAAGGGGGCGGACCAATCACCTTGTGTTGGGAATTAGGAACAGATTGCTGGGCAGGCTGAGCACCCAAGGAGTCCAGGCCTCCCCCTGGACTGCTGGCCGTGGGCAGGTCTTCCCTGGGCCTCTGAGATGGGATGGGGCCTGGGATGACTTTCACGGAGAGGCTGCTGGGCTGGACTTGGGGACACGGCACCCCAGGGTGGCGTCCGCTCCCTCTGCCTGTCTTTGTGTTTGGAGGAACTGTCCATGGAGGAGGCCACGGCCTGCCTGTGGTGGGGGCAGAGACTGGGCAGTTCAGCCTGCTGCTGGAGCTCAGGGCACGGGAGCATGTCGGTTCTCTCTCTCCGTGACGCGGCTCCCTTTCGTGTCCCCTCTCACGGACAGTGTGAGAAGCCAGGCGGGCCCTGCCTGGTGGACATGGGAGGGAGATGTCTCATTGAGAGGCAAAGGAAGGGTCAGGATGTGGACGGGGGAAACTTAGGGACAATCTAAGCCAGACGTTCACAGATGACCCCCGGGCCCCCTGACTGCTCAGGCAGGATGTCCAGGACCCCTGTGGGGACTTGTCCTTCCTGACCTCCCAGGTTATTCCAGGACAAAGTGAGTGGGAGGGGCCGTCGGCTTGTTCCTGGGGTGGAAGTGCCCCCTGCCTACCACCACGTCCCGGTCCTTGCGCGGTGCTCCCTGTGCAGGGCAGGGCTCCAAGCTGGGCCTTGGGTGGAGCTGGGCCAGGCCCTGTCCTAGTGGGGGTCTTGGACCTCAGTTCCTTCATCTGCCAGCCTTCTGACTCATGGGTGAAGGTGCGGAGCCCTTCCTGCTGACCCCTCCAAAGTCAGCCTGTCACCGCAGACCTTCCTCAGTTGGCTGGGCACAGAAGATCCAGGGGCCATTTTAAAAGAGATGGAGAGAGAGGGAGAGGTCACTGCTGAGGAGCCCTTAGGTGGCAGGCAGGAGTGGGGAGGGAGAGGGTGAAGAGGGACAGCAGAAGCTCTTCCTCCTCAGCAGTGGGTCCTGGGGACACCCACAGGCTGCCCTGCTTGGCCGCAGGAAGCTGTTGGAACTCCCTCACCTCTGGAGGAAGGGCTGCATTTAGGACCGACAGGGACCACTTGTTACCAGTCACTAAGGAATAAGTGGGTCCTGCTCTGGCTGCAGGTGACCCAGTGGGAGGGCACCATCCACCTGGCTGGTCCTGGCCACCAGAGGGAGGGTCAGGAAAGTGTGTGGCCCCTTGCAGGGTGTGTCCTGGGGCAGAGGCCCTGCTTGCCCAGGGCTAGGTGAGATGGCTGCTCAAACTGAATATCACTGATAAAACCTCGAAAAGCATAATTGGAACCCTGGTGCTTATGAAGGTAAGTAATGCCGCCTGTTACTTCCTGGTCGTTCAATTAGTTTGAAAATGGCTTTGAGAAGTCATACGTTGGCTTCTGTGCCATGTGACAGTCCTGGGCTGGACCTGGGGTGGCATCTCTGCTCCACACAGGCCTCGGCCATCCAGGCTCCTTCCAGCCTCCACTCTGCCTTGGGCTGGGGCTCTGGCGCCAGCTGCCTCCTCCAGGCAGCAGGGAAGAGGCAGAGGGACGTGTGCAAGCCCTCGGCTGGGCGAGGGCTGCTGGGAAAGCGGGGACTGTGCCTGGGTTCTCAGGGCAGCCACAGCCATGCAGAGACTGCTTTTGTGGAAGAGGAGGAGTCTGGGCACCTGGCAGGCGGCTGTCGGTCTGTCTAGCTTCAGAGGGACGAAGGCAGGGACAAGCCTAGGCTCACGTCCTGCAGGAGTCTGGCTGATGGAGTTGGTGTTTCCCTCCGGCCAAGTGACTCTTCTCCCCTGGGGAGGTCAGGGAGGTTCTCAGGGAAGAGTGTTCAGTGATCAGAGGCTTGGGGGATTTGTCTGAGGCCAACAGATGAAGGACAGGAGCGAAGGGCCAGCTCTCTTGGTGCGGGGAGGCCCAGGGGCACGGCTGGGGAGCCACTGCAGAGCTCCAGAGCCTTGCGGGAGCTGGACCACGGGGTGGACTCAGCCTCCCTCCGGGGCCGTGGGCAGCCCTCAAAGTCCTGAAGCTGAGAGGAAAGACAGCGGCCAGGGGCGAGGTCAGTAGGGGCAGTGGCTCTGCCCATACTGGCCCTGGACTGGCTTACCACAAGTGTTGGCCAGAGGTGGTCACTGTGTGGTCACCCGTGTGCATGCTGCTGAGATGGGGAAGATGGGGCGGTTGCACGACCACGGCCTGAACACGCTGCTCTGCAGAATAAGGGGCCCCCGCAGTGCACCCCGTGCCTGGCCCCGCGGGGCTGCCTTTCCTCCCCCTGCCTGTGTTCCTGCTGTCACCCTGAAGACCCATTGTGGCTTCATGCCAAGGACATAGAGGTGAGTGATCGGCAGGAAAGGTGGCGACCAGGCTGGTGCCTTGGGCGAGTGTGGAACAGGGACCCTTGTGGTTTGGAGACCCTGTGGGGGAGGCGCCGGACCTGGGCAGTTTCCACCGGGCCTCACGGGGCCGGGAGGGAGGTGTTTTCAGGAGAGGGTGGCTGGGAGGAGCGGCTTGGAGGGGGCTGTGGCCTTTGGCGAGGGACACAGCAGGTCCACCGAGGTCCAGGGAGGTGAGAGGTGGCACCAAACCCCCAACCCCACTGAGCCTTCCAATGGTGCACAGGGGCCTCCACTGATGGAGTTCGACCAGAAGCCAGGTGACCAGAACTCACTACTTGCTGCCGCAGGGCAGGAGGAGGTGGGCAGAGAGGACCTGGAGGGTAGTGGGCCTGGGGTCACAGAGGGTGCCAGTGCCAAGGCCAACTCTCCCACTGGCTCAGTGAACCCTGTTTCCAGGTCACCCGTAGCCACATGCTTGCCCTCAGGTTGGCCTGAGCCAGAGAAGAGTTGCCCTGCGGTCCCTCTGCAGAGTGGCACTTGGCTGTGTTTCCCAGGGGATGACCATGGCCTCCGTCAAGCCCGCTTGCTGCAGAGCCAGCCTGACCACGGGTGTGGAAGCTGAGTCCCCAGCGAGGCCTGAGGCCTGAGGTCCTGCTTTCAGTGTGGTCTTCTTACCTCCCACCCCGCCTCCCTCTCACGGCGGCTCCCTGGGTCTGGGGCTCTGGGGCGCCCTCTCCTCTCGTGAGGGTGCCTGGTGTGCTCTTGGACGCAGTGGCAGGAGCAGAGTGAGGGGCGCAGCGCCCCAGTGGGGGCGGAGGTGGGACGGAAGGTCACACGCAGACAGGAAGCAGTGCCCTCCGCAGCCCGGTCCCCTCTTCCCGCGTTGCTCTCTCCTGCTGTGCTTTCCTGCAGGGCCTGTGACTCAGACCCAAAGCTCATCTCCACCCTCCTCCTCTACCCCACCGCTGCCTCGAGGCCTGGCTCCCGCACCTCCAAGGGACACATTTCACTTCTGGGGGTGGGGGGCGAGCTGGCCAGAGCAAAGGTTGGGCTCATGGCCCTTTGGAATCAGCGTTGCCAGGCCTCTGGGAGGCTGCGAGCGGCCAGTGCAGTGGGCAGGGTAAGGCACCACCCAGACCCCGCAAGTCTCAGAACCTGTGAACGCAGCACCCGCACAGCAAGAGGACCGAAGGGACAGCACGGGGTGAAGAACCTCGTTCCAGGAGAGGATTTTGGCCTGTCCAGTTGGGCCCACTGTCTTCAGAGGGTTCCCTGGGGCAGGTAGCAGGGCCCCAGGAGAGGATGTGAGGACAGTGGCAGAGCAGAGGGATGGAGCCACAAGCCAAGAAGTGCAGTGTCCCCTAGGGTCTGGAAGAGCCAGCCGACGGGGAACCCAGGGCACCAGCCTGCATGCTGCTTGGCATTTGCCCTGTGAGACCCAGTTTGACCTCTTGACCTCTATGATAAATTTGTGGTTTTTAGGCCACTAAGATGGGCACCACAGGGGGCAAATGTGCCCCGAGTTCTGCTTCTGTGCACACATCCAGGACTCCTCTCCGGGACCCTGGGGTAGACGGGTACCAGGGTGGTGTCCTTAGGGGTGCAGGGACCACATGAAGGAGCAGGGTGCTGGGCTTGGAGTCCACAGAGATGTGCACAGAGCCCTGCGGCCCACACAGTGCTGGTGGGAACCAGGCAGCAAGGCGGTGGGTGGGAACCAGTTCACGGGGGTCAGTGCCCAGCTCATCTTGGGTGGGCTGGTGCTGGCAGAGGAGCCAGAGGCCGCTCAGACGCGCAGACACCGGGCCTCAGCCCTGGTGCTGGCTGGTTCAGGGGGCCATGTGCTCTTCTGGGAATATTATCCTCTGAGAAGTGCTTGGCACGATCCATATTCCTGAGCAGCACCAGGAACATCGTGGAGTCTGGGGACACGCGTGGCAGGGAGATGGTGCTGGGGGGCAGGGGGCGGGAGGGAGGGCATTCTTGAGAGCGTGGTGGAGGAGGCTTTGCCCGGTCCAGCCATGGGGGTGAGTGGGACTGAGGGCAGACACTGGTGACGATGCCAGTTTTGCCTAGAGGTCCAGGAGAGACAGGTCCACGGGAGAAGCGGTGAAGGCTGTGGGCTGTATCCTCTGGGAGAACGTGGGGCCTGGCTGTGAGAGCTGACCTGCCCAGAGGGCCTCGTGCCCTCTGATGGGGTGGGTGCAGATGGTGGGTCAGTGGGAGGCTGACCAGGCCCACCCATGGTTCAGGGGGTCTGGAAGGCTCACTGGGGCCCTGGCATTGAGGACCCAGAGGGTGTGGGCACCCTGTTTGAAATGCGGTGCTTAATCAGACCCTTGGAATGCTGGTCAGGAGTGCAGAGGGGCCAACAACATCTGGCCGGGTGGGCAGTCACCTAACCTGATGGGCTTGCCAGGCCAGCTGCGTCCTGAGAGCTGTACCCCTCCCTGGATGCGAGTGAGCCCGGCCCCGGGCTCCCGCTTTCCCCTGCCAAGCCCCCTCTGGAGCGGGAGCCCCTGCTGGGAGGTGAGAGGCCAGTCCACTCAGAACGTCAGTCTCAGCAGAGCCTCTGCCTGTGGCCTTCTAGATAAACACAGCCGTGTTTGAAGAATCCGCGGGGAGGTGTTCTGGCCTGGAGGGAGGGAAGGTTCTGGGCCTCCCTCTGAGTGAGCCGAGCCCTACCCATTCCCAGGGCAAGTCCAGCCACAGTCCCTGTCTCTACCCACTGCCATTTCCTGGCCCTTCGAGGGTCTTGCAATGGGAGGTGGTGGCTCCGCCTGCCCTTGACCATGAGCTGCATTCGGGGAGGGTGCCCAGACCCCTGCAGAACGTGGGACTTCATGGAAAAACTGAGCCCCGAGCACACAGAGAGGAAATTCCAGGGTGAGTTCCTGGCAGACTTGTCTTGGAAGGCAGCTCTGGTTACTTTGGCCACAGCCCAACGCTCTCGCTCTCCTCTCTGCACCGCCCTCCCACCCGGCGTTAACCAGAGAGGAGCCCGAAGGCACAACGGGTCGAGCAGAGGGAGTCCCACGGGGCGTGGGTCGGCCTTCACAGGCGCTTGCTGGTGCTGGTGGGAGGCCCCTGTGCCAGGCCGCGCGGCCATCTCGGACGCTCAGGCCTGCCTTCTCTCTCCTGAGGAGCAGAGTCCTGCTAAGCACTGCCCGGTGAGTAAGCACCGCCTACACCCCATGTGGCCACCAGGGTGGAGCCAGAGCACTCCTGGACCCAGGCTCCCGGCTGGTGCCCTGCCTGTGGTGGCCACCACACTGACCTCTACCGTGGCCTCTTCACTGCTCCTGGTCTCTCTGCACCCGCTTCTTCCACGTCTTACAACACGGTGGATTCACTTACTGGCTTGATCTTTTCCTCTGCTGTGCAGAGTTCCAAGGTATGAACATGTCCACCTGTGCACACCCTGGGACCACCTGCGGGCAGCTCCCGTTCCTGGGCTGCAGTTAAGCCACTGTGAAGCTAGAAGCGTGGGCGGCACCCCGTGACTGGGCTCCCACACTCGTGAGGGAAGTAAACATGCACACGACACCATAGAGTCCTTAACACCCACCCCACAGATGAGGCACTGAGCTCAGAGGCGTTGGCGCTGGTCCCAAGCCCCAGTTGGAGCAGCGTGGGGTCCAACCCTCCACGTGGCTCAGCCCAAGCTCTCTGCAGATGGCACAGCATTCAGGAGCGGAGTGGGGACCTGCTGGGCAGCGGTCCCCTTGTCCTGTGCCGGGACACCTACCTTGTCCCTACTGGCCTTCATGCTAGGTGCCCTCTCTGACCCTCCCCACTGGAGGGAGCCCGCACAGCTGTATTCACTCTCCCTGGAAAGGCAGGTCTCTTGGGCATCGGTGAAGTCCCCGCGAGTCCTGCAACAGCAGCTCTAGCCTGGAGTCCAGCATGCAGCTCAGGCTGGCTGTGTGGGGGACGAGGGCGAGGGCTGCCACGCTCGGGGGCCTTCGCCGTGCGGAGCGCCGGGGCCCTCAGCCTGCTGGCCCAAGCTGGGCTGCCGCTCTCCCTGGCCCTTGGGTGTGTTGCGGGGGTGGTGATGGATAAGCTGCAGGAACCCAGCTCAGGCCAGGGGCCAGCTGGGCTTGGGCTCCACGGTCCCAGCTCTGGAAGCTCTGTACCCCAGGCTGGAGTCCGATGCCGCAGCTGAGGCCCTGGGGCCAGATGTGTTTCGGAATTCAGTGTCTGTCAGGGTTGAGAACGTGAACCGAGGGCTCACATTGTAAGTCACTGACACTCTGCTGCGGGGCCCTGCACAGGATGAGGTAATGAGACTCACGACAGTTTCTGAAGCAAAAATGTTAAATGTAATTTGCGATATATGTAAAAATCCTTATAAACGTATTTGACAATGTTATTTGTTATTTATACCAAAATTCCATATCGATGACCTATTACCTGTTTATATAATTTTATTTTTATTTACTTACCTAAAAAGTATGTCATGAATTGTATTTTTATTCATTATTTTTACATACTTTAGTAGAGTGGATATAACAAGTTTCTAATATAATTTCATTTATTGACATAAAATATGTACTTATATAAAACACTTTATAATAATTTTGGAATTAATCTTTTAGTTTGTGGTCATTTATTGCCTCTAAAGAAGACTAGAGAACGGCCCATGGAAGGCCCATGTGGACGCCGGTTTCGACAGGACCATGCCCGTCAGGAGGAAGTCTTGTCTGGGGTTGGGATGTTTCTGCCCCTCCGAGCAGCAGGCTGCTCCCAGCCCAGGTGGGAAGAGTCCCAGGAGCCCAGGGAGGCGGAGAGAGCTGCAGCCTCAGCTCTGAGTCCACCCAGGGGAGGAGGCCCTGGGCTGACTTCCAAAAGCCACCGGTGCCCAGAGCTGGAGGGACACTTGGCCATGAGGTGACCTTGGGCAGTTTCCTGGGGCCCCCTCCAACCCCAGGGTGACAGGGTGGACAGAGGAAGGTCAACGTAGACACGCGAAGCTTTTCCCTAGATGCCAAAAGAGCCAAAGCATTTTCAGTTCTCAAACAATTATGGGCATGTGGATTCCCAGGACAAACCTGGACTGGAGCGCCTCCGCCCCGAGGGCAGGGCAGACAGGCGGGTGTGGCGCCCCGCGGAGGACCCCACTGCCAGTGCACCGATGGGCTCAGGTGGGGGGCTGGGCGGCCTCTCCCTGAGGGTCCTCCTGGGAGCATTGACCACACTCATCCTGAAGAAGGAAGTCAAGAAAAGAGGACAGAGAGGAAGGGAGGGTGCCGCCTCCTGTCACCTCAGGAGGCTCAGGGCTGCCCCTGAGTGGTTAGCAGGTCTCAGAGGTGCATTCTCACCTCCTGCCCCACTCGTCCCTGAGGTAACGGGGTCAGGGAAAGGATGCACACACACATTTGAGGCCAAGTTTGAGCCAGTTCTCAGGAGCACTATGCTGGGTAAGCCTCCCTTGCCAAGGGAGTTGCTGGAGAGCGAACCTACGTTCCTTAGGCTCACGCTCCACAGAACGTGAGCAGCTCCGCACTATCTCAGACGTCTCCGTGCCCAGCACCGGCCTTTCTCCTTCCCTTCCTTGCAGAGTTGGGTTGTCCTCTCCTTCACAGAAGAAGGTCATCAGCTGGGACGCCCTCGACTTGTGCTCCCAAAGATGTCCTGGCCGGTTCATTGCCATACTCTCCACCCTGCCCCTCTGCGGGAGCACGTGTCCCTGTCCAGTAACTTTGGACCATGTGACCTGCTTTGACCAAAGGAATGTGGCACAGTGACAGGACAGAGTTCCAAGAGGAGCTTTGGGAGCCATTTCAGGTTTTGCTCCACCTTCCTACTCCTGCATCCACCACGAGAAGAGATGTCCGTGCCTGCCGCACCTCCACCCAGGATTGGGGACATGTGGAGAGGCCACCAGCCCACTAAGCCAAGTCACAGCCATGTCACTGAGAAGCAAACCACCAAGATGCTCTCCTTGTTTGTTACAATGCTGTCCAGCAAGCCCTGGCCAACGGAGAGCCCCGCCAGCACCAGCCCATTGGTCTTCCCTCTGGTTACCATGAACTGGACTTCCTCATGCCTGGTGCCCATCCGTTCTCCTGACCTTGCATCACGCCCCCTCACCTTCTCAAGAACCTTGATGATCAAGCACATCTTCTTTTCTTTACGCCCTCCTGACTACGCCTTCTCACCTGATGAGCCTTCTGCAAGCTCGGGATGGAGATGAGTGGGAAGAGAGTCACCCACAGCCTAACAACAAGAGTCATGTAACATAGATTTCCCCGAACTTATCAGAGCAGCAGTCACAGGGCAACCAGCCGTTCTTCAATCTAAAGAGGAACAGGAGCCTGGAGAGAGCTGGAGCATGAATGCTGGGCGGCCTGCCACGGGACCTGGGAGGGCCACCACACGGCTGGGCAGGAGCAGCACACCTATTCTTCAATGAGCTGCCGAGTGTCGGGAGGGTGCTGGGATGAACCCCTAAGAGCCTCAAGCACAGGGGAGTTCACACCACTAACACCTCTTACAACCCCACTGGTGCTTGTGGGAAGAGCTAGGGGAGAGCGAGAGTCTGGGGAAGCCCCTCTCAGGGGAGCCTTGGGGAGGGAGCTGCCACCATGTTAGGGCAGGCACATCAGGCCCCACCCAGACTCTTGTCCCACAAAGAAGAAAAGTCCAGAGGATGGGACACCAGTCCTGCAAACCCCCTGTGGCTGGAGGAAGGGAGTAGGCAGAACACGTTCTGGAACAGGGGCAGGAACCATCATGGACCTAGACCTTTAGAGACCTTCTGACAGACAGGCAGTGCCACGGAGAAATCCCACCATGGAGACCAAGAGGCTCAGGGCTTCCCCATGACGGAGGCTGGACCAGTACAACAAGACCCCTACCCCAGCCCCACCACCACTCAGATAAGAAGCACTAACAAGGACCATCAGTCTACTGCCAGAGTGAGGCAAAGCCTGGAGAGAAACACTTTCTGTGGTAGGCTCACGGGGAAAACCCGAAGCCAAGGTGGAAGAGCAGAATTGAGAAGCACCCTGCCACCAGTTCCCTACTGAACACAAAGTAGCATGAGGAAAATTTGAAACCAGTGGTGATCTGAGAGCGACTTCAGCAGTTAACCCCCAAACTGGCCCAAAGCAGAGCAAAAGAGGAGCTGTACCCATTTTCAGGTATAAATTCTGTTGATCAAAATCTGTGTTGTCTTAAACATGTCTAACTTTCAATGAAACAATGAGACAACTGGATGTGGTGGCACGTGCCTTTAATCCCAGTGGCTCAGGAGGCTGAGGCAGGAGGATCACCAGTTCAAAGTCACTATCAGCAACTTAGTGAGGCCCTAAGCTACTCAGTGAGGCTGTCTCTAAATAAAGTACCAAAAGAGCTGGGGAAGTGGCTTGTGGTTAAGTGTCCCTGGGTTCAATCCCCAGTGCCAAAATAAATAAACAAATAAATAAAAATCCCCAAAACAAACAAATAAACAAAACCAATGAGATGAAAAAAGGCAGAAAAAGCAACTCATGGTCAGAAGACAAAGAAATCAACAGAACTAGGCTTAGATACAATCCAGATGGTGGAGCTATCAGGTGAGGAGTGTAAGATGATTCCTATGTTAAAGCCTCTATTAGAAATGTGGAAACATGTATTAACTGACAGGGAATTTCAGCAGGGACACTAAAACTGAAATGAAGAATTAAATGAAAATGCTAGAAAAGATTTAAATGGTAGCAGAAATAAGGAATGCCTTTGGCAGGCTCATCAGTAGGCTTGACACAGCTAAGAAAAGAACCAATGGACTTGAGACCATAACCTCAACTACCGTGAAGAGAAATAAGAAGTGAGCACACCAGGGACAATGATGAACTGAACAGAGCTGAGGGGTAGTATTAAAGAACGGAACATACATGTGGTGTGAATCCCAGAAGGAAGAGAGAGAGGAGGGCAGAAAAAACACAATGAGATAATGGCCAAGACTTACCAAAAATGATGAAAAAAATTAAATATAAAATATAAAAATCCTAGAGTACACCAGATAGAATACACACAAATATTCTGTATCCTATACACAAAAAAGTAGAACTGATGAAAACTGAAGATAAAGAATCCTAAAGGCAGCCAGGGATAAAGGACACATTACATGCAGAAGAACACAAGAATTACAACAGACTTCTCTTCTGAAACTATGCAAGCTATGAGACAGTGGAGTGGACTCTTTCCAGAGCAGGAAGGAAAAAATAAACTTGTCTATCAAGAATTATATTCTCAAAAAAAAAAAAAAAAAAAAAAAAGAAAGAAAGAAAGAAAGGAAAAGAAAAAAAAAAAAAGAATTATATTCTCAGTGGTGGAAACTGTGTTTCAAAGATGAAGGAGAACTACGTACAGAGATACCAGTGGTCAATGTATATTCTTGTCTTTCCTGCTCTCAAGTTGGAACTTGCATTGTGATAAAAGTTTTGGAAATTCAAAAGTACTGCAATATATTGAAATAAATATTCAATATTGTCAACTAATTTGTGATTGTCTTGCCATCAGTAAAAATAATGCACAGGTGTATTTAAATAAAAAAAAAGAAATAGAAATAGATTGTTTCCAAGCAATCAAACATGAGATAATTACTTACCGGCTTGCCCTGTAAAAACTGTTAAAGAGAGTTTATCAGACAGAAGACAAACCAAACCAGACAGAATCTGGACCTAAATAAATAAGTGGAAAGTACTGAACACGGCTAAAATGAAGGCAGATATGGTGCCTATTTTTTCTTATGTTTAATTTATCTAAAAATGCTCAACAGCTGAAAGCAGAAATAGTTATAGTGTACAGTGTGTTTATATTATATGTAAAAAGAGAAGGTATAACAGCAGGAGCAACAGCTACTAGGAGGAACTGTGAATACAGAGTTGTAAGAGTCTTAGGCTACACTAGGAACAAAGAGTATTACTCAAAATAGAGTATGATCAAATAGATAAAGAGTATTTTGCAAACCCCAGGGTAACAGCTTGATTTTGAAGGGATGTGTGAACATGACTAATTCTCCCACAGGAAGAAAACGCACCCACCGCACCTCATCCTGCAGGAGCCACCCGTCACCCCTCCCGTTCGAAGCTGAATTTCTCGGAAGCGTGTCTGTGCGTGCTGCTTTTGTTTTCTCACCTACTACAGATCCTTCAATCAGTTGCGATCTGGGTTCTACTCCTGCCATCCTGAGCAGATGGCTCTTGCCAGAGTCACCAATAACCTGCTCTCACTCTCTCCAAGCCGACTTCAGACCGCAGCCGTCTTCACCAGCCTCTACCTCCCACCGGGCTCTGCTCGCCCTGCCTTTGCTTCCCCTGCAGGAGGCCTTCCTCTGCCCTGCAGACCACCTCTGACTGCTGTAGGCGCTAGTGTCCACTCACTCCATGGCCTGACCCAGTGCTGGCTGAGATCCCGTCTTCTCAAGGTTTACAGATGTGTTCCAGGAGGGTGGGAGGGTCTGCAAGGCCATTAATTCAGAAACCAACGAGGCCCTGGGGATTGAGGAAAGACAAACACATAGAAGAGAGAAAGCTGGGACCAGGCGGGACACTGACCTCCCACGGAGGAGCAACAACTCAGCGCTAGCTCAGCACGTTTATTATATAGGGTTCCTCATTGAATGTTGTTTGTGTGAAAGTTCCTGCACAGCAGGCAGTCTGGAAGACAAGTGCTGGTGAGACGTGAGGGTCATCTTGTCACGCTCAGAGTTCTCTGTCCCAGGAGCTGGTGCCCCAGGTCTGAGCCCTGGCAGGGTGCCTCCTTGGGCCAGGTGTCACCATAGCAACCAGGCCATCTCGACCTGCACTTTGCACAGGTATTTCCCAGCACAATGTAGCCATGAGTCAGCTGGAGAGCATGATCCTGTCAGCGCTCTCCGGCTCGTGTTGAGGGGTGAGATGGACCTGTGAGCGGCCGCAGGAAGCACAGGTCACGGTGCGTTTGGGCAATGCCGACTGGAACCTGGCTGAGCAGGTAGGCACACCGTGGCCTCTCAGAGCCCCTGACTGACTGGAGGAGGCAGCACTTCCCAAGTTCAGCTGACGTGGAAACACTTTATTTAAGGTAAAACAATAATTCTTGGAAGAGAATATTTTCTTGGGGAAGGAAAATTTGGTCCAGGGAGGATTGACTTATGACCTCATTTACCATTTTTCCTCCACAAATGTGTACACACGTGGATTCTCATTTACTCCCCTGTGCGTGTGCATGTGTGTATGTGCATGTGTGCGTGTGCGTGTGTGCAGTCTTGCACTAGGTGCTGATGTCTCAGCCGGTGATGAACACACACGTGGTGCTGGTCTGTAGGGTCACAGGGACGCACATGGGGCTGGTCCTATGGGGTCACAGGGACACAGGGGTCATGGTCCTGCAGGGTCACCATGGAGCTGGGGTGTTCTGGTGATGATGGTGTCAGCAGGCTGCTGAGCTGCCAGTCACGAGCAGAGCAGGATGCTCAGCAGCACACCATCAGTGCGGCCCGTGTGTCTCCGGCACAGCAGGAAGCCATCATCGTTACCTTATTTGCGTGTTTATTTGTGGTGCTGGGATGGAACGCAGGCCTCAGGCAGGACTGACGGGTGCTCCTCCACTGAGCCACACCCAGCATGGGGGCTGTTTTAGAGTTTGCTTCTCCTTATAAAATCAAGGCTTCCTATAAAGCAGTTTTGTCAAGAGGTTGGTCAGGGCTTGGTCTGGCCGCCAGCCCGCCTCGGCCCAGGTGGGTGCACACCTGTGGGTGTGAGCCCCACAACGTGCTGGCCCAGGATGCGTGGCTTACAGCACATATGTCACCGAGCCGCCTGTGACATGTGTGCACGCACACTTGAGCAGGGGCCTGCACCGTGTGTCTGTGTGTGGGGCGTCTCCCACCTGTGTTCCATCACCTGGAGTCGCAGGTGAGAGCGACAGGTCTGTGTTTAGGGAAGGACAGGTGCACCAGGTGTGGCAGGAGCCCCCCAGTCCACACTGGGCTCCAGGGGGGCTTTTGAGCCCTGGCAGGCCCTGGACATGTGGCTAAGAAGGGGTCTTTGGGCTAGGCGGCCGGGGTCTGAGTTGACTCGTGGCCTTAGCGATGGGTCTGCCTCTGTGGCGTGGTGGTGTCCTCATGTAAAGTGGATCCATGGCTTACGCTCCGCAGCGTCCACGGGTTGCTGAGACTGAAGGGTTGGCTGAGGGGCAGCAGTACTGCCCTGGGGCAGGGCCTGCACAGAGCATGCGCCCTGGTACCGTGCGTCCCACCCCGAGAGGCTGGGCTTTCCTGCACTTGGCCCTTGCCACCCATGGGCCCTTCCCTCCTGGTGGGAGCACGAGGGACGCTTGGATTCCAAGGCAGATGAATGGGCTCTGGAGGGAGCCCGGGGAGCCCCAGGCCCCTGTGGCAGACCCCCTGTGGAGCAAGCCCACACCTGCCGTGAGCGGCAGCAGGAGCTCATCCCAGTCACCAGGCCCTTCCGGGCGCGACTGGGAGGGGTTGGAGTCAAAGCTGATCCAGACGCTTCCTTTTGGCTTGGATGTGACAGAGACCTGGGCCTGGGTTCAGATGGGCAGGGCCGTGCAGGATCGGGGAGCCCGCAGCTGGCGAGTGGGCGCCTGCTCACGGTCTCCTTTGCCGCTACTTGTCTGTGAGGAATCAGAACCTGCAACTGCTTTGGAAAAGTGAGATGCACGTGAAGCTGGGGCGGCCACCGACTTGGACCTACCTGCACCAGCAAGATGGGAGTGATGAGCGGGGAGGGTTGCTCTCGACATTGCAGGCAGGGCTGAGCCTGTGCGTCTGTGTCCCCCTGCCTGGTACTGGCTGAGCTTTCACGTGTTTTCCCACAGGAACCCCATAGAGGTGGTTTTGGCTAAGATCCTATAAGGTCAGGAGATTTGCTCAAAAAAATCAAGCAGGAGGACTCAGAGCCAGGTGCTTGTGACTCAGAGACCTGCGGGCTTTGCCCTCCCTGTGCACAACTTCCTGCGGGGGCTTTGGAAGGCCTCCCATTCTGCAGAAGGGCCCGCTGGAAGTGGCCACAGGCTCTGGGGGCAGCAGGTCCTGTCCCAGGAGAGTCAGATGCAGGAGACCTCTGGAAAGGTCATGCAGTCCTCTGAAAGGGCGATTTCCTCATCCCGAATCTGTGCCCAGATAAGGGATAGTCTGCAGGCACCTCGGAAAGCGGAAGCCCATTTCTCCATGAGTCTCCTCTGACTCCAGCCCCTGGCCCCACACCCAGCTTCCTTCCTGTTTGTTTCTGGAAACAGCTTTGGTGAAGAGGTACCTGGAGGGAAACCTGTTTCCTTCAGCTCCTGGGCTTTTGTCACCAGCCTTAGCCAGAGGCAGCCCTGGTGCTGCCCATTGATGCCACGTAGGTACTGCATGAGGCTGGCTATGTATTCAGATCCCAACTTGGTGCTGCCAGCCACACAGCCATTGGCAAAGCCCTGCTGCCTTGCCTCCTGACCTGAAGAGGTGGCACCTGGCAGTGCTCCTCCTGTGGGCCTGGGCTGTGTCAGCATGTGTCACTCGGCTGGCTGGCTGGAAGCACCACGTAACCAGCAACGTTGACGAGCGTGACTCATCGATAATGACTGCTAGTCCAGGTGCCTCTTCCAGTGCCAAGCGCCAGGGACATCTGCAGCTCCGTCAGGCAAGCAGCTGCAAGGACCGATGTCCTGGGTGGATTCTTGTGGGCCTGGCCCTTTCCAGGCACCGGTGGCTCCTTGCCTGTGCCCAGCCCCACCTCCTGGGAGATGGCCGGTAGCCTCACAGAATGTTGGGGACGTCCACTTTAAAGTCTGGGGTGTGTCTTATGCTGGATGTTGCCTGTGACCTCTCGTCCTCTCAGCTCCTTGTGATTTCAGTCCTGTGGGGCTGAGCCAGGAGCAGAAGTGTGGACGAGGGCAGAGGCTCTCTGTCCAAAGGGAGGAGGGGCTGTGGTTTGAGTCTGTGGGTCTGAGACTCCAAAGCCACGTGCAGGTGTTGGTCATCAGCCCTTCCTTGTGGGCCTACAAAACATGCGCTGGCCAGAAGGCACCCCTGCAGTGAGATGCCAGGTGCTGGTGCTCCCCTATTGTGAGGTGCCTGCTGCTGATGCTCCCCTATTGTGAAGTGCCTGCTGCTGGTGCTCCCCTATTGTGAGGTGCCTGCTGCTGGTGCTCCCTTATTGTGAGGTGCGGGTGCTGGTGCTCCTCTATTGTGAGGTGCCTGGTGCTGGTGCTCCCCTATTGTGAGGTGTGGGTGCTGGTGCTCCCCTTCTACCACTGAGTGGCTCTGGGGTGTTGCAGGGTCACACTTCACGAGACTTTGAGCCATGCACGGCTGGAGCCGGCTCTGGGACCTTCCTGCAGCATGTCCCTTTGTGAACTGTGCTGGAAGCCGTGGGCCGCCCCGCCCAGAGCTCAACCATGGAGCTGGGGAGGGACCCAGGGCGACCACCACCTCCTGGCGGCCCCACTGCCAGACGGGAGCAGCAGTTCCTCAGCCTGAGAACTGGTCTGATGTGAGATGTGCAGTGGAGCCAGTGGCCGCCTGTGGCCGCGACAGGGCGCTGTGTCCACAGACGCCTGCAGGCTGCAGAGGACACGGGTGGTGGCTGGTGCTGGCTGCGGCACTTCTCTCCCTCCATCTCTCTCCATCTGCCTTGCTCTGCTTCTCTGTTTCCATTTCTGTCTGTCCCTCTGTCTCTCTCAGCCCAGAGCCATCTCCTGGCACAGCCTGGACCATCAAGTTCGCACCCGAGTGACTTCCTCTTGTCTTGAGTCCAGCAGGCTTGCAGCGGGGCATGAGGCCTGGGGGGGCGGGGTGGAAGGATCCTCTCACCCCAGTGACAGGTGGACCTTGGGCTCCAGCTTGGACAGGCCACCGCAAAGGGAAAGTGCAGTCTGTCTACCTCGAGTGACCTCCGCGGCACTCACTCAGTCTGGGACTTCAGTGCAACTCCGAGAGTGAGCATGTGAGCGAGCTCAGCCCAGGGTGGACAGGAGAGGCAAGAGCCGCCGCCATGTGCCTGAGTCCCTTAGAGCCCTCTGCCTTCTGCAAGTCCTCTCCCAGGAAACACAAATGGAGGACAGCAAGAGAGGAGGAGCCTCCACTCCCCAGCAGGAGCCTCCACTCGGAGACTTCGCCTCTGAGGGCAGTTACGGGAAAACTGAACAGGAAGTGTTTCCCTCTAACCCCCACCCGCCTGTGTTCCCCTGCTGTGAATGTAGCCTTTGCGGGGACATTAGCTACAATCCAAGAACCTCCATGGACACAGTTTGTATCGGGTTCTCTTGGTTTGGACCTCCCACATTGTGGTGTATCCACCACTACGGTGCCACGCACAGCGATCCCTCTGCTCTAAATTCCCCGGGCAGCAATAAGACCTGAAGGCAACGTCAACCCGGCTGTCCTACTTTCCAGGATGCACAGATACCCTGGTAACTGGAGATGGTGACTCTGCACTGGAGGACGGACTTATGTCCATGCTGCATGAAGGCTGAAGTGTGGCCACATCAGAGGTGCAGGACCAGAGGTGGAACCGGCCCAGGAAGGGTGCGTTTTTCCATCTTAGCAGCGTGCATGCGTGCATGTAAATACACGAGCACTGTTTTCAGAGAAGGAGTGGCTCATGGGAGGGACAGGATCAGACCTCCCTCTATGCCTGGGCTGGAGGAAGGGGCTGCTGGTCTGCACATTGCTGCCTCAATGACCACGAGGCGGCCAGCTCCGAGGCGGAGTGCACCCATGCGGAGGTCAGACAGACACAGGGCAGGGCCCTGTGCGTTCAAGTTCCCCTTCCCAGTGTCGGCGTGGGACACCAAACGTGCCTTTGACCTAGGGATGCATAGATAATATATTGCTCCCTAGATTTCTCGGGTTCAGAGGAAGTGAGCTGCTGGCTTGGAAGAGTCCCCTGGGCACGGTGTGTTCTCGGGTCCTCTCCACAGGGCCCATTGAACATGGCGCTGGCTGCTGTGCCCTGGTCACTGAACTAAAACACCATTGTAACCCCTGCTTTTTTCCAAAGTTCAGGGTCTGCAGAGGCCCTGTGTCCGAGCGTTTGCATTCTCTGTGTGAGCTTGTTCTGGTGCTTGCTGGAGGCGGGAGCTCCTGGAGGTCCCTGGGTGGAGGACAGGGCCCAGCTCACTCTCCCAAATCCTGATTGCTCCAAAGGCCTCTCTGCTCAAGCTTCCCTTGCATTCCCCAGCTTGGGTTCACACAGTAAAGCCCCCTGATCTGTAGCACGACCCAGGAAGAGGACCTCCAGGACAGCTCGCGAGCTCGTCCCTGACTGCCCGAGCTGCTGCTGTTGCTGCTGGCTGGTCAGCAGGAGCGGGAGGTCTGGACGCTCTGGAGTCTTGTGGGAACAGCTCTGGCTACTGGTATGGGTCTAGATATTCTCACAGAGGGTTAACTTACCGCGCTCCCCTGAGCTTATTCTCGCAGCTGAAATTTTCCTGACTTTTTTTTTTTCCCTTTCGTTTTATTAGGTTAATAAAACTTGGTTTTTCAAGCATTTGGCTGCCCCGGGGGCGCAATCGGCCCTGTGTCCAATTCATCAAGCGCCTAATGAGGGGCCTCGGCGGCCTCGGCCCATCCATCCCAGAAGCTCTCCGGGCCTCGTAAAGGGGAGGCCCACGGGCTGCACTCTGTATTTTGTCTGTTGGTTTCTCAAGTTCTCCTGCCGGCCCCACGGTCACCTTTCAGAGTTTATGTGAGGCTCCTGGCCCCGTCGGGGGCTCCTCTGCCGGCTCGGCACACACCCGCGCCCTGTGCCGGCGAGTAAGGACTGCCGGGAAACCAAACTCGGCCGCTGGGCTGCAGAAGGTTCCGGCACAAGGGCGGTGGGAAGTGCCTTTGTTTACGGTGGAGAAGGAGGCTCTGCAGGAGCAGGCGGGAGCCCCAGGAGCGGTCCTCCCTCAGAAGAAGCAGGTCGGTGTTTAAAGTAAATAAATCTAAAATAGAACGCGTTTGGGTGTGCGCACCCCGAGCGTGTGCCCTGGATGCTTTTTGCACATACGCTTATGTCATCTCTGGTTTATTTTTTGATACTTCAAAGAAAAACCAGTGAAGGAGAAAAGGGGATGTCAGTCGCCTTCCGGCCCAGGGACGGCGTCGTCTCCTTCTTGTCCCCTGCGGGTCCCCGGCCTCCCGGGCTGTCAGGCCCCGCTGCTCTGGGCTTGGGGCTGTGTCTGTCCCAACATGGTTGAAAACCAGAACACAAACAACCAAGAGCTGCTGGGGCGTCCGCCGCTCAGTGCCCGGGGAGCGGGAGAAGCAGCCCGGGAGGTGGCAAGCGGGGCAGTGGCTGGATTACGGGGTCCCCTGCTGAAGCCTCCCAATTTCCTCCACTCCCGGCCCAGCCTGGTCGGGTTTGTGCTCGGCGTCCTGGTTCCTCTTCTCTGCTCGAGCCTTCAGAAAGCGCCTTGCCTTTAGTCCACTGCCTCTGCCGGAGCCCATGCCATCCTTGATAATTCACCTGTCCGGCCGCTGCTCCAGGGAGCAACCCGGCTCTTCCTCTGGACGAAGAACCGCCCTGAGCGTGGCGCCGTGCGCCCTGCATGCGGGGAAAGGAGAAGTGCCAACCCGTCTCCCACGGTTCTCCTGCGAGGTTTCCCCAGTGTCCTCTGCGTGTTATGTCCACCTGGCTCCCACACTGGACAGAAGACCTGCCCTAGCCACTGGCCGGATGTGGTGTCCCCTAGGCTGTAGGGATGGCAGGCATGGCAGTGTCCTCTTCTGTGCCCTAGCAGTGTGTCAGGGAGGATTCTAGAAGTTCTCTGAGGTTGCAGGGACTGCCCATGGCTGGATCAGCACTGCCCTTTCCTTCAGATCAAAAGGCCAGCTGGAGGTGGTGGCTGGGCTGCCCCAGCACGGGGCTCCAAGCTGGCCGTCAGACCCACTGGCCTGGCTGACCAGCACATCCCTTCAGTGTGCGTCCCAGG
The DNA here is from genome assembly GCF_902686455.1 of Sciurus vulgaris. Lineage (NCBI taxonomy): Eukaryota > Metazoa > Chordata > Mammalia > Rodentia > Sciuridae > Sciurus > Sciurus vulgaris. Next base: position 2,218,432 of record NC_136478.1, read on the forward strand.
GGCATCTCCTCTCCTTCCCTGGGGAGGTCACACCAGGAATTGTTCTCAGTAGTGGACTCCGAGTGTCTACCTGCCCAGCTCTGACAGCCTGATATGTCCTTGGCATGCACCAAGGCCTTGCAGCCCAGACCCAGCTGCCGAGAGCTGTTTTGATTGGGGCTTGGAGGGAGCAGAGCGCCCTGGGCCTAGAAGGCCCCCAACCCAGGCTGGCGTCGGTGCCCTGCATCGGACTTCTGGGCACTGCCCTCTCCTTGTGCTGAGACACAGGAGATTATCTTCAAAAATACACGTCGAAGGGTTTTGTTTTGCTTTGTTTTCTCTACTTGACGCTCTGGGACAAAGCCGCTCATTTATCTTTTAGTTTTAACAATTAAGCTGCATAGCGCAGGCTCGCCCGTAGAGGTGGTTCTGAACTTTTCTTCGGGGGTTTATTATGGCCTTAGCCACCCTCCCCACAGCTGTGTAGCTTCTCTGCCCAAGTGACCCCCCACTGCCACCCCCACGGGCCCAGCCCCGGCCACTCAGACTACAAGAAGCTTTTGCGCCTGGGCGTCTGTTGTTTAAAGTCACCCTGTGTTACCGCATGTTAAATGCAACAGAACGGAGGAAAATGTAATTCTCTGCCGGCTTTTGATCAAAGAGAGGACTTAAAAAAATTCAAGATGGATTTCTGGAGAACAGTGTTACACACACTCCACGTGTTTCTGAGCCTCAGTGTTTAGTTGATTTGGGGAGAAAAAAACTGTTTTTCCCCCTTTTGATCCCAGGGAGAAAATATACACATGTCTCTGTGCCACAGATTCTGGAAGACGGGCATTTCCCTGAGCGCCCAACTGCAGAGCAGGGGCACGGCCTTCTAACCTGTCAGCAGGAATGGAAACACGGCCTTACTGCAACATGCAGAAAATCCAGAGCAAAGTCGTCTGTGTCACCAGGGGTGATTCAGGGCCCCGGACGCATGCCCCGGGCTCAGACGCACCCTCGCACACTCACCCCATCGTGAAACGTGCATTTCTCCTCCGACACCCTCAGCTTTGGAGCAAATGCAAATAAAAAGTGCTTAAAATGGTTAACATTTCCTGACATTGAAGGCCCTGGTCAGGGGTGGGGGTTGCTGAGTTTTAAAGTGTATTTTTGTAGCAAAACTCATTTCAGATCTGCAACAGGAACTCAGACCGTTTCCTACGGTGAATTTTGGGGTTTGCAATCAGCCTAAATCCATTGCAGTCAGTCAAATGATCCTTTATATTATGTGGATCTAGAGGGCAAAAGCTGCAAATTTGAACTGAGATTAGCCTGGGGCCCAGCTCAGGTCCCGGGAAAAAAATAAAAATATCTTCTCTTCCTTTCCCACTCTTCACCCGATTTCCTTTCCGTGATGGAAAAAAACCCGAATTTGTTTTTCTGTTTTGTTGTGTTTCCACCATTGATTGTTTGGTTAGTGACTTTGCCAGCTTCCTGGATCTTTCTGGTTCTGCACAGAAGAGCCACATTTCCTCTTGGAATCGGGACGGAGACCAGCGGACTCGGAACCGTGAGTGCCTGGCCTCTCCCGGCGTCTCCCGGCCCCTGCAGCTGCCCGGGTCCTGCTGCCTTGCAGCCGGCCAGCTCGGCGCAAGGACCCGCTCGGCCGCTCTCGGCACCGCTGCCCCGTTAGGAAAAGGCTCTAGAATTTCTACACAAACACGGGATAGGAAGGGGAGGGGGGCGACTTCAATTTTCATTTTAAGGCTCTGAAAGATGAAGAAAGTAAACAGAGCAGGCTGGTTTATTTCAGGGGCTAACAGTGAGTCCCTACTGAATTTACCTAATGAAATGAATTTTTAGAATTTTCATTTTCTCATTTCATTCCAGCAGAAAATGAGTTTGCCTTTATAATGTCCAGATCTTTCAAACTCTATTGAGTGAGAAATTAAGTTACAAAAAATGTAAATACTTGGGTGCACACACACGCACACGCAACACACCCCACGACATGAAGCAATCTGCGACTGTAATACAATACAAGCCTGGCTTCAGGCTCCTAGGACACTGAATTTTTCTTTTATGGTGTGTAATAAAGAGAAACAAGCTTCAGTAAAAAAAAGTATTTTCTCTTTTAAAATAGGTGAATTGTGATACTCAATAAATTTAATTTTAATTTGTGATCTTAAGCCATTTTTAAGATTTTCTGGACATCTTTTCAAAATATCGCAAAGACTGTAAAGAAAAGACATAGTACTGTCCTAAGACAGTTGATTTCTTTCTGTTCCATGAAAATTATGCCAACCAGTGTGGGAAACTATAAAACAAAACCAAACAAGACAAAACAAAAAAACAAAAACAGAATTGAGTCCTCTTGTGGCAAGAATATCCTGCCTTTAATTTTGAGGAGAAAGCGATCACACTTGAATTTCAGATCAACCCAGTTGCTGTTGGAGACAGGGAGGCGGGAAGGGCAGTTGTGTAAGAAAATCCAGAAATCGACATCAGGTGGAGGTATGAAACTGGAATGTGATTATATTTATAGAGAAAAGTTATATGAACTTAAAAAATGAAAGTTATTTTGCTTAAGTGCTTGAAAAAAGAGTCTAGAATAATATTTGGGTTATCTGTGTTGTGTTCTCAAAAGCTTGTTGGGGTCCAGGAGGGATCAAGGAGCTCCCTGGAAGCCCACGCGGGAGTGGCGTGTGTGCCCCCTGCCCCGGGGCCGAGGTCTGCAGAGAAAAGGTGCGGACGTCACTAGACGCTCACGGCTGAGTAAAACGTCCTACAAATTGAGAATAGCAACTTTCTTGCATTATCCAAGCTTCTTTTTGGGGGTGTTTTTTGCAGGGTAAGGCCATGAACTAGAACCGGTTTTCAAAGTCACTGTCGACCAGAGGTGTGCAGAACCCTGGTGGTTTCTGCCTCCCTCGGTTTAGGATTAGAGGATTTTGTTCTCTTGTCCTGAAACTCAGCCATCCACGTCTGAAGGGCCTTAAACAGAAAGCGTCCCCTTCTGCCCAGGGCTGCCTGTGCCCAGTAGGTGGCGCTGCTACTTCTAGAGTCACCGGGGTGGGGGCAGGGAAGGTGGACACCCAGGATCTCTCTGCCATCCTGTCCCTTCTCCCAGGGTGCATGCGGCGGCTCCGCCGTGAGAGGGAAGCTCTGGAGGCCTGCGCGGCTTGCCCCGCTCTCCACGACTGGTTGAAGTACGTGGGCCGGACATTGATGGCCACAGGTCCCTGCCCTCAGCAGCGGTCGGGATTGCACCCTGCTAGAGGTCAAAGAAATACTTTGGAAATGTTGGGGAGGAAAGCGGGGGACCTTTGGGAGCATTTCATGAGTAGCCTGGCTGTGTCGTAAGAGGTAAAAGACACCTCGGTTTTCTCCTGGAAAGGGCTTGCAGTGCCTGGGGTTTTGTAAGCATGGGAGAAGCCAGCGAGTCCAGGTCGCACAGGTGGAGGTGACTTGCCTCTGCCGGTGGGTCACGGGGCCCAGGGGCCCTCCTGCTGCTCCCTCACCCACAGACAGCTGCCCAGAGCTGTTGAGCCACCTCTTAGAGAAAGCCCAGCAGCCTCGGTGGGAAGGCGTCCACGTAGTTCAAAGCCCAGCACTGTCCTGCTCTCCTGCCCCCTAGAGAGAGTGGCGAGTGACAATTGCATTCAGCAGCTTTGACACATAAATTGCAGGGATTCAGAAAACTTTCCCATAATTTCAATGGGACGATAGGATTTATTCGTTTGTTTCAGGTAATGATTTTTCATATTGCTTTTTAATCTAGAAAGAAGCAGTGTGCATGCTGACGGTATTCTAAACAAACTGGAATTCAGTAGCGGAGCACAAATACTTATTTCTTCTCCTAAGAATGATGGTATCATTCCTTCTCGGGAGGACAAGGATGAGGGGGCTTTCATTCCCTCCACATTTGAAATGCTATTTAAGGACTTGGAAATATGTAAACGTTGCCATTACAATGGCTTCATCAAATCTGGTAGTCATGAATCTGTGATATTATTTAAAGGTTTAGTCAAATGGAATGTTGGATTTTTTCGTACCTGTATGTGTTTACAAATTCTGCAAGGTAGTCACCTACTATTCATAACTCAATCTGCTTTAATAAAACGATTGTGCCCAAACCCAGCTGTTAAAACAAATTCTGTTCTGCTTTAAAGATCTGCCCTTTGGGGAGAAAGTCACTCGGGTGACCAGCGGCAGTGATCAGCAAATCATAGTTAGAATGTGAATAAGTCCCTGAAGCAGTTCTAATTTCCTTGGGTAAGATACTGGCCCATAAAGCACGAACCTTGTCTATTAAACCATGTTCTCATCGGGTGCAGCTTGTAAAATGGTATGAACTTCTGTGGCTCAAGTGCTTAGGCCTGACAGCAGAGCAGAGGGAGCTGTTGATACGTAGAAACTGCAGAAAATAAAATTAGCAACTCTGGCAAGAGAGCACTCCACTGTGTGCGGATCCCGGGGGTGACCTCGTTAGAACTGTCCACAGAGCCATCCCGTGGCACCTCGGCTCAGGGGAGGGCTTGGTGGGCTGCCATCCGCACCAACTCCTTTCTCCCTGCCGGCTTCTCACAGTCTCATTTCCAGAAATCACACCATGCTGACTCCAACAGGCCGGGCACAGCACGCGCTTTCTCCTGTGGTTGAAAATATTTCAGGTTTCAGAAACTGAGCAGGCGAAGGAACACTCACGCTCCACGTGTATTGTAATCTCTGCTGGTTTGGAGCAAAATTAAAAAAAAAAAAAATGACCCTGATCTGCCTGTTGGACCAATTCCAGCCTGTTTGGATGTTTTGGTGCCGGCCCCAGAAGGGGCCCCGACTTGGAAGGGTAGGAGCGGATGGGTGCCATCTTTGCACACGGATTTACGGAAGGCACCAGGGAGGCGGTGGGCAAGCCTGTCCCTGCTGAGATGCTGCGTACTGGCTCCTGTTCTGAGTCCTGTATTGGTCAACTTCCCACATTCTATGTTTTGAGAAAGTGGCGACCCATCTCCGGGAAGGAAGGAGGTGGGAGGTGACTTTACCTCCCTCTTAATGGGGCGCCTCTGTGTGACTGTGTCTAGTTGAAAGGCAAGAAGAGGAGAGAGAAATCAGTTCCCTTCCAGCAAGACCAGGGTCTGCTGAGCAGCTGGCCTCCGACCCTTGCCTGGGCCCTGCCAGGTGGATGAGGCCAGCAGGTACGGTGAGCTGTGCCTCTCCCCACACCCCATCCACCTGTGAGATTCTCTGGGAAGGAGACGGGAAATCGTGGGGGTTTTGCTGAAGGGTCAATGAAGGAGTTGGGGCCCCAGGGTGGAGGTGGGAGGCTGAGACCCTTTGTGCAGCCACAGCACAGGGCAACTCCCGGGGTCTCCTGTGCACTCCTCCTGAGTGGTGGGTGGAGTTGAGCAGATGCCAGGTGTGGCCACGGCCCGTCCGAATCTGCTCCAGGAGAGGGTGCCGGGCCAGCCTCTTCCTGGCCTTCTCTGAGGCCTGCTGGGTGAGGTTGGACGACGTCCCCATCACGGGGAGCAGAGGACATCACAGAGGAAGCCTCTCGTGCCCACCCAGAAGATGGAATGTGTGACTCTGGAAGGGAGCAGTCCTGCTGTGTGCTGCAGTGCGCGAGGCCCAGACCGGCCGAGGCGGGGTGGCACCATGCTGCTCCACTGCCCAGAGCCGAGCCTGGCCACGCGTCCTGCTGGAGCCCTTGTCCTGGATTCTGAGTCCCTGAACAAGTCGCTTACTCTTAATTAGGCTGCCGCCTGCCTGGCCTGCCTAGGATTGAGGGGACGTGGGGTGGGGACATCTAGCATTCGTCCCTGCCACTGGGCGTCTCTGCGTATATTTCCTGGACTTGTTGGGTCTTGGTTTCTTCTACAAAATAGGGTCCATGTTAGTTCCTGCCTCAAAGGCTTGCATGAGGAAGGAGCGCCAGGCCCATGGTAAGTCCTAAATGCTTGTCCACCTAGACCTGGCCAGGAGGCCAGTGCTGGATCCCCACAGCACACAGGTGGGGATGTGGCTGCCAACATTGCCAGTCCCGGGGGGCTGGTGAGCAATGCAGTCTCAGGCCCCACCCCAGATCCCTCAAATGAGACTGCATTTTAGCTGGCTTTCAGGGACAGGAGACAGGCCACCATGTACCTCCTACTCCAAGACCGTCCCAGAAGGCCTCCGAGAAGGCAGCTGTCAGGTTGCTACTGCTCTGTGAGCCCCCAGACTCTGGTTCTTCTTGGATCCCCTAGGGCCCTCCTCTCTCTTTTCTGCCCTGCCTGGGGCCGTGGGGGTGAGAGGCATCCCCAGATATCCACGTCAGCGGCTTCTGTCTGGCCCTGGCCAGTGGAGGCACTGGGGAGAAGCTGGAGGGCCAGCAGAGAGAGGGGAGCTGCTGTCTCTCCTTTCCTCTGTGCAGCTGTGTGGACAGAGTCTGCAGAGGGACTGGCCACTCGGGCCCTGGACACTGCTGGGTGGTCCCAACCTGGGCTTCTCCCTTAGTCCTGCAGTCCCAGGTCCAGTCGAGGGAGCTGGCTGAGGTGCCTGTGGTCAGGTGGGGGAAGGGCACTGTGAGCAGTAGTTGGGGCTGGGCACCCGGCTTTGTCCCTAGCGCTACTCACCTGGAGCCACACAGGCTGACCCTGGTCATTCCCACTTTCCAGATGGAGACAGCAAACATGACTGGGCAGTGGGGCTGCCCTGGAGCTCACTGGGCCCGGGCACACCGGGCTGCAGCTCCTCTCCTGAGAAAATCTCTTTGGCCGAGCTTGGGCAGGAAGCAGCCCGCAGCCTTCCGCAGCCTGACGTCCTCTGTTACGCCTTGAGAAAGCTGGCAGGCTGGCTTCACCATCACATAAAATAAGCTATAAAACAAAGCAAACAAACCAATAAATGAAATATTTATTTTAGTGCATAGAGGCGGCCTGCCTGCCAATGCCCCAGAGGAGAAAGAAAACTTTCTAATTGGGTGGCATCGCTGTCAGTCATCTCAGATAGACAAGAGGGAGGTGGAGTCTGTAGACCTGGTTGGGTTGTTGCCATGGAGATGGCTGGCCATGCCTGTCATTGAGTTCACCCCTCCAGACACCAAACACCAGGGTGCAGGGTGGCCTGTTTCCTTATTCTGTGAACCTGTGAGCAAGGGATTGAGGTCATCTCAGGCAGGGGAACCTGAAGGGGGCAGTCCAGGGCTGGAAGTCTGTGGTCTCCACACCTGTGGCCTTGACCCAGCCACACCTGTGACTCACAGCCCATCCAAGAAGAGGCTGAAGGAGAGAGAGCCCTTCTTACTCTGGAGGGGGACCCCACTGGGCATGCTCTGGGCCCGTGAGGCCACTGTCTACTGCACAGCAGTCTGGGATATTTTTGGTAGGTGGCTCATTTCCAAGCCAAGGAGATGATCCTGCCAACCTGGGCACCCGGGATGGGGAGTAGAGGCTCAGGCAGCCAGCGGGGGCCCGGAGGCTGGGACCCCGTCTTTACCTGATGCTTTCTTGACGAGAAGGCAAAAGAAACCTTCTCCAGATCCAGACCTCTTCTAAGAAGGCGTTCATGTCTTAGGATCTCGAATCTCTCACTCACTGCCTCGTTAGAAATGCAGTAGGGTGTCCACAGCCTACGGAGGGGAGGAGGTCAGTCTCTCTGTCACGATTTCCCTTGAAACGGGTGACTTCTTTATGACTGTCCTGTCACAGAGCGGGAAATGGAGACAGAGGTTGGGGGTTTCCCAGAGCCACTCAGCACTAAGTGTCAGAGGGGCAGTCAAACCACAGAGTCCCTGCCTGCCCAAGTCCCAGGCCACATCCTAGCCCAAGGCCGGGGACAGTGCTGTCCAGGTTGGGTGCAGACGGGGACGGGCGTGTGCAGAAGGGCGTCCCTGGGCTTCGTCATCCCCTGGGGGTCCTGTCCGCCTCCTCCTCCTTCCTCCCCACCATGGGCCCCTGCTCAGATGGGGCTTCTGTGCAGGCCGGTGCCCTGACTGGAGCCCTGGCTCTGCCTGCCAGCTCTCGCCTCCCCGAGCCCTGGGGCGGGAGAGGCTGCCACGCGGCCAGCAGGCCTGGTCTCTGCTGTGGGCCCTGTGTGCCGCAGGTGCCAGTGTCTGTGCCTGTCTCCACACCTCACGGGATCGTGGGACGGACGCTACGCCTCCCTCAGTCATCGCTTCCTGGTCCCAGGCGGGCAGTGCACCGTCCACACAGGGCTGTGGACCAAGAGGTGCGTGGCCCTAGGTGGGGCCTGAGGCCACTGGTCACCACGGCGGCTTCTGTCCAGGTGCAGCTCTAGGGGGCCATGACACCTTCTGGGTGAGCTCCTTTCTCGCTGTGCCCTACGACCCCCTTGGCCTGGCATTCCTGGTTTGTGATGGGGGAAGGTCCCCAGGCCTCCCTTGTGGGGCTGCTGGGGGCATCAGAAGACAAGCGTGGAGTGGGTGACTCTGTTGGACACTGGCCATACGCCTGGCCCTTGCTGGCCGTCTCTGGGACAATGAACCTGGGCGGCAGTCATACGGGTCTGCAGAGCTCCCAGGCTGGCTCCTGCCCCAGGAGGAAGGAGGCCTCAACACACGCAGTGCCCAGGGAGCACAGGGAGGTGGAGCCACGAAGCCCACCGTGCCAGGGGGACCGGCGCCCTGGGGGACACGGTCGCGTTGAGTGAAGAACTCCGCAAGGGTGCTGTGGCCTCCTGCTTGTCCGTCCGGCCCTCCCAGGCTCTGTCCCAGGCTTCCTTGAGGCCAGCGCTCCAGTCTCCGCGTGTGAGTGACCAGTTTGACGTGACAGAATGTCCTTCGTTCCGTCCGCGTTGCTGCAGGGGACAGGTTTCATTCCCCTTGTGGCTGAATAGTGGTCATTTTCTGGGAGATGTTTCCTTGACTCACCCCCTGCTGGTGGATGCCAGGAGGAATCCGCGTCCTGGGCCTGGGGTGGACCTGCCCGCAGAGGGGTCTTCCACACACCTCAACCTCCAGGGGGATCGCGGGTCCGCTCTGGGTTTCCTGCCTTCTGGTTTCCCTAATGGCTGTGCTGATCCTGTCCCCGCCCAGAGAACCCCTTTCTCAGCGTTTCCTGTGTTTTGAACAGCCATTCTCCCCGTGGCGAGATGAGCGCTCACTGTGGTTTGACTTGCATTTCCCTGATGATTATGGCATCGAGAACTTTTCCAAGAGCTTTTTTGGGCCATTTTTATGCCTTTTTTTTTTTTTTTTTTTTTTTTTATTAACGTCTACTCAGGTGGTTCACCTGTTTTAAAATTGGGTCATGCACCCTTTCTCCTTGAGCTGTTGGGGTTTCCGTGTGTTCTGGAGGTCAGTCCCTCACGGGGGAGCAGCTTGCCAACGTTCCTCCCCTTCCTCTGGCTCTCTTCCCCCGAGGGTTGTCTCCTTTGCTGGGCAGAAGCTTTTCAATCCAGTGTAACACTACCTGTCAATTTGGGCTTTTGTGGACTGTGCTTTTGGGGTCATTTCCGGAAGGTCTTTGCCCTGGCGGTGTCCTGCCGTGTCTCCCAGGGGGCTTTTCCTAGCAGTCTGCCCTCACATGGAGGGCTTGGATCCACCGAGAGTCCAAGTCCACACATGGTGACGGGGGTCTGGTTTCTCTGCCAGGGGCTGCAGTCTCCATGCTGTTCCTGCAGAGACCTTTGTTCCTGAGTGTGTGTTCTGTCCTCGTCAAGGATCAGTGACTGTGAACACGTGGAGCACTTCTGAGTCTCCTCTGCTCCGTTGGTCTGTCCGCTGCACTGGCGCCAGGCTATTCCCATGATGGTGGCTCTGCCGCGTGTTTGGGAGTGAGGAGCTGTAGTGCCTTCAGCCTCGGGATCCTCTCCCTCAGGATCACCTGCTGCTGGGGAATATTTGGCTCTGTAGGAATGTTAGGGGGGTTCTCTTCTACTTCTGGGGAGAATGTCCTTGGAATTTTAACAAGAATTGAGCCAATCTATAGGTCACTTGGGGTAGGAGGGACAGTTTAAGAATGTTACTTCTAATCCACGAATATAGAATGTTGCCCTCCTCCCCCTCCTCCCCCTCCCCCTCCTCCCCCTCCTTCCCCTCATCCCCCTCATCCCCCTCCCCCTCCTCCCCTCCTCCCCCTCCTCCCCCTCATCCCCCTCGTCCCCCTCCTCTTTCTGCGTGTGTGTCCCCTTCAGTTTCTTTCATCACTATTTTGTAGTTTTCTTTGGAGCGGTCACTCACTTCCTTGGTTAAACTGATCGCTAGTTTTTGTATTTGTAGCTATTGTGAATGAGATGGGATTTTTGTTTTTTTTCCTCAGCAATTTTGTTATTCATGTATTTAAAAAGCTACAGTTTCTGTAAGCTGATTTTGTATCCCCCAACCATGGTGAATTTGTTTGTGGCTCTAAAAGTTTTTCAGGGGAACCCTGAGGTATACGTATATGCATGATCTGTGTAGATTTGCTGGCATTCTATTGAGGATTCCGACTGCTATGATCCTCAGGGACACTGGTCTGTAGTCTGAGTTTTTTGTACATGTCCTCATCTGGTTTTGGGCTCAGAGTCCATGCTGCTGACCTGTGGAGTGAGGCTGGACGTGTTCCCACCCTTAAATACTTTGGAACAGCTTGAGAAGAACTGGCATAGCTCTTTAAATGCTTGGTAAAATTCAGTAGGAAGGCTTCCGGTCCTGGACTTTGCTTTGCTGGGAGTTTTTGTTATGACCGATTTAGTCTCACTACTTGTTCTGGGTCTGCTCAGGTTTTCTATGTCCTCTGGGTCCACTTCGGTAGTTAAGTGTGTCCAACCTTCTGCCCGTCTCTTCTAGCTTTTCTGGTGTGTTGGCATACGGGCTGTTCACAGTGGTCCTCGGTGACCCTTTGGGTTTCTGTGGGGTTGGTCATGATGCCTCCTTTTTATCTTTGTTTCATTTATTTGGGTCTTTTTGCTTCTGGTTAGTGTAGCTAAAGATTTGTCTACTTTGTTTTTATCTCTTCAAACAAAAACAAAACCAGCTTTTCATTTCATTGATCTTTTGTTCTTTTTTTCTTAGTTTCTATTTTATTTATTTTTGCTCTCCTCTGTGATTTTTTTTTTTTTTCTTTCTACTAATCTGGGTTTGGTTTGTTCTCACTTTTCTAGATCCTTGAGTTGCATTGTTGGGTGTTTATAGGTCTTTCCTCCCTCCCTCCCTCCCTCCCTCCCTCTCTCTCTCCCTCCCTTTCTTTCTCTTCCTTCCTTCCTCTTTCTTTCTTTCTTTCTTTCTTTCTTTCTTTCTTTCTTTCTTTCTTTCTTTCTTTCTTTCTTTCTTTCTTTCTTTCTTTCTTTCTTTCTTTCTTTCTAATGTAGGCTCATCTTGCTAGAAGCTTCCCTGAGTGCTGCTCTCGCTGTATCTGATAGGCTTGGCGTGTTGTGCTATCATCAGTTCCAGACGTTTTAAACTCTGCTTTTCGGTTTCTTCGTTGACCTGTCGGCTGCTCAGGGGAATTTCCGTCTGTTTCAGGATGTATTCTTGCTGATTTCTAGTTTTATCCCATGGAGGACGTGCTATGGTCTCCGTGGGCTCGAATGTGTTTGTGGCCGGCTGCATGCTGTCCCCGGAGAGCCCCCTTCCTGCAGACGACGTGCAAATGCCTGCTGGGTCCCTTTGGCCGATGACACAGTCTGGCTCTGATGCCTCGTTGACTTCTCTGCCTGGCGTTGATGAGAGCAGGAGCTGAGGTTCCGCTTGCTGCTGCGTCCGAGTCTGCTGGGTTTGGCTTCCAGGTTCGCTTCGTTCCTGCGGCAGGTGCCTGGGCGCCAGGCGCCAGCTGCTCACGTGGCTGCTCACGCTTGCCGGGTGCGTCTTGCTGTCCTGGGCACCCAGAGGCCTGGGCTCCCTCGCGGGCCCTGTCCTCACGTGGGTCAGCTGACATGCTGGCCTCCCTGCCCACCCTGGCCCTCACTTTGCCTGCCCTTCCCTCAGTCTGCAGGTGAGCTGGACAAGATGGCTGCCCAAGGGCTGCGTATCATTGGTCCGTGTGTTGTACCCACTTGGCTGGTTGTGCCTTCAAGTGGGAGGCCGTCGAGCTTGCCGGGGACAGGGCTCTCCACTGTGGTTTCTGGGCTGCTCTGCTCCTCCCGGCCGAGACTCCATCAGAGCCGTGTTGGCTGGTGCTTCTCCCCCTCGGGGTTCAGAGGCAGAGTCGCCCAGCTGGCCTAGGCACTGCTGGCGCCCTGCACCGGGCTCGGACTTCGATTCACACACGGTCCACCTTCCAGTGGCTTCGACAAGCGTGGGCAGTTTTTCACTCATGATAAAATCTGAGAAAGGAGCTGGTTGCTCACGGAAGGTGCCTTTGTAGCGTGCTTTCCCTGCCGCTGTAGCTCAGGGACACTGGCTTTTTGGCTGAAAATACCAGCATCTATTATCTTCCGTTTCTATAGTGCAGAAGTCTGGCCGGTCTCCCTGGGCGTCTTCAGGGTGGGTTCCTTCTGGAAGCTTTGGTGGGGGTCTGCGTGGGGCCCTGCCAGCTCCCAGGGGTGCCCGTGTCCTTGGCTCCCTCCGTCTCCAAAGCCAGCAGAGCACCTCTCTGACCTCTGTCCCAGCCTCTGTCTTGCCTGGTGAGACCCTGTGCTCACACTCAGGCAGCCCAGAGGCTCTGGCCACGCCAGGTCAGCCGAGCAGTGACGCCGCTCCATCTGCAGCCTCGCTCCCCTTCACACCAAACCTGGCACCTGCCCCGGTCCTGGGGATTTGGATGAGGGCGTTTCTTGGTGACCTGTCCGTCTGCCCGCTGTGTCAGGGTCTCATGCTGCTGCCCCAGGGGGACGGGAGCAGTCTGCTGGATGTGCCGGGGGTGTGCGCCTTGATTTGGAGAGGGGTTTTCTCAGCCATGTCCCAACAGGCCGCTCTCATGGGTCAACAGGCCACTTGGCCTCTCCTTGCTGCAAGGGACACAGGCCAGGGACGCAGGCAAGGGACGCAGGCAAGTGACTCAGGCAAGCTCCACAGCGGGCTTCTGGCCTCTGACCCTGGAGGCCGCAGCAAGGCAGTAGGGTGAAAGCGGTCTCGGGAGCAGCCCACAGATCTGCCAGGCCCTGATCAAACTCCCGGCTCTATTTGGCACGTCTGGGAGCCAGGCCACCGGAAGCGGAGCTGGTGGTTTCCAGAGCATTTCTGCAAGGGTCTCTGTGGAAAGCAGTTTTCAGGAACCTGGGGACTCCTGAAAGGGAAATCCACACATCCTCCTGGACTGGGGCAGCTCTGGACTTTGGCTGGCTGGGGTTTGAGCATCTTCCTGAGAATGAGAGAGAATGGGCTGACCCACCTGGGATGCCGGGCTGGTGGTGCTCAGGGGCACAGGGGTCCCCGGGGATGTGTGGGAGGGGGGCCACTTGCCGCCACTGTGCCCTGGACAGGCCGCGTCTCCCCTGCGAGCCTCCATTTTAATGGGCCATCGCGTCCCAACACGGGCCGGTGCATGCTTTGACCAGGGACCTCTGGGCATTCTGAGCACATCCACATGCTGTGTGCTGCCCCAAAGCCTGGCACGCGGGTCCCTGCTTTGGGCCACTCCGGAACCCCTGGTTGTTGACCACCACCCCCAAAAGAGTGAAAAGAGAACCCCAGGAAAGGAACACTGGCCGGCAGAGTTCGTGGCCCTCACCGGAGGGAGGGGGCACGTCACATGGGCTGCGGGGTCTTGCGGGGGCAGGAGCTCCCGAGGCCTCTCCAGGCAACTCCAGGTCACACTGCCCCAAGGAGCAGGGTGCCCTTTATGGATGATTCTCACCCCAGCGGGATCTGGAAGGCGAGGTGGACTCTGTCCACCTTGTGCTTCTGGACTTTGCACGTGCTGGCACCCTGTTGGCAGACAGGAGGGGGAGTACGCTCCTGCCTCGAGGGGAACCCTGGGCAGTGGCTGGCATCTCTGGTCCTGCTCTGATGGCCCGCGCTCTCCAGCTGACTGCTGGCGGCCTTGCACGGGCTAGGGGCGTGGGGGGACAAGGGGGTCTATATGCACAGTGCACGGTGGTCCTGGCCTCTGGGAGCCAGGCTTCACTGTGACGCAGGGAGTGGCTCCGAGGCGCAGTGTTTGGACTGACCTGGGCGGGCAGGGCTGTGGGTGAGCGTGGAGCTGGCAAGAGCGCCCGGGGGGTGGGGCTGCGGGCTGGGCCGGCGGCGGTGCAGTTCCCAGCATGCGGGGGGTCCAGGTACTGTCAGCCATCACGCACACCCACGGGCTCGGCGATCCTGGCAGTATGGAGGTCCAGTTCCCACGGGCACCACTGTTCTGCAGGTGGGGACACCGAGGCCCAGCCCCTGGCCCAGGCCCCACCATGGGGCCATGGCAGCTTGGGTTTGCCCTTGGCCTGGAGGCTGTTTCAGGGGAGCCCACTCCGGCCCGGTCAGTAAGCCACCCCCATGGCCGCGCCCTCGGGGCGTCTGCCCAAGGTGGAGGGCGGAGGGTGTGGCTGGCCCTCTGCCCCGGGCTTCCCCCCAGTGTTTGCTTTGGGTGTCTTTCTCACGTCCCGCAGCCTCTGCCAGCAGCTCTGCTCCCGGGGGACGCTCGGCGGTGAGAGCCTGGGAACCCTCTCTTATCTCTGCAGCGCAGGATGCGTCCTGTGCCGTGTCCCCAGCGAGGTTACAGGCGCTGTGATGAGCTTGCAGATTTTGGCGGGGGGGGCCTCCGGCAGCTTTGGGGGGGCTGTTTTGTTTCTCAGGCCCCTCGGCACCGTGGCCGGCTCTGGCCACCAGCCTCTGCCCATGTCCCTGGCCCTTTCAGCTGCTGGGCTCCAGGAACCCTCTGCAGGCCTGTCCCCCAGGCGGCCAGTGTGAAGTGGCACGGGTGAATTCCTGTTTCCGCCCATTCTTTGTTCAGGGCAGTGGGTGGCTGGGGGCCAGGAGGGACGGGCGGGGTGCAGTGTGCAGGGTGGCCTGCGGGGCGCTGTGCAGGCTGGGCTCCGGCCTGGCCCACCCTGCAATGCCAGCGCGTGGAAAGGCGGTTCATCTAAGTCCCAGAGAGCCAGCCGTGGGCCACACGCAAGCCTCAGTGGAATCGCAGGTTCTCACATTCCTGGATTCAGAGTCAGACTCATTGTACTGGAGGGGACTGCAAGATCTATCATTTACACCAGGCCCTAGGTAACTTTGATCTGGCAAATTCTGAGGAGGCTGGCTTGGTTGGGCCAGGCTTTGGATTCAGAAAAGTAGAGATTCAACTTCAATGCAACCTTTCTTATTGCTCTGTTTCTTGGAGCCTCTCAGAACCTCTGTCTCCTCTTCTATTGCCTGGATCTGATGTTATTTCCTTGAAGTGGTAGTCCAGAGAAATCCCAGCATTCTCTGCACACAACCAAGCATAATGGGGTGCAAGAAAGGATTAATTCTTATGTCCATTGTGATAATTAAAGGCACAATTCTCTTGGCAAAGTTTCTGAGAATTTTTAAAAAGCAGACAGACCACTCTGAGCTGTGGGGTTGGACTCAGAAGTGGTGATGTGTGTGCTGAGTGCCCTGGGGCTGCCGGCACTGCTTCCTCTGGAAATATTTAAAAGTTGATGAGATACAAGGCACTCAATTTCTTTGCTGTTCCCTGGTGTCAGGAACCCAGAATCTGGACACTGTGTAGATCCTGAGGTTCTTGGCACCGAGGACACTGGGACAGGAGAGGGCAGACACTCTTCTCAGGGTGCAGAGAGCTAATGGAGGGCGGGGGCTAGGGACACGGTTCCCACAGGGAAACATCACGGTGGCCAGGACGGATCGGCTAAGACCGAGGGAGCAGAGTCCGGTGGCACAGACCCGCCCCCAGCCCGCCCGGGAGCCGTCCCCAGGGCTGGAGGCGGGACTGTGGGGAGACGCTGAGGCAGCGGGGCGCAGGCTGCCGTCCACCCCAACCCAGGGACACTGGCTCGGCTCGGCTCTGTGCCACGCCGACGGGCACCTCTGCCCCGGGCTCGCACGGTGTAGGTCCTTGGAAGTGCTCCCAGGGTGAGCAGGACGGGCCGAGCGTCCCCTGTCCGGGCCTGGCACCAAGCGCCTCAGCCTGCAGAGGCATCCGGATCTGGGGTATTCACTTGACAGGTTCAGCCCCAAGCAAATCGAGCAGCGCCTGGATCTTAGATCAGGGCTGCTGGGCCCAGGCCTCCTGGGCATTGGATGGCGTCCGTCTTTCAGCTGGGACACCAGAGCAGCCAGGAGAATTCCACCTGCAGAGGCCTCCCACCCACAGGCCTGCAGGGAGCTCCCAGCCAGCAGTCGGCAGGACTGGCTGTGCAGCCTGGTCCTCTGCAGACACCAGCAAGTCCCAAGGAGAAGAGCAGGCCCAGCCTGCGTGCGGGGGCGTCTCGCTGCCACTGCTTTCTGAAAACGGGCACCTAGGGGAACCACGGGGCTCCTCCAGGGGACCAGGGGCTCCTCCAGGGGACAAGTGGGATCCTCCAGGGACCAGGGGATCCTCCAGGGGACAAGTGGGATCCTCCAGGGGACCAGGGGGCTCCTCCAGGGGACCAGGGGCTCCTCCAGGGACCAGGGGCTCCTCTGGGTTTGGGCGCTTGTCTTCATGGACTTCCTGTTGCATCTCAGGCAGTCCCTAACATTCCCTCCACCTAGGGTGGCAGCTGACCCAGAGCAGGGAGTGCAGGCCGGCGCTGGCGTGGTATGTTGGCGCTGCCTCCTGAAGCAGGTGCCCTCAGGTGTCAGACATGCTGGCCTGGCTGGAGGGCCTTGCTCCCCTCCCTGACCTATTTCTGGGAGAGAAACTCACCCACTCACAGACGCGCATGGCCCACATGCACACACCCGAGGCGTCCATTGGCACGCAGACATCGAGACCGACTTTGGAAGAAGGAAACAGGCACCCTCTCCCTCCTCCACCGGTCTGTCCTCCGCCCCTGGCGTCAGGCTGCTCCCGCACGTCCCTGTCCCGTTTCCTGGGAGCCCCTTGCTCACGGCCTTGGTTGCTGGGTGCCCTGGCCCTCAGGTCCCCAACTGAAGGGGCTCAGGCCGGAGCTCACTGGTGGCCATGTGGAGGCCGCTGGCCGGGGTACTCATCCCTGGAGCCGCGGCGATGCCACCGACCTGCCCCTGCCCGTCGTCTCCTCGGCACCACGGTCACAGCCCCTGTCCTCCAGGTGCCCCGCGTCCCCAGCCTGACCCTGGGCCCGGCTTCCCTGGAGCAAGAGGTCAGGTTGAGGGTGCCGTCGGGCTTCCTTCCCGACAGCGCTGGACGTGTCCTCCCTCTAACTGAGGCACCCGCGCCACCCCCTCGGCAGGCGTGCCATGTGTCCAGATGCCCACTACTGCTGCCCAGCTGGGCCCTGGGACTCCAGGGCCGATGCTCGGGGTCTGCCTCTTGGAGCCCCGTGCTGGCCGTGGCATCCCTGCCCTTTGGTCTGCGATCGTCCCCAGAGCCCCTTGGTGACGTCCACCTGGGCTGAAGCACTGGCTGGCATGGGGCCGTGGTCCCGAGGCTTCCCACCGGTGGTTCTTAAGCGGGCAGCACCCTCCCCAGTAGGCCTGGGCCAGTCTGCCTCCGCACGGCCTCTGGCATCTCCCACGCCCCTTTTGCTGTGTCCGTGTCCTGCACAGATCTGCTTCTTAACTGTCGCCCCCACCATCTACCATGATTTCAGTGGAGTGATGGCGTTGGAAGCATCATGTTTATCTCCTGCTTGAAAAGCCAAGGTGACCCAGGGTGACAGTGGGAGGTGCAGGCCCCTTCCCAAGTGTAGTCATTGACACCCTAGTTAGAATGGGACACCACCTCAAGAGCAGGTGTTCAACGAGACTGTAAAGCACAGGGATCCTGTGGGGGCAGGAAGGGGGAACGCTCACCCTCAGGGAGCGTCAAAAACAGGAGGGGCAGACATTTTACAGCCTTTGGCCTTGGCCCCTGCCCTCTGGTCTGTGGCAGCTCTAACTAGCACCCCCTCCTGGCAGAGATCAGGACGTTCTGTGCTCCCTGGCCCAGAGCCACGTCCCCCACGTCACCCTGGCTCCGACCTGGAGTGGAGAGGCTCTGCTGTGCTCCCTTGCGATTTCCCCTTTGCCTGGTTGGTCAGGGCACTGAGAACATCAGTGTGGGGGGCTCTTCCAGAAATATTTGGCATTTCCAAACCCTTGTAAAAAAAAGTAAGCTCTCGTATGCATGTTGTGCTATCCAACATGCATATCAGTATATTTTTAAATTAATCATTACTTCTTACCCGAACAGGATCAGAGTTGTACAGATTCCCAATGTGCCATTGCTGACAGGGTTTCAAACCTCGTCTCACTACTTCTCAGCTGTGTGGCCTTGGGAAAGTTATTTAACCTCTCTGTGCCAGAGTTTTCTAATCCACAAATGAGGATGGAAGCAACACTTGGGTTACTGTGTTAAGTACCTCAGCACACGTGAAGTCCTGGACCTGGTGCCTGGGAGGTGTTTGCTCTGGAGCTGACAGAGGGTCTGCCCCTCGCAGGAAAGAAACAAATTGGTTTTCAAAACAGTGGACTGGGGACCTCAGGACCCTCCTCTGCCGAAAGCTTCCCCTGGCTCGCCCAGCTGGAGCCCTCAGGGGCAAAGTCATGGTGCCATGTGCAGCAGGCGCCCACCTGCGGTGCCCACAAGGTGGAAGTGCTGGAAAAGCTTCCCCCAGGTGGGGCTCCAGGCAGGTGGCCGGAACCACCACCACCTTGGGGTGATCAGTTCTGAGCGGCCAGGTCCTGCTTCCTGAAATGGCCCGCCTTGGCCTTTGGAGCTCTCTGGCGCCCGAAGGCACTGCTGGGCCTCAGGCCCCAGGCCCGTGGTGTCCCGGGGCCTCCTGCCTTTGTGGGCGCATGCCACTTGCCGGTGGCGTGGGGTTACTCTCTGGGCACCCCTGGAAGCAGGCTTGCAGAGTTCAAGGCTGGGCGTCTCAGCCTCATTATCAGATCTAATTGTGGGCTCGGATTTCAGGCATCGGCCGTGCAGGTGGAGGACAGGCCGCGAGGTCACGCCTAAACGCTTGCTGAACCGCGGTGTGAAAGGTAAGGCCATCTGGATGCCATTTGACAACTTCAGTGGTAATTACACCATTTGGCACAGGAATTAGCAAGAGCCAGGGCTGATCTGCGGCCGGGACAGTGTTTTCGCTTGGCGGGGGCGTCCGGCGCTGCCGGCCCTGGGGCTCCAGAGTCCTTGCTCAGGGCCTGGGGCTCCAGAGTCCTTGCTCAGGGCTGATCCCGCACCCACTCAGGACAAGCGCAGGCCGGCCGTGTGGCCGGTGGCGCCTCCATGCCCCCGCAGCCCCTAACCAGGAACACCTGCCTTCTCACTCCCGGCGGGCGGGGGGCGGGTGGCTTCCAGCGACATTCCACCAGAGCAATATGGAAGTGTTTAAGGGCGTTTGTACCAGGCAGGGTAGCTGAGATCTGAACCTTTAAATTACAGCCATTCCCGGGCTGAGGAAAAGTAAATAAACAGTTCACAGCTGCAGCAGCCCGGCACAGAGACGGCTATCTCTCCTGATTGCAGGACAAGTAATTAAGTGAGAAATGTGAACCCTCCAGTAGGGGTGATGATAAAGTTTTGGGGGCAGTAAATCCACCCAACCCCAGCGGCCTTCTCTTTAACCCTCGAGGAGCCAGCAGGCGGGAGGGCGGCAGGCGGTGAGCAGGCCAGGACCCGGGTCCCGCTGCCGAGGGCCAGCTGAGGGCCTGGAATGGCCTTGTGTGCTGTCTGGCCTCTGTGCAGGGACAGGACCTGGGCTCCAGCCCTGCCTCCAGGGAGATCCTCGGACAGGTGCCCGGTGCTCTGACCGTGTGGCTCCTGGTCCCTGTGAGCTCCGAGTCCACATCCGTACCCCAGGATCCTCGGAACGTGGCTGTGGGTGGGGACAGAACCTTGAGGAGGTGATGCAGTCAGACCAGAACCTTGGGCTGGGTCCTTGTGCAAGTGGCTGCTGCCCCCTCAGAAGAGCTGGGACAGACCAGGGCAGGAGGCCACATGTGGGACCCAGGGCGGGGCACCACCCACAGGCCACGAGGGATGCCCCGGGGAGCAGCCCCCGACACCGGGCTTCCGACGTCCGGCCAGGCCTGCGGGGTCGCAGACGCTGCCGCTGCGTGAGCACAGTGGCAGAAAGCGCCCAGCCAGCCTTCACTGGGGTTTCACAGACAGAGACAGAGGTGGGGGCTGAGCGAATGAGACCCCGGGATCCAGCCTGGTTTCCAGTGGGACCGCTGGCCTCGGGGTCCCAGCCTGGACCAAGGGCCCAAGTTGCTGATAGCTGTCTGGGGGCCACACAGGTGGTTCTTGGGGGTCCTCGCCTGGTTCTAGGGCCACAATCAGCCATCACTGGGGTCTGCAGGGTGCACACCGGGGTGCAGGGCCCCCCGCTTCTGCTGTGGGGCAGCCCTTCTGACAAGGGAGCCCGTGTGAACCAGAGTGGCCCCGGGTTAGGGGTCGTGACCTTGTCCATGTTGCAGGGAGGACAAGTGGAATGAGGAGGGTCCCCAGGCACCACCTGCATGGCAGAGCACTCGCCCTCTTGACCTGGCCTCCTGACCCCTCATGCTCGTGGGCCTGCCTTAGAGTTTCCTTTCTGGGAAAGGACCCAGGGCCTCCCATTGAAGCCTCACCCAGGACCTGGCTGTGCCACCCCACCCTGCTGGGTCCGCCACACATGTGGGAAGAGCTGGGCCGTCTCCGGATGAGACCAGGCAGCCCCTCAGGTCTGCCTCTTCCCACGACCGCACCTTGGGAGAGCTGCCCAGGCGCTGCACCTCGGCTTCCGTGCCTGCCCCACGGGCCTCAGGGCAGGTCTGTGTGCTGGGTTCTTGGAGAATTTCACCTGCTCCACAGGTAGCCTGGGAGGCGACTGGGTCTCTTGCAGCTAGTGCAGGGCAGGTGGGGTGTAGCAGGTGAGCTGCACCTCTGGGCCCGCACAGCGTCGAACCCAGGGTAGGCCGCTCAGGGACCCCAGCGGCTCCCCCAACAGGAGGCCAGCCTGGGCCGGGGAAGAATCTCAGTTCACCTGTGTGCTCCCTGTGGAATTTATGTCCTGGCCCAGGGGTGACTGGTCAAGTGACAGGGCTCCTCAGACACCAAGAGGCTGGGGGCTGGTAATAACTGATCACATGTCCACTCCCAGGGACCCTTGCATTTTAATCCAGTTCCCACGTGTGTTGGTGTCCAAAGATGTCGTTTTGTTCATGGTAGAGGACCAATTAGTGGCTGTGGGCTGCTCCGTGTGGGGAGGGGCCTGGCCCTTGGAGGGTAGGCAGTCCCTCTCAAGTCCCACTGAGTGCCGGCTCAAGAGTCAAACCCCTCATGGATGGATGCCGGGGAACTCAGGTTCTGGGTTCCAAAATGGGCCGTCCTGCCCCATGGTGACATCACAGGCCAGGGATGCCTAGTGATGTCATCGCTCTGGCAGGGTTCATAGTGGCTGAGAGGCCATGAGGCTGTCAGGGAGGATGCTGTTCCTGGGGTCTCACCCTGCCAGGCCGAGGCCTCGGTGACCTAGGGCTCACAGCCAGTGCCGGCTCTCACACCCGGGCAGCTGCGGTGGGTCTGCGTCTTGCTGTTCACACCGACCGTGGTTCCCGGACATTTCAGGGAACGAGGCTGAAGACAGTGTCTCAGCTTCCCCACATGGTGACAGGCGGAAGGCCGGCAGCTCCGGGCACACCTGCCCGCCCAGCCCCTGTGACCTCAGCGGGGGGAGCTGTGAGGTTGCCCCCACGCCAACCCGGGGGCCTGGCCAGCCCCACCCTTGTCCTCACCAATCATCTGCCAGCAGCACCCATGGGAATGTGCTGGGCAGAGCTCTGGGTGATTGGCCCTGGCTTGGAGCCCACTTGGCCCCACAGGCCCTGGGCAGCTGCCCAGGCCTCGAGGCAGAGCATATGGGAGAAGCAACCTCACTCCTCCTGTGTTCTGGGCAGGGAAGACCCTCAGGGGGCGGAGTCACCCAGGCCTCCCTGGAAGAAGGCACATGCTATCTCCCAATAAAACTTTATTTGTAAAGCCAGGTAGCGGTCCAGGTTGGTCCTGGAAGGCTGGTCTGCCAGTCCCTGGTTGGAGCAAGCAGTGTTCTCCAGACACACGGATGGCAGGTCCTTTCAAGGGGTATCTGTTTCAAGAGCACCTCCTTTGACGGGTGCTGAGCTTGGTCATGGACACCGTCCTCGTCAGCGTGCTCCTGCCCTGCCTACCTGGATGGAGGGTCGCAGTTCCATGATGCGCTTCCCTGGACTCGGATAAATCATTCTGACTCATTTTCAGAAACTTTCTTAAATAGTCCAAACCACATTGGGCTGGAAAAATCGCCCTGGCAGGGCGGTGTGGGGCCCCCTCAGTGCTTCTGGGGTCCGCTGAGCTCGGGCGCGCTCCGGGTGCAGCCACCCCAGGCGTCACGTGCTGAGGGGAGCCTGCTTCCATCCCGGCTGCGTGTGCGTCTGAGAGGCGGAGAAGGGCCCGCCCGGTGCCACGGAGAGCAGGCTCCGTGGAGAAGCGCCTCGCCTTTGTCTTCCACTGAGGCTGAGTGCGCCACGGACCAGGAGTCTGGAGACGCAGACTCCGGGTTTGCACCAGGGCCGACGTGGATATATTCTTTCAAGGTGCTGAATTTGTGCTGACTTGGTCCAAAACACAACCGCATCTGGTTATGTCTGGTGTCGAATGCTCCAAAAATGTCCTGAATTCCAGACAACCTCTTGGGCTTAGAAATAAAAGTCATTAATCCTGCATTTGAATTTAATATTTGAAATTTTATACTAATCTTTTTCTTTTTTTCTTCCTCAAGTATTAACTTTTGAAACGTTGGAAAGAAACTTTTTTTTTTTTTTTTAGGGAACATTTTTAACCAAAGGGTGTAGAGCTAAACTGGGCTTGACCTTTGAGTTTTGCAGATTTTCCACCTGGTAGTAGAAGGAAATGGGCTCCTCGGTAGGAAGGCGGCTCCTCCCACTTCTGACGGAAAGCTGTGCATTCCAAGCCGAGGTGCTGGCCCAGCTGGGCAGGAGCTCGGTTGGTTAACTGATTGACGGTGAGACTGGGTGTCTGGGGAGCAGATCCAAGTCCCAGCGCTGTTCCAGCCAGCCCAGTCCAGTCTCGGCATGAGTATTTAAGCCCCCCCACCTAAAAAATGCACACGATTCTGCAGGAATCTCACATGTGGGCGGACAGGGCGATCTTGGGTTTCCTCCATTCAGGGGCCAAATTCTTTCTGGCACAAGGGGGCAAGCTGGGGCAGAGATGGCCGGGCCGACATTTCAGCTGGTCTGGTAGAAGGGGCAGTGACAGGGGTCTGTGGGAGCCTGTGGGGCTGAGAGGGAAGAGAAGAGGGAGGACTTGGGGGAGGGAAGGGACCGCCCTTGTTGGGCAGAGGTCGGGCTGCAGCTCGGGATCAGGGGCACGAGTGCCTGCCTTTGACCTCCGTACAGACCATGGGCCTCCTGCTGGCCGAGCCCGGGCACCCTCAGGGGGGCAGCCTGAGTTGGGTCCTGGGCCCGCGTTTTACTGAGGGCGTTAGAGAAGCCTGTACCCTGCCAGCCCCATTGTACCCCTGGGCAAGGTGGTCCAGGGCAGCATCTCGGCAGAGGCCTTTGTTACCAGCCCCTGGTGGGCTGCAGCTAGGGGCTTGGAGAGCAACACCCTCATGAAGCTGGGGATGGTTTTTATTCTTGAATTTATCGCTGTTGCCCAGGCGAGGGAGGGGCAGGCCTGTCCGACCCCCGCTGCCCTCTCTGTGACTCGCTTTTCCTGCCCAGGGTGGTCTCTGCTCATTCCACTCTGATGTCACTGCCTGGAAATGCTGGCGATGCTTTGGGCAAAAGGGGCCGTGTGCGATTTCTCCCCAGCCGGCCCTGCACCCCCGGGCAGTCCTGGCGTTGGTTCAGGGTCCCAGGGCCCCTTCCCAGGGGAATTCACGCTTCCCTCTGCCAGGGCTGGCTCCTGAGCTCCAGGAATGAGCCACAGCCAGCCAGCAGAGGCCACAGACCTTGCTCACTTCCCGCCTTGAGTTATCAGGCTGCAAAAGGGGCCGGGGCGGGAGGCTGTCCTCCTGGCAGGCCCGGTTCCCAGGCCAAGCTTGCCATTAAGCGGCACCAGGCCTCATTTCTCCACCTGAAAGGGGAGCTTGGAGCAGCGGCTTGGCAAAGGCCTCTGCACCACTGGATCTATTTTAGACAGGGGACTGAATGGTTCCCCAAAAGCAGGACTGAGGCTCTCTCGGGTGACAGACACTTCCACTTCTATCTCAACAGCTCTGCAGGGCCTGAGCTCAGGTGGCTGGAGAGGCGCTTGCCTTGGGCGCAAAGCCCACCGTCATGGAGAAAAACAATAGTTTAATACGATATTTAAAAAGGCAAAATACAAAATCAAAAACCCTTGAGCAGTTTATCAAACTTTTCCATAAAGGTAGGATTAGTACTATCAGTGCCTCTCTACCCCCAGCCTCCACTGTGGCTCCAGAATCTCTGTGGAGGGGCTCCGGCATCTGCATTTCAGACATTTCTCCGCCAGTCCCGCCAGAGTGGTCCAACTTTGCACAGGGGCAGACTGGGCCCCAGCCGGAGGTAACGGGCAGCTCCTGCTGCCTTCCTGGTCTTCTTCTCAGCCCAGCGAAAGCTCCCCAAGGGACAGAGGGGTCCTTGCTCTCCCACGCGCCAGGCTAGTCATTTCCTCTCTGCGTCCTTCAGGTTTCCTGACCCGAACGTGGCCCGTCTCGATGGGACCAGGGATGGTGGCGTGGCCTCTGAGGCCCATCTTTAGCCAAGCATATTGAGTGTCTGCACCTGCGCTGCGGTCTCCCAGGAAACAGCCCTGCGGAGGTCCTCACCTCCTGAGCAGCCTGGAGTGGGGCCTGACACAGGACCCACGCTCAGGGGTCCCAGGAAGCCCTGTTGGGGTGGGGAGGGGCCACACAGGACACACAAGGAGCAGACCATGCTGGGAACAGCTCGGAATCACCTTCCTGGGCATCTTCAGGGGACCATATTGAGACCACCTCAGTACTGCACTGCCCAAGTGAGAAACTTGGGGACCTTAACTGCAGACATGGCCCCCATCCTGAATGTGGCCCGGGATGGAGCCTCAGCAGAGCTGAGGGGGCTGGGAGCCCCTAGCACATGGCGAAGTACCCGCAGCATCTGTGGGGCACTGGGGCTAGGACTGGGTGTGGCTGCTGGGGAGGGTCAGGGGAGAAGCCAGAGAGGCGAGAGAGGAGGTACGGACCTCCAGCATCTTGGGCCTTGTCTCTGGTGGTTCCTCCTGGCAGCTGAGAAGCCTGTGGGCGCAGAGTGGGTCTGCAGGTGCATTCCACGGGAGCCTTGGGCCGTGGCAGGGCAGAGGAGGGGGTGGAAGGGGCACTTGGGGGCAGAAGCTGAAGGAGCACAGCCTCTTTGCCGCCACAGGGGTGCTCCCAGGACATTCTGGGAAGGAGTCAGGGGAGGAACCAAGCATTCAGGCTCCGGCAGGAGCGGACAGGGCATCAGGCATCTTGGCACCCGAGCCCGGGGGCCAGAGGCCATGCTGTCTATGTGCTACCCTGGGTTTCCACAGCTACTTGGAATTTCAGGAAGAAATAAAGGGCTTGGTCAGCTTGGGCCCCCTGCCCAACTGCACCTGGGTGCTGGGGTCACAGGTAGGTGCTGGGATATCACCTCTCCAGGGACTTCGTGCAGTGGCCTCCCATGTCCCTGGGGGACAGGGTGGCTGAACTGGCACAAGTACCAGGTATCAGTCCCTGAACTAGCAGACAGCAGGGGAGTGACTTTCTCCCTGGTTGGATTTGTGTGTCCTGGAGGCTTCTGCTGGACAGGCTGGCCCTGGGCGACCTGTGCCCTGGGGTGCTCCTGCAGGGTTTGAGCTACAGTTCAGCGTGAGTGCGGCTCTGCCTGGGGCCCCTGGGACCGGGTGTGTCCTCCCACCTGGCCTCCTCCTGTGACATCTGTGACCACAGTGACACCGACTGAGGCCAGAGTTCAGCAAGCACACTGCCAGCCGTTTAGGCCCATTTGTCAGAGGCACTGAAGTCCTTGTGAACAGCCACCGCTGTGAGCGCACCGGACCCGTTCATGGGGTGGGCGCGGCGGCATTGGGTAAGGCTAGGATCCCGTAAAAGGCCCATGCTCCCTTGGGAAACCTGGAAACCTGTCACTCCTTGGACATTAGCTGAATCCAGAGTAAAACGCTATGAATTACCAACCAGAATGAGGCGGCAAAAGAGTCTGCACTGCAGCTGCACACAGTACCTTTGGGGACCCCACACTGCCCCCAAGAGGCATGTGCTCCTTCTCCACAATCAGTTTTGGAATTACTCAGGGATTATCCTCTCCCAGTTCTTCAGTTTTGGGATCAGTGGCCTGCCGAGTCTAGTTTGGAGGTTGGACGCCCCCTTGTCAATGACTTTTGAATGGCCACAGGTAACTCCCTGTATCTTCTGAGCCTCAATTTCCCATCAGTGAAATGGGAATAATGATGGTTTTCCCTGCAGTTAAATGAGTTGGCACGTTGACAGGTATGGAGCAGCTTGGCTCTCAGGCCCTGTGCAATGACCTGGGTTAAGGCCACGACTCCTGGTCAGTAAAGATGAAGACTTTAGCTCTTTAAATGTCTGAGTCATGTGTGTGCTCTCTGGAGTAAGCTACATCCTGAAAGTAAAAAGATCTCCATGCTGAGGTCTGATGCAATTTATAGCAATTCCTGTTTCCAGTGTGGATTTCAGTTTTGCTGATACCGAGGGAAAATTCCCAGCCCCCTGCCGGGTAGCCCGCTAACATGCTGTGCAGGGGCACAACCATCACCTGGCCTTTGTTTCCCATGAAGTCAGTGCACGAGATTCACTGGGTAAAATCTAATTAGGCAGGGCTTTTCCTGTGGCCTCATTCCCGCGGACCCCAGATGTCAGGGACCAGGCTGAGTGAGGTGGGGCTTATCTCTGCCCCATGGACCCTGCGGGGTCCCACTTTGCATGTGGCACACAAGCTGGTATAATTTTTGTAGATTTGTTTCCTGAAAATGAATATTAGTTGCCCCCAGGATCAAAACTAAAAATACGCACAGAGGACAATGGACTCGCCCTGGCAACGGAACATGTGTGTTAAATACGACTTGGCAGTTCATGCTGGATGGGTGACTTTTGTGCAAACATGCAGAGATCTTTAGATTAATGGCAGGTTTCCTTCCTCCGGGGTGACTGCCAAATGCTGTTCCAGTCCTGCCGGGTGTGCCGTTGACACCTGCGCAGGTATGTTCACGCACCAGTGGCTCTGCTGGAGCTACTGTACTCCTGCGGCTCCACCATTGGGCTGCCCAATGTGGCCAGAGTTCTGGCCTTTCCCCCTGCGGGGTTCTACCTGTGTAGTTACGGAGGTGAGTTAGTGTATCAGCCGCAGTGCGTTTTCATGGGGCTGTGTCCCCGCTCCGTGGCCGGCTCCCCTGTGGTATGGTTTGTATAGAGAGGGAGGGAAATGATGGAGTCTTCCCTTTCATTTGTTCAGTTATAAAGATGATAAGTTGATTCTCATTGTCAAAAGGTAACCATTTAGGGTTTTTTAAAAAATGTTTAAATGTGTAGATTTACATAAAACTAGTGGGTTTCAACTAATTACAATTCACTAATTGTAATCACATCCTTCCTGAAGCTGGAACAGACTCCAGGGGTGGCAGGGCGATCCGACGGGCTGGGTCCCTAGAGGTGTCCTGCAGTCTCCCAGAGAGAATTTCCCCAGGGTGCCTCCTGCTTCACCTGGCTCCTCTGGACATGTCCTCCCCGATCTGAAAGTTCCCATGTCTCCAAGAAGCCCGGGTTCTTCAGTGAGCAGTGCTATTTTGAAACCACAATCTGGACAGTAGGGATTGTTCTCAGTTAGTCCTTGTTTCGAGGTATTTCCTGAGTAAAGAAAGGCCTCACGCCTTCACATTGCTAGTTGCTGTCACACTCAGGACGGTAGAGCTTATACACTATTCTCTGCCGTATTTCTTCTTCACTTGTTTCTTCCACACCGAGCATTCTGATGATCATGGAAATAGGAGTTGATATCATCATGATATTTCGTGATGACTGAGTTGCTTCAGCCAACTTCACACAAGCAACCATCACAGA
Organism: Sciurus vulgaris; assembly: GCF_902686455.1. Classification (NCBI taxonomy): domain Eukaryota; kingdom Metazoa; phylum Chordata; class Mammalia; order Rodentia; family Sciuridae; genus Sciurus; species Sciurus vulgaris. The sequence goes on from NC_136478.1 coordinate 2,246,395, forward strand.
ATGGCGATACTGACATCCCCACCTCCAAGGTCAAGGAGCAGCGTGATTATTCCTGTGCACACGCCTGTCCTCAGAGCAGTGACGTTCAACGTCCCGCCAGCCCTGTGATAACGGCACTCAGAGGTCTTCCCGTTTAAAGCTCATTCTCTAGTTGGTGGCTCTTTGTGAGTGGGGGATCATCGGCCTCATTCTGATTTATAGTGGGTCTGTGCACTCTCTTCCCTCCCTCTCTTTTTTATTAAAGGTCAGATTTACTGAATATAAAATCCTTGGCTTGGAGTTCCTTTCTGTGAATATTTTAAATATTTTGATCCATTTTCTCCTGGCATGTATTGCTATCAAAAAAGTAGGACTGTAATCTGGTGTTTTAAATTTTTTTAATATATATTTTTAGTTGTTGATAAACCTTTATTTTACACATTTATGTATATGTGGTGCTGAGAATCAAACCCAGTGCCTCACATGTGCCAGGCAAGTGCTCCACCGTGAGCCACAGCCCCAGACAGCCCTCTGGTGTTCTTGTCTTTGTAAGTCATGTTCTCCTTTTTGACTAGATGGCCAAAGTGTCTTGTATTTGAAAGACTAGCTGTTTTATTAGAATATCTTGGAGTGGCAGCTTGACCAACAAGATCGGGTCCATAGCACACTCTTTGAATGAGTGACTTCTAGCATCTTGTATTCCAGGGAAATGTCAAGATGTAGGTGCTGTGCTTGTGTGCTCTCTCCTAGGCTTCTTCCGGGATTTCTTATCTGTATGTTGGATCTTCTTTGTCTAACTTGGAAAAAGAGATCTCCTCCTCTCGAATCCTTGCTGGCACCCTAAAGGGACTTTGTGGCCTCCTCCTTTCACCCTATGCATCTGGGTGCTGATTCTTCTCTCCTGCATTTCCTCTGACTTACGCTTCCTTTCTGAAATGATTCTTTTCCTTCTGGACACTCATCTCAGCTGTGGGACTTTCCCCTTCTGAAGTATGTTATTCTCGCATGACTTTGATCATTTCCTCCAAGTCTTTTAGTTAATTTTGAAGCAGCTCATCCCGGGTCTGTTCCTTCTGTGAAGCGTGGCCTGCCTTTCTGGCTTGCCTTCGTTGTCTGTGGCCTGACTTGGCAAAGTTTTCCCATAAAGGACCAGGTAGTAAATGTTTCAGACCTCATGGAGGACGTCAAGTCTCTGCCATAGATTCTCCTTTCCCTTTCAAATGACCCCTTCAGAGAGTGAGAAGCTTCTCAGCTCAGGGCCCTGCACGGTGGTCTGTGGTCAGATGTGGCCTGCAAGCCACAGCTCTTCACCCTGGTCAGTAGGCTCGTTGCTCTGCTCCCAGCTCCATTTTCCTTGTAACGATGTGTGTCAGGGAAGCCCCCATGTTTCTCACTCCTCTTTTTTTATGAGTCAGATTTTAGGTGACTCTGCAGAGGGGAGCAAGTCCAGGATGCCTCCCTCGCACCCTGTGTGTGTCCACTCAGCCTTCAGCACGGGGTCAACAGGCTGTGTGGTTCAGTCTCAGACTCCACAGGGGAAATGGGGAGGCCCTGGTGGCAGCCGTGGCTCTGCAGTCTGCTGCCGTGGAATGCCATGGTGCCCTGGGGACGCTGCGGTGGCAGGGGCTGTCTTCCTGGGGGCGCCTTCATATCCGCCCTTTGTCACCTGCGCCTGGGATCCCAAGAGTCACCATCGGCAGTCAGAGCCCACCTGTCTGCCCACCTTTCTGATCTGGTCATCCTCCTACGATGGACAGTAGCAGTCCTGCTAGTCAAGCCCACAGTGAGGGCTTAGCGGGCATCAGAGGGCACTAACGACACTGAGCTTCTTCACTTCACAGCTGCTTTTACTCTCTGGGCACTAAAGACCCCTATGTGTTCTTCCTCTTCCTCAAGAGGCTTCTGGATGTTGGCGTTCTGGGTCTGAGTGCCCAGCAAGAGGGTGTTGATCCACGTGAGCCCGTGTGGGTAGTAGGTCAGCCTCTGGGGAGAGAATGCCACCTTAGAGCCACAACCAAGGCGTGGAGACTTTGGTTTCAATCCTTTTCCCGGGAGAGTCGAGACTCAGACAGGAGCCATGGGCTCCCCACAGTTCCTTCCTGGGTGAGAGACACAGGTGGGCTGTTTGCTCAAGAGCTGGCCGAGTCCCTCTCCCTCTGCCCTTGTGTGGCCGAGTGAGAAGTCGGGGCGCTCAGCTGGAGGGGGTCCGTCGGGAAGTGCAAGCATGTCTTTCCCGGCAGTTCCCCCCAGCTGCTTGGGAGTGGAGTCATGTGCAGGGCCGAGATGGGGGCTCGTCCTCCCCTAAGCCACGAGGAAGTGGACACACACTCCTGGTGCCGTCTCCAGATCCCATGCGGGGACCTCGGGCCCCTGTCCTCAGCAGGGTGGACTCAGCACACTGGAGCCTCAGTTCTTACCTGCTAAGTGGCAGGACAGGCCCCTCCTTCCCACTTTCTCCTCTCCACACCGCCGGTTCCGTGGGAGTTAAGCCAAGACGCAGGAGGAAGTGGGAGCTGCTTCCCTGCCTGTGGCAGACACAGTGACTGCTCCCCGAGGGTCCTCGTCTAGGGGACTGAATCTGTGAGCTCACGTGGCCAGAGGGACTTTGCAGATGTAACTGAGAGAAGGGTCTGGAAAGGGAGTGAAGTTGAATTGTGTAGGTGGGTCCACGCACGCACCTAGGCCCACAGCGGGGAAGACAGGTGTGGGCAGGGTGCTCCACCCAGTCTGGGACACGGACAAGGCAGCCCTGGGAGAACAACTTCCAGGTGATACTCAGAGATGGTGCTGAGGAAGCCATGAGGAGAGTGGCGGGCGGAGGGACCAGGACATAGCCCAGAGGTGACCTGGGTACCCCTGAACACGAGTGCCAAGAGGAGGCTCAGAGAGGTGAGGAGCCTGTGGAGGTCGAGTGTGGGAGGGAGCACTTGCCTAGACCGAGCAGCCTCCTGGGCCACGTGCCCCTGCCCGTGGGTTCGTGATAAATGGCGGATGGAAAGCTGGCTCCCGGGCAGAGGTGGAGCCTGCAGGGAAGGAGTGGGGCTGGCAGGAGCCCATGCCGCCATCTCCAGGTGAGCAGGACCCAGCAGTCCTGGGGTCCCACCTCCCTCCTCCCTGTGCTGTGGCCTTGGAACCCGGGGAAGCTGGCAGAGGAGGAGCTGCTGGTGTGTGGGAAGGGACAGGAGACGATCTGGGCTCTGCTGAGCTGTCACCAGCCAGAGAGGCTCTTGTCACCTGCAGCAGCAACTCTGAGCTCTGGCGTCAGCCCCAAAGAGGAAATGTTGCCCGCTTGCTGCGGCCGTGCAGGAAATTTGTCTGCCTGTGTTTTCCTTGCAGTTACCCAAACCCTCCAGCTCCCGTGTGATGCTGGTTCCAGCACGGCTTTGTTAAAATGTCAAAACCCAGTTTTTTCCGTTGAGTGACTTTCAGCTCGAGGCCAGCAGCAAGGGGAGCATTCCTGCAGGCCTGGCACTGGGAAGGCAAGAGCCCACACAGGCCTGGGTCATTGAATACCCTTTGTTCTGCTCAGTGCAAGAAGCCTGGTCAGAAAATCCTGATTTATGCTATTGCTCAGGCTTCCTGTTACTTTAAACCCTGAACACCACGCTCTCGGCCAGCATAGCTGCCTGGCCCGGCCCTGCCTCCCAGACTTGCCTTTACGGACTGTCAGGAGCAAAGACGTGGCCTTCCCGGGCTGGGTCGCCTGCTTCAGGCTGCCCTTCCTAAAGGTGAGCTCTACCGAGCAGCTCCAGTCTCTTAGAGGGGACCATTCAGGGGCTTCTCGTTCATCCACAAACATCTCTGCCTGGCACCAATGTTTCATGGCACCAGAAGGGATCCTGTGCCCGCGACGCAGCTGGCCCCGGTCCTCCCTGCTCAGCTGCTCCTCTCCTGTGCATGGCCCCGGGCTGCCCGTGGGCGCCCCCTCGCGCTAGTGGGATCGTGTCCAGTACAGCCTGGGGATTCTGGGGGCCGGGGGCTGCCAGGCAGAGGGTGTGGGGCACAGGTGAGTCTGCTCCACCTGTGTGCCACCGACGGTCCCTCTGTCCTCTGCCGTGGTGCTCGGGCTGTTTCTTCCTGGAGATGAACCGTGAATACTGATGCAGCTTCTGCCCAAGTCCCTGCTTTTCGCACCCTTGGGTACCTGGCCAGGGTGGAGGTGCTGGCTTGTGTGCTGATTCTCGTCATCCTCCTGAGGAACAGCCAAGCCCAAGCTGTGGCGGTCAGTCAGGGCCACCCCCCAGGAGGTGGCATCTATGTTAGGTCCCAAATGACCCACAGGAACCCACCCTGGTGGTGCAATGGGAGGATGCAGTGGAGGGAGGGGTCAAGGCCAGTGCCTGGAGGCCAGCAGCTGACCTTCAGCCCTGGGTTGCCCAAACCACTGCCCTCCAGGGACCAAGGCCTCCAGGTTGAAGCATGACCCCCTGGCCTGAGAGGACTATCGGGAAGGAATGTGTTGGCATCCTGCCGAAGGAGGCGCAGCTCCTGCGGGTTCTGGAGTAAGGCTCATGGCCAGCCAGCTGTGTCCGTCCAGGAGGCCAGGGCTCCCCTGCCTGATGCTCATGTTCCCACCCAATCCCACGTTGGTGTGGATGCTGGAGCCCCGGAATAGGGTGCTCATCCTGATCTGCCATGTGCTCATCTAGTCGTGTGGAAGTCTCTGCCACTCTGACCCTCAGTGCCCTCGCCTAGACATTTCACGTGGGGAGAGCTGGAAGGCGTTGCCCTGACGTCCTGTTTAGTGGACCAGAACTCTAACCTCTCCAGGCAGGTGCTGCTGTGTCCTCATCTTACCCAGGAGAAAACCCAGGTCCAGGGAAGTGAAGACCTTGTCAAGGTCACTTGTCATGGTCTCACCAGCCTCCGCCCTTACCTGCACTTAATGTCGAGGTGACTGGCACCCCTGGACGTCAGGCTTTCCCCGGAAGTGAATGCTCAGAGGTCAACAGAAGACCCACCCAGCCCAGCAACTTCCCGCCACGGCCAGTTCTCCTCCTCACACATCCCAGCCTCTTGGAGGATCTTGAGCACACCGAGCGCGGTCACTGCGCCCATAACCCTCCAGTGTGTCTCTAGAAGGTGGCCAGGTCCCAGCCTCTGTCCTCGGTGCTGTGGGTCTTGCACATCTATCACTTCCAGCACAGGCCTTGACATGGAGAAGGCCCTTGGCAAGGGTCTGCTGACTGAGAAAATGACTGAATGGCTCCGTGGAGCTGGGGCCTGGACCTGTGTCCTCCGTGCGTCCCCTGGGAGCCACGCCGTCATTGCTCAAGAGCTGTGGAGGGCCCTCACTGCCAGGGCTCTGGGGAGCCCAGACCTCCCTGGAAAGGAGGCCTCTGCCCCTCAGCGGAAGGAGGTGACAATTTATGACGTGGATCAGCACTCATAAGCCTCAAAGAAAAATAGCGCGTGTTTATGCAGAGCCTCACTCCCAGCCGCTCCGAGGCTCTGCAGACGCTGCTGGCGGCTGCTTCCCAACCCTGGCCAAGTTGGATGGAGGTGCAGAGAGCCAGCCCACCCACTTCCCCTGGCCTGCGCGGGCTGTGTGTGGGGCCATGGGCGTGCCCGTCTGTCTGGAGGAGCCGAGGCCACCTGCGTGGCTGAGGGTCCAGCCAGGCTTGCCCAAGGTTGAGCTACTGGACTGCAGCGTGTGGGCAACTCCCCAGGCCCCTGCTGGGTGCCTGTTGGAACGTCCTATGTCTGTGAACGCACAGTGACAGGCCAGACTGAGGGACAGCGTGGGTCGTCCCAGTCCAGGTGTCTGCGCTGTCTTGGGTCTTGTAAATCCTCTGAAACTCATGCAGACCCTAAAGAGCTCAGCGTGGACCCTGCCACTGTCTCCAGGGCTCCTCTCATCCCTCTCCAGCTCCACCTTCTCAAACTGGCCCGAGTGGGCTCCTGGCTCGGTTTAGGCCAGGAGTTCCAAATTCCCCGCAGGTATCACTCTTTAGGATCCAACAGGAATTGCTGAAATTGTAACTTGTTCTAAGTCTCCGGCAACCCCTCGTTTATGTGAGTTAAGTAGTAGTGAGACACCGTAACAGTCAGCAGTTTATCATAATTTCCTGCACTGGGACCCTGTGCAAACTTTTGGAGAGAGAGCAGCTCATGCACGCCTGGCTCCTTATTCATATCAACATGCCGACAATAGTGCACAATTCGGGAGCGTTTCATTCATCTGTATCTGATTCACGTTTTTGATAACAAAATATTAAAAGAAAGGCTCATGGCACAGAATAAATCTCAAATGAAATCATGGAAAATTAAAGTCTGACAAACATTTGGTAACTAAAAGTTGCAGCTTATGGTGAAATTCTAAGGCCCAGCAGGCATTAGACGCGCCTGTGGAGGGGTCTGTCTCCCTTGCACTTTCTCAAGGGGACGCCCAGGGCCTTGGAGACGCCTGCGGCCAGCAGTAGGCAGGCTGGCTGTGCCACTTCTTGTTTCTGCTCCCTTCTGCCATGATGGGCTTTTGCCTGCTGGTCCTGGTCATAGTGCGGCCTCTGGCTCACGGCACATGGGCTGGCTGTGGCTTCACGCGCCTTCTTCTGCAGTAAGGTGCATGACAGGCTATCAGTCAGCATTCCTCCTTTGAAGCATTTGAGGCTCTGAGTTCCTGGGTGAAGGCTTGTCCTGCGGGGCCAGCCTGCGTGGGGGTCTTCTGAAGCCTCACACGCCGCGCTGTCGGGTCCAATTGGCCCCCCGAGGGACCACTCTGCTTCCTAACCTGCTGCTCCTTGGGCTGCGCTCAGGGTGTGCAGAGAGCTCATGCTTACTCCGCTCGCTGAGCCCTCACTGAGTGGCAGGCTGGAGCACAGTGGCACCTGGCAGTCACGGCGGGAAGACAGTGGGGCTGGGTGGGTGGCTGCTTCCCTCCCTGCTCCTGCCTGGCCCTGGGAGCTGGACCTCAGTATCGCCCCCGAGCCTGTGCTCCCTGCAGTCACTTTCAATGACATCAGTGGATTCCTTGGGACTGGTGACGTCTGCTGTCGACCACCCTGGTTACTTCTCACAGAAACGTTTCACTTCCTCTCATTTTCTGTTTTTTATTGGGGTGCAGAAAAACAATGATTGACAAGTATCAGGGAGGCGTCCTGCATCGGGGATGTGACCCTTCATGGAAGAGGAGCCCAGGTGGTGGAGAAGCTGGTGGGGACGTCCCACAGCACCCGTGGGACCTGCAAGCAGAGCCCGGCCCTGAACAGGACAGTCATAGAGGCTGTGAGTGAGCGCGGCCTCCAGTTCTCTCACTCGATGGCCGGGGGGGGGGCATTATCATCCCTGGCCATGTGCCACACTGGTCACCCCCTGGGTCCACTGTCCCCAGAACCTGCCCAGTGGTCCTCTGAGGAGGGCCAAGGGAGCAGTGGAAAGAAAGCTGAGATGCTGGCCAGGGAACTTCCTGTTCCCCTGTGCGGGAGTCTTCAGCCTGTGGGTGCAGAAACTCCGGCTGAGTCCTGCTGGCTCTGCGCTGGGCACCTCCAGGAAAAGGCCAGCAGGACAGGGAAGCAGGACAGGTGCAGACGGGCCAGCACCTCACCACCCATGGCCCAACCCCCACTTTCAGGAGAGGAAACAGATGCCCAGAGAGGTCACTCACCTAGACCAAGGCACGACAGCAGCAGCAAAGCGGGGACGGGCCAGGCACACTGCTCCCAACGCTCATGTCATCCATGGACTTCCTCCTGATCCCGGAATCCCTCCTACCTTCTGTCTAGCTTCCGGGTCAGATAAGCTGAGCCGCCTCCCGCCCACTGCCCCATGAACACAGCGCTGCCTTGGCCAGCCCCGCCGCACACTCCATGTAGAAGGAGGCCTGGGCGACAGGAGGCGGCTCCCAGTCAGCCAGGGGTGAAGGGTTACTGTCACCAGACGACCAAGGCAGCCAGGGGTGGCCCCCGGGGGACCTGCAGCCAGAGAGCTCGACCTTCCTTGAGAGACAGGATGCCCAGGACAGCCTCAGGCCCACCAGACTCGGGCAAGGCCGAGCCTCCTCGAGCCAGCTGCGGCGATGGGCTTTCTCATGCCTGCCCACAGCCTCGCTGACCTGGCGTCAGTGCAATGAGGAACTGGCTTACACCATCATGGGGGCTGGGAAGTCCCAGTCTGCAGGGCCAGTGGGCAGCTGGAGACCCAGGAGTCAATGGTGCCACTCCTATTTGGTGGCTAGCAGGCTGGAGACCCAGGGAAAACTGAGTCCAAAGGCTGACGAGAGCGGTACCAGTCTGAAGGCAGGAGGAATCCTTACCCAGGAGAGAGCAGCCTCTTTGTTCCATGAGGTCTTTGACTGATGGAGAAGCCCACCCAGGCTGGGGAGGGCACCTGCTTCCAGTGTCCTGACTCTCACGCCACCCTCTTCCAGTCATGGCAGACACGCCCAGAGTATCCGACCAAATGTCTGGGCACCTCACGGCCCAGTCAAGCTGACGTGTGATGACCTTGAAGTGACTGAGAACAGAGACTACACAGGGCTGCTACCATCCAGCTAGGATGGTTAGGGCGGAACTTCCTCTGCGTCCCTTCCTCTCTTCTCTCGCCTTCATGTTGATTTTAAGAACGGAGAGGTGACTTTCAGAGCAGCTCAGTCTGCGGCAAGTGGAGCAGCAGACCTCCCCTCACCTGGTCCTCAGGCCCGTCACTGGCCCTGGCCTGGGTCTGTGTCACTGTGACGGTGCTCCCCCAAGGCGGGGCGGGTCCGTGTCACTGTGACGGCGCTCCCCCAAGGCGGGGCGGGTCCGTGTCACTGTGACGGCGCTCCCCCAAGGCGGGGCGGGTCCGTGTCACTGTGACGGCGCTCCCCCAAGGCGGGGCGGGTCCGTGTCACTGTGTCGGTGATCCCCCAAGGCGAGGCGGGTCCGTGTCACTGTGACGGTGATCCCCCAAGGCGGGGCGGGTCCGTGTCACTGTGTCGGTGATCCCCCAAGGCGGGGTGGGTCCGTGTCACTGTGTCGGTGATCCCCCAAGGCGGGGCGGGTCCGTGTCACTGTGACGGTGCTCCCCCAAGGCGAGGTGGTGTTGCTGCGGAGGTCTGGCGTCTCACTGTCCTCTCTCGACACCCTGTGGGGGTGGCTTTTCTAAAGATGCTGCGGTGTGTGTCGATGTCCCAGCAGTGCCTGGCGGGAGGGCCACCTGTGCCAGATCTCAAAGGTTTACTGCGTCGCCTCCTAACGAGGTGCCTCCTCCCCAGGGTGCACCCCGGGGCCCGCTCCATCTTCTAAGAGACGCAGAGCAAGCTGGTCAGCAGGAGAGGCCCAGGAAGCAGGACCCCGAGGTCTGCTGCTCTTAAAGAGCCCGAATGCCTCCAGGGAGGGGCTTCCACGGCTGCCCCAGTCAAAGGGCCACTTGTGTGATTGTTGACTTTGGGTTGGTCACTAACTGACCTGTGGGCCCTGACATCACAGCCACAGGCCGGGCAGCTCAGCTGCAGACCTGCACCCGGTGGTCGGGACGAACACAGCAGTGACAAGGAAGCCATTGCGTTCCAGTAGCGCACACGGCTGACGGCTGCCCTCGCTCTCACAGGGACGCTGGAGGGAGGTCACAGTTGGGGCCTTTCCAAAGGTGTTAGCCAGGCTGTTGGCCTCTGCAGTGGGCTTGTCGTAGTTTAATGCACACAGAACCGAGTCCGAGGAGGGACCCTCAGGAGGCCGCCATGCGTGACGGCGGGCGCTTGGCTCAGTGGCCTAGTGGTGCCAAACAGGCCACCCCAAATGTAGCATCTTCGAGCAGCAGAGACTTTGTATCCCTACTACTGACCGCAGGGCTCTGCTCATGCCGTGACCCCAGGCCACCTGTTTGGCTGCGTCCAGCTGGGGGCCCCTGGCTTCCCCACGCTGGCTCTTTCCTCGGGGGTCTCATCGCTGAGCCCCTCCCGGGCTGACCTCACTTCCCAGGACTGCTCCTGTTCGCAGGGCCTCACAGGGCCTCTGCTCAGGCCCGTCCTCTCTGTCCCGCTGCTCCAGCAGGTGGAGGCTGGTGGTTCATAAAGGGCAGACAGGTTGCGCTCACAGTGCTGGAGGCTGGTGGTCCCAGGTCGGGGCCTGCTAGACGCCTGCTGAGGGCCTGGTCTCTGCTTCAGAATGGTGCCTCGCAGGTTGACGTCCAGAGGGGCCGGACACTGTGTTCTCATGGGGCCAAGGACACGGAAGGGCACGGAAGGGCCCACAGGTCCCTCTTGCCCTTCTCTAAGGTCAAGAGTCCATTCCCGAGGCCCCACCTCACGGCCTCACTACCTCCAAAGACCACCTCCAAATAGCATCCCACTGGAGATGACCTTTCAGGAAACGAACTTCAGGGGACACATTCAAGCCAAAGTGTCACACCAGTCACATGACCAAGCCCAGAGTTGGCAGGTGGCAGGGAAGCCCAGGCTGCAGCTGTACAGCCTGGGGACCTGGTCAGCACAGACCAGGGAGGTGACTTCCACCCTGCTGCTAGTACCTGGGGATGTGCCTTAGCTGGTGGCTGTGGTGGCTCCGAGTCTGCCCCCCTGGCCTCCTGGTGCCTCCTGGCAGGTCCATGCATTATCTCTGTCCCGGAGACCCCCTCCAGCCTCCCCCACGCTCACCAGAGAGAAGGGGTGGAACTTGGCCTGTCTCCTGTGAAAGGTGCTGGCCCTGGTCAGCTTCTGATTCGGTTCTTGTCCCATCGTTGATGACTTTCCCAAAGCTCCATCACGGATGGTGGGTCCCCTTCCTCCTGGTACTGGTCAGCACTCCTGGCCTGTCCTCAGGGTGAACCAGGAGTCACAGAGCCTGGGGGTCTCCATTCATCACCTCACTGAGGCCTCCAGCCTCCCCCTTCCATGACAGGGAGGAAGAACTGAGGCTCACGATACCCGGTGTGGCCAGCCTGTGTGGTGTGGTCCCCGCTGCAGCCTACCTCCATGCTCTTGACCCTCTTGGGACCCCATGGTGGCTGGCGGGGCTCTGGTCTGTGTCTGCAGTGTGTGTGGGGCCCCCAGCCTTAGCCTCAGCTCCCACGCAGGCATGTGGACAGGGTGCAGTGTTTCTGGGTCTGGAGCTTCAGTGCCCGGGGCCACTTGTTCTGACTTTGAATCCCCTCCGGTCTCCTCTGCACTAGAAAGGACCAATGCTTGAGGTTCCTCTGACTCAGCAGACCCTCCCAGCCTGAGGTCAGGAAGCACCAGTGCACACACAGCTGACCAATGCTGTGGTCTGAGGGGGACCTGACCAAGGACTCCCGGGGGGCTGGCAGGGCCCAGGCCTGGGCCTGGGGGATCAGGGCCCGGCCGAGGTCACCCAGGCCAGTCCTGGGCCTCACATGGCTAGCGTGAAGACAAAGGTCTGGTCAGTGCCCACATGGAGGGCTCTCCCCACCCCAGACCATGGAGGCCAGGTACCACCCAGGGCCCAGGCCTGTGGGCAGGGAGGAGGGCTGCAGTGCGCCAGAGGTCAGTGTCGGCTGGTCAGTGTGCTCTCTGCATTGCGCTCTTCCTTTCCGGTGAACTGCCAGCCATCCCATGGGGGTCACTCAGGTCTGTGTGACCAGCACAGCCTCCCTGGGGAAAGTAGGGTGGAAGTAGGTCCAGGGTGAGTGCCAGAGCCCGCTTGTGGCCCGGCGGAGCCTGGCGGGGCCGCAGAGCTGATGCAGACCTGTGGCTGGCGGCTGGGTCAGAGCTGCACCTGACCTCTACCCAGAACCAGAGCGGGAGAGTCTTGGGCCAGTCATTCCCATGTCCAAGGTGAGGGCACGGCACCCCGCTGGCTCTGTCCTGGGCGGCCAGCTGTGTGGGCTCTGCCAATGGGACCCTGATCTCAGCCTCCAGGGCAGTGCTCCAGCTGTGGACCTGCCCGCCCTGCACCCACTGGAATCGTCTGGTCTACCCTCCCGCGGGAGCGCGCAGAGCCATGGCCTCAGAGCCTGGGGTCCGCTGCTCTGGCCGCAGGGCGGGCTCATCTTTGGGCAACTTTAGAGCCAGCCGACATGCTGCCGAGAAGACACGGGGAGGGGCCAGGTGGTTCCCCGAGCAGCTTGTGCGGATTCCTCAGTCGGGCAGGTGCGGGCTCGCCTGGCCGCACCTCCACCTTGAGCCTGAGCCTGTCCTTCACGTGGGCGCCAGGCGACTGGCTGCGGCACAGCGGGTTCCTTCCACCCTGTTGGTCAAAGGCATGTCATCTGCGGTGCCGGAGGAGCAGCTGAGAGAGCTCTGGGACAGGGTGCCTGTCATCCTGGCGTGAGTTGTGGCCGTGGTCCTGGCAGGAATGTAACCACCAGATCAAAGTCCCTCCTGTCCAGAGTGAAGACGCTGCACAAGAATGCGGCCTTTGTTCAAGAGTCAGTGTGAAGGATGATGTCACGCGCGTTGTGGGAGCTCCAAGATACTAGCCCATTGTTCTGTGCGGGTGCTCCGAGCGGCCTCGCCCCCTCCCTGCCATTTCCTCCTGCTTCCACCTGGGGCCATTTTCTGGCATTAGCTGGGGACCGAGGTCTGTCATCACTGTCAGGCGACAGGAGTTTGTAGGACCCCGGGGGTCACGGTCAGGCTCACGTGTCCTCCACTCACCCCGTGCTACCTCCGAGCCTCAGTTTCTCCCCCTGTCCCATGGGGACGAGAACAGTGCCGCCTTTTGTGTCTGGGAACTGTCCTGGCACAAGCCTGGCAGGTGCAAGGTCCCTGTCTCATTCATCACCGTACCCAGCCTCAGTGTGTGACGGACAGAATGACAGCTGGCACTCCACACGTGTTGTTGTCACTGTGACTGCTGCTTCTGCCGCATCCTCCGCTTCTCCCACGTCCTCCGAGGCTCCGGAAGTACCCACACATGTGGGTATGAGAAGCTACATGTGCTGGAGGCAAGAGGCCAGCCCCACAGCTGGGCCAGGGCAGCCCGCCTCTCCTTTTGTGAATAAAGTTTTATTGGGACCCAGCCACGCCCATTCTTTCTAAAGCTGCTCTTGCACCTCCATGGCAGAGGGGAGTCGTTGCAGAGACCACTTGTGCAGAGCCTGAGGATTTATTCTCTGGCCCATTCCAAGGGGTTTCTGGGCCCTGGTCCAGGGCTTGTGGCCAGGTGTGAGTGGCAGTGTGAAGCACTATTTGTCCCCTTACTGGACAGTGTTCAGCCCTGGTGCCCAGGTGGGGAATAAAAGTACAGAGAGGAAGAGGAGCGGCAGGGAGTAGGAAGGCCCTGAGGTGGCGGGAGCGTCACTCATTCTCTGCTGGAGGCCACGGGAACTGGCTGGGGACTCTCAGTTTCTACCAGAGTCAGCTTTTTTCATGACCTGTCTGAAGCATTGGCTGGAAGAAACATGGAGAGAGGGGCCCCAGGGCCACCCACGTGTCAGCCCAAGGGAGCTGTCCCCTGCAAGTGACCCACATGCTGTTGAGGTCCAAGGGTGGCTTCATCCTTCCAGGGGATCAGTCCAGGTCCCTCTGTCCCCAGAGGCTACCTTCAAAACAGATCCAGAACCCAACAGTTTCCACCAACCCACATGCCTCCTGGCTCACGCCCCCAACACTGAATTGGTGCAGTCCCAGGACCTTGTTGCCAACCTCAGTCTGGTGCCCAGGATGATCCCTTTAAAATTTAAGTTGATGATGAAGATGAACCTCTGTGTTTTCTCCTAGGTTTTGTAGTTTATCTCTTACATTTAGGCCCTTGATCCTCTTTGAGTTAATTTTTGCCTATGGTGTGAGGTAGGGGTTTGACTGCATAGTTTTGCAGGTAGATTTTCCACTGTCCCAGCCCCATTTGTTGAAGAGACGCCTTCCCTGGTGAGTGTCTTGGCTTCCTTGCCAGAGTTCAGGGGCCACAGGAGGCTGAGTTTACTCCTGCACAACTTCACTCCCTCTGTCTCTTTACCCTGGATCTGTCCTACCATGTTGAGTGTTTTCAAAACTTTGTAGTGAGTTTTGAACTCAGGAAGGAAATCTTCCAACATCTTTTAAGAAAATGTTCTTTTTGGGTCCCTTATAATTCCATCTGAACTTTAGGGTCAAGTTTCAATTTCTATACAGAAAAAGTATTTGGAATATCCTCACAATGGAATATTTCTCAGTCAGAAAAAGGAATAAAGCATTGGCAAATGTTGCAACATAGATGAACTTGAAAACAAGATGCAGAGTAAAACAAACCAGTTACAAAGGAGCCCATGTGGTATCAGTCCATCTACATGGAATGCCCAGGTTAGGTGAATCCACAGAGGCGGGATCAGATTGGGCTTGCCAGGTTCTCTGGGGAAGGTCCAGGGTCTAGAGAATGGGGTGACTGCTAATGGATCTCCTTTTGAGGTGATGAAAATTTGGAGGACCAGATGGAGAGGTTGGGTACCACTGCAAATATCCTAAATGCTGCTTTAAAATGGTGAGTGTGTGCGGTGTGGAGCTCACCTCAACAGCACGTCCTGTGAGCCAGGTCCCCCCACTCCTGTTTGGGCCCCTCCAGCCCATCCCTTCTTGAGAAGATGAGAATGGAAGGGCTTGTGAAGCTGGGCTGCTGGCGCCCTGCTCCCGCTCCTCCCTGTGGCTCCTCCTGGGCCTGACATGCCGGTGCTCACACGGCTCACTCCCTTGAGAGCACCTCTCTTCCCCAGCAGGAGTCAAATCCAGCAGCAAGGGCTCTTCAGCGCTGGCTCACAGTGTGTGCCCCTGCGTAACCAGGCCCAGCACACAGACAGCGCTCGTGGTCCTCAGGGGAGTGAGCGAGTGCTGTGTGCTTGTCCCGGTCCCTCTTTGGGGCGACTTTCCTGCCATAGCCCTGTGGCCCTGGCTGCAAGCCATAGCTTTTCCCTCTCCTACCTTCTGGTAAAATATTGGCCCCATTCCATCTCTTGAGCCTGCCCTGGCGGAAGAAGGAGGTCAGAGATTCTGATTTCCCAGCCTAGCTCATGGACTTGGTCAGGCAGCCTACTGGACTCTCCGTCCCAGCTGCCCCAGAGCCACATCAGCCTCTGTTAATCAGTCCGATCTTTTCCTCCTGAACGTGCAGCCCCACCGTCGGCCCTGCTTGCCCAGGGGCGTAGCTTTGCTCACCTGCCCCTCCCGGATTCTGAAGCTCCTCTCTCCTTCCCGGAAGTCCTCAGTCTCTCCTGACAGGCAGCATGTCGCCTGGCCTGCCTGACCAGCTCCTCCAGTTGCCAGTTCAGATGCCCGCCCCCTGCCCATTCTCCCAGCGGCACAGGAGCACCAAGTGCCATGTGAAAGCACAACCAGTAGCAGTAACCCTTCCTCCAGAGGAGCGGGGCTCACAGCCCTGTGCAGGAAAGAGCTGGTATTGTGGTTTGGCTGTGAGTGTTCCCCAAAAGCTCAAGTGCCAAAGGTGCAGTGCCCCGTGTTGCAGTGTCCAGAGGCCAGCTCTTGGAAAGTAGTGGATCACGAGGGCGCCTTTCTCAGGGGTAGATGATCGATGATCGAATGGACCACGGGGGAGGGAGAAAGCACAGGTGGGGGGGCATGGCGGGAGGATGAGTCACTGAGGCCGAGGCCAGGAAGCGTGTCTCTGCCTCTCACTCCTTCCTGGCCACTGTGAGCCGGGCAGCCTGCCTTGACCACCCCCTCCACCACCATGCTCTGCCTCCCCTCGGGCCCAGATCCGGGGAGCTGGGTGACCATGGCTGAAGCCTCCAGAACCACGAGCCAGAGGAACCTGTCCTCCTTGCAGTGGCATGTCAGGCATGTCAGTCAGGGTGACGGACAGCCAACAGGACCAGGAACCTGTCCTCCTTGCAGTGGCATGTCAGGCATGTCAGTCAGGGTGACGGACAGCCAACAGGACCAGGAACCTGTCCTCCTTGCAGTGGCGTCAGGCATGTCAGTCAGGGTGACGGACAGCCAACAGGACCAGGAACCTGTCCTCCTTGCAGTGGCGTCAGGCATGTCAGTCAGGGTGACGGACAGCCAACAAGACCAGCAGCAGGGTTTCCAGCTGTGGCTTCACAGATACACTTGCTCCAGGTAGTCGGCTGAGGGAGGCCCTGGGGGCTCAAGGGGAGGCGATGGAGACCTGCAGGGGTGGACATCCTGGTCAGTGGGCAGTGGATGGTGTGACAGGCACATTGAGAGGGTGGTGGGGCAGTGCTTGCTGGGAGAAGCTGCTGCTCCCCAACACACAGGCTGGTGAGCAACCGAGTCCTTGCATCTGTCTGGTGGCACTTAACCCCATTGACCAGTGGCCAGCTTGGGTCATTAGCTGCTACAGAAGTACCTGGAGAGGACCAAGGGCTATAGGCTGCGGAACGTTGGCAGAAGAACCCCAGGGAGCCAGGGCCTTAGTCCACACGTGGGAGCAGCCCTGTGTGCTACTTCCTCTTGTTTAGAAGCCGAACTCAGTGAGGCCCAGGGAGGGTAGTCATCTCTCAAGGCTGCACAGCTTGTGGGGCGGGAAGGCAATCGGGGTTTGATGGCACAGCTACCGCACACATCAGAGGAGCCCCTACCCCAGAGGGTCTCCAGCCCCAGAGGACCCCCAGCTCTGTGGTGGAGGAGGAGCCTGAGTGACCAGCTTCCGGAGGGAGACTAGGGTTCCTTCTCTATCAAGCTGAGACTCCTGGGGAGCGTCAGGAAACCACTCTGAGGATACTCCTTTTACACCAGCAGGTGACCTACCTCCCACGCACAGCTTGTTGGCTCCGCAGTCACACAGCCATCCCACCCCAGCCAGACGCCTGGGCTCATCCCTGGTCAGTCCACCCCATCGCCAGCCAGTCAGCCCCTGTCTCTGTGGAGCTGCCCTTCCTGAGCGTCCTGTGCATGCGTGCCCTTGGGCAGTGGGTGTCCTTTTGTGTCTGGCTTCTTCCCTCCGCGTCAGGTCTGGGGGTTGTCCAAGCTGTGGTGTGGGTGGGACTGTGCTCCCGCGTACTGCCTAGACCCCTCGCAGTGGGGACCCACATCTCGCTTGTCCACTCACAGCTGACGGCACTCGGATGGTTTCCTTTCCAGATGCTGTCCAAGGGCCGGAGTCAGTCTGTGTGCGGCATGGGTCTCCCTCCCGGGTGGACGCCGGGGCGGAACTGCTGGGCCGCACTAGTCCACGCTGGACTTTCCCTGAAAGTGCCCAGTGCTTCCCAGATGGAACTGTTTTCCACTCCCTCCCAGGGGCAGTGCCAGGCTCCCCTTCCAGAATCCATGTCCTCCCGCAGGCGAGGCTGCCTGGCTCAGCTGCTTCAGTGGCGGGAAGTGGCGAATTAGTGATATTGATGGCTATTGATGCTGAGCACCCTTTTCTAATCCTGGTCAGCCCTCCACTTATCATCTTTGCTGAAACATCTGTTCACTTTTTTCCTTTTTTTTTTTTTTATTAGTCTTTTGTCTTCTTATGGAGTTGTAAGACATCTTTGTGACAGATTCTGGGTACAAGTTCATTCTTGGATTTTTTTGAAATAAAATTTCTTTTTTTAACAACAAGGAGTCTTCTAATCCATGAACATGGGATGTCCCTTTATTTATTCAGATTGATTTTTCTTGATTAAGTCTTATAACTTCCAGCTGCTAAGACTTGTACATTATTTATCTCTAAGTATTTTATTCTTCTTAATGCTACTGTGAATCAAATTTAATATTAGTTTCACATTTTGACTATTGATTGCTACTGCAGAGAATACAACTGACTTTTGCGTGTCGATCTCATGCGTTAGTTCCTGTGTACACGCGTGTGCCCGTGTTCCCCGGGTTCCTGCAGCAGGATCATGTGGCCAGTTTCCCTACTTCTCCCTAGAGCTTGCAGTCACACCTCTGACAGGTGTGGCTACTGTCTCCGCTGAGCAGGGGCTTCTCCTCCTCCGCCCTGAGGTCTGCCAAGCATCTTGGCCACTCCAGCCCCCGCCTTTGGGGGCCAGGTGCCTGAGGATGAAGGGGCCTGCAGACTGGTTGCTGACTTCCTCGCTCACCACCACGTGACTTCAGGAAGCCATTAACCCCTCCGTTCCAGCCTCCTTGTCCTTCCAGAGGGGACGTGGCAATGCAGCTCTCCTCGCAGGTCGGATTTCATGTGTCACCCCTGTGCCCTTGGCGCCTCATGCGGAGTCACCCCTTCAGACTTGCGAGCTGTTATTATGGCCCTGCTACTTCCAAGGTGGGAACAGGGCATGCAGGGATCTTGACCACCTGTGATCCTGCAGCACCCTCGTTTTGAGCACAAAGGAGCTGATGCCTGAGAACCCCGGTGTCTGAGGCTGTCCACCGTCAGCAGAAGCCGCTATCACGGGCCACTAAGCCTGCTGCTGAGGCCTGAGGGTGGCCCAGCTCTTCCTAGCTTCTTTCATTTGGGATTTCCCTCCTGGTCCTGAGGTCTCCCACTGCTGCCCTGCCCTACGGGACTTTAAATGGGCCAACCTGAATCAACAAACATCACAAAAAATTAGAGTCGGTTGGGTACATTTGCGTCCAAGCAGGGGCTCAGTGTCTGCAGCCAGGCTGTCACCTCCCGCCAGGCGTCTTCTCCTGGGCGTGCCCTGAGGCGCTGCTTTGTGGTCAGGACCACTGAGTCTTCTTCCCTAAAGGAAGACTCTTGGCTCCTCCTGCTCTGCTCCTGGGCCTCCCTCTGGCTTTCAAGCTCCGTCCTGGGAAGGGTCCTGACTCTTGCTCAGAATCTGTGTGGCCTTGGGCAAGCTGACTCATGTTTCTGAGCCTCAGTGTCCCCACTTTTAAGCCTCGGTTTCTGCGCCTGTGTGAGCAGGATGGGGACCCCTTACGAGGCGGCTCGGAAATGGTGCGGGTGGAAGAGGCCCCTGCCCAGGGCTACCCCAGGCACTGTGGTCTGGCACAGGGTGTGGCGTACAGTGGACGTTGGATGGACCTGGGTTCATGGAGTGGAAACACATTGTTTTTAGATCTTTGCTGCCCATTTCAAATGAATTCCTGGCTCAACAGAGGCCTGGTGGGCTCCCCAGCTACTCAGGGGGCTGATGATTCCAGGAGCTGAAACGGGAGACAGCCCCTCTCACCCCTCCCTGCCTAAGCCCTTGCCAACGACTTGTCCAAGCCCTTGTCCACTGGATGAGGCTGAACAGAGCCAAGGCATAGGGCAAAGTGGAGGAGGCCATGCGGGGTCTTGCCTGGTGGCCTCCAGCAGGGCACCCCAAGGCCCGACTCGTTCCCCACCTTCACAGTGCCAGGGAGCAGGGGGCCTTCCCTGGACACACCATGCTTCTCCTGCTTCTTGGATGTCCTGAATGTCCTGCCAGGTTCCCATCCTTTGGGCCATCCTTAGCGTCCCCAGCCTGTGGACCAGCCAGGACTTGCTTTGGGACCTTGGGTTGACTTCCAGCCACGCATCTGTGGGACTGTGGTTAGGAGGTCCCCACGCCCAGGGACCCTGCTTCTGGCTGGGGGAGCGGTACAGCCTGGCCACACACCCTCTGGGCAACCTGTCCTCCTACCACCAGCATCTGGCTCCCAGCAGAATTTGTGCTTCTACCAAAGGCTGAACCTTTGGGCTCTGACTTCCCCACCCACCTGGAATAAAGGACAATGTGGCAGAGAAAGCCCTAGGCCTTGGGCCAGGCAGGACCCCAGGAGTGAGCAGGATCTGCAGGTCGCAAGCTGGGACTCCCAGCTAGGGGCTCCATCCACACCTGTCAGGGCTGCTCTCTGGAAGTCGGACGGGGGCTTCCCCCGGCAGTGTGGCTCAGGTGGCCCGGAGCCGTGTTTTTTCTTCCCACGACTGTCTACCCAGCAGCTGGCTTGTGCTGACACCGTCCTGTTCCTGGGGAAGGAGCCGGGTGTGGAATGGAAAAGCCGAAGCAAACTCCCGTCCATGTGAGTTCACTTTCCTGGGGCCAGGCCAGCCAGTGTGACACCGAGTAACACATCTGCCCCTGGGAGGGGAGTCGGGGAGCGGAGGGAGTGTGGGGCAGTGAGGGGAGGTCTGGCAGGCCAGGTGTGGGCCAGGGAGCAGAGGAAGCAGCCCAGTGGAGCCTGACGGCCCAAGAGCCGCCTGCCCCTGTGCTGTGGGTGCCTGTGGAGTAGCCGCCTGGGGACCTGTCACTCTGAGCGGCTGCTGACACTGCACACGGGACAGCCTCACTGGTGGGAGTGGGGTCCACAGCCAGGAAGGGGCTGGTGTGGGAGCTGGGCCCCGAGGCGCCAGTCAAGCCAAGGTGCCTGCGGGCTCTCAGGGCCGGCTTGGGGAGGAAGGCTGAGGCCCTTTCGGTCTCGCCCCTGGGTGCAGGCCTGTGACTCCGTCCTTTGGGGTGTTGGTGGGCTGGCTGCGATGACGCACTGGGTCCTGCGTTAAGCTCTCCGTCTGAGCTTGGAAAACCAGGCTAAGTGGCCAGGGCAGATGGAGGAGGGCAGGGGCCTCGGGAGCTCACAGAGGGTGTCCAGCAGGCTGTCCTGGGAGAGCAGTGCTGGTCAGTGCAGAGGAGGGGGCTGCTCGGCCACAGGAGGGCCAGGGAGATGTGCACAGGAGCACAGGTGGAGGAGGTGGGAAGGGCTGCTGGTGGGGCGACGCGGGGAGGTTCCGGACACGGCCGCTCACCAGGTGCAAACGACCTTTTAGGTGGAAATTCTGGGTCGTCTACCCAGGATGCAAGTTCCCAGGGCGGGCGCACGAGGCGGCGAGGAGGAGCCCAGTGCTGTGCCTGGGCCTCGACTGGCTTCTGCAGCCGCCGCCTTCCTCCTCTTCCTTGGGTCTGGCTGGTGCAGGTGGGGAGAAGGACATGGGACACACTTGTGAGGGCGCGTGCATGAGCTGTGGGGGGGGGCGCACCTGTGTCCACAGGCCTGCACGTGTGTGCGTGTCTGGGGTGGTCGGGGGGCCCTGTTGGCACACATTCCCCACAAGCCCCTTCCGCCCCGTGTCTCTTCTGAGCTGGGCCCCCAGCCCATCCAGCCAAGCCTAGGATACGGAACATGGACAGATGGTGACCGAGAAGAGAGGGGACCTAGGGACGTAGGAAGAGCAGGAAGGGGAGCAGGAGAGGGGCAGTGGGGGTGAAGGGGAAGTGAGGGGCGGTGGGGGCAGGGCCCTTCGCCAGGCGGGGCTCCCGGCACAGGAAGGACCCCTTGAAGGAGCATTTCTGGCGGGGGCTCTCTAGGTCAGCTTTTGGGGAGAGGAAGGAAAGGAAAGGAAGTTGGCGATGGCCGAGACCCCAGGCGGAAACTTGGAGGAGCACTTCCTGGCCCGCAGTGGCCTCAGTGGTGCCTGGGTGCCGCCCCTGGTCCCGCTTGCCTGGGGGCTGGTGCGCCAGCCCCGTGATCACAGGCTGGGCTGAAGAGATGCACTGTGGGGGGCGGGGAGGCCTTAGGCACCTTGGGGTCTGAGGAATAAAGAGGTCTCTGTGCCGGGGAGGGACCCTCTCCGCAGGTGGGAGGGCTCCTGAGCTGTGAGGAACGGGCCTCAGCGCATTGCTGTGGAGGGTCAGGGCTAAGGCCCAGCCCAGGCCGATCTAACTGGGACCCTCGCCATCTGGCCTGGGCGAGAGCTGTCCCCGGGGTCAGTGTGCAGGGAGACACAGGCAGGCTGGAGTTAGAGGATGGGGTACTCCGAGACCCTCCTTCTTTCAGGAGGCAAGATGGCTGAGCGGTAACCTGAGTTTGAGTCCTGCCGCTGCCCAGGGGCTCACCAGGGCCACAAGTGCAGTGCATGCTCCTCCTGGGTTAGGTGGCCAGTGGCTCTGCATCAGCTTCCCCGTCCAGTGTGGCTTCTGGGCTTGGGCCTGGGCTCCATGGGAGGTTCTGCCTGTGGTCTTCCTCCAGCAGAGGAAGCTGGCTCTGCTGGGCTGGGCACAGTGCGGCGGGAGGAAGCATGACTGTCCGGTGGCCCTTGGCCAGGCCTGGAGTGCGGCACTCTGGCCCTGCTCTCTGGACAGCACATTCTGGCCCATGGGCTCTTCTTGGTGTGGTCCAAACCCCAAAGCCTGTAAATCTGTTCCCTAACGTGGCAGATGAAGGTTGCAGACGGAATCAAAGCTGCTAGCCAGCTGACCCTTGCACAGAGAGGTTGTCTGGGACTGTCCAGGGGACAATCACAGGGGTTCTTGGAAATGGAAGGAGGCAGAGGAGAGTCAGAGAGGACACAGTGCTAGGAGTGGCGGCCACTTGTCCAGGGGCACAGGCCCTGCCAGGAGCTGGACAAGATGAAGAGACCAATCCCCCAGCCTCCAGGAAGAGCCACACCTTGCTGTCAGCCCAGGGGACCTGGCAGGTCTCTGAGAACCGACTTGTGTGCTCTCACTGTAGGACTGAGAAGCGTTCCAACGCCCAGGAACGCTCATACCCTGCTCTCGGGACCAGCTGCCCTCCGGAAACTTCCTGCCGTGACTCCTCCTGGCTCTTCCTTTTCTCCAGTTCACTTCCCTCTGACTGTGGCCCCCAGGGGCCACTTCCTGGCACGCGCACCCCTGTGAGGCGTGCCTTGGGCCTGCTGCTGGGGAGCTCAAGCTGCCCCCGGGTTCAGCGGACGCCCCTCCAGTGGATTCCGTGCCCATCTGCTTGTACCCCTCACATGAGCGAGAGGCCTCGGTTTGTTCCGCTCCGTAGGGCGGAAGCATCGGGGGCGAGTTGCCCTCTAAGACAGGCAGCCCAGCGGCTGGGAACCTTCACCAGGGCCCAGCAGCGCGAGGTACAGCCATGGGTGGGCCACACGCAGCACCCACGGCGGCGTGGACACATCAACGCCACGGCCGGAAGCCGCGACACGGCAGCACCCCGCCTCCCACCACAGCACAGAGTGACAGCAGAGCGCGACGGCGGCGGGAGTACGGTGACACCAGCAGAGCACCAAGGCCGGCAATGCAGCAGAGCAAGAGCGCGAGGCAGCACAGAGCCACCGAGGGACAGCCAAGGTGGCAGCGGTGACCTGCGGCACCACCACGGCCCACGGCAACGACCACTCCCTGTGGCGGAGCGAGGATGGGGGGGCCTCGGAGCCCACGGAGCCCGCGGGGCTGGGAAGCTTGCCGGCACGTGGGAGGTGCCTGCAGGGCCCTCAGGAAGGAGCACAGCTCCGACTCCAGAGCCCCCAGCGTGAGAAGTGGCTCCTGGGTTCAGCCAGACCTGACTTCAGCTGCGATTGATCAGATGGCGACGCTCTGGGCAGCGCAGCTGGGCTTCTTGTGCTTTAGCGCCTTCCTCCACTCCGCCGAGAGCGAGCCACGGAAATTCATCCGGGCCCTTCTTACGTCAGACCTTGAATATGCAACCTGGGGTCTTATTTATAGATTAAATTTTAAAAGAAACTCTGAGATTGGGAGTCTTAAGCATATGCTCTGCCAGCTCAGCCCTCAGGGAAATTAGCGACCCTCCTCCATGTGCTCTTATTAAAAAGAAAAAAATATTTTGAGAGTTGTGTGGAACGGAACTGAGAACCACCTGGTGTGTTCCAGGCCAGCGATTTAATGACAAAGATAAAGCCATTCGTCTCTCCACTGGATACCTGGTTGGGCTGCTGGTCCAGGAGAGAGGACAGAGGGCAAGTCTGCAGAATGTGAGAGGTCTCCCTGCCAGTGACCCCTCAGAGGAGTCAACGCCCACGGGTGGCCTTCTCCAGCCTCCGTGCTCTTGGTGGGTTTCCGATGGCCTCTGTGGTCAAGAGAAGTGTGTTCTGTGAGACCCACCAGGAGCCAGGCAGTGTCCAAGAGCCTGCGCTGTTCTTCTAACTGAGGAGGCCAAGTGGATGGAATCCGCAGTGAGTCCGGTGGGAGGTATGTACACGGAGGGGGTGACCAGAGTGGGCAGGTGTGTCCAGCGCCTGGGATGTGGCAGTGCCGTGGAGAGGAATCAGGGCTGGCCCTGCCCAGCAGGGCGGCGGCTCGCTGAACCTGCTGCGGCTGACCAGGCTGACCATGGATGTCTGGGTGTTGGCCTGGGCCTGCTGACCCGCGGGGTGCTGGGAGCGGGCGAGCAGGAGGGCCTGGCAGGTGGCAGGCGGCCTCTCTGGAGCCAGGAGCTCGGGGCAGAGGGGAGCCGAGTCCCCACCGCGCTCTTCAGGGGGCCTGTCAATGTGCTGTGGCTAAGCAGGGGCGCTGAGGATCTCCCCGGAGCTGCTCAACAGCCCCACGCCCTGAGGGGGCCTTTACGTGGCCCACTGGAAAGATATAAGCTGAGGCCGTGAGCACCACGGCTGGGCGAGTGCCGCATTTCAGCCTCTAGGACCGCAAGAGGAGGCGGAGGCCCGAGGGCCACCCAGGCCCGGCACAGCTGTAACCCGAGCGTGCTCCTGCTCCTGACCTCATCTGTCTCTTCCCATCCTGCCTGGTGCTGGGCATGGAGCCGGGGGTGCCCCCTCGCTGCAGCCTCAGCCCCGTTAGTGGGGTCTCCTGAGCTGCTGAGGCCGACCTGGAGCTGGGTCCTGCCTCTGCCTCCCAGGGGCTGGGTGGAGGTGTGCCGCTGCGCCCTGCCTCCAGTTGCTGGGCTTTCCTTCACTCAGGTGGCCCTCATGACAGCCAGGACAGGAGCCGGGCATGGAGAGGCCCAGGAGCGTGCTGAGGTCACAGTGCCTGGTGGGCGGTGGGACTGGAGACCCCGGCGTCCCAGCCCCCTGCCTCCCGCTGGGCCTGGCCCTGGGGCTGCCAGCTTTGCCACCTGGACCTGGGATGGTCCTCACGCCTAGGTGGGACCAGCGTCCTCACCCAGGGACAGGTGGAGGCTGGTGGGAGAGCCGTCTGCTCCACACACTCCAGAGAGGCCTGGGTCTCTCCTGACAAAACCCCATTTTAGGTAATTGACCCCACGACTCCCTCCCCTGGGTTTCGTGG
This sequence comes from Sciurus vulgaris, assembly GCF_902686455.1. Classification (NCBI taxonomy): domain Eukaryota; kingdom Metazoa; phylum Chordata; class Mammalia; order Rodentia; family Sciuridae; genus Sciurus; species Sciurus vulgaris. The sequence goes on from NC_136478.1 coordinate 2,271,034, forward strand.
GCGCGGGAGCTGCCGTGGGTTGAGGTGCTGCAGACTAATGGAGTCCATATGCCTCCGCGGCTTTGTGCAGGGTGGGCCCGTCGGGCCTCTGTGACAGCAGAGCAGGGACAGTTCAAAGCCTGCTCCCTGGTGCTGCTGGCATTTGGGGGAGGTCTGAGTGACACTGCTGTCTGGTGGGAGGGCAACCTCGGCTCTCCGGGGCTGGTCTCAGGGGGGCTGTGAGACAGCCAGGTGGGCGCCCCTCCAGCGAGACAGCACTGCATCACATGGCAGGCCGCGGTGAGGGACGCTGAAGCCATCAACAGAGAATTGCTGGGCAGCCCAGCAGGCTGGACCCTGGCAGCTGGACAAGGTCCCCCCAGCAGCTGGAGCGGCCTGTGTCGTTCAGAGGCTCGCTATGTGTGAGACCTCCACAGATGCCTGGGTGGGGCAGACTGTCTGGGGGTGTCCACGGGGCCGGGCGGGCCAGCAGCACCTGCTCGTGGCTCTCATGCATGTGCTGAGGCTCCTCCGCTGGGTCTGCGCCATGGAAGCCGCCCCTGCCTCCTGCAGTGCTCGGAGCTGCAGGCAGAGCCTCCTGGGGCCAGGGTCAACCAGGCTGCCGGGTTTCCAGGTGCGGGGGTGCTGGCGCTTCCTCTGGGGAGGGCACGAGAACCAGCAGCCGTGAGGTGGCGCTCCTGCTGGCACTCGGTCCAGGGGTCCTGGGCTCCGCACGGTCCTCCTCACCAGCCGTGAGGTGGTGCTCCTGCTTGCTCATGTGCTCCGTGTGGTCCTCCTTAGGAGCCGTGATTGGTGCTCCCGCTCGCTCATGTACTCCACGTGGTCCTCCTGAGGAGCCGTGATTGGTGCTCCCGCTTGCTCATGTGCTCCACGTGGTCCTCCTGAGGAGCCGTGATTGGTGCTCCTGCTTGCTCATGTGCTCCGTGTGGTCCTCCTGAGGAGCCGTGATTGGTGCTCCTGCTTGCTCATGTGCTCCGTGTGGTCCTCCTGAGGAGCTGTGATTGGTGCTCCTGCTCGCTCATGTGCTCCGCGTGGTCCTCCTGAGGAGCCGTGATTGGTGCTCCCGCTTGCTCATGTGCTCTGTGTGGTCCTCCTGAGGAGCTGTGATTGGTGCTCCCGCTCGCTCATGTGCTCTGTGTGATCCTCCTGAGGAGCCGTGATTGGTGCTCCTGCTTGCTCTTGTGCTCTGTGTGGTCCTCCTGAGGCCCCGTGATTGGTGCTCCTGCTTGCTCATGTGCTCCGCGTGGTCCTCCTCGGCAGCCTGGGTGGAGCCCGCCCACCTCAGAGCCCTCCCCATTCTCGCCCAGCGCCTCGCAGTTGCTGGTCCTGCCGGCTCTTCCTTTGGGACCTGTTTTAGGAGGGAAGTTGCCAGATCAGAGGAGATAGCCCTCCTCTTCTCTGAGCCTCGTTTCCAGGTCCACCAAATCTGGCAATGATGGACGCCTTGCAGGAACGAGCAGCGACTGCTGTGGGGCCTGGCCGCGTCGGCTTCCCTGCTGCTCTTGGGAGCAGAGCTCCCTGGCCTCTCCTGCTCCCTTCCTGGCTCCTGGGCAAGGCCTTCCCCCCTCAGTCCTCCTGGTGTGTCCTGCCTGCCTGAGACTCGCCCCCATCTGGGTGGCCAGGCAGCAGGTAGAGGGCAGGTGGAGGGCTGAGGTCACAGTGGCAGCTCTGGGCTCCGTCCCAGCACGGCCAGTCCAGAGGACGGGCACAGGCGTCCTCATCCATTGGCCCCCTTCCCTCCTTGGTCACATGTCAACTCAGCTTCCAAACCGTGATGGGAGGTCAGGAGGCCCTGCAGCCAACGTGGCGTTGGAGACCCCTGGGTGGAGAGGTCCTGCGACCTGTCCTGGAGGCAAGGTGTCCACGTGCTGGGCCCCCGGACTGCATGGAACGGCCCTCCACCACACAGCAGTGACCTTGTGGCCCTGGGCGTGAGCTGGGGCTGCGGGTCTGTCCGCCTGTCCCCCTCGGCTGCCCAAACTCCCGTTGTAGCTAATGGTGTCACCGTCCTGCTCGTATACGCCCTGTTGATCCTCCTGCATGGGACGTCTCCCAGGTCTGTCCAAAAGGACCCCGTGGTCCAGCCCAGCAGAGATGCTGCGTGGTGAGGACCGGGACTGGATTCCTCACACAGGACTTCTCAGGGCCTTGACTCAGCTGTGAGCCTGAGATCTGTAAGGAGGAGGCTGGGATGTAGCCGACCTAAACTTGGCCCTGCAGCCCTTCTCCTGGGCGCACGCGTGGTCTGCACATCCACTGGGTGGTCACGCTTCTGGAGGCCTGACACCACTGCCTGTCCAGCCAGTGGCCGTGGTCTTTCACCTCTGCGCTGGCCTCAGCTCCGCGTAGACCAGAGTCGTGGCACGGCCTGGACTTTTCTTCTCGGGTCCTGCCCATGGGCATTTTGTGTCTCAGGGCTTGATTTGGGCCATCTGCCCCAAGGCCCTGCTCTCCTTGTGCGGGGGCTGCAGGTGGGGCCTGAATTGGACGTGCAGTCCTGGCTGAGGACAGACTCCTGGTCCACCTCCCACCAACCACTCGGCTTCCTGGGTCTCGCTTTTCTTCCATCTGAAATTCTGGGCTTGCCGGGAAGAGCCCCCGTCCTTCCTGTTCCTGAAAGCCGGAGCACTTGCTTCTGTTCACCGACGCCTAACGGGCTGGTTTCTGGGTCACTAGCCAAGTCCTCACCCCACTTCCAGGTTCTCCCCTGGCCACGGAGGAGTCTCAGTGAGAAATTAGGTCCATAGGAAAAGATGGAGGCGGTCCAAGATTCTTGATAGAGTGTGAGTGATTGACAGGAGGAAAGCCCAGAGACCCGCGGGCGGGAGCAGAGGTTAGAGCGGCGAATGGCCCCTGGCAAGGGCAGCAGGCGTGGCTGGGGAGCTACCAATGGGACCTGGTTCTGCCTTTAACGATTGTGCAGCACACCCTAAGTGGAGTGGGAGGCGAGCGTCTGATGAAATTGTCACCCTGCTCTTCGGCTTGAGGCCTGTGTTCCCCACCGCTCATGGCCCTCCCCAGTGGGAGGATGGAAGTGGGCGCCTCCATCCTAGGGAGGAGCTGAGGGCCTGGTCTTGCACCTCCGTCAACAAAGGCCAGAGGAGCTCCTCTCTCCAGGAGAGTCCGTGGACTGACTTAGTACTAAAGCAGCAGCCTGCAACAGCGAGGCAAGTAAGCCTGTGCTTGGAAGTGCAGCTGGGAACAGCCAGCCAACAGAGATCATCAAAATACCGACTTTGCAGGATTATCATGCCTATTAATAGAATCAATACACACCAAGCTCTTGAAACTGGGCCTGGAATATTTCTCAAGTCTCTTCACTATGGAGAAACCTTTAGAAAGTAGAAGGAAACAAATTATCTTTGTGGATGTGTATCTTTGCATTTGCATTTTACCTAAATCTAGAAATGGGGTGCAGTGGGGGTTTGCGCAGGTTGCTCACTGCACATCCCAGTGCCAATCACAGAGGCAAGGGCGAGACGTGCGCAGAGTGCAGATGCGGCCAGCAGTGAGGACCCCGTGGGTCAGCCACTGCCCACGGAGTGCTTTTCCAGCCAGGACACCCAGCACTGCACAGCAGGCACCTGTGGCTCTGCCTCCGGGAGGGCTTGCTGGGCCTTCCCACCTTGCTCCCCGCCCCCAAGGCACCCTCGAGCGTACTGTCCTGTAGCACGGGTCTGGGGGACTCCCACCCCCCGCCCTGTCCCGGACTCCCCCCGTCCCTGATTCCCCGGGCTACACCACTCACGTCAGCCTGTGCCTTGGTTTCCCCGCTCTGAGCCGGAGTGGGCACTGGCCCTGTGGGCAGCAGTGGTGCCAGTGGAGTCCTCGCCTCCTTGGCTGGCCAGGCCCTCCTGGGGTCTCCAGGGTTGGCACCTGCGCACTCCTTCCTTCCTCCCGCCCCTCCTCTGGCAGCTGCCCCCCGTGGCCCATCCCAAGCCCTCAAGGCTAAAAATAGCGCAGGGTGCCTGGGGTTTCCTAGGCCCTCCGAGGTCCCGTCAAGGGCATGTGGCCTTCCTAAGTCAATTAGCGCCGGCCCCTGACCCCGCACATCTGCACTGGGTTCGAGGGGTGAACAAGGTCCTGCTCCCCAAACACTGGACAGGCTGGTCCCTGCCCTTCTGGCCAGGGGACATTTTCTCTCAGGGCTTCTGCCGGGATGCTGGATTGGGGAGGCCGGGGCTGGTGTGGAGGGGAAGGTCTGTGGGAGCATCAGCACCCCACCCAGGTGGGGGATGTCCCTGCCACGGGTGTTCCCGACCCTTTCATGGGGCGTCTTTAACATCTTGCCATGGTGACAGCTGTCTGTCACAGTGATGGAGAAGGGACCCAGGCAGGTGGCAGTCACTACGGCAAGGACACACGGGAGGCAGCCCGAAGGGTGCGGCAGCGCAGGCCTCATGGGACCATCTCAGCGTCCTGCACGCAGCAGCGGTGAGCGCCGTGCGGGGTGAGGGTTCCCAAGAGACTTTGCTCTCCAGCATGGAGGCGGGAGGCTCATGTCTTGGGCTCCAGGGAAGCTCCCTCCTGCCCTCTAGCCCCTGGGGCTCCTGTCCTCCAGCTCTGCCTCACCTGCCTCTCCTGAGGTCTCCCTGTGTCTGTCCAGGGCCTCCTTATCAGGGCCCCACCACAGGGCCCAGGGCCAGCTTGGTCCAGAGCAGCCACTAACTTACGGCACCCGCAAGCCTCATTCCAAGCAGGCTCCCATCTCAGGGGCAAGGGGGACGGGCTTCCCAGGTCCCTGCAGCCTGCCAGGGCGTCCGTCTCCCCTGGTCTCCCCTGCTTTCCCGTGGGGACGAGGTCTGGACTGCAGGAGCCCTTGTCCATGCACCGTCCCCAGCCCTGCCCACAGGCCACACCAACCCAGGTCCACACGAGGCGACAGGCAGGCGAGGCCTCGCGTGGCAGGGGCTGGAGAAGGAGAGGTCAGGCCTGCCATCTCGGCACTTCTTTCTCAGCGGGGCTGGGGACCCTGGAAAGGGCAGGAGGAGGCCCAGTTGGGCAGGGTGGGGTCACAGGGGTCGGGCTGCCCAGGCACTTGGGAGAGCTGGGCTGAAGGACGAGGTTCCAAGGGAAGGGCCAGTGTGGGGCACTTTGCCCCCATCCCGGCTCCTGAGGCCATGGGTGGGGCAGGCCAGGTGCCCTGCACACGCGGGGCTCACTCTCCAGGTGGGTGGGGTGGGTCACCAGCTCCGCGCAGAGGCGCGTGTCCTTCATTGGTGACCCTGGCGAGCCATGCATTCCCTCTGGGCCTTAGTGTCCTCCTCCATCAGGTGGACCACCTCTGGGCGTGGTGGAGGCCCCCACGGGGCCTGGACCTTAGAGAGCAGTGAAGACACGGCCCCTCATCCGCCCCCTTCCTGAGCGCCTGCCTGTAGCCCGGCCTGGGCGCCGTCCACAGCCCAGGCAGCCTGGGTGGCTCCCAGGTTCTGGGTGTGGAACTGGGTCTCAGAGACGGTGAACCTGCAGAGCGTCCTGCCCTCAGAGGCTTCTCAGTCCTCCTGTCGGAGGACGGACTGAGGGCCATGCCTGGTCACAGGCCCGCTGGGCAGAGGCGCTAGGGACAGGTACGCTGCCGGGGCAGAGCAGCAGAAGGGAGGTGGAGCCTGAGGTGTGCGGGAGTGACCAGTAGCCTCCCTGACCCCCCACGGGTGCCCAAGTGCTCACCCAGAGCCAGGCCTCCTGCTGCCCTGGGGGTGTGGCCGGCGAGGGTCAAGGGCCAGCCTGTGGGCGGGAGGCCCCGAGGGTCAGGCTCCAGGCCAAACCTCCTCAGCAGAGCCCAAGTTCAAAAGTTTAGGAAGGCGAAGCCGAGGCCAGGGGTCAGCAGCAAATGTCACCTTGTTTCCAGAGACGTGATCGGGAATGGCCTGCTGGGGACGCGTCCTGCTTTAGCCAGTCAGCCAGGGTTAGTCGGCAGCCAAAGGAAGCGGGGAGCTTATGCTTTTAAAACTCCAAAGATGACCCGTGTCCACGAGTCAGGCCTTCCCCGTGAGCTCAGGGCCAGTGCTCAAAGCGCAAGGGCCTGGCCCAGAGCTGTACGCGGCTGGGTCCATGCTGGCGGGGTCTCCTGCGCCCCCCACTTGTCCCCCGGGCTCTCCTGCACCAGCACAGTGTCAGGGACGGAAGGCGAGCAGCAGCAATTCCCACCCCAGGGCGTGTGGGCCAGCGCTGCCCGGGCTGCAGCGTCCAGGGTACAAAGGCTCCGTGAGCCGGCGTCTCTGTCTTCTTCGAGTGAGTGGACACTTGCTGAAGCCAGGATGTGGCGTCCTCTGCACAGGCGGGCACCGGGCTTCTGGTGTGGGGGCCGGTGTCTGTGGCTGTGGGGCCACGTTGGGCCAGCACAGGGTCCACAGGGACTGGCCCAGCCACCCCCCGGGAGGGTGCAGCAGCTGGAGGGGGAGAGCCGTGGCCGCTCTGTAGTGGGGCCGGCACACGGGCCAGCCCTTCACACCTGGAGAACCGGTGGCCTCTGCAGCCACCCTAGCAGCTGCCTACGTGCTGCCAGCTGCCCTCCTGGCCATTGCCCTCTACCCTTCAAGAGACCCCCAGGGGTCTGTAGGCCAGGGCCAGGGCCAGGTCACCCCCGCCCCACGGAGCACCCCGGCCGTGCGTTGCCCGAGCAGTTTGTCGCTCACTGGTCGCGAGGATCAGAAGCAGGTTTCCTCTGCAGCTGGGCAGCTCCGTCTCCGGTCGACTCAGCTGCCTCAGAGGGCGCTGCTGCCTGGGGTCTCTGACACTCTGAGGGTCCCGCTGGGGATCTTGGGTGGCTCCCAGCCTCCCAAGGGAGTCCTCCGGTGCTCCTCCCCTGGCAGACGGGCAGATCGGCGGTCCTGCAGGCTGTGCCGGTGGGGCACTGGGACAGTGGGGCATGGTGGCACCATGGCCATTTCTGCCCCCACAGTCTTCTTTCCTTCTGGAGCACCCAACTCTGACTTCAGGTCTGCCCCAGGCCCAGACGCTCCCTCGCTGCCCCTGGGCCTCCATCCTGCCCCTGGGGAAGGTAAGCGCCTGGAATCAGGAATCAGTCTTTTCTGGGACATGCCCCAGAGTGCTGGACATTCATACATCTCTGGACAGCAAAGGGTGACCTGTCTCCAGACAACAAGACTCGGGGGCACTGCAGTGGCTTTCCGGGGTCAGGTCTTCCCTGGAGTGCTTCCTGCCAGCGGCCCCAGAAACGTGACCCACCAGGAGCTGCTGGGCGGAAGCCTGAGCCCAGGCCAGGCCCAGGCTGCCGGGCAGCCAGCGTCCAGGTGGGGACTTCTCACTTCCCACCCTCTCCCTTGGCTTCTGGGCCACCTCTGAAGGTCGGCAGGGTCTGGGCGGTGCGTGTGGAAGATCAACTCAACCTGCTTTCCCAGGAGCCGCAGGAGCGGGGCCTGGAGCTGGCCCTGCACGGGGGCAGGGGTGGCCGGAAGACTCCAGACCCCGCCGCGGCCGCGGATCTATAAACACGTCGGGGCAGTTGTAAAAGAGATGGATTTTGCTTCCAACGATATCCCCATCGGTCTGTCGCCAGATAATTCACGACCAGCTTTCATGATCGAGGTCCCGGGTGGGTGTGTGTCCGCACTGTGCGACCCGCAGCCTGGAGCCAGACTGTCCGGCCCAGACCCTGCTCCACGCTCGCCAGCTCCGTGGCCCCGAGTGGACCACTGACATCCTTGGGCCTCAACTTCCCCGCCAGCGAGGGAGGATGGCGGAGGGTCTGCCAGTAGGTCAGCGCCAGGGTGCGGCGAGCCTCCAGCTCTCCTGCTGTGGGCGCCGCTGAGAAGGGAGGAAAGTAGCCTGGGCAGAAGTAGGGCACCTTGTCCAGTAAGTGGTGAGTATCCACGTCTTGGGCCTGGGGGGGGTTGCGGGCAGGGGTGTTCTGCTTGAAGTGATAAGAGTGTCTCCTCATTCAATCTGCACACCCAGCCTAGAGGGGAAGACTATGTGACGAGAGGGAGACCCCCTGGACAACAAAGACAGGGGCTCTCAAACTGGGTGTCTCTGAGTCCTGAGCCTCCACCTCAGCCTCCATCCTCAACCTCTGCTCTAGCTTTAATCTCAGCCTCTACCCACAGCCTCCATTCCCAACCTCTACTTCAGCTTCTACCCTCAGCCTCCAGCTGAAACCCCTTGTAGAGGGAACTTACTTGTCCAGTACACCAAGGAGGGTATTGGTAGTTTCTGGTCTGAAGTACTGGTGCCCACGGTCCTGGACACAGATGCATCTTGTGGGACAGCCCAGGGCGGCCAGGGTGTGCACTAGGCCTCAACCACTTCCATTTTGAGTTGCGTTCTGTTACCTCTAAGGAGCCGAGGCTCCAGTGGGCCACTCGATTTGCCCAAGTCCACTCTGGTAAGTGGCAGTGCTTGGCTTGAGCTGGGGAAGCCTGATTCCAGACGGGGACACTGACCTTTCAGCCACCTCGCTACTTGGGACAGACACGTGGGCTCAGGTGGGTGGGCCTGCAACCCATCCTGACCACCCTGGACGCCAGGCTGCAGCGTCCTCCAGAGAGGGTCGGGCCCTGAGGACACAGCCCCACGAGGCTCAGCACGGGTTGCTTCTGAATTCTGCAGCCGCTCCTCCATGGTCCCCAGCTGGGACCCCACAGGGCCATCAGGAGAGGACATCCATGCAGGCCCCACCCTTCAGTCCAGGACTTAAGGCCCGCATGTGGGGTTGGCCTCCTGCCCTTGCCCATCGCCAGGCCAGAGCCAGCAGCAGGACGTTGGCTCAGCGCTGCCTGCGGCCCGCGGGAGGCTGGAAAGCCAGGTCGAGCCAGCCGAAACGGGCTGTTTTTGTCAAATCTCAAAAAAAAAAAAATTCACTTATGATTAAAGTAGGTCCTGAGCCCCGGGAAGCACCAGACGCCTGTCACCTCTTCCCAGACGCCTGTCACCTCTTTCCAGACGCCTGTCACCTCTTTCTTGCCCTGGGGGGACGGTTCCCTCAAGAGCAGCACGTCGCATTTTTCACAAGCCCCACTCTGCCCCGGGCACATCCCTCACCTATCCTTCCTCCTGGACGCTGGGAGGGGCCCCCTGCAGAGCAGGCCAGCCTCCGCCCTCAGTGGAGATGGGGACGATGTCACTCCGGTTTTGTCTGCTTGGGGCTTAACCCTGCAAGGTCTCTCTCTGGTTTTGGATTGGAAGTGCCCCCATGTTTCCTGAGTTGTAGCCAGGCAGGAGGCCCAAAGGACACCTGGGGACCCCAGGCTGCTAGGGAGACCCACTGTCTGGACGGAGGGGTTTCTCGGAGCCTCAGCAGCCTGCTAACATCAGGAGTTGACGTGGGGATGTCCTGGGCAGCCAAGCCGACTGATCTGGGCAAGGACTCTGCTTCTGTCTGTGGTCTGGGTTAGTCAGGATCCTCTGGTTAGGTCTGGCTTCCAACAGAGACGGAGTGGGACAGGGCCTGGAAACACATGGAGCGTCCTCCTGCTGGTGGGGAGGGGGGGGAACGAGGGGAGGCACAAGCCACACTTCCCAATCTCCCACCGGTTCAGGCCCAGGGCTCCTCTTAAGGAATTGTCCCAGCTGTCCCCATCGTTGCCATTGGCCATTGGCCAGAACACAGTCATGTGACTGGTGCAGCTGCAAAGGTCGCTGGGAGATGTAGTTTTTGCTGTGCAGTCACGTCCCAACTATAAGTCAACCACAGAGGGAAGACCAGCACTGGAGGGCAGCGGAAGGTCTGTGCCATGGGTTCACTGGGGGCATGTTTGGGAAATGCCGTTCTGAGTGCATAAAGCAGGATACTGAGGGCAAGGACAGCAGGAAGGGCAGAGCGCCACCTGGAGCTCGTGAGCTTGCAGGGCCGTGGGGCGCATCACTGCAGAGCAGAATGTGGGAGGTGGGGAATGGAGCTCCTGGGCTGGCGTGGGAGGGCACAGCCCCGCAGGTGGGCACGGGATGCTTTTATGGTGGTGGGAGTGGCTAGGATCAGGTTGTGGTGATGGGTACACAGTTCTGCTTGTATTTTTAGAGTGGTTGAAATGTGCACTGAAACAGGCGAATTCTGTAAATCGCATCACAATCCATCTGTTGAGAAAGCAACAAGAACTGGGGGTCATGATTGTGATAAATCCAAAGTACAAATCTTATTATAGAAAATTCAAGGAAAATTTCCTTGTCTAATCTGGGTTATTTGAAGCATCTTGACACTAGTTGATGTCACCGTGTTGGGTGACCCCTCCCCGCCTCCTCTCCAGCAAAGCAGCTTGTCACCCAAGCAGGGGCTGCAAAGGCTTTCTGTGAAGGGCTCAGAGTCCTTTCAGCCCTGGGGCCGGGGTCTCTGGGGGTACTGCTCCCATGCCATGGACAGTAAACAGAGGAGCCAGCAGGCGGGCGTGCCAATCGAACTGACTTACAAAGTCCTAGCTTTGAATTTCATGTCCTCTGTATGAGTCACAAAATGTCCTGTTGCTTTGACTTTGCTGTGATCATTTAGAGCTGCCGGGAAGTCCTCGGCTTGGGGGCTGTGTGGACGAGGGCACGTGGCTTCCGGCCAGCGCTCCCCGACACTCCTGCACGAAGCTGCCCTGGTGTGTCCTCAGGAACTGCAGTGAGGAAATGCTCACTCCAGCAGCAGGCCTCCCAGGCTCGGCACCCCATCTGGGACTGCCCGGCTCTGCCTCCCCAGCTCTGTCCAGGGAGCGGCGGGGGCGGGCCTGCTGGGGCAGAGGCCCCTGAAGACACTTTTCCACATTTTCCCTCCTGCAAGCGCCATGAGGCAGAGGTGGGACCTCACGGACACCCTTCAGCATGCCTGACCGTGGCAGCTTCACCCCCCAGCCTTGTCCTGCCCACGTGGGTCGGCAGCAACCTGCAACCCACACCCCCCCCCCCGGCAAACCTGCCCCTTGCTGGCAGCAGTTGGGCAGAGCACGGAGCCGCAGCTGGGGGTCCTGGAGGATCCTGGGGAGGGTGGTCCCTGCAGTAGCTATGGGAGCCGCTGATCCGGCTTTTCAGTTCCCGAAAAAGGCCTTGCCAGGCTACGGGGGCACAGACATCTTGGACCAGGTATTTAAAATATGTGAGCTGCATTGCCCCTTGGGAATCTGGGTTGGATGGCACTTTGTGGGGACGGAGGACAAGCGTGGCCAGGGTTCCTGCTATGTGAACCGGTGGGTTTGCAGAGTCAGCTCCCCGCTTTGCCTAGGGTGCCCAGTCTGTGCTTGCAGTCAGGGAGGGCGGTAGCTGTCATCGGTTGCCGATTGTCTCGGGGGCCCTCATGGCCTTGAGACGAGACTGCAGGTCTTGAACACCCAAAGGGACCCGCCTGCTTGAGGCCAGGCTCTGGGCCCCCCTGCTCAAGTCCCTCCTGGACAAAGCTCCTCATTCTCACTCTCAAAAGACAAAGCCAAGTCATTCTTGTCATTTTTTTATAAAACGTCATCAGAAATAACTCTCTTCCTTCACATCTTTGCTTTAAAAGTCTCTGCTATCCATTTTGAAACTTTTTTTGTCATACTTTAACCTGGGTCTCATGTGTAACAGAAATTTAGGAGAACCAGGAGGGGGGTTGGAGAGAAGCAGGAGAGGAAGCCTGTCCCCCCGTGTAGGTCCCTCCGGCCACTTGCTTCTGTGACAGGGCATGAGTGCCCTCCTTGGAGGCACGGGCATGGTACCAGCCGACCTTGGAACACATTTTTAATGTTCCTACCCTGCACAACCCCATGGCTAGCTTCTCCCATGGGGGGTGACTACTGGAACTGATTTTAAAATATGCAAGAGAAAATGGGATTCAGGGCAGAGACTGAGTCTTGCAGACACTGCGTCAGGGGTGAGCCCTCAGGCTCCTTCGCTTGGTCCCACCCCAGGTGAGGACTGCCACACGCATTTGAATTTGGGGCAGACTGGAGTTCTGTGACTTGAGATTCAGGAAAGATGATGAAGTCTAATATGCATCCATCATCCATCCATCCTTCATCATCCATCCATCATCCATCCATCCTTTATCATCTGTCCATCATCCATCCATCCATCATCCATCCATCATCCATCCATCATCCACTCATCTATCCATCATCCATCATCCATCTATCATCCACCCCTCCATGCATTTCCTTCCCTCCCTCCCTCCCTCCTTCCTCGAACCATTACCTGTCCATCCTTTCGTTCATCTGCCTGGGGTCCATCTGCACTCACTCCCTCAGTGGTCCTGGGTCTACTCTGCAAAGCTCGATAGCCCCTCTCAGCTGCTCTGTGGGATTTCCTACTCTTCAGGCCCGACGTTTCCCGTGTCCCTTTCCAGCTGTCTGTTTTCTCTTTAGTGCTTGGCAAGCTCTAAAACAGGTCTTACTTATTTTTCTTGCTCACCAGCTACCTACCCCATTGGGATGGGTGTGGGAGATGTCTGTCTTCTCTGCTCCCTGCTGCCTCTTAGGGCTTGGGACAGCCCAGCCACAGCAAGTGCTCAGACATCTGTTGTGAAGCTAATTAAATTCACTCATCCCATTCACTTGCTGAGCACCTACCATGTGCCAGGCACTGAGCTGACCTCTGGGGTTGCAGGGAGATGAAGGTGGGGCTGTGGGCACACAGGAAGGAGGTGAGAAGGTGCCTCCGGAAGCGGGTCTGAGCTGAAAGGCAGTGCCTGGCTGCCACCAGGACCTGGGACTGTGGGGGTGGAGGTGGGGAGAGGTTGCCATGGTGAAGGAGGAGCTGCTGAGTAAGCAGGGCAGACAGGGCCCTGAAGTACACATCAGGGGCATGGGCTTGATGGGCAGGCACTGAGGACGGACTGTTCCCTGAGAGCAGGGACAGGACCGTGTGGAGAAGGGGGGAGCCCAGGGACCTTGGCACTCTCTCCTGCCCTGCTGTCCTCAGAGGCAGATGCTGGCCTGCTGTTCCAGCCTGCTTGGCCCTGCTTGCTCAGTGGACGGGACACCCCCCTCAGGATGTTCACAGAGCCCCGCCTCTCCAGCCAACCTCCTTCTGCTTCTGCTGGACTTCCAAAGTCCTCGTGTCTTGAGTCCAAACTGCCCAAAAGCTGCCGAACAACTGGCCACAGGAGACCAGAGACAGAAGGAAGTTCAAGTGCTACCACATTCACTGCCTCCTCTTGGTGGGTCAATCATGATGTCACTGGATCCCAACAACAGGAAGGGGACGGTCATTGTCCCCTTCTGAAGACAGGACAGGCAGCTCTGAGGGGCGGAACCTCGCCCTGACCCGCCCTCTAGTCTGCGGCACAGGTCCGGTTCCCGCTCAGCGGGTGGGGCTGGTGCAAGCTCTCAGCCACGGCGCCATGTTGCTTCTGCCCCTTTGTGGACACGAGGGCCATGGACTTGGCTGGAGTCCATGTCCATCAAATGGAATTGAGGGTGCGGGTCCTCGAGAACCTTGGGTGACAGCAGCGAGCGTGTCTGGAATCTGGGACCTTCCACAGCTGGTGTGGGGTAAGGACGACGTGTGGCGGGAGGGTGCGCGCTGGGCGCAATCCTCCAGCGCCTATGAAGAGGGAGCAGGTTCTCCCTCTGTCCTGCCTCAGGCGGTACCCAGGCTGGGCCCACCGGCTTCCTGCGGAGATGGCGAGGTCCATGCTGGGCCAGCTGGCCGTCGAGAGGATGTTGGCCGTGTCCGGGGCCTCGGGTGGTTCCCCCGGAGCCGGCCCCACCTGGCCCCTTGGCGTCCTCGCTGCACCGGCTCTGCCCGGGTCTGGGGCACTGTGATACAGACGCCTCACGTGGAGGTGGCCGTGGCAACGCTCCCCGCTTTCCACGGTGAAATGCATGGGCCTGGGGTGGCCATGAGTCGTGTCCACGTGCCGGGGCTGGTGTGGCGCCAGAGCACGGCCTGGCTTAAGAAAGCAGAAACCGGTTCTCCGCGCGCGATCTGGAGGCTGGAGTCGGCCTGGCAGCTCTCCCTCCAGAAACTCCAGGAGGTTCTCTCCTGGCCCTTCCAGCTTCCGGTGGCTCCAGGTGTCCTGGGCTTGTGGCTGCTTCACTCGGTCTGTGTGTCCATCCTCACTTGGCCCCTTCCCATGTCCTTCTCGTATAAGCACTTGCCCTTGGACATGGGGACACAGTCTAGGGTAAGCTCGTCTTGGGACCCTTGACCTTGTTCCCGCATGGCCTGCCCCTGCAGAGCCCGCGGCTAGGATGCGGGCCGGTCCTTGTGAGGGGCCCTGTTCAGCCTGCCGCTTCTTGGCCAGTCTTCGAGGGCGGGATGCTGAGGACACTGCTGATGGCCCAGGGCCTCCAGGGTCCTCTTGCTGCCCTGTGGGTAGGACTCCTGGAGCTCCTCGTAGCTGCTCGCAGTCCTGGGTTGGTCTCAGGGTCTCCCACTGGGATGTGATCCCAATCAATGGGAGTGCTTGGAAAATATGGATCAGTGGAGTCAGAGGTCCCTGGAGCAGAGGGGAGGGGGGACGGACCACTCACCCACAGGGAGGTGAGTTTCCAGGAGATTGCAAAGCATCCAGTCCAGGGCTCACCCTGGAAAGCCACCCCACAGCCTCTTCCAGCCGGAAGTCCTGGAATCGTGTGCCCCGACATCCTCCTTCACAGGTGGGCAGTTGCTCAGTTCTCAGGTCTGAATCTCTGGTCGATCCTGGACTGTCTGGCATCCTCAGCACAGGATCCCTCGGGAGGCGCTTGGATTTCAGAGGAAGCCAGGCCACAAACGCACCTTCCGAAATCTCAGTGTGACGTGCTTTCCTCGAAAGCTCGGAACCTGCCTGAAGTGTCTGTCAGCGTGGGGTCCAGGTCTCTGGGAGGTCTTCAGACCTGCCTCTAGATGCCAGGCAAACAGAGGCCCGTCATTTGGTGTTTGGGCCGAGGATCTCCTGTGGCTCATTTTGCTGAGGGTGACGTTAGCCCCACAGCAGATGACTCCAAATGCTCCCAGGAGGGGTGAGTGCGTGCTTTCTTCTTCTGAAAAATCGGGACTTGCTTATCACAGGCATCCGGAGGCCTCAATGCTCAAGCATTTACTTATTCAAGGAGGGCAGACAGGACGTCAGTCAGCTGGCCCTGCGTCTGCTTCAATGCCCTCCTATGTCACATCTGTTCAGCTCCGCGCAGACCTGCCTCCAGGCTCAGGCCTCGGAGGGCTTGGACCATGTGTCCTCCTGTCAATCACCAGGAGGCTGCTGCATTTGCAAACGGAGACGCCAGCTGGGCGTGGCCGGCTCCGGGTGTTCAGCACGCTGACTGCGTCCTCTGTTAGTCCCGAGGGAGCCATTGGCAAGGGTGTTGGCAGCCTGCCAGCACCGGGGGCATCCGGAAGGTCCTCTTGGTGGAGAAGCACCTGGCGGTGAGTTTGGACGGTGGCTGTGGCCCGTCATGGTTGCGAACTTCATTTCACCAGCTAAGTGGCGGGTGTCTCTGTCGGTGCCCGGATCCCTGCCCTGGGCACAGGAGGCCTTTCCTCCTTCTGGCACAGCCGTGGGTTTACATTAGTGCTTGGTGCTGACCCGTTTCCTGCGGATGTTGGTGGCCCACCGACTCACATGCTGCCATCCAGACCTCCTGACATGGGGGCCTTGGAGGTGGCGCCGGGAGAAAGCTGGTCCTGGGTGAGTCACGAGGGCAGGCCCACATGGGATCAGTGCCCTAGAGAAGTGGCCGAGGGAGCTGCCCACAGAGGCGTCCTCTGAGGACACAGCTGGGAAGAGCCGTCTCCAGAACTGGCCATGCTGGCACCCTGGCCGGGACTTCCAGCCTCCAGAGTGTGGGGAGACAAATGTCTGCTGTCAAAGCCACCTCTGTGGTGTTGAAGCCACCCATCTACACTGTTGGAACCACCTGTCTACGCTGTCGAAACTACCTGTCTACACTGTTGGAACCACCTGTCTACACTGTTGAAATCACCTGTCTACACTGTTGAAATCACCCGTCTACACTGTTGGAACAGCCGTCTAGCAGGTTACTTGGATCTCATGAGACGTCTTCTACTTCCAGATTCTGAGTCCCTGGAGGGCAAAGAAAAACGCCTTTCCTCTCCCACTCTGCCACAGGTGGGGCCTTCCGGAAGCATGCTTTAAATATCCGTGCCATCCCCGGCACGGAGCGCGTGCTGGGAGCGCAGGCAGCGTCGGCTTTGTCAAGCACAAGGGAAAGCTGGTCCCTCTTCCAGGGATGGCGCCCGGCAAGGGCCAGGTGCATGGGGGTCACAGGTGTCCAGTGTCCCCTGCACGCTGCCTTCGGCATGCTGAATCTTTGCTTCCTTACGAGTACGTGGGTTCTGGAAGCCCCCCGGGAAGCAGGTGGAGCTTCACGGAGGCAGCTGGTGTTCCGGGGCCTAGTGGGCCTCAGCACGCAGGCGCTGGTCCCTGTCGTCAGACGAAGCTGGCCGTGTGAACGCTCCGTGGGAACCACAGCTCTCCTTGTCAGCAGCAGCAGCGACTTTATACAAAAGATCTGCACCTGTGCGCCGAGCGTCCTTGTTTTTTCCCTCTATGTGCACGTGGGCTGCCCAAAATGCCCCCAAACAGCCACGCTGCCCATCACTGTGGCCTTATTGGAAAAGGGTCTTTGAGGGCGTGAGGCATTGTGGATCCGAGGTCATCCGGGATCATCCGGTGGGCCCTGGGTCCAGTGGTAAGCATCTCGACGAGAGGAAGGCGAAAGCCACGTGAGACCTGGACGCAGAAGCCTGGGGGTGGGACAGAGCCTGCGGCCACCGGAGCTGGAGGTGCAAGGAAGGGCCCCCCTGCCCCACCAGTCAAGCCCTGGGTTTCGACCTGGCACAGAGCCGTGGGGATGTGCGGCTCCTCCCTTGGTGGTGCTCTCTTGCGGCGGGGGCAGGACGCTCAGGGTACGGTTCCCAGGGCCGCCCCTACCTGGGCCTGCAGCTTGCCGGGGCCCCAGTCCCAGGTCTGCTGGGGCCTCTCTCGCCTCTGCTCTCTGCCCACTGTGAGCGAGGGCGGGTGCTCACCCTGTGGAGCTCTGGCCGGTGGACTATGTCCTTAGCACACGCACTGCGCCTGGCCTCGCAGCGCCTACTGAGCAGAGCCCCCGGCAGGCCGTGTGCGAGACGCTGTGGCCGCCCAGGTCCCTTTCCCAACACCCGGGCCCTGGAGCTCGTGCTGACTTCCTATGTGGGCCCTTCGGTCCACGATGGCCAGGCCAGGAGAACTCGAGGGGCTTGAGCCCTGCAAAGGCGTTTCTCCTGACCAGGTGAAGCTGGGAGCAGAGCAGTGCAGGCCACCCCACGGCTGTGGCTGGGGTGCTGGGACAAAGACGTTCACTTCCCTGCCGCAGTGAAAGCTGGGGTCACGTGGTGCCAGGAACTGCTGGCAGCACCTCTGACCACATGGGGTCCAAGGTAGAGCCCAGATGGGGTCCAGAAGCTCCAAGGGAGTCAGTTTCTGGAGTCATTATTTGAGCTCTGGAACCAGCCATCCCTGAAACCCCAATCCACCCTCGGGTCATTCTGTATAAGTCAGTAATGTCCCTTTACAGAGAACAAGACAAACCTGTGGCAAGACAGATCCAGAGCAGGGCTGGTGGCTGAGTTGTGGGGTCTGTGACTCATTTACTTCTCTGTCCCCTTGATTTTCTTCCAGGCGGCCGTGGCTCCACCTGCCCCCTCTGTGGACTTTTGCCTGTCCTGGGGGTGAACCCCTGATTAGATCAAGGCAAAGCTCTTCCTTGCAAGACTCTCCCCAGAGCCGGGGGCCGGGGTGCAGGTATTGGTTTCCAATCAGATAAAGTGATGGCGGTCGCAGATGCCGCCACTTTCTGGGGGCATGCGGGGTTCAGTTTCACAGAGCCGGACACATTTATGACGGCGTGGTCTCTGTGGGGAGGAGGAGGGAGGGCAGCGAAGGCCGCAGAGATTTACGGTCTTTCCAGCGGCTCTGACAGGCCTTGGGAGTGAGATGTCATGGTCTGTGGCAGGGAGCGGGATGGGGACAGGGCCTCGCCTTGGACATAAATTAGGGGGGAGCAGCTTAGGGGCTCTGAGCCCGACCTCTGCAGAGCCACAGCTGCTCTCAAAAGCAGCGGTGATCGCGGTGCCTCTCCAGGCGCCGGGGAACCTGGCTCGGTCCGTGGATTCCCCAGTGCGA
Source organism: Sciurus vulgaris (assembly GCF_902686455.1). Classification (NCBI taxonomy): domain Eukaryota; kingdom Metazoa; phylum Chordata; class Mammalia; order Rodentia; family Sciuridae; genus Sciurus; species Sciurus vulgaris. Next base: position 2,289,044 of record NC_136478.1, read on the forward strand.
GCCTTGGTGGCTGGGCCTGTTTTTGTGCTGTTTTCAGATGAGGAAACAGAGGCACAGAGAGGTCAGGAGACTTGCCCCAGCCACACAGAGAGCAAGTGAGAGCTGAAAATGAACTCGGGCCCTGCCCTGTTGGTAGGGTAGTGTGTCCCTCCCCATCTACACCAAGGGGCACAGGTCGCTTGCTTTTCCCAGGCAGAATGTTGGGCACCTTCAGGCTGTGGTGCTATGGCACCTGCTTTGGATCCCCAGCCACCCCAGACAGTTGGGCTTCCTCAAGCAACTGAATCTGCCTCTCTGAGTCTTGGGTTCCTCCGGGGGAACCCTCTGGCACCCTCCGGGGTGGTGAGGCCAAACCAAGCGCAGGCCTGTGAGCGCCTGCTAGGACCTCGCTGGCCAAGGTCAGCCTGGGCTCGGCCCTGGCTGTGTTCTCCAGAGGTGGGCACTGGCCTGCTGTGAGCCAGGGGGAGGGATCTTCCAGGCAGCAAGGACCACTAGGTGCCGTGGGCCTCCTGCCATCTGCTGGGGGCTCAGTTTCCTGTGTCTGTTGGGTGAGAGCCACAGGCTCTCCTGGGACCCCGGCCTCTGGTGACAAGCTGCTCTCGTTGATCTGGGTGGGGCAGAGCTTGGAACTGCGGGGGCCCTAACCCTGCGTCTGTGCTTGTGGGTCCTCCTGGGTGGAGTCAGGTAGACGTGGTCGTGGGTGGCCCTGATGGGTATGGCCGCGACTTCATGCGAAGGGGTATCTGGACCCCTTCTGGGGTATCTGGGGCCCAGGGAGGAGCCATGTGGAGAAGGCAGAGGTCCAGCCACGATCTCCAAGTCAAGGGACACCAAGCAGCCACCACTGGGAGCTGCGGAGGCCGGAGCAGCTCCTGTCACTCCTGGGCCCAGTGGGGGCGTGCCAGAGGACGCGCCTGCTCTTCAGGGCCCTCTGCCACTTGGCTGCTGCCACTGGGGTGGCCGGGGCTCCAGGTGGGGTCAGCTGGGAACGAGATTGCCTAGGAGTCCCTCTGTGCTCCACCCTCGGCCCCCTGGGAGACGCCGTTCCGGAGCCCTGGGGCAAAGAGCTGGTTCGCAGTGACTCTCTGGAGGAGCAGGATCTGCTGGGGAGGGGACTTGGTCCAGGGCACAGACGGTGCGTGGGAAAGGCCACCACAGCTGCCGACTGATAACCTCCACAAGGGAGCAGAGGGGACAGGGATGTTGGTGCAAAACAACCAGATAAGGCAAAGCAAACAGGCCTGGCCATCACTGCTGGCAGGCCATCAGAGCCCGCGCCTGTGTCCGCACCGCACGGCAGTGGGAGTCCCAGCCTGTCCCAGCTGGCCAGTCACGGGGCACACTGCTGACCCCGTCTCCCATCACACTTGCTGCTAGTGCCACTGACTTTAGAGGACTTGTGGGGTCCTCAGAGGCCAGATGGAGGCGCAGAGGAGGCAGTAGGGATAGAGAGGGGAGGCCAGAGCCAGAGGGCGTGGCACCTGGAGGGGACGGGTTAGGGTCAGAGGACAGCGTGCACACACCCAGCTCTGGCTCAGCTCAGGGCCAAGTCCTCGACCTGCCCCATCTGTTTGTGTCACTGCTTGAGGACGGAGCAGTCAGAGAGGTGGAGGCAGCTGGCACAGGCCCAAGACCTGCCACCCAGGAGCCCCTTGGCACCAGGCTGCTCTGATGCTGCTTAGGCCTCTCCAGGGCTCAGCCCATCGGTGCATGTGGCCTCCTCGACTCGCCATGACCAGGTCACCCTCTCATCCCACCCCTGCAGAAGAGGGCAGAGCAGGGTAGGCATGGATGTGGGTCTGCATGAGACCAGGTGGCCCTGGGCAGTACTGGCCACGCTGCCATCCAGACACAGGTTCTCCATGGGGTGATTCTCCCCACAGGGGACACTCTGCTTGCACAGTTCTGATTGGCCTAACAGGGCAGAGAGGACCATGACTCTGGCTTTAGTGCCATGCCTTGGGGGCCAGGGGTCTGCCTAACACCCTGCCATGCTCATGGGCACCCCCACGAGACTGGCTGGGTCCTTGGTGCCGAGACGGAGGACCCTGCTGCGGCCACGCTTCCTGTTATGCACAGCTGGGGCAAGGACCAGGGACCCTCAGGACTGCAGCCCTGGCCTCCACTGCCAATTGCACCAAGTTTAATTGAACATTTACTATGTGCTGGGGCACCTGGTGCTCCTCACTTTGTTGGGTCCTCAGTGACTGGAGGACAGACATAATCACGCATTCCTGTGACAAATGGAGAAACTGAGGCTTGCCAGGGCCAGAGCCCTGTGGGCAGCCTTAGGGGATGGAATCTGCGGTGCGCCATGTGCTTCTGCCATTTCAGATGGAGAGGCCGGTCCCAGTGGCAGAGGCTGCATCGGGCTGCCTCCCCTGGCCCTCCTGGTCTTCAGGCTGCCAGCTGCTATCACCCTTGTCTCCGGCCTGCTGCCGTGGCTGTGTGGGTGGAGACTGGACCCCCTCAGGGCTGCCGAGGCCCCTCCTGTGTCTAGACACCCCCTGCTCTGTGTGGCCATTCCCCAGGTGGCCCTCCAAGGGAGTGCAGGGGACGGGGGGGCTTGGGGCTGGCTCTGCTGCTCATGGTGTCCCTGTTCGCCTAGTGGAGGGGCACGTGGATGGACAGAGAGGCCAGAGGCATGCTGGAGAGATCATGCCGTGATGCTGCGCCCCATGGGACTGGGCACGGGGACCAGGAGTCCAGCCTGCTGTTCAGAGCCCAGCTGCACTGCTTGGCTGTCGTGTGACCTTGAACACGGCACCAGGGGCCCATCCAGAAAACAGGCTGATGGGAGAATCTACCTGCAGTCTGAGAAATGGAGCCAGACTTACGAGCCAGCCTTAGTGCCACGCAGGACCCTTCCAGGCCTGGCCACCCTCGCTGTCCTGTCCCGAGCTCTGCCTCCAGCCCTGTCCACGTGCCGCCCAGGTCCGACACCTGAGCCGTCTGCACGGCTCTGTTCGTGCGCCTTGGTGACTTTGGAGCAAGGCTCCCAATAGTCACTAGGTTCTGAAGGAGGTCTCTCAACGCTGTCTGCCAAGCCTTGTCCATTTACTCCCTCCTGCATAAAGGAATTAAAGTGGCTGGCAAAGATACAAAAGGCAAAGGAGTGTTTTTTTTTTTTTTTTTGTAATAAATCAGGAAAAAGTGAAGGGGAAGGAAGCCAGGAGGCAGAGCTGAGACCAGAACCTCCCCTGCTCCAGGGGAGAGGCTGCTCAGGGCTGCCAGCCCCAAGGTGGGGCCACACCCCCACGTGACTGAGAACCCAGGCTGCTTGTGAGCCCGGCTCAGCTCTGCTGGGTGACCTCTGGTGGGTGACATGGCCAGCACTTGCGAACCCAGCTTGGCCACTTGCTGGCTGGGTGATCCTGGGCGAGTCACTGCTCAAACTCTTTTTTGCAAGAAGCAGGGCCAGACTCAAGGACCAGGGAGGACCAGCCTCTGGGGCTGGCAAAGGCACTTCACCAGTGCCTGGCGTGCAGCCAGCACTCAGGGACGTGGGTGTGATGTGCCCTGCTACTCCTGTAAGGTGCCCGGGTGTGGGTGGGCAACGGGCAGTGTCCAAAGTCAGGCTGGCCTCTCGGGTCCTCCCGGCCTCTCGTGTGGAGCTCCCTGCACGGACGATCACAGGAAGGAACTCTGGTTGCCCTGGAGTGCCTGGCAGGCCTTGGACCCACAGGCAAGCGTCCTTAGGAGGCTCAGAGAGGAGAAGCCACGTAGAGATGGAGGCCGAGACAGGAGCGCTGTGGCCAAGGGACACCTGGAGCCTCCAGGAGCTGGAAGAGGCAGGCAGGAGCCCCCCAGAGCTCCGGAGGGAGTGCCGGCTGCCGGCAGCTTGGCTTTGGACTTCTGGCCTCTGGACTCTGAGAGTGCTCCTCTGTAGCTCTGGGCTGTCAGGCTGTGACCATCTGTGGCCCTGGCAGTTTCTGCGTCTCTCTTCTTGCACCGGCCAGGTGGGGAGCTGGCCAGCCTGGTGGCTGCAGGAAGCACCCGAGGTGCTGAGAATCAGCCAGGCACACATTCCAGCAGCTGAAGGGGAGAGGAGGGGTTGAGATGGGGAGCTGATTTTCGTGTAATCAAATCCAGAAGCGCCGTGTAGACTGTATTCAAGAGACCCTCCAGGACCCGGGTGTGGGCAGCGACATGGTGGATTTGATCCCTTTGAGCAGACAGAGATTCCTGGGGTTTGGCTGCCCCTGTGATTCCGGGAGCGGAATGCGGGGGAACGTCCAAGAGTGTCACGGAGCAGCTCTGCTGTGTCTCTGGCAGGGTGAGAAGCTGGCCACCCTCATGCCCACGAATCTCCTCAGGGCTGGCCAGCCCTGGGGGGGCAAGGACCCAACTGGGGCTGTGCTAGAAGCACAGTCATTTTGGAACCCTCCCTACCACGTCTGGGAAGGGCCAGGAGCTGTGCTGTGAACCCTCAGTGAGGAAGCTGGACAGGGCTGGTGGACCCGCTTCCCTGTGACCAGCCAGGGGGCTGCAGAAGCCCACTTTCTGGAGCCACTGCATGGGGCCTGCGCAGGAGAGGGGGCAGATGCAGCATCGGGCGAACTCGGCTAACTCGAGCTGCCCACTGAGGGTGGCCTGGGGGCGCCAGCACGTCTGTGGCACTCACAGGGAGCTGCACGACAGTCAGCCCTCTGAGGAGCCCGCCAGTGTAAGGAAGGTCGTGTGAGTGGACCGGAGCCCGGGCTTGCTGCTGGTTTGCATCTGGCCTGCCGCCTTCTCCTGGGGGACAAGGGTGCCACCTCCTTCTCAGTGTCTTTCGATTGCTGGGCAAGGGGGGTGACACTAGGATTTGCTGCTGGGCTGCCGGGAAGGGTCCGTGGCTCTGCAGGGACCTGCCGGGAAGGAAGCAGAGCTGAGGGCCAGGGGCGGGTGCGGCAGCCGAGGCACTGCGTGCACCACTGGGCCCTGGAGACCCTCTCAGGCACCCTGGCAGTGGACCCTGACCTTTGCCAGGAAGGCTGCCTTGTTCCATTGAAAACCAAAGAACGGCGCTTTCTAAAGTGGGGCACCGTGTAGTCAACAGTCTCGGTCTACGTCAGGGTGATGGGAAGTCACATCTCTCCTTTATTTTCTTTCTTCAGGTGTGTCCGAGAGACTGCCTGCAGCGTTATCACCTCGCTTTTGCAGCCAGGAAGCAGAGAAGGCAGGCCACTTGCCCAAGGTCACCGGCAGGAAGCAGCAGAGGGAGGCCGAAGCCATGGTCTCTGGGGCCTGTGCTCCGGCTGCTAACCGAGGCCTCTGTGTGTGGATACAGGTGTGACCCATGTGCACACACACACACACGCATGCTCATACACACGCTGTTCTGAAGTTGCTATTTCCAGATGTCCTGTGGCACTGGTTCCTCGGAGGCGGCCACAGCCAAAGCTTGGACATGCTGCACAAGCAGCTCAGCTAACGGGCTCTGCTTAACAGGCCCTTGGCCCGCCTCCTGGACCAGGGGTCTCGGTTCAGTTTTCTGCACAGTCTCAACTGAGCCCAGACCAGCCTTGTGTGCATGGGGTGGGGTGTGTGGGAGAGGGAGCGTGTGGTCTAGCAGTGCCAGGCCCGGGGAGGGGTGCAGTCTGCGGAGCTCCCGAGCGGCCCAAGGAGAGACCTCTGCACCTGGCAGCCTTAGTGCTGGAGGACGGAGGACAAGGGTGGGTGTTGCTCTGTAGGTCCAGAGCACAGGCAGGGCCTGGAGCTCACCTGTGGTGGGGCGACCAGGAGGCCTGGGGAGGTCCCCTGCTAGCCCTGCATGTGCTCACAATTTCCAGCAATGGCTCTTGTCCCCGTGAAAGGCCAGGTGTGTGCTAGACACAGAGGACTCAGTGAGACAGCACAGTCCTTCACGGTCCTCTGCCCCGTCCCATGGGGGAGCTTCCTGGCAGCAGGCTCACGGAGGACTGCTGTCATCTCAGGAAAGACATGGGCTCTGGGCCCGACTGGCTGGCTGTGCGCCCTCTGAAAGGTGGGTGGGAAAGGCTGCCAGGGATAGTTTGGAGCAGCTATGGGCTCTGTCCATGAAGCATCAGGGGCTCCCGAGGCACAGGGAGCCGGGGACCAGCCCAGAATGACAGTGTGGAGGGCTGAGCCGGGTTTCAGGTCGGGGGGTGTGGGGCCCCCAGAAGTGTAGGACGCATGCTTCTCCTTTCCTAGGGCTGGGGAAGAAAGGCCGCAGCAGACACGGCAGGCTGAGATGAAGGACGCGTGGGCCTGGCAGTGGGATGGCAAATGGCGCCATGTGGCCTGGAGGCTGCTCATGCCAGGAGCCTCCTAAGAGTGCAGGTCCTGACCAGAATGGGGGCTGGCTTAGTCCCGAGACCCACAGCCCACTGCACGGGGCAGCAAACTGCAGCCCGGGCAGCCGGAGTCCCCGGGCCTGGCAGTGCTCAGCTGCTGGCTGCTCCTCCCAGGCTCTGGCGCCGGGTGGGGGCAGAGAGTGAGGAGGAGGCTGCTTCTCCGTCAAGCAGTGAGTCTGAAGACCTTGGGTCCCTGTACAGAGAAGCCCCAAACTGCATGAGCTTGGCCCACAGAACCTGGACGCGACCCCCAGGTCTCTGGCACGGATGTCCACTGCGTCCCAGCAGTGGCCGACACTGATGGTGCCTACCTTTGGGCAGTGGCTCTCCAGGGAGGGATTTTCAAATGGGAACTTCTGTTTTCTAGGTAAAAAAAAAAAAAAGAAAGCTTGTTGTGCTGAGGGTGACAGAAAGCTCCTTCCATGAATCTGGGCGTCTAGTGGTTCAGCCCCCGAGTCGCTCATTCCTGCTCAGAGCGGGAATTGTGGCTCTTCATTCCCCTCCCCAGGCTTCCGTCTCCCTTTGACGTGGCTGGTGACACAGTGCCCTCTCACTAGCCAGCTGCAAGGGTGGAGTGGGCTGTCAACCTGGCATAGAGCATGACACACGGATGGCTTGGGCTGGTGACTGTCCTTGCCGGTGACTGGACTCCGTGCAGAGGGAGCTCCCCTGGCCTGGCTCCCAGGGCCTTCTAACCCCTGGGTGTTTGTGTGGTGCATACCTGGGCCTGTGTGGGGGTCCACACGTGTGAGCGTGTGTGTGTGAGCGTGTGCAAGTGCGTGTGTGTGCACAGATGTGCACACGAGTGTGCGTATACACGCTTGCCCTTGGGGGTGATATCAGGGGCCGCACACCTTGGAAAGCATGAGCAGGAGCTTGTAGAGGAGGTGACATCTGAGGGAACATGATAGGAGGCCGTCCAGGGACGACCTGGGGAAAGAGATGCCGGCTGAGGGCTGGCAGGTGCAAAGGACCCATGGCTCTGGTGGAGGTCCTGCCATGCCCCAGGTGGCATGAACACGTTTCAAGGCACTTTTCTGCACCACGTGGCGATGCCCGCTGGGTGGGGCTGGACAGGACCCACTAGGCAGGACTGGAAGGTCACCCGACCTAGATTGGCCCCTGGGGCTGGGGTTCCAGGACGGGGCCCCTGCACTCCCACGGGGGCCTGTGAAGTTGCCCCCTGACAGCGACGGCTCCCCGTCTCGTGGCTCGCAGTGAGGCTGTGGCAGGGCCGGCCTGGGTTCGAGGGCTGCATCAGTGCGTCCTTCCAGCCCTGGTCCCTCCAGGTGCTGTCGAGTACCCCAGCCAGCACTTACCCCCACTCCTGATCATCTGGCAGGAGACCGCCTCCATGCCGGCCAGCTGTACCGGGGCAGCCCTGCCCCCAGGTCAGGCCTCTGCCCTCCTGGGAGCTGCAGGAGGACGGGCGCACTTGGCCCCCTCCTCTGCGGGAGGGAGGGGCTCTCCCAGGCCAGCCTCAGCCGTGTAACAGAGCCCAGGACTGACGGATCTTCTGGGTCCTCGCGGCTCAGCCTCCACTAGGCCTCGACGAGCCGCGTATGGGGAGAGCGCCCGTGCCTCCTGGAGGGGGAGGGAGAGCTGGGCAGGGTGGGTCCCCAGCCCAGGGTCTCAGGATACCCTGAGTAGGCATGTCTCTGGTGTCTCAGGTAGGCCTGAGGGAAGGGGCAGAGAAGCTGGGCAGGAGGCAAGGCTGGGTGGGGATGGTGGGGGCTCCACTGGCCTAGTGCTCCTGCCCTGCCGGTCCTGGTCCAGCTGGGGAGATGGACACATGGGAAAACTGTGACCGCCTGGGGCAGAGACCAGAGAGGCTGTGGAGCTTGACCAGCGCCAAGGCGCTCACGGCCCCACTCTCTACCCTGGGCTGGCAGGGAGACCAAGGGGGTACGGCCCTGCGTGTCCCATTATCTGTGTTAAGAGTCCACCATCACATGATGTTCAGGTGGCAAGAAGCTTAGAAGTGCACACTTAGGAAGCGTGCGTGTTTCCCTGTGAATATCATGCATCAAAAACTTTAAAGAGCACTTGTCACCCTGAACATCTGCAGTTCCACCAGCATGTCAAAATGCCCCTCCCGCCCGGGAATCGTGTCCTGCGTTCAGCCTGCCGGCTTGTGGGGTGTTCTGGGCAGGGCTTGCCGCCTGTCATGGCAGAGGGAGGGGTTTCCGCCCACCACTCTGGAGGCTTCCCGTGGGGCGTGGCTGTGGGTCAGCGGCTGTGCAGCCCCCCTCACATGCTGCAGTGGCAGTTTGGCCAGCCCTGGGAAGACCCTCCAAAGTCAAGGAGGCTGAAGACCTTGGTCCAGGTCGGGTGGGGCCAGTCCCTCCTGGGAGCTTCAGTGTCCCCAGGGCACATGTTCACACGTGGTTGCCTGTCCTCCCAAGGGGACCTTGCTGTGTAGCCTCAGAGTTTCAATACGATCAGGGTCAGGGGTGACATCCTGACTGACAGGGCTGTTCAGGAAGGTTCCATCCCCAGCCAGCCCCACCCTCTCAGGTGTGCGGGGTGCCAGGCCCCTCCTCCAGGGGCCTGGAGAGTCAGAGAGTCAGCTTGTCCCAACGACCAGGGTGAGGGAGGGGTCAGGGTCAGGGTCACAGTACCCAGCTGATCCCCTGACCTGAGAACCGAGTCTGTTTGCTGTGGGCCGTGTGTACCTCCGGGGCTGGGCTCATGCCGGCTACCTGGACAGGGCTTTAGGGCGCTGGCTTTGCAGAGCCTGGACACTAATTTGACCAATAGGCCCAACCTGGAGGCCCCTTCCCAGCACTCTCCCTCTCCAGCAGCAGGATCATGACTGGCCAAGCCCCTGTGCTGAGCAGAGCTGACCAGGGCACCTGGTCCTGGCATCCCCAACCCCCTGGGGACCCTGGCGTGGCCTCCTTCCCTTCGTTCCTTCTTCTCCTCCATCTCAGAAGGCTTTGTGGACGCAGCAGGAAAGCGCCCCATGTCGCCACCCGCCCACCCTCGGTCCTGCTCTCCCGAACCCGACTCTCTGCGTGTCCTGATCTGGGAAGCAGTCTGCCCCCCAGGCGTTCCTGGAGAGACTCCCTGGGCACAGAGCTCCTCATGGAGGTCTGCCGGCGTCCAGGGCCCTCCCCAGAGCAGAGCCCTCTTGCTGGGGAGGAAGCTGCCTCCCTGGTGCAGGCCGCCTGCTCCGGAGCGTCCTCCCCTCTGGGTCTGACCAGCTGCATGAGATGGAGCTGGACCCAGGCCCCGGTCAAGGCCCCTTCCTCCCAGCATCTGGGTGGGAGAGTCTCGAGGTTGGGCCACGGGGCAGCTGGACTTCTGGGACATCTCCTCAGGGGCCGTTCCCTCGGGCGGCTCCAGGAGGGCCAGGCTTCTTCACGGCAGCCCTGGGCTTCCACGCTCCTCGCATGCCTGACGCCGGCCCACGTGTGACAATCACATGGGAAAGAACTGCAGGCAGAGGAGCAGCGGCCAGAAGCCTCTGAGCAAGAGCAAGTGCTGCCTCAGCCTCCCTCACAGGATGGGGTGAGTCCAGTCCCTGAGCACCGCCCGCGGGCACTCGGCCAGCCGCAGCAGTGGTGCTGAGTCCTGCCCCTGCGGGGGGACCGGGCATGTACCCCTGAAACGTGCACGGGCAGGGTCCTGCCTCAGGGAAACCCAGCTAGCCTGCAGCCCCTCGCCACAGTGCCAGGCGCCCCTTCACTCCTTGTCAGACAGGAGTCTGGATGTGGGGACCTCTGTCACCAAGGGGCATTTCTTCTGCCCCTGAGCACCGGACTTGTGACAGGCTCCACTGTGCTTTGCCAACACTGAAGGAGCCCGCCACGCATGGCCTGCCAACCACGGAGTGTTTCTAGTAGCAGGAGCACTGGGGACGCCGGAGGCTGCCCTTGAAAGGACAGGCCTGGACTTGCAGCTGCCTGGACAGGTTCTGAGGGCCTGGAGCTGGGTGGCCAGGGGGACGTCATTCAGAAGGAGGGCAGGTCCCATCTGTTTCTAGGGGAAGGATACTGGGTCCATGTCTGAGAAGCAGCTGTGGCTGGCCTCTGAGGGTGGGAGGCTCAGTGAGGACCCTGCGGCTCTGTCCCTGTCCATCTAGTGCCCACCATGGGGCTTAGCCTATGACCGTGGGCGCAGTCTCTCCCTAAGGACTGGCATCGGGTCACCAGGGATCACCTTCATCTCACCCAGAAGATGTCTGCTGAGCCGTCCTTGCGAGCTCCTCTCTGCCCCTCCCAGCCGGGGACTTACCTTCTTCCCAGGGGCCTCCGCCAGGCGCCCTCCATGAGCATCCTCCGAGGGGAACACAGCCCTGGGCGGGTCTCCATCAGGACCATTCCTCCCTTCCAGTGGGAGAGAGCCTTCTAGAACTGATCTACACCCACCTGCCCAGGACGCTGGCTGAGCAGGGCTTGGGCTCTTGGTCCTGCTAGCCATCTCTGTGCGCCCGGCTTCAGTGGCCCAAGCTACACTTCCCAATGGAAGCAACGTTTTTTCTTATAAAAAAGGAATAGATGCTCATTGAAATTTCTTCAACAAAATGGAATGGTCCCAAGAACGCTGAGCTGCACCCAGCAACCCTGCCCTTGGATGGCTTAGCGAATGCCACACAGACCTTTATACACTTCGTTATTTATTTGTCATTCACAGGATGTGCATTTTCCAAGCAGGCTCAGCCTGCAGTCCGGAGCTGCAGTCCTCTTCCTCGCTCCCGTTGTCTGTCCGGGTCGCTCCTCCCTCCTGCCCCGGCCCCTCAGGACCGAGGCCTAATCTCGCCAGCAGAACCACAGCCCGGAGGATTCTGGGAGCCGGGAGGGCGGCAGGGGAGGGGCGGAGCAGGACAATGGGGCCTTGTTTTCTAGGAGGGCGAAGCCCGCTGGACCCCACTGGTGAGCGGGTCGGCTCCTTGCGGAGTCAGCAGTCTGCCCTGGGCAGGCGGGAGGCTAATTAAGAGGGGCTCACAGGGCTTCGCCGGAGCTCTGGCTGCACATCAGAGGCCGCGGGATGCCTGTTTTGCTCAGGAAGCTGGGGACATGTGTCATGGTGAACAGACGGGGCACCGAGGTGCCGCGCCGCCCTCCCCCTGCCCTGCCCTTTATCAGTTTCCTCCTCCCCCTGGCTGCAAACAAAAGGCCCCTACCTGGGGCCAGGGAGCCACCACGACACAGGATGTTCCCAGAGTTCTGGATGTTTCCTCCCCCGTCTGACTGATATGTCCTAGAGAAAGCACTGGGGCTCTCCAGGGAGCTCGGGGCTGTAAAAACTCCAAAACACGGTAATAACAAAGCCATAAATCTGGGCCGCCACGGCAGCTCTCGCTGAGGGTGTCCACTCAGGCCCCACGGTGCAGCCAGCGGAGGCCCAGGAGCTCAGAAATGGTCAGATTCCTAAGGGACGGGAGGCGACAGGGAGCCGGGTTTTCCACAGGTCCAAGAGGCGTTCGTCAGACACGCAGGCGTGCAGAGCCCGCTCCTCGGTGGGTGGGGGCCTGGGGAGGCCGGGGTCCACATCGGGCACCTGGCACGGCAGCGGAGGGTTCCCGTCTCTGTTCTGCACAGGTGAGCATGTTGGGGGACCACACGAGCCTGAAGTCCCCCTCTGCAACACGGGGTCACGCTAACGCCACGCAGCACAGGGCCAGCGAGCCAGGCCAAGGCACCTCCCCGCGCCCCCCTCCCACCACCAGGTCATGAGCAAGTGGGGACACCAGGCAGGGGCGCGAGGCACCACAGGAATGAGTGCCAGAGGGCCACCAGCCCCCCTCGAGCTTGACGAGGGAGACGGTGTCATGGGACCCAGGTGTAGGGCCACCTGGTGAAGGTGGAGCCCTGGAGGTCTGGCCGGCAGGGATAGGAACCATGGAGGGAGAAGCTGGAGACAGGACACACAGGGAGGCCTTCCCACGGCCCCTCACTTGTCCCCACTGGCTGACGTGCCCAGAAGTCAGAGCACAGGGTAGCCTGGAGGTGTTGCTCCTGGGCCGCATGCAGGGTGTGGTGGGGAGGAGAGGCTGGTCCAGCACCCAGCAGGGACCCGCGATCAGAGGCCAGCGAGGGGGCTTGGGGGAGAGGTTTCCCGACCTTGAATTCTAGCTCGCTACTTAATGGAAAGACCGCGTGAATTTGGTGACCTCTCTTGGCCTTGGGATTTGTGCCCACCACCATCTTGGGCTGGTATGGGGAGCAGACGTTATGAAGCCTTTAGCCCGGCACCTGGTGCCACCACTCTCTTGACAAGTGGCAAGCACATCTGTTTCCAGAAAATCAGAAGTCGCCAAGCTCAAACCGAGGCCTGAACACAGCAGGCGTCTCCAGCTCCCAACACACCTGGCCTTGGCCCGCCCACAAAGAAACAGGTCTAACAGTCACTGTCTTGGGGGCGGTCACTCATAAAGTTTTGCCAGGTCATCTGCCGGAGCTGACCTAAGCTCCATGCTGTAGGTGGCTTCTTCTGGGTGGAGGAGACAGGTTGAGAGGACCCTCCACCTCACACGTCCCTCGGGGCTCTCACCACACTGGAGACACTCAGCAGTGACCGTGGGTCGTCAGGGACACGGCGTGACCCGCTTCTCGTTTCCCCGCGTGGGGGCCTCGGTGCTCCTGCCAGCCTGGCGCAGCCTGTGGGCTTCTCCCCTGGTTGAGTACACGCTGACATCACGAGGGGAAGAAATCTTCTATTTCTGGACCAAAGCCTCTGCAGTGACTCTTCACTTCCTGTGGGGAATCTCGAAGGAGGCCATAAATGAGTAATTCTTACCACACCCTGGCTGGACTACCAAGAGGGGGATCTCCTTTGCCGAGTTAGGGAAGGGTGGTGTTGCTGAAATCCACCCACCTGCTCCAGACTCTGCGGAAGTGTCTCCAGAGACCAGAGCACACTGGGGCCAACCCTTCTCTGAGCCTCCATGCCTTTGCCATGCAAGAATAAGGGGAGGGGTCTGCTACATCCAACGTCTGTGAACCTGGCCTGATTTAAAATGTGCTTTGGATTGCTTCTCGACTACTTGTCAGCTGAGTCTGAGTAACCAACACAAGAGTGAGACTTTGTTTCAGCAAAGTGTCTGCAGAAAAAGTGGTGATGGTGGTGGTGGTGATTATGATGGAGATGATGATGGTGGTGGTGATGGTGATGGTGGTGATGGTGGTGATGGTGGTGATGGTGATGGTGGTGATGGTGGTGATGGTGGTGATGGTGGTGGTGATGGTGGTGGTGATGGTGGTGGTGATGGTGGTGGTGATGGTGGTGGTTGTGGTGGTGATGGTGATGGTGGTGGTGATGGTGATGATGATGGTGGTGGTGATGGTGATGGTGATGGTGGTGGTGATGGTGATGATGATGGTGGTGGTGATGGTGATGATGATGGTGATGGTGGTGGTGATGGTGATGATGATGGTGGTGGTGATGGTGATGATGATGGTGATGGTGGTGGTGATGGTGATGATGATGGTGGTGGTGATGGTGATGATGATGGTGGTGGTGATGGTGGTGCTTGCTACCTGTGGCCCCAGGCCAGGCACAGTGCTAGACCCTGGCAATACCATGACTTCTGAGCTGCAGATGAATGGGTCCTGGGACTCATGATCCCAGGACAGCGAGGTGAGGTCTCCCACTGTCTGTGGGAGACCTGGAGCGTGTGGTCAGGGAAGGGAGGAGCGCTTGCCCCTCATGCTCCTCACCCCTTGTCCACTGTGACTGGGAAAGAAATGCTGGTCAGCTCCAGCAGGGAGGAGGGAAGAGAGGCACCCCAAGGATGAGTGTCAATTCTTGCAGGACAGAGGGTAGACTCTGTGGCCAGGATGGGAGGCAGTGTGCACAAGTGTGAGCAACAGGGGCTTTTGGGATTCAGGATTCTAGAACCTTCTCTCCTTAAGCTGTGACTTGGACTAGAGACTTCACATCTCCAGTCTTGGACCCTCCTTTGTGCACCAGGTCTGACAGATACCTCCTGCTTCCTGGATGAGCCTGTGTGCAGTGCCTCCCTCTGGGCTGACCCTGGACATGCCCGTGTGCTCACGGGATCTGCAGGGCATTTGATGAGGGCTTGTCTGCATGACAGATCTGCAAACTGGGGCTTGGAGGTGCAAGTCTAGATCCAAGGGACTGATATCTCAAGACCTCTGAGGCCTGGCCCAAGGCTGGGGCACAAGGCTGAGGGCTCTGCTTTCCCTGAAGATCCTCCTGCCTGAGCTGGTTGTTCCCCAACCTGGACTCATGCCCTCATGTTACAGCATAGGTTACAAACACTACACACCACATAGCATAATATGCAATATACTAGGCAAAGGCGTTTAATGGTACTTAAGTTGATGCAGGGTTTGTATTTATGTCGGTCAGAGGGAACTGGCCTTGTGACCCTCCCTGGAAGGGAGAAAGCGATGGGACAGCTGGCCTGGATGCCCGGGTGCTCTTAAGGAAGCAAAGAGAAGGCAGCTGCCCTGGATCCCAAGAGCCCCTGGGAAGAAAAGCACAGCTTTCTGACAAAGAAAACAGGAGCAAACTGTCGCCTGTCTGCCCATCTGGAGCCCCGGTGAGACCTGCGGTGCTGGGAGACGGGACAGAGGACGTCCCGCTGCACCTCATCTGTCCCGGGTCTTTCCAGGAGCACACGGATGCAGGTATTGCTCTGTCCCCATTTTGGGGTGTGTGGGGTGCGGGGGCTGCCTGCAGGCGAACTGGGATCTCTGGCTCTGACTCCATCACTCCCGGGCAACTCCAGGCCGAGCTCGGAAAGTCTGGAGTTGCATGTTCCGCTCCTCCTGCGGGGTGGGAAGGAAAGACTGCAGACATAATTAGAAGTGTTTCAGAGCGAGTGGAAAGTTCTCAGGAAACCTATTATCATTGGCGCTGGCCTCTCGCCTCCCGGAGAGGGGGGCGCACGTGTGTGCATTTGTTCTGTGGCTTCCTAGATGAACCCTCCTCATACAAATAGAGCAGAAAAGCGGGGTTGCTTCCTTGTGTGACCTCGTCTTCCTGCAGCCTTTCAAGGAGCATCAGTGTGTCAGCCCCAGGGGACGAGGCTCCTGGCCGGACAGGGCTGATTACTGCAGAGGTTCAGAAACTCCACCTGTGGCCCCGGGCCTTCGCGTCCCCCATCCCCAAGCTCAGAGCACAGAGGAGGGCGTGGCTTGGAGAACTCTGGTCCTGGGGTTCTTTCTTTTGAAAAGACAATCCAGAGCCAGAATGACCTGCGGCTACAGCGGGGCTCCAAACAGGCTGCTCAGTCCAGTGCTGGCTTCCCCTCCCCCAACTGCTGTCACCTTCAGAAAGCAACCTCCCACGCTGGCCCTGAGTTTCCCATCTGCAAAGTGGAGATGAGAAGGGCCATCTTTGTCAGAGCGGCCCTTCCAGAAGGGGAGGCTGGTTACACACAGGCGAGGTGTGCGCAGCAGCCGCACCTGGGAGGACTCACGGCTTCCCTCGTCCCTGGGCACAGCTGACCCCATGCTCACTCTCCAGGTGGAGCAGGGGGTCATGGCTCCTGCCAAGCTTGAGGGCCCAGGAAGCTTAGCATGAGCTACAGTGGACAGAGCTGGGTCAGCGCCAGGCAGTGGGGGTCCCAGCCTGCCTCCACCACTGGGAGCTGACCTTGAGCTTGCGGTTTGCCTGACCATGCCCCAGTTTCCCCAGTGAGGGGAGAAATGCTGTCACAGAGCAGGAGGTGAGCGCATGCTGGGCTCACGCAGGTCTCACAAATGGCGGGCATGTGGGGGGTCGGAAGGCAGCTGGCCCGTGATTCTCATGGCTGGGTACCTGCTACTTCTCGACAGAATGTCTTCACTCAGGGGTTCAAGGAGGAGTGTGCCCCCAACACCACCCAACACCACCCTCTCGAGGATGAAGACTGGGGTTGGGGCCCAGCCGTTGGAGTGCCCTGGGCGAGGGTGGCAGGCAGAGCCATCGGACCTGGAGGGACCTGAATGACTCCAGAGAGAATTCTCCTGGGGATCCTGAGCTGGTTGGGGACGCTCACAGTGAGCATGTGGTGGCCCGGACTGACCTGTGGCGGACAGAGGGGCCCGTAGTGTAGGGGGACCTGGCAGGAGAGTGGAGAGCTGAGCTGCGCAGAGCAGGACAGGGCAGCATAAGTCCCCCGAGCATCTGCAGAGCTGCCCCACCACCGTGGGGCAGGCACAACACCCCCACATGCAGGACAGGGAGGGACGGTGGCCAGTGCGGGAGGTGGGCCCAGGTGGGAGCCAGCCTGTGGCCCCTGCCAACCGTGCACAGGCCCCTGCTGAGCCGGCTGGGAGAGATTTTGAATGTTCCCTGATCCCCTTCCCTCTTCTCTTAGAGACCAACGGCTGTTTCTGGTCATCCCATGCACGGTGACACGCAGATGGCCATTTTCCTCTGAGCATCAGGATGAATGGATTTGAGAAACATCTAAACGGGGGCTGGTGAGTAATTGTGTTCCCTTTATGTGAAAGAATGACAAGAAGATTAAATGCCAATTTTTGGAGCAGACGTTACATTTGGATGGAATTAATTACCTAAATAGGTCCTATTGGAAATCTTAATAAGAAGCGGTCGTTTACTTTTGTGAACGTAACTTTCCTCTTCATGTTTTGTGGAGAGAGACTTAAATACTGCACGACTTGCCTGTTTGAAGTACAGGGACCAACGGCTGTTAGCGGAGCCGCGGTGGGTTTCAGGACACTGCCGCCACTGGAGCCCACGCTCCTCAGCAGTCCTCCCAGCGTGGCCTCCGCAGAGAGGTCAGGTTTACGCTGGGAAGAGCGGCGTGGAGCTCCTGAGTAGCTCGTGGTCACAACCTCCTCCACCGTCTGGAGCTCATGCCTACATGAAAATTCAGTTGCACGAGTCCATGATTAAAAAAAAAAAAAAACATTTCAGAAAGCACTTACGACCCGGAGGACTTGGCGCCACTGTGGGAGAGGCCTGGCCTCATTCCTTTCACTGATACACTCGCACCGACGTGTCCTGCGATCTCCTAGGTGCCTCCTCCCTGGCATGGACTTGTTTCAGTGGGGGCCCTGCAGTCCTGGGCAGGCTGTCAGGCTGTGGGGCTCTCAGGTATCATTGGAACAGTCCCTGTCAGGCCACACCACGGCTCTGCCCCACTCTGCAGATGAGGATACAGAGGGCCAGAGTGGCGGGAGGCCAGCAGAGCCACCTCCAGCTCAGGAGCTGAGTGGAGCTGGTTTGCAGTTGCCCAGGGTTTGACTGCTGGTTGCTGCCACCGTAGTGGCTGGAGTCAACCGGCCTCCCCTACCTCTTTTTTGAAATTATTATTTTTTAAGTTGTCCTAACTTGTTGCTCATGACCATGGACTGCATTTCGACAGATCTCGCTTTGTACTTCAGAGTCCTTTGCTTCCTGCTCAGGGATACGGGCTCTGCAGCTGCTGCCCAGGCTGGGCTCAGGGCTGCTTCCTCTGGGACGGCCTCCCAATCTGTGACACTTGCTCACGGTGACAGCAGAGATGAGAGGTAGACTCACCTTGTCTGTGTCAGACCCTGCTGGCCGAGCTGCACACTCCAGACCAGGGGTGACCACAGCAGGCCTGGGCAGCAGCGCCAGGTGGCCAGTGTGCAGATGGGGAAACCGAGGTCTCCTGCTTCCTGGCAGGCGGGTGCCCCTCCTGCGGTGCAGATTGGGGCTGGGGCCACCCTCGCCTGCCCAGCAGTATCCAGGGTCGCGGCACCTGTCGCAATGCTGCGTCTCTCAGAGATGCTTGGGCAAGCCGGGCGGGAGGAAGCCTTAAATAAACCTCAGGAAGAACAACCCTGTCCTTCTATTTTCCCAGAAGGCTAGCGCTTCCCCACTGTGGGAATGTGTTGTTTTTGAACCTGAGCCCTGGACTTCCATCAAAGAGGGCACGTTGTTTTTCTTAAAAGTGTTTGGCCAGATCCGATCAGCAGAATTTCAGGTGCTGTGACTCAGCCCTTCCTCGGCTGCCACCACCTTCCCAGCCTGGCCCCGAGCGCGCGGCTCCAGCCCCACGTCTCAGGGCTTGCCTCTTGGGAGGCCTCTGACCTCCGACGGTGCTCAGGACCTAGGGAATCAGATGCATCCTAGCTACTCAGAATGATCCCGGAAAACCCCCTGGCTTCCCTGAATCTCAGCTGCTCACGTTTAATGGGGATAAGGAGGTGGGACAGTGACCTCTCCAAGGGCATGGTCAGGATGACTGGAGAACCCGGGCGGTGCTGTCATAGCGAAGTCCAGGTCAGGAAGGCCGCCACCCGCTGCCATGCCCCCCCCCCCATCTCCCTGCAAGGAGAGTGTCACTTCTGTAAGGAGAAAAGACCCAGGGACACTCCAGAGCCAAAGGCCAGTGACCCTAAGTGAGGGAAGGCCGGCATGGGAGGGCGAGGACAGCCTGGGAAGCTCCTGAGAACCGAAGAAGCTGGTGGACTTCGTCAGGAACTTGACTCCCCCGTGAAGTTCTGGCCCAGCTTGAGTGGACTCTGAACTACTGACAGGCGAAAGTGGACCCAGGGAAGGACCTTCTGCTCCCAAGAGTCTAGTAATTTGGAACAAAGATTTTGAGGACTCCCCAGAAGCATGCATGGCTACCGTGACCTTGAGAGAGAGGATGCCATTTCCCTGCAGGAGAACAGGTGTCAGGAGGAGATTTCTTGGGAAGATACTTGCTGGGTACTGTAGAGGCCAGGAGAGGAGGTTCCCAGCCTCCCAGTAGATGTAGGTGAGACCTGCATTGCAAGGGGATAGAATGCTCCCTGCCCTGACTGACCCCCAACCTACAGATTCAGACTCAGAACCTTAGAGGCTGAGGCACTGCAGGTAAGTGGTCACTCACTGTGGCTGGAGGTGAAGGCTGGACCTCTCCACCCAGAGCCCAGCCTGGCTGCTCCACAGCCCGCCTGCCACCTCCCTCCAGTGCAGGGCTGCCGACCGCCTCACGTCAATGTCACGGATTGTCTTGTGCATGAATGCTCCAGGATTTCCAAGTCTGCTATTGATTTTCAAACTGCAAACAAGAATGCATTCATTCCCGGGCCTGACCATACCCTCACATTACCCACTTAGAGTCACATTACAAAAATAGCTTTAAACAGTTTTGCTTGAAATATTGGACACATCCACTCTCTGACAGCAGGGTTCTGTTTGGCTGCCTCGCATGGCTCCAGGGCACAGATTTTCACGCCCACAGTCTGCACACCCGCCACTCTAACACATGTGGGCATGTTGGTATTCTTTTTTGCCTCCAGAAAATGATGGGGCTCGGAAGGATGAAGAGACTTCCCAGAAAGAAACATGGTGCTCTCCCGTGCTCTGCAGCCCTGGCCTTCTCCCCGGGCTTTTGAATTCCTTTGGTTTGAGGGAAGAGTCCATTTTCTCGCCCTCCCTGGGGCTGCCTGTAGGGAACGGCCTGACACATGACCTTGCTCCTCTCATGCCCCATTGCCCACAGGCATCATCTAGGAGCTCTGGACAAGGCCAGCGACTGAGGTCCACTAAGGCCAGTGGCATCTCCATCTCCCTGACAGTACAGCTCCCCGGAGACTGACAGGCAGGCACGGCTGGGAGGCACCATAGAAATCCCTGCCCTTAGGAGGGGGAGGGGGCTGGTGCCACCGCAGGAGCAGAAGCAGGCCGCTGTTTCTGGGGTGCTCACTTCTGGGGACAACCGCAGACTCCCTGCTCTGCCGTGACTGCGCAGGCCCCGTGGCCACCCATCTTTCACTGGCCTTGCTGCTTGGCCTCTCACCTCCCATAATGCTCCCGTTACACAGACCTGGCTGTACCTCTAGCCTAGGTACCTTCTCCGTGCTCCACATCAGGGGCGCTGCTCAGCACCCGCCAGGCTCTGGCGAGGACCTTGGGGAGATATGATTCTCTCTGTGCTGGAGCCTCCTCACCTGGAACACTGGAGCGCGGTGGAGCCCACTCAGGGGTCACCACCAGGACAGATGGTCACTCTGG
Source organism: Sciurus vulgaris (assembly GCF_902686455.1). Classification (NCBI taxonomy): domain Eukaryota; kingdom Metazoa; phylum Chordata; class Mammalia; order Rodentia; family Sciuridae; genus Sciurus; species Sciurus vulgaris. The sequence continues at coordinate 2,309,242 of NC_136478.1, forward strand.
TGTGGATCTGGCAAGATCAGGAATGGCGGGGATTCATCCCAGCATCTTCTAGTTCCTCCCAGACCGCTTGCCCTAACTGTAATCTCTCTCTGTGTCTCTGCCGGACCAAGCACCCTAGGTCCAGAACGGGACCTACCTTCCTCACTCACTAAGCGTGTGCTAGGTGGTGAGTTAATGCTGGTGAATGAACGAAGTTTACTGTTGGCAGAGCCTGTGGCACTCACTCTCCACCCTGACTTCAGGTCAGGTCCTGTGGTTCATGTCCCCCTTAACATCTGGTAAGGAAAAGCTGTACCCTTCTCCTTGCCTCTGCCTGCCGGGGCTGACCTGGCTTTTGAGTTCATGCTTCAGTCTGGAGAGGGCTTTGCCTGCACTCAGAGCTCCTTCTCTTTTTCCTCGGGTACACACACACACACACACACACACACACACACCCCAACCTCTCCCACTTTTATTCGTCATTTTATTGATGCGAAATTGACATAATCTAAAACTAGCCCCTTGAATCATTGCTTTCCTGATTTCATTGAACTGTTCCTCTGTTTTCCTTGAGGTTTGTTGAGCTTCCTTAAAATGATGACCTTGAACTTTTTGCCAGGTCGTTTGTATATCTCCGTTTCCTGGGGGTGGACTGGAAGGTGGCCGTGCCTTGTGGTGGTCTGTCTCCCTGTCTGCATGTCCCTGGCTGCTTTGCACTGAGGTCCGCACGTGTGAAGAAGCGGAGACTCGGTCTAGTCTGAAGATGGGCGTCTTCTGGGAAAAAATAATCTAAAATTGAACCATCAAGCGTCATTTAGTTCATTAATATGCAGCCAGCATGCCCTCCATATAGTTCCAAAACATGTTCCTCGCTCCAGAAGGAAACCTTCTCTTCAGAGAATTAGGGTCTTTCTTCTTCCCTCTCTCCGGCCCCTGGAAGCCCCCAAGCTATTTTCTGTCTCCGTGGATTTGCCGATTCCAGGCCCTTCCCGTCAGCGGAACCGAGCTATCTTTAGTCTTTGGCATCTGTCTTCTTGGACTTCACACGAGGTATTCAGCCCGTTGCAGCAAGTCAGGACTTCGTCCCTTTTGCTGACTGAGTAGCATTCCACGACATGGGAAGATCCCATTCTCTGCTTACTCATTCCTCTGCTGACGGGCGTTTGAATCGTCTTCACCTTTCGGCTCTTGTGAACGAGGCCGCTAGGAACGTGCATGCGTCTATCTTCCTGGAATGCCTGCCGTAGAGTCTCTTGGGAGCATGCCTCCAGGGAACTTCTGAGTCCACCTTACTCTAAGCGTCACGCTTGCAGGAGCGGCCGAGTCACGCCCCGTGACTGTGCTGCGCTGCACCCCACTTCTCTGGTTCACATTTACCTTCAGCGTCACTCAGACACGACCCGGTATCACCCTGACCCCAACTGCTGGCACTCACGGTGCTCCGACAGAGGGACCGTGAACGGACACACGGGGGCTGGCTGCCTTGGTGGACCCTGGATGGCCACTCACAAGTGCAAGGGCACTAGAGAAGTTAACCAGCCACTCCAAGTTTCAGTTGCAAACCGTAGAACGAGGCGACAGCCGTGCCTGCTGTCATAAGTCACCGGAGCTGTCGCTCTGGAAGTGCCTCGAGTGGGCCTGGAGCTCGAGCCGGCAGCCTGTGAGCCGCTGTCCGCAGGCGTGCCCGGGGACCTCGCCCCAGCAGCCTGCCATCCAGCCACAGAGGAGACCTGCCCGGAGCGTCACCGGGTGCGTTCCCATGGGGCCAGAGAACAGCATGACACGTGGCGGGCTGGGCGTTAGGGCGAGGGGCCCAGCGAGCTGTCTGGAAAGGGCGCGCACCGACTCTGACAGGGAAGGTGGCCAGCGTGGAGGACCAGCTGGGAGCACCTGGCCATGTGTCTGGAGTCACCTCTCTGAACCACTGAAAGGCAGTTTTTATTCTCCTGTTTAGCAGACAAGTGAGCCCAGGCTCCAAAAAGGAGGCTATCTGGATGTCGGTGGTGACAGGATGGGGACCCAGGGCTGTCTGGCTCCAGGAGCCTCCCTCTCCACCCCTGCTCATCCTTAGAAACTTGCAGATCTAACACAAGCTCCTGCCTTTCCACGCCTGGGGACCTTCTTCCTGCTGAGGGCCGCGTGGAGCTGGGAGCACCCTGGATGCCCCGGCTGCTCGGGTCGTCTGAATCTCTGGTCCCTATTTGTTTTTGCCTGATTGCAAGTATTTTCATTTGCTTTGGATGGAAAAATAAACCTTTCTGTTTTTGTGAATATTTCAAAGGGACCGGCTGAGCCACAAGATATCCGCTGGAACACCACACCAGGAACAGCAGGTTGCTTCAGATATATTGATTTTTATCAGTGTTTGACCTCATTTATTTATGAAAAATATCGGTTCCAAATATGGGGCTTTGAAGGTACAAGTGATAAGTGACCCAGGGTGTCTGAAACGCCAGCCTGTTCTCTGGGGTGCTGTGAAATGGAGCTTCTCCTGGCACATAGACCTGTGTCTGGGAACTAGTGAGCTTGGAGCCTTCAAATCTGCCCTGAACCAACCCAAACACAGCCGGGCAGGGAAGCACTGGCGTCTGAGATGCCTTCAGGTGCTAAAGAGGAAGAAGGTCATGGTCAAGGTCAGGAGGGGGCGCCATGAATTGGACATGAAGGTGAGCTCAGTCCCAGTCCATCAGAACCTGTCTTCTGCACCCAGTGATCCTCTGATGAAGAAGTGGCCAGGCGTCCATGACCCTGGGGAGGAGGAACCACCTGACCTCATGAGAGGAGCCACCCAGCTCCATAGAAGGGGGCAGATGCTCCCCACTCATCTGGAAAGCGCTCCTGGGAGGCTCACCCCTACCCACAGTGAGCGGCTATCTACCCCCTCACAGCAGAGATCCAACGCACGCTCTCCCCCAGAGTCCCAGGCAAGTCAGTTTCTAGAATGGCTTGGACAATGCCTCTGGTAGTCATGGAGAAAGCTTTGCTTCCTGTGGGAACAACACTTTGCAACCTTTCAGAACTTTCCGGAGAGCGAGGGCGGCTCCAGAGGGGCCAGTTCAGACAGGTGTCATGTGCTCCTTCATACTGATGACTCGCTAGGTCCATCACGTCTGTCAGTCCTGAGATGCCATCGGACAGTTCAGATAATCAGCAGAACTTCCTAAAGTAAGGAGAAGCAGGCTCCATTTGCAGCACTACGTGGCCGGAGGGGTCTGTCCTCACGACGGGGCCTCGGCCAGCATCAGCCAGAGTGGAGCACCCATGCAGTCGGCACAAACACGCTCAGAGAAAGGGGCCAGATGGAGCCTTCTTGTCATATGGATCCATTTACAGGCTACGTCCAGGACAGGCAGATCTGTGGAGATGGAAGGAGATTAGTGGTGGCAGGCTGGGGGCTGGAGAATCTGTGGGGCGAGGACGAAGGGGTGCCGGGTTTCTTTTGGGAGTGATGGAAAAGTTCTGAAATTGGCTAAAATTGTTCTGAAATTGGCGATGGCAGCCTGACTGAAAATACGCAAATCCATTGAATCATACCCTTCAAAGGCGTGGGCTGTGCGGCCTGTGAGTGGCGTTCCAATCCAGCTGTTAGAAAGGTGGAGGAGGGAGGCCCCTGAGGCCGTCTTCTGTTCAGTGTGACTTCCGGAGATTTCCGCCCAGGCTTTGGAGCCGTCCGTTCTGCGTGGAGGGTGCAGAGCCTGCCTGTGGCTGGCCTTCTCAGGCAGCCCCGCTGGGCAGCGGGCGGTGAAGGGCCCACAGACCTCAGCTCTCCGCGGTCTGGCCTGAGACCGCCTCGCCTGGTGTGGGCTCGGCGGGCTGTCGTTGTCCATATCCGCTGCGTCTGCGTCTCTCTTGCTGGTGTCCAAAGGGGCAGGAGGGCAGGCTGGCCCTCACTCTGCACACCCTGCGCGCTCCTCTCTGGGCAGATCTGCCACCTCCCGTCTGTGCTCACAGGCATCAGGCGAACCTCCCGCCTGCCCCTCCCTGCCTCAGGCAGGCCTCCAAGGCCCTGGGGCCCAGCACAGAGGCGCCACGCCGGGCACAGAGCTGTCCGGAGTCTTGTACTGCAGCCCTCCCACGGACCTGCTGAACCCGGCCCAACTTGCCCAGTGCTGAGCGCCTCGTACTTGGAGGCAGCTTCCCTTCAGGTTCCCATGGCGTGACCAGGGCCCACCTGCTCCCGCCTGGACCCAGAAGGGCTCGCCTGGACCCTGGCTGTGAGCGCCGAGCCCTGGCCGGGGAGGCTTCCTTGCCTGGAGCTCAGCTTTGTGGTCTGTCCGGGGAGGTGCCTACCCTGCGACTGGCCCGTAAGACGTTTTCAACATGCGGCTTGAATGCTGGCATCTCCCAGGACAAACACCTTCGCGTCTACTTTTCTATTATGAGACGTGTGAAGCGTCTAGAAAACAAGGACGGTGGCCACATCCCCACCACCCAGACGTTCACACTTTTAAAGGCACCGACTCTGTTGAAGTACAGGGTACAGTCTGAAAGCTGCTCTGATCCTGAGGACCGTCACCCGCACCCAGAGCAGCGGGAGCGCCCCGGGCTCCCAGGGCCCTGGCCAGCCCTGCCCCTGCCAACCGCAGTCTCCAGCTGCAGACGCCTCGCACCTGCGGGTCAGCGCCAGCAGGTTCCGTGGAAGCAGGACCAGTGTGGCAGCGCTCCTCCCCGGGCTGCAGCCTCCGGCCTGCCGAGGAGCGCGGCCGTTGGGCTTGGCCACGTAGGGACCACTCTCCTCTTGGACCCGCTGCCAAGGGCCCTGGGCCAGGCCCTGGTCTGAGCGGTCCTGAGTCGTGTGCTGAGAACCTCGTGGGGATGTTCTGGGAAAGTCGGTGCCTGGTTAGGAGGGGCCCTGTGGTGGGTGGCTGCTCATGGCCTCACTGCCCTGGGAGCTGTGAGGCTCCTGCCGCCCGCGGTGCCCAACCCCGCTCTGCTTGGTCTTTTCCTGATGACCAGGAACAGTGGGCGGGTCCTCTCGGTGATGGGCTATTTGGATGCGGCTTCTCCCAGGACTGTGACCCGCGTTCCAGCAAGGAGACACACTGGTGGCCTCTGCCAGCGCCACAGGGCCACCCACCAGGCCAGGAGGCCCAGAGCCATCAGCCAGTGCAGTGTTTTCTCTGTGCGAGTTGGTCACTTCTGGCACATTGTGGTGGACAGCTGGCCACTGCCTGAAACAATGTACCTTCTTCTCTCAAACAACAAAGCAGGGCGACCACTCCTCACCTGTCCTTCCAAATTCCACCTCATCGGTGCCCCTGCCTGCCCGCAGGAGCCCGTGGCACCCGGCACACCTCCCCACATGGACCCCGACACACTCACGCCCTTGCCTATCTCACCCCCACACTCACACATTGACACACTCACACACACAGCCCACACTCACACATATAGCTCACACTCACACACACTCACACACACAGCCCACACTGACACACTGACATACACACAGCCCACACTCACACTCTCACACACTCACACAGCTCACACTCACACATATAGCTCACACTCACACACACACACAGCCCACACTGACACACTGACATACACACAGCCCACACTCACACTCTCACACACACACACAGCTCACTAACACACAGATCACACTCACACACGGCTCACACTCACATGCTCACACACACGCAGCTCACATTCACACACACATCTCATGCACACATTCACACACACAGTTCACACACACAGCTCACACACCCTCACACTCACACACACAGCTCACACTCACACGCTCATGCACACAGCTCACATTCATACACATCTCATGCACATACACACGCACAGTTCACACACACTCACACATGGCTCACACTCACATGCTCACACACACACACAGCTCACACTCACACCCACGTCTGTGTCTCACCCCCCACTCACACACTCACACGCAGTTCACACTCATGCCACACCCGTGTCTCCCTAATTCATGACTGCTTGCGGCTGGTGTGCCCGAGCCACTTTGGCCGCAACTGGGTAGGGAGGTTGCCCAAGGGCACGAGGCCTGGAGGCAGCAGAGTGAAGGGCCCACCCAGAGCTGCCCGTATCCGCAGGGGGTCCCCCACAAGCTCTCTGGTCCTGGTGATGCACGGTCAGCAAGGCCAGGGCTGGAAGGGCACTGGATGGCGGTGACTCTTGGGGACAGGTGAAGCTGCAGAGTGTGCTGCTGGAGCTCTGCCTGCGGGAGGTGGGCAGAGCATGGCTGCCCCGCCCAGGCGCCTCAACCCGCCACACAGCTGGGCCTCCAGGAATAGGCTTCCCAAGCTCCCCGCGAGCCTGCCGAGAGCAAGGCCGTTCTGGAGACTGGGGACCTGACGCACCCATTGTCCCTGCTCGCAGCTGTTTTAGGAAATTCCTCAAGCAAGGCTGCAGGGGTGCAGGCAAATGGGCCCTGGTGATCCCAGCCAGTGCCTCATGCCCACAGAGCAAGGCTGCCCCACTTCCCCAGCAGGAGGAAGAGGAGGAGGGGGAGAGGGAGGAGAAACAGGAGGGGGAGGAGGGGGAGAAGGAGGAGGTAGGGAGGGAGGAGGGGGAGGACGGAGGAGAGGGAGGAGGAAGGGAGGGAGGGGAAGAGGACGAGGGGCAGGAGGGGGAGGTGAGGAAAAAGAAGGAGGAGGGGAGGAGGGGGAGGAAGGGGGGGACGGAGGGAGGTGAGGAAAGGGGAGAAGGAAGGGCAGGGACGTGGTCAGGATGAGTGCAGTGCTTCCCTGGTGGGTGATCTCAGGAAGTGTCGGAGTGGGCATGGGACACCAGGAAGTCAAAGCAGGGTGCCCTCTGGGTGGACAGCCACTGCAGATAGCAGGGACCTGAGGTCTCCGGGAGCCTGTGCATCACCCTCGGGGTTTCCCACCAGAGCAGAAAAGTAGCTGGGGTGCTTGTCCCTGCCCCACCACCGCCCAGCTGCCCACTAGTCAGGAGCGGCAGGGCCTCCTGCCCAGCCCACCTGTGAGTGGGCTTTCCTGAGGGCACCGGGCTGTGGGAGTAGAAGCCACCCTGCTCAGCAGGACCTCATCTCAACTAACTGAATTTTCAGAGGGCCCTGTTTCCAAATTAGGGTGCCCTCCGAGATACTGGCACCAAGGGCATGCCCCTTGGCCACCCACAGCGCAATGCCAGCGGGTCTCTAGAAACGCTTGGTGCTGGCACTACGGGGTCCTGGCGGTGAAGGCACGGAGGGGAAGAGTTTCTATCTGAGCCGGCCTCCGTCCACCCACCTGGGGCTCACCAGCGCCCGGGGTTCTGATGGGTGGAGGTGGAGCGGGCCCTGCCCCGTCTCAGCCTGGGTTCTGTGCCAGCCCTGCTGGGAGGCCTGCTGCCTCCCCGATGGACAGCAGGAGCCCTGGCAAGGGACGTTGGCTGCGAGGTGCCAGTCGGCCTGGGGCGGGACTGGCCCAGGAGGAAGCAGGGAAGGCGGGCGGCCCCAGCCTAGTCTGGGCCTCAGAGTGGTCCAGGCCGGTGTCCGAGCTGGCCGTCCCCCGCTCCCAGGAGAGCCATCCATTAAAACTCGGAGCTGTCTAGACTTGTTATCTGGCCGCTCATTCCTGAGGGCCCGAGTGGGCAGCGGCGGGCCTGAGATAGCAAGGGGGTGAAGTCACTGGCGCGAGCCCGCGGCAGGAAGTCCATGCCGGACGATGGATGAGTGCGGGGCAGATAACGCGTCTAGACTCCGCGGCCGTTTCCTCCCCTCCGGGGGTCCTGTCGGCCGCCCGGCCTTCCTGCTCCGCCGCCGCGCCCCACCTCCCGGGAGAAGCCCCTCTTGGGAAGCCTTGCTCTGCCCAGGGGAAGGGCTGGGGCCGCTCCTGGCTCCGCAGGGCGTGGGTCCTTTGCTGAGCTGGAGTGACGAAGGGCCCCGGAGGCCTTTCTGGAAAGGTCAGGCTGGCCTGTCACTTCGTCATTTCAGAGAGTTCACTGGGTGAGGGGAAAATGACGTCTTCTCTCCCCTGCATCCAAAGGTCGCCGGGAGGCCGGGTGGGATTGGAAGGACCCGGCCGATGCCGAGTAGACCAGAATTCCCCCGAGGCCGGGAAGAGCCGCGAGGCCTTATCTGGGGCAGCGGGTCTGCTCCAGGAATGGCCTCCAGTTTCCGGAGGCAGCAGCTAATTCCACGGCCCCTGTGCACACTGGCTGATCCGGGTCCTGGGGCTAGGGTCGGGTGAGAGGTCAAAAGTTCACTTGGTTCAGTCCCCTGCCTCCGGGCAGGCTTCCCACCGCAACGGGAATCGTGGGCGTCGATCCTCCCGGCTCGCTGCTCGGGAACCGAGGGGCCTGAGCCTCCGTGGCTGCTCTGGTCTGAGCCTCCATGCGCTGTTGGCTTTGAACAGCTGGGCCGTGGGGAGCACCCAGAAGCCCAGAGCACGGCCCAGCCCACCCACGCCAGCGACGACCGCCACGCACACCAAGCCCTCCTCGCACTCGCCACGCCTGGCGGCTGCACACAGGACACTTCATCTCATACCCACAGGAGCCCTGTGGCAGGGGCTGTCTTCGCCCCGGTGGAGGCTGAGGAAAGGCAGGTACCGGGGAGCCGCGCAGCCGCAGGTGGGGCAGAGCTTGGGGCTGAGCTCCGGCCCGGAACGACTCGTGCTGTTCTGGGAGGTCTCTGAGTCCAGCTGTGTGTGGCTGCACAGCGGGTGGCTACCGGTGACGAGGCCAGCAAGAGGGTTTGGGATGACTCCTCGAGACCCCATCCCCCAGGCCCTTCCTGCTCTGTGTGCTGTTCCCTGGCACAATCTAGACTCCCCAAGACCCATGGTGGCGAGGGGACATCGTGCATCCCACTCTCCTCACCCCTGGGGAGGAGTGCCGAGCAGCTGCTCTGTGCCAGCTGCAGACATGATGGAAAGCTGCTCTGGGCGTGGCACAGGAGCCGAGGATGCGGGTGAGGAACACCCGCTGTGCACCGGAAGTAGTCCCCAGAGAAGGGGACTGCGGGGACCACTAGGAGGGAAGCACCGGGCAAGCCTGAGAGCGAGTGGGACCCCGATGACCACAGCAGGGCGTGCTGCCTGCTCCAGGGGTGCCTGGGTGAGTCACTGTGTGATGATGGTAGAAGACGAGCCAGCCATAAGGAAACAGCATGCAGCCATGAAAAAGAACAAGGCACGCTCTTCACAGTACATGGAATGGCCTCGGAAATTGAAAAACAAGAAACAGGATGCACAACTGGGTTACAGACACTGGCAGCCTGGGGAGCGGCTGGGAACAGGCGTACAGGGTCCTTTGCGTCCATGACGTTTCCCGTGTGAAGGAGAGGACCAAAGGCCACCCTGCCCACTGCCGTCGTTCTCTTGTTCTCTGCCTCCCCCCAGGTGCCCCAGAGGAAGCGCAGGGCCCGTCTGGGCAGCGAGAGCCAGCTCTGGGGGGCTGGGAGCTGATGTCCACCACCCCTCCTCCTGGCCCAGCTGCTCAGTGTCCTGCCGTGGTGCCCAGGTGGGGCTCTGCAGCGCTCTGCTCCTGGAGGGCCACGCAGAAGCCACGCTGTCCCCAGGCCCCCAACACCCTGCGCTCAGTTTCCTGCTAGTTGAGCGGAAAGTTATCCTGAGGAGTTTGAAGGCTTCTCTGCCGCAGGGGAGGGCAACGCCCACCGAGTTTTCTCGGCCTCCCCAGGGTCTGGGCGCCCAGGCTGGCCCCTTCCCAGAGGCTGGGTCAGGGGTTATCTGCGGGTGGGCAGCTGGGCGCCCTCTGGCCCCTCCCGCAGCATCTGCTGAAGCCATCAAGGGGCCACCTCCCTCCCAGCTGCAGTCGGTGTCTCTTCAGTGCCTGGCTCGGGTTTCACCTCGGAGGCGCCCAGACCCCAGGGCTGAGAGGGCTTCCCCAGTCCAAGGAGAAGGGCGGTGGCAAGGGGGACAAAGGGGCATCCCCCCAGCAGAGGCCTGGGGCCACTGACACGGGCTGCCCACAGGGAGTGTGGGAGGGCGCCGTCTGCTCTCCGCCTCATCTCTGACCGGTGCGTCCCAGCTGTGCATGCAGAGGGACCCTTGCTACCTACTCGTGCTCGCACCCCGTAGCGGCAGGGCTTGGCCAGTATCTCTCCCGAGCTGCCCCGCAGGTCCTCCCTCCCAGGCCCCTCTCTCCTGATTTTAGGAGGTCCGCCCCAGCTTTCTTTGCCTTTCTCCTCTCTGGCTTCGGCGGGTGAGAGGACACATGTCCCTTGACCACCTGAGTCTGACTCATTTCACTTAACATAATGATCTCTAGTTCTATTCATTTTCCTGCAAATGCCATGACTTCACTCTCTTTATGGCTGATAAAACTCCACGGTGTATATACACCGATGTCCTCTATCACCCAGCCAGCGCTGGACGCCCCGGCTGGTTCCGCGGTGTGGCTGTTGTGAGCCGTTCGCTGTGAACATGGCTGTGTGTGTGTCACTGCGGGCGGCGCCTTTGATCCTTCAGGGTCACCTCTCACTGATTTCCACGGAGGCTGCCGGTGGACGTCCCACCGCGGCGGGAGAGCGTGGCTTTGCTCCGCGTCCTCCCCAGCATCTAATATGGTTGGTGTTCCTCACGACGGCCACTCTGACAGGACGCAGACGATCTGCGTATCTCTGACTGCTGAGGACAGTGGACCCTCCGTGTGTTTGCTGCGGCTCGTGTTCCTCCTTTGGAGAAGTCTCTGCAGTCCCTTCGCCCTGGCCTTTGTTCTTGAGGGATGGTCCAGGCTCATGCAGACTAGCGGTGAGCCACGGGCTGTGTGAGAGGCCCGGGCGGATCCCAGTGCAGACCCTGGGGCAGAGTGCTGGGCTCTGGAGGCGCCGGCGGGGAGCTGGGTCTCTGCGTTCACGCCTGGGAAGCGGGGCTAAAGGGTGCTCTTCCTGAGAGGTGTCGGGCACAGTGGGAGAAGCAGAGCCACCAAGGGGCCAGGATGACAGCAGGACAGTGGCTTCTGCGAGGTCCCGTGGCCAGTCAGGCACCTTCCCAGAGCCCTCTTCCCAGGTGATCCTGGCAGGATCCCTCTGCTCGCCAACCTGCTCCGTTTTACAAATAAAGAGGCAGAGACTCAGGGACAGGCAGGCCAGTGAGGGGCAGAGCCTGGGCCCTGCACCCTGGCCACACATGGCCACGCCTGTGCCGAGACAGTCGCCAAGGCAGACCCCTCCTCCCCGCACGTGGATGGAAGGGACGGTGATCATCCTCGCCCGCGGCTCCAACTGCAGGTGAGCCTTGCAGGCAGCCCACGCCGTTTCCCAGACACTTGAACCTGGAGGAGGCCGTTCTCAAGGCCCAGCCAGGGTGGGGGCGGGCGTCCTCCTCTTGGCAGTCTCCAGAGAGAGTTACGGGGCTTGGCAGCCGCTCTGCATGGCTGCACTTCCTCGGCTTCCATTAATCATGCTCGGGGCTCCGGCTTCCGACAGCCAGGAGCCTCCGCCCGCACCAGGATCTCAGGTTGGTGAGGACGCGGGAACAGTGGCTTATCTGTGGGGAGAGCTCAGCTGGGCCCGAGACCCCCATGCAGGAAGGGCCTCCCGGAGCCCAGGTGCTGGACGGAGGGACCTGCAGCCCGTAGGAGCAGGGGTATCCCTCCTCACCGACCGTCTTCGTGTTTGTTGAGAATTTACAAACAGCTTGCAGTGTACTTCTATTTCCTTGTTGGATTGCTTCAATGTCCCTGGAGAGACACAGTCACCCTTCTCCAGGGAGCCCGTGGGGAGCAGGGAGCGTCTTGCTGCTGAGCACTGGTGGGGCTGGGGTGCATGTCTTCACTGTGCAGCTCGGTTAACTGATGAACCATCAAGTGTCACCGGCCCCGGGTCTTTCCTGGCCCCCAGTCCACCCCAGGTTACCATTGGCTCTGCAGCTGGTTGGGATGGCTCCTTGCCGGGCGCACCAGGAAGCTGGCTCTCAGCCAAAGTAGCAGCGTTTGTGGGAATTCAGACTGGATCAGGCCAGGTGGTGGGGTGGGGTAAGCCCAAGGCCCGCAGGGCAGATGGACAGAGGAGTCACAGGGTAACAGCAGAGGGGAGGCCAGGGGCTGGGGGTGCCGTGTGCACCAGGCTGACGCAGGAGGCATGAGCAGCAGCCGGGGTCCGGTGAGCAGGGGAGCTGGCAGGGCTTCAGCCAGGGAAGGGTCCCGTAGAGAGGCAGGGGCGGGGGCAGGAACCCGGCCAGAAGCCCCGAGGACCCGTGGGGGGCAGGAGACAGGCCACTGGGTGAGAGCTCCAGAGCTCAGGGCAGAGGGAGGTCCCAGCGTCCCCACTGGCTGCTCCTCCTGACCACAGCTGTCGGTGTCCCCAGCTCCTGGGTGGGTGACGGACGGGAGGAGCTGCCTGGCTGCAAGGCAGCAGGACCGCTCCCGGCACTGCGGCTGGAGGTCACAGCCCCCTGGACATGGTTTCTGCAGTCCTTGCCCGAGCAGAGCTGGGTGCATGTCCCTCTGGAGCACCTGGGCACTGCAGGGGCACTGTCCAGACACCCACGCGACAGGGATGGCACAGCTGGTCTCTGGCTTGTCACATGAGGGGTGAGAGACAGACCCCAAATCACAGACCCACAGGGTACCAGGACAAAATGCCCCACCCGGCAGCCGGTTCACACTGATCCGGTTCAACACTTGCTTGCTGACCCACTGACTCATGTGACCTGCTTTGCCTCCTCTGGCAGAGACCAGGGGTGACTCCTGGGCCAGTTTCTGCTCCTTTTCTGGAAGTGCAGTGGGCTTTTCCATTTCGCAGGCTCCCTTGAGATGTGGTGTAGTCTAGCCAATGGCTCACAGAAGCCTCCCTGGCAGGCCTTTCTCTGCTTTTCCCCTTTCCAGAATTTGAGGTCCTGCGAGACCACCAGAATTATGTCTAGGAGGAGAGTTTCCTGCTCAGCCAGGAATGCTTGTTTGACTTTGTAGGACGGAGACTTGAACCTCACTGGGATAAGCCACTGTTGTGTGGGGTCATTTGTTACAGCACCTAGCATTAGCCTGATACACCTCTATACTTGAAAGAGTTTGTGTACTGGAAACCAAACTTATTTTTTCAAAAGGAATTTGTTGCATGATGTGAATTAAAGACACATAGCTTCAAGGCGAGTGGGTATCTTGAAACAGCCCTAAGTATCTAATTTTTCACAACTGCCCCATGAACTCTTAGTGTTTGGGGCCCCCAGGATGGGACCACTGATGTAGTGGACTGGAAACCAGAGATCCAGACCCAAGACTGGGTATGCTTGCCTGTGGTCATGCAGGCTAGAGGGGCCAGGGCTGCATCCCGCTGGGCTCAGGCAGAGCAGGCTGTGTCTGTCAGCTCCGGCCACCACACTCACGTGCCACAGAGTGGAGCAGACGGCTTGAGCCTGCGGCACTGACTCCTCACTCTTCTGCAGGCTGGATGTCAGGGAGCTGGCAAGGCAGGGCGTGGCGAGGGCTCAGCCTGGCTGGCAGATGGCTGCCTCGTCCCTGTGCCCTCATGCCACGGAGAGGCGGGGTCTCTGGTTCTCCTGTCAGGACCTAATTCCATCACGAGGGTCACTGCAAGGCCTCCTCTAAACCTAGCCCCCATCCCAAAGGCCTCACCTCGGCTACCAGCACCTGAGGTCAGGACTTCAGCTTGTGACCTGAGGTGCATGGTGTCCGTATCCCCCAAACCATTGGTTGACTTCCTCCCCGTTTTTATCGTTCTGCTCTGGAGATACCTAACCCCAGGCTTTGCAGTGAGGCCTGGGAAGGGTTTAGCTCGGCTTCCGTCAGGAGCCCTTCCCCACCGCTTTGCCTGGCTGCACACCAGCCTTGCATCACCCTGCGGTCCCCTCCCGAGACCCAGCTCGACCTCAGGAACACCGTGGAGTCCTTCACCCTATTGCTCCTATTTTTCTTTATCATACTGGGAACTTCAGAAACTGCTCTTAAACAATAAAACGTAAATCATCAAGCATCGCTAGTCTCTAGGATCGGCTGCTGTGTTTGGCCAATGCAAGAGGAACGCGACAGAGGGGCTCAGCGGCTCTCAGCCAGGCCAGGCAGAGGACAGCCCTGTGCCCCTCCTCCACACACCGGGATGAGGGGCCTGGCGAGGCCTCGCAGGGTGCGACCACCACCGTGGCCCTGGGGTCCCGGACCAGGAACCAGCCAGAATCTCCTTCAGGGTTGGGTGCATTCAACACCTGCCCCTCTGTTACTTACCATGCCATGCCTTGAACTTCAGAAGCAATTTGAATTTATTTCCTTAGCTTAAAAAAAAAATCACGGCCAACGTCATACAATTGTGCACCTCTCTCTTTAAAAATGAGAGTTCACCGCTGCTCCTGGCTGCCTTCCTCCTTCCTAGGATTACAAGGCTGCTAACAGGATCCCCCAGCCCCCGTCCAAGGCAGCCGGCGCTCGCGGATGTGTCTGCTTCCGTAGGAAACCGTCCACGTCAGTCTGTGTGTGTAGATCCCTCGGCTCGCTACGCATCCGTCTGCGATGTCAGATTTCTGGAAGCTCTTCTTGCTGCGACGGCGGATCTGCCGCTTTCTTCTAGAGGCCGTGAGCATCTGTTTTCTGAGCCCTTTGGAGAGCTCTTGCCATGCGCAGTCCCAGGAGTGGGATCTGCAGAGCGGGCACTGTCCCTGCTTTCCAGAGCTGCCCCCACGGATGTCTGCCGGCCCTGGGATTCGGGGGCACAGCGGCTCGGGGTTTAATGAGGTCCACAGGAGAGGCCCCACCTCTGGCCGAGAGCGTGGGGGCTGGAGGAGACCCAGCCAGTGCTGCCGAGGCAGCGGCACATCCACATCATCACTTCCGAAGGGAATACTGTGTTCCCACCCTGGCCTGGGGACAGATACCCAGAGTCCCGTGACAGGCCCTCCTGCAGTGGACCCCAGGGCAGCAGGAGCTGGTGGTGAGGGAGCAGAGAGGGCCGCAGAGGGGGAAGCGGGGGCGGGCCCTCCCAGGCCTGGGGTGGTCTCCAGCCCCTCCTGAGGCCTCTGCTCAGTGGTCACACCAGCAGACCAGGCCCACCTCCCTGGCCTACGGAAGGCCCTGGGAAGGACAGCGTCAGAGCGTCACCCCTGAGAATGCCCAGGAGTTCAGGAGCCATTGACGGCAGGGCTTCCAAGTCAGGGACCTTCAAGTTTGTCCCCACGAGAAAGTCACTTTCACTCCCTTATGTCCCCAAAGTCCACATGTGCAGTGGCTGGAGCCAGACCTGCAGCTTTCTGAGTTGAGACCACATGTCCCCTGGTCAAGGCCTCCACTGGACATGTCCACCACCGGCTACAAGCTCTCTGCTCTGGGGACGTGCTCATTGCAATTGGGCAGCCAAAGTGGCCGCTGCCCACTGCTCTTGGGTGCTGGCCTGGACCCTGTCACATTTGGATGCCCAAGTGCTTACGAGGCAAGAGAGTCCGCCTACAGTCCAGATTTGTATCTTTCTTCTAAACCTCAGAAGATCTGACCACACTAGGTCCCAAGCCCCTCCTGGCCATGCTGGACTCGCACCTTCTGTGGGCGCGTAGCCCACGCGCCTTTTCCTCCTCTCCCAAGCTGTCAACCACACAGCTCACCTCCTCCCTCCTGGCTGTCCTCCTGCCACGTCACCTGCTGGCCTTGGAAGACCTTGGAATTTGTGTCTTACCACTTATTTGAAGAGCTCATAGTGGACACCTCACTGCACAGTCTTGCTAGCAAGATGACCTCATGGTGGTACATGCAGGAGGGCACCCCGTCTGGTGAACCAAGGCCCCTCTGGGCAGGTGAATCACCGACCATGTGCAGTGCTGGGTGGGCCGGGCCTGGTGACAGGACACACTTGGCCCCTTGGCAGCTCCTTGGCCACTAGCCCCGGATCCAGGAGCCCAACTAAGAAAGGATGGCCACTAGCGCTTATTAAGCGCTTGCAGTTTAACGCCCCTGTGGGGGGCGGGGGCTGAAGCCAGCTGCCCTGGCTTTCTTGTAGTGTGGCTACGGAAGCGGGAAGAGTCGCCCAGGATCCTTCCTGTCGGCGCTGGGGGCTGGGGGCTGGGTGGTGGGTTAGGCTTCCGTGCCCTCCCCACCCGCGGCTCCCAAGCCATCCATCAGTCCGCGGCTCACCTGTGAAACCCAAGGCTGGGAACCTCCATGCTATTCTGTTACAAAATCAGGATTTGTGGGAACCTGACGGGGGAGGGGTTTATGACGCCTCGGTGCTGGCGCCTTCTGTCAACCTGTCTGTCCCCAGTGGGTGGGAGCTTTTACGGCCGCGACACCTCTCCATCTGCTGCAGGCCTGCGGCCTTTTGACAGCGAGGACAAAGTGTCCAACCTGTGCCGGCCCCGGGCCAGTGTCACCCAGCCTGCCGGCGGCCGTCCCCAGGGAGGGGCCGGGCCCGCCCCTCCCTGCTCAGTGTGAGTGCAACGCACACGGCCCTGCGTGGTCTGTGCCCAGCCTGCCTGCCGGCGCTTTCGTCTTCCTCCCAGAAGCTAGGGTGTGAAGAGGGTGCTGTCCTCGTGAGACAGTCCTTTGACATCTACAGGCCCTGACGCCCAGACTGCCTGTGTCTCAAGAAGGAAGACACGATTTGGGCGCCATTTGGAGTCTCTTAAGAGGAGGCCGCCCATCCTGGAGGCTGCCTGTGCGGTGGGCTGGTGAGGCTGCGACCAGGACTCTGGGCCGGCTCCACCAGCCTCCTAGCTGAAGGGGGACACCCGGTCTGCATGAAATGGCCTCGTCGGGAAACCGGAGCTCTTGGACTTGCTGTGAGTGCAGCCTGGAGCTGGGGCCCCTGAGCAGAGGCGGCTCGTCCTGGCCGAGCGCTCGGGGCCTCGTTTCATAGACACAGTGCGAGCGTCTGCTTACTTGCCTCACCTGGGGCCTGGCTCTCACCTGGGACCTGGCTCTGGCGTGGGGAGGCCAGGAAGCACCCAGCATTCAGAAAAGGTGGTGGGAAGGGTTCCCCTGGGGTGGACAGCAGCTCCCCAAGGCGCTTCCTGCTGAGGATGGCCAGCCAGAGGTGACGCCAGCCGCCAGCACTCTGGTGCCTCTGATGCTGCTGGGTGCTCAGTGGGCTGACTTGGTGGCTCCTGTTTTGCAGATGGGGCCATTATAGGGCTGGACTGGGTGGGACCTGCTGACCCAGACCAGGGTCCCCATGTAGAAATGTCCAGGCCTGCTGATGGCCAGGTCTTCCTCCATTGCCTTGGTCTTACGGGCCATACGCGCACATTGGGTTAACGGAATCGCCTCAGGGGTTGCGAGCCTCAGAGTTGACCCAGACACGCTCTGTATGCAGCAGGCACTCAGTTGCTGTTCATAGACTCCATTGGCTGATCCTGGAGTCCAAGTGACCTAGGTTTGAACCCTAACTTGGCACTCCACAGCCAGCGGCCCTGGGCAAGGCCACTCGCTGCTCTGAACCTCAGGTTCCTCCACGGGGGCTGAGGTGTTTGCCAGGTAGGTTGTGATTGCTCCGGGTCATGCACCAGCTGCTGCAGGCAGTACGCTGATGGAGTCCGGTGCTCAGCAGCGTTAATTCCAGCAATGGCCCCAGTGCGAGCCCTGGACAGTAGCTCAGGTGCCCAAGAGCCAAGGGAGCTGCAGGTTGGAGCCCAGGCCCAGGGTGTGGGTCACCTTCCTTTCCGAGGTCATCAGGTACCCTCAGGTCTTGGGCCCCAGAGCCAGCCCTACCAGGCGGGGACAGGTGGCAGGTAGGGCCCAACTGAACAGCCGGAGGGGCAGCTCTGTGGTGGCTGCCTATCGGCCCCAGATGTGCCAGTGAGGAATGAGGAGCACCTGGTCAGGCAGCCCCCTGTCATCCTGGTTGCCGAGCAGGGAGGGCGCCTGGTGCATGACGGTAGCTCACCTGCCTGAGCACCGCCTGTATACTTGCCGTACTTGACCCACTGTGTATGTTGCTTTATGTCACTTGATTGCCCAACTGGATGAGGGTGTCCTTGCAGGACAGGGAACTGTGGTGCCTCACACTAGTGGCTTTGGAAGACACCGTGCTCCCCGCACAGGGCCCGCAGCTGTACTTCTTGGTTTTTACCCCAAACAGGAATGCGTGCTCTCACCAAGCCTGCACCTGGGGCTCATGGCGACCTCCGTGTGCCCCTCCGCGGGGGACCCCCGGCCAGCACGGCGGCCCTTGCAGACAACAGAGCGTTAGCACTAAAAACGGACTTGGAGCCCTGAGCAGAAGCGGAGGAAACTCCAGCACACGCTGCGGAGAGGAGCCGTCTGGACACCCGTGATTCTGACTGTAGGACACACTGGAAAACACGGAGCTGAGGAAGCAGGAGCAGGTCCGCGGCGGCCGGGTTGGGAGGGTCGCGGAGGTGGAGCCCAGCCTGTCTGATGCTCTGGTGATGGGTGTGTGTTAGTACACATCGGTCCGACCCACGGAATGTGCACACCCAGGGGGCGACCAGACGCACGCCGGGGCTCTCGCTAGCAACCTTGTGTGGATCCTGGCTGAGCGGTCATCTCCTGGGCCTCAAGATGTGCCTAATAGGCAACTGTGCCCAGCACCAACAGAGGACGTGTACAGAGACTTTCTGTAATTTCTGCTCAATTTTTCTGCAAATATAAAATTCCTCTAAAAAGTCTATTAACTTAATAATAATAATGCAATCAGTACCAGATGGCGAAGGCTGGAACCAGCCTTCCGTGGTGAAGTCTTGCCCTGGTGAGGTCGTGACAGGGTTTTACCGTCCATGGCCTGCTGGCTTTTGGTGGGGAGGCTGTTCTGGATCAGCTGGTTGGCAGACCTGGTACGGTCAGCTGGGGGCCCTCAGAGTGGGCTTCCCTGCATCCAGGACGGCAGGAGACAGAGGTCTGAGAAGCCAGCGGGGCTGCCCCCGGGCTGTGCCTGCCGGCTCCTGCGCAGCTGAGCTCAGCCTGGTCTCCATGAGGCATCCCGTCTTCCTGGGCCCAGGCGGGAGCTTCCCCTGGGTTTCCAGAAGACCCTGAGGAGCCAGCCTCTTACATGTTTGAGTGGCACATTCTTCACAGTCCTCCCGACCTGCAGAGCTGAAACACTGTCATTTAAAAAAATAATAATGAATCTGGTATTCAAAATTAAAAAAGAACTCACAGGCTTCCTTTCCTGGACTCATTTCCTGTGGTGTTTCCCTGGCCTGATCGAAACCCGACCAGCCGCCGTGGCAGAGGAAGCCGGCCTCCCCAGCATCGGGCAAAGTTCAACATGGAGAATGGTGTTTTTGTTCAGGGGGTGGAGAGAGGGCTTCCCCACCGACACCAAGAAGCAAGGAAAAGGCGGAAGGGACAGCTCCCCACGTGGAGTACTGGAGCGTCCTCTGCTCCTGGGCAGCATGTCCAGGTGGAGCCCCGGGGGTGGAGTGCGTCTCCCCACCTTTCCCCAGATCTCCTTTATGCTCTGCAAGGACCCTCAGCTCTTAGGGAGGAGTCTGCCCTCAAAACAGGGCAGAACGTCCCCAGAGCCCCTGCTGCTGTCGTGGGGCTGGAAGGGGCCAAGTGTGCTGCTGACAAGATGCTAAGCAGGCTGAGGCAACCCAGGATCCCGAGGGAGTGGACGTGCCCAGAGCACCAGCCTGGCTCCTGGAGCCAGGGGCCCGTAGCCAGCGCCACGGTGGGTTGCCACGAGGACTTACCATGGGACTTGCCTTGAGTGTCACTGTGCCGCAGGCATCGTGCTAAGTGTGTGTGCGTGACCTCATTCACTCTCCAGATGACCCTGCATGGCAGACAAAGGCAGCGGCTGCCGCCCTTCAGTGGAGGAAGAGCTGGGGGTAGCTCAGCACCCAGTGAAGAAATGTCACGCGGCCTCGAAGGTGCAACGTGACCAGGCAGGCACTGGCGGCCATCACGTGCTGCTTGAGTCTGGGCTGTAGGCAGCAGACAGAGGTGGAGGCACAAAGAGCTCTCCTGGGGCTCTGCAAGTGCTGAAGGACTGGCGTCTCTGAGCCCGGAAAAGAGAGAAGAGGTTGGCGGGAGCCCGGGTCCCGCTGTCCGTGTGGCTCCCCCGCCGCACCCCTCAGGAGACAACCCGTGCGCCCTCTGCGCCTCCAGGTGGTG
The DNA here is from genome assembly GCF_902686455.1 of Sciurus vulgaris. Classification (NCBI taxonomy): domain Eukaryota; kingdom Metazoa; phylum Chordata; class Mammalia; order Rodentia; family Sciuridae; genus Sciurus; species Sciurus vulgaris. The sequence continues at coordinate 2,329,174 of NC_136478.1, forward strand.
TGGATCCCTATCAGGGCAACAGTAGACGCAGGGAGAGATTCCGGCAGGGCTCTGGCAGCACCGCAGCAGGGAGCCCAGAGGGCTCCGGAGGACCCGCAGCCACCACTGTCCCAAGGCGAGTCCCTTCCTCCTCAGGGGCCTCAGCTCTGCTGCCCAGGCCTTTGGCCCCTGTGAGGTGGCCCAGCCTGGGACAGTGGCCCTCTCTGAAAGTCAACGGATCATAGACTTTCACCACGTGCACATGGCAGACGAGGGGAAGATTAGACAGCTGGGATCTCCATCTTGCCAAGTGACACCTGCCAAAACAACCAGGTCACCACTAGCGCTCGCTCACGCAGAAGACAAAGCCGTTCTCGGACAGTATGCCAAACGTTAACCTGAGAGATGGCCACTGAGTCCGAGTCAATTGAAACAGAACTTCCGGTTAACAAGGATCCTCAGGGGCAAGCGGCAGAGCCCGAGAGGAGTCACAGCGCAGACACCCCAGAAGGAACGTCTTGAGTCAGTGGGTGGGCAAACGGCCCAGCTTTCAACAGGAGCCCTTCACGGAGTCCCACGTGGACAGCGAGTGTGCGTCCACCAGAGAAGCAAATGTTAAAGCCACAAGAAGACAACCACGCGAGCCCGTCGGAAGGACGCGACGTGGCGAGACGGTGCCCGGGCAGCCGGGTGCAGCGACGGTGGATCGACAGGCTCTGCAGGCTGTGTGGCCGTGCTGCGAAGGAGGGACGGCCCGGCACGCGCGTGGGGGAGAAAGGAGCCACACATCCATGGAGGACACACGAAGCAGAATCTTCTTAGCCACTTATTTGCAGTGACGAGCGTCCATCAGGGTGGCATGGCCAGCATCTGGGAGCGTTTCCATGCAGCAGGAGGGAGAGGGCCGGTGCTTGGGCCAGGCAGGGCAAGGCAGGGGTGCGGCACCAGCAGGCACGCACAGCAGCTCGCTTGGAGCCTGAGCGTCTCGCCAGTCATCAGAGCGAGGTCGTAGGCCACGCTACCAGTGGGGACAGAGGCAGGGCGGTCACCTTGGGAGCAGGGAAAGGGAACAGGAGCTTCCAGGTCTCAGGACAGAGCACTTTTATCTGGTGGCCATCACGACAGTGCTTATGTATATAAAGATCGCTGTGATGAGATGAGGAAGGAATAGGGGTCACGTGGTTGTGTCGTGTTGTGTTACGGTTGTGTTACAGCTTAAATAATAAGCTGTAATTGGTATTTGCCTGAACTTGTGAAACTAAAATAAAGGCGCCTGGTGACAAACTTGCAGTGTGGCAGGATGACACTGCTGGACAATGCCGATGTGAACCTTTATCTATGATTTGAGTGGGGGCTCCTGGTCTAGTCCTGTTCTGGTCGTTACAGTGAAGACCAGAGCGTGACTGGGTGAAAATCACTACTTAGACCCCTGCACTTTTGAAGCAAACTGTCCGCAGCAACGTGACCAGAGGACTCCACGTCGCTCTGTCACTTGACTGCCCTGCTGTTGTCCTTCACTGCTGATCGACCATTGTCACCAAGGCCAGACGACTGAACACCTCTCCCGTGGTCACAACAGCCACCCAGCCTCCGGCTTATCAGACACCCGAGGACAGACAAAGACATCGGAGGAGCTGAGAGAGGCTACGGCTGAGAAGAGTCCCCTCGGTCTTATTGACTGACTTCTTGGCTAAGAGGCGCTGCATTGAGTAAGTCCATGGACTCTAGGTGACAAGGGAGTGACTTTTCAATGTATGTGTGACTCGCCATTATTAGGAATGTTAAGCTGAGTGTGCACTGCATGAATAAAATCCACTCGTTGGAACCAAACATGATTCCTCTCTTACTCACTGCTCGCGACAATTACTTAAACCACATGCTCAAAACTGGGCAGTTTATGGCACATTTACAATGATTCAATTAAAACTGGGGAAAGAGATGGGCCTTTCCCTCCTTCTGGAGCAGAGCTGAGCAGGGTGATGGACATTCTCTGAGGAGTTGGACAAGGGCCCGGTCGACAGGGATGGGGTGGGGCAAGGAGGCTGTTGGACCACCCCAGCGTCACCTTCTGACTCTGCTCCAGGTCCTCCACCTTACGTGCTGGTCCCCAGGTGCCCATCAGCCTGCGTCTGTCTCATCCCCTCCGTGTGTGACCGAGGTTCTGTGTGTGCACCAAGTAAAAGCCGGGCACACGTCACTGGCCTTGCTGCCTTTGGTGGCCTCAGTGCGCCAGGCGACATCTCATGCTGTTCCCTGAACAGGTGGGCCTCTGGGTCTCTGAGCGTGAAGAGCAAGGAAGGTGAGCCTCCCCTGACACCTGGCGAGAGGCTTCCGCGGTCCCAGGCTCGCTGCCTCCTGGAAGCCATGCTCCCGCTCCCGGTCTTGGGGCCCTTGTGAGGCAGCAGGACAGAAGGCTGCCTTGGAGGACGGCCGCTGTGGACACGCCCTGCCACACGCGGGTGGGTCCACCCTTCCGACCTGTGCAGCGTGTGTCGGCCGAGGGAGAGCTGTCCAGTGTGGAGGCGTGGGATGGAAAGACAGCAGGGTGCCTGCTCTGCCCTCCCCTCCACCCGGGCGCCGTTCCCGAGTGCGGACGGTTGGTACTGCCGTCTCCTCCCACCAGCCGTTTGGCCTGGAAACCACAGAACCCATCCCAGGACTGATTTCAAAGAGCTTGAGACAGAGCCGAGGTGGGCGGCCATGCTGAGCGGAGGCCTCTGCTCCGGGCCCTGAGCTTCGCACCTTTGCACCAGGGACGCGGTGAGTGACGGCCAGGGCCCCTGGTGCCCTCCTGGCTTCACAGCTCAGCTCTATCCTTCCCTGGAGGGCTGGGCCGACTCAGAGTCTGGGAACGCGGAGCTTCTGCATTGACACGGTAACCATGCAGCCCGCACAGAAGCGCCAGGAAAAGGGCCGGGTGTCCAGCACCGTCCTTGGGGGCCTACCAGTCCCCATGCATGAAGGGCAGCTTGCGGCACGTCGGTGGTGAATGGATCTCACTGGAATTCACACGCATAATTCAGAGAGCAGTGGAGAGGCAAGGCTAGTCTCTTACTCCTTTGTGTCCGAGAGTGCTCTGCCGGATCACGGTGACCCAGATCACCTCCCGTTTATTAACACGCCTGACTCCAGTCAACCCAGGGGCACAGCCCCTGAGTGCCGGGACTGGCCTGGTCAGCTCTGCACCTTGTGCCTGGCACCCAGAGCGCTTGAGGGCTTGTCGGAAGAGTGGACAAAGGTGTCCCTGAGAGGGCGTGTGCGGCCGGCAGCGGCGTCTTTGAGATGTGTTTTCTCACCTGGAAGCGAGGAGAGCCACCTCCCGGGTTGTCACAGGGCTGTGAGGTCAGGCTCAGAAGCGCCGGGCTTGCCCCTGGCAGCAGGCGGGAGAGCTCAGTGGTGGGCAGAGGTCTTGGGGGAGGCGAATGGGGGAAGCGGAGGCAGAAGGACTGCGTGAACCGTCACCCACAAATCGAGGTTAAGGCTGGAATCTGATTCTCAGCACTAGCTTTGGAGAGTTTCTCTCGAAAGACAAACGAGGGGCCACAGGCCTCCGCCTGGAACTCCCTGTGAACTCACCTCAGTGGGCTGGGGTCAAACTCTGGGCAGCGGATTGGCTTATTAAACAAATGACCTAATTTAGCACTTAAGACACCCGAAATTTACTGTGCTAATTTGTCAAGTCATCCAGAACAACCACCCCACAAATGGTTAGCCTAGTAGGATTTAATGGAACTCCAGACCAAACTCAGCTGGACTAACCCAGGAAAAGGTTGAGTCCGAGTAGGAGCGAGGAGCCAGGCTGCAGAGCACCAAAGGAATTTTATGAGCTGGCATAAATCTTGTGACCAGCCTTTCATCTTGCCCTTTCCATTTTTAGCACCTCTCAAGGAGAATGGTTTATGGAACAAGCGGGCAGGAAGTAGGAAGCAGGAAGTAGGAAGTCTCTATTTTGGATGTACTCACGATAAGCAAGTCGAGGCTGCTATGCTTGGCGAGTGACCGTCCAGAGGGATTGTTGTTTGCAGGCTCTCATGGGGGACTTGATGTGTCAAGAGAATTTGTCAATGTGAACCGGTCAGCACCAAAGTGTTGCCACCAAGACATGAATAAAATGGCATTAAGTATAGTTACCAGGGAAACTGTCCTTTTAATTAACCTTAAAAACCCGACCCTCCATAGTTGTGTCTTTCTCTCCAAGGCCATGTTTGTCCTTTTGCTGCAGAAGCAGACCCTGTCCACCTCCCTGTCCGAGAAAGACAGTGGAAGCTGTTGCCAAAGGCCACATTCCTAGGACTCGTACCCCGGATCATCTGGACAGCTGTCTGTTTACGCGGCCAGGATGGCAAAGCTCCAATTCAAAGCCCCATCTGGTTCTTACATCAGGCCAAACCGTAACCTTGAGGAGCAAGCCCAAACACACCAGGGAGATTCGAAAATTTAGGAACGAGCGTGTTTATACTGTATTTGCATTAATGCTTCCTAGAGTTTATTTTCAAAGCGGAGGGAGAACAATGCATAGTAGGCTATTAAACCCAAGCACAAGCGGTTTAAAGTCGGGCCGTGCTCCTTGGAATATTTTTCTCCTGTTTTGAAGGGTCCACTTGGTGGGGGAGTTGGGAGCATAGGGCAGGGCAGGGACGTGGGGGAGCTGCTCTGAGCTCTCCGCAGGCTCTGCCTGGCCCTGTGGCCACTGCTGTTTGTCATATGGAATGGATTAGGCCTTCTCTCACACTGTCAACTTGGGTGTTCTGCGCACAGCCTGTTTTGCTGGGGTCTCGGTTTTGCTTTTTATAACGGCAGGAAGTGCCCCTCTCGGACCACATGTGAAATCGTGTGGGAACGGGGCGGGGGTGCAGGGTGAGTGGGCTGAGGGAGGGGAAGCCTCCCTCCAACACAGGCCGTGGGGGTGGAAGCTGGGGGGCGGGATGCGCACCGGCCAGTTGGACTTTATGGGGCCTGGTTGGCAGGAGGTGGGGGGGGACACTTCCTTGATGAAACCGGCCTGTCCCTAATAGATCTGCCCCTCGTATTTTACAATGCCGCATAGGGCCGGGCAGGGACCACTAAAGCATGAGGGATCGCAGCTGCTGTTTAATTTGTTCTGAATTTCCTGCCGGCCTCGCCAGACATGTACAGGAAATGGGCGGTAAATGTTTAATAGGTCATACCTAACCAGACAATTAGCAGGTGCTGTCATTTAGAAAATCCCAAGCTGTGTGCGCATATCAGAACCGAGGCAGCCGTTTCTCCTTTCCGAGAACAGCCTTGGGGTGAGGTTAGGGGAGGCTGCCCCGGGACCCCCAGAATAAAGCTCAAGAAAGGCCTCGGGTTCCACTCCTCGCCCTCCCGGGTCTGCCGCTCCTCGCTTCCTCCAGGAGTGCTGCCCTGGCGTCTGACCCCAGCACGTGCGTGGGGCCTGCAGCTGAGGGGAGCTGGAGAGGCGGGACCCCAGGTCCACCTGTCCTCCCAACAGGTGATGGGCTGGACAGAGAACCAAGGGGGTGGCAGAGGCCTGCAGCAGCTCGGGACCTGCCTGGAGGGGCTGCAGTCCCCAGGGGCGTGTGAGGAGTATGTGCCTGTGTCGTGCCTGATGTGACGGGGCCATCCAAACCGCCCAGGCTTGTCCTCAGTATAGCTGTCCCTCAGTGGCCCCTAATGATGTCCAAGCCCCTCGCCAGACCTGACCTCTGACCCAGGAGGCTGAATGTAGTACCATGTCTATTTTTCAGAGGGGAAACTGAGGCACCAACAGACTCAGAACCTGCTCAGAGCCCTGGAAGTAGTAGAAAAGCTGGGATCTGGACGGAGAAATCAGAAGCTGTGGCCCTGCAACCCTGCCCGGCAGCCCTGCCCGGCAGCAGCCTGCTGGGGCCTGGCACCGTTTCCTCCAGCCTCCCGGGACTGACCATGACTCTCCTCACATGGTCAGCAGGATGCACTCTGTGCAGTTTTGGAATAATGCATGCTTTCCCGTTACCTGGAGATTCCTTTCTAGGTGCTCCTGCCAACCCCAGGCCTGAGAGGCCCTTTCCAATCCCTCCAGTGTGGTGCCAGTCTGGGGCACTGATGGACAGGTTCCACACAGAGGACCGCGAGGTGGGGTTGTCGGATGCCTGGCCCTGCCTGGCTTCCATGCATCCTGTGCTTGCTGCCGACCTTTGATGTGGAGAAGCTGCCTGTGGCTCCACAGGATGCCTGGCCAACTGCCCGTGGGTGAGTGCTGGACAGCAGCTTGAAGCCTCTAAACTCCAAGTGCCTGCAGGAGGCAGAAACCTGCTCTGCCTCGATCGTCACACGCTGTGCATCAGATTACCACGTGGAACCCCGATTAAAACGGTAACTTACAAAGAACATAAACACCAGGGCTGGGAGCAGGTGCCTGACAACTCTGGCTTGCCTGAGGGACAGTCTCCTGTACTGGTAGACCCTCAGAGAACACCTGGAAAGCAAATGGGGCTGGGGTCACCCCTTGGAGGACTCCTCGGGAGCCGCCACTGACCACTCTGATCTTTCTGTGGAGTGTGGCCTGTCCACCTTCCACAGCTGGCAGGAGGTTGGCCTGACCTGCTCCCAGCGTCCCCGACCTCCAGGGCACCTGGCTGGTCTCGACAACCCAGTGCCAACACGCGTGCACCTGGCCTGGTAGCTGACCTTCCCTGGTATGACCTGCATGAAGGTCAACACCAGGGAGTCCAAAAGAGGGCTCGAAAACCACCTCTGAAAAGTCCTCCAATAGTCCATGAGGGCTGGGCTGGGCTGGGCAGTCTGACAAACGGACGGCTCCGCAGCACACTTACAGCGGAGGTCCTCAGACGCCCTTGTCAGCACTTGAGGCTCCTGTAAACCAGCGCTGGCTAATGGCAGGATGGACGTGGCGACACCATGCAGGCTCCAGGGGCTTCTGCATGGTGCTCTGAGGCCTGCTGCAAAGAATGGCGCCGATGACTAGCACAGACGGGCTGGCAACGAGGACGAGGATCGGCGCTGCTTCTGCCTGCGGGTGCCTTCTTCTTCTCCTGGTGGTGGCAGAGCCCCTCCAGGGAGCTGCGGCTCAGAGGCACAGGATTTTGGTGCTGGGATGTCCAGGGACTGCGCACGGTGCCGAATCGGATCATGGGGGTGGACATCCTGACTTAAAATGCCCAGCTCTCCTTGCTGCTTCCAGAGTCCTGGCCAACGCCGGATGAAGGCGCGTGCAGGCGAGGCAAGTGGCAGCTGTCCCGGGGGCCTGAGGCTGTGCTTGCCAACGCACCACGGTCATCTTGCACATGCCCTCTGCTTACCTGAAGGCCACGCCTGGCTCCTGCAGGCACTTGAACCTGGGAGCCTACTTTGAGTCTCTCACTTTATTCTTTCTGAAATGGAAGAGAAACTGAGGTGTCTTGCACATTTCTGAATTTGTCACCAAGGCCTGGATTTGTGCCTGGGCCCTTAGTATGTCTGGCCGGGAGATGACTGTCCCATCAGGAGGTCACTGGCCTCCCGCATGGCGTGGGCTTCTTTCTGGATAAGCCACAGGGAGGAGCGATGGTCTCCTGCTGTGCCTTCTGCCTCCCCCTCCCCAAAAGGGGCCCGAAGCTAAGGGAAAATGAGGGAAGGGAGACTCTCCGGAGGGTTCCTGGGCCTGGCGGGGCCTGCCACTCCCACGAGCCACCGGCCTTCCTGGGCCTCATTTGCGGGTTTGCAAAGCAAGAAGTAGGAGCCAATGGCCTCAGAAGAGCGCCTCCTTCTGCCCAGTGAGAATCCAGGCCCCGGAGATCCGGCCTCATCACCAGGGGCCTGGTGGGTGTGCAGAGACAGGACAGGTCGCCATCGCTGGAGAGCCGCAGAGGCCAGCATGGAGCCTGCGCTGCAGGCCAGCCGGTGGGAGAGCCATACAGCTGGCTGGACTGTAGGCCCTCTCCCGACCTCTGCACTGGTGGCCTCTAGCCCGTTTGCACTCCTGGTTTCCTGTTTTGCTGTTGGGTCCAGTGAGGATACGACCCTAACCCTGTATGCGGCTTCGTGGACGCAAGCACTTAGCTAGCGCGGCACAGATGAAGCCGGTGCTGCCCAGAGCCCAGGAGGTCCAGCCTGAGGAAGACCCAGCTCCATCCAGACCCAGGTGCAGCGCTTATACAGAGGCCAGGCAGGACCATCCGGGACCATCCGGCGCCACACCTGCAAGCCGCCAATGAGAGCAGTCACGATGAGATCAGCACAGAGTGACCCGTCGCCTCCACTCAGCACAGAGTGACCCGTCGCCTCCACTCATCAGAGTGACCGTCGCCTCCACTCAGCACAGAGTGACCCGTCGCCTCCACACAACACAGAGTGACCCGTCGCCTCCACTCATCAGAGTGACCGTCGCCTCCACTCAGCAGAGTGACCCGTCGCCTCCACTCAGCACAGAGTGACCCGTCGCCTCCACTCAGCAGAGTGACCCGTCGCCTCCACTCATCAGAGTGACTGTCGCCTCCACTCAGCACAGAGTGACCCGTCGCCTCCACACAACACAGAGTGACCGTCACCTCCACTCATCAGAGTGACTGTCGCCTCCACACAACACAGAGTGACCGTCGCCTCCACACAACACAGAGTGACCGTCACCTCCACTCATCAGAGTGACCGTCGCCTCCACTTAACACAGAGTGACCCGTCGCCTCCACTTAACACAGAGTGACCCGTCGCCTCCACTCAGCACAGAGTGACCCGTCGCCTCCACTCAGCACAGAGTGACCCGTCGCCTCCACTCAGCACAGAGTGACCGTCGCCTCCACTCAGCACAGAGTGACCCGTCGCCTCCACTCATCAGAGTGACCGTCGCCTCCACACAACACAGAGTGACCCGTTGCCTCCACACAACACAGAGTGACCCGTCGCCTCCACTTAACACAGAGTGACCCGTCGCCTCCACTCAGCACAGAGTGACCGTCGCCTCCACTCAGCACAGAGTGACCGTCGCCTCCACTCAGCACAGAGTGACCCGTCGCCTCCACTTAACACAGAGTGACCCGTCGCCTCCACTTAACACAGAGTGACCCGTCGCCTCCACACAACACAACGTGACCCGTCGCCTCCACTTAACACAGAGTGACCCGTCGCCTCCACTCAGCACAGAGTGACCGTCGCCTCCACTCAGCACAGAGTGACCGTCGCCTCCACTCAGCACAGAGTGACCCGTCGCCTCCACTCATCAGAGTGACCGTCGCCTCCACACAACACAGAGTGACCCGTCGCCTCCACACAACACAGAGTGACCCGTCGCCTCCACTTAACACAGAGTGACCCGTCGCCTCCACACAACACAGAGTGACCCGTCGCCTCCACTTAACACAGAGTGACCCGTCGCCTCCACTCAGCACAGAGTGACCGTCGCCTCCACTCAGCACAGAGTGACCCGTCGCCTCCACTCAGCACAGAGTGACTGTCGCCTCCACTCAGCACAGAGTGACCTGTCACCTCCACTCAGCACAGAGTGACCTGTCGCCTCCACTCATCAGAGTGACCCGTTGCTTCGCCTCCACTCAGCACAGAGTGATCTGTCACCTCCACTCAGCACAGAGTGACCTGTCACTGCCACACAACAGGGAGTGAACCGTCCATCCACTCAACAGAGAACTATCTGGCCACCTGCCCTCAGCAATGACTCCCTCAAGACCTCCCCTGTGCCCAGCACTGAGTGGTCAGGGGAATCTGCAGGTCACATCTTTAGAAGTGGCACCTTCACTGGGGTCCTGTGGCTCCCAGTGCTGACAGTGGCAGGTCCTAGGGGAGAAAGAAGGCAGCGAGAGGGAGGGGGAGGGCGGTGGAGGGGAAGGGAGCCTGACCAAGAGAGCTGGGAGGGAGAGGAGAGGAGGGGGAGGGGAGGGGGAGGGGGCACGGAGGGGGGAGGAGGGAGGAGAGAAGAGGGGGAGGGGAGGGGGAGAGGGCATGGAGGGGGGAGGGGGGAGGAGAGAGGAGGGGGAGGGGAGGGGGAGGGCAGCAGGGGCAGTGGAAGGTCCCTCCTGCAGGGTTTCTCTGGGAAGGAGCCACAGGGGCAGGCCCTCTTCCATCTTCCAGGAGGTGTGACAGGAGAGGGGAACGCAGTTGCTTCTGGGGAGCTGAAGAGCAGCTGTCCAGTGGCGAGTGAGTCGGCCCGGCTGTGCTGGTTTGGAGCGAGTGGCGAGGCCGAGGGGAGAGCTGTAGCAAGCCTGGCGGACTCCAGTGGGAAGGGCAGGTGGCCACAGTCGGCGGTGAGCCGGGCGGTGGCTGGGCCGAGGGAGGCGCCCTCGGTGGGGGAGCCCATCAGGTCTCCTCTGGGACTCCTTTGATTTGGATGGATGTTAAAGACCTTGGTCTCTCTTGGGGGCACGCAGCCATTATTCATTGAGCCCATGAGGAACGTGGCGGAGCCCGTGGCCCTTTGTGCCGCCAGCCTGGCCCTACTGCCCCCACCCATGCTTCAAATTCGGCAAGTCGAAGGGACGCTGGGACCGGGCTCTCCCTAGGGAGTGCTGGCCTCCAGGCTCCAGGCCCCCCGGCTCCTCTCAGAAGCACTCTGGACAAGGACAGGAGGGGCCGCCTGGGGACCAGGCTCAGAGCCAGGCTGTGGTCACTGTGCAGGAGCAGCGCCCATTCTGAGCCGGAGGGAAAGGGGTGTGTGGGAATCCTGAATCTGGAAGTCGCCATGGTGGGAATGAGGTGCTCCGGGGCTCGGGGCTGCCCTGGCCTCAGGTTAGAACCAGCTGCTGGGCTTCGAGAAAGGCCCAGCCCTGCTGAGTGACGCTGGGTCAGTAAGTCAGGACTGGCCCTCCTGCCGAGTTCCAAGGCAGCGTGCAGAGGTGCCCTGGTCTGGGGAGGCGCACCCTGGCCGGACTCAGGTGCGAGCGGAAGCCGTCCCGCCCTTTTCTGTCTCAGACTCAGAATCCTGAGACCGAGGTTCGGACAGAACCATCCCCAGAGCTATCTTCTCAGTGCCGTCCTTGCCCATCCGAAAACCCGAAGCCGCTCCCACACCTTCCGCTCCTCAGACCCACCATTCGCCACTCTCCAGTGATGGCCAAACTCTGGCACCAAGCCCCATTTTATAGACAAGAAAAATGGAGAACAGAGAGGCCAAATAATATGCTCGAGGTCACACAGCTGGTAAAAGGTAGGGCTGGGATGCAAAGGCGGGCTTGGAGTCTACCAGTTAGCTGGCAGACAGTGCCTAAGGCCTTCCCTCTCCTCTGAAGGCGGGAGAAGACAGACTTCCCGGAGGGCAGCAATCGCGGCAGTGTTGGATGACTAGAGAGCAGCGCGTGCGCATGTGTGTGCCTGGCGGTCCCCTGCTGCACAGCTCTCACAGCAGGAGGAGGAATTGCTGGGTGTCGAGCTGCATCTGGGGCTGAGAGAGAAGGTCCCCCTGGACGTCGGGGCACGTGGCTTACGCCCAGGGGTTTGAGTGGACCCAGGCACTGTGACTTTGGAGGCAGGTCAGGCCTTGCTCCTCTGACATGGTGCAGGGCCAGCTTGGGACACTGGTGCTAGGGCAGGGTGGCGGTGCCAGTGGCCGTGGCCGCTCCCGGGCCTTTCTCTGCAGCACTCATTCTTCCCCCACCCTGCGCAGAACCGCCCTGGTGTTGCCAGGCTCCCGCCCACGGTGGGGAGGGAGGATTCCAGCTGCACCAGGAGGCGACGCCAGTCCCAGGCGCAGGGACGGCTTCCTTTTCTGCAGTGTCAACTTTCCTTCGTGATTTGGGAGTATGTCTGCTGGGTCATTGCCACTTGTTGCCATGGCAACGCCCAGACCCTCAGCGGTGACGCGGTGTTTGCTGACTTGGCTCCAGATAGTATGCCCATCGGCTGGTTGTCCTGGGCAGCTCCCCCCTCCTTCCACCCTGGGATGCCAGGGCCTCTGCCTCCATCCAGATGAGAGGGATTTTATGGCATGGATCATCACTTCCACCCACGCCCCCTTAGTTGGCACCCCAAACAAAGGAACCCAATTCCTTGTAAAGGAGCCTGGGAAATGTAGTCTTGCTGTGTGCCTAGGCGGAGGGCAGGGTTGCCGAGTGTCGAGGGAACCCTCCCAGATAGGAGACGTATTCAGACACGTCTGCACCTGTTACGATGGAAATGCAAACTTCAGGTGAATTTTTAAGATAAAATAAAAGGTTTGAAAGACAGTGATAGACAGTGATAGACAGTGAAAGACGGTGATAGACAGCAACGAGCCCCTTGAACCTGCCCAGGGAGGGTGTCGCTGCATTGTGGTCCACCATGCCCAGCACTCCGGGGTGAGAGGACTCTGCCAAGCTCGCTGGGCTAGTGCCGACACTCAAGCCCAGCCTGAGGCTGCCTCCAGCTGCCCCCAGGCCCAATCCCGTCGCCCTGCTGTCCTGGGTGCAGCTGGGCTTGTTCTGAGCTCTGCACCGGCTCCTCCTGGTCTCCTGGCTCCCTGGGCTGCAGCTGGACTCTGCTGTCCATGCCCTGCTGCACACAGGGCCTTCTCCACACAGCCTCCATACGGCTCTGCTCAGAGCCGGCTCCCCAGCAGCCTTCCTCTCAACGTGCACACACCCTTCCCGCAGACCCTCTGCCTGAGCCTCTGCCTGCTGGGCTGACTGCAGGGTCGAGCCCCACGGAGGCCTGTAGTCGAGTTGACTACAGAGCGGCCCAGCTCTGAAAGCTGCGTCTGTAAAAGGCAGGCAGAATAAGGCTCCCGTCTGGTCCTGGCCTTCTGCTTGCTGGCCATGAGGTTCAGGGACAGCTGGCCTGTGGCTCTGGGCCTCCTGTCCTCTGGTGTCTGCCTCGGGCCCTGTGAGGTCTGTGGTGCGGCCAGCGGGGCCTTGCCCAGCCCAGGGGCTTCTTCCCACTGTGTCCTCTCCAGCCCAACAATGCCTGGGCCAGGGCTGCTGGGGGACACTCTCAGGAGGCTCCTCTGCTGTGAAGCCCACTCTTCTCCGCTCCTCCCCTTGAAGCAGTGTGTTCTGTGCTGCTCAAAGTGTGCATGGTCGGACGCGAGGAAGCTGGTCCACTCTCTGGACAGACTGAAGGGCAGCGATGCCAGAAGTCTGGCTGAAAAGGGGACAGCCAGCGCCTTCCAGTGCAATTTCTCCAAAGCCGAAGGCTTGGTAAGGGTTACACGCCTCGCTGCCTGGGACTCAGACCAGCGCCACCTAGAAACATCGCCCACCCTGCTGACTTTTCCATACCACGGCGCACTTTGGACGGGGGTCTGTCAGCCGCCCACGGGTCTGGGCAGAACCTTGGATGCAGGGGGAAGTTGAAAGTTCTGCGGAGCCTGCACTTCCCAGTCGCTGCACTCGGAAGGGCTTGCAAGCGTTGCTGGTTGGACTGAAGCCTGACTCACCTGTGGCCGACCAGGACAGCAGAAAGAGGCCACTGGACCTGGTGCAAAGCCTCACTTTCCTCTAGGCGGAGGGTCTGGCAGAGAAATAACGCAGTGGCCCTACCTCCCGAGGGTCGGGGACTTGGGGAGTGACGAGAAGGAGCCACGGCACTGTGTGCCTCCTGAGCCCACCTCCTGGCACCCTCCTGCCAGGTGGGATGGTGTGAGTCACTGGGGGAAAGACAGCTTGTCCCTGGTCAAAGAGGAGCCGGGTACCACCTGCCATGAGCATCGCTGAAGGTCCCCACCGTGCTTGTGGAAGGAGGGGACGGAGGGAGTGTCGCTGTCATTGTCACCATTGCTGAAACTGCGGTGCCACGAGGCATTGTGGAGATGTGAAGGCACTTCCCGGAGCAGCGCCATCTTACTCCTTGGGGACAATCGGCCTTGCTTTCTGGCTCCATCTGACTTGGAGGTCGGTGCCAGTGTTCCTGAGCAGCCACCTCTGCAGAACCTCAGTCCACGAGTCCACTGCTCCTGTGCCCCAGGGGGCCAGGGTGTGCTGCCCCCAGAGCATGCGTCTCCTCCTGGAGGTGGTGTGCACACAGGGGCGGGCTCCAGCCTGAGTGCAAATCCCGTGATCCTGATCGCTAGCCCACATGCTCACATTTATAGAGCGCCTACTGTGTGCCCTGTGGCTGGACTCTCCATCACCCGCCCTATGTCTGGGGCTGCCTGGAGGAGCCCTGGGCTCTCCCTGCCTCATCTGGCGCTCCTAGGTGCTGTCACCACAGCTTGTTTATGTGTAAGTTCTGGCTAGGACTTGAAAGTCCAACCACGACTCATTTCTCTAAACAGCCACTACTGTTGTACAAAAAGCAGGCACAGGTCTGCCTGGATGTGAGACCAGAGTGTCTGCTCCCCGTGCACCTCCGGAGAGACTCCAAGGCGGTGTTTATCCCCAGTGAAAACTTCCAAAGTTCTAAACCCTGCGGCTCTGGGCCGATGTCACGTGAGGAGGCAGCCTGCTGGAGAGCATGGGAACTGCCAGGCCTGTTCGCTGCTCGGAACCAGATGCCCTGGGAGCAGGGTGGGGGTCGCCCACTGGGAGGGGACAGGCGCTGCCGTAAGAGAGGGTCCGTGGAGCCACTGCAGGGCCCGTGCTGCTTCCCGGCCCCGGTTTCTCCCCGTCTCTGCTGCCCGGGGGAGGCCTGTGGGTAGGCGGCTGGAGAGCAGGTCCCCTTTGCTTCCCAGCCAGGGCCTCCATTTGCCAGTTTTCTCTGTGTTGTCCCTGGTGTCTTGCAGGACCGGCCATCAGGTTTCAGGGCCGTGATTTAGACAGCTGCGCTTGCTAATTTGATCAGGTGTCTGATCTGGGCACAGAGGGAGGCCGCAGGCCTGTCCTGTGCTGCAGTCACAGGCCCTGGAGGTGTCCACCCCTTCTGTAGACAGCTGTCCATCAAAAGAGGCCTGGGCCGGTCGCAGGAGAATGGGGGATGGTCCAAGCAGGCAGTTATTCAATATGGCTCAGGGGGCAGGGGGGGCAAGCAGAGCGTCTGGCTTGCTTTCTTCTTCCTGTGGGTTGGCGGGACTTCCATCCTGGCTGGGATAGAGGATTAACTCAGGGAAGGCCAAACAGGTGACGCATATTGTTCCCAAAATGACATTAGGACAACCAGCAGACCCCTCGATGTCACTGGCTTCCTGTGGGGTGCGGCGGCCTCCGCAGCATCCTCCGTCAGCCGCCTGGGAGCTGGGGTCTCCCTCCGGGGCCTCCAGCTACACGGCTGGTCTCTGGCAGCTCTGGAGGCCACCCCAACTCCAGCTCTGGTGGGGCGCTCTGGAGGCTTGGAGGTCCCTCCTGCCTCTCTCACGGTGGCCCGCTGTCCTCAGGGCCTCCTGCAGCAGCCTCCTTGCCCCGCCTCGCGGGCCCTCTGGGTACGTCTTAAGAGGCATCACCCCGCGCACTCAGGCCCGTCCTAATCTGGTACCGGCGCATCCACGTGGCTCATCCACGAAGACCCTGTGTCCTGACCATCCATGTCCCAGTTGGCGTGTTATCTGGTGTCCACCCCAGGTCATGGTGAGTGGGGTCCTGGGTGGGTATAGGGAGCCGGTGTCCTTGGCTGGGTCAAGCCCCCCACTCACTTTGTGACCCTGGGTGTGTGGCTCACCGCTGTCACTGCAGAGAACAGTAGCAAAACGGTCAATGAGGGGACGTCTCTCCACCAGGGGAGCCCAGAAAATAGGACCCTGCCCACTGTGGGGGAGGGCCTGGCCGAGAACGCACCTGGAGCTGCACCTGGAGACGCACCTGGAGCAGGAGCCGCGGGTGCTCGGACTTGTGTGCGGCAGGCGTAGGTGACGGGAGGCTGGGCACTGGGCCAGCGGCTCGCCCAGAGTCCATCAGCTGACCCTACTCTCCACCGAGGACATCTGTCCAAGGAGAAGGGACGCTGCCCACTTGGCTGCTGTAGATCTCTTTGGGGACAAGCACCACCCCACGCTGCACAGAGCCTTACCTGAGCCCCAGTTGTAACTTCCTGGGTTGAGGGTGGCCGGGCTCGGTGCTGTCCACCAGCAGGTATGACGTTGTACGCTCTGGACGTGTGCCTGAGTGACAGGGGAGTACAGAGCAGCTCTTCTGTTGTTCTCAACCCAGGGTCCCCGGGACGCCACTCTGCCTCTGAGAAACTGCGATTTGTAGGCCGTGCCCTCGGCAAGGGCTGTGCAGGGTGAGTTCTCGCGAGCAACGACTTTTGTTAGCGATGGTCTCCACTGCCAAAAGTAGTCAACTGCTCTGCACCTTCAAGTTTACACATGTATGGACTTTGAGTTTACAAGTATATGAACTAGAATATATATAAAAGAATATACGTATGTATGTAGCCATTTCCCCCAAATTTTATGTAATATTGTAAAATGAAATGTTCTTTGTCTTCTATGTCTTCATCCTAAATGTTCCGATTCCCCGTCCCCAAATGGGGAGCACACACCTCCTCCCTAGCCAACATCCTGGCCCAAGCCTCCCGGGGACCTGGCCACGGCTCCTGTACCACTGGGCCCTGTGATGGCTGGAATCTTCACAGGAGGCTGGTCTTGAGGGACTGAAGAACTGGTCTGCCCCAGGAACAGCCCCCAGGGTCGGCTCACAGCCCCAGACACGGGTCACTCAGCACCACAGCCTCTCCTGTGTGGAAGCGATGCGGAAGTGTGGAAAGAGAACAGGAAATGGAGACAACCAGCCCTGGAGCGCCTGCTTTAAACGAGGTCACACACCCTCAAAATCAAGCCACAGCAAGGTCTGCAGGGCAGACAGCACCTCTGTCTCCATGCCCTGGTGTGTGCGGGATGGAGACCTGCTGGGAAATGCCCTTTCACAGAGGTTTGGGCAGATTTTCCAGCTAATAATCACAGACATTAGAAAACCGTCAGCTGGTTTGGCTACAAGAAAACACAAGAAGGGTTTCCTGCACCTTCTTAGCCATAGTTACGTAGTGCCAGCCAGTTTCAGAACAGATCACATGGAGTAGCTGATTTGGATCACCTGGTGTAATGGTCCACTGGGCTAAATTAACTGTGAAATCTTCTGATTCCACTCAGGCACACAAATAAAGTTCTGTGCCTAAGTATGTCCAACGGCATGTTTTCAACGCGCTTTAACTGGGTGTTCAGCGTACCTTCAGAGAGACCTTGTTATCAGGGCTGGACCTCTGGCTCTGGAGCCAGGTATTGGGCTCTTCTCACCTGGGTAACCTGGGCCAACTGCCTACTCTCCACACCTCAGTCTGCTCCTCTGAACGAGGGAAAGAAGTGCCTGCTGTATGGGTGGGGAGGCTCCTTGGGCTAATTTATAGAGCTGCTTCTGTTTCCACACATGGAAAGTATGTACCAGAATAAGATGATGACCATGAAGGAGATGATGGTGGTGATGGTGGTGATGGTGGTGGTGGTGGTGGTGATGGTGAGGGTGGTGATGGTGGTGGTGATGGTGGTGATGGTGGTGGTGGAAATGGTGATGGTGGTGGTGGAGATGGTGGTGATGGTGGTGATGGTGATGGTGGTGATGGTGGTGATGGTGGTGATGGTGATGGTGGTGATGGTGATGGTGGTGATGGTGGTGGAGATGGTGGTGATGGTGGTGGTGATGGTGGTGATGGTGAGGGTGGTGATGGTGGTGGTGATGGTGGTGATGGTGGTGGTGATGGTGGTGATGGTGGTGGTGGAGATGGTGATGGTGGTGGTGGAGATGGTGGTGATGGTGGTGATGGTGGTGGTGATGGTGGTGATGGTGATGGAGATGGTGATGGTGGTGATGGAGATGATGAGGGTGGTCATGGTGATAATGGTGATGATGATGGTGGTGATGGTGATGGAGATGGTGATGGTGGTGGTGGAGATGGTGGTGATGGTGGTGATGGTGGTGGTGATGGTGGTGATGGTGATGGAGATGGTGAGGGTGGTGATGGTGATAATGGTGATATGATGGTGATGGTGGTGATGGTGGTGATGGTGGTGGTGGTGATGGTGATGGTGGTGATGGTGGTGGTGGTGGTGGTGATGGTGTAGATTCGATAAACCCTCCCAGGATTATTATTGTCCCCATCCTCTTAAACTGTGAGCCTCAAATAAACTTTCCCTCTTCTGAGTTGTTCTGGTCAGGTTTTGGCAACGGTGAAGCAAAGCTGTCTGACACAGTTTTCTGTTTGCCTCTAGTACCAGCCTGTCGACCCCCACCCTCCTTCTCAAAGGATGGCAGGCACTTGTTAAATTAGCAGACCAATAAGTGCACAATCCCAATCCATCAAAGCGGTGGCAACGTTTGATTGATCTTTGACATTGGAGACCTTCAGATGCACCCTGGGCTCGAAAAATCCTGTATAAAATTTCTCATTTCCTCACTGAACAAACTCCATGCTAGTTCATCCATGAGACACCAGGACTCACCCTGCAGGAAACCCTGAAATCCAAACGGCCTCCAGAGACAGGGCTGTGCCGCCCCTGAAGACGGCGGGAAATAGGAGCCCACGCGAGAATCTTTGAAGAGGCCACAGCAGGCGGTTTTCAAAGGCCCATCTGAGGGCGGTGGGCGCTGGATCCCCTCTGGCGGCCCAGGCTTCAGTACCGGCAGTACTTCAGAAATAGGCCCTGCTCCTCGATGCCTCACTCGCGCTCAGCCACGCGCTCACTGTGGGTCGCCGCCGTCTTCGCAGCCCAGCGAGAGCACCAGGTGTGCCCTGCGCCAGGCAGCCGTGCAGCGCTGGAGGGGTCAGAACTCGGGGCGCTGGCAGCCGAAATCCGGCCCCGATTATTCTCCCCTCGCAGTCCAGTCCTAGCGAGCCCAGCCTGCTGAGGGAGGAGGGGCCGGCAGGTGGCAGGACGGAGAGGGCACCCGTGCCAAGGGGTGAGGAGGCGGGGGAGCTGGAGCGGAGCAAGCGAGGTTCTCAGTCAGGCGAGGGGCGGGGTCCCTGGTGCAGTCCTGCCCCGAGGGGCAGATCACAGGCCTGGTGAGCCCCAGGAAAAGGGCAGGGCTTTTCAAAGCCCCCACGGAGTGGGGGGCACAGTGGGAGGAGAGCCCAGGTGCAGGCTTCCTCCTACGTCATGCCTCACTTCCTTTGTCCTGCACCCGGGCGGTGGGAGAGGGCGGAGGCCTGGGGCCGAGTGACACCTGATGATGTCTCCCTGGTCACCTCCAGAAACAACCAGTAAAAAACCCGTGGTCTTGCGTCTCCTCTGCCTCTGTGCTTGGGTGGCTGCCATGGCATTGTCAGCCTCTTGGAAAGTGTCCGTCTGCTCTGGAAAGGTCCTGGGACACATGGGCGCATGGTGGTGCCAGGCCATGTCCCCTGGCATTGAGAGCAAGGGTAGTTAGGCTCCGGAAGCCCGCAGAGCCCGGGACCCTGCCGACCCAAGTGCCTTTCTGATCTGCAAGGAGGTGTCTCCTTAGAGAATCGGGAGGCTTCTCTGTTCTGATTCCTGTTACAGGAGGAGTTCCAAGCTGTGCTTGTAACAAGTAAGGTGTGGCTGAGCTGGTCTCCACCGCACACACGAGGCATCCAGGGCTGCAAGAATCATCCAGACCAGCATCCTTGGCAGTGAGACACCAAGAGAGGTAATTGGTGTGGAGCAGGGTGGCCCTGGCCCAAGACCTGGGACTTCGGAGCCTCTGGCCCCAACCCAGAGATTCTGGTTCTCCTGCTAAACATTTGCATTTTAACCTTTGCCCCCCGTGAGTCTGATCCAAGTGGGTCCCAGAAGCCCTGATAGTGGTGGCCCCTCATCCGTGCCAGGGTTGCTAGGCAGTGGGCTTGCTTACTCTAGCAGGGGTGGGAGTACTGGGGGGTGAGTGCTGGCCTAACACACGCCAGGCCTAGGCTCAATCCCCAGCACTGCACGAATAAGCTCTAGCAGAACAACTGCCACAGAACGTGCTTCAAGGACCGAAGCAAACGCGAAATGTGCAGAACCACCTTCGGGCCTGCGGAGGGGCCAGCCGCTCCTGGGCAGCGTGCCCAGGGAGGCTGTGGTCTACGCGATCCCCAAACGCCACTTCCATCCTTCTGTCTCCTGGCCTTGCTCCAACCAAGCCTTGAGGGCTCCACAAGGCTCGGCCTTCCTGCCCTGCCTCGCCAACACGTGCTGGAGGGGGCGGAGTCTGAGCAGGTGGGCGGAGCACGTGGGGAGACCCAGGTTCACAAAGTGAACCTAGCCTGGCCGGCTTCAGCCCCGCCAGCCTGTGGACTTGACTAGAGTCCCAGGCAGCCAGGAGCAGAGGCAGGAGCGTTCATTCATGCTTGAGTTTTTCATCAGGAACCAGCCAGGAGCCAGGTCCTGGTGAGGGGCTGGGGACCACCAGTGGGAAAGATGCCCCGGTGTCCCCAACAGATGGTGAGTGCATGGCACACATGAAGAGGAGACACGGTGTGGAGGCCCAGCCACGGGAGACTGGCCTGGTGTTCAGGGGCACTGCCCAGTGGAGGTGACAGGTGAACTGGAGCTGGAGAAAGAGGCAAAGCCGATGGGGAAGGACAAGTGCATAGAGAGCTTTCCCGGCACATGCCAATACCCTGGGGCAGGAGGAGGAACTGAAGGAGGCCAGGGTTCTGTGGCCCAGGGAGCTGGGCGCTTGGTACACTGGCTGAGGCTCAGTCATCAGCAGGGATCGGACGAGGGACCTCCTGCAAAGTCCCAGTGGGGAGCTGGATCTTCACCCCAGAGCAATGAAAATCCCTGAAGGTCTACAGCAGGAACTGAGAGCCACGGTCCTGGGTTGGGCAGTTTTGGGAGCAAAGGCCATGGAGGGAGCCCACCTAAACTGCGGTGGGGAAGAGCTGTGTGTGGTCAGCACACAGACGGGGAGGGACTTCCTGAGAGCCCAAGAAGCCCTCGCTCCAGGCTCCCCACCGCCTCAACGCACATTGGCCTCAAACTTTCTTGCCCTGCAGGCCCTGGCGAGATCCACCTTCGTTATTGGTGGAGTTTGTGGACGGAGCCTGCGGGCGCACCGGCCACCCGTCCAGGACTGTTGGTTGGGGGTCTGCACCAGTCTGGGTCTTGGGACAGCTTCAGATTTATGTCCAAGAGCTGGGGCTTAAGACTCCACGTGTTCGCCCTGCAGATGTTTCTCGAGCAGTTTGGGAATTTGGGAATGCTCAAAATAGCATTCGCCCGTAAAATTGCCTGAAATGCAGTCCAAATGTGTCTGTAAAAAGTAACCAAATAACTATTTATTGTTATTAGTTCATGTACTTTGAGCTTCCAGGCAGGGCTGGGTGTTGATTTAATGGGGTACTGGGTGGGTCTGGGGTGACCTGAGACTTGCGGGGACCCTCGGGTTCTGTTCCGCAGGTGGGGCAGCCATCAGCGGATTCTCCCATCAGTCCCGGCACCTGACCATGATAGGTGGAGATGACTCAGGGTATCTTCCTGAACCCTGGGATGAGCACCCCAGCCTGCTCAGGTTAGAAGACGGTGCAGCCTCCACGCGTTGGGGTGAGACCCACCCCTCGGCCCTTCTCAGGTGATGTGTTCAGGGGCGTCAGCGCTTCAGGGAGGCGCGCCACCCCGCCCCCGCCAGGCGGCCCTCCAAAGGGAAGCACCCCAGCCCCTGCACCGTCAGCTGGGCCCTTGCTCTGTGGATTGCCTGCTGGGGACACTGGGCACAGAGGGTCACACACGATGTGGCCCTCCAGGGCAGCAAGCGGGTGGACTAGGTGCTCAGTGGCACCTCAGGAACGTGCCGCTCAGAACCACAGTGAGTTGTACCTCACCAGACGGTGAGGGTCAGAAGAGGGGAACTGTCAGGGGTCTGTGGGACCTGGCTGTGTCCCCGTGCAACCTGCGTGCAGGGCAGCCACTGCTTCTCAGCGATGACTTACAGCTTAGGCTGCTGGGTTTGTTCAGGCACCGTGGGGGGCCTGGGGGAGCTGTGGGGGGTCCCGTGGCCCATGGTCCAGCCCCAGACCTCCCATGCAGTGGCTCTGTGACCTTAAGTAATTGACTTGACCTCTGCATGTCTCTGTCCCTCATGCTTTGCCTCCCAAGATTCTGTGAGGCCCAAATAAATTGCACACATGGCCAGCCTGGGCCTCTGAGGACTGTCCCCTGTAGCCCCTCTCGCCTTCTTTCCATTCTAGAATTTTCCCCTTGCTCTCTGCCCTGCAGCCACCTGGGCTGGCTCTCAGCTTCTCAGACAGGCCCTGCCCGGGGCCTTTGCACTTGCTGTCCCCACACCCTGCACTGCACCCGCTCCTTGCTTCCTTGGCA
Organism: Sciurus vulgaris; assembly: GCF_902686455.1. NCBI lineage: Eukaryota > Metazoa > Chordata > Mammalia > Rodentia > Sciuridae > Sciurus > Sciurus vulgaris. The sequence continues at coordinate 2,351,213 of NC_136478.1, forward strand.
TTTCTGTTCAAGCCTTGCCTTTTCTGTCACCTGCCCAGATTTCACCCCACTGCCCCCTGCGCTCTGCATCACACCAGCAGGTCTATGAAGTCACTCTCCTTCCAAAGAATGTGATCGCGGTGAGGGCCGAGGGCTGCCTGCTCAGCACCAGGTCCAAGCACGAGCCCAGTGCCTGGCAGAAGGGCCACTCGGGGGACACTGCAGCTCCATGCAGACATCTGCAAGGGCCCAGGCAGGCAGGTGGGCTCTCTGAGCAGTGGACGGCAGAGTGGCCCTCCTTCCCCACAGGCCTGTGTGCCAGGCTTGTGGGTGCGTGGGCACAGTTCTGGGGAGGAGGTGGCCTCTCAGGGACAATGGCACAGACCTACTGGCCTTGGATGAAGCCAAACAGAACCATTGTCAGAACCCCGGGAGGAGCTGGGCTCAGGGAAGGGCTGAGCTAGGCGTGGGACGGTCCAGGCCCTTCTCGCGCGGCCCACCTGCCCTTCTGACTCTCCCTCTCCTTCCTCCTCTCTCTCTCTCCTCCTTCCCTTCCCTCTCTCTCCCTCCTTCTCTCCTTCTCTCTTGCTCTTTCTCCTTCCCCTCTGACCTCCCTCGTTCCTCTGCCTCATTTCTCTCAAATCCCTGTCCCCCTCATTGTCACTCTCCCTGCCCATTTTCTCCATCTGGGGGACGTTTCCAAGGCAGGGTGCACACCTCGCCACTGAAAGCTGGATTGCTCCTCTCCTGCTTCCAGCTCCGTATTCCCCAGAAGGGGATCCGATTCTCGCCGGCCAGCTCCATGGGGTGCCTGTGCTCATCAGCTCTGGGGAGGACTTGGGCCCACTGTCACCTGGCTTGGGGCATGTGGGTCCTGGGGTGGGCAGGGAAGTGAAGGCAAGCCCTGTGAGTGGAAGAGAGGCCGAAGTCGTGTGCCGAGACAGCCCGTGACAGGCCTTCTGCTGTCCCTCACTCTGGCATCGACTCCTCTCTGAGCTCCACCTTGTGCCCGGCTCTGTCCTAGGCCTGGGGACACAGGATGGAGAGCGACCTGGAGCGTCCCACCTTCTGTGGACCTGTACCCTGTAGAGGAAAGACGGGGAGCAGTGAGCAGAGCCGCTGTGTCCTGGCAGCGTTCTCCTGAAAAGCTCAGTGAGGGGAGGAGACACTGCCCAGCAGCAGCAGCTGTACGTAGCTCCGTGGGTCAGGGAGGCCTCCTGAGGACCTGCTTGAAGGGAATGAGCTGGGCAGCACACCCAGCAGTGAGTGCAAAGGCCCCATGGCCAGTAGATGGGTGTGTGTGAAGACGGGAAGGTGACCAGTGAGCCCAGAGGACAGGATGGAAGGAGCGCACAGACCCCTGAAGAGCAAAGGGGCTGTGAGCCCAAGGGACTTGTCGGCTCCGCTAGCCTCTGTCCCCGCCATGGAGCTACATGAAGAGCTGCCCCCTCAGGACTGTGGTCACCAGTGGGTACTCAGGGGTCACTTCCCACTTGAGAGCTGTGGAGCCTCGTGGAGGGCGCCTGGCCAGGACAGTGGACAGCTGTGGGGAGACATAGGTCACAGCTGAGCGCCCTCCGACTGCGCAGATCGCAGGACTCCTTTCTCAGAGTGATCTGTGATGACAGTCGTGGCCCTGGGGCCGGGCGTGGGGGACACGGCCACTTTCCCTTCCCTGGGCTCAGGCAGCGCCTTGGGTGGTGTGGGGCTGGGGGTGAAGGACGAGGGACAGGCCAAGGGCCGTGTGTGTGCCTGACGGAACGGAGGCTTCACGCCGTTCATGCCGGCCACACAGAAACAGGCCGCGCCCTCCCAGCCCCGCACTGGTGCTTCACGGAGGAGGCAGGAACTCTTGACAGGGAGGCTGAAAGATGGGTCCCCGCTGGGCCATATGGAGGATCTGCTGGGGCCACGAAGCCCCAGAAAAGGCCAGAGCCCTGGCAGAGGCCTCGCCCCGCGGGTCCCAGGGGCCCTGTCAATCAGGCCGAGCAGGGCGACTGGACGGGCAGGCCGCCTGGAAGAAAGCCGGGTATTGTGTGGAGGTTGACCCCCGCATCTTGGGTTTCACTGGGAAGTCTGTGTGGTCACATCGGCCAATTTGGCGTCTGCTGGGAGCTGGGCAAGGCCGGCCCAAGAGGAAGGGCCCTCCGGGGGCCTAGGTGGCTCTGTGGCTGTGACTTATGGCAGCGCAGGGGGAAGGGCACATTTTTATCCCATATTTGGAGATGTGGTGGGCTTGGAGTCCACTCCCTCTCATTTGTCGGGATCTTAATGAGAAACCCCTAAAGGATTTAGAAATTCCCTTTCCCAAGGACAGGAAATAAACGGGAAAGTTCTAGGGAATTAGGGGAAAACCCAGGGCAAGTTAGAGACAGTGGCCTTTGTTGTCCAAGCGTCTGTGAGTGTGAGAGAATGAGTGTGAGAATACATGTGAGTTCTTGAGAGACTGACGCAGGAAGAGAGGGGAGGGGAGAGAGAGAGACGGGAGGGAGGGCCCGAGAGGCAGAGACAGAGGCCCGGCGTGGCGGCCCCTCCTCAGGAGCTCTCTGGCACTTGGGAGGAGCCCCCGAGGCTGACCTGGAGGTGACCGGGACACTGGGGACAACGACTCATTCTCTGAAGCCCTGGGCTTGGTAACAGCCGGTCTCCCCCTTGCCAGGTGTGGAGTGCGGGAGGGCGCAGATCCCCTGAGCGAGGGCCAGGCCAGGCGCAGGGCAGGGTGAGGGCCCTGGTGAGGGCCAGGGCAGAGCTGCTGCCAGGACACGGGAGGAAGCGGGTTCTCTGCTCACACCTGCTGGAAGCCGTCTCTCCGTGTGGGCCCTCGGGTCACAAAGGAGAGAGGAGCCCTGCTCCCTGTGAAGGTGCAGTGGACAGCAGCCTGGCCTGTGGACGCGTCCTCTTCCCCCCTGAGCCCGACACGGTGGCTTATTCGTTACCAGAGTCTCCAGCCGTCCCTACTGCAGAGGGAGGCCAGGCACAGACCTGGCCAGGGGAAGAGGCTGTTTCAGGGCAGCAGACTTCCCAGCCAACTGACTGCGAGCATGTCCCCTGTGCTAGGTTTGGACAAGTGTCCCCAAAGGGCACCATGTTAGAGGCGTGGTCCCAGCTCAGAGGAGATAGGAGGGGGTGGGACCTTTAAGAGGCAGGCCTGGTGGGTCTTCAAGTCACAGGGGGCATGTGAGACCCCAGTCTCCTCTTCTTCCTCTCTGCTTCCCAGACATGAGGGAGGGGTTTAGCCCACCAACTGTTCCCACATGCTGGGCTGCCTCACCCTGCCCAGAGCTACCACCAGTCACTTACCTACTGGCCAGGGAGAACCAGGAGCTGGGCTTCCTGCTAGGCACCTTCAGGACCTGGCCTCTGCTGGAAACCAGGCTCCTGGGCAGCTGGCAACCACGCAGCTTGGGGGTCCCTTCACTCCGGGGCTCCCCACTGGCCAGGTGCTGCCAGCCCGCCTTGGCCCCCCTGCCCTTCCTGCCTCTCTCGCTGGACACTCCCCCCCACTCCACCCTCCCTCCCCTCCCCTTCCCCAGCACATCCCTCACATTCTCAGCTCCCCAAGGCCCAGATTGACACACCCCTAGAGTGAGGGTCAAGCTGGTGGCACTTGGTGACCAGGGCTCTGGGTTAAGAGGTCTGAGAACTCCTGAGATTGTCTAAATCTCTCATTTTATGTTTAGAAGACAGAGGCCCAGAGAGGGTCAGCGAATTGCCAAGGGCCACACAGTCACTGGTCCCATCGCAGCAGAGTACCTCAGTCACAGGACACCCACTGACAGGGACGTCCCTGCCTCCGTCACAGCAGCCCGTTCACCTTCCCCACTTACCAAGCTTTCCCTGGGGTCAAAGTCCCCCTGGGTGATCAGGTCCGGGTGAGCAGTCCTACCCAGGACTGGTCATCTTCGCAGGTGGCCATCCCTGTCTCAATACCAGGAAGGGGACCTGGGGTGTTCCAGGCCTCCAGGGCACAGTGCCTGGACATCATCAGCTGTTCCCGCTGTGCTCACCACCTGGGTCAGGTGGGCCTCATACCTGGGGTGTGAGCAGCCCTGTGCCTGGCAAGAGGCAGCCCCCCGGAGGGCCCGGAGAGAGGGCAGCGGGCAGCAGCAAGCCAGGCTGCGTCTCGGGCTTCCCTCCTGCTCCTCCAGGGCCTCAACCAGCGGGGAAAGAATGTGCCATGGTCAGCACAAGTCGGAAAAGCGAAGGCTTTGGAGAAAGTCTCTTGCTTAGGGCAGAGGGGCCCACATCTGGGAGGCGTCCTGCCGGCAGCTGGAGAGACTCCTACGCCCACAGTGGTCACTGTTTTAGGGACGGCGTACAAGCTCCTGCTGGGTGACCAGGGCTCAGGAGCCTCTCTGTGCTTGCCAGGAGCCACCTCAGGCGGGTGGGGTGAGGCCTCGGCCTGGAGAGGCCCGAGGCCACGTGTCCTGGCTGGCTGAGCGGAGCTGGCCCTGGAGGGAGGAGAGCCCTGCCCGCCTGTTTCTGTAAGCTCCCTGAGGCCAGGGCCAGTGCCTCTGCTGTGAGGCCCTCTTGGCAGGACACGAGCCAGTCCTGCTCCTCGGATGTTGGCTGTAAATAGAGGAAATGGAAGGGGGCGGGGGCAGGCCTCCCCCTGCCCGCTCCTTGCCCACAGGCTTGGTGGCGAAGCAGTGCTGACCGCGACCCTCTGCCCCAAACCTCCCTCCTGAGTGCAGCACCAGTCTCCCTGGCCTGGCAGGTCCCGAGGAGGCCCCCGAGGTGGCACAGCACGGCCAGCCACGGGCAGCTCCACCTGCCTTTGCAGAGGAACGGGTGGCCCTGGTCTGGCAATGGGGCGGAGACGGCCAGGTGTCCTCAGCTGCTCCAGTGCCATCCCTGGGTCTGACCCTGTGCCTAACCCAGCCCCTGCCCTCCCGGGTCGGCAGCCTCTGTTTCCCTCCCAGGCTCTGGGTTCCCGAGGGTGGAGGCGGTGTGACCCGGTCACTGCTGTACTTCTGCTGCACGAGCGGCCTGCAGAGCTCAGAGGACCGCACGGCTGGAGCGTGGCCCTGGCTGTCCTCTCCAGCTACCACCAGTTGGTGGACGGCACTGCTGCCCGCTGTGCCCACGCTGCATGCTGGCCCTGCGTCCTCTATCTCAGTCCAGCCAACTGGGCTAGCTGGCCAGGGTGCCCAAAGCAAGGTGGCAGCTGCTCTGTGAACCCTGAAGAGGCACGGGGCAGGGCAGGTGGGAGGACGATCGTAGACAACAGGCAGCAAGGAGTGGGCTCCAATGGTCCCTGGCCGGGCTTGCTATCCCACCTAGCTGACCGCAGACCCACAGGACGTGGGAGGACCCAGATGACGATGTGCCTGCCCACCTGGGCAGTCGGGGCGGCTGCTCCAGGGCGGTCCTCACGCTGCAGCCCCCGGGAGCCTCCTCCGCACGGCCCCCCTGGCCCGTGAGGACGCACAGGTTCACGTGGTGGGCCAGGGCCTCTGGCTGACTTTGAAACAGTGGAAGGGAGATTCGCGTAGCAAGAAGTTAACCATGGAAAGCGTCTGATTCACGGCATTTAGTACCAACGCCTCCGTCCAGCACTGCAGCGGGTTCCCAGTCCCGTGTGCCTGTGCCCCATCTGCAGGGTGTCGAGGAGGGTGCATGGGAAGGGTCTGTGGGGAGTGGACAGGCATGGGGGCCTTTTGGGGTGTGGGCCTGTGCGAGCGAGCGTGGGGAGCTTCGGGCTTGCTAAGGAGGGTCAGCCCCACGGCTGTCCAGGCCCAGCGTTGTCCCTCCGCAAGGCCTGCCCTCCCTGAGCTGTTTATTTGTCCTTGTCAGGGGACAGTGAGTGGCCTCTTGTCTGCTAGAACCATTTGGCTGTGACAGCTCCGGGCTCCCCTTCCCGGGCCCTCCAGGGAAACTGGCACCCGTGGACAGGGGAAGCCGTGGCTTTGCTCCTCCTGGAGGCCAGGGATCTGGTTTCCTGGGACAAAGACGGGGCGAGGGCAGGGGCAGCTTGGTGGGCCTGCTGCCGTCCATGCAGAGGAGCTGCTCCCTGCCGCTCAACCGGACCCCTGGCCCTGTGAGGAAGGAGCCCCTGCCTCTGCGTGGGGCGCTCAGGAGGCGTGGGCACACTGTGGAGTTCAGCCAGTGCTGCCTGGGGAGACGGCCCACCAGGGCCAGGCAGGGCTGGACACGAAGCTAGGCCCTTCCATGGGGAGCCGCTGCCAGTTTGGCCTGGAAGCCACACAACCACACAGACACGACGGCCCTGGGAGAGCAGTTAAAGAGCCCCTGCCTCCCACTGCCTCCACTGTCCATCCAGGGAATGTCGCTGTCCACCAGAGCGTCGTGACGTGCAAGGAAGAGGCGTCTGTAAACATAGGTGCTCCTGAGCCCCGGAGCCGCTTGCCCCTTCTGGGTGGCCGGGCAGGGGAAGGGTAGGGCCTGGGGTCCACCTCCAGGTCTAAGTCCCTTGAGGGAGATGGTGGACCTGCGGCTACTGAAGGGGGCCCCCGCCTCCCCGCTGCCTGCCTCTCACATGCGTTCTGCACACACGTTTCAAGACCACCAAAAGAAAACCGTGTCTGGGCGCCTGCCTGCGGCAGGAGGCCTGGGCTCAGGGACAGCCAGCATCCCCGTGAGCGGCCTGGGGCCGTCTTTCTGCATTTCGAGAGAAGCCAGGCGTTCAAGATGGTGCGTGAAATCGCCCACTTTTAGACAACTGTGGCCCTCGAAGAACAGAACCAAGGCAATGAGCATGGCAGTGGCCAGTCAGTGTCCAGGCCTCAGGAGGCCTCTGGGGAGGGGTGGGGAAGGAGCTTCACCCACCCGCACCCTGACCGCCTCACACACAGGGCAGGGGCACCTCCTGGCTCCAGGTACGATTCTACTGCCAGCCACTGGCAGGTGTGGCCAGCCCGTCACTGGACCTGGAGGGCAGATGGCCTGGGAGGAACATGTGAAGGAGGTCACCCCTCGGCCAGCTGGACAGGATCACTGTGGAGTGGCCAGAAGTCTCGAGTTGAGGAGTCGTTACCAGCTTCCAAACCACCCTCCTGCTGGCCGTGTGGTCATTTGGGCCATGGATGTCATTCAAAACAGTGGGTTTTTCTTGGGTCAGCTCTTGGAACCCCGTGAGTGTAGCATTGCAGGAGAAGCCTGTGCTGCAGGCCCTGTTGGCTAACTAGACAGCAGGTGTGTTGGCTAACTGGACAGCAGGTGTGTTGGTTAACTGGACAACAGGTGTGTTGGCTAACTGGACAGCAGGTGTGTTAGTTAACTGGACAGCAGGTGTGTTGGCTAACTGTACAGCAGGTATGTTGGTTAACTGGACAGCAGGTGAGTTGGTTAACTGGACAGCAGGTGTGTTGGTTAACTGGACAGCAGGTGTGTTGGCTAACTGGACAGCAGGTGAGTTGGTTAACTGGACAGCAGGTGTGTTGGCTAACTAGACAGCAGGTATGTTGGCTAAGTAGACAGCAGGTGTGTTGGTTAACTGGACAGCAGGTGAGTTGGCTAACTGGTGAGCAGGTGCGTTGGCTAACTGGACAGCAGGTGTGTTGGCTAACTGTACAGCAGGTATGTTGGTTAACTGGACAGCAGGTGAGTTGGTTAACTGGACAGCAGGTGTGTTGGTTAACTGGACAGCAGGTGTGTTGGCTAACTGGACAGCAGGTGAGTTGGTTAACTGGACAGCAGGTGTGTTGGCTAACTGGACAGCAGGTGTGTTGGCTAACTGGACAGCAGGTGTGTTGGCTAACTGGACAGCAGGTGAGTTGGTTAATGGACAGCAGGTGAGTTGGCTAACTGGACAGCAGGTGAGTTGGTTAACTGGACAGCAGGTGAGTTGGCTAACTGGACAGCAGGTGTGTTGGCTAACTGGACGGCAGGTGACTTTCTTGCCAACAGAAATGCAAATACCTCACCCACCTGCTCACTTCCCTGCCTTCTTCCCAGCACCAGGGGATCTCACCACTCTGTTTATGGGGCCAGAACGTTGTTCTGGGACCAGCAGCAATGCTTGAAAACTCGCAGGACACATGGACTCTCAGGCCCACCCTTCCCAGTCGGAAACTGTGCTGTACACAGGCTACCACTGCATCTGCCAAGGACACCTGTTGAACCCAGGGACCAGGCCATGTGTGTTCCAGGGAAGCCCCAGTTTGCTCCTCGGCGTGCAAATACCAACAGTGTGTGCTGGGGGCTGACAGTGTCCCCAGGCAGCAGGTGGACGTGGAAGAGGGCCAAGAGCAGGCCCCAGGGACCGTGAGGCCTAAGGGCCTGGCCTGGGAATGTTGCCCTGCCAGGGTCCTAGGAGAGAACCAGGACGTGGGTGAGGAGCAAGACCACCCTTACTCTGAGGTCTCCTGTGACTGAAGTGGTCTTGGAAGCACTGGGTGGACAAGGGTTGGTCCCTCATGCTCTGTTATGTCCCCAGAAATGAGCACAGGTCCTGGCACAGAAGAGCTGGAAGCTGACGTGGGATGAAGGCATAAAAACCAGTTTGGCTGATGCAGTGAACCAAGCAGAACTGTCCACCATGACCGGCTGGCGACAGGGCCAGCACGACCTTCGTCAAGGGGACGTCCAGCCCCCACGCCCGGGAGATCGGCCACCCTACCTCGCATGTCATCGGAAACAGGCAGGGAGAGGCGTCCCGGGTGCTGCCAGCTGTGACGACGTGCCCCACACAGGGCTGGGCTCAGCGGGCCCACCTCCCACGCCTCTGCCTCGGGGACCCGCCTGTTTTGCAGGGCTCTTTCCGCTTGTTTGAAAACCGTTTTTATCTTGACTCAAAGAGACACAGGTGGCACTCCTGTGTCAATGCAGATACGCGTGTCCCCTCGGCCCCCTCACCCCTGGAGCCACGAACCAGGTTAAGTTAAAAAAAGCAGAGCGTGTCTGGCTTGATAGCTGGCCGGGCAGCCGTGGAAAAGGCCAAAAATAAACACTGGGAGTTGATGACTTCCGTACCATCTGTGGCTCGGTGCCCAGGTGGGGCCAGAGCTGGCGGACGGCCTCAGGCACACAGTGCACTGGGCTCCTGGGGTGGCTGTGGATGGGGTTAGTCCCGAGGGTGCGGCTGGCTCTCCAGGGACATCACAGATCTCCTGCCCCGGTTGAGACCTCCGTGCGGGTCCCCGGGCCCGCAGCTTGGAGAACGTCCACCAGCCTTGGTTGTCGGCTCACCTGAGAGCCGGGCTCAGCAGGGCGGCTGCCTGGGTCTGCAGGTTTCGTTCCTGTCTGCGGTTCTTGCATCTGAGCAGGTGCGCGTCCTGAGGGGCCCTGCAGGCGTGCTCTGAGGGCTGCAGTCTGCACAGCGGGACGCCGCGGGCTGATGGCGGGAGCCCACCCCGTCCTTAGGGCCTTTGCTTGACAACCTCGTGGGTGAGGACAGAAGACCACACAAGCTGGGACGCTGTCTGCTCTGCTGGGCTGGCCGTGGTGTCCCTCCTCGGCCCTCCTTCCACTCCTGTGTCCCCAGGCACCCCGCCATCTCTGATTGCCCTCCTCCGGGGGATGTCCTTGGAGTCGGCCTTGAGCTGACATCTCTCTCTGTCTTTTTCTCATCTGTAACCTAAGTGCTGCAAGCGTCTGTGTGGGTTCTATGATGTTTTCCTTAAAATACAAACAACTGAAACCCTACACGGTCCACCTGTGCACACCTGGAGAGGCCCCACCCCTGGGCAGGGGGCACCTTCCTCCACTTGCTGGTGTCCAAGGGCCGTGCTGTCCAGGATGTGAGTGTGGGCGTTGTGTCCCACCTCCTCAGGAACACACCCTTGGACACAGGCCAGGTCCTCTGTGGAACACAGGGTACCTGGAGCGTTTCCCAGGTTGCTGGACATGCCTCATGTCTGCAGAGAGCGAGCCCGACAACCCGTTCCTGCCCCAGCCGTGTTCTCCACGTGGCTGTGCACGTGTGAGCCCCAGCCCGCACACGGCTGCCTCCCTGCTCGGAGCAGAGCCTGGCATGTGTCAGGTGCACAGTCCACACAGCTGGACAGTGTGGATGGAGGAGAAAGGAAACGTCCCCGCCATCAGGGCTCCAGGCCACTCTGGAACCAAAGCGTTTTAGGGACTTTTGCATCATGATCAGATGACCTGGCAAGCGCAATGGAGAGGAGGGAAAGTTTACTGGGGGCTCAGGGTCTCAGAGACCTCCATCCATAGAAGGCCGACTCCAGTGCTGTGGGCCCAAGGTGGGGCAGCTCATCAGGGGGACCGGCCCAGCAGAGGACAGCTGCTCAGGTCTTGGCTGCCAGGAAGCCGAGAGAAGAGGAGGGGGCTGCAGGGCGGATGCATCCTTCTAGACCACGCCCCACTCCCCATCCTCCCCCCACCTCCCCAGCCTCTCACCTTCCCAATCTCACCCCACCTGCCTACAGTGACCACCCAGCCTCCAGTGACACCAGAATGGGCTGATTGGGTCACAGCTCCATAACCCAGCATTTTACTCTGAACATTCCTCTGTTGGCAGTGTCTGGGGGACACCTCACTTCTAAACCTTGACGACGTAATGCTCTAACATGCCGAGTGACCACACAGCCCCCCCATGGCTCAGTGACCCTCCCTGACTGCTTCACAGAGTCCAGTCCTCTCAGTTCAGTGTTCCAGGCCCACCTGCACCTGCGTGGCGTGCTGCCTTCCTCGCGGGCGCCTGTCTCCGGCAGGCCCACCCTCCCTCAGCACGCACACAGCTATCCCCGCCCAGTGCCCTTCCTCTGCTTGTCACCTGGCCTATCCGCAGGACTCTGGTGAACCTCCTGGACCCCAGGGAAGCCTGCTGACTGTCCTCTTCCCCCAGCCCTGGGTGGGTGCCCGGCAGCCCTGTGCCCCTGCCCCTGTGGACAGCTGGGTCTGGGAGGCCATGCTGCCGTTCACTCCTGACACCTCGAAGCTCTGCGCCAGCGTCCACTTCCGAGCCACACTGCCCAGAGTCCGTGGGTCCCTGTTGCACACACTCACCGGGGACTGGAGCTCCACGCTCACCAAGGAGGGTAGAGCGGAGAGCCTGGCCCGCTCCTGCCTGCAGGCCACCCAAGGTGGAGGCCACACTGCTGTGTCCTGGTGTCCAGAAGCCCTCGCCTGGCCACAGCTGAGCTGTGAGGAGGCATGACCCCTCTCATATGCGCAGGAGAGTGGACGCAAATCTGCATGGCCTTGCTGAACCCATCCTAGTATGTCCCGAGTGACCCGCAGCTGCCTGTGACCTTTCTGCTCCCCCCAAGCTCCCCTACTCCAGGGACTCCAGTTCCCTCCCCCGACCTTTGGCATCTGGCACAGTGCCCTCCTTGAAGGACCTGAGACCCGGGGAGAGCCTGGCCCTGTGTGGCACAGCTGGGGCCCAGGACGGCACCTGCCCGCTCCACCCAGCTCCACCCAGCTCCACCCAGCTCCACGGAGCGCCATGCTTCTGCGCTGGGAGCTGAGTCACTGCATCCGTCAGATACCGCTGAGCACCTGCAGAAAGTCCAGGACACTCTCTCCGCCTGGCTGCTCTGCTTTTCACTTTGTGTCTGTGCCACAAACAAGGTAAAGGCAACCAAGAAGCAGTGCGGGTTTAAGGGTTCCGAGCAGGCGACCCCCAACGGCCGCTTTGAGGGTGTGGATCCTGGTTCACATGCACGGCCCAGCGCACGGGCTCTGGCTGGCCGCCAGGTTTCCAGGGTCAGCAAGCGCCTCAAAGGGGACAAACATTTTTCACAGACCATAAATGAAATGGAGGCCTGAATGTTTAAAAATAAATACGTAGTGAAGGAAGAAAGAAAGGGCAGACAAGCACAGAGACCCTGCTGACCTTTAGATTCAAATGAGTGAAAAACAAGTTTTTATAGTTATGGTGCTGCCGCCAAGGAAACGACATCTTTTATCTCCAACTCTTCTGAGCCACGGTGCCCAGAACGAGTATTTCCAAATGGGTGCTCTTGAGATTGAACAGAGGAGGTTCACTCTTTGGGCCTCAGTTTCCTCCTCTACAAGATGGAGATAATGATGATTCTCACAGGGTAATTATGAGAATTAAATTAATTAATACATGCAAAGGACATGAACCAGGGCTCACATGGCACATGGCGAATTTCATTCATTAGCCATCATCACCATCATCACCATCACCATGACCATCACCATACACATCACCACCATGACCGTTATGACCATCACCACCAGCGTCACCATGAACACAACCATAACCACCATCAACACCCCCTGTCATCAACATCATCACCCTATCATTAGCCTGATCATTGTCACCTTCCCCATCACTAGGATGACATCACCGTCAGCACCATCACCATGTGCAAGGACCTGAGAACCTGATGCAACCAGTAGCCAGACTAGCAACCAGCAAATGGAAACGGGAAGCCCACAGTGACTGTAGGCAGGGGCTGACTTGGTTTCCCACTGTAGACAGGAGCAGTTCACAGCCCCCACTGAAGGGGACTCTGGACGTGATAAAGAGGCTGTGTCCTGGGCTGCAGACAGGAAGGGGTTTGTTAGAGCCAGTGCAGTTACTTCTAATTAATAATAATAAGTGTCTGCTTGTTTTTTCAAGGATTTTTTTCAACCCACCTTAAATGCCCTGTTTGGTGAGTTGGCTTAATGGGAAGTCTGAGCTTATCTCCATTCACCCACTGAAAATTGGCCTCAGTGCCATCAGACAAGATCTAGGGGTTCACGCCGCTGAGATGGCCCACTGGAAAAGGGAGCGACTAGACATTTTCTCTGCTCATTGTCTTCCTCGGAAAGTGACAAGTAGGGAATATTTGTTCCCACTTCTTCTTCCTTCCTGAATGCCAGCAAAAATGTGCAAAGTTAAGAGAGAAAGGCACAAGTTACCAAATCTTCAAGGTCTTCTGTCCAGCAAAGCCCAGTGTCCTCTGACCTCCCAGCCCTGCTCCTCCCAGAGGCCACCAGCACACAGCTCGAGCCTGGGCACACAGACCCAGACCAAGTGCTTCCAGTCCTTGGTGTTCCTCATTCTTGGCTGGCTGTGCCTGGGACCCCAGCTTCCTCACCCTCAGGTATATCCCTCAGGCTAAGTTCCCACTGTCCCCAGAAACCCCTGGCAGGAGCCAGCAGGTGCCCCACAGAGGCCCACCTGAGCAAATGGCTTCTTCCCCTCCCTGGCCGCTTCCCTACTCCTATCCAGCTTCCTGGAGAAACTGAATAAACTCTTGCCCTGTGCTTGCCTTGCCTTTGGGGACCATCCTACCCTAAACTCAGCCGCTCCCCGTGGTCCACGCTGCGTGCGTCAGGCTTCGTGGGGTCCCTCCTCCGGCCATGCCCACTTCCTCTCACAGTCCCAAGGTCCAGTGCTGTCTGTGCCTCTGGGCCCGTCACACAGCTGGGACCCTCTTCCTAGGGTCACCCCACCCTCCCCTGCAGGCCTCCAGAAATGCCCTCCCCAGCCCTCCCCAGGGACCCCGCCCCGTCTTTACCTTCACACCCGAGCGCCTTCCCAGGCCTCAGCCCCACGTCTGTCTCCATGGACGCCATGCAGATCCAGCCCCTCGGGGCTCACCTGTGCCCAGACACACGGCTGCTGGCCCAGCGCTGCACTGCAGCTCTGGGTGCCCCCTGGACAGCCCTGGCCCGGCGGCCACAGCTCCTGCTCTCTAGGGCGAAGCCTGGGCTTCTGGGCTTTCAGGGCACAGCACGGGCTGAGGCACCAGCGCAGCCCAGCTCGCGGCTCCAGCCTGCAGACGCCTCCTGCCGCGGCGGGACCAGCCGGGCCCTGCGCCTGAGGCTGCTCCTCGGGACCCTCTTTCTCTCTGCTCCCAGGGTAGGCAGGGAGGGCTGCTCCCCTGCTCCTCAGCCTCCCCACATCGTGGCCCTCAGGTGAGCCTCCCTGCTCATCTCACGCAGGGCTCGGTGGTCAGCTTTGCTTGGCCACTTGCTGGCTGTCTCCCGCCCTGGAGGTGAGCTCCAAGACAGGCGCTGCTCTCACGGGGGCGGCGTTTCTGACCATGAACCCGCCTGGCACGCACGAGGCTCCTGGGCATCACGCTCCTCTGCTGCTGAGATCCTGGCCCTCAGCCACAAGCCCATGCTCAGACCACGTTTGCTTCTCTTCTGAACAGAGTCCAGGATACCAGGCAAAACCCATCTCCCCCGAGGCCCCAGGACTCTCCCTCGGCCTCCCTGGCCCTGCTGTGCGGCACTGAGCTCTGGAGCACCAGCTGAATGCAAGCCACACAGCTCAGCCAGGCTGGGAGCAAGGCCTGCAGATCACCCACCACCGTCTGCTCTGATGGACTGTCTTTCAGGGTTTCCCAAAGCGTCCTATCCTGGTGGACTTGCCCCAGGCCACTTGGTGCCATCTGGAACTCTGCTGGACTTCTCCCAGGCCACCCTGTGACTTCACTTTAAAGTCTCCTGCTTTGATGATCAATAAATCTATCCAGCTCAGGGTCCTGGGGGCTGCTGAGTGACAGCCGCCATCGAGGGACAGCTGGAGAGCAGGAGAACAGCTGCTCAGGAGGCACCCTGGGTGCTATTTCTTCATGCACAGGCCACTGCACCCATGGGAGCACTGTGCGGACACGCGAGCAGCCTGTGCAAGAGAGCCAGCCCCTGACCAGGGCACCATTCCCCTGCACACACCCGCTCACGCACACCGCTCACCCGTCCACACGTCCCCACATGCTGCAAGCTCACACAGGCTCACACATGTTCTCACACCCTGCCATCTCACCCACACATTTATACGTGTTCACACGCGCATGTTCTCACAAGCACACACACTAGGGCAAACTCACACACACCCTTATCGAGTCTATGTGGGTCCTTTTTGAATCTCTAAAAGACTGCATTTACCAAAATAAACAAGTCCGTGAGGTATAGAGTCCACCTTGCTGAAGGGCTGGGTGTTACGGGTCCACCAGTAAATCAAAACACATGGAAAAGTGCTACATGTGGGGACACGGGGCGACTGTACTGCTCCATGCTTTATGGGTTCATCTCTAATCGGAACCAGCTGGTCATAAAGAGCAGAGTTCATGGGAATCCACCCTCTGTTGAACGTGGGCCTGGGGTGGAGGCTGGAAGCCGACTCGCACAATGAAAACAGCTGTAATTGCCTGGCGAGGTCAGGCTCGGGTACAACCGGGGACAGAGGTGACGCTGCAGCTGGTGCATAATATTCTGGGCTCTCTCCAAGAGGAAGGTGGTCCTTGAAGCTCCTCCCAGAAGTGTCTGACTGCTGACCCATCTCCGCAGCTACAGAACCAAGTGACATTAATTTACCCCAGTGGTGGTAATGGTGACAGTGGTGATAATAGTGATGGTGATGGTGTTGGTGATGGTGATGATGGTGGTGGTGGTGGTGATGATAGTGGTGATGATGGTGATGGTGATGGTGATGATCATGGTGGTGGTGATAATGATGGTGGTGGTGATGGTGATGGTGATGATGGTGGTGATGGTGGTGATGATGGTGATGATGGTGATGGTGGTGATGGTGATGGTGGTGGTGATGGTGGTGGTGATGGTGGTGGTGATGGTGGTGATGATGGTGATGGTGATGGTGGTGGTGGTGATGGTGGTGGTGGTGGTGGTGGTGATGGTGGTGATGGTGATGGTGGTGGTGATGATGATGGTGATGATGGTGATGGTGGTGATGGTGGTGATGGTGGTGATGATGGTGATGGTGATGATGGTGGTGATGGTGGTGATGGTGGTGATGGTGGTGATGGTGGTGATGGTGATGGTGGTGGTGGTGATGGTGATGATGGTGATGGTGGTGATGATGGTGATGGTGGTGATGGTGGTGATGGTGATGGTGGTGGTGATGGTGATGATGGTGGTGATGGTGGTGATGATGGTGATGGTGATGGTGGTGATGGTGGTGATGGTGGTGATGGTGGTGATGGTGGTGATGGTGGTGATGATGGTGATGGTGATGTTGAGGAGATGATGGTGATAATGACGACGATGGAGGTGAGGATACTGACAGTGGTGACCGGGTGGTGATCATAGTGGTGATGATGATTATAAAGGCAACAGTCAATAGTCAAAACCCCCAAACGGCTCCACAAAGCACAAGAAATATTTCTAAGCAAAGCTCTCCACTGTCGACACCGTGAACTGTGACCCTGACAACAAAAATCCAGCACTTTCCCTTCTCCTTGTGATCTATCTACTTAAGTCCCCGCCCTCCAAGAAGGAGGCCATTTTCACACACAGGCGCCCCGCCCCGCCCCTTCCTGTCTCTCGCCAGCTCATGGCGGACCCTTTGGAAATCCGTTCCACACCAGGAGGGCCTGCAGCGTGGTTTTAGCGGTGGACCTCTTCTCGTCTCCTCAGGGTTGTGTACTGTGTGCCTTATTTGATGTTTACTGTTTTCATTAATTACATAGTGTATTTAGCAATTCTGCAAATATTTTGAGATCTGTGGGGCACGTGGCATTAGCGTTGGGACTGCCGTCTACACCCACTGCACGTCCCTTCGCGGCCTCTATGGAATATTTGTGAGCCAGAATCCAGAGGCAGCTTCACACTCTTCCCAACACAGGGTCTCTGGCTGCAGCCCTGAGATGGAATTGATCTGCCATCCCAGGGACATTGCAATACAAGTAACGCCAGGTGTCCCCTCTTCAGACTCCATCCTTCTCCCCGCCCCATGGTGAGCGTGCCCAGCTAAGAGAGCATTCCACATCTCCACACCGGAGCATGGATTTAACCACTGGTGCTCGGCACTCTGTCCCCCTGGCTAAATCCATTTGGAAACACTGCTGTTCAAAATCATCCAAAAGCTTCCCGATTGCTAGAGGTCGTGATGGCGAAGTTGTGTACGGACAGCCCTGTGAGGCCGGGTAGGCCCTGCCACCGTTGCTGGCCTGGCAAAGCCCTGCAGGACACTGTCCCTCCTGACATTCACCCTGCACACTGTGCTGCAGGAAAGACGCCGCCTTCTTCCTCTGTGACACAGACACGGTGTGGGGCACGTCAACGGTGTTCACGAGTTTCCGAATCGGCGAGCGAACCAGGGACGGGACTGCGACCTCTGAAGCCCTGAAGAAGGCTGGGGCCCTCTCCTGTCCCCAGGCTGACTCCTTCACGCGGGGAGGACAGGAAGTAGAGGCTCTGAATCCAGGTTTCCACAGAGAAACATCCACTGGCTGATTTTGTGACCACAGGAGGCCCTTCACACCGGCCCGCCCTGGAGGGAAGGTTCTGGGCTGAGCTTCACGGCTCCTGCACTCTAGAGCAACCTCCGCCATACTGGAGCTGCTGTAGGAAGAGCACTGAGCAGGCGTCCTGGGGCCACGTGGCATGTATGGGCCTGTGTCTGCCTTCCTTGCAGCCAGGCTCCTCCCACGGCTCAGCGGGTGACAAGGCTGCAGGTCCTCTGTCACTGATGGGAACTCTGGGCCAACCCTCCAGCCCCGTCTTTGGTACACTTGCAGGAACCTGACTCCATGACATGCTGGAAAGGGGACGGGGCTGTGAGTGCTGTGGGGCACCAGGACAGAGACCCAGGATCTGGGGTTTCCGGAAGAAGAACGAATTTGCATCTGGGAGCAGACACATCTCTGGCTAATGCATAACTTCTAGAACTAGTTTACGATCTACTTGGAAAGACTCTCTGGAAAGGCCTGAGAACCTCACCGAGTTCCCTGGCTTGTTGGGACGAAGTCCACAGCCGTGAACTTGGCTAGTCGGGTGTTCTCTGAGGTGGTGAGGGCTGCCTTGCCTCAGTAAAGGGGACCCGCTGGTGGACTTCCTTCTGTCTCATCCAGCGAATACAATGAAGACTCAGCTCTCAGATGGAGTTTTAAGGTCTTTATTTTTATGGGAGAGCTCTGAGCCGAGTGCCAGGTTCTTCTCTCTCCACCGCCATCTTCTTCTTCTTCTTCTCGCTGTGCGGCTCTCTCTCTTCGCTGCAGAAAGTGTGCAGCTTTATGGGATGTAACAGCCCATCACCTAACGGGTCAGGCGTTTGGCTCGTGGAGACTTAATGGTGGGTAATGAGGACATGTACTGATCACAAGCTAAGCATGGACGCGGAGGAGATCAGTCAGCCAATAGAAAGCACTTCCTTAAACTTGTTTTTCTTTGTGGTTGGGATTCTCGGCGCCATCTTAGGGCAAGGCCAGCTACCACTGCGGGCCCAACAGGGCAGCAGCCTCCAACACCTTCTCCTTAGACATGGCCCCCAAGACCTCAGAGAAGCCACAGGAAAGAGGGGCAATCAGAGGGAGAATGGGCCTCCCAGGAACCCCGAGGAACAACAGTAGTCTTCCCCATTTGTCTCATGCTCAGCCTCGGAGGTGCCCTAGTGGGCCACCAAGAAGAAGTGGGGTTGTGTTCTGGCTCAGGAATGAAGCACAGCACAGGAAGACTTCTCTGTTCTTGCCTCCAGAAAAGACATAGCCTCTCTTCTCATTCTTTCTGGTCCTCTCTACATATGTCCTTCTAGATATAGTCCCCAAGGGATTGTGGGACTTCATCTGTCTGGTGGAGGCCCTTGGTGAAGAAGGCTGGGCTGTGATGATGTTAGACTCTGCAGGGCAGGGTCATTTTCTGAACATCAAAAGGTGTCCTGATATCCATCCACCTCCTCTTCTTCCCAGATTGCAGGCAGAGGGGCAACATGGCTACTGAGACTCTTGATTCTAATTCCCCTGCAACAGCCTACTTCCACACCCATCACTGCTCCTCTATCCACATTATCCTGAGGGCTGATGGACAGACAGCATGTGATGGCAAAGCCCAAATTGAGCCACCCCATGTGCAAAGACTGGTACAGGAACTTCTGTGGCTAAGGGCTCGGGCCATGGAGTTTAGGTTAAAGTCTCATCATATACAAGATGTGGGACCTTGGACAACTTACTCTCTCTGTGCTTCAGTTTCTTCTCTGTCTGCAAAGTTGGAGTAATAATAGGCCTTAACCTGAGATGCTGGGAACCTCAGATGATTTCCTGATTATTATGGTGCTAGCAATGCTGATGGTGATGGTAGTGGTGGTGATGCTGCTGCTGCTGGTGGTGATGATGGTGGTGGTGGTGGTGATGATGGTGGTGGTGGTGGTGATGATGGTTGTGATGGTGATGATGGTGATGGTGGTGACGGTGGTGGTGATGGTGGTGGTGGTGATGCTGCTGCTGATGGTGATTATGATGGTGGTGGTGGTGGTGATAGTGGTAATGGTGGTAGTGATGGTGGTGGTGATGGTGGTGATAGTGGTAATGGTGGTGGTGATGGTGATGGTGGTGATGGTGGTAGTGATGGTGATGGTGATGGTGGTGATGGTGATGGTGTTGGTGGTGATAGTGGTAGTGATGGTGGTGGTGATGGTGGTGATAGTGGTAATGGTGGTGGTGATGGTGATGGTGGTGATGGTGGTGATGGTGGTAGTGATGGTGGTGATGGTGATGGTGATGGTGATGGTGGTGATGGTGGTGGTGATGGTGGTGGTGGTGGTGATGGTGGTGGTGATGGTGGTGGTGGTGGTGGTGATGGTAGTGATGGTGGTGGTGATGGTGGTGATGGTGGTGGTGATGGTGGTGATGGTGGTGGTGGTGATGGTGGTGATGGTGATGGTGATGGTGGTGGTGATGGCGGTGGTGGTAGTGATGGTGGTGGTGATGGTGGTGATGGAGATGGTGATGGTGGTGATGGTGGTGATGGTGGTGGTGTTTGTGGTGGTGGTGGAGATGGTGATGGTGATGGTGATGGTGATGGTGGTGGTGATGGTGGAGGTGATGGTGATGATTTCATTTTTTGTCACCGTGATCATAACCAATATAACAAAACAATTCACAGCTACAAAGATTTCCGAATGCTTCTGGCAGTTAGGCCATTTCTTCTCCATAGCGTAACCACCTAAGTTGTGGAAAACACTAAAGGATGCCTCGATGCCCCAAGCCGACTCATTCAGATACAGGAAGGAAATGACCGTGAAGCAAATGCAAAGAGAATCAGACTGTTCTGGAACATCGCTCCACTGAGGGGACCGTGCCCGCTGCCAGCACTGCGTGCCATGGAGCACACGGTGGCCACATAGGTGCCCTGCACACGGCCTGGCCATCCCTGCCACCTGACCTTTGTGTGGCTGTGTTTCCTCCAGGAATGCCCTTTGCCCTCTGCAGGTGACCCTAAAGGCTGAACCGGGTCTGGGTGCACTGGGCTGCCCCCGCCGGCCTGGAACGTCACTTCGTTTACCCGGCGACACTCCATGGCTTTGCCAAGCAGTCGCCATGGCCTCCACTTCACAGGAGAGGAAAGTGAGGTCTAGAAAATGGACTTCATTTCCTCAAGGTCATCTGATCAAAATTCAGTAGGCTGAATCCCTGGCCCCCTCCTCCCAGCCCCGTGGTGCCCCGAGGTCCTTGGCTTGGAGACCACTGGCTGTCTGGTCTTTCATGGGCCTTTCTAGTCTGTGATGTGGTCATTTATGTGACTCTGGTCATCTATGGGGTCCCGGGTGGCAAAGGTGGGGAACTTGAGGAGAACCGCCTGCCATGTGGCGCTGCTCGCAGGCGCTTTGGTGGCCCAATGGTTCTTCCCGAGTTGAGGGCGGCAGGTTGTCGTTGCCGGGACCTTCTGGTCATCCCAGGGGAGTCCCAAGGCCCCCGTGGGCCTGGCTCCGCAAGTCCCGTGGGGAGCCATGCTTTTGTCAACTGGCTGAGCTCCGAGGAGTTTCTGCTGGGGCGTCCGCTGTGGTGACTTGGCTCCTGTTGCCATGGAGAGTGACGACAGGAAGTGCTGGAGTTGAGGCCTCTGCTGTCCCCGGCGGATGGTCCCCATTTCCCTTCGGCCTGACTGGTTCTGTGGGTGGCACACACGAGGCAGGCGATGTAACAGCACCTGCTGAGGAGCAGCTGCCGAGCAGGGTGCTTGCTGACCGCGTCCAGGCGAAGTCTCGCACCACTGCAACCCGCCCACCCGGGTGCCTTCCAGGCACCAAGTGTGCGTGTGGCAGAAGATGGGAGCTGCCAGGCTCCCCCGTGGGGCAGGAGTTGGCTCAGAGTCCCAGGTGGCCTCTGAAAAGGACCTCCAGTCCTTTTTATCTTTTATTTTGAGGCAGGGTCTCCAAAGTTGCTCAGGATGACTTTGAACTTGGATCCTCCTGCCTCAGCCTCCTGGGTCCCTGAGCTGACAGGTGTCACCACCTCACTGGCTGGGGTGCTCTTTATGAATCCAGTCCTGTCTCCCAGGTGCTCTAGAAAGGCGTTTGAATTTCTTAACTGACCCACGCCTTGTCACCGGGCAGAGCGTGCCTCGTTGCGCCCCTGGAATGACCTGGGCAGACCCGAAGCTGCTCCAGCTCTTCCTCAGAGTGACAACCTGGCACCTTTGTGCCTGGGGAGCCACGCTGGGAGGGGCTAAAGGCCGCCTGTGCCCGGGCTGCTCCCTCTAGTGCCCGCAGCCCCTTCCGGTGCCCTCGCCCAGCCAGCTCTGCCCAGTTCCCATCCTCTGACCAGCCCCGTGTGCCGCAGGGCAAGGCCCTGGTCGCCTCCTGCAGGGCGAATTCCACTGGGCAGCTCTGCAGCTTCCAGCTCAGGGAGCTCCCCAGGTCACCAGCTCTGACGGAGAAATCAGTCTGTTCAACAGCGTTCCGGAAACTAGAACCCGGCCCCGCTGTGGTGGTCATGACTAATGGGAAATCAGACGTGGAAGAAGGAACTGGGACATGTGGTGTCGCTGGCTGGTAAGGGACAGCAGAGCCCGGCCTGCTTTCAGGACCCTGCGTGCCAGAGTGTGGGTGCTGGGCAGCGCTTCCAGACCCGGGAGAAGGTGCTGCCCTGCCGCATCCTCTCCCCAGCGGAGGCAGGCAGCACGGTGGCTGCAGACCTGAGTGGCCCGTCCGAGGGGTCACCGCTCAGCTGATGACTGGCTGAGCCTGTCCTTGGATCACGTGCGAGTACTGGCTGCCTCCTTTGTGAAGGAGACTGGCCACTAAAGCCCCTGTGACCTCAGGGTGCTGGGCCTGGGGCCCTGCCTTTGGCCCGTGATGCAGGTCCCCTCTGTTCAGTGGGGCTGATGAGAGGTCCTGGCCACAAGTGGCGCAGGAGTGGCCGTTGGTGAGTGGCCGAGACCCACCCCAAGAGACCTGGGGCAACATAGAGCCCATGTCCAAGCAGGGACGAGGGGAGAGTTCAGGTCCACCATGCGGGGCCCAGTGGCGGGCAGAGGCCCGGGCAGGTTTAGGGCCTCAAGAGTCTGCCTGGCCGCGCTGCCCTTGCTCCTCACTACAGACGTGGCCTGGCCGGGCAGAGGTGGCCAGTGGGCTCTCAGGAGGGAGGCTCTGTGCACTCTGAGGCAGCCTGCGGCTGGCCGGAGCTCCCCCGCTCCGCTGGGTCAGCTTGACAGGAGCCCGGAGCAGCCGCCGCTGGGCTCAAGGGTCAGGACCTCCAAGGCCAAGCCAGGGTTCCCCCCACCCCTCTCTCTCTCTCTCTCTCTCCTTGTGGTGCTGGGGAGGGAACCCAGGGCCTCCCATGTCAGGCGAGGTCCCCCCTGAGCTGCACCCCTGACATGTCAGATGTTGCCCTGGCCAGAAGGGCGGTCTTGAGCAAGACCAGGAAGGCTCATTTCTAACCCGGAGTTAGCACCTGGGGCTGCCTTGTGGGCAATGCCAAGGTTGTGTGGCCTGGGCTCCCGGCTCCGCCTGGGCCTGGCGGGTCACACGAGCTCATGGATGGAGCAGGCAGGTGGGAGCAGCATGGCCAGGAGGCCTGGAGCCCCTGCTGGGCGCTCAGAGACGCCCTGGGAGCCATCCCTGCCCTTCTCCGACCATTCGGGTTCCACCAGAGAACGGGCTCACAGGAGGAGCATGGGTGCCCCAGGAGGCTGACCAGGCTCAAGGTTCCGAGGGCCTGTGAATGCCCAGTGAGAGCCCCTCTCCCTCCGCCTGGCCCGGAAGGGGACTACAGGCTGGAATGGAGGCGGGCGTCGTACCCGACGCTCTGAGTTGTACCTACATCAGTTTTAGTAAGAGAAGTTGTTGCCGTTGTGATTCGAAGGGAGGTTTAAGCCCTGGTCACAAAGAAGAGCCCTGGTTGCACAAGACCATCCCTCCATCCAAATGCCCAAGGCCCCAGGGGAGAGTCCCCGCAGGGCAGCCGGGAGGGGCGGGAATGGCTGGCGTGTCCCCCACCAGCCCCACAGGACACGAGCCAGGAGGCCCGGACGTTGGTCACCTCGCTGTGGAAGGTCAACCTGAGGTCTCAGTGAACCTACTTCGGCAAAGTCTCTGGACCTGCTGGCAATCCACGTTCCCTACCCGCCCTCCCCAGGGCCCGCTGACCCCTCTGGACCCCAGACACGCTTACGTTCTAAGCAGAGTTGTTGCAGCTCCGTCAGTGATTCCTCCCCACAGAAGCCCCAGGGTAAAATGGAGGCTCGAGTTTCAAAATGAGGAGCCGTCCTCCTGCCCGGGATGATACGGAACTCAGGCCGACACCCTGGCCCACCCCGCTGAGGGGTCCCTCGGACTCGCTCCTCCTGTGGCGGAGCTGCTCACCGACCTCCAGGGTGCTGCTGGTGCCGGAGGGGAGTGCGCTACCAGCAGCTGCTAGGACAAAGCAGACTCCAGAGACCTGGTCTGTCCCGAGGGACAGAATTTATCTTAAGCATCCACGCCCATTGTGCGTTCTGATGCTCCATTTCTGTACAGGCATATCATTTGCCTATCCAGTATGCACTTTCCTCTTTTTCTTCATTTACAGTATCAGTTAATTATTGGGTACTTTGATAATCAGTCACTTAACAACAATACTTGATAACTGGTGCCTTAGAAACTACATCTCCCAGCACACTTTGCACATAGGTATGGCTGAACCTCTCTTAGCTGAACTCAGTACGTAGGGTTTCCCAAGAAAACTCTTTATGGAGAACCAATTCAGCTGGAAGTTTCCTCTCATCCTTCCTTCTTTCCTGCCTAAATGTGACAGTGAGTGCTTCAGCAGCCATTGTGTGCTAATGAGGCCACCCTTAAGCAGAGTCACCTATGGAGCACATTGGAGTTGAAAGAAAAAAAAGTTTGGCTCTGGACAATTCCGTGGAACCACTATCGTAGCCCATTCCTGTATGTGGAAAAGAGAAAACCCCCCCCCCCATTTATGTAAACCACTTGCCTTTTAGGTCTCTATTATTGGAATCTGATTACAATTGTAACTGAGATCATTATGGTCACCATTTCATGAGATAATATTTCGCCACTCCATGAGGCTCCTCCTCTCTCTCCGAGCTCCTGCCGCAGGCCAGACACTTCACTCCCAGGCTCAAGGGCCCCCAGCAGAAGCCCAGTGTGGTGGGTATGATGCCATCGCGCCCCCTGCTCTGCAGCCTTCTCCTGATGGACTGAGTGTCTCAGGAGCTGCACCCCAGACTCCAGAGCCAAATGCATCCAGGGGTTCCTGGCCCAGCTGAGGGGACCTGTGCCATGTGTGCAGGATCCTGGGCCCGCGCGAACCCTCGGCTGCCGTGGCTCTGTGAACTTGCACACATGCCCTGTGGGCCTCCGGGTTCCCTCCTGTGCTGAGAGACTTGAAGAGAAGCAGGTTCCCAGGAATCCAGGAAAGGGGCAGGTCCAGGGGCTTCAGGTCACAGCTGAGCGTCAACCTCGTTCGCTCGCTGTTTGGACCTGGGCGGTCTCGCTGGCCCCTCCAGTTCCTGTGGACTTTCCCTCTGGTACCGACTCCCCAGAAGGAGGAGGACAGACACGTGGTCCATCAGAAGGGCCTGCACTGGCCTGCAAGGCCACCCTGGCCCAGCTCTCCTCGCTGGACAGTGCAGAGCAGCAGGACTTGAGGCTCACTGTCCGGAGCCCCGAGCCAGAATCGAGGCTTCCCAGGGTCAGTTCCTGCTGAGGGCGGAGGCCCCCACCCTGAAGGCCCCGGCTTCTCCTCCAGGCCCTGGCTGCTCCCAGGCCTGGCCACTCCTCGGCTTGCGCAGGGCACCTGCCCCGCTCTTCATCTCGTCTCCCTCAGTACAGCCCCCCTTTTTATAAGGACTCCTTCTTGATTGGGATCCACTTTACGAGGCCACCCTAACCAGCTCTTCTGCGGAGACCCCCTTTCCCATGGGGAGGGTGACGGCTCCCTATATCTTTTGCAGGACACGGTTCAACACAAGCAGGAGTTGCTTCAGAGAATTCATGAAAGGACCATCCCTGGCATTGCCTGGGCCAACCCCTCAGAGCAACCCCCCCCCCCCCGGCTGACCCATGGCCAGCTCCGTCCTTCACACCGGCAAGGGCCCAAAGAGCTGCGCAGGCCCCTGGATCAGCCCTGAAGGCCCAGTGGCCAGTCAGTGGCCAGCCTCCTGGAGCTGATCAAGCCGTGCCTGGGCCCAGGTCGCTGCTGGGACCCTGAGCCGCCTCCCTCCCGCCGCTGTCTGGACAGACAGACTGACCCAGCCACGGGGTCAGAAGTTTCAAATCTCCCCAGATCCCCGTGGGCTGAGGACAGCGCTCGCCACGGAATGGAATGTGTTCTCAGGCATCTTGGCTTTCCACAGAACGTGCCAGCAGAGCGGCCGGCAGGAGGAGGGCTGGAAACTCTAGCCCGGCCCCGCTCGGCCGCCCTGGAAACAGGACCCTCTTTTCCCTGTCTGTCCTCTCCCCGTCTGCGGGGAGCCTCAGCCGTGCTCCTGGCACCAGCCTGGTTTCTCCCCCAGGTTTCCTGGTGGGTGCCCAGGCCCAGCAGTGGGCAGGCCTCGCTGCCCAGGGGCCGAGGGCCCAGCCGGCACCCTGTGCTCCCCGGCTCACTGGCCTGGATGCCCTTGACAGGTCACCAGCTCTAAGTGGACAGCTGCATCGGTGTGACACTCCTTCCCACCAGCGAGGAACAGAAGCCATGTGCTTCTCCGTCGGCCTCAGGAAGGGAGCGTAAAATCACAAATATAAGACGTGGCTCAACAGCAAGTATTCAGCAAAGAAAGCGCAACACGTTCTCATTCTAAACAGCTGAGCAATGTCATGGATGCCACTAAGGTCACAGAGGAGCATGTGGCTTTAGTAACTAGCCGCCTAGCGCGCGCTGCCCGGGGAGGCTGCCTGTCCTCTGCCCTTCCTCACGTGGTCGCAGGTGCGCCGATGTTTCCTTCGGCAGGGGAAGAACGCAGAGTCCCAGCTCCTCTGGGTGTTTGGTAGGAACGCCTGCTGGCGGTTTAGAAGAAGCTCGTCCCTACGACCCTGGTGCAACCATGCTCCTGCCTGGCCCGCAGATCCCAGCTGAAACTGGTGACAAAACCTGAAGACTGTGGGCTGCCGCCCGGTTGGGAAGGCGTGCGCTGAATCTCAAACCGGAGCTGCCAGCTTGCAGCAAGGTTGAGTCGTAGGATGACAGGCTCTTGGGATGGCAGCAGGGGACCCACGGTGGGCGAGCTGTTTGGACTTGGGCTGCGTCCCTTGGAATGCCGCCAGCACAGGACGCGCCCCTGCACCTCCCCGTGCCCGCCCTGGGCTGGGTCCGGCTGCCTCTCCCCTCCGTCTGCTCTGCCACCACCCGGGTGCTTCCAGGCCAACAGCATCCAGGCAGCGGGCCCAGTTGCCTGCCCTGTTCGCCTCTCTTGTCCCGTGTTCCAAACTGGGTTGTCACTTGAGTTTTTAGTGAACGATGGGAGAGGTCAGAGAAGGCCCCCAGGCCTGGCCACCCTACCTTCCACATCCTCCTGCTCCAGTTCCAGTGGCAAGCGCGAGCCTGGTCCAGCGCTTGTTCCGCCGAGACGTGTCCTAAAGGTGCACAGACCCCGCTGCTCACGCTGCGCCTGACGTGCTCCGGGTGGGGTGGCCGCCCTCCTGAGCCCAGGAGCACCAGTCCCCTGTCGTGGGCTGCGCCTGCCTGTGTGGAGGAGGTGCTCACAGGCAGCCTCTGGCTCCTCCCGCAGACCTGAGCCACCGGGACAGCCACATTTCCCTCCACGGGCGTCCCAGGGCGCGCGAGTCCCTCCTGCCCAAGCCTCCGCCCACCTCCGGTGTGTCCGCGGTGGAGTGCAGAGCAGCAGTGAGAGCCTGGGCGGCCAGCAGCCCCCAACTGTGCCGAGGAGCCGCCAGCCCAGAGTCCTTCCTCACAACATTCTCTGAGGGCCAGTGTCCCCCTCGCCAGACACCCAGGCTGCCCACAGCTACTGCCCTGTCAGCCTCATCCCTGAGGCTGGCTCCGGCCCCATGGGACACCCTGATGGGCAGGCCCCTCCAGCCACGAGCCGAGCGCAGGAGGGAAGCAGCAGAGACCAGCAGCTGGCGAGGCAGGAGGGGCATCTGGTGCAGGCTGCCCGTCCACGTGCCTCCAGGCTGTCCTCTGTGGTCCAGCGGAGCTGGCGCTGTTCTCCTGGGGTCCCGTCCTTGGGAGGCTAGTGGGTGTGAAGGGAGGCGGTGCCGGGAGTGGCCTTCAGGGTCCAGCCCTGCCTGACCCGGGAGCTGCTGCCTCTGCTGCCGCCTCCTCAGGCTCCTTCTGCAGTGGCCCTGCCCCTCGCGGGAGAAGGCAGCCTGGGGAGAGAAAGTTCCGGAACCCAGGCAGCGGACATGGGAGCCCAATGCCCGAGAGCACTCAAACCTCGGCCCTGCTCACCAGCGAGGGTGTCACCAGCACCTCGCGCCTCAGTGAGCCGGCTCCTCGGAGCCACACCTGTTCTTCGCTCTCCCTCCTGCCCCTGGGGTTACTCAGCGCCCTGCCCTGTCCACTCAGCCAGTCCCGTGTGGGCATCCCAAATGTGCAGGGCTGCCCTTGTGCCCAGCTCTGCTTTCTTCTTCCTGTTTGTTAGCGTGCTGATGCCCACCGGTCCCTGGGAGAGCCGTCCCCGTCTGTCAGCTTCAGGGTGTGCTCGGGGCCCGTGGGGACATTTGAGCAGCAGTTAATTAGCCCTGCTGCTCCAGGGTGCCCTGGTGGGGGTGGGGAATTGCAGGACCCAGCTCACCTGGGCCAGCCGCTCTGACTGCATTCCAGCCAGGTCCCCAAGTGCCTGGAACACACACGACTGAGAAGCAAGGTCTGTGGTGCTGCTTCTCAAACCCGGCTACGCGTTGGGAACCTTCAAGAGTACGCTGCCGGCTCCCATCCGAAGATCCGGGTCCCATTGCTGGGGTGGGCAGCCCACGTGGAGCCCCGGACGAGGAGGTATCGCCTGGGCGACGCTCTGTGCAGCTGACCAGGGAGCCGTGCTGTGCCGGGTTTGATGTAGTGACGAGTCCACAGCCCCACAGCCCTGGCATGCCGACTTCGTCTCCAGCCGTCAAAACCCGCCTGGCGTGTCCCCCGCACAGTGTCCCTGCCATCTTCACCTGGCACTCACTGTCACCTTGGCCCCAACCACTCTGGGGTTCACGGTGACGTCCAAATGCCAAACTTTAAACAGACACAAAGACAATGTTGGCGAGTCCTGTGGAGAAGCCCCCCGGCCTGCGCTCCCGCTGGTGCCGGCTGGGACCCCGCTGGCGCTCACCGCGGTTGGCACGGCCTGGCCTTCCAGGTTGATGTGGGTTTATCGTGGGGGAAGCACCAGGCTGGGCATGTGACTCTGGACGCAGGACAATAGCAGCCTGGCCAAGCCGAGTGGGTGCAGAGCAGCCTGCGGGGTGCCGGCGTCTAGTCGCGGCTTCCTGGAGGGCAGACCGCTGCGGGAGGGACTTTCACTTCTGCCTGCCTTGGTGGCCCCTGCCAGGCATCTAGACTGCCCTCACAATGGCCAGGGCCTTCCGGATTCCATCCCCTGCTTGCTGCCAGCTTCCAAAGCCACAGGTCTAAATCGGGACTTCCTGGTTCCCAGAGCCTCTGGTTGCAAGGGGCCCCAGAGGGCAGCACCGCCAGCCCTGCTGTTTACGGCAGGGAGAGAGAGGTCAAAGTTCACGCGACGGTCAGCAAGCGCCAGACGACAATTGTCCAGAACCAAGCCGCTCGTCTGTGCCGCAGGATGCGAGTGGGAGGCTGGCATCCTGTCACGCGTCTTGGGCTGGTGGCCGGTCCTGACGTCTGGCAGCCTGGCGCTCTCACGGCACTGCAGGCCCTGCCACTTGTCCCAAATCCGCTCAGCCCTGGCCTGTCCCGGCAGAGACCAAGGCCGTCCTCCAGAGGAACGCTCAGCGTCGGCCCGTCCTCCCTCCCTCCCTCCTCGTCCAGGCAACTGCACCAGAAGCCTGCCCACGAACTGCGTCCCAGTCTGGCCACCTTGCCCACCCTTGCCAGACCGGCACCTCTCAAGCTCAGACACCTGCAGTGGCCCTGAGGCTGGTCCCTGCGCCGAGCTTCCTCCTCTGCTCTCAACAAGGCTCATCTCGCTTCACTCTGGACGGGCTCCACACAGCGCAGAGAAACCTCGTTCTTACCACTTGTCCCTGTGGCCCCCAGGACCCACCCGGCTACCCCTCTGTCCTCCTCCCCTGCCATTCTTCCTCATCAGCTCTCCAGCCTCCTCATTCCCACACACTAAGCCCCAGTCTGCCCCAGGGCCTTGGCACTTGCTCTTCTTACTTCGATCATGTCTTTGCTTGTGGCTTCACTGTATTCAGGCCCCTCCTCAAAGTCCACCTCATCAGACACCCCCTACCCCCAAGGCAGCTTTCGATCTGGAGCCGCAGGACCCGTTCCCGGCAGGACAGATGGCAACGTGGGCCTCCTGCGGCTCACGGCATAGGCGCACCTCCATCCTGGCTGCCCCTGGGTGCCCCGTCCCTCCTCCAGGGCACCCGTCTGCACGCGCCCACCCGCTCTTCTTCCAGAGGGCTCCCGAGTTGCAGCGCGCTGTTCCTCCATCATGGTCTTTTGCGTGCCTCTGCTCTTCTTTCCTCTGTCCTGCTCTCAGCCGAGTCCCCCCTGGGAATGCAGCGCAGGGCGTCCCAGGGATCTGGGAGTGGAACTGGGATGGTGGCCCCTGGCCAGGCCGCCTGCGTTTGTCCCCTGGCTCTGCCCCTCCCTAGCTGCTGGTCATCACTGAAGCTTCCCGCATTCTCATCCAAATGACGTCCAGAGGACGTCCACGTCTCATCCAGAGGACGTCCATGTCCTTTCCTGCTGGAGCACCTCCCCGCCACAGCGCCACCCTGCAGCCAAGACCCTGGACGCACAGCCAGACACGGCCGGGCCTGTGGGGGTCTCAGGGCAGGTGGGCGTGCCCTCCTGTGCTCTGATAAGGGCCTGGAGTTGGCAGAACACCCCGGGGCTCACCAGGGCCTGTCAGCCTGTCATTCTTGTTTTCTACACTTTCCTGCATCTTCCAAACCGAAGGGGCACACAGCTTTTGCCCGTAGATGCTAGATAGCGAATGTCACAAACTGGCTTCCACACCCCTGCGGCTAATTTGTCACATGGTTAAGATGTCAACTCCTCCGTCTGTCCGACCGTCCTCCTAGCTGAAGTCTCCAGAGAGCCTTGGCACATACAGTTATGTTTCCTTTCAAAAGGATCCAGTTGGTGGGCGAGCACCGTGGAGGCACTGAACAAGGCCACCTTGGCAATGGCCGGCCGGGTTGTGACCATGAACAGGTGGGGGCACCAGGCGCTGGCTGCTATTCGGGACTCCCAGGCCCTCCCTCTGTCTTCCTGCTGCATCACTCGTAGACCCAAGACTGGTAAGCTTGGGTGGGTGGGCAGGGTAGCTTGGCGAGGGCCCCGTACTCCAGCAGAGGGGAGCTGTCTGAGCCCAGAGAGCTCAAACTCAAGAGTCGAGGCTGTGGGCCCGGCCACCATGGAGGAGCTGCGTCCCTCACCCTCCTGGGCCAGCTGTCGATGGCCAGCAACAGCACCCAGCTCTGAGGGTCGGCCTCCCCAGGCACAGCCCGGCAGGGGTGGTCATCCTGCCTTGCCATGTCCGTCTGGTCATGGTCCCACTTGTACCGGCTTGTTGGCAGCTCATTCTGACCCCAGGTACGCGCCTCTCAGGATCTCCAGACTCCAACTGGCTTATTGATCAAGGGCCAGTCACCCCGCTACAGAATGAATTGTGCCCCCCATCTGTTACCCAGGCCCTAACCCCTGTGACTGTACTCGGAGATGGGACCTTTCAGGAGGTAACTGAGACTACCTGTGGTCAGAGGGGTGGGACCCTCATCCAGGAGGACTGGTGATCTTATGAGATGAGATCAGGTGAGGACCGACACTGTGAGGTCAGAGAGGAGACCCCGTCCAGCCCCACGGAGAAGCCAACGCTGCCCACCCAGTCTCCAGAGCGGTCTGCGGGTGGTACTTTGTCACCGCAGGAGGAGACCGAAGACTCCCCCGGAGCCAAGGGGCCGCAGCCCCCCAGCAGAGCCTCCCGGGAAGCTCCACCGGCCTGGACGTTGGTTCTGGTACCGACCCACCCAAAGGCTGGAAGGAGCTGGCTTGTGGCAACAGTGGCCTCTGAGGACGAGGACCCCTGGCTTCCAAGAGCCGTCCCAGCTCCCTTCCTGTCTGGGATGAGTTCCAGAATTCTCTGGAACCAAGGAGCTATCCCAAAATAATCCATAAACTCCTTTTTATTTTTATATATGTCTTCAATGTTAGAAATGTTCTCACTAAAACCAAAATCCGCACATAAAACTTCGTCTTTCCCTCCTGGTGACCAGCGGTGTGTGCGGCCTTCCAGGAGTGGACTGCTCCCACTCTCCACGTCCTCCTGCGGCCCAGCCCAGCGGAGGGCAGCTGGGCCTGCCTGTGCCCCCACGGCTGCCTTGTGCCTCGTGTCCCAGGCGAGAGGAACACGGCAGCCTCACCTTCAAGGTGAAGCCACCGCATAAGCTGCTTCATGTCATGGAGACGCAGGAATGGCCGCTGTCTCCATCTTCATGGGGCTGCCCAGAGCTGTAAGGGCTCCGGGAAGCCAGGAGAGCTCGCTGCTCTGTGCTGTTTTGCTTGGTGATTCTAAATTAGTGATGGAGCAGCCTGGCCCAGGGGTTCCCAGACTCAGCGCAACCACAGGCGTGGCCCCGGGCCTGCAGCTCTGTGGGGCTCCGGGCAGAGCTGGCTCTGGGCATCGCCATGGGCACCACGTCCGCCTTGCTGATCTTGGGTGGACTCATGACGAAGCCACAGGACCCGAAGGACGCTGGCCCCGTGTGCACTGGTCGCCCTGTGATAAAGGTGCCACTGAACGCTAACTCCACAGGCTTGGCCGGGCCAAGTTCCACGCTGAACTGGAGGAAGAAAGCAGCTCGGCTTTGATAGGGCTGCGTCCTGGAGGACCGGGCTCGCTCCCGAGGGGGTGGAGGTGGAGGAAGGAGAGTCAGGGGCCAAGAACACTCCGGGATCGCCATCGTCACGCTGGCTGGGGCCACCGCCTCATGATCACCGTCATCGCCGTCCCCTCCTCCCCAGCTGGAACTTTCCTTGTCCCTTGCCTGCCTGTGAGGGTCCCAGCTCCCGGGCACACGCCTGCTCCGGGGTGCCTGGCTCCCCCGGCCCCCACGCTCTGCTCGGCTTTCCTCCTCAGCTCTTGGAATGTTCGTGGCTGGCTGCTGGCTGCTGGCCGTCCCTCCCCTGGTTTGTCCGCGGGAGTTTGGTAGTTTTATGTCAGTGGGAGATACAGAGTCTAGCCCAGTGCCTGTCACACAGAAGGAGACCCTTGGCAGACCCTAGGCAGAGCCCGTCACCATCTCACCACAGAAAAGGCCAGAGCAGCCGAGGAAGCTGTCTGAGGTGGTCAGAGCCAGAACTCGCTCAAGGGTCGGCGCAGACCTTGACTGCAGTTGTGATCTCGCCTTGGCCCTGGAATGAGCTCACACGGACGCCTCAGGACTTTTAAACCCCCACATCCCTGGTGTTTCTGCTGGAGCAGACGGAATGCAGCTCGGCCCTCCAGAGTGGCGGAAGAAGGCTGTCTACGGGGGAAAGCGCCAAAGCAAGAGCCATCTGCCCAAACCCAGGCAAGGATACGTTGATTGACAAGTCCCTAATTAAACCCTAATTTATAATCTGAGAGCCCCAGATCTTTCGGGTCATAAAGGACTTTGATCCTCGAAAAAGTGCTGTCACGTTGACCCCGCCGCCACCTCGCCACTGTGGCTCCCTGACTTCAGAAGGGTGCTGCAGAGACGGAGCAGAGGTGGGGGGCTGAGTGGTGGTGGAAAGAAATGAGCTCCCTGCAGTGAGCAGGAGCAACCACCCGCAGGGGCCCGAGGTAGCATCTCCCTGGGGCTCCTGGGGCCGCAGGCCAGATGGCTCAGGACAAATCCAGGGTCTGTGCCCTGGAGGAGCTGCCCCTGCTGGGGAGCTGGAGGGCGGCAGGGCTGAGGGGGAGGAGCGCTCTTCAGAGACTCAGTCTAGGCTGGTGCAGCTAAAGACAAATGAAAACCCATAATGCTCAACAAACAAGAAGCCAGTGCAACTGGAAGAGGGGGCGACTCTTCCAGCAGAAGGGCTGAGGGAGCAGAGCAGCGTGGGGGTCCCCAGTGAGGGGCAGGTGACCCTCTTCCCAGTCCACTGGTGAGGTCCAGATAAGTAATCCCAGATTTGAGGACCTTAGGGGCCAGGGCCTTCAGAAGAGGGGTAGGTGGGTGGGTGGGTTGGACAGAGCCTCCTCAACTTTAATTGTGTCCACTAAGTACTTAAAAAAATAACAAGCAAGTAAACAGATTAACGAAAACAGCACAACCCTATCCTCTACCCCATGACCACTCTCTTTCTTTTTAAAAGAACATTTTGACCCACACACAGAGGGAAGAACGTAATCAGATGGATGACTGACTGTCCCAGGGAGGAACCACTGACAATCTGACAACATATTTACATTTCCCTTATTTTTCTCATTTATCCTTTGGTGAAAAATTGGTAGAGGTCAGCTGCGCCGACGATTGGGTATCTGTAGGAGGACCACACATCCCAGCTGGCTGGACGGCAAGACTGAGGCCAGTTGTTCATGAGCAAATATCTAGTAATTATTTTTATTGTCTCCTTTCACTCTCGATGGGTCCCCATTTGGACAAGAGGTGACATGTGCAAATAAGAACCGGGGACTTCTGGTGTGGACAGAGCCCAAGCTTGGACTCCACTGTGGCCTGTGGAAACACTGTCGGCGTGCTTTCCAGATGCTCCACTCCAGGCCTCAGGAGAAGGGAGTGGGAACGGGTCCTGAGAAGCCTTGGTCCCCGCCGCCCCATCCTCCCCTTCTCCTCTCCTTCTTCCTCCTCCTCCACACGAAAGTCCAAATCGCCTGCGTGTGGATGAGCCGGAAGGGGAGGGTGGAATGGTGTGCGTGTGATTCTGCAGGACTGGAGGGTGTTGATTCTTAAAAATGGAGGATTCCAACTCACTCCTGCCTGTTGGTGTACAGAGAATGAACTGGACAGCTGACATCTCACCACAGCACACAGGGACGTGGCACGGCCGGCAACGGCATGTGGGTCGCAGCAGGGAGTTTAGGTCTATTTCCTTGATCGTGTTTTACCACTCAAGAGTTTCATCTTCAGGATACCAAATCCACATCAAAAGTCATTATCTTCCCTATAAACCAATAATATTTTGCTCAAAAATAAATCAGAAAACCAATTCCACTCACAATAGCCTTTTTTTAAAAAAAAAAAAAAAGAAAGAAAGAATGAAAGAACAAATTTAAAAAAACAAAGGAAGGAAAAAATATATATATAAAGAAATTTGTAGGAATAAGTCTAATCAAGGAGGCAAAAGACCTCTACAAAGAAAACTACAGAGCACTGAAGAAAGACATTGAAGAAGACACTAGAATATGGAAAGACCTCCCATGTTCATGGATAGGCAGAATTAATATTGTTGAAATGGACATTCTACCAAAAACAACATACAGAGTCAATGCAATGCCCATCAAAACAGCCATGATATTTTTCACAAAACTGGAAAAAATAGTCTTAAAATTTGCTTGGAGGAATAAAAGACCCAGAATAGCCAAAGTAATTCTAAGCCAAACAACAATACTTATCTTTTTTCTGACTTTAAATTGTGCTACAGAACTAAGTAACAAAAACTGCATGGTACTGACATAAAAACAGACTCAGACCAATGGAACCCAATACAAGACACAGACAAACCCACTCGGAAACAATCATCTGATCCTTGACAGAGTTGCCAAAAACATATCCTGTAGAAAAGACAGCCTTCTAATGAATGGTACTGGGGAGATTGGATATCCATATGGAGAAGAATGACATTAAATCACGATCTCTCACCCTGCAGACAGGCCAACACAAAAGGGATCAAAGACCTAAGAATGAGACCAGAAGCTATGCAACTCCTAGAAGAAAATGCAGGATCAACACTCCGGCTTTAGATGCAGGCAATGGCTTTCTCAATAGGACTCCTAAAACTCAGGGAATAATGCCAAGATTAATAAATTGGATAGCAATGAATTAAAAAGCTTCTGAACAGCAAGGGAAACAAGAATGTAAAGAGAAAACCTACATAATGGGAGAAAATCTTTGCTATCTATTCTTCTGATAGAAGATTAATATCTAGAATATATGTAAAGAACTCAAAAAACACCATCCAAAAATGCCACCATCAATAAATGAGCAAAAGAACTAAACAGACACTTCTCAAAAGAAGAAATACAAATGGTCAAAAATGTGTGAAAAAAATGTTCAGCATCTTTAGCAATTAAGGAAATGCAAATCAAAACTACACTGTATATACACACAGTGGAGTTGTACTCAGCCATAAAGAAAAGCGAATGTTTGTTGGTAAATAGATGGAACTGGAGAACACCATGTTAAGTGAAATAAGCCAGACTCAGAAAGTCAAGGGTCGTAAGTTTTCTCTTATATGTGGAAACTAAGGAGAAAAATAGGGAACAAAAGACGGGGGGTGGGTCTCATGAAAATGAAAGGGAGTCAGTGGAGGAGAGGAGAGGGACCAGGGCAAGGCGGGAGGGGAGGGAAAGGAGATACTGGGGAATGAAACTGACCAATTACACTCTTATATTCATATACAGGATTTATACTCATAATTCCTACAGCAGAAATGAGAAAAAGAAAGAATTCCCTGTTCCTTATAGAATCCCCCCACTAACTGGTAAAAGACGCTCCCTGTCACCAGTTCCCACTGTCTGTAAAGGCTACTAATAGGTAGGGACGGGGACTTTAAGGCAAGACACGTCAAAAGGAAAAACAATCAGGTAGCCTAAGACGCAGTGTCTGTGTTCATGGAGAGAGTGTGCACTTCTAGAATGGCCACTTGCAGGGGCTAGGGAAGAGCTGGCGTTGGAGATGCCGTCCAAGGTACTCGCTGTCAGACCATCAGACGGCCCACATGGGGACGACAGCCAGGTGCCAGGTTCCAAGCAATGACCAGGGCTGAGGAAGCCGGGAGCCCTGGCCAGACTTGGTGTGGCACCTTTCAGGCTGATCCCTGGTCCACGGGCTGCGTGCACAGCGGGGTTTTACAGAGTCGGGGGAGGGAGGGCTGGCCAGGACCAGGCAGAGACGGCCACACTGCACCTGGGTGCTCTTAGGATGTGGCTGCCATGGCCAAGCACCGAGCAGCTCAGCCAAGCCCTGGCTGCACAGCCTGCCCATGCTCCCTGCAGGGCTGGGAAGCCCCGTGCTGGCCCAGCGGGCATGGGGCTGCTTTGGTCAGGGGGGCAGGCGGGCCCACCAGGGAGGTCTCTGCCAACCTCAGAGCAATCCTTTGTTCGTCCTGTGAAAAGCACGCAGCAGCGAGGGCCAGGTTCCCGGGAATCTCCCTCCCTGCGCCCCTGTCACACCAGGAGCCACTGAGAGGACTGCCTGACTGGAGAACTGGGCTCTGCAGCCCGCACTTGCTCCGGGTCCAGATGACCCTCTGTGGGAGACGCTGTTGGAAGGGTTCAGTCTGGGGCGGTGAGAGAGCGAGTTGATTAAGTCGCAGGTCCACCCTCCGAGGAGAGCACCCTGTCGCCAGCTTCCGTTAAGAGCGTTAACAGTCAGTGCCTCGCTGAGCCGGGGCTTAAAACACCAGCTGGGAAACCCGAAGAATCAACAGCAGAACCCAAGCCGCGGTGCTTTCTGAGCAGGCGGGGCTCTACTTGCTAGAAAGTGACCCTGGCCCAGGGACTCAGGGCGGAGGGTGGGTCACTGCTCAGTGATCATGGTGCTGCTCCCCACCCCAGGGAAGCCCTGGGTCTGAGCCCAGCTGTGGGGGCTCTGGCAGCACTGGGGCCAACTGGGATTCGCATCTGGACCGGGCTGGGCCTGTGCTGTGGGGACGGGCACCAGGCATGCCTGCTCACCAAGCTCTCGCTGAGCCTGGCGCCGGAGCCCGATCCAGCTCTGCAGAGGTGACCGCCCAGGGAGCTCAGCGACTTGTTCCAGGGCAAGTGGACCCTTCCGGGGCTGCATCTCCCAGCTTCTGAGCTTTCAGGTTACAAGCTTTCTAGAAGAAAACTATCAGGTTATGAAAACGGGCAACTGGCTGTTTTCTCCTGAGGATGCTGCGTGCTGATCAACCTGGTCATCTTCCGACAGGCAGCAATGACAAACCCTGGGCAAGGAAATGCTTGAATGGGGTCGTGACCACAGGGACCATCTCTAACTTGCTTCTGTTTTTCCCAGGCCTAAGCGTGAAATGAGTGGTAGCCGGGCTGAGAAGTAGAGGGGAGAGGCCTGTCCCGTAGGGGCTTCTTGGAAGTGCTCTTCTGGAAGGACCAGGTCTCCCAAGCCTGAGCATCTTGAAGAGCAGAGGCCCGGCTTCAAGGCCCGCCCCAGGCAGCCCCCGCCCCAGGTGAGCCTGCACCAGCACCCCAGGTGAGAACTGGTTTGGGGTCACGGCCATCACCCCTTAGGGTTGGGCAGACCCTGCACCCGGAGCAGGAAGGGGTGGTACCTCCTGGCAAGTCAACTCAGGACAGTCCTGCTGAGAGGGACCCGCAGGGGAGCCCAGGTCTGTAGGAATCGGCCAACTCAGGGTCACGCCGTGGTCACACGGGGCGACTTGTCTTGAACACACACTCACGACTTGCCAGCAAACCAGTCTCCTGACCTGACATGCTGCTTGCCTTGATGGGGTGCAGGGACAGCCCCCGGGCAGGGGCACGGGCCGTGCAAGGTGCATGACCGTCAGTCCAGGGGCCCAGCTCACAGCCAGTGAGGGACCCCAGGTCTGCATTTGCCCAGCACCAAGGCCGACCCTTCACAGGAGGAGAGTGGGTGTGGTCCGTGAGTAGAGAGAAGCCACGGGCATCTTGCTACTGGGAGTCGTCCTCAGCTTCCACGGGCTGTGGTGGCCCACGTGTTTAAGAGGACATAGCCCTATAAACCCAGAGAACCCGCTGCTCTTGATAAACCCAGAAGATCTGGCCATGTGAGCCAGGATCCCCTCTGGGCCTTGGGTGAAGCCGCTTCTCAGGGCCAGCCACCCTCGGCTCCCCAAGTCCCCGCAGGCCGTGGGTTTGCATGCTCCAGACAGCTGGAAGAAGCGTGTGCTTCCCAAGCCATTCACAACTGAGGGTCAGTGAAGTCATCTGCGGGCCAGGTCACGATGGGGGCGGCTGATAGCCAGCCGCAGGGTAACAGGCTTGCCTCCAGAGAGGACATGTACACACACCCGGGGATCCGGGCTCCTACCAATCTGATCCACCTCTGGTTGCTACCAATTGGTGTCCCTCCCCCAAGCTTTCTTGTAACAGATGCTGATCTCATCTTCCCACCCGGTGTGACCCTGCATCCCAAGTGCCCGACTACAGGGGTCACTGATTTCCTGGGACAAGAACTTGGGGATTTTCGGTAGTAAAACAACTCTTTTCCTTCCCCCAAGCCAGCTCCTTTTATTTAAAATGGTGCAGGCTTGAAACCCTCAGAAACCACAGTCACCATGTCACTTCAGGGACAAAGTCAGAACTGCGCAGTTGGGAGGGAGGCTTCCGAAGTGGTCTGTGACTGAACCCTGCCCTGCTGGCCTTTTAACTCACACTGCAGATGCTGAAGACCTGAGAGCCGAGGATGGGTTTAAGTCCCATGCTGTGCCCTCTGACCTCTGACACCACAGCAAGGGCATCGTAGGGCGAGTCAGCCCCTGGGCTCTGCCCTGACGTCGGAGCTGGATCAGCACCTGAGGAGTAGCCCCTTCCAGAGAAGGAGGCCCAGGCTAGAGGCAGATGCAGGGCGGCCCCATGCCAGTCAGGGGACCTGATTCCTACTCACTGCCCTTGTCTGCTCCCAGGAAGCAGGGCCACCAGGTGAGGAGCAGCAGGGGGAGGTGTCCAGGAGAGGAAGCATCTGCCCTTGGACTCCCGGTCCCCAGGACCTGGCTCCCAAAATCAGACACGGCACCTAAGAGCACCTCACACAGCAAGTGGCCCCTTGAGCACCTGATCCATTTCTGTGGCTGGGGACACAGTGTCCACTCATTGCTCTCCAAGCTTTGAAAGCATCAGAGGCAACATGGCAGAACAGAGGGAATCTGAGGGACCAACGAACCAAGGCCCTGGCCCTCTCTGCCCTGTGGTCCATCTGCGTCCAAGGGGCTCTTGTCCACAGCCAGCTCGGTCACCTGCCAGGGACCCTGCCACCACGGGAGGATAGTCCTCCTTCTAGGACAAAGGATGGGGGTGAGCCGCGGGCTTGGGAGATGCTCATGTCGGAGACTCCTGAGAGCTCCTCCTGAACGTCACTGCGTGACCTGGAGGGGACTTCGCACAGGTGTAGACCGAGGAATCCAGCGGGGGAGAAGCTGACGCTTGAAGGCCCCGAGCACCAGACAAGCGCCAAACAGCCCGGGCACCGGGAAGGGAAGTCCTGCTGCTGCTCCGGCCGGGCAGCCCACCGTGGGGCAGGGAGCCCTGGAGGGCTTGGGGTGGAGGACCAGGGCGTCCACGAGGGCCTCAGCTCCTTACTCCCCTGCAGATGGCCAGCGATGCTCAGGAGGCTGTGGTTCCTGAGGCCTGCACAGAGCCGGGTGGGGCTGGAGCGCGAGCCCCTTGCTCCCAACAGCTTCCTCGGGTGCCCAGGCCCATCGGTCTTCCCTCACCCCTCAGGCCTTTCGTGTCCTGCTCTTGGAAGACGGCAACCCAGTATCACCCTCTCCAGGACACTGAAGGCCACGTCCTGCACGATCCATTTCTGTGGATGTCGAGCCCAGGTGGCTTCACAGAGACGCTGGTGAGTGGTCCTCAGGGCTGGAGGAGCAGTGGGGAGTGACAGCTGACAGGGACAGGGCTTCCTTCTGGCAGTATTGTGGGGCAAGAGAGCAGTGACGGCTGTAGAAAAGGAAGCTCCTGGCTGAGTTGGCAGTGTGCATGGACGCTCGGGAGGAGCCCTGGGGCCCGGTGGACAGCGCAGCAGAACAGCTGTGGGCCCTGCAGTCCGGCCAGGTGGGCAACCTGCAGAGCAGAGCGGCCGCAGAGGTAGGAGCCTCACCTGGCACTCCTGGGGTTCAGGAAGGGAGTGCCCAGGTGCTGTGAGCAGGGCTGGGGGCACCCCACGCCCGGGCCCGGAACCCCTGGGCTTTCTCTCCTAGTAAGGTCTCACAGACTGTGTGATCCAAGGTCGCCAGGCAGGAGCAGCTGAAGGGGCTGCAGGCTGAGCCACCTCCACGTGCTCAGCAGAGGGCTGCAGGCTGATGGAGGGTGGTATGAGATGCACCTTGAACTTAGCAGGAAACATCACTCATCAACTGTCACCGCAACTCAAAGGGAGATTGAAGGCAGCAACCGCCAGCTTATACCCAAATACGGGTATAATTTTGGAAGCCAGGGCAAAGATGCCTGAGACAGAGATCCTTCCTGACAGCCTCTGGTGACAACAGGAGGCATGTGAAGCCAGGCTGTAAGTTGGTGACTGGATTCTTGGAGTGCACCCTGGAGAGGAGGCTAAGCCTCAAGGAGGGGCTCGGGCACATGCAGGAGGGACTGTGGAGCCCGGGTATAAGGAAAGCTCTCGCTTGTGGCCCTTTTTGTCTTTTGATGCCTGAACCATACAACAATCAACCACTTTAATAAATAAATAAATGCAATTTGGATTAAAATGGATACAACTTACGTGAGATTTGCAGATTTTCCTTAGAGACTGTGAAAATGTGTTGCCTGAGAATCATTTAAAACACACCTGCTGCGTTTGTGGGAAAACCCACTGAGCGCCTTAGAACACAAGGGCATCGACCCCGTGGACAAGGGGGCCGACCCGCTTCCCTCACCCAGGCAGAGGTGTGTTTTCCTCCGTGTCTCTGCTCTAGGTTTTGCCGTTGATCACAAGTGAACCGAGGCCAAGCCTGACTCGTAAGATCAAAATACGTACACCAACAATTAGGTGAAGAGTCACTAGCAGCATGGATGACTGACTTGCTCCTATCTCACTTCCAACGAGCACACGAGCATCGTAAGATGTAGTTAGAACTATGGAGCTGCCTGTGCGTGACACAAACAAGGAGATGGGGGGACCCTGCATCTTGGGCCCCTGGTTGGTCAGATGATGGAAATTAGAATTTGTCTTTAGTACACGTGTTTTTTAAATAGTGTTACAATACTTTATTAGCCAGGGGATACAATAACTACTTTGAAAGCTCAGGGTGCTGCTGAGGCCAGTCCATTGGCTCGACTCTGGGGGAGGTGGCACAGGCTCACATGGAGGCGCCCAGGGTGTTTGCTGGTAAAGCTACGCGCGTCTTGGCTGCATGGGCCGCTCTGAGCAGGGAGGCGACATCCTCTAATAGGCTAGGAGAGCAGTGTCCCCACTGCATTTCCCCGAGGGCCGTCTCGACGGCTGTCCTGAACCCCAGGCGAGCTCCACCCAAGGAGCCTGGAAGTCCAGGGCTCCCTGGAGGCCTTGGCTGCACTGCTGCTCAGCCATCTCCCTGGTGCTGGGCTTTCCCAGCACGGCCAGCTCCGTGCTGGGTCCCCGCAGAGCAAATCAAAACAGAAAAATGCCTTTGATGTCCAGTTGGCAGCTGCTGCAGGGAAGACAGGATGGGGTTCAGAGGAGGGACACAGGCTGCCTGCGCGTGGCCGGCCCAGGCTCCCCTCGAGAAGGTCCAACCCAACCCTGGGGGTGAGCTTCTGTGGCTGCTGTGGCAAAGCTCCACAGACTGGGTGTTCAAGGTGACCCAAGCTTCTGCTCACGGTCCTGGAGGCCCAAAGCTGGAGACTGCGGTATCGCCAGGGCTGGCCCTGGGGTTCAGGACGGCTGTGCCCAGCTGAGGCCCAGCTGGTGCTGGCTGCCAGTGGTCCTTGTTGCTCTGTGGCTGTAGGGGCCGCAGGCTGCACACCGTGCAAGTCATCATGTGGTGTCCCTGTGCACCCCTGGGTCTTTCCATGACCCTCCTCTAAGGGCCAGTCATATTCAATTAGGACCCCTCCACTCCACATGACCTCATCGGAGCTAATTGCATTTGCAGTAAGCCTCAGGTAGCGTCACACCCAGAGGCGCCGAGGCTGGGGCTCCAGCTGGCTCATAGCTCCTCGCACCCGGAAGCCCTCTGCAGCCCAGCACCACCGAGTCTTGGTCCTCCTCTGAGAGTCACAGTGACTGCTCAGGATCCATCAGGGTCCTGGCTCATCCTGCATCAGCCCCTCAGGATGACCGCCCCCCAAGCCCCGGCTTTCATGGTTTAGGGGAGCTTAACGCTGCAGCCATGGTTTTCATTAAGGGCTAATGGGCTATGTCATGACATCATCAGTTCAGGGAGCCTAATAAAAGGAGAGCTTAACACGGTGCGGAGGGCAGCCCAGCACGGTCCTGAAACTGCATGGTGCAGGACACTGGACGACACAGGCTGCTGAGAGCTGTCCTCTGTGCCCAGGAGGCTCCACTCAGGATGTGCTGCCTGCCTCCACGCGTGCTCAGCTGGCCACTGCCCCAGTGTGGAATCTGGTCTGTTCCCTGGCTGGGCGGCTCCAGCAGGCTACTTCCCACCCTGTGCCAGAGCCAAGGGCTTCTCCGGAACTCAGCACTGGAATCGTCTGCATCCTCTTGGCCTGGGGGCCGGGTTGCAACCGACTCTCCTGGACCTGATGTCCCCATGCATCCTGCCCTGGCCAGTGGATGGAGACTCCAGCACAGAAGCCAGAGAGGTCGCAGGGTTTGGAATGGAGCACAGCCTTAAATGCAGGATGGAGAAGCTTCTTGGATTCATCCAAGGCTCTCGTTTCCCTAAAGGTGCCAATGAACAGGAATCTTGCAGCGGTGTCTGAGTCCACTTCTCTGTATTTAGTTAGAAATTCTGCTTTCCTGGAGGTAGGAAGGTGCGGCAGTCATTCTGGGCACGGGCGTCTGAGGAGCGCTGTTGAGCGGGGCAGTGTTGCACTGAGGTAGGGCTGGCCTGGGGCACAGGTGGCCCTGAGCCTCTGTCCTTCCCTGAGGCACATCCCTCTCCAGAGGTGGCCCCGATGCTGGCCAGAGCACAGAGAGGGCAGCCCGTGGTGAGCAGGAACCCCCGGGGCTGCCCGTGGCTTTCAGCCCTGGGGCTGGCCTGGGCGTGGCTGCTTTTGCTTCCTGATGGTGGGGGGCAGGCAGGAGAGAGATGGACCTGGGGTGGGGGGCAGAGGCAGTGGACCCCTGGCAGGCCCACCCTGCCTTCTCCAGGTCGGTGGAGGGAAGAGCCTGGATAGTGATCAGCACGTGTTGGGAGATCCAAGGCCAAGTCCAGCCCCGTGACGATGGGGGAGGCTGGAGTACCTCACTGCCCCCCACCTGTGCTTCTAGCCAGCCCTGGACAGGAACCGGTGGACACACAGCCAGGCCCTGCTCAGGCTCTCCTGCCCCAGGTGCCCAGGGTGAGGTGACCCCTGGGGAGCCAGTGGGAACAGATCTGCCAGGTAAAGGGATCCCACATCGGCAGCTGGTCTGTGATCACAAGCCCCACAGGGCCTTCTCCATAGACGCTCCCTCATGCCTAGACACCTGGGCTCACAGGTCTGGAAACTTCATGAAACGTCAACCGGGAAGCCATCGTCACTGTCCCTACAACTCAATTCAGAATGGAGCTCACATCTGCTGTGTCCAGTGTGCCCTCCTACGTGCTCTGTATATGCCAGCTGGGTATGTCCTCCCCGACTCCATTGGCTGAGGACTGCCACGCCCCCATTCAGCAGATGAGGAAACCGAGGCACAGGGCAGCCAGGGGATCTGCTCAGATGCACAGTTGGAACTGAAGCCCAGTGGCCTGGCTTCAGGTCTGGGTTTTGGACCACTGTGCCCTGGTTCTGATTTGGCTTAACGGGCTGGTCATGGCCACACTGTCCAATATGGTGGCCCCTAGCCTCATGGGGACACTTAAATTTAAATAATTTAAAATTCAACGAATAAAATTTGGTTCCTCTCTGCACTAGCTACGTTTCAAGGTGTCACCTGTGCCTGGCAGCACAGCAGAGTGTGCCAGGTGTATGGTGAAGAAGGCTGCCAGCTGGTGTGCTCCCCTTCTGGGGACAGGTGGCAGGGGAGGCGCTGTGGGTCTCCCGGGCCATCCCCACGGAACTGTGCTCTCTTTGAGACTTAAGGTCCTGCCCCATCTCTGCCCTCTCTGGGCCTCTTTCCAGGTAGTGACTCATAAAAGGCCACCACGTGGCATCAGGAAGGGGCGCTGCTCGCTCTACCCCTTCTCAGATCTTCGGGAAG
Organism: Sciurus vulgaris; assembly: GCF_902686455.1. Classification (NCBI taxonomy): domain Eukaryota; kingdom Metazoa; phylum Chordata; class Mammalia; order Rodentia; family Sciuridae; genus Sciurus; species Sciurus vulgaris. The sequence goes on from NC_136478.1 coordinate 2,395,563, forward strand.
ATGGGACAAGCACACTTTGCACTTTTCTGTTAGCAAACGAACATGGAGCTCCTCCTTTGGGGCTTTTCTACGCCCTGGGGACAGAGTGGGGAGCAAGAATCTTGAGGCCCCTGGTAAGAGAGAGAGAGAGTATGGATGGATGTGCGGTGGTGCAGCAAAGTAGAAGCAGATACAGAGAGATGGCGTGATACACCTGGGCCATGCCATTGCTACAGGACAACGCCGGCAGCAGGATGGCGTCCCCAAGGTGGTGGCACTGGGCAGGGCCCCTGGTGGCAAGGAGAAGCCCCTGAAGTCACCGTGGGAAGAACGAGTGAGTGACCCAGCCAGTCAACTTGGAAACTCTGAGCCAGAGAGGAGCTGGGCTGGAAGAGCAGGAAGGAAAGGGGTGGCCCAGCGCCAGGGTGGCCCAGGGCCAGTGCCCACCTCCAGGCACACCAGCCAAGACCCAGGGCCTTCTGGGTGAGCCAAGGCCACCAGCTGGCTCTGCCCTGAGAGCACATGGGACCATGGGTTCCTGGAACTTCCCGTCTTCACCTTTCTGCAGTCCTGCAGTGTGAAGGCGTCCACATCTTCCATAGACCCAGAGCTGACCAGCCTTGAGGGCGGTTCCTTGCACAGGAAGCCATGGACTGTGAGCTTTGGAGGATGCTCAGAGGCCTCTGGGCCCCTGGGTGGTTTATGGAGACGCGGGACGTGGGCAGACTTACTGCAAATCCTAAATGTCATTCAACACGGAGGATTTATGTTGAATAAATGAGCAGGATAGAGTGCATGGTCAGTGACAGAATGACGAGTTTTTCTAGGTCATTTTCACATAACCTTGTTCATATAACCGTCACTGGGCGTCAGGAATCATCCTGAGCCCCTCTCAAAGATCAACTTGCTCAATAAAAGCACCATGTCACGGCAACTTCACGCACAAGTTTTGAAGCTGGAGAGAGTTGGATCTGGATCCTTTTCTGCCTCTCTCTCTCTACATGGCCGAGGCACAGTTACTCAATCTTTTCAAACTTCATTGTTTTCCTCTGTAAAATGGGGACATTACCAACTATCTCATGGACTTGCAGGAAAAGAAGAGATGTCTTGGTTTGACTCTACAAGATTCCTTCGACCTGTGGTGTTTTGCTTTACAAAAGTTTTATATGATCTAAACTAGCACATATAAGGCTTAGAGTAATGTCCAGTACTTGGAAAGCACTCAATAAATAACAGCTTTTTAAAAATCTCCGAATTCTCTCAAGAGGAGCTGAGAAACGCAGGGTCGTTCCTACTTAGAAGACCCTGCGCTCCCTCTCCGTTGTATGTAAGTCTTTTGATCCCTCCATCCAGAACATTCTTTAGCAGGCCTTGTTAAAGTAACTGAAAGGCTTTTGCTGAGTTCCAGCTTTGAACAGAAACAAAACTTCAGTGACAATTTTAAAGTCACCTTAAAGTTGGTGGGAAACGGCTTCCCAGGGAGTGCAGCTCAGGGGCAGTTGAAGTGATGAATCTGGGAACAGAGAGCTCCAGACAGGACTCCTGGGGATGCGAATTCCTCGGCCATATGTCGCCCTGGCGAGGTGGGGGGTCCCCATCACAACGTTTGACAAATGCTCAGCTCCCGAGCAGCGAGCCACAGGAGGCAATCGCAGGGGCTAACTATGTCAGAGGATACCGCCACCGCTGTCCTGGTCCCCTGCTGCCTGCGGGGAGCCCAGCCCCGCGGAAACGCCTTGTGCCTCGGGTCCCAGCCTCGGGTCTGTGCCCGTCGGGCCTTGGAGGGGGCACGTGTGAGCGTATTGCTGATCCTGCCCCAGTGGAGAGCTGGCCCGCCCGCTGCAGTGCCCTGCTCCCCTCCAAAGGGTGAACGCTGGGGTGTTCCCAGAGGGTGTCCCGGGGCCCGTAACCACTGGGCAGGAATGCAGCCCGTTCCTGCAGAGCTGGGGGTGGCTCTGCCATGCCAGCCACACCCAGGAGCCAGGGCCAGGTCCCACGGCTTCTGCACTGTGTGAGTCCCCGTCCTCACAGGCACTTTGTTGAGGGGTGTGAGGGAGGAGCATGCCGGGTACTGGGTTTCTGCTCCCAGGTCCAGTCTGCAGGCCTGGTCACTGTGGCCATTTCACTGCCTTCTGATGTGGCAACAGGCAAACACTGGGGCAGCGACCGGGTCAGCACATGTCAATCATTCTGAAGGCTGGCGGGGCGGTCTGCATACCAGGCCCCACTGTCCTGGGCCCTCTGCTGGCTTCAGGTGTCCATCCTCCTCAGACCCACAGGGCATCTCATGGGGTAGCAACCCTGGGCTGCTTTATAAATGACCAGCATTATCAGGAAAGGAATTTGCCAGAAGAGAGAGGCCTGCTGACGTGGAGACTCAGCACGGAAAGTGGGCTGCCTGGGTCAAGAGCTCGGCGTTTGGGATCTCCCTCGGGAATCCGTTCTCACACGCTTCTTGTGATCACAGAGGGCGCCTGGGTGTGCGAGTGCGCTGGCCAGCAGGTCTTGAGCAGCAGAGGCTGCGTGGCCTATCGGTTCTGGGAGAATCTCGCTTCCCAGGATGTGACTCAAGGTCCTCAGCAGCCAGTGTCCCCAGGGCCCTCCACCTCCCGTGGGAAGGGACTGGCCTCTTCACTTGCACCAGGACAGTCACATCCTCTCAGGTGGCCTGTGGCCTTCTTACCGCCTCCCCCAGAAGGTGAGGACAGTTGGAGCAGACGTGTGTGGATGCCAAGTGGAGGCTGGACTCACAGCTCTGGGCGGCCCGGCAGGGCTGGGGAAGGCCCCAGAGCTGGCCCTGGTGTTTCCAGGAGGCTGTCTGTGGGCTGATGAGCGCTTCTGTGTGCTCTGGGGAAGGAGGGTTGCCCTCACCAGCGTGGCACTGTCCTGTCTTGTGAGGGCTGAACGGAGAGAAAAGGCTGAGGAAGGACCAGTCCACAGTCCACTCCTCTGGAGCCGGGATGCTGTCTCCTGCCCTCGGCTGTTGGAGCTCCTGATTTTGGCCCTGGGCTCCTGCGCTTGGCCAGCACCTCTTCCTGCCTTGCCCAGCTCTCAGGCCTGGGCCTCAGTCTGGGTCCCCCCACCTACCGGTCTCGGGCTCGACTCGGACTGAGCCACCCCTGGCCTTCCCGGTCTCCAGCTCCCTGACTGCAGGCTGTGGCCCCTCCTGGCCACCACAGCTGCGGGAGCCCATTTCCAGACAGTGTCCTTTGCAGAGGTCTCTGTGTACCTGGGGCTTCCGTTTCACTGGACAGCTCCGATCAGAGCCACGGCCGAGCAGGCAGCGTGACTTTGGAGAGGAGCCTGGCTCCAGACTCCTGCAGATCCATCTGCCCTGAAGCCTGTGCAGAGAGGCTCCGAGAGCTGGGGCCTGGGGGCGTGTGGCCTGAGAGACCAAGGGAGCGGCTTCGTAAAGAAAGGCCAGGGCACATCCAAAGGGCGCAGGAGTCCACAGATCTCTCCTTGCAGACCCAGCCTGCAAACGTTGCCGTCGTCAGACCGCACAGCAAAGGCACGCTCAGCAGAGGTCTCGGCGGGAGGCCAGGACCCGCAGACCCACCACCCTCTGAGGGCGTCACAGAAGCCGCCCAGCCTTCACACCACTAAGAGGCTCCACAGGGTGCAGAGCTGACTGAAGGCTGCAGGCCATGCAGAGCTGCAGGGGACTAGGGGAAGATGGAGACTTGGCTCCTTTGTTAAGGGAGACACACAGAGGCGGGCCCCCATTGCTGCCTTTTGAAAACACAGTTGCTTTTTACTAAAAATGTGACTTATATCAGCACGTAATGGGTGTTACTCCAAATGAACTAATAAACTGATGTTTTTAAACATTCCTCAATTTTGTTCACATTTAGGAAATATTCACAGATGCAATGAAACAAGATAATCAGAGCCAGGTGCAGTGGTGCACGCCTGTAGTCCCAGCAACTGAGGAGGCTGAGGCAGGAGGATCCCAAGTTCAAAGCAGCCTCAGCAACTTTTGCCTCAAAATAAAAAGTAAAAAGGGCTGCAATGTAGCTGGCAGAGTGTCCTGGGTTCAGTCCTCAGCACCACAAATAGATAAATGATTGAATGACCCAGACACACAACAACGCTCTTTGGAGTCCCCAGGAATACCCAAGGAACAGGAAATGCGCTGAGAGCCAACGGGTGCAGCACCCATGCCTTTCACAAGGAACAGACAGGGATGGTCAGGAGCCGTCACTGTTGGCTTGAGCAAACCTCGCAGCTGGACACGAGGCTGGGACGCTGGACAGGAGGGAGATTGCTGGCTGGGACCGTGTATGGACGGCTCCTGAGTGGCCAGAACCCTCTCACGAGAGTGCTTAGGATGGGGTCTCCCGTGTGGGGTGACAGCCGGGTGGCCTAGGATGGCCTCTGGGTGTCAGGGCGCAGCCTAAGCTGGGTGACAGTGACGCAGACGCGTTCACTTGCAGAGTCCTCCAAACCTAGACTTGGTGCTCTGTACGCCCCGACTCATCTTCAACCAAGTTTCCCTCTCAGGCTTCAGTCTCTGGTCCTGGTGTGTGAAACACCCACCCCTGAACCAGCTGGGCCCACGTTCCAGCCCAGCCCAGCCCCTGGCTCACCGCTGGGAGGCTTCGCTCCCTCAGCTGTGAAGCGGACACACCCACACGTGCGTGTCTCGGAGTCGGGAATCCAATGCACCACCACCAGAGCTGAGCCCACTGACCCGGCCTGAGGGCTCCTGCACCCCAGGATGATCACGGGCAGCTCCTGGAGCCCCACTCTCGACTGTGCCTGGACAACACGGTGTGTGGAAGGACGAGGAGCCCTGCGTGCTTCTTGGGCTGGACATGGCTGGGCGGGTGCTGGCATGACCACAGACCCATGCGGCCCCCCTGCTGCTGCCCTACTTCCAGCTACGCCGGCCCCCAGACCCCAGCCCCACCATCCCTGCCACGGAGGAGTGAGCAGGCACACAGGCGGCCACGTCACTGCCCACGTCCCTCCGTGGGTGAGTGGAGTCACAGTGCCAGCCCAGCAGCCTGGCCCCTGAGCCCGCGTGACACCTGCTGCATGGGACCACTGAGCCCAGGCCTCTCCAACGCCCTCTGCCGCTCCTTCCCACATGGACACCCTTCCTGCAAATGGCCCCTCGGGGGCGCCCCTGAACTCCCCGCAGGCCTGCTGCTGCCTCCATCCCTCTCTTCCCCGTCACTGTGGCCCTGGGAGTTCATGAGCCAGGAGCCTTCAGTCACTGAGCCCGTCCACAAGCACACGCGGCCAGCTGGACCGGTGTGCTGTGCCCTCCCCGTCATGCTCCCCGGGGCAGGCAAGGCACAACTGCCCCCTTCCCTCCCAGAGAGAGGGCCCCAGCCCTCTGGGGCCCCCGTGGCCTCCCTGAGCCCAGCTTGGAGGACATGATAGGAGACACCCCCTCATGCCAGGGGAGTGACAACAGGCTCACAACAGGACTGGCACTCCCGTGACCCCAGGAGAGTCCTGCACAGGCCAGGGGACGCGTTTCAAGCCTGTCCTTGATGACAAGCAGTAACTGAGGGACTGCGTTCTGACAGGGAGGCCCAGTCCAGCCTCCACCAAGGACAGCCTGCTCTTTGTGTCCTGTGAATCTGGTTAGAAGGGACAGGCTCTCCAGGCACAGGGCGAGCCGGTTACTGTGAGGGCGTCCCAGCAGCGTGTGGGACGCGGCGCTCAGAGAGAGGAGCCGCCAGCTGCACGGCCCTTCGTGGCCTGGGAGCTGGGTGAGGGGCCCAGGCAGCGTGGTGCCCACTTACTCAAAGCCACAGCTCCCCAGAGGAAGGGCAGGGGTGAGGGAGCCGAGCAGCCGGGGGATGCAAGCCCGTGTGCACGGACGCCGCGAGCACCTGTGCTCCGTACCCGCGAGCGTGGCCATGCAGGGGTCCGACAGCTGTAGGCAGAGGGTCTGGGGCACCTGGGGCCTGGGGAAGGAAGCCGACTCCTCACCGTGCGGTCCTGGGCAGAGGTGTCCGGAACGTGCCACGTGGTGTCATCATGCACCTGTCCCTGGGTTCCCTGATCCCCAGGGCATGCGGGCCCCACTCAGTGCTGGGAGCCAAGGCGAGTCAGACGGGGCCTTTCTGGTTGGGCTCGGTCTCGGGTGCCCACAGGGAGCCTCAGGGCACAACGGTGCTGGGGACCAGGAGGATGGCGTTCCCCAGCCCTGGAGGCTGGCAAGGGGTCTCCAGGGCTTCCTGACTGTCTGGTCTCAGTGCCGGGTGGCGAAGACCCTCAGCTGTCACCTCCTGCTCTGCCTTCCCCACCCAGGGTGTGTGCTGGCCCCTCATGTCCTGCAGTGGCCTTGAGGGGCCCTGCCACAGAGTGACCGGGAGTGCTGTGTATCCCTCTCAGCAGGCGGCCGCCTGGCTCTTGGTATCCACCTCGCTCCTCACTGGCCGTGGCTGAGAGCATGGCCTGGACCCTGTGGCACAGGTGAGGCCTGTGGAGTCTGACCGGCCTCTGACACAGACCATCACACTGAGGTGGGCAGACCCGCAGGCCGAGAGCCCAAGTCCTGCCCGGGCCTCCCAGAGCTGCCGGAGCTCCTGCCACCAAGGGGGCGCCACAGCTTTCACGGCTCCCCGATGCCGCTGCTGAAAGGCGAAGGGAAGCCGCCTGGTTCCTGCAGGCCAGGGTGGGGGTCCCAGCCCTGTGTGCCCTGCTGCGCTCAGAACGGAGGCCCAGCCGTGGTCCAGGTGGAGGGCAGGGAAAGGAGAGGCCCTCGGCGTTTCTCCTTCCAGTCCCCGTGGGACACGGGGCAGGGTGTGACCTCCAGCCACCCTGCGGGAGGAGCCTGGGTCCCCGAGTCACACTGTGGAGAGCTTTGCCTGTCTACCTGGGAAGGGGCCCCTGTGCTCCTGTGTGTCCCAAGTGGCAAGCGGAGCTGTGGAAAGCCCTTCTACAAACCCGAAGGGACCCACGGGCTCCCCATCTCACGCCCAACACCCTGCGTTCGAGTGCTCCTCTGAATTCCAAACAGGTTCGTGCGACACATATCCCAACTCGGGGGAATGAGGGCATCGTAGTAATATTTCCCAAGTCATGTCAACGACTTGAAAAAGCCCCAACAGTCCAGTCTGAGCAGTCTGGAAATCTAATTTCCGATGATGTCGTTGAAATTGTTTCAAGTCCAATAGGGAAGGAAGGGAACCTTAATTCTTAAGGCTTGCCTGAGTGTGCTCAGTGCCCGGATGCTTTTACATGTTCTCTCATTGGGCGAGAAGCCGAAGATGCCTAAGCTGTGGCACCCTGTGACCTTAGAAAACCACTTCAGCAGTCTAGGAAGGTGCAAGCAGCAGGTATCCAAACTAGCTTAAATAATAAAGAGAAGGTATGGGCCTCTGCACCCAGGAGGCCAGAGCTAGGGTGGGCTGCAGGCTTGGTTTGTTCCAGCAGTGGAACTGCAGGAGGGAATGTGACCTTGTCATGCAAACAGGGACGTCTTGGAGAGCGGGGGTGACACTGGAGGATGGCATGTCAGCAAGCGTAAATGGGACCTTCCCAAGCAAAGCAGGCTTCTGGTCATCTGCACCAGAGGTCAGAGCAACCTTAGAGACAGCTGTCCCCCTCATCTTGCAAATCAGGAAACGGAGACTCCCAGAGGGAGCTGCCTCCCCTCAGTCCACCGTGTCATCAAGAGAACCTGCTCCATCCAGAGAACCTGGAGCAGCAAACCCAGGCGGGTACCAGCTGCCTCAGGAGAGCAGGCAGGCGTGTGGGTGCGGGGAGACCAAGGCCACGCCTCTGCCACCGTCTGATCATGGCTTCCTCATCTCGGGCAGATGTGAACTGGCTGCACCTGCTGATCCAGGAAATCACCTGGGCAGCCAAGGCAGGGGGCAGCTGCTGAGCGGGACAGACTCCCACAGGGACCGGGTAGGAGGGATGCTGGGCTGGGGAGGACTCCTGGGCCCGGCCTTAATAACGGGGTCTCTTTATTGCTTCCCCTCCCTGCAGTTCAAATTCTTCAAACGGGAATGTTAGTTTAGAAATGTTTTACACACAAAGATCTTTTTTTTTTTTTTTTTTTTTTTTTTAAGAAGTGCCCTCAGGGTGTGCTTGCGATCCAGACCGCTCCCCACCAGCCCCTATTGCCCGCTGGCTTGTTTCACTTCTTTAGTTCCATGAATGGCACATTCCCTGAGCCGTCTGAGGAGCTCGCCTCAGGAGCCAGCCGGGGCCAGTCGGGAATCCCAAAGGGACAGTAACCTGTGTTCAAACTCCTCATCCGGAACGCTGGATGGGTTTCTTGCATGTTTTCTGGGATTTCATGGTTTATCCTGGACAGAAAACCCAGAGAGGAGAAGGTGCTGTGACTTCCCTGCTGGTACCTGCTAAGAGTGGGCTGGGGGCAGCAGGCCAGCGTGCCACTGGACTCTAGCTGCCAGCCGCTTCTTGTCTCGCCCAGTCCTCCTGCCCATCCTGGGTGCAGACAGGACGCTGGGTGGGACTGCTCACCCTGTGATCAGTGAGGACCTGCTTGTGTTCCCGCCCCTGACACACTGCTGGCCTCCCGTCCTTGGCCACCACCCGAGGCCTTGCAGGATGGTGTCCTGGAGAGAGTGCTCTGCTCACAGGACCTGGCCTTCCTGTGAATTGGCAGCTCACTTCTGTTCGACAGGCCTCAGGAGCCAGTGTCCCTGTGCATGGCTAGGGCTGCCGTGCTCACAACCACTGCCCAGTCCCGAAAGGGCTGCAGGGTTGCCTGGAGGGAACCAGAGGCCAGGTGTCTCCCTGCCCACTGGAGGGCACGTGGAGGTCAGGAGGGGCGAGGCTGGCACCACCTCATCTCCCAAGGACGAGCTCCTTCCCGCGTCCCACCTGGCCTGGAGCTCTGTGTAGGTGGGGACCGAGGCTCCCAGGCACTGACAGCCACCTCCCTTCAGGGGAGAGAACCCTGCGCTTTCTCCTCTTCTCATCTGGAGCCGAGGCCGTGCCTCCCGGGCAGGTGGGGGGCCCAGGGTGGGGCATGGTGCTTCCTGCCTCTCCTCTCAGCACTGGGCTCCTGCTCCTGGGCAGCCCCGTGGTGAAGAGGCGATCCTGGACAATGAGGGCCAGAGTCATCGCTGGGGCACGAGCCACCACCTTTGCCCCCAGCATCCTACGGAGCATCCCAAGGGTGACCGAGGAGCGGGTGAGGGCAGTAGCCAGTGTTCCAGATGGGGAAGCTGAGGCACGGGGCTGGAAGTGACAGCTGGGCAGGGTGTAGGTGGGAAGGCTCCAGCCCACTCTGGACCCCTGCTCCCCTGCTCCCCTAGAGAAACAGGGGTCCCAGCTGGAGCGGGCCCTCCCCTGGGGAACCTGCAGAGGTGCCTCCCAGAACAGGCTGGGAGTGCGTGCCTCTCCGGGTCCTGGCTGTGTTAGACCTCAGAGGCTCCTAGCCTGCAAGAAAGATGGTGACCAGAGCCACCGAGACCATGACCCAAGATGCCCGTGAGATTCCCGCCTCCAGCCGGAAAGCTCTGCCCCCCGAGAGATGGACGTGTGGCCCTGGACTCGTCACTCTGCTATGCCCTCCTCCTCCCAGCTCCCAGGCCTGACCCAGCCTACCAAGCAGGCCTCCCTCCCCTCTGAGCAGGCCTGGCCTCCAAAGCAAGTCCGTCACCATCCCCACCTCGCAACTCAGCCTTGGTCACCTCTTGTCCCTGCCCCATGTTAGAGGGGAATCCAGAAGTGGAGTCTGCAGCGATAAGGAGGGGACCTTAGGCACACGTGAGACTTGGAGGCACCTCAGGCCCTGCCTGCTGGCCAGCTGGGAGGGGGAGGGCAGGTCGTGGTCCCAGTGTGCACAGCTCCCTGTGGACCTGCACTTTCTGTTTGGCCATGGCCCACTCCTCACCTGGGGGAGAGGGAAGAGGTAGGGCCAGCTTAGGGCAGTAGGAGGGTGGGGCCAGGCAGCCCATTGCCTGGCCCTGCTCAGTGGCCCCGGCTGTTACCAACCCACCACGTGGTCACTGACTCGCCTTGTGGTCATGGGGAGCAGTCACTCCTGCTCCTGCTTGCGCTCGCCCTGCCCAAGCGTCCCTGCCCCTTGTCACCCTGTAGTGGGGCCCCCTGCTTCCCGTGAGCTCACGCTCGGCGGGAAGAGCCCGAGGACAGAGGTGGCTCCCAGTTCTGATTTCCATGTGAGCGTGGTATGTGTCTGCTCGGGGGACTCCAGCAGGGACGTTGAGCACTCACTGGACGAACCACAGCGTCCACTTAAGAAAGGGCTGCGTCCCTTCCGCCCTGAGGAACGGGTGTGCACGACTCAGGCGCAGCCAAGCCGGGAGCCCTGGAGAAACGCCGTCCAAGGAAGGAGGCCACTGCCCCACCCGCTCCCACGCCCACCAGCACCCTCCTACAACCCGGGAGGACGACGTGGCCGCCCCGTGCCCAGCAAGCGTGTGGTATGGCAAGTGTTATCACAACGGTGCCGGCTGTTCCGTGGGATGAGGACGCCCGGCCGCACCGAGTGCCTGGGCTGCGGGCGTCCCCTTCCCACGCAGGGAAGAAAGGGTGTGATCTGTCCCTCGAGCCGGCGGCTCCTCTGCACCTCCTCTCCACCATCATCTTATTAGCCGCGTTGTCTTCAGTGAGTGCGTTCCGAGCCGCCAGGTGTTTGGCATCTCCCTCCGTCTGTCGTCTGTCCGCTTGCTCACCGAGGACACTCACCCGCGAAGGGCAGCAACTTCCCCAGAGCCTGCTGCAGTTCCCCACTCGGCCACCAGGAGCTGGTCTGGGCAGGTCCTAGTGCTGGGCAGAGCCGGGCACCCATCCAGCCTCCTCCGCATCCTCTCTGAGCTCTGCAGCCACTGGCCTCCCCCTCCAGGCCTGGGGATCCCCCTGAGGACAGGGCCAGGGCAGACCGCTAAGACAAGGGGCGTGGGCTCCCCGGCCCTTCCCGCATCACCCTGTAGTCCACCCACCCTCCCGGTCTGGGGAAGAGACCACCAGGAACTGCAGGAGCTGCAGCCTTCTGTGGGACAGCGGGCGAGCCCTGGGCACTTCTCCACGCCCAAGTCCTCCTCTCAGGGCCTCGCAATCAGCGCCAGTCACTGAGCACCCGCATGCTGCTCAGAGCAGGCTGCCGAGGGAGCCCTCAGGCCCTGACCCAGCCTGCTTGGCGGCTCCCAGAGCGTGAGCAGCAGGAGCTGCAGAAACCAACTGCAGGTGGGGCCCTGACCCTGCACTGCGTGGCCCGCTCCATCCATTAGGACAGAATGCGGTTGGCGGGTGCCGCCGGGGTACGTGTGGAAGGGACCACAAGGGATGGGTGCATCGCTATGCAGCTGGAAGGAGAGGTGACTCAGCACCCTGGTACCCGGAAAACACTGCCCCTTCTCCACATGCTGGAGCCCGCAGAGTGGCCCTTGTGTGGTCATCCACGCCTCTGCAAGAATGCTAGCAGGTGATGAAGCAGGTCTGGCTGTTGCAGGCTCCTGATGGCAGCTTGGGAAGCAGGGGTGCACAGGGCAGGGGTGGACGTCACTCCCTCAGCCCTTCTCAGAAACCAGCAGCAGCTTGGCACACAGACTGCCTCCTCCTGGGTGGAGCTAGGCTTAAGGAGCCTCTTACTGCAAAGGGACAGTCCCCAGTTAGTGCCAGGAGTGGGGAACATCCCTGGACTCGGTTTCTTCCTGCGCAGTGCTCACCTGGGGACCAGAGGCCCCTCTGCCATTGTGAGCCTACCAGCTGTCCACCGGCACAGCAGCGTGTCCTGGAGCTGGCCCAGCCCTGGGGCCTTCTGTGGCTCTATCAGGGTGTGGGGCGGGGCCTGGAGGAAGCCCCTCCCACTCTTTTTACCCTAAAACTTAATTCTGAGTCACAAAAATTTTTAAAAATCCTTTTTAAAAGCCCTGCAAATCGGCAGAAAGCACTGTGGACGGATTTTCTGTCTCCAAAACAAGAAATGGAATAAGGAAGCCTTCCAGGCTGCAGCTCCTCTGGATGTGCAAAGAAAGACAGTGGCTTTTTCCCCTATTTTTCCTTTTTATCGGTCCTCCCCTCCTCTCCCAAACAGAGCCTAGCTTTCTTATCTCACTGGAAAATTCTAAAACGGAAGGCAAGAGAAACTTCCAGAGTATTCTCACAGGCTAAGGAAAGACAACAGGGAAGAACGCGTGTCCCGCTCGAGACTAAGCGAGGTGGGATTCCCGCACCTGGAGTCCTGCAAGTTTCCGAGGCCGTTCCTAGTCTGGAGAGAGGACTGGGGGCAGGAGGGGACAGATTGGAAAATGAAACTTGAGCACATAGGAAAATAAAGATGGGTGCCTTTCAGATCATTCTAAGCCTCTCTTTCAAATGAACGAATCCTTTTACAGTGCCCCATTCCAGATTATCTTCTATAATTGCATTATTCTGAGATTTACCGGGATAAAATGACCCAGCTTAGTTGCGATAATCAATCGCAGTTGTAACAACAGCCTCGGTGCCGCTTCCAGCCCTCACGCCTCCTTCCCTGGGCGCTTCCCTCGCGGGCGGCCCACATGCGGGGCTCCTGGGAAATGACCAGCACCCCTTCCTCCTGGCTCCACGCTGTTCTGGGTGTCACCGGCCAGGGCTCTGCGTGCTGCCTTCCTGTCCCTTGGCTCTGTCCAGTTCTTTCCCTTACTACACTGGGCACGCAGAGCACCCAGAGGACAGTCACTTTGCAGTTCCTCCTGGAGGGTCAGTGAATGGGGCCTGGGTCACCATGGCCACTGAGCGGGTTGAAGGGAGGGCTGCCTCCAAGGAGGGCGGGAGCGTGGACACGTCCTCCTCAGCTCACCTCCCTGGCCCCGCACCAGGTCCTGTGCTCACCCCCACGTGTGGTTGTGGAAACAGGTCAGAGAGGTTGAGCAGCTTGCCCAGGGTCATGCCTGGGACAGCAGCACGGGCAGCAGCTCTCCCCACTTGTTGACGGTAAGAAACGGGCCAGAGGCTGCTCCTGCACCAATCAATGAACAGGCCCGGGCTGCACAAGGTCCACTCACCCCCGTGGGGACGGGAGGGCCATGGGGACAGCAGGCCCCGCCTGAGCCCCGCCTGGCTGTGGCGCCTGGTTTGAACAGTGCTGGACTCACCTCCAAGTGTCCCTCAAGGCTGGGAACACTTCACAATGCCCAGCAGAGCCTCCCCAGCCCCTGCTTTCTGTCTCCACTTCTGCCAGAAAGCAGCGGAGCAGGCGCACCGGGGACAGTCACACCTGGAGAGGAGAGAGGCCCCGCCAGGCCTGGCTCCTCACCCTCCCGCCTACCTGGCCAGGCTTAGGAAACCTGCACGCGACCCTGGAGAGAGAGGGAAACGCAAAGCAGCACCACTCTGCTCGAAACGCCTCTGTTTTTAAAAATAAAAGTATATTTTCTGGCCAATGTGACATTATTTTAAAATAAACCAACAAATGAAATATCTTTCAATGACCCAATAGAACAGAGTTACACAAGGCAGGGCGTCGGGATCCTCGGCTCTTCAGGAGTGCGGTGCTCCCGGGCGTCTCCACCCTGCGAGGGATGGAAGCCGAGAGTGGGTCTGCAGGCCCCTCACGCGGAAACCCAGGCCCTCGGAGGCCAGGTGCGGGTCTCTGCTTGGTGCAGCCCTGGGGCTGGGCTGAGGTTCTCTTCCTGCAGCCAGGAAGTGGGAAGTTCTGAGAGGAACCCGGTGAGGCCCTTCGATAAACAAAGGAGCTTCGTGTTGCAGGCTTACGTCCCCCACAGTAGAGAGCACCCCCTCTTCACTCTCCCTTCGCTTCAACATTGTCAAAACACATTTGTTTGAAAGCTGAGCATAAAAGGGGGGGGACAGGGCCGGCACCTTGTTTCTAGGGTCTTCTCTCAAGGAGAGGGCACTCCTACCTTTCTTCAGAAAGCTTGCCTTCCGACCCGTGAGGTCCCCAGGAGCCTTTCAGCGGTCAGCAAGGCAGCTAGGTTCAACGGAAGAGCTGTCCTAGAAGAGAAAACCAACTGCCACTTCCCAGCTAAGCCCTTCTGAGCTGTGTGACCCCAGGCAAACCACATCACTCCTCTGAGCCTGGGTCCGCGTCTATAAAATGCCATGAAAAATCTCTGAGCAGTTCTTGGGATTAATTTTGAGGTTCCACTGCCCTGGACGTGTTGAGTAACCACAGGGAGAGTAGGCTTCCTGGTCTGCTCCTCAGAGCCCGTGGGGAGGGATGGCTCAGCTCTGCAGGAAAGCCCCCACCCCACAATGGAAGGCCAGAATCCCCAGTCCCTCAGGAGGAGCCAGATGAGGAACGTGAGGGTCCTGAATGGAGTGGAGACGCAGGACTTTTTAACCATGAATTGCAAACGTCCCACAAACAGAATCTGGAGAAAACAGCTGAGCGTGAATGGAATGAAAACGGGCACGGCCCTGGCGGCGCCACTGGGGGGAGGGACCCGCGGGCACGAGGGCCAGCAGGAGCTCCGTGCCGCTGCCTCTGGGCCCTGGGCCTCGGCTTCCCGCGTCGGCTTTGAAGGACACGGGGCACAAGTGGCCACGGGCTGTGCTTCCCAGCCCGAACGGCTTCATCATCACAAACAGCTTGAAATTCATTTTGTGGTGTTGATTTTGAAATTAAAATGTTTTAAATGGCAAGAAGTGAGAACAGGCAGAATGTGCTCAGTTACTGCCTCCACCGCCTCTGAGCACGCTCTGCAGGAGCGCTGGGCTCCTGCCCCGAGGGGACCCAGGCTCCGGGAAGGGCTGGGCACAGACGGCCAGAGCCACCTCCTGCGTCCAGACTCCTTCCCAGGACTGAGTCCTGGTGAGGGCCCAGCGGGGCGGGATGAGGTGCATGAGGTGCATGCTCCCCCTCGAGGGACCCTTTCCTGCTGGAGGGCCCCCCTGCACCGAGCCCTCAGTGGGCCCCAGGCTCCGGGCTGAGCCCTGAGCAGGTCCCCACCATGCCCCATGGGCCACAGGGGTGGATTGCGACGCCTGCCTCACTCGTGATTTGTCCACACGTCCAGGGAAGAGCACAGGCCCAGCTCTGCAGCTGGTTGGACGGGAAAGCTGAGCTGGGAGGCAGGTCTGCCAGACCCCTCGGGGCCGCGCCTGCGGGCAGGTTCCCTTTAACAGACTTACATGGGGAGGCCGGCTCCCTGGACGTTGGGCACCAACCGATCCCTCCCAAGGCTGGTGGGATCCTCTCAGCTCAGCCCACTCCTCCTTCAGCTGGAGGGACCCTCCAGGAAGGCGCCTCCTCCACACCCGCCTGGCCCTCTCACCTCCCTGGAGGAGAAGCGCCTCTTGCTGGGCAACTGACGGGGTCCTTTCTTCTCTCTTCAGACACTACTGGGCTCCACCAGAGGCTTCAGGGTCAGGGACGAAACAGCGTGAGAAGCACTGGGGAAGAAAGTCCAAGGAATTATTTTTCAAACTGGAAGTCGTCAGGCTGAGAGGACCGGGCGGAACTGCCCGCCACTAACCCTGACTTGGGGCCTCCGGCACCGGCTCCTCCAGGAACGCAGTGCCCGGCGGCCAGCGCCTCCTCGGTGGGCTTGGTGCTGCCTGGTGTCTGGAAAACTTGGTCCTTCACAACGGCCGGCCCTCTGCCGGGGGAGTCACTGAGTCTCCTCACTGGGCCGGTCCTCCGCAGGACTGTGTCCAGCTGCCCGCCATGTGGCCAGATCCAACTTTGGGAAGCCCAGGCTGGAGGGGCTGCAGACGCCAGGTCATCGTTGGGGGACAGCCTGCCCCAGGTGGCAAGCACCCCGGTCTCCAGGCTCACCTCTGGTGAGGGGTGCCCACCGACGTGGCTCTGAGCCTTGGTGGCCAGCTCAGGAAGTGGTGCCCCTGCCTTCCACCACTAGCCACCCTCCAGAGGGGACTCAGAAGGGAGTCTGCCACCAAGCATGTCCTGGCCCCAGAGCCACCCGTTCCTCTCCATCCATGGACCCCAACTGGTCCCAGGAGGGCAGTCAGTGCCACCCTGCAGCTGGCCCAAAGGGGGCGCTGTGGAAGCTGTTGGCCAACAGCAAGGCAGCAGGTTTCCCGATCGCTCCCACTCAAGGAAAGCCAGGTGGAGACTCCAGGCTACGGGGGAACGCCAGGTGACAGTGCAGAATGCCTGGGAGGTGCTGGCCTGGGGGACACCCTGGAGCTGCCGCCCCACCAACATCAACGCCTCGTTCTGCTGATACAAAAACCAGGGGCTCTGGGGGAGAGGAGAGTCGGTGACAGAGCTCTTAGTGACTGGAGCCGCAGCCCGGGGCTCCTGTCCGGCGCTCAGCTCATGCAGTGACTGCAGGACTCATTGGGAAGCCAGTGTGGGGTGTGCACTTCCCTCCCTCACTCGGGGCAAGACCCCCTCTTAAAACACACAGGTGCTGAGCTGTGGACGCGCGGGGTCCTGGGGACGCTGACGGGAGCCGAGGAGCCACCGGGGGAAAGGGAATCTGGCTGTGCCCCTGCTGCAGGTCACACAAGAGCTGAAATGATCCACCTGATTTTCCCAGTGGAGGGTCCCGCGGGTCAGCTGGCATTTGGGTCTGCAATTCCCAGCAAATGAGTCAGCAGACAGGGACACGGAGTGTTTTTGGCAGGCAGCTTTGAGCCGGTGCCCAAAAAAAAAAAAAAGACTCCTGTTTATAACATGACCACGTAGTAACCGTGGGCAGGCCAGTCTGTGCAGTACCCTGCCGCCCCTGCCCTCGGGTGCAAGCCGTGGGCGTCTGCCCGATCGCCTCCTTCCCAGAGGGCACCCTGGCTGTGTTCCCGGTGCAGGAAAGTCCACAGAGGCCTCTGGGGATTGCGATCTGAATTTCACCCCGTGGCCCGAGGGTGTGTGCCCACGTGTGCACAAGGCTTCACGCGTGTTCCGCCTCTGGGGAACCTGCAGGTGGGAAGGCTTCCCACCCGGCAGGAGCCACGTGGCCATAGCTCAGCGGCTGCCAGGCCCTCGGAAACGGGCGTGGCTTCCAGGCTGGAAATGGAGCCCTTCCTCGCGGATTTATACTAATGTGTAAATGACTGGACCTGGGTTTTGTTTTGTTTTTAACCGTTTTGGTGGGGCAGCGGAGCTCTGGCACACAAGATGACAGGAGAGGGTGGAGGGGGGTCGGGACGCAGGAAAGGGGTCGCAGTGAAATCAAACAGGAGCACTGCCCGCAGAGCAAGGGCGGGCTGAAGCACCGCTGCCCTGTCAGATGCTTGCCAAGGCTGCCTTCAAGCTCACCTTGACTGTGGTCCGAGCTGAGCCCACCAGGGTGGTCCTCCTGCCCCGCTGCGGCTTCTTGGCTGCCGTCTGGCGTGGAGCTCGCTGTCCAGGTCTCTGCTTTTCTCCTCTGTTTCATGCTCCCGCAGAAGCCCCCCCGCCCGCGGCAGACCCTTTCGAGCTCCTGCTGCCTGTGCTGCAGGACACTCCTCCAGGGCAGGGTCCCTGGAGGGGCGGGAACTTCAGCCCAGAGCTACGCCAATCATTCTCACGGGTGATCCCGGAGGCCTCGCTTCTGTACTGGTCCCCGTCATCTGTAGCCAGGACAGCCACAGCGCCCTCTCCTTGACTGTCACTTAGTAAATGATGGAGGCAGGTGACCAGAGCTCCTCTGAGTCCTGCTGTTCAGTCCTGGGGGCAGGGCTGAGTGGGGAAGGAGCGGTCACACCAAAAACCTGCAGATCGCTCTGGTTGTCCCTCCCTGGGGGGTCAGGTGGGGACAGCTGCCTCAGGGGCTGTGCATCTGCTGGCCAGGCACAGACTGTGGAGCAGGGTGCAGGGGCTCTGGCCCAAGACCTGCCTCTTGGCTTGGAATCCCAGGGTTGCCTCACCCGGACCACGGAGCAGTCCACGCTTCCACGTGGAGAAGTGAGATCCACAAGGTATGCAAAGCAATGGGCTCGAGGTCGGTGCTCAGCTAACAGATCTGTTCAGACCCGATTGCACATCTGCCTGGGTGACGTGAAGGAAACCACCGCACGAAATAGGTGCTCAGAAAATGCTGCCAGGGTCAGCATGGCCACGATCAGGAGTTTCGCATCAGACCCTTTCAAATATTTTCTGCTCCCTGGCAAGCTCCTATCCATCCTTCAAAACCCAACACAACTTTCCCCGCTCTGACTTCCTCTCCACTCCCCCTTCGAGTGGTCCTTCCCTGCCCGTTTTCCTTGGCACACTTCTCCGAAAGCCTTTTGGGAGCGTGCCAGGACCGTTCGTCTTGGTGCTTAAGGGGCCTGCAAGCTGTGGCAGTTCCTGTCACACAGGGATATGGGGATGGCACTGTAGTTTCGGCGAGGTTCAAGTGGACCGGTCTTTTCCTAGCCGTGAAGCAGGGGTGGTGAGTGACTCGGAAGGGCAAGGCTCAGGGTTCACTGGAACTGGACGGGGTGGGCAGGAACGGCTTTCCCTCCACGACTCCCTGCCAGGAAGCCTGCCCTCTGGGTCCCAGCACTCAGCACCGCCCACCTTGCCATGCCGCCCCTCCAGCGGGTCAAGCCCAGCCACGCTTGTGCGGCCCGGTAGCTGAGGGGTCTGGGGAGGGATCCCTGGCTTTTGCTGGGGCCACCAGCCTGATAGCTGGTGGCATGACACACCCACTACAGTGGCTTCCCTGCCTGCCTGGCTCCCACCCCGCGGGCATTGCCAGGGGCCACCTCCCTAATAAGTCTCGTTTGAACCTGTGCAGAGTCTGCTCCCGGGGAAACCCACTCCAACATGAGAAGCCCAGGCAGGAGAAGAGTTTTTGAAATCAGGTCATCCTGAAAGGTGCCAGATGTGGGACCTGCCCAGAGAGGCACGGCATTCGGATAGAGGTCACAGAGAGGCGCAGCGTCTGGGCCGACGTCATGCCTGACGGCCACACAACCTCCCACGGAGCACCCGTCAGTTTCCAACGTGAGGACTTCTTTCTTGGCCACCGCTGGGGCATCAGCTGGACTGGACAAACCCTCTCACCCCTGTAGAGGGACACAGTGGCCTTCTCCACCATGTGCTTGATGACGGGCACTCCAAATCCCAACCTGGTGTTGAGCGGGTTGCAGCCTGCCATGGCTACCACAAGTCCCTGTCATGTCCAGTGGCCAACGGGAACTTCATGGCAGTGGCCACTTCTAAATAGAGATTCCCCTGCCCCCTGGAACAGGGGAACCACAGGAAGCCGCTCAGACCACTTCCCGTGGCCATTCTGCTGCTTCCAGCAAGCTGGGAACAGGGGAGCCCCCTCGCGTTCCTGCACTGGCTGCCTCAATCGTAAATCACAACGGAAAGGGCCGTGGGATCAATTCTGGTATTTGCACCATCTGCACGTGAGCCTCAGCCACAAGGAGGAAGCGGCTCCCCCAGGCTGCTTCCACGCTCCCAGCCACCCCAGGCCTGGGGGAAGAACCAAAGTCAGCTGAGCTCTAGAATTGCAGGAAATGAACTTCGGCCCTTTAAATCCCTGCACTTCTCAGTGCTCCGCAGCGCCACTGTCGGCTGCAGCTGGTCTTCCCGCCCGGCGCCTTTCCAGCACACTCTACGGAGGGCACCTGACGGCTCAGGCCGCCATGCGGCTTTGCTGGGGATGTGTTCTGGTTTCACTGCGACCCTGTACAGTTCGTGGCAGTCAAAGACTGAAGAATTGGATTGGTCAGTGAGCCATGTTCTGGATCTGCTGCCCACCAGCTGGGGCGTCACTGCTGCCCCACGTCCTTCCGTGCTGTGCTTGCAGAGCTGGCCGAGAGATCCAGAGGCTCCAGGGCAGACACCAGGCTTCCGGAGCCACGGGGGCCGCAGGCGCTCCTGTCTTCCACCCCTTCCTAGGGCCAGTGCCCAGGGGAGGGCTTCTCGTGGCGATGGCTGAAGTCGAATCCTCCTGCAGCCCTGCGCCCTAGCGGATGCCCCCCGATTGCCTCTGGTCCCCCGTGGCAGCCATGCTGGCCTCCTGTGCCAGCAGGCAGGTGCAGTGCTGCTGACAACCCTCCACTCACTGTCACCTCTGCCAGCTGCTCTCCCAGGTACCCACAGCCCACCTCGCCTTTCTCTGGACTCAGTCCAGATGTGTCCTTGAGGTCAGGCCCCGGGGGCTGCAGCTTCCACAGTGGCAACCAACTGCCTGAGGCCCCTGCCCGAGGCCTGGCACTCACCAGCACCTGTCTGCTGGCTCTGTTCACCGCCTCCTCCCTGCGGCCAGCAGCGGCAGGAGGCTGGTATTCTGCTGGGTGTTCGTGTGAGCTGAACCTCGTCCCTGAATTCAAGTGTTGGAGTCCTCAGAATGTGGCTGTATTTGGAGATGGGCCTTTAAAGGGGTGGCTGAGGCTAAATGAGGTCCAATCTGAGCAGTCAGGACCTGGGCACATACCACATGTTGACCCCAGGAGACCAGGGAGAAGGCATCTCTGCAGGCCAAGGAGCGAGGCCTCAGGAGGAACCAGCCATCTCACCTGGATCTCACACTCCAGCCTCCAGAAATGTGAGGTCAGGCCCTGGTCATGGCAGCCAGAGCTGATGGACATGCTAAGCACTGAGTCCTGACTGGACAGTGAGTGGAGGCCAGCCTTCCCAGGCGCCTCCACATGGGCATGCAGCTTGCGGGCTGGGGGCACGTGGCACAGGGCAGGACAGTGCTCAGCCCTGAAGCAGCCCTCCTCCTGCCCTCTGCCCCCTCGGAGGACAAGTGATCCGAGAGGTGAGACAGCAACCAGCCAGCCAGTGCCCTATGAGCAGCTGTCCCCAGCTCCCGCTGTCCCTGCTCTCCCCTGCCTTTGTGACGGGTGGCTCTCCCTCCCCAGGCTCGGCTGCATGGGATGGACCCAGTGGCTGTGGTTCTCCTCCCTGTCGGTCTTCACTTGGCTTCAGCAGTGAGCACAGCTGGACCAGGGGGCTTGCAGGAGACCCCTGCTTTTATTTAACCTCTGGGATCCTTCAAATGACAGATGGTTACATAACGAAGCCGACAGAGACCTGGCTGCCGGCTCCATTCTAGGCTGTGAGACGCTCCAGACCCGGGGAGGTGCTGGGAGCCCTTCGGCCCAGACGGAGAAGGGAAATGCCAGGCAGCAGGGGCGACTCCTGGACTCAGAGGCCGAGAAAGCAGCTCCCACGTCTCCCGGTCTGTGGAAGCTGCCCTCTTCTGGGCCGCCTAGTAGTCCGGCTGGTTTCACTTTAGATATTCAGGGCCTCTCACCCCTGTGTGGAGGAGCCTGTCCTCTGGGAAGGACCCTCATCTAAGATCTCGAAGGAAGCATCTACAGAAACAGGCATGACGCTGCTTTGGGTGCACAAGGGCTCGGGCTCCCACACCCAGACTGGCGTTAGGACGAGAACAGACGCTTGCCTGGCAAAAGGGGTCCCCAGAGAGCCGAGGGCTGCGAATTTCTGGCTACCCTTTCCCCCGGCCCACGGCCCCCACACAGCCAGGTTCTGTCCACGGGCACAACGGGGTCTCTTCACAAGGGTCAAGTCATATTTGAAGTCCTAAGTTTTTCAGAGGGCAGAGGGCATGTGGGGACAGGTTCTCTCTTGGGAACAAAGTCTTCCAAGGCCAGCCTTCCCATGGGAGTGACCCGAGGCACTCGAGGGGTTGCGACCAAGCCTTCGTCTCAGAGGCTGGTGGTGTCTTGGGGTGCAGTCTCCTGGTTGCCGGCCTCCATAGTCTCCCAGGCAGAGGGCTCAGCCTGGTCCAGCTGGGCTGCGTCATAGATGCTGGGTGCTGGTGGCCTTGGGAATCTGCCCGTTGACCCAGAGTGTTTTAGGACTGGCATCCCACAGGTGTGGCTGGCCACCACCTTCTCCATGCACCTGCAGGTAGTCTACACAGGCAATGGCAGCTTGCTGCTCACCCCTCGTCCACACTGCCTCAGAGCCCAGCGCCAAAATCCAGATGGCACTGTGGAGATGGAGCAGAAAGGCTCCAGGCTTGGCCTCCCCGGCTTCCAGGCCTCTGCTCATTGCCTGGGCCCTGGGTCCTCACGGTGCCCCGTCCAACACCTGGGGGCAGCTTCAGGGGTGCCACTTCCTCCTGCCACGGTGGCACAGTGATTCAGGCGCGTCTTAATGCAGGTGATGTTAATCTTAGTTGTCAACTTGCTGCATCTGGAGATGCCTAGAAAACTGGCAAAGCATAGATCTGGAGGGTGTTTCCAGAGATGATGGCACGTGGGTCAGGTGCCCTGACTATGTAGCACTGCCCAATGGGATAGGCCCAGGTGGAAAGCCAGTGGCCAAAGGGGAAGCCGTCCTGCTCTGTGCAAGCTGCAGTCTCTCAGCAGCTGCATCTGTTGCTGCTGCCATTGCTTGTGGGTGTCATGCTCCAGATTCTAGGGTCGCCCAGCATGGACTCACGCCAGCACCTCTGCAGGAGCTTCCAGGCCCTCGGCCTCAGCCGGGGCTGCGTCACTGCTTCCCTTCATCACTCCAGCTCCGCAGCCTGCAGGAGGCCACCACGGGGCCGTCCAGCCTCTGTGGTGTGCGCCAGCCCACCATCCCACAGCCGTGGATGCTCTGTCGGTCTGTGGCTCTAGAGAGCCTGACCCATGCCTGGCATCACTGGTGCGGTAATGAGGCCAGGTCGAGGGCCAGCGCCCAGATCCGCCTGAACTTGAGCGTGCTCTAGATCTCAGAGTACACTTGAGTGACAGGGACACCACAGAACTGCTGGCTGGGAGTGAGAACTGGACGTGGCAGCGCCTGCCTGGGGGCTCACTCTGCACGGCTGGGTGCACCTGCCACGTCCTGTCCCCACCCCAGCCTGTGACGTGGCAACCTAGGTCCACCTGCCCAGGGGGATCCTCAAGGATTGCAGCAGCCCTGTGTGTCCATGTCTCCCCGCTGCCCGAAGTGGACAGTGCTGCGTGATGAGTGCCCCTCGGGGGCGCCTGCAGGATTGCTGCTGCCCGTGCCGCTCCTATGACAGTCTCTGAACCCCGCTCGCGGACAGGAGAGAACCCCTGAGGCGTCTCCTTCCCCACAGCATCGTTCAGTTCCCCGTCTGAGCTCCCCACCCCACAGGACCGGGGGCCGGACAGCAGGCAGCCGGCACTCTGCCTCCGGCGGGCGGTCTGTGCTCCCTCGCGGGAACACAGGGCCTGAGACAGTGCAGCCACAGTGGGGTGGCCGCTCTACCTGGGCCTGGGGAGGAGCCCTAACAGAGAAAATTATTTTTTTAGTATAAATAGCTTCTACACAATATTTGAACTTCAATTTAAAATGAATTGTTTTTTAGTGTATCTCTTGCAATATTTGAATTTCAGATGAAAAAAGAGTCATCTTAGTATAAGATACGTTCCATAAAACTTAAAAAAATATTTTCATGAGTTGATTAATATTTGCCAAAAATTTCACGCCCACCTGGAAGTGTGGGACTAGGGTGTTCGCAGGTGTCAGGAGTTAAGATGAGGAATGGGGGGTCCCTACATCCAGTGACTGGCACACGCATGCGGCATGGAGACACGGAGGAGGCCATGTGAAGACCAGGCAGAGATGCGCATGACTCTGGTACCCGGCAAGGACACCTGAGCCACCAGACGCTGGGAGAGGTAGAAGGAGCCCAGAGTCTTCAGGGGGAGCAAAGCCCCACAGACGCCCTCCTTTGGGACTTCTGGGCTCCAGACAGTGCCAGACAGTGTTTTCAGCCCCCCGTTTGGTGAGTCGTTACAGCAGACATGGGAAACTAATACGTCGTTTGCCTGACATTCAACTTTAATTTGGAATCCTGTGTTTGTACTTCACTAAATCTGGCAGCACTGTTCAGGGATCTCTGGCGGGTGGTCAGGGGCCTGCTTAGTCTCTCAGATCCCCTATGCTGCTCTGTCACCTGGGGACGTGGCAGGACATCACTGAGCACCCAGAAGGGCTGAGGCACGTGCCCACGCCACCCGCGGTGGACGCCCCCGCCCACACTGGAGACCATGCCCACCCGCCTCTCCACTGTGGCAGGGGGGAAGGAGCCTGGGACCCCTCCCTCAGTACTTTGGATCACTTGAGACCCCTGAGACACAAGGAGCTCCAGAGGAGCAGCCATGCCCCACAATCCAAAGGCAAAAAGAGCGTGAAATCCCGGCGAACCCAGACACAGGGAGGAGGGCAGGCGGAGGTCAATGGACCCAAGTGCTTGAGGAAAACGAGCAGGGTAGGGAGCATTGCCCGCGGGCCCCGTGTCCCAGGCGGAACCCAAGCCCTCTCCAGCCAGGCTTTCGAAGGGCGCTTTCTCTCTCCTCAAGGGAAATAGCCACTGCTCTTGGCCCATCACCTCCACGGGGCCAAGGTTGCTCCTCGTCCTGAAGAACATGCCTGGCACCTCCCCGGCCCTGCCCTGGAGGCCCGGGAGTGGCTCCCTGAGGTCCCGCAGCTGTCGGGATGGATGAGGAGCCGGGGCCTGAGCTCAGGCAGCAGCTGAGTAAATGCGGGCCTGGGGAGGGGCGGCCTCGCAGTAATTGCCTGATGACTGGAGACCACCCACCGCCTAAATTGCCCCGGATTTGCTGCGGCCTGGCCCCAGCAGCCCTCCTGTGAGACCCGGTGTTCAGAAGGGGAACGTAGGGTTTGGAACTGCATTCCTGGGTCCCTCCTCCATTCCAGACCTACGCAGGGCCAGCTCCAGCCCCAGACACCTGGCTCGTCCCAGGTCACAGAGCATCACGCGTGCCCACACAGCCAGCGCCTGTGCCCCCACCGCCCTCCAGCAGAGCAGCCGTCTAAAGGAAGGTGCTGTGCCTCCTCACAGCCTCGCTGGGTCGGCTGCAGGATGTGCAGCGCCTGCAAAGCAGCCCAACTGCACCGAAGCTGCCGGAGAGCCGGGAGCCGAGCTGCTCCCGGGAAAGGCGGGAGCCGGCGACGCGGCCCAGGCAGCACGGGACCTTGCACTGAACAGAAACGGGAGCTGAGTGTGTGCTTAGCACACTTGTGTGCACACTTGTGCACAGGCAGACACACAGAGACGCTCCAAGGCAACGTCAGGTGGACCGCAGCAGCGCGGGAACCTGATGGCTGTGACGTGCTCTCGTCTGGGGCTTCGGGCAAGGTGGAGGCTTCCACTGATGATTTCAGAAGCTGAACTCAAGACCACCCCCTGTGCCTCGGGGTTCCGTCCGTGGCTGTCGGAAGAGCCACACCGGCTCACAAAGGCCCCCCGTTGGTGCTGAGGCTCGAGGAGCAGCGGGGCCTCCCACCGTGCACCCCATTTCTGCCCTGGCAACCTCCCTGAGGAGGATACCCCATGACTCCCAGGCCAGGGAGGTGCCTCCTACAGTCGGCTTTGCTTGGCGGCCTCACAGCTAACTCTGGGTCAGGGCCTTAAAGCACGGAGTCATGACCACGGACGGCTCCCGGGACACGCTCTCCTCTCTTCAGAGGCAGACTGAGATGGGACGACGGCCGGCATGGGGCCATGGCTCCTCGAGAGCAAGCGAGCAGCCCGGCAGGCTTCAGCCCCCTGCATGGCCCCACGGCTCAGTGTTCCAGTGCCTCACCATGCTGTCACCTTGGCCGTCCCCCTAGAGTGGGCAGGGTCCCTTCCTGTTGCCTCTCAGCCTTCCAGATCTCTATGAAAGGGGGCTGTTCTCAAAGATGGACGGGAGACCAGATAGGATAGCCAGACAGGGAGGGTCTGTCCATTATCACCCCACTCCCAAACGGCAGAGCTGGGCTTTGAACCCAGACTCCGAGGGCTGGCTTCTCCCTGCACCAGAAACCACAAGTGACCCACAAACGTACCTGCTGGGGGTAACCTGCCCCCCCTGCTACGCGCTGGTGCTGAAAGCCATCCAGGCAGTGTCCCAAGCTCAGTCCAGACCCACTTTGGAGCCAAGTCCAGGCACGTTAACGTCTTAAAAGAGTGAGCCATTCCTCTCCTCCATCAGGGACCTCCAAAGAAGTGGGCAAGGGCCTCTCCGCAGCCGCCCCAGGCCTGTTTGGACCAGGAGGCGAGCACAGGGCTCCCAGAAGCCCAGTCTTCAGCCGGTTCCGGTTCCGCCGTGCAGGGCCCGGCCTCTGGTCTCACTCTGCAGCTGCAGTGAGCACCAACTCAGAGCCGGGAGGCCAGTGCCCCCTGAGCACGCTGCCTGTCCCCCATTAGGAGGGGTGGGGGTGTCTGCCGGAAATTAAAAGCTGCCCGGAGCCAGTCCTTCGGAGAGCTGACAGCATGGTTCTGCGGGATGCAGCCTCTCCTGGTCCTCCTCCAGGGGCTCTGCCTGCAGGTATTTAAAGTTGTCACAAAGCGTCATCCTTCCCCTTTGATGCAAGGCAGACTCCGAGATGCCAAGGGCCGTCAGGCAGGAGTGGGAAGTTTGCTTGAGCGCAGGACGTGGTAGAGTCGACTCCAAGTGGCCCAGACACCCGTGGGGTTTGCGGGCTCTTTTCTCTTCTAATCATTTGTCAGGATCATGGGACTGGATTTCCTCAACCTTCCCAAGTAGCCTTCGCCACAGGGCCCAGCAGGTGCTCCAGCCCAGGAAAGCTGTGCACCCCCAAGCGTGGGCACACTCCTTGCCTGCCCTGTCGCTATCGGAGGCACCCGGTCTTACTTCCCACCAGAGCTAATTGAGACCTGCAGGAGGGTGGGGCCCGGAGAAACAAGTGGGCTTTGAAGCGGCAGGTGAAGGAGCCTGGATGTGGTTTACATGCTTTACCTTAATTTTAACAAGTATTTCAGCCCCTTGAACAGGCTTCTCTACAATCATAAACAGAGCCCGCATTGAGCCCGGCTGGCTGGACATGCTGGGCAGGGCGGGGGATGTCCCCGCGCAGCTGGAGGCCCACAGTAGCCAGGGCAGCACAGGCATGCAGAGGGGCCACCTAGCCCATTGGCCCTCGTTGGGTGCAGTGGGTTGGTGTGCACTGTGGGGTTTTGCCACACATAAGCGGGTTAAGAACAGGCAGAGCGGTGGAGGACAGGGGCAGGCTCTGCCTCCTGCTGCCAGCTCTGCTCCTCTCATGCCAGCACTGGGGCCTCTCCTGGCACCCCACCCCCTGCTCGGTGCTCCCAACTTTGTAGGGGGCTGAGATTTAGGAACGGACATCGCGATCTTGGTCCTAAGGCTTGGGGAGAAGCCATGGACGCTCCATCCATTCGAGGAGTCGTGTTAAATAGGCTCCCCAGGTAAGCTCAGCCCAGTGAACCGCCTGTAGCCTGTGACCTCTGGGAGCTAGAAAGGCAGTCACAGGCTGCCCCAGACCACTGGCAGAGGAGCCTGGGCTTTCTTGACACTACTCGAGGCCCCCTATCTGGAGCCTTCCAGACCAGGCTGCACAAGAGAGTCTTCCAGGCATGACCGTAGGAAATGAGAAACTCCTCCTTTCTCTCCAGGAAGGATGATCCAGGTGGCCCTGCTGGGGGGCGGAGCTGCCCTACAGCTGCATGTTGACAGCCAGAGCCAGCTTGGCCAGGACCCTTGTGTTCACAGGGTCAGCGTCCTTGTTGTGGGGTTGCCTGGAGACACAACCTCCCTCTGTGAAGGAGATGGCAGAATAATAACCCCCCAGAAATGTCCACGTCCTGATTCCCAGAACCCTTGAATGTGTCACCCCACATGGCCAAAGAGACCTCACAGCTATAACCACACGACCTTGTGATGTGGAGATTATCCTGGGTCCTCCTTCTTGTCAGGAGGGTCTTTATAACCTGGGAAGGTCATACGGGAAAAAGGTGATGCAATGGCAGAGGTGGTGTGGCCCAAAGCCGAAGGACACGGCCTCTGAAAGCTGGAAGGGGAGGGATGACGTCCCCTGGAGCCTGCTGATGGAACCAGGGCCACCGGTACCCAGACTTCAGCTCCGTAAGACTGCAAGAGATTAAACAGGTGCCATTTGAAGCCACAAGACTGTAGCAGTTTGTTACAGCAGCAACAGGAAACTGATACGCTCTGTTGGCAGAAGCTTCCCTGGAGGCTCATGTAGAAACCTCCCCCTCAGGGAGGGTCACCTGTGCCCCAGTGTCATGAGATCATCCCCTTGAGCCTGTCCTGAGTGGGTTGTACTCAGGGCCCACAGGCCCTGCTACTCACACTCCCACCTGAGGGGTACAGGATGTTCTAGAAAGAATCTCAGGTGGCACAGAGAGAAGGTGTGACTTGTCCAGCATCGAGTAACAGCGCCTCCTGGAAGAGCAGGTCCGTGTTATGCCTCCCTGTGACCCACCAGGTTCTGGGGAGTGGGTTTGCACAGTCGGAACTTCGCTGAGCACTGACTGGGGCCATGTGAGCCTCCTGGCTGAGCCCTCCGCATCCGCAGCCCAGGGCTCCGGTCTGAGGAGGTGTCTGCGCTCCTGCTTCCTGGGAGCCTGCACCCACCATGTGCGCCACCACTCCCGCCAGCCTGCTGCTCCCTGAGTGCCGGCGGCTCCACGTCTCTGCCTGGGTCCCCACACACATCAAGCCCTCCTCCTGGCAGAGGTCGGCGTCATGGCTGACCCATCCCTCCCTCCGCCCGCCCCAGAAATGTCAGTCACATACCTCAATGTCTCCTGGACCCAGGCCTGGCCTCCATCCTCCCTGCCCTGCTCCTGGCTTGACTCCCCCGCAGACCCCACAGGCCACGCTGTCCTCCGACCCAAATCCAGTCGCCCTGGAGGAAGCACCCAGGCCTGGGGCTCCCGGCCTCCCCCACGTCCAGTGCCGAAGCTGCGCTCACCTCCCTACGCTGTTCCTTTTCCTATTTTGCTTCAAATCACTGTTTCCAGATACCGAGTGTTTCCACCCGATGGTGAAGATGCGAGCGCCTGTGTGTGACCTGCATCACCTGGTGTCACTTCCTGCTGAGCACGTCAGCGCCTTTCACCCCGGAGCTGCCCACTCTCCCTCCACCCTCCACCTGGCTGCGTCTGCCTGTCCTCCAGGCCGGGACCTGCAGTTTCTTCCTGGGGGTGGCAAGGCCCAGGCCCACTTCCCTCTTACCGGGCCCCGGGCTGCATGGTGGAAAACATGTGCGCTCCACTCCCCAGGGGACACATGGTGACAGGCGTGCCCCTGTCTCTCTCTCCTCTCTCCACCAGACTCTTCCCAACAAAAAGAGCCATAGCCGTTGTGAACGGTGACCCGCAACCCCACCACAGGATGAGCAGCCGAGTGCCCAGGAGCCCACCCTGCTGCCTTCCCCCTGCCGGCCACACCCCAGCTGCAGGCCAAGGCCACTGTCCTCCTGCTGAGCCCTAGCCCCACAGCCCCAGCAGAGGCAGGTGGGGGCTGGCACACAGCCTGTGCCCGGTCCACTGTCCCCAGAGCTCGCGTCCCACTGAGCGCCACCTGAGACTCACAGACACATTTTGAGTTTCCTCGTCCATTCCCTCCTTCCTTGACTGAGGAAGCCAAGAGGGAGAGGGGACGCTTTGGCACCTGCGTGTCTGTAATGCTCACGGGATTCTCCCTGCAAGGCTTGAGCGCCCGGAGGACAGACGTGCGTGGTGGCCCTGTGCTCCGGTCTGCAGTGGGGAGCGGGGTCCCTGTGCTGGGTGGCTCGATGCCTTGATCTGGGTTCCAGCGAGAACAGACAAACCACTTTCAGACCATGGGTAACCTTGGAATCCACCAGTGCAGATCGATCCCTGTGACCCAGGAGAATACCCACTGCCAACATCTGCCCAGCTCCCCTGCCAGGAAAAGCCAGTTTGTAAAATGGCCCAGCAGACCAGGCACAGGGACTGCTGGCAGGATCCGTGTGCAGACACCTGCTTCTCCAGGACTGGGGAGGGCCATCTCCGCGTGCAGGCCACATGTCCCTCCCCTCAGGTTTCTAAACAGCCCTGGTGGAGCCCAGGGAGGATGAAGGCTTGTCATCCCGACCAGCATAGGAGAGGCCTGGGGTCTGTGTGTAGCAGGCTCCTTCTCACTGACCCTCACAAGAGGTCCTAGCTACTTCTGTATGAGACAGGAGGGGACAGCATCACCCAGTCACAGGGACAGCTGACAGGAATCACTGGGCACAGCAAAGGGCACCTGCCCTGCTCCAGTGCCCACCATGAGTGCCCCGCAGCCCACGTGCTCACATCTGGAGGACGGAAACGCCACACCCCATGCTCAGAAGGGGAAAGCGAGGCTCGCAGGAGGGACTCAGTGTCCAGGGCAGCAGGACATTTGAAAGTGATTTTTTTAGTTAACATGTAATCATGACACACGTTTACAGGGAAGTGTGACGTTTCACCGCTTGTGTACGGTGAGCACTGGTCAGATCAGGGGCGTCGGCCTTTCCACTTCCTTGTCATTTCTTGGTGTTGGGGGCCTGGGAGCCCCTCTTCCTGTTCCTCAGAATATAAAGACATTGTCACAATGAGTGGAGTCAGGACAGTCCCTGAGCAGCCCAGGCCTGGGTGCCCAGACCCTCAGTCTCTGGCACGTAGGAGATGGGCAGCAGCCTGGTGAGGACCGTGCGGGAGCAGGCGCAGAGCCACCTGGCCTCCCTTGGTGTCAGCAGTTGGTGGCACCCAAGGGACTGTCCCCTAGAACCAAGGCCCTCCAGCCCTCGAATCTCAGGACTGCTTCTCACTCTCAGAACTTGTCCAACCTCACAAAGATCTTTAGCTTACGCAGCTCCCATCTACTGATATTTACAATATTTATGGAATTTGATATTAAAATTGATTAAAAATTCTAAATATTCCATTAAGTCGTGAAAGAGAGCGAGAGTACAGCGGCCACATGTTAGCACCGATCACACCCTTTTGAAAAATTGATTATATTTTGCAATTGGTTTTTGGAAAGGAGTGAGAAGATGGGCAAGTTTTCTCCAATCCGCAAGTCCCGTCGCGTCCAGCTGAAGAGGGCGGCGGCCTTCTCTGACTTGTATCCGCATTGTATCTGGGGCGATCACGCTGTTTAGGTTTAAAACAGAAGTCCTGCCCACACAGAGCCGTGCAATTGGATAGGGAAGGGGCACCGGTTGTCTCTTCTGATACTACAGAAAAGTTGGGTCATCTTTACTACTACGCCAAAACTCAACAAGAGAGGGTCCTTTATTGATGGGTCCCCTGGAACCGACAACCACGTCCCTCGTGAGTTTTGCCGTCTGTTCCCTCAGAGCCGTTGTCTACAGAGCACTCTGGGGAGTCACCTGGATTTTGTTGTGTGTCATTTGGAAGATGTGTGTTCCCTGCCCTGAGCATCTGTGCCAAGTGTCAACACATGCCATTACACGGCCCAAGACGCTGCCTGTGTTAATGCTGCGCACATCAGAAGAGTCCTTAGCAGGAAGGGCACAAGCAGCCAGTGGCAGATACAAGTTTCCGAAATTCTAATTTTGCTTAAAAGCTCAAATATTTCCTGGAAGTCACAAGCTCACTTTGTTCATTCCCAGAAAAGTGTCTGCCAAGCGTGGCAGTTGAATAACCAACGTTTGTCTGTCCTTCGCCCTTTCCAGTAAGTATTCCATGAAAAAAGTGCCTGGCTGGCGCACACCTGGGTCCCTGGAGATGCTCAGATGGCAGGGGCTGGTGTCCAGGTGCCGGGGCACAGCGGATGGCTGTGTGCGGACTCCAGTTCCGTCCCAGGCAAGGTCCGAAAGGCATGGACTCAGGGTTAGCAAGAGCAGGATTTCACTGTCTCTCCAAGGACACTTCTGAGTGACGTTCTTTTGCCCAAGCCTGCAGCGCTGGCTGACAGTTCCGACACACTGGGTACTGGGGCCCGGCCAGCGCTGTCCCTCAGCAGTCTGCCCTCTGTGGACTCCACACAATCAGCGCTAGGGTCAGCCCTGTGGAGATGGCAGATGACGTCCTAGCACAGTGAGCCCAGGGCGAGCTCAGGGATCCCTGAAGGGTCCTGGTGCCCCCCACCGTCAAATACCCACAGCCGTAACTGCTGGGACGGGGCCAGCCCCAGGAGGGTTGTGGAGAAGGAAGGAAGCAGCAGGGAAGGAGGGTGTCTGGTAATCAGCTACGCCATAGGGACTGGCCTCGAATTCAAGCCCGTCCAGGCTCCGGCATCCCTGGAGCCCCGCCGCGGGTGCAGATGGAAGGGGAGCCACTGGGGCGCTGAGAGAGTCCTGGTCTCCGGAGACCTCTTCAGGACACGAGGCGGCCCTGGCCTCAGGCGGGTTCCCCTAAGCTTGCCTTCTTGGACGAGGGTCCTTGGTGGCGTTCGACACCGTTCCAGGATGGCTCTTGGCACCTGGCCGGCTGACTCCGCACTCCGCACAAGTCACAGGCTCAGCGGGCAGGCGACGCCTCCCCCACAGGAGCTGAAGAGGACATTGTGGAGGGGTATGTGCAGAGCTGGGGTGCAGCTGTGGGAACCCACGAAGGTCGGAAGCATCCCAGAGGAGCAGGGCAGGGAGCGGCTGCCCCCTGGGCTGGAGCAGGCTGAGCTGAGGCCTGGGGAGAGCAGCGGCATGGAGGAACACCGGCCCCTCTGTCCCGCTGCCCTCCCACCTGCCTCTGGTGTCCACCACGGGTTAATCCAGACAGGAAGCAGGAAGCAGGAAGAGTCCCACCATACACACGGAGGAGAGCCATGCAGAGGGCGGATCTGGAGAGACCAGGAGAGAACAAGCAGCCCAGCTTCCAAGTGGCACTGGCAAAGCATACCTGTTGGTACGAATGCCTCTACAAGGGACTTGCCGTGATGGGCTCTCGACTCTCAGCCTGAGGCAGCCCACACTGCCTGGCTCGGCATGGCCGTGGGGTCTGCAGGACTCTTTGCAGCAATCCTTCGGCCCTTCCCACCCCAGCCAGTCCCCTCCTGCCGACTCCAGTGGACACTCAGGCTGCAAGCCACCATTCTCTCCTTGTTGCGCCAAGACTCAGATTGTTGGCAGTATGTGCCCTACAGCACAGGCTAACCCTCCACGGCCTCGGGAAGAGGCCACTACAGTCACCTCTTTTTAGTGGACAGGGAAATCAGGCATCAGTGTGGTTGAGCAACCCAACTTAGCAACACAAGAACCAAGTCTCTACCAAGGCTGGGTGCCATGCCTGCATGGCTGAACCCCAAAGACCGGTGAGGGACGATGGGATTAAGAAAGACGTAGAAACAGAGAAAGCTGGGACCAGGTGGGACACCTACTTCAATGGAGAAACAGTGGCCCAGAGCTGGCACAGCACATTGATCATATAGATCTTGTTATCAAAAGGCTTTCTGTGGGAAAGTTTCTGTAAAGCAAGCAGACTTGAAGGTCGAAGCACTTGCAAGCTATCATCTTGTTATGCTCAGAATTCTCTACCCCCGGCAGCTGGTGTCTGAGCTCAAGGTCAAGACCCATGCAATTCCAGGTCTTTGCACAGAACTTCCTCAGGCAGGGCTTTACCATAGCTCCTGGGCAATCTTGTCCTGCACCTTTACACAGAAAGCAGTCAAAGACCATGATCCAAGCCAGGGCTCTCCACAGCTGGAGGCCGGTGGGCAAGGCTGAGAATCTGCTCTGGGTGGGTGGAGCCCAGGTTCAAGTTCTAACCGGGGCAGCAGAGGCAGCGGGCCTCTCGTCCCTCCTGCTCGGGTGCACGTCTATGAAGTTGAGAGCTCTTCTGGGGGTGCTAAGACCTCACCAGGTCTCTTGATGCCCAAGGCCCAAGGAGGCCGTGACACTGTGGCCTGCATCTTCTGGATCTGTGGTGCCCCCAGAGCCATCCAAGTCGCAAGATCTTCCTGCAAATGGACTCACTGCCCCCTGGCCCTAGGCTCTCGTGGGGCCAGCAGATGTGACGCTCCAACGGCACTTAGCCAACTGGATCTCTGCCACCCACAGGGGCCACTTGCTAAAGGCCTGTTTTACAACGCTCGGGCCCTCCTGGGTGAGGGAGCCGAGGCGTCCACCTTTCCCACCAGCAGGATTCCACCTGGACTGCCCAACGGGGACCAAGGCCTCTCTGGGCGGAGGGGCCGCGGGTTCCCCACACCACGCAGGCTGTGCTCATGCCTGAGGGACAGCAGGGGATGCGAGGCCACACGTTACTAAAAATGCACAGGCGTGAGGCGTGTTAAGCAGCACACGGGCTCAACGGTGCCTCACTCCTTGGGGACCTGGAGAAGCGGCTCTCAGACGCCATTCGCCAGGGAAGTGCTGAGCTGTGACTGTCAGCGCAGGCAGAGGACACTGTGTGGCTAGCACCTCCTGGCAGCCTCGGAGGCCCCAGAGCCATGATAGACGCAAACGTGGCAGAAGCCTGTGAGACATGGGGTGGAGGCAGCTTCGAAGGAATCAATGAGTTTTAAAAATGGCAGCAAAATGCACACAACCCCATCCTGCACCGCAGCCCTACGGGGTGCAGGGTGTGCCCCAGATGCACCCACGCCACCGTGGGCAGCCACGCCGTCTGCCTCCAGACCCTGTCCACCCTCCCAGACTGCAGCTCTGTGACTCCGCCCCCGCCTCGCTGCTCAGGGACTGAGGCCCGGAGGCTCCAGGGACCTCTGCAGGTGGAACGGGCAGGATCCGTCCCTCCACGCCGGTGTCTTTCACCGCACAGGTGCAGCTCACGGGTGTTGCCGCGTATGTCAGAATTTCATTCCTTTTTAAAGCTGAATAGCATTCAGTTGTACGAAGACACCTGCTTTGCCTGACGGCCATCCGTGTCCACCCCTGGGCTCTGCCTCCTGGTTCTCGTGAATGCTGCAGCCGTGGATGGTGTTAAAGCCACACGGAGTAACAGGTGGTCTCCTGAGCTGCTCGGCACAACCCTCTCCAGTCTACGGGCAGCGATTCACAGAAAACTCATGGGCTTGGACACCAGAAATGCCTAGTTCCTGGTGCTGGGCCAGACGGCGGCATCTTCGAGTAACTGGCCCAGCCTCACTTCATTCATCTGCAGCTAGAAGACAGCCCTGGCTACTGTCCCAGCAGCCACAGAACCTTCCTGATTCCAGGGAGAATCTGACATTTTTTCAACTTCTACCCTCCCAGGTGACCTGGAATATTCAGCTTCAGGATGGAGCCCATTGGTTAAGTGGGCACTGCAAGCCCCTCCCACTTGCTGGTGATTGGCTCAGGTCCCAGTTCCTGGATTCCCGGCCCCCTCCCCTCACGGCAACTGTTGCTGGTGTTGGGCTTGACCTGAGCCTGCCCCTCAGGTGAGAAGAACTTTTACTCCAGGCTGGAGAAGTAACAGTCCGCCTGTACCTGGAAAATGAACACGGAGGCCGGTGGCTACAAATGCTGCTGCTGGCAGCCGTTCTGCGACCATGAGGAAGGCCAGCCTGAGAACAAAGCCCAAGCACACGGGAGAGGCAGCACTGAAGCAAGGAAGCAGAGCTGAAGTCCTGAACGCGCCTCCCGACACGGCGATCTCTCTAACCAGGATTGTCGAGATTTATCGGGATGAGATAAGCATCCAAAGCACTGAATTTATTTGCACAAAGTCAACCAGAAGGGCTGTGTAAAGTCAAGGCTGCCACTCAAAACCCTGGCACACTCAGCTGCCCCTGGATTATGCTGCGTTCACACACGGATGCACACACACCCTGGCCTTCAACTGTAATTCACAGCTCTGAAGCAGACGGCTTGTTGGCTGGTCACTGGAGTATTTCCTGAAACTGAGATTTATCACCAAAAAGGGTCTCATGCCAAGTCTCTATGGTCAATGTCACGACTGATTCTGAAATAAGACACGATTGGAAGTGGACCCAAGACGGCTGCTGCGGGGCTGGGCAGAGATGCTGAGCCGAGCAGGCTGGGGAAGAAGGTGCCCATCCATCTGGCCCCTGCTTCGGCCACTTCCAATGTCACTTGCTCTCTTTTAGAGCTGAAGGCAGAACCTCGGGTCTCTCTGCCCCATTTCTGGGCACGACCAGCCGCCAGGATCATCCTAGAGAAAGCTTGGAGCGAATGGAGACCCTGTCAGTCAGCAGAAACCTCCAGGCAGTTGCAGGAGGAGCTCTGGGGAC
This sequence comes from Sciurus vulgaris, assembly GCF_902686455.1. Taxonomy (NCBI): domain Eukaryota; kingdom Metazoa; phylum Chordata; class Mammalia; order Rodentia; family Sciuridae; genus Sciurus; species Sciurus vulgaris. The sequence goes on from NC_136478.1 coordinate 2,431,215, forward strand.
GGCCAGCCGGCGCCCAGAGGCTGAAGAGCCAGGCAGCCCCCGCCTGCAGCATGGTGCTGAGTTGTTTGCTCAGGTCTATGACAAGGAAACCTGGGGTCTAGTCCATTTGAGGTTTCTGGGACAAGCACACAAATGAGGTGCCTTGTAAACAACAGAAAAGGGGTTCTCCCAGGCTTGGGGGCCGGCAAGTCAGAGTGGAGTCTCCGGAAGATTCTGCGTCTGGTGGCACCTGCCCTCCGGAGCAGGGACACGAGAGCGTCTCGCTGTGTGCTGGCATGGCTGAGAGGTAGCTTTTGGGCCCCTGCCCTGCTCCCAGGCTGCACCCTCACGGCCGGTCGCCTGTGAGGCCCATGTCCTCCGGATCAGGATCTAGCGTGGAGTTGGGAGGGGACGCAGGCCTTTGGACCACGGTGCACAATGGACAGGGGATGAAGCCAGGTTTCCAGGGCAGGGCCAAGGGGCTCACTGTTAGAGAACACTCACTGCGGGGCCACCATCCCTGCGAGGGACAAGACGGCACTGGAGGGGCAGGGCCGGCCTCTAGCTTGGAAAGCTCCCAGGACTGCTTTGGCTTCCTGTCTGTTCTTCCCACAAGGCCCCCTGCCGTGTTTCTGCACTGACATTGTGTGAGTGCTGTCACCAAGGTGAGGGGAACTGTCCTTTACTCATTGCTTTTCACCTTATTTCCATTTAGCAATTAATTTTGAAAGACAAGAAGATTGAGAGATCGGTAGGTAGGTAAGAGCAGATTTGGGTCTGTCTGTCTGTCTATCCATCCATCCACCTATCCAGCTGTCACAATAGAAGGAGCATAGTGTGATCAGAGAAGGCATGAGAGGGAGAGGCAGCAAGTCAGGGCTTCTCCTTGGCCACTAGGGTGCAGAGGGTGGGCCAGTGTGGGGAGGCAGAGCCTGGAGTCCTCAAGTACACCCAGGGTCTCTGGTTTCTCTTCCTCCCTGGAGGGCAGAATGTGTGTCTCCCCCATTGGTCTGGGAGGATCCCACATCAGCCCAGGGACGAGCAGGTGAAGTCAGGGTCCATCTGGCCCTGGCCGCCTGCTGCCCCATGCAGGTCCCACCTCTAAATGCCACTTTCTCCTGTGGGATGTGGGGGAAACAAAGAGCCAAAGCCCTGCCAGCCTGAGGTCCTGCCTGTGCCCACCCAGCCACGGCCCGGTCTGTACATGCCGAGGCTGGCGGGGCAGGTCCTCAGGGTACCAGAGTCACTCCCGGAGATGCGCCCCAGCTGCAGGTGGGGGAGCTCCAGGGCGCAGTAGAGAAGTCAGGCTCAGAAGGCCGGAGTCCACCTTTGCACCTCCCACGGAGGGCTCCACAGTGACACAGAACCTTAAGCAAGGTGTCCAGCTGCCAGCTGGTGGGCATCACATGCCCCGGTGCCACGCAGACCATCAGGTCACCAGGCCACATGTGTGACCAGGAGGAAACATCAGACAGCCCCACACCGGGCCTTCTACAAAGCAGCCACCCCACGACGCGAGTGTCAGTGGCAGGAGAGGCAGACGCGGGCTAAGAGAGGAGGTGACGGTGGCGGGCGCGGCCTCGGGCTTCTGCGGGCGGCGTCAGGACCCCAGGCAGCCCCTGGAGGACCCTGCCTGAACTGAGAGCCCGTGTCCCTGCTGGCCTCGGGCTTGCTAGCTGCGCCCTGGCTGTGTGAGAGGCCCGGGCCTAGGAAATGCCATGGTGCCTGCTCCTCCTTGCAGGGCAGCTGCAGGCCCGGGGGTGGGAGAGCCGGCCCCAGTGACCGCTGCCCTGGGATCTCTGTGTGTTTACAAAACGGGGGGCTGTTCTCCCAGGGGGACCTGGACCACAGCCACCGTGAGAAGTGCGGAGGAGTCCCCACACGTGACTGACCTGGGCAGGGGCAGCAGCCGCAGCTCCCGTTCTCTTTAAAAGTGTTTTTATGAGGGCATCCCATTGGGCGTGATGGTGGGCCTCGTTTTTACATGTTAATAAGGGCATGTGCCCGTGCGACCCTCCTCCCCTTCCTCTGCCTGATGGTCTTCCTTCTGTGATTGATTTTTAATTGGCACGTTGTAGCTTTACATAGAAATGGGAACCTCGGCACACTTGGATCGGCTTCCTGCCTGGTTCCTCCCCTCCGCTCGACCTCCCCTGTGCTCCCACCTCTACCCCAGTGGTCCCCCCTAGTTCTGAGAGGTCCCTTTTTCATTCCTTTCTTTCTCGCGAGCTTCTGCACATGAGAGAGAACGTCCGACGCTTGCGTTTCAGTGTCTGGTTTCTTTCTCTCGGCAGGAGCTTCTCCAGCTCCATCCCTTCACCAGCAATTGAGTCCTTCCCTGTGGCTGGGCAGAGCTCTGTGGCATAGAGTTGTCACATTTTCTTTGTCCCTTCATCTGTTGAAGGGCACCTGGGCTGGCTGCACAGCTTGACTCTTGCGAATCGTGCTGTTGTGAACTTGCCATGGATGTATCACTGTGGCACGCTGATCAGAGTATGCAGCCTTTGTCCACAGAGGGGGACAGCTGGGTCACACGGAGGACTCTCCATACAGCTTTCCAAAGTGGTTGTGCTAATCTGCAGCCCCACCGACAAGGCGTGAGCCTCCCCCATCTTCGCCTGCAATTGTTATTTGTGTTCTTGGTGACTGCCCTCCTAACTGCGTGAGAGAATCAACAAGTGGGACGCGCAGTAGAGAGAACAAGAGCACGAGAGCCTGCAGAATGGACACTCCTCTTCCAATGGGGGATTCACATCCAGAGCACACACGCATACCAAGAACTCCAAGAGTAGAACGACACCCCAAATCACCCCGATGGCCCACTCAGTAAATAGGCAAAAGAACTAAACAGACATTTCTCAAAAGAAGGAACACAGATGGCCAACAAATACAGGAAGGAAACATTGAGTATCCTCAGCCACCCAGAGACGCTGATCAGAACCGCACAGCGCACGACGTCAGCCTGCAACGGGGTGCACACACGTAGGCCTAGCCGGCCTGTTCCCCACCACCGGCCATGCTCATGTCCCCAAATCCAGGGGTCACAAAGCAGGGTGGCCCGAGGGCCCCAAGGGCCCGTGTCGCAGGGCAGCGTTGGCTCAGGGCTCCAGCCCCAGCTGTTTCCAGCCAGCTCCCAGGTGAAGTCTGCAGGCCATGTTCCAGGGAGCCAGGCTCTAGATAAATGACTCAGGGACCCTAAGCAAAAGTCGGGGGCATTCTCCTGATACAGACGCTCTCCTTGCCATCCGCCCGCTCTGCCGCGTGGAGCTTAAGGCTCTCCTTCCATGGTGGTGAGGAGAGCAGAGCCTTTCTTTCAGCTCTTTGCAAGTGTTCGGCGCATCATCATCAGCTACAGTCACCTGCTGTGCTGCAGCCCTGTGTCCCCTAGGCCTCCTCGCCTCTGGAAGGCTCTTCCGCTGTCCACTGGCCTGAGATCTGAGAAGGCGAGTTGGTCGTTACTCAGTGTGCTCGCGCATCGGAACATCACCTGGTTCCTCATAAATGTTGTGATGATCAAAAACAAAAAGTCAAAATGGGAAAAAAGCCAAAAGAGCTCAGAGCAGCTGCAGCTCCTCCCCGGGGAGGTCCTTCCAGCCCTCCGGGCCGAGCCCAGGCTGCCTGCTCGGATGCCGCTCCCAGACAGAACTTCGCTCCTACCATTTCCTGACCTGCCTGATGGTCCCTTCGAGGGGCCGGGTGCCTTGGGCTCTGCGCAGCGTGGCTCATCTCTCTTCCTTGTTCCTCCAGGGCTGACCACCTGGACTGCCAGTGGGTCCTGCTGGGTGGGACAGGTGAGAGAGGCAGGGACATCCTTCTTCCTGGAGGATGTGCTGGGCATCTGGAGAAGCCAATGCCTGGCCGCAGGGGAGCTCAGAAAGCATGGCCGCTGCCTGGGGTGGACCCACTGCTGCCCATCTTCAGCCGGCCTGCAGGTCCTGCTCAGCTCTGACCTCGGGGAGTGCTGATACTTAACCTTCAAAGCCAGACCCTGGTTCTGAGCGTCCTCTTCCTCCTCTCTCTGTCCTCGAATTCACAAGCATCCCTCCTGGTGAACTTCTCGGATGGGGAAGCTACCAAAGCTTCTGAAATGCCAGTTGTTCAAAGTGACTGGAGGACGGTCTGTTTGCTTACACGTGTCTTCCATCTTGGGTAACAAATGGGCATTTGGCAAATGTCAGAACACGAGGACACACCTTTTAAAGCCAGCTTTAGAGGCAGTCCCCGGAGGTTCCTACGCCTGGCACACAGCTCAGCGGTTTTCGGGCAGTGAGAGGTGGGCAGTCTCAGCACAGCCTGCTCTAAAACATTCTTAAGAGCTCAGAAGAAATCTCCCGCACCTGCCAGCAGCCTCGCCCCTCCCCTGGTTCTCTGAGGTGATTTCACGTCCACAGGGCAGGGCAGGTGAAGGGCGGGTGCCTGCAGATCCCCGCACACGTTGCCTGTGACCACCTTGTTCATCTGGCTGTTTCAGGAGAGTCAAGTGGTCGGCATAAGAACTCACCTGAACACGCGGTTCACCTGCCTGCTTGCACACCTGAGTTCAGGAGCCTGTTCCTTCCACTAGGGGGCACTGCACCTGGCTGGCCCCCTGGGCCCCAGAGAGCTGGCTCTGACCAGTCTAGGATGACCCAAGAGCCCTGCCTCTGGGCTGCAATGGGGAAGGACACTCCCGTTTGTGAGCCAATGGCAGGCTCCACTGATTCAAGCGGTCAGGTGTGAGAGAGAAAATCCTGTCCTTAGATGAGAACAATAGTGTCCACTGTCGGGTGTTCACCAAGGGCCTGCCCAGTGAGAAGAGTGTCAGTGCAGCGTCGCAGTCCTCATGAGGACCTTGTGGCCTGGGCCTTCTTATTCCGCCCAACTCACAGGTGGGCAAGCTTGCAGGGAGAGCTTCAGTGACCGGTCCAGAGAGTCTGTGACCTCACGGTCCATGTGAGGGTCTGTTGGTAGAGGGAGGGCCCAGCTGGCTTCGGGACCTTCTGAGGCCGTCGCTGGCAGGTCGTGAGAAGCTTGACCACAGCCTGAGTCGCAGGATGTCATTCAGGTCAGAGCGCTGGATTCCTTTTAGAGTCACAGGGGGAGATGTGGAGGGAGCAGAAGAGCCTGTTCTCAGTGCGACTCAGAAACTCCCGACTGTGCGGAGGGAAGCGAGCCCTGGCCAGGCGACCCCAGGACTGGGGGCCACTGGGCAAGCGTTGGACCCCCACTCACAGTTCCCAGTGGCTGGAGGTGGGATCCCAGGGGTGGGGAGGCGCAGGAAGGGGAGGCCCCTTCTCCACTTCTAGACGTCCCGAGCCTGGGTGAGCGTTCACGGCAGCATGAGACCCGGCAGCCACAAATGACCCATGTCCATCAACCAGCTGAACGCGGTCCATCCCCACAGTGAAGTGTGACTCGGCCACAAAGAGAGTGAGCCCTGGCTCCTGCTGCCAGGGTGGACCTTCTGGACACAGACGGTGACATAGTGGTCTTAAGAAGTGGCAGTCGTCCTAAGAAGTTGCACAATGAACTCAGTAAGGTGAAAATGCTTTGAAAGTGGTGCCTTTCGACAGGTCCACACTGGTCACCCGTGTCCTCCCTTCCGTGGTGTTGCTGGCTCTTTGCGGTTCCAAAATCCGTGGATATTTGTCACCGCCTGCAGCAACAACTTGCACGGGTCTTATGGGTGGTGGAGTGGAAACTGAGGCACTTCTATCTTTCTCTTTGGTGCACTGCTTTCTTGCTTGTTTATAGAGGATAGAGAAATGAGGTTTACTTGCTTTGAGAGGAGAGAGAGAGAGACTTTGCTTAAGAGAGAAACTTTGAAAGACAAGCTTTGCTTAGAGCCCAGAGGAAGAGACTTGCTACGCCTTAAAGTCCTGCATCCTGTGAACTAAGGTACGTCCACCCAAGGTCCCCTAGTGATGTGTCTCAGTTCTCCGTTCCGCGATCTGCTTTCCGCCGCTGCCCCTACTCGCTGCTGCCGCGTGTGTCTTCTTCTGCTGTTTTCCTGCTAATGGCTGCTGTGTCTGTCTCGCTCCGCCTACGCTTATATCACCTCCAGGAGGCGGAGAGCAGGGCCACGCCTCTTACGCAAAGATTAGGCGAGACGCTCGAGCAGGCAATTAGTGCTCGAGAACACATGCGCATACATTGTGTGCATGGACGAGAAAATCACCTGAGTGTGCTTATGTCAATTAACCTCCTCGCTGCCGATGTGATCAGGCGCCATCCGGGCGCCGCCAACATAACACAGCCCCCAACACCGTGGTGTTTAGACCACTGAGTTAGCACAGCAACCCTCACATTGCTCTACTGTACAGGTGAAGGTATTGAGGCTCAGAGATGTTGAGTGACAAGCTCCAGGTCACACAGCCAGGGCTGTGCCTGGAGTCCTAGGTCTTCCCTCTTGACTCGCTCACCCCAGCGTGGACCCCTGGCACTGGCCTTTCAACCCTTGCTCCCCCATACCGTCCACTGGCACCTCTCGAGGCAGCACCAGTTTGTCCCACCAGGACACAGGGCGCAGGGTGGCTTCTCAGGGTTTGGGGACCTCCAGTGGGAGCAGTGGGTGTCCCAAGTGCTCCGGGCCCAGCCGCGACGGCGGAGGAGGCACAGCCGCACGGGCAGCGTGGCTTCATGGCTGCTGAGGGCGACAGACCTGCGTGACTGGAACGTGACGGCTGGTTGCTGAGGGTGCTCCACGCCCAGCACACAAGGTGCTCTTTCGTTCGAGTTCTTGGCGCCCCCGGCCCCCAGAAACAGAAGCCAGAGGATCAGAAGCAGCTGGAAGCCCAGCTGCCCCTGCCTGACGCCCGACACTGTGTGTGGCACAGTCCACCCTGGAACCGTCACCAGGGCCCTCAGGAGACGAAGCTCCGGGGCCAGCTGTGCCTGGAGCCAGCACCCTCCCTGTGGGACACGTGGGGCCAGCAGGGAAGGTGTCAGGCCCTGGGGCAGCGAGGGAGGCGCCAGCCTGTGGCCCCCGAGCACAGGGAAGGGGCCCCTCTGACGCAGTCTCCGCTGCAGCCCCCACAAGGGACAGGCCCCGGCCGAGGACTGGGGTCAGTCAGGGCCGCCCCACCCTCTGCCCTTCAAGAGGGCTTCCACCGCTGCGCAGGGCCAGGCCTGCTCCATCCCAGCTCCCTGGATGGCCAGTGGGTTCAGCCCCAAGCCTCCGAATCTGAGCTCTGCCTGCAGCAGAACCCACGGCACCCGGGCTCTGGGGCTGGTCAGCTGTGGGGAGCTCGTGCGGTGGGCCACCCTGCTGGACGTCCTCCCTGCTGCTTCTCTCCTGCCCCCTCTCCTGCAGCTCCCAGGGGGGCCCTGGACCTTCCTGGATCCCGCTGCCCTCGCCTACGAGAGCAGAGGTGAGCCGCAGGCCTGGCCTCTCTCACGTCTCCTCAGGACCGGCGACTCGCCAGGCCAGCGGGCTGCCCGGGACACTGGGCTCCCCCTTGAATTACCTGCCAGGCAGCTGCAGCCAGGGCAGGAGGAGGTGAGCCACCCAACACGGCTCTGGCAGGGGTGGTGGCGTCCTGGAAGGCCTGGGCTTCTGTGTGGCCCTGACAAGCCCCATAACCTCCCTGAGCCACGGTCTCCCATCTGTCAAGGGGTCTAAGATACTTTCTTCAAAGAGGCGTCATGAGGGTGGCTGAGCGACACCCGTGTGCGTGTGGGGCGGGGACCTCCTAAACGCCGGGCTACAGCACCGCGGGCGTTGGTGGCGGTCATGCCCGCCCCGTGGGTGCTGCCCGGCCTCCTGCAGGGCGGGGTGGTGTAGGCGCCTCCTGGGTCGGAAACACCAGGAGTCCCCACGTCGCCCTGCGCAGCCTGATGGGGAGACTGCAGACCGGGGCGGACAGAGTGCGTCGGGAGGTGGCTGAGGCCGTGGGAGAGCTGGACACGGAAAGCTGACGCAGGGAGGGTGGGGTCGCCCGCTGGGGAGGCGACTTTCAGAGGTGAGGCCAGGGAGGCGGCGGGAAGGAGGCAGCCCTGAGCCGGATCCGAATGGCGGGGAGACGGGAGCCCCTGGGGTTCTGGAGGGAGCACGGTCTAGACCACCGTGGCTCAGTCCCCGCCTCCCTCGGGCAGGGGTCCCTGAGGACACCCAGGCATGCTGCCGGCCCAGGCTCACAGCGGCCCCTCTCCAGCGTGGACGTCAGGCAGTGATGGGCAGGCGGGTTAGTGAGTCACCTGGCACCTTGTGCCCTCTGAAGCCACCATCCCAAGACCTGCTCCCCTGGGGACAAGGCTGTGATTGGCAGTTGTCCGGGTGAGGCTGCACCTGGATTTGATTCCTCCTGGTGTTAATTGGCAGGGGGGTGGGAGAGGGGAAAACAAAATAAAATTCCCAAGCCCGGCTGTTCCTCGCATTAACGCCCTGTCTCCTGGAGCAGGCTGGGCCCCGGCTGGGAGGGGACACAGCCTCATCTCATTAAATCAGATTACGGGCACCGCAGGAGCGCGGCACCCGAGAGCGGCTTCCTGCTGCTCGTCAACAGAGCTGCTGCCCTTTTTAATGTCTTGACCAAACACCAGTCTCTTCTGGGAATTTCCAAAATCAGAAGAAACTAAGCACGTTGAGCTGGTTGAGCTTGGAGCAGCGAAAAGCTCCGGTCCCCACTTCCTGGCTTCCAGCCTCCTGCTGGGCCGCTAGCAGAGAGGATGCCCCAGTGTTGGAGGACTTGCCAGGGGACCTCGGGTCCCTTTGTGCCCATGGTCTCTACCACCTCAGCACAGGGGCACCTCTGCACCTCTCCCCACTCCTGCTGCTTCCAGGCGGCTTTCCCAGCTGCCAAAGGTACATTCAGGGTGAACTTCCTCCTGCCAGTACTGCTGCCAACCGGTCCAAGAGCCCAGCACAGGGCAGTCAGACCACCAGCAGCTCCCATGTGCCCAGAATCTGTCTACTCAGGGACAGCTGGACTGCTGACACTGCACTGTCCTCCACCACCTCTGATGGCCTGACCTTATTGGGGAGGCCAGGAGGGGAGGACAAAAGGGGAGGCCAAGAGCAGCTTGCCATCCTCCTCTGTTCAGTCAGACTGTGGAGAGCAGGAAACAGGAGGCCAGAGCAGATATCAAAGGCCAGAGGAGCTCAGCTCACGGACAAAGAGGCACTGCCTCTGAGCGCCTGTGCTGGGATGTCCAGCGACCTTGTCCGCACGAGCGCCCAGGCCAGAGCAAGCCAGGGTCAGAGAGGTGGCCTGATGTCACCCTGACCTGTGAGCGCACTTGGGTGAAGCCTTTCTAACCAGGAGCATCTGTCTTGGAGTCTGTTGTCCCCAGGGCGCCTGGACGATGGCTGCGTCAGCTGGGGCCGCACCCGAGGCCCTGCAGAGGGCCCTTGCCAGGCCCCGCCTCCCCCACTGCACCCTTCCAGACCCCGTTTTCCAGACTCAGAGTCTCGCTGGTCGGAGGACCCGGGGCCCTTGTTTAGCCAGGTGGGTGGGCGGGGTTCTCCTGCGCGGCCGTCCTTGGGAATGAGGAGCTGGCCCTGACTTGAACGCCGCCGGCAGGAGATCCAGCACCGAGTAGCACACAAGGCAGCGCGGCCAGCGCTCCTGACCACCCCTCCTGCCCTCCCCCAGGGCGGCGCAGCTCTTGGAGCCTGTCACTCACGTTGGCACGGTTGGAACACAGCCGGCCCCTCGAGCTGCAAGGCTAAATCATACACCCGCTTTTAAGATAGTTCTACATGCAATACGTGTTTTGAAGGCCTTAAGTGCTTTACCAAACCCGATTTCTCAGTGGCGTTTCTCAGCGTGACACTAATGACATTACGGTAAAAGACGAGATGCGCTGAAGTCTAGGTGAGGAAAGTCCTGCGTGAATAACAACACGTGACAGTTGAGGGAAACGAGCGAGACCTGCCCATCACTCCCTCCTCGGCACCAACACACCATGGAGGGCGGCGGAGTCGCTCGCTCAGCTCTTCACGTCCCTACAAACAACGAGATTCTCCCAACAGCGGAAGCACCAAGTAAGGCCAGGCGGAGCTCAGCCGGTGGGCTCTGCTCCCACGCAGAGGACGACTGTGAGCAGCACCTGTCAGAGTGACAGCGTTTTCCCCGCCTTTTCATCTACAAGGACAGAGTGAACGCTGGTGCTGGTGTGGTGGTCGAGGGCCAGCCTGGGGGCTCCCTTGGCGACAGCTGAGCCAGACGTGGGGTGGGGTGGAGGCCTCAGAGGGCAGGAGACGTTCAGCAGGTGAGGCACGTCCACCCAGCAGCAGAGTCCGCGTGGGTGCTGCTGGGAGGGCAGGAGCCCTGGTGACTCCGCGACCACGCGTGACCCTGAGAACAGAGGCCTGCAGAAGTCTCAGGGCTGAGAGCAGAGGAGACGCCGCCGGCTGGCCGTGCCAGCCACTACCCCGTCCAGGGGAAGGAGCCGGCTAACCACCACTGCCCTGCAGCCAGCGGGTGGCCAGGGTGGGGCCCTCCTCCTGCCTCTGGCCCTTGGCAGTGCCCCCGCCCACTTGGCTGAGCCCAACTGGAAGCAGAAAGCAAGGTCCCCTGGCTGCCCCGGGACAGAGGAAGGCGCTGGCACGTCTGAGAAAGAAACGGGTGGACAGCAGGGGGCAGAGTTCCCGCTCATGCCTGTTCTCTGGCGGCCTGCACCAACACCGGGCCTAGAAGGAAGCTCGCGACCCCCGTGGCCTGGGTGATGCTGCAGCCACCACCCCTGCTCCCCGCTGCTCCCTGCACCTGCTGGCCCCTCCCTGCCTGGGGCCGGAGCCAGGTATCACCTCCTCAGAGCTGCAGGTGACGCTGCTGCCAAAGACCACACACAGCAGGGGGACAGCAGGCCATGGCCAGCATGCGCTAGAACAGGTATGGGCTTGGAAGCCCGCCTACCCTGCCAGAGAGTGCTGGGCAATTCTGGGCAGACCCTGTCAGGGCGACACATGCTGGAATCTGTCCCAAGAGAACTTCAGACTAGACTGAAAAGGGCACATGCAAAGCTGTCTGTCAAATTCCGTCAATAAGGGCAGCATGAGAGGAACTGGACACCCAAACGTCCCTCATCCATCAGCAGACACTTGGTGTTCAAGTCGATGGTTGCCTGTTAGTAAGATGGTGTGCACAGCTCTCGGGGTGGGCAGTAGACAGAGATGGCACCTCGTAGTGCCCCCAAATCATGCACAAACAATGCGATTCCACTTTGTATATACAGTGCACCTGTGTGTGTATCCATGAGCATGTGCTCATGGGACTGAATATGTGCCTGTGTAGATGTGGTATGTTGTGTACATGTGGATGTGTGTGTACCTGTGTGGATGATTGTACACGTGGATACGTGTATGTATGCCAATGTATAGATGTGTGTGCATACTCACGTGTCTGCACACTCTGGTGTGCACATGCGTACATATAGACACGTGTGCACCGTGTGCGTGGGTGTGTGTGCACACGTGCCTGCACCCTGCCTTCTCCCTTCTCCCTCGGCCAATTGCACTGTGTTCCCAGCTGGTGAGACCCTCCCTGCCTTCCACACGGGAACACGTCTGCCGCGGCCGCTGTCAAGGTGGGTTTCAACAGCACGCTCATTCTGCACGCTGGCGCCGTCAGGAAGCGGGCAGGGCGGGGAAGAAGAAGCGGCCGTTGTGTGAGCGCTTTGGAGACGGAGCTCGGCAGGGCAGGCGTGGTGCGGGTGCCTGGAGACCCCGGGAGCAAGAGACGCAGTTGGACCTCAAATTAAAAGGTGCCAAATATTTGAAGCCCCCAAAGACACAGCTGCAGAACCCAGAGGTCAAAGCGCTTCAGGAGGCACAAAATGTGCACCTTTCCATGATTATTTAAATACGCGTTAATGAGAACCAAGGCGTGGTCACAGGGCGCCCATTGAACTATGAGAAACAGGACAGCGTGGCTGGGGCGCCAGGCAAAGCTGCCTTTGGGCGGGAATTCCCCGGATCCGATCCTGCTGCGGCTCTGGTGCTGCCACTCTGAGCAGATCGCTCAACCTGGCTGGAGTGTCACCTCCCTGTCTGAAAACAAACAGGGTGCAGGGGTGGACACACCGAGCAAGCTGCCCGGCTCCCTGGGTCAGCAAACCCGCTCAGCTAAGTTAGAAAAGAAGAACCGTCCAGGAGAAGCAGCTGGCAGGAGGAGCAGAAGACTCTCTAGGCCTGTGAAGTCTACATGCAGAAAAAAGATGCTGGTTTTTAAACAAAGGAGTCGAGAAGACCAATGTCCACAGAGAACAACCCTGGGGGGTGACGACACGCATGCCACGGTCCGCGGGTCCTCCCGGGCGCCCGGCCGGACGCCCATCAGCGCGTCAGCTCCGCCCGAGATCTCTGCCCAGGAGGGCACTTGTGCATTATGCAGGAAATACAGAATGCCGTTTCCATCGCTTCTCTCCCCAAGCAAGGAAAGTGGGGAGAAAAGAAAGAAGCCCCGTCCAGGCCCGCTCCGCGCGACGCCTGCAGCACCTTGGTCTTTTTTATTACAACTTCGACTTCCAAAGTAAAGAAACAGTGATTTCAGGGTGCATTTTTGCCTACATTTTTGAGGATGTTTTGGGCTTTTCATGTCCTTTGAAGTCGTGTCACCTAATTAGGCCCCTTTCATCCTTGCCTGCCCCAGTCAGAACAGGCCAGGCCCCTCCACGGCAATGGACGATGACTGAGGGTTTCCACCTCCAGCTGGTGCGGAGAGGCTGGGTATTTGTGAATACCTGAATAAACTCCTTTAATCCAAAAACAAACTCCTCCTGAAAGAACGGCCTCAAAAGGCCTTTCATGGTGTGTTCTGCAGTCACCGGCTCCTGGTTTCTTTGGCCTCTGCTGGGCTTCCTGCACTAATGGTCCCTGAACGCAGTCCCAGTTGTGGCTTACTGGTCCACCCCGGTCCCGGGCGCTAAAAGGGAAGAAGGAAAAAGCAACAGCGGATGCTCGTAGGCACTGCCAGGACTGGACGGGCGAAGCCCAAAGGAAGTACACGCGGGTGCGAGTGTTATGTTCCTTCTACGGTTCTTCAAAGAAATGCATCCCTGGGTAATGTTTTCAAAACCAAGTTCCAGGCACGCAGAGCCCACATATGGGTGTGGCTTCTGCCAAGTTGAAAGCAGACCGCTTGGATTAGCACTGGAAGTTCATAATTTGCTTCTGGAAGATTCACAACTTGAATCGAAAAAGAAGTGTCCATGATTGAGATTGAGTAGGTCCCCACAGCCCTGACTTCGGGGCTCTGACACACGGGCCAGAGGTCAGCCGATGCCCTGGACTTGGAGCCACAGACATAGGATGAGAAAGCACACTCGCTTACTAGCTGCGTCCGCTGGCTGAACTGGCCACCTCCCTGCCAGCCTTGGGGTCCACCCTCCATGCCCAGGCTCACCTTGCCTGGCCCAGAGGCTCCTCCCACAGAAAACCAGCGCCCAAGAGAAGCACGCTGGGGAGGAGGAAAGGCTCAGTCAGCGCCGAGAGGGAGCTCGGCTCACGGTCGGCTTCCCCTCTCCGGGGCTAGAGGGCCACAGGCGCAGGAGAGGAATTACGAGGGGCAGGGATGGGCTGCCAAGGGAGGAGGGTCGGGTCTCTGCTGGGAGAGGCTTCCAGGGATGCGGTGCCGCGCTTTGTCTTTCCTGCTCTGGTGTTTCCCTCACAGTGGCTGGTAGGGGTCTTTGACCTCAAGGTGGGTGGGTGCAGGAAGACTAGGCAAGTCCAGGCTAACTAGGTTAGCCGTGGATTACAGCTCTGGACGAGACAGAGTGACCAACATGTCCACATGCAGAACCGAGTAGCATCTGACCCCAAGGCTACGGTGAGGAAGGGAACAGACGCAATAGGAAGGCAGAGATGCCAGGCCTCTTCATCCCAGGCTGGCCACCAGGCCACCTGCAGGCCCGAGACAGGAGTCGGTGTCTTCAGCAGAAGCAGCTTTCAGGTCCCCAGGGAGTAACGTAGGCCACTGTTATGAGAGCCCACACGTCAGAGGCGTGACCACAGCAAAGCCAGCTGGAGACTCGGTGCATTGCCCGGCTGCATGACCTCGGAGATGAGCTGCCTTGAGCCACTTCAGAGCAGGGAAGCTGGAGGGCTTTTAGGTTCTTCCTCGGTAACCAGCTGTCCTTATCTGAGGCAGTAGGGCGTGGGGCTCCCAGAGTCCTGCCTGGGTGGACAGCCAGTGATCCCTGCCCAGCCCTCTCTGATTGCTGGTACTGCAGAACGAATTCCCCAGAACCCCAGCACGTGGGTTTCTTTCATGATCCTGCGGGTCAGGAGCACAGGCAGGGCTCCCTGGGAGGTCACAAGCTGGGCCTCTCTGAGGAGCAGTCAGCACATCTGCAGCTGAGCAGCCTCAGGCCTCACCGGGCTGGACGTGCAGGTGTCTCACTCACCAGGATGGTGCTGGGGCCTCTGCAAGGGCACCACACGGTCCTCCCCAGCCGGGTGGTCTCGGGGGGCAGACCCCTCACTTGGTGGCTGTCCTCCTCCAGAGCAAGGGCTTCCAGAGAATCGGATGGGAACAGCGGGCTGGACGGTGCCCCAAGGCCTCCAGATTCAAGGGCAGAGACTCAAATGCACCGTTGGCGAAGGAGAGGGGAGGCCCGCTGTGGACTGGCACTCGGGTGCAAGGTAGGGCCGTGGATGCTGGCAAAGCCGTCTGCCTCCAGGTCCTAGAATCAGCTGGAAATAACCAGAGTGGAGGCCGCCTGCAGGGCCCTCCGGCCCGCAGAGGAAACGCAGCGGAAGGGGGGCGGGAGCCGGTGCTGCTTTCCTTTAGCGCTGGGTTGAGAGACGACGTGAGGCGCAAGCTGACACGAGTCAGCCCTGGCAAATCCAGATAAGGACACAGCTGCTGCCCGTGAGGACTCCTCCGACCCGCCAGGACCCTCCCCGCTGGTGTCCAGGACCTGCTTTCCGTGGGCACCGATTCTTGGACTCCCACGCGCATGGGGTCGTGAGGTGCGCACCCCGTGTCTGCTGCCTCCGCCCATCACAGTGATTCCGAGACCCTCCCTGGTGGGCACTTGAGGCCGCCCACGCTGGTGGTGGCCGGGCAGTGGTCCCTCCGGTGCACCAACATCCCCGTGTTGACGAACATGCGAGCTGTTTGCAGTTCGAGGCGATCATAAACAAAACTGCCGCGAACATCTGCTTTCGTTTCTCTTGAGTAAATACCTCGGAGTGGGGCGGCTGCGTGGCGTGGAGGTGTATGTTCAATGTTTTAAGAAGCTGCCAAGCTGTTCTCCAAAGTGGCCGCGCTGACTTCTACCTTCAGCTCTGACTTGGGGAAACCTTGGAGCCACTCCCGTTCTAACAAGAAAAACCCCCAACGACCTGAAAATCAACAACTTTTTTTGGACAGGGCTGAGAACTGAAGGTTCAAAGGAAACGACCAGAGTCACAAATGAGATCCTCTGACTTGGAGCAGAAGCTGTAGAGCCTGAGCTGGCACGTTGGTGGCCACCGGCTGGAGGCTGGGCATGGACGGTGGGAGAGGGAGGCCCACACCTTCAGGGTCTCCTCCAGGGAGAAGCTGAGGAACATCCCCCCGGCCCTCCAGGGTTAGGCGCTGGGGAGAGAAGTAAACTGAAAGGTGCCCAGCCGTGCTCTGCACCAGGACAGACCCTCCAGGATGAGAGGGCCGGCAGGGCGAGGGCAGTGACTCCAGCCCCATTGCCCTTCCTGTCCAGCCTATGCAGGGCAATAAGAAACCTCTGTGGGGTTACCAGCAGGCACAAGCTCATTGGAAGACTGAGCTTTAACCCTGAACGCATCAACACCTGCCCTTCCTGAACCTTCCTGCAGCACCAACAGGATCCAGCACATGGTGGACGCAGCCTGGAGAGGAGTGAGGAGCCGAGGCAGACTCCACCTCGGGAGGCCCCCAGACCAGGGTGGGATCACACGCAGGGATGGGGGAGCGGAAGTCTGCGCCTGCGGGTCCGTGACTGTGGGGTCCACACTCCCACGAGCGTGTGGTGTGGATCTGCTGTCCTCGCTGCTCAGACACCTTTCCTGGGAAGGCCTGGATCACCCCTGCAGCCGTGGCCATGCCAGCTGTCAGTGTGCGTGTGCATCTGCTTCTGGACTCTGGACCCTGGACCCTGCCCTGCTCCCCTGACCTGTCAGGGGTCCCCACACCAGTTCCACAGGTGACGAGCCTTATTGCTTCATCGCCCTAAAATCCAGCCTTGCGAGTTCTCCAGCTTCATCTCTTCTACTTCACTGGGTCCTTTTCATCCCTGTGTAAGTGTTAGAACAAGTTTCGTGCCATTTATCAGGCATGCAGATCCACACAGCCGGCGCCTCCCGCAAAACAGAACCCTTGTGACCCCAGAGAGCTCTCCAAGCCCCCTACACATCTCCCCTCTATGCCACCCCTCCTGGGACCCACTCATTTGTTCTTCATTGCCACAATTTTGTCACTTTAACAATATCATACAAATAAAACCCTGGGTGCAAGCTGGCTCCTGCGCAGTGGTTACTCATTCTCTCTCAGCCATGCTCCACCCAGGGAGGTACCTCAGCATGTTGAGCCATTTTGAAAGACATCTGGGCTGTTCTCAACATTTGGCTGTTGCAAATAAAACTTGCATAAACATTTGTGTACAGGTATTTTTTGTGAACCTAAGTATCCATTTCTTTAGGATAAATGCCAAGGAATCACATTGAACTGGATTAATCGGTGCTCACACATTTGGTTTTCATGAAGCTGCGATTGCTTTCCAGGTGGCCGTATCCACCAGCAACACCAGTGCTCCAGCTTCTCTGCGTCCTTGCTGGCATTTGGTAGTGTCACCGTTTGGTACTTTGGCTGTTCTAATATCTGTGAGGTGCAGCTCATCATGGTCTTAACTTGCATTTCCTCAATAGCTACGAAAGTGAACATCCTTTCCCATGTTATTTACCATCTGGAAAACCTCTCCAGAGAACTCACTTCATGTCTTTGTCTATTTTTTAATTGAATTGTTTCATTTAGTAGCTGTTAGCTTTTTGTCACTGTCACCAAAATACCCTACAAGAACAACTTAGAGGAGGGAAGTTTATTTTGGCTCTTGGTTCTGGATGTTTAGTCCATGATGGGCTAAGTCCATTGCCCAGGGCCCAAGGTGAGGCAGACATCATGGTGGAAGGGTGTGGTGGAAGGGTGTGGTGGAAGGGTGTGGTGGATGGGTGTGGTGGAAGGGTGTGGTGGATGGGTGTGGTGGAAGGGTGTGGTGGAAGGGTGTGGTGGATGGGTGTGGTGGAAGGGTGTGGTGGAAGGGTGTGGTGGAAGGGTGTGGTGGATGGGTGTGGTGGAAGGGTGTGGTGGATGGGTGTGGTGGATGGGTGTGGTGGAAGGGTGTGGTGGAAGGGTGTGGTGGAAGGGTGTGGTGGAAGGGTGTGGTGGATGGGTGTGGTGGAAGGGTGTGGTGGATGGGTGTGGTGGAAGGGTGTGGTGGAAGGGTGTGGTGGATGGGTGTGGTGGAAGGGTGTGGTGGAAGGGTGTGGTGGATGGGTGTGGTGGAAGGGTGTGGTGGAAGGGTGTGGTGGATGGGTGTGGTGGAAGGGTGTGGTGGATGGGTGTGGTGGATGGGTGTGGTGGAAGGGTGTGGTGGAAGGGT
This sequence comes from Sciurus vulgaris, assembly GCF_902686455.1. NCBI lineage: Eukaryota > Metazoa > Chordata > Mammalia > Rodentia > Sciuridae > Sciurus > Sciurus vulgaris. The sequence goes on from NC_136478.1 coordinate 2,448,732, forward strand.
GTGGTGGATGGGTGTGGGTGGAAGGGTGTGGTGGAAGGGTGTGGTGGAAGGGTGTGGTGGATGGGTGTGGTGGAAGGGTGTGGTGGAAGGGTGTGGTGGATGGGTGTGGTGGAAGGGTGTGGTGGATGGGTGTGGTGGAAGGGTGTGGTGGAAGGGTGTGGTGGATGGGTGTGGTGGAAGGGTGTGGTGGAAGGGTGTGGTGGAAGGGTGTGGTGGATGGGTGTGGTGGAAGGGTGTGGTGGAAGGGTGTGGTGGATGGGTGTGGTGGAAGGGTGTGGTGGAAGGGTGTGGTGGAAGGGTGTGGTGGAAGGGTGTGGTGGATGGGTGTGGTGGAAGGGTGTGGTGGAAGGCTGTGGTGGAAGACCTCTGCTCTTTTCATGGCAGCCAGGAAGCAGAGAGCCAGGGGGAGGGGCCCAGTCAAGATGCCCGCCCCCATTGCCCCCTGCTCCAGTCACACCCCAACTGCCCCAAGCTACCACCCAGTCAATCCAGTCCAACAAGGGTGGACTGAATAGGTCACAGTTCTCAGAATCTGCTCACGTTGCCTCTGAATGTTCCTACATTAACGGGAGCTTGGGGGGCACCTCCTATCCAAACCACAATACTGAGTTGGCAAGCTCTTTATAAAAGCCTGCATACCTATGCTCTGTTGGATATGCGGTTTGCACATATTTTCTCCAACTCTGTGGGTCTTCTTTCCATTCTTATAAAAGTGTTTTTTGGGATCAGAAGTTTTCAATTTTTATGACATTGAATTTATCAGTTTTACCTTTGATGGACTGTACTTTTGATTTCAAGTCTAAGACCTCTTTTCCTGACTCTATGGCCATATGATTTTATGGGGTTTTTCCCCCTAAAATTTTGGTATTTTACATTTAAGTCCATCATCCATTTTGAGCTGATTTTTGTATGAAGAGCGACAGTTGTGTGGAGATTCATGTTTCTCGGTCTGTGGAGATTCAATCTCTCCAGCACCATCTGTTGGAAAGACTATTTTTCCTCCCTGAATTGCTTCAGCACACTGGGGCGTGGTGGCCTGGGTCGGCTTCTGGGTTCTCTACGCCCCTCCGTTGATGAGTGTCTACTCATCACCATCTTGATTACTGTGGTTATACAACTCCTCAAAGTGTGTAGGCTAACCCCTTTCACTTTCTCTTTTTTAAAAATAGCATTCCAGTTACTCTGGTTCCTTTCCCTTTCCAAATAACTTTTAGAACACTCTTACCCATATCTCCAAAGTATATTGCTATGACTTTGACAGGAATTGAATCTATGTATCAACTTGAAGAGAAATTAATCTTTACTATGTTGAGTTTTCCAATCCATGAATGTGGTATATCTCTTCATTTATTCAGGTATTCCTTGATTTCTTCCATCATTACTGTGTAGTTTCCAGCACACAATTCTGTGCGTGCTTGGTATGTTTACACCCAAGTATTTCATTTTTTGAGCTATATAAATGGTCTTGTACTTTTAATCTTGGAGTCCACCTGTTCATTACTAGTATATAGAAATATGGTTGGCTTTTTAAAAATCTTATATCTTATGACCTGCTGAATTCTCTTATTAGTCATAGGAGATTTTTGCAGCTTCCTGGTAGACCATTGTAGATTAGTGCACTCAAGTATGTCATCTGAAAATAAGGGCGATTTTATTTCTTCCTTTGCAATTTGTATGCCCTTTACCTCCTTTTCTTGTTTATTACACTGGCTGGAACCTATGGCACTGTGTTGAGGGAGGGGCGATCTTGGGCGTGCTGGTGTGGACCCCTGGCTTGGGGGAAGCCCCCAGTCTGTTACCATCAGCTCTAACTTTGCCTTCAGCTTTGCTAGATGCATTTTCTCAAGCTAAGGAAGCTATCCTCTGTGCATATTTTTGACTGTTTTTAGGTCGTGAGGAGTTGTTGAATCGATGCTTTGTCTGAGTTACTTGACGGGATCCTGTCAGTGTGACGTTTGATTTTTGAATGTGAAACCATGCTTGCGTGGCTGGAATCAACCCCACCTGCTGTGGTCTGTACGAGTCTTTGTATATATTTCCAAATTCTATTTGCTGATGTGTTGTTGAGCTATTTTGCTTTCATATTCATAGAGAATATTGGATTATAGTTTTCTTTATTTTTTTCTTGCCTTTTCCCGTTTTTGGCATTTGAGTAAACTAACTTCGTAAAATGAATGGAGGAGTGTTCCCAGCTCAAGTATTTCTCAGAAGAGATTCTGTAGAGTTGGTGCTAATTCTTGTTTAAATGTCTAATAGAAATCTCCAGTGAAGCCATCTGGATTTGGAGATTTCTTTGGGGAGAATTTAAAAATTATTAATTTCCCAGTTATGGGGCTGTTCAAATCATCTCTTTCATATTGAATGAGTGTGATAGTTTTCTGTTTTTACAAGTTAAAGGAATTTCCTTCTATTCCTTCTTTCCTGAGAGGCATTTTTTTTTTAATCAAGAATGAATGTTGGCTTGTCAGATGCTATACTGCCTCTGCTGATGACTATGATTTTCTTTTTTGGTTTTTTAGTATGATTAAGTACACTGATTTTCTAATCCACCACTCTTATATATTCCTGGGACAAACCTCATTTGGTCATGATATATTTTCCTTTTTATATATTGTCAGACCTGATTTCCTAGAATTTTGTCTAGAATTTTTGCTCCGATGTTTGTGGGGAATCTTCATCTGTAATTCTATTTTCTTGTCATTTCTTTGTGTGACTTTGGTGTCTGGATAATGCTAAGCTCATGTACTGAACTGGGAAACTCTCCCTTCTTTTCAATTTCCTGGAAAAGCTTATGTAAATCTTTGTTTTTCTTAAAGTTTGTAGAATTCACCCCTGCAACCATACAGGCCTGGATTTTCCTCCGTGAGAAGGTTGCCAAGTACAAATGCAGTTTCCCTTAGTAGATAGGACAACTCGGGGGCTTATTCCTTCTCAGGCTGACAGCAGCACTTTCAAGCCCGGGGTTTCCAGCCGTCTGTGGGGTCTGTAGTGATGTCAGCACTACAGAAGGGTCTTGTGCCTCTCTCCTGACCAATCCTGTTAGAAGTTCATCAATGTCATCAATCTTCTCAATCCGCTTTTGGGCTCACTGGTTATCTCTATCGTTTCCTGTTCAGAATCTCCTTGTAAAAGGGGGGCTTCCTCCTCCTGCCTTTCCTGAGCCTGAGGAGTTCCCTACAAGAGCTGTTCCATGGGTCTGTGGTCTCTGGCTGAGCTCCAGAATATATTCCCTCAATCTCCATTATCCTAAAAACCCTCTGCTTAGTGCCATCCAGTTTCATGTCACAAAGACTTTTTCAAAGGTCTGCATTGCAATCAGATGCTGCAGAGAGACTGATGTAGACTTGGATATGTTCTGCCTCCTACACAATAGCTCCAGTGACAGGGACACGGCGGTAGGGCATTCACTTAGTGACAGACGTTCATGATCTGGCTCTGCCTTTTGCTGACGTGTAACCTTGAACAAGTGAGTAAGCACCTCTAAGTCTCAGTTTCCTCCTCTCTAAAATGGGATCCTCCCCTAGAGTTGTGGGGGCCCCGTGAGAGGACAATGCAGAAGCTCAGCCCAGGGTCCACCGTGGTGTGAGAAGACAGCAGCGGGGCTGTGGCCAGCCCCACTGCCTGCTCCTGGATGGGAGGACTTAGGGTCTTCTGTGGCCAGACCCACTGCCTGCTCCTAGACGGGAGGACTTAGGGTCTTCTGTGGCCAGCGCCACTGTCTGCTCCTGGATGGGAGGACTTAGGGTCTTCTGTGGCCAGCCCCACTGTCTGCTTGCTCCTGTGACATTGGATTCAGCCTTTGTTGGCTGTAACTGTTAAGAACAGGAACCTGGGTAGAAATCACAGCCTGTGCACCTTACCCCATTGTGGACCCGTCCAGGGCCACACCTGTTCAAGCGTCGAGGTTGTATTTCCAACTCCCATAATGCTCCAGGCGTGCCAGGCCTTGCCTCTGGGCAGCCATGTCTCAGGAAGGACGGGGATGGTGTGTGTGCCCACCTGTCTTTCCTGGGTATGCAGCTGAGTTCTCATGGCAGGAAGACTGGCACCAGCAGGTGGGGCAGGGCACCCACGGTGTGGCAAGGCCGACACAGCAAGAGCCCCGCTGCACCCCCAGGGAAGCTACTGAGGAGACTCCTGCGGGGCCCTGGAGCAGGGAGGGGGAGGCCAAAGGAAAAGGGCAGGAGCAGGGGCGGTGGCCCCTGCTGATGTGCCTGAGGAGCATCCACACCTGCGGCCCATCTGCCACCATCCTCCACGGGCAGCCCACACCACTGGCCACAAGCAGGCCTCTGCAGCTGCATCCCAGCAGACCTGTCGCCAGCCCTGGGAGCCTTCCAGGACAGGTAAGGTGTCCATCCCACACAGCCACCATGAAGACAGAGGCAGAGAGGACACGCAGACCGTGAGATGGCGAGACAGGCATATGCAGAAAGGGAAATGAAGGCAGACAAAGGGAGAAGCAAGTGCAGAGAGACAGACAGACAGAGCCTCTCTCGGCAGTCCCCGCCCAGCTCCGGGCCTGTGAGCCAAGCATCAGGGGACCAGCCAGCCCAGACCCACCCACCATGGTGGGAGAGCCGGCTGAGTCCAGCTGAGCCCAGACTTGGGAAGAAGTTAAGGACTGGTCGTATTGCACTTTCTTTGAGCAGGGGCGGGGATGCTTTGTCACCCAGCAATACAGAATGGCACCCAGCCCTGGCCTGGAATGAGCCTCTGAATTTCCCTGGGACTCTGTTTCCATCAGCAAAGAGAGAATCGTGATGCAGATCCAGAGGGTTGTAAGAAGGGAGGAGACGCTAGTATCTGCCCGGTGCCAGGCCTGCAGTGTGGCCGGCCCCGCCCCCACCCCCACCCCCTCACCGCCTGGCCCAGACCTGCTTCCTCTCCTCCTTCCTCCCGCCTCCCGCCTCCCGCTCTCTTTCCTTCTTGCTGGGCTTGCTCACTCTTTCCTCCTTCGGCAGAGCGTCCCCCAGGGAAGGGCCTTTGTCCAGGCCCAGCCGTGCACCCTGGACCCAGGCCTGGCATTCCGTGGACACTTGATGCATATTTGCTGCATGAGTGAGCGACAGCTTTCTGTGTCTCTGAACCACCATTCTCAGGCAGAAGGACACAAGCAGAAGGAAGGGGCGACGCTGTGCACCCCAGACCCTGCCTGGGCCAGGGAGGGGCCTCCCCTCCAGGAAGCTGGCCTGAGCCTGGCCAACGTGGAGCCAGGGTCCCGGTGCTAACTCTGCCCGCCCCACTGGCCAGGCAGGCGGGACTTTCCCTCCCCGGGCTTCTCTCCAGCACCGCTCTGCTCGGGCGGTGGATGCCAGTGCAGACGCCATCTGCTGCGTTCCCAGCGTGTCAGCCAAGGGTGAGCCTCCCCGACTTGCACTCGGAAGACAGACGTTTGGAAAGCCTGGGGCGACCGCCCTCTACCCGACACATGCCCTCTGTGGCCACCCCGACCTCTGCCCAGCTCCTGGGCCCCAGCACCAAGGCAGCCGCCAAGGAGTACTCCTCAGGGCTCCACGGTGGGGTGAACCGGGCGACCCCGCCTTTCCCAGTCTGCGCCCAGCACCGGCGCCACCGCCGTGGGGAAGGGGCCCTGGCCACTTCTGGATCAGCGGTCTGGGGTTTGGAACGTCCGCCGACGGATAAAATCAGAACATTTTTTTTTTTCCTTATAAAAAAAGAAGACAATTTCAGAGTCGCAGCCTGAAGAAGAAAACAGCTCCTTAGCTTTTTCTCTGAAATGACATCAGCGGCCACCACAAATCCCAGCCAGCCCCTCTGCTTTCAGGCCAGCAGGATGTATCATTTCCCCTCTGAAGTACCACAGCATCGTCCCTGCTCCCAGCCAGCTTGGAGCGGCCCCCTCGCGGGAAGCTACATTTTCCCACCCAGGCTGCAGGAGGGCCTTGCGCCGAACACGCCAGAGTCGGCTGAGCAGGAGCCCAGGCTGGGGCCGGTTATGGCCGGGGCTCTCTCAGTTCTGACCCCCACCCAAAGCCCTGTCTCCAAAGTGCCCAGCGTGGGCCTCCGGTCTTGGGTCTTGCCTGGCACCAGCTGTCCCTGGCCTGCAGCCCATACACGGGTTCGGTGGCCCCGTCTCCTCCCGCACACCCCAGCCAAGCTCCTCCTGGCCCACAGCCCACGGGCCTCCCACCCACACGCACAGCCCTCTGCGGGCTGACGCTTCGGGTTCACTCGGGAACGTTTTACATGAGTTTTTGTTCAAGGGAAGCCACAACTCAATTGCATTAAATTTGTTTATCATCACATAAAAATAGACGTATAAAAAATGACCAGAGAGAAATACAATGGCATATTACTAACAATCTGGCTGTCTGTGGCTGATGGATTATTTTTTCTTAATTCCTTCTACTTATGTAAATTTTCTAAATTTTACTTTTATAACAGAAAAACATTATTTATGAAAAGCCACCAACCGAATCTTGTCTCCGAGCCAGGGCAGCTACTTGAGAGTGGAGAGTCAGCTTTTATGGAGAGCCGGCAGCCCCTGGGGACTTATTCCTTTGAAGAGTCACTTTTTAAAAACTCAGAAATCATCTGCATGCTTGAAACCTCTGTTCCTCTGGGATTGTTCTTTCTTCATTAGTTAGAGTGATTTACTGAGTCACAGGAAATTTCACTGCTGGACCAAAAAATGATTCCATTTCCCAGGCATTCACCAAGAGTCCCCCTGGCCCGGCTCCTGCCTGACCAAGCCACCTTGTTCCTGTTGTGGGGGACTCGGGGACCCAGATCACTCATTCATTCAGCACCATGGGCTGAACTCCTACTGCGTGCCAGGCGCCATCTGAGGTGCCAGGGATACAGTGGAGTACAGAACAGCGATGTCTCCCACCAACATGGAGGAGGACACAGGACACTCAGGACGCAGCCCTAGCAGCAGCTGTGAAGGATACTCAGGGGTGGGTGTCGGGGAGGGTGTGACCGGCTGCACTGTGCCCCAAATTCCTGAATTCGAGTCCTAACCACCCCCCTTGCCCCAGAATGTGGCTCTATTTGGAAAGAGGGCCATTGCATCCTAGATGGACCTAACCCTGTAGGACCAGGTCTTACCAACGGGGTGCTGGACACCTGCTGACACAGAGGAAGTGACATGAGGACGGAGGCAGAGACGGTGGCTCTAGGAGTGAGCACCACAGATGGTGTCGGCCAGCGGCAGCTGAGTGAGAGCCTGCAGCAGGCCGGCCTCCCGCCCGCTGGAGCACCCACCCTGGCCCTGGCGACCTCAGGCCTCCAGCTCCAGCCCTCAGGACAGGGATTTCCGTTGTTCGACCCCCTCCCTGCCCTGCCCATCTGCAGCTCTCAGTGTGGCAGCCTGGGGACCCGAGTCCAGCAGGTGTCGGAGGGGATGCACCTGTGAACTGGCAGCTCAGCCCCACACCTGGGGCCCAGGGGCCGGGCCGCACAGGTTATCAGGAGGGCAGGGAGCACGTCCCTTGCAGAAGGCAGCTGACCCCGACTCACAAGACGGGCCTGCAAGCCCTCAATTCACAAACCCTCCCTGTCTACAGGACGCATGCAAAGCAGACCCGACCAGCCGAAGGCCTGGGCCAGCTGAAGGCCTCCAGAGCCGCCCACTCGGGGAAAAGCAGGAGGCGCTGGCAGGGCCCTGTGGGCGCCTCTCCCTGTGTGGAGCCTGCCCGACTCACACAGTCACGTGCCCTTCTGAGGTCAGAGAGGGACCTCGACCACCTGGAGCCTGCCCTGGAGTCCCCTCCCCTCCTGACCTTGGAGGCCTCAAAGAGTGGGTGGCAGGGGAAGTGGTCCCCACAGCGCACTCGCCGAGGGTCCGCTGAACTGCCCAGGTGCCAGGGGCAGGACTGAGGACAGGCAGAGCAGAACCCTGTCCTCAGAGACCAGGGCTTCTCTGCTTGCTGCCTGCCGGCCACACTGGGCTCAGCGACAGAGCAGTAAGGCGAGGTCCCCTCGGACACCGGTTCACTCCTTCCCTCACTGTTCCTGACCATCCTCTACGTGCCGGCGTCACTAGATGGTGCAGGAAACTAAACGTAAGCAAGGCCTAAACAGCTGGCCAGGGAAAGACCCAGTAGAGAAGTAAAACTCCAGGGACAGGCGCATCCTGTGCTCCCAGTGCCTGGGAGGCTGAGGCAGGAGGGTCTCAAGTTCCAGGCCAGCCTGGGCAGTGTAGCAAGACCCTCATCAATACAGGGAGACCCTGTCTTAAAATAAAAGTTAGAAGGGGCTGGGGCTGCAGCTCACGGTAAATCACCCCTGGGTGAAGAGCCCCAGCACCTCTGTGAACAGCACAGTATGCTGCACACTGGAAGGAAGCACAGGTACTTCAGAACATGGGGGGCACAGACGGAGCTGGGACGAGAGCTAGAGGAGACTGGGAAGCCGGTGCTGGGGACGAAGGCGGCCACAGGCCCCGGGGACTCGAGGCGAGGGTTTGGAGGAGCCAATGACCAGTGAGCGCAGCAGGGCTGAGCTAAGAACAGCCACGGGGGCAGCACTGCAAGCAGCCAGCTCTGGAGAGCCTGCTGTGACCTGGTGATGCCACGGTTCCTCATTGAGCACCTACTGTATGCCAGGCACTGAGGACACAAGAAAAAACAGTGAAAGCCCTGCCTCACGGAGCTGCTCTCCCCAGCAGTGGAGGCGGCCAGGAGCATGGGTTTCAAAGTATGAGATGCGGGTGTCAGTGTGGGGGACCACAGAGGAGAGGGGACAGGGGCAGAGAGGGTCTCGTTGAGAAGGCGACTGAAGAGGGGAGGAGGAGGCAGGTGGTGCGGCTGCCAGGACGAGCCCATGGAGGCCCAGGGGAGGTGCGAAGCCCTGGGCAGAGGCAGGGCCACGGCAGGGCGGCCACGGCAGGGCCAGCTGAGGGGCAAGCTCCAGCGGCAGAGCCCGGTGCAGAGGGCGGGCAGAGGCTGCTGCTGCGTGAACAGAGGAGGCAGCCCGGCTCCCTCGGGAGGACGAGTCTCTGGGTTGGGAGCAGATCTGGGGCAGGGGCGAGAGCAGGGAGCATCTGGGACACAGCTCCTGGAGAAGCACCTCCAGCAGACTCTGTGTCCTCAGGAGAGGAAGGGGACTGTGGGCAGGAGGAGCAGGAGGGGGAAGGACGAGTGGACGGTGAGAGAAGAAGCGAGAGGGAGGGGGAGGGAGGCAGGGAGGGGGGAAGAGGGAGGCAGGGAAGGAGGGAGTGAGGGAGGGGGAGGGAGGGGGAGGGAGGGGGAAGGAGGGAGGGGCATCGGCCCAGCCTCGTTCAGTTTCATTTGGGGGACAGAGAACACTCCTTTCCTGGGTCAGTCCTGTGGGTGGTGTTGGTTTAAGAGGAAGGGGAAGCGTGGTCCTGGCAGGGTGAACTGCAGCAATAGGGAAGCCATCTGTGTCCTTGTGGAGACAGAAGCAGCGGGACCTGAACCCAGGGCAGGGAGATGTCAGCACGCTGCCCTCCACCTCGAGGTCTGTCTGCCTGGGGACCCGGGGACCACGTCCTTCCTGCTGGGCTCCTCGGGCGGGCACCAGGCTGCTGTCCTTCCAGCTTCCCAGGGACAGCTCCAGGCAGGGCCAGCCCCACCTCTCCATGACCCGTGACCCTGAAGCAGTTCTGTGTGAGCTGGGCAGACGGCCCTGATGGCCTCGAGGACAGGCAAGGCCCCGTCCTCTCACAGAGCTCCCCCAGCCGGCCAGGGACCATGGCACGGCACTTGGCCTGTCCCCGATTCCAGGGCCAACCTTGGTTCCCAGCCCCATTGTGCTGCCCCTTCTTTGCTACAGAAAAACTTGAGGAATGAGCAAAACCCGCGGCTTCTGAGTGGGGAGCAAGTGTCCAGAGAGGACCTGGGTCGAGACCGGAGGGAACAAGAGCTGAGGTTTGGAGTGCTCTCAGTTCTCTGGGCACTGGCCCAACAGCCTTGCTGTGCTGGGACTGTCCCCACGCAGGGCGACTTCCTCCCGCTGTTGGCCGTGGCCCCTTCAAAAGGTTTAGCTTGGGAAGGTTGCGTGGCGGGCCTGAGGGAGCCCACTTCCCAGGAAGGGAAGGTGAGGTTGGGAGAGGCGGGTCAGTGGGTGGGTCACGTGCACACAGGACAGCTGGCATGCATGCCCTGCTGCTGGGGCCAGGCCTGCGGTCCAACCTGGGGAGAGTTTCATGGAGAGAGGAGGCCCAGCCCAGCTGAGGACACCCCGCAGGGTTTCCAACGTCAGCAGGATCACTGTGACCAGATCCGGGTGAGCCTGTCCCCGTTCCAAGCACGGTGTCCTGGTTAGAATTCCGGCGCATTGGCTGTAATGTTTCGGCAGCTTCTGGAGAGGCAGAGGGCCAGCTCCGCCTGGGGATCCTGGGAGAAGACAAGCCAGGAGGGCTTTCCTCGCCTCCCTCCACCTGAGGGCTGGAGACCCCGCTGCCACCTCTCAGGGCTCCTGAGAGTGTCCCAGGCTTCTTCCCGCACATCAGCCTCTCCAGCTAAGTGTGCAGCAGGCAGGGCTGGCCCTGAGCTTGCTGGAATGACACGCGGCCAGGGATTAGCAGGCTTTAGGGATTCCAAACAGCTGCAGGGTGAGAAGGAAGAGCCACAGCTGCCCGTGGGTAGATGGACGTGAGAGGAACCCAGGGCCTCCAGGTGGCTGTGTGGCCACCAGCAGCTGGCTGGACTCTGAGCCCCTGAGTCGCAGGATCTGTAGGTCACTCACTGCCCAGCAGAGATGCCACCAGCGGCCTGTGAACTGTCCCCTGCTGGCAGGAAGTTTGGGGGAAACACCCAGGCCCTGCCTGGTCGTGCCAACTCTCCAGTCGTAGAGAAAAACCACGGAGAAGGAGCGAGACGGTGATGGTTCCAGGAAAAGCCTCAAGTGATATCCGGAGCAAGCGGTGACCCTGAGAGATCCCTCAAGATTGCTGACACTCAAGCAGATCCCGAGATCCGAGGAAGCAAATGCACAGAGCTCAGAGGCACAAAGTATCAGGTGTGGAAAGCACTGGGTTTGCAAAGGTCCTGGGGCAGAGAGTACCAGGTCCTAGAATAGCACATGAGAAAACCCAGCCTTGCTGAGAACTGGCCGAAGCTCTATGAACCCTCTCCCAGGCAGAAGGCAGGATCCAAGCGCACAGAGTGCACAGAGCGCTGCGGGCACATGTGGCACACCTAGAGAAGGGCTGCTGTGCGCAGGTTAAGGGCAGAGAGCTGCATGGAGGCTACGGGCTTTGCCCTCAGCTCAGAAGCTGCTGGTGCCAGGTGTCCCCAGGAGACACGGGGCAAAGCACTCACATGCTCTTCCTCCACCCTGCATCAGCTCACCTGAGCCTGCAAGTCCTGGCCGAGCAGTGTGGTTGTCCCTTCTAAAAGAGCCAGGGAGGGGACGACACCTGGGCCAAGGCCCATTTCCTGTCCTCTGCGATGCAGACAGGCCTCAAAATAAGAGCAGGTGGCTGGAAGAAAGAGCAGAGGAACAAGAGCACGGAGTGTCCAGAAGGTGAAGCAAAACACTCTGGTATTTCTGATGTCTTGTTTGACTGGTCATTCAACAATAGGGGTGGTAACAACTATCCCGAGCACCTTGGGGGCACTGCCCCTGCGTTGTCCCTTGTCCTCAGAAGTGAGCAGCTCCTTGGTTCCAGGCTGGGAGGATCTGGCCCAGAGCAGGAGGTGCAGGAACCAGCGCCCTCAGAACCGCCTCTCAACTCAGACAGGCCTGACGAGCCCCCGGCAGGTCCCTGACAGCAGAGCCGAGGACGGAGCTCGGCTCTTCCCACCCTCCACGTTCAGACTCAGTTCCTTCCCAAGTGGCTGAAAAGAGAAGCAGGTTTAAAGGAGTCACAGTAGGGCTACTCAAGCTGGCTGTCACACCAGCTGTCACACGTACCTCCCCTGGAGAGGGCTCCTCCAGGCACAGGACACAGGATCACTGTCCAGGCTGCCCCACCCTCTCCTGGCAAAAAAGGTCTCCTCCTGAATCGAGGTCAGGAAGCATGACCAGGGACTTCCCAATTGCAACTGTGATTTCAGAGGGCCTTTGCCAGGAAAAAGCCCGTCCTGTAGCTGCCACCCACAAGGTGGCACAGCTGCTGCCTCTCTTGTGCCAACTGCCACTGGCAAGCAGCACCTGCCTCAAGGTTCCAGACAGTGCAGAGTGAGTGAGTGGTTGGAGGTGTCTGTGGTGAGTGGGCAGGTGAGCTGGAGTCTCCCCTGCACTAGACCCTGGGCTCCTTGGAGCTGAGACTTCAGGCACCATGTAACTGGGCCACCATGACAGCCAACATTCACTGCACCTTTGGGGTCCGACAGGTGTGGTCCTTCGCCAGCCCTGAGAAGTGCGTCTGCTATTGGCCTGTTTTCACAGATTGAGAAGTGGAGAGATGGAGCCACTGGCCCAAGAAAGGTGGTATGCTTCCAGGGCTCTGCACCTGAGCCGCTGGCCTGGATTTCTGGGGAGTCAGAAGAAAGGCTGCTGGTTCTGAATGGACAGACCCGGGTCAGTTCCCACTGCTGCTATTTATCAGAGAGGCAAGTAGCTGAGGCTTCTCAAAAGACAACCAGTCGTACCCTGGATGCAGGTGGATGTTAGCATTTCCATTTTACCATCTGGGGTTGAGAGGACAGTGACCTGCCCATGGTCACACAGCTTAGGAGAGAAGGAATGAGGATAGGATGCAGGAAGTCAGAACCAGCCCTCAAAAGGAGCCAGAAACCCTAGCAACACGGCTGATCCCCTGGAACACAGAGCCCCGAGTGCTCGCCACTGCAGAGTCCCGAAATATGCTTCCCTGTGTCCACGGATGCCCAGTCTCCCCAGTGTCTGTCAGAAAAGATGCAGACGGCCTGGACCAGTCCCAGCGCAGCTGTCAAATGGTACTCCCAGTCCAACTGGAGAGAGGAATCGGCAAAGCCTCCAGAAACAGCCTGTTCTCAGGAATCCACAGCCTGCCCGGCTGCTCAGGGTGGGAAGGGAAGCTCCATCTGACTCCACGCTCTTATCTGCCGACTTGCTTGTCTGTCTCCAGCTGGTCTTCGGCCCCACAGGGAGGACCTGGCACACGGGAGCCCACAGAGTCCCGCTGAACAGAGGATGGCAGCGGAATCCCAAGGTCTCTGCCTGGCCTGCGGCCATGCTCCACGACCCCCATCCAGGGCTCTCACAGGTTTCCTGCTAGGAGCTCAGCTGCCAGCTCCCCTGAGGGACGTCTGCCACAACCCGCAGGGCCTGTGACCTGGAAGCCATCGGCAATGTCCTGTTGTTTCCGAGCACCCGAAGCCTGGGTGTTGCAGCATTCCTCGACCATCACCTCTGTCACTGCACCCACACCTCAGCAGCCAGATGCCATGTCACATGCTCCGTGATAGGGCTTTTCTCCTGGATGTTTCAAACCACAGACACGTGTGCTAAGATGTGCGAATCCGTCCTGCCAAAGGCCAGCGTCACCTCTGACAGCATGCTCCTGAGACCAAGCGCTCTGTCTGCCCCACACACGTTTCCCCATTTGCATTCAAAATTTCAAATCGATAAAATATTAGCATTAGCACAGTTCTGACAACCACAGGTGTGAAAAGGGTGTGCTCAGAGGTTTGTCTGCTCCGACTCCTTCCACCCATTCCTATTGCTGTCGGTGCCAAGCCTCTCAATTATTTCTTACTTATCCCTCTTGTATTTCTTTTTGCAGGGAGATTATTAGGTAGATGGGTGGATGGATGGATGGATGGATGGATGGATGGATGCATGGATGGATGGACAGATTAGATAAATGGAAAGATAGATGATGGATGGTTGAATGAACAGAAAGATGAATAGATAGATGGACATATTGCTGGATGGATAGATTAAATGCATTATGTATATATGTATGTATGGATGGATGTATAGATTAGATGAATAGAAGGATGGATGGATGGATGGAGAGATGATGGTAGAAAGATGGATGGATGGATGGATAGATGAATGGATGGACGGATGGAGAGATGATGGTAGAAAGATGGATGGATGGATGGATGGATGGATGGATGGATGGATAGATGAATGGATGGACGGATGGAGAGATGATGGTAGAAAGATGGATGGATGGATGGATGGATGGATGGATGGATGGATGGATAGATGAATGGATGGATGGATGGAGAGATGATGGTGGAAGGATGGATGAATGGGTAGATAGATACATAAATGGATGAATAGGTTAAATGGATGGATGGAAAGATATATAAATGATAGATGGATGGATGGGTAGATGGATAGACAGATCAGAATGGAAAGATAGATGGATAGGTGGATGGATGGATGGATAGATGGAAGGATAGGGAGGTAGATGATAGGTAGATATCTAAGGCTGGCATGATGAACGTTCAGTTTTGCACTTGCATCTTCCTTCCTTGACATGCCCATTTGACCCCGGTCATCATGGCACATCAGTGTGGGTCAATTGTTCTCCATGGGTAGGAGACTAGCGCTGCATTGTAGGGATGTCCCATAATTCATTCAAGTAGATCTCCCAGGCCTGGGCATTTTGGTGATTTCCAATACTTGATTACAAGCCCAGCTGCTCTGAGTGACCTGTGCCCGTAAACGTTCCTATTCTCAAAACAGTTGCCTTCTGCAGGGCGCGGGACCATGTGATCTCCATTGGCTGCTGCGTATCCAAGGGCACCGACCCAGGCTGGATGGTGTGGCTGCCCCTCTGCTGCAGGAGGCTGAAGCTCATCCACAGCAAATCACCCAAGCTCGCCATGCCTCAGTCTCCTCACGGCAAGTGGGCATGATAGATAGCCCTCCCTGCGTGGGGTCATCACGAGCATCACAGCAGCCAAGTGCGTGCACTGCATGGTGCCAGCTGGCCCAGTGCGTCTGTGCTGACACTGAGGCTGTCCGTCCTGGGCTCTGAAAGCCACTGAGCTGCAGTTCGCCAGTTTCCACGGCGTGGAGGCTGCCGCGTGGCTGCGTGGGTAATCGTTTCCACACAGTACAGCTGGAAAGAGACAGCGGGCTTCGGGAGGCTGGGCAAGCCAGCCTGGCATGGCCAAGATGCCTCTGGGTCTGGCCTGCTTAGGAAAACCTTCCCCAGGTCCAAACACGGGGGCCTCTTGCCAGGCCCTGCACTCAAGCCCACCTTCCTGAGGGCGTGGAGTGCCAGAGTACTAGGAGCTTGATCCCCAGGGATGTCTGGGCACGTGTGTGTGTGTGTGTGTGTGTGTACCCCATGCTCTGACTGAACAGCTGCGTGTGACCTCTGGGGACCCAGCCAAGACAGCATGCCTCTCAAGTAATCTTCCCCCATCAAATGCACTGGGGCTTGGGGGTTTCCTACTCAGCAATCCTCAACCAGTCCCTGCTTCCCCAATCCACTCTCCCCTCGCGGGGTCCCTCCAAGTCTGTGCAGGGAGCTGTCCTGGTGTGTGGTGAGGCAGGAGCAAGGTCCGCCCTGCTGACTGGGCCCTGCCATTTCCTGCCCACAGCCCCCAGAACCCCCACGCTGTGGCCCAACGAGAGCAGTCTACCCCCGGTCCTCCAGTTCAGTTTCCTGTCACGTCCTGTACTTTCCCTGAGGATTTTTCTGTTCTCCTGACCAGGGCCGGTGCCAACTGGCCCACAAGCACCAGAGCTCAGAAACGTGGCCAGGCAGACTCCAATTCAGTCCAAAAACATAAAGAGGCAAACACAGAGGGTCGGGAGGCCCACGGCCTGTGCTCACTGGAACAGATCTGGGCTGCAGTGGACACCGTATCTAAGCCCTCCTGGCTGTCCCCAAGGAGCCACGTGGGGGACAGATGGTGCCCCACGTGGTGGGAAGTGAGCTCGGGAAGCAGTCCAGGCCCGGCGGACACACTGGACTTTCTCCCCAGGTTAATCAGGCGGAAAAGCCACCAGGGAGCCAGGGGCTCTGCAGGAATCAGACTCCCAGGAGGAGGTCACGGTGGACGTGGCTGCACTCGGGAGCGTGGTCTCCAGGAGCCCGGCCCACGGACATGCTCTCAGAGAAAGACTCTGGGCCCGGGAAGAGAGCATCCCTGCGGGCTCCCAACTGCCCAGCACTTCCAAGTCCAGTAAATCAGAACCGAAGCAGCAGAGGACAGGCAGGTCCCAGACGGCCAGCAGCACAGGCTGCAGAGGCTCCAGTCTCTGTGGTAGATTTGTGGGTAGAGAAGCAGCTCCAGGGCAGCACCCCTGTGCTCGTCTGCTCTTTTACAGAGTCCAGGGCAACATGCTGGGGTGCCCGGGGTCGGGGGCAGCCTCACCCCAGTTGCCCGACCCTGGGGGCTCTGCCTTGGGCCCTCCGTCTGCCACTCACAGATGTGCAGTGGCCCCTGCAGAGCTCTGCCGAGGATCCAGGACAGGAACCTGTTGAGGCAGATTCTGATCATCTCTTCTAGGAAGAATTTTTAGAAAATTTTTATTTAATAAAACTAAGGAAGGAAGGAAGAAAGGAAAAGGGAGGAAGGGGGGAGGGAGGGAAGGAAGGAAGACATCAACCTGGTCGCACTTGCGTTGGCAGCAGAGGAGTGCCTTCTGCATTTAGCTCCCCCAGAAGAATCTTCCAGATATGAGCCCCTGGGCAACGGCTCAGTGCACAGCCTGGACTCACAACCAAGCTGAAGCCCTCTGTCTGCCACACAGATGTGCACGGCAGATCCCCAACTTGTGGGACTGAAGCACAGAAAGGGCTCGCTGTCACCTGCAGGAGGACAGCTCATTCAAGACACCTGTGACTATTTTAGGCTTCTTAATTTGTCCTCTTTGAACCAGATTGATCATTTAAAATAGAGTTCCCGACTTGTAACTTTGTAATAATGCAAAACAACTCTACATTAGCACCCTGTGGTGCATGCACATGTGCATGCGCACGCACATGTGCGCGCACACACACGCGCGCACACACTCACACGTGCGCACACACAATTTAGAAGGATCATTCTCTCCAAACCAGGCTTGGAGGCGCTGGGGATTTGGCAGCAGTGCTTGCTGCTGCTTTCCCAGAGTGGAGCTGTGTGTCTGTGCGCCTCGGCTGGTGTGCAGGGTCTCATTGGCAGCAGTGTGGCTTGCTGGCCTCTGCGCGGCACAGGGGGCCTAGGGTGCCGTCCGCCCAGTTTTGCAGAGTGGCTTGTTTTTAGTGAGGCCTGTGTGCTGACGGCTGGCTCTGCTCAGGGGCCTCAGTCCCTCACAAATCCCTGAACATGCTACTTTTTTTGCCCAGTTCTCCTTATCCCCCTTGCAGGGAGAAAAATTCTGAAAAAGAAAAGTACTAGCATACGGATTTTTGTAGATGGGGAAACACGGATGATGTGATAGAAAGCAGGTGCGGCGTGAAATATTCATGAGTGCGGCTCGGCTCCCTGGCTCTTCCTACGCTGTGGAGGCCTGAAGCAAAGAACCTCGATGAGACAAACCCACAACAGACTCAAGAGGGCTGGCGCCCTCGTCCTGAGGGTCTCTGGAACAGCCCAGTGCAGCACGTGTGGCAAGTCTCCATAAATATGAGCAGAAGAATCAATAAGATTGCCTTTCCTGGCCAGCTCTCAGGAAGCTGAGTAAGGAAGTGACCCTCGTCTTTGGCGCGATGTCCACCAAGCCTATCTGTCTAAATGACTCTGATCCGTCCTTCCATCTTTGCACGAGAAAATCACCATCGCTCTCTGATGGAGCCAACGACAGTGGCACTCTGGCTGCATCCATCTGGGAGAGCATTAGGCGTGTGCAGTGTGACAAGGAGCTGCCCACTGGCCAGGTCCACCCACACCACGGCACAGATGCTCAGGAATCAGCAACCTGAACCCTGGACTGGGAAACGAAACAGCACCGACTGGGTCATCCAATTGGGGTGCCCGTGCAGCACCCACTGTGGATGGGCACAGCCAGTAAATGTGCAGGAAGCCCTGGCTGCCCTCCTGGGCTTACAGTCTAGCGGAGAGAGGAGACGGGAGGTCAGAAATCGGATACGAAGCGCCATGCAATCAGAACACACTCTGAATAGAGGCAAAACTACGAGGAAGCCAGCAGCACGGAGGGTCTCCAGCCATCAGGCAGTGTGGCATGGAGAGAGGCCACAGGCCGGAGCCACCATCAGGCTGCTGGGTCTTGACTCCACCCCACCAGGAAGCCTCTCACTCTCCAAACGCCCTTTTCCTTGGCTGCACACCAGGCGTGATGGTACTTACCCGGAACACTGCTGTAAGGACAGACGCGCCCCTGGGGCCAGGTGGCCAGAGCAGGGATGGTCTCCCAGTGGGAGCTGTTGGGGTGTCCCCAAAACCCAGGAGAGCTCCACAGAGCCAGGTCTGTGTCGCCAGGCCAGGGCCCCTGTGGGCATGTGGGGTTCTTGTAGGAACTCCATGGGAAGAGGGCCTGTGCCCCGTGGAGGCAGGAAGGTGCCAGGAAGGACGGCTTCCAGGAACAGAGACGGCCTCCCTCTCCTCATTCCAGGTCTGCCCGGGGCAGCAGGAGCTTCCTCAGCTCACTCGAGCCCCGGGTGGTTCTGTTCCCCGGGAAGCTGTTCACACCCCTGGCTTGCCACCCGACATGAACCCGGAGGCCCCTGGAGCTGCTGGCTGAGCCAGGTCTCCCCGTGCCACGCCCCTGGAGACAGAGACCGCTCCTAGCCACTCAGTGCTGTCCCAGTGTCACGTGGTGGCTGGTCACTCTAGGTGCCTGATTGACAGATGGAGGGACACTGAGAAGAATTAAGTGCCAAGTGTGGATAAGAACAGACCAGAGCGGGAGTTTGGTAGGCAAAGACGCCCCCCTCTTAGATAAGGGTTCCCTGCTGGTCAGGGAGGGGACTGGCCTGGGCTGCGCTTCCTAAGGTTCCTGGATGTGGCTGCGTCTCCCCTGACTTCGGGTCCTGCTTGAGTGTGTCTTTGTGCCCCGCACCCCTGGGGTTGTGCCGAGAGGGGATGGTGGGGGACCAGGGCAACAGCGGCAGCTCTGCTCAGCAGATGCGGCCACCACCGCTCCAGAGGTTCTCCTCCAGGTACACGGCAGGACAGCAGCCCGAGCTGCACACCTCCACGGGGCCAGAGGAGGCGGACCCCTCTTCCCAGCAGCTCCCTCCAGCTCCAGCCTCTCACCTCTTCCTGGAGGGACCCGCTTCCCTGAGCTGAGGCTGTGAGGTGGGCGCGAGGTCCCGCCCAGATGGAAAGGGGAGACTAAGCCAGGGGGAGCCTTGTCCCTCGGAATACCGCCCACACTTCGGCTCCGGCCCAGATCCTCAGCGGCAGGTCTTTCTGGCTAAAGCTATCCAAGGATAGGAGGCTCCTTCCACCCCCAGCCCTCCAAGACACACGGAGAACACAGATGGACGCGGCTTCTCTGTGGCTTCCGGGGGCAGGAGGCAGGATGCAAACCACTGCCCGCCAGGCCCAGGTGGACCCTGCCTGCCCCGTCCAGTCCTGCCCCCACTCTCCCACACCAGGCCCCTCCCTGCCCGGCCCAGAGCGTTCTCCTCTGGGCTCCCCCTAAGTCTTCCCTCCCCTGGGGAGCTCATAACTCCCCTCTTCCGGGCATTGACCTACTAAGTCCTGGCCACATATGAAGAGACGCTTCTTTAGCAGATGCCTGGCCCCTCTGCCAGGCTGTGGCCCCTGAGGCAGGTCTGTGCACACAGCAGGCGCTCAGCAGGCATGTGCTAGGTGGCAGATGAAAGACGGAGGCAGAGGTGTCTAGCACACACGGGGCTCAGACCAGGCCAGTTTGGCTGTCTGAGGAGCCCTTTCTGTGCACGCAGCCGCTCAGAGGGAGAAGCAGATTGTGGCTGTGGAACAGAGCCTAGTGCGTAGCAGGTGCTCAGTAAATCCTGTGGAGCAGAAGAGCCGCACTCGACTGTGGCACAGGGCTGCTTGTCCTTGAGGTGGGAGGTGAGCCCATCGCCATGAGCGCCCAAGTGTTTCTCAAGAGCAGTCACTGATGTGCGAGGGTCCTGACACCCTTTCAAGGGGTCTAGGAGGTCCAAACTATATCCACGATAATATCGAGGTACTGTTTCCTTTCTCGCGGTGTTCACCTCTGCACCGCTGGTGCCACAGAGGACGCAGGCAATGACACGTGTCACATCCTCCCCACCGAGCGCTCACATTACAAAGTTCCAAACCCCAGCTTCACTTAACCACAGCTTTGATGAAGAGAACAGACATCAATTTTATTGAATATCAATCCTTGGATATAGATCTCTTTACTACTCTGCAAGATGAAATAGCAAGTACATAATGTAAGGCACTCTGCTCACTGAAGTACAACGGTCGTATCAAGGAAAAACATGTACAGTTGTCTGAGCTGTGCACTGGATAAATGCTAGGGCAGGGGATGTGGAACTTGAAAGAAGAAGTGCAGACAGACTGTTGTTAGTCAGACAAGGGTGTCTGGCAGCACAAATGAGCAAGGTGAGCCTGTTCTTTCAAGGGAAGCAACGGACAGCTACTTTATTGCCAATGATAGGACTGAACTTTCAAGTGAAAATTAGAATTCTAGAAAATTGTATTCTCCACTGCTAGCTTGGTTGCTTCCCAATTAAGGACTTTCATGACGAGATTTGTGGTGCTGTTCGTGAATGGGGTGTTTTGAATGTGGTTTTCTAAACGTGGTATAAACAACTATGCCAGTATTTAAAGGGCACGAATAACTCGTGGAAACGAGACTTGCCAAATGGCCAGGCAGAATGTCCCACTGTCACCTGCTGGTGAAGGTGCACGCAGCGCCAGGCAGACCGTGCGTGCAGAGGTGACAGCCCGGGAAGCTCCCCGCCGCGCTCGGACCCCACGCGCAGTCGCCTGTACGGACGGCGGCTTGCTGAGCTTCGGCGTCTGTCAAAGAGCCTGGGCACCTGGGCAGCCCCATCGTTGTAGCCGCCCTTCTCTGGCCACTAACCTGCATGGGGTCCGTTTTCTTCACATATGTCACTCGGAGACTGTGGCAGGCCAATCTGAGAAGCGAACACAAACCTGAAGGTAGGAAACACAGCCTGCAACCCCCACATCGGGTGCGGGAGGGTCTGCCACCCGCTGTCCTCGCTGGCCTTGGGCACCTGTTACTTTTCATTTGTAAAATGAAAAAGCGTTATTTAGGTTATGAGTTTACGGTTGACTCAGCTTGAAGTTCCAGGAGCTTCTCAGCTCTGAAGGGTGAGTGTTTTAACCCCGGGGACAGAAGCTCTGCCGGGTGGCGTCACCTGCGTGGAGGGCTCGGTGGCCGACAGCCTGGAGAAGCCCTGCCTGAGCACGCCCCAGGCTGCCTCCAAGCCCTGGGGACGGCGGGAGAGGCTGCAAGGCCAGACACCTGGGCACCTTCCTGGCCACCGGGCCTTTGGGCCCGAGGAGGGAGGCCTGCTGCACGTTCCTGCTCCCAGGATCTCAGGTCACAGCACGACTCACAGCCACACAGAGACTATCTGCAGGAACTAGAGTCATAAGAAAGGACAAGAAAAATTGGGCCATTACTGAGATGGGACAACACAGCGGGAAGAGGTCAGGCCTGGCCGAGGGGCAGGTCTGCCCATCTCTGCCCCCGGGGGTGGGGAGGGACACAGTGTGGCCGGCTTCCCAGGAGCCGCTGCCGCCAGGGGGGAGTTTTGCCAGCCCAGCTTTTCTCATGACACGTCCGCAGCTCGGCCTGTGGTCCAGGCTGCCTCATCGTGGGAATAGCTTCGAGGACTCTGGCCTGTGTTCATTCCCGTCGCCACCGGGAACAGGAATTATCCAAGTGGGTGAAAAAAGAAAATGAGAGCAATTTAGAAACACAAACTGAGCGATGAACACCAGCCGCCCCTCCGACGCGCTTCCCTCCAGATTTGCTTCACGGGACGTGTGGCCCCTTGAAGGCCCGATGGACACCCAGGCTTGTAGCGCAGGGGTGGCTCAGAGTGACCGCCGAGGGCCCTGGCTGCAGCCTGTAGGACTCCACTCCCCCTGAACTCCCCAGTTACAGTCCATGCTCAATTTCCCACACACAGCACTGAAAAATGACTCTCCACGCTAGACCACAAGGGGCTTTTTATCTCAGCTGTCAGCCTGAAATACATTCAGAACTCAGCGCAATTAGGGAAACATTTGGGTCTCCTGAACTCTTCTCTGCTGGGTTTCTCTCTCAAATAAAATGAAATGAAGCTTAGTTCTTTGGGGATTAATATAAACAAAGATCCTGAAGGCATCTCGTGAGCGGGTGGGGGACAGGGCTCACAGGGCTAGCGAGGAACCGCTTCCCTGGTACCCACACCAGAGCATCAGAGGCGCGGCGGGCCTGCCGTGAATGAGGTGAATTCTTCTAATTAGAGCCCAGGAAAATGTTGTTTCAGTTCCCCCCGCCCTCCTGTCAATCTCCATCCTGCAGGTCCTGAACAGTCTCAAATGCAAATGCCTTTTTTTCCAATGAGGTGGTCAGGGGGTCTGGAGGGAAGAAGGGATTTTTGAAGTATGCACTAAGTCAACAGACCCGTGAGCTGTGGGACAGTAAAGTTTCACAGTGCGGCTTTGATCTGGATTTCAGAAAAATGAAGCCATAAATGTAGAATGTTTTATGAACCCAAAAATAAGAAACTCTTTGTCTTTTATCTAACATGTCTACTGAGAAAAATCAGAGGAATATCTAAACGTCGAGCTCATTATATTTTATTTGTGGCAGGGTAAAAAGAGAGCACGAAAATATTTACTGAGGTTTATTTTAACTCTAAATAAACTTAATGTCGCTTTAAAATATATGTGTATGTTTGGAGTAGGTTTCAGTGGACGGATCCGTCAGCCCAGCTACCCGGCGACCGAAGCTTTTTCTTGGTGAAACTGAAATTTCCCCTCGGAGGCTGCTGGGCCTTGATGAAAGTTCCATTCTGCTGTCAGATGCACAAGCCACGTGTCACCCGAGCTGGACAGCGTGTGGAAAAAGGAAGAAGCCCGAGAGCCCTGCCAGGCGCCAGGCTGCCCGCAGCAGGCTCAGGCCTGGGCTCAGCAGCAGTGGAAGCTGCCTCCCATCTCTGTGCCTCAGTCTCCCCTCCGCGTGGCGTGCTGCTGGCCAGCAGGGAGCTTGCGCAGGTGTCCTGGACACACGGCCATGGGAGGACCGCGGCTCCCTCGCCCCCAGATTCCCGAGCCTCTGCAGCCTGGAAGAGTCCCCTACAGGACTGCCCGCTCTGCCTTCCCCTGCAGTCACACCCCTGGAAAATGACGTGGACACACAGACACCATCATCCCAGACAGCCTGGGAAGTAAACAGGGTCGTCAGAGAAACCTGGCGAATGTGGAAACAGGCCAGGAGCCTGGGGCGGGTCCGGCTCCCGAGTCTCCGGGCGCCGGGCTCTGGACAGCCCCACACTGTTTACTTGCTCCTCCCAGATGCGCCCCATCTCCTCCCTTGGGTCAGGGACAGCACCCACTCCCTAAAGTCTCCAGCGTTCTATGCTGGATTATTTTCTAGTTTAGGCAAATAATGAGAATTTTTGGCATTTGTGTCTTAAGCTGATTGGTTTCCAACATCTCGTGATGATGTGGAAGAGGCAAGCAGGAGTTCCGCTGCTTTCTGTTGGTTTTCTTTTGGGCGTGAGCCACAGGGGAGCCCCGGGAGCCCCCGCCCGTCACGGAGCCGTCCCAGTGCAGTGGACACTTTTGCTCGGCAGAGCCCATAGTTTTGGCAGGGGTCGCGAACTGGCCTGGCATTGACATGTGTTAGTTGCCTCACGACTCCAGAGGGCCCATGGCATGGTAACGATGATAGAGGACACTAGGGACAGAGGAGCCACAGTTGGAGCCCTCCCAGATCCCACTGCAGCACCCGGGCGACGCTCTCCTCCTGGGTGACGGCACTTCCTGTGTCTCGTAGTGAGTCCTCAGGAATGGCCAGCACAGCCTCTTTGCACGAAGTTCAGCCCTCGCTGGAGAGGGGCTGCTGCACCCGTTTCATGGATGAGCAGACGGAGGACTGCAGGGCCACCTCACCCCCAGGAGCCCCCGGCCAGCACTTACACCCAGGGGCCCATCCTTCCTACACGACCTGTTGCTGGCAAAATTAGCAAAGAGGCAGGGGCGGGGGAGCAGACGCAGGGGCAGGTGAGACTACTAGGCAAAATGGGAAACGGAGCGTGGCATAGAGGAGCTGCCAGAGCATAATGAGCTCCAGCATAGTGAGCCAGCCGGGCTCGAGGTGGGACAGGAGCCTGTCCCCACCTGTGCTGGCCAGCGCGGCAGCGGCCAGCCACCCAGCCACCTGCGACCATAGAACGTGCAGAAGGTGCCGAGGTGTCTGGAACTCAGCATTTATCACAGCCGATCTCCAAATGACAGTCCGCATGTGTGGATTCAGCCAGCTGCAGATCAAAGTTATTTGAAGAAAGAAAATGCATGTTCTGAACATGCACCCATGTTCCCCAGACATCACAGCCAGCGACGGTTAGCAGAGCATGCACCCACGGCAGGGTCCACTCAGAGTCCAGGAGGATGAGAGCTACCAGGTCACGCCATAGAGAATGCTGGGGAGTTGCAGATTTCGACGTCGCAGAACCAATGCCCTTGCAAACGCAGAGGGAGGCCTGGCATCCAGGAGCAGAAGTTTAAACAGAGTTTTTGTGTTTTGCATTCCTTTGATTCGTTTAGGTATCTGCGTGGCCGCCATGTTGGGCAGCACCGCAGAGGAGCTGCAGAGGGAGCTGGACGTGACGCACTCCACGTCAGTGTCGCCAGCTAGACTGCTGCCATCCCCGAGGACACACTCCTTGGGTGCCTGCAAATAGGAGGTCCCAAAGCCAAGCCAGGAGCCGGGGCGTTGAGGAAGCCGCTCATTTGAATGTCAGATCACAAAACTCCATCCCAAGGCTCAGTGTCCACGCCAGGCACATGCTGGACCCTGTGGTTCCACAGCATCTGCCCCATGTCCAGTCCTATGCCAGGTCCAGTTGGGTCAGCAGCTATCCAGAAGTCGTCCCTCTCACGAGAACCTGAGGGCCTGTGGGGACTGTGCCCTGTGTAGCACAGGATCAAGGGAACACTGGCAAGGGCCACCGAGGGAAAGGGATGGGACACTCACCGGGCACAGGGAATCCCATCCACGTCTTCCTGCAGGTGATGGCCCTCCAGGGCTGGTGGCAGAGGTGCTGCACGCATGGTTCAAGGTGGGATTCGGGGAAAAGCCAGCAGGGACTGAAGCCCAGAGGAGGAGGTGGCACCAAGAGGAACCCAGTGGGACTGTGGTCCTGAGGGGCACGGCTGGTGGCAGCCATAGCAGGACCAGGACCCTCCCTCCTGAAGCCCCCAGACCCCACCAGGCCTCCCGTCACAGAGCCCAACAGAAGCAGAAGGCAGAGGAAACTGGAAGTGAGACTGGGGCCCGCCGGGGTTCCTGCCGCCCTGGAGGGTGCTGTTGCTCTTCTCCCCCACCAGCCGATACCGGCCCTCATGCTGGCCCTGTGATCGTAGAGGCCAGACAGCCTCAAGGAGAAGCAGGTCCTCTGCCTCCCTCGCACCTGAAGCCTCCGTCCTACCGACAAGCAGGATCCTGGAGCCTGAGGGATCAGTCGAGATCCCTGCTCCATCTGGACAGAGGGACAGGGTCCCTGGGAAGGGAACACAGAGCCCCTGGGGCGGCCCTGGGCTCTGAGGCGTCCTTTGTTCTCCTGGCCTGCACTGTCTCCTGAACGCCCTTGGGACTCAGCGGGCGCCTCAGGCCGGATGTCCCCAGAGCACTCCGGGGACACAAAGCCGTACTCATTTTGTCCCTTTGATGCGCAGGACGCTGGGAGCAGCCTGGCTCTCCCACCACGCCTGGGGTCTCCATCCACCTCTGAGCAAGGTCACAGCGACACGCCCTCTTCCCGTAGGAGGCAGTTGTTTCCTACTCAGGGGAGACTGCTGAGGCCAGCCTGATGGGGAGGAAGAGCACCTTCTGCAGGAACAGGGACCCCGGTTCAGGCCTTGTGTGACACACACGTGACCGCAGAGGTAGGATGAGGAAACAGACTCATCTGGGGAAACTGCCTAAGGTTTTATGACCAATGACTCCTGAGGTCCCAAGCTACATCTGACCTCTGGTGTGGTGCTCCTGCTACAAAGAGGGGCTCTAGAAGCTTCCATGGGTAGTGTTGCCCATTGGACAGGCTCTGGGGACAAAGGGCTGTTAGGTTTCAACTCATGGAATCTTTGCCGCTAGCCCAGGACAAAGGGCTGTTAGGTTTCAACTCATGGAATCTTTGCCGCTAGCCCAGGTGGTTAACCAACCACCAGGCCCATTATACCACGAGAGAGCCAAGCACAGAGAAACCTAATAACGTTCCTGAGATCGCACAGCAGAATTAGGATGGAGATCTGTGCTTTTCTACCCCATCGTCACGCCACAGCTCTGACCAGCCGAGGGTGCGGCCCTCTCCTAAGGCTTGAAAGAGCTGTGCTCACAGTTCTGACTCACAGGCGACTGCCCCGGTGACACTGGGTTCAAAGCCAGCTCATCTGACTGGCACTGGTGGGGAGGGGGACGTGGAAGGAAGCGCACACCAGATTGGGGCTCGCACACGTCCTCTCCCGTCCCACCAGCGAGAGCTAGTGTCCTGGCCACACCTCCCTGCCCAGAGCATGCGGGGGCCTGTGGATGGCAGACTCCCAGCCGAGCACCCAGGGACCCAGGAAAAGAGGAGGTTCTGTTGCTGAAGGCCACAAAGGGAGCAGGGAGGCCAGTTTGCAATCTCTGCCATGCTGGAAAGTCGGGTAAATGACCGCTGAGTGGAGTCCTGTCAAAAGTGCCTGAAAGTCAATGGTTGGTGCCCATCTGCACACCTCCCCTTCTTTGTGAAACTCCTAGATCCTCTGATGTGAACTCGGGGAAGACCAGGCTGCAGTCCCAGGTTGAGATGACTGCCTGAGCCGACACGCAAGGGCAAGGTCTCCCAGGCCTCACTTTCTTCAGTAGCCAGGCGGGAGCATGGTGCCCAGGTCCCTATTCGCTAAGCTCTGCAAAGTCTGAAATGACGTTAGGAACCTTTGAAAGCAAGGTTGCCTCTAAAACCGGGATGTGAGCGTTGGCTCCCGTCCCGCCCTCTGCAAATCAACCCACCTTCCAGGCTGAGGTCCTTCCCCTCTGGGTCTCGGCTTTTGCTCTCGACAGAGACGGGCACTGGTCTCTGCAGTCCCTAAGGACTGTGGTTTTAGAGTCTCCTTTCCCGGTCCCTATCCAGCATCTCCTCTGAGGCCCAAAGCTCTTTAACAGGGAGTTTGGTCGAGTAGCTGGAATGTCACAGGCTGCGGCTTCTGCCACGGATGCACTGCAGACGAGAGCAGGGCATGATCCACTGGGTGGCATGCTGGTGTTCCGACATGGTCCTGACGACATGGGCTTGCTGAATCACGGAAGGAAGAATCTGCAAACACCCAACAACTCGCTCGGGAGGCGGTTTTTGGGGGAATTCACTTCTAATTTCCAAACTCAGAGGCTGCTTTCAAAGGGACTGAGTGGGGTTGTTCTCTCAGCAGAGCGCTCCCTTCCCAGGCCTTTCTACCCATCTCCAAGGTCACCCAGCAAGGCCAAGAGCCATCAAAACCAACACGTTCCACAAAAGGCAACATCTTGAGTTTCCATGCCATGTCGTTATACCTTGAAATCGAGCTCTTGACATGCTGTGCTTGAAATGCACGACTTTTAGCTAATTAGGAGGCTTGAAAAAATGTGACTTAATGAATTCAAGACTTGTTTACGCTAACCTGCCAAGGCATTTGGCAGAGAAGAAGTGTGATTTGGTGAACATCTGATTGCGGGCCATGTGGAATTGCATGTGCAGAGAGGCTGGGCTGGATCCCGTTTTTATTGAACTATTGTCTAGAATGTGAACTAATTTCCGACTACCTCATAAGGACTTCTAAGCAGGGCTGACAAAGGATTTATCATAATCATTGCTTGGGCCAGGGCTGTGATTGTAAGTGATACCTGTGTCAATGGTGTTTACAAAGTTCCCGAGTCACAATTAAAACATGCTGTAATCCCCCTTCTGCCTTTTTTCCTCCTTGTAATGGTTTGCCTTAAAACTTCCCTTTCTTCTCCCTCAAATTAATATCTGCCAGCGACTTCCTTTGGATAGAACAGACTTGCCACATGAACCCACAAATTCTCAAGAAGCTTCTGCTCCACCTCTTTTTAATCCTGCCTTTGAAACCGTAGTGTAGCTAATCAGTGCTTCACGTAGCCCTCTCCTCCAAGCAGGAACTGGCAAAGGCCATTTGATGCTCTACTCTTTTCTCCTCTGCTGCCAGGCAAATTAAAATCAGAGTACATTGAGGATACACCTTTTAAAAGAATGAATGCACTTCAAGGGTCAGCAAAGAGCGGAATATAAGAATTACGAAAAACGTGCACCTTTCTTGCTGGACATCTACTAGAGTAAATTTGGTGTTGTTCAAAATCTCTGTACATGTGGCATTTCTATCTGTTTGACCATTGATGTCTAAGGGCGTGTTAAAAATCTAACTAGTAAAGACTTGATTTATCTTTTTCTTCCCATGATGCTATCTCTTGTGGATTTATTGGTAGAACCATTTAGAATCAAAAATTTTAAGGCAATGTCTTGGGGGGAAAAGCTTTAAATTATCTAAGGAAAGCAAGATCCAGGAAGAAAGTGACCACCTTAGCGTCATCTGCAAGGAGAGCGGAACCCCAGCACACTAAGCACCCCCAGGCCAACCACGGCCTTCCCTGCTCAGTGACCTGATTCCCTGGCCACATTTGGTTGGTCTGGGGAGCAAAAGCCATCAGTCCGTTGGCTTCCCAGTAGCCAATGACACGCCCTGACACAAGCGGATGGGCTAGACCAATCAGAAGCCCTCTCTCAGGAATCTGGACTAGGAGATACCCCAGGGTAAGAAGCAAGCAGAGCCGGCGATCCGCTTGCGGCTGCAGGGTGTAGGTGCTCTGCGTTGGGGCTGGGGCCTGTGTTTGCCTAGTGTGGGGCTGTCCGAGTCATTTAAATATTCATGTTAAAAAGGCCAATGCTTTTAAAGGCCAAAGCTGTGAGGAACCAGAAACCCTGAAGAAAACAAAACAAAACAAAACCGCGCTGTGGCAGGGAGTCTCCGAAGCACTAAGCCCCGCACCTGGGGTCCAGCATGGGGAGGCCCGGGGTGGCTTCCCTTGCCAACCCCTCCTGTCCCTGGGTCACAAGCCATGGACAAGGGACCCCTTTGTGGGAAGTGTCCCCAGTGGGCCCCTGTCCCTGATCAGCGAACCAAACCTACTTACAGATCAAGTGCAGGAGCCCCGACTTGTATCTGGTTCAAATCCCAGCTCCGCTACTTCCTAGCTGAGAGGCCACTGGCCAGCCACTCAGTTTGCTGAGCTTCTCGTTCCTTATCTGTGAAACAGGGGTACCCGTGGCTCCGGTTGTGTGGGTTGCTCTGGGATCGAGTGGGCGGGCCGGAGAGCCTGTCGCTCGGTGGTACCGTGAATGCCAGCTGGTGTGACTGCTCCCCTTCTTCACCACATTTTGCTGGGAAGAAGGATGAAGAGGAGCCGGAGTGACCCCCTGGTCTCCCACTGGAGCCAGCCAGGGGCACGTCTTGGCCTTGCAGCCCATGACTATGACCTTCAGCAGGTTATCCAGCCTCCCAGCGCTTTGGTGCCACATGGGGATGCTGGCTCTTGGGTCTGTGGTTAAGCAAGTTAATAATCACAACCTGTTTAACAGTGGCTGGTGCCAGGTGTGTGCTCAGTGAGTACTGTTGGGAGGTGTCCTCCGGCTCTCTGCAGAGCACCCCAGAGACCTCCAAGCTGCCTCTGAAAGCTCAGACCCTGTACGCATGCTGCTCTTTGGGAAGCTCCCAAGGCCCAGAGCTAGACACCGGCACCTCATCCATGCCGACCCAAGACAGTGCTCAGGAGACACGCTGCCGATGACAGTCATTTCCCAAGGTCTCATGGTCGTTCCCCTGGGCCCTGGCCGAGATGTTGGAGAATGCACTTGCCATCCATCATGCCTGTCATCAGAGACTGGGGCCTGGGAGGAGCGGGGCACTCAGCACAAGAGCATCAGCACTGTCTCCATCCCCTGATTCCTCAAGTGGCCGTGCCAGAGCCTCTGAGCCTCAGTTTGTGGCATCCCCTGCAGTTGGGGACTCCAGGCAGAACAAGGGTCTGGCCTTTCCTCCCCATGTCCTTCTTTCTGGCCTGAGAATGGGGAAGACAGAGTGTGATCTCTGGGACCTTAGCTGAGAATGGCCACTGGCCTCTGGTTCTGCTAGAAGGACGAGGAGAGCAAGCAGCACAGCACAAGACTGACATGGTGGCAGATGGTGTCCTCGGATGCCGAGTGGCCAGCTGTGCTCGTCCCACCAGGCTCCTTTCTGAGGGAACTTGGGAAGAGTCCAGGTCCAGGGGAGTTCATGAGGGCCGATTTTACCTGAGAGGCTGACCAGTGCCGTCCACGCCTGGAAGAGGTCAGCAGCTTTCCTGCCTCACACCAGCCCTCACTCCCAGCACCCACCCACGCTGAGTCCTCCTCGCAGCCTCTGCTTCGGGACTCCTCAACTGAGACAGAGGCTGAACCCACGGCCTCGGAGAGCGTGGCCCTGGGCAGTGGAATCACCTGATGACTCAGTTCCTCAGTTTCCCCATTTGAAACCTGGTTGTAGTAGTGGTATTGCCCTCCTGGTGCTGGTCTCAGGATCCACCAGGTCTCTAGAAGCATGTGTCCCCCAGGGACCGAGCACACACCTGCAGCATCTGCTGTTATTTGTTGGGCCAGTTTTTAGCCAGTTGGAGCCTCAGTTTCCACATGTTTAAAACAAGGAGACTGACGAAGAAGAATGCCCGTGCGCCGGCTGAGAGTTACCGAGAACTCTGGACGCACCAGCTGCTACGATAACCCGTGTTGAGAGCCTGCGTCCCCCCAGCTGAACTAGGGTGAAGGCTGCCATGCAGGCCTCGGCGGAGTCAGGGAAGAGGAGCACCCGACGTACTACAGACCAAAGTCCGTGTCTTCCCAGCTTACCTTTGCTGTTCTTCACCTGTTCTGCCGGGGTGGCCCCAGGCGGCACAGGCGCCGGAGGTCAGTTAGAGGGATATTAACCCAAACCCCGCTGGGAGCAGCTGGCCTCGTCTCACTGAATCCCGGCCAGGGCCCGGGGTGCTCGAAGGACATTGCACAGCTGGGGACCAGAGGCTCGTGGGATAAAGTTGCCAGCCGGACGTCACACAGAGGAGGGCTGGGCTGCGGGTCCGGGCTGACTGTGGCCCTGCGCCTTCCGTCTGGTCACTCTTCCTGAAGCGCCCTTGCGGGACCGGTGAAACAGGTCCTCCCACTCCACACGTGTGCTCGGGGAGGCACGGGGGCTTCCAGCAAGTGGAGCTCCCCCCTCATCCTCACTCCCAGGTGCTCCTGCCAGGGTTGAGGGGTGGACAGCTGGTCCTGGTCCAGGGGTCACCTTGGGGAGCCAGGGCCAGGCCTGGAGCTGCACGCACCTCCCGCTCCCCTTCCCACTCCAACGGCGAGTCCTCGCTGTGGGCTGCCACTCCCTCGTGTCCCCCTAGGTGCAGGGGCCCAGGGCACCTGGGTGGAGGAGCTAGGGCCTGGGGTAGGCCAGGGCTGGGTCCTGCTGCTTCTCATTGAGTCTGAGGCATCCCAGGATGCCCAGGGACACTCCCTAGTAGAGGCCACACTGAGAAAAGGGATAGGAGGGCCTTTCTGCCTGGAGAGGCCACAGAAGTCCTCTCTTCACAATATGAAGCCACCCT
This sequence comes from Sciurus vulgaris, assembly GCF_902686455.1. Taxonomy (NCBI): domain Eukaryota; kingdom Metazoa; phylum Chordata; class Mammalia; order Rodentia; family Sciuridae; genus Sciurus; species Sciurus vulgaris. The sequence continues at coordinate 2,480,370 of NC_136478.1, forward strand.
GTGGGCAGGGTCAGGAAACTCGCCTGAGCCAGCGTCCCTATTCCGGATCCTGCAGCCTCCACTCTGCAGAGAAGACTCATTCCTCTGGGAATCAGCGGCTCAGGGAGTGGGGGGACAGGATCCCAGCAGGTTACAGCATCTGCCACCTGGCCCATACCCTTTCCCCAGGCAGGAAGCCAGCCCACCTTCCGTGCTTCCTCAGAGGGCGTTGCAGAGAGAGACGGCCACACTGGCAGTGGAGGAGCGGAGAGCCACGGAGGCGGGTGCCGCTGGCCACGGGGGGCAGGTGTGTGGCAACCGAGAATTGGCAGGAGCAGCTAGCTGTGACCAACTCAGAGGCAGGGGGCTCCTCTGGCCCAGACCAGGACAGTCCAGGCAGAACTGTGACTGAGGAGCAGTGCCCAGCAGAGGCAGAGTATCCCAAGGGACTGGACACACAGGGGAGACCAGGCTGAAGGAGGGGCTCTGGCCATCTCTCCATCCTGGTCAGACCACCCACACCAGAGGAGAGGTAGTGCCCTTCTCCCAGGGCAACCAGCTGCCCCCCTCCCCCAAACAAGGCTGCTGCTTCCCTCTGCCTTCCCAGGGGTGGCTGTGCCAGAGTCCAGAGCTCGTCCTGAAACTCAGGGCGTGGCCAGCCACACCGGCCTCTTCACGTGCGAACCTGTTATTTCACTTCCATGGGACCTGTGCTAGCTCCTCCCGAGTCACTTTCTTCTATAAAATCCACCACTTACCAGAAAGAGGGGGAGCACTGTGGGCCATGCAGGAACCTGTGAAAGAAGCCCCACACCCCTAGATCGTGCTGAGTGGCCTGGGCCACCGAGCTCCCCAGGATGCTGTGCGCGTCAGTCACAGGCACGACCTCACTTCACGCAGTCCGTCTCCCCTTCTGTCACTACTACCTCCTGCCCCTGTTTTCTGCGTGGCTTGGAAGCTGAGGTCCCTGGATGGGGTTCAAACATCTATACGTTTTTATCAGCACTTGAGAAATGGAAGCTAGAAGTCTAAGGGGACTGCTGAGCAGAGATTGAGTGGCTCCAGGGGAGGAAGTCCGCGGGATGAAAGGGCGGGTGGCGTTTCAAAGGCTTCCTGGGAGTGCCAGGCTGTTCTAGGGGTATCTGGTCAGGAAAAGACGTGGAAATGTCAAGGAGAGAATGTCCGGGTGACCCAGGAAACGCTTAACCAAACGCGTGACTCCTCTCGCGTTGACTTGCCGGCCAGAGGGTCTTGCCTGTGGCGTGGGCCTGGCGGCCAGGCACGGGCTTCGCTGACCCGAGCAGCCAATCTTGCTTCTCCTTTTAATCTCTGCTCGAGGCCTCTGGTCCTTCGGGGTCCTTTGGCTGAGAGAAAGTGTTCTGTCTTCTTCAGGGAAATCCACATGAGCTTGACAGAAAAATGGAAATGGTAACCTAAGCGAACTTGGTTTCTCTGGTTAGTGTGCCTTTAATCTCCACTGAATCACCCAGCCCCCTGGGATTGGGTGGGAGGTCTCTGAGTCAGGAAGAGTTCATGGTGGTTTGAGGGGGCCTGCTATTTCTGGCCCCTCCTCTCCTGGGGCTCTTTGAGGAGCCATTCTTGAAATCAGACAGAAATGTCTGACTTCTTTCTGACAGTGACATTCAACAGCGATTTCTCCTTCCTCTTTGACGTGTTTCAAGATGTAGTAGTTCCTGCAAGCTATTTCCCTAATGGATCCGGAATGCAGACTAATTCCTGTGCCCTGAATCGCTTCATATGTCCCAAATTTGGAAATTATTCCACAGATTTAAGACTAGTTTTGCTAGGACTACAATTTAAAGTTTTGTTTAACAAACAGCCCCCTCATACACAAAAAGAAAAAGGTTAGGAGGAGGGGAGAGAGACACCGTGAACTCTGACCTGACTGCCAACTCTTTTTTTAATTCTACATTTGGGTAATAATCCTGACAGTGATAGCAAAACAAGAAGCAAGGGTTTATGGAGACACAAGCTTGAGCACCGTGCAAAGAATCTCACACCCAGAAGACGTGGAATTTTCCCCGTGCTCGAGTTGGGCATTGGTGCCCCAGAAGTGCCAGGGAATGCTCAGGACTGCACAGACCATCAGAGGTGGGTGTAGGGTGAAGTCCTCCTGGGTCAAGATGTACTAAAATCTGAGCTGTCCATGGACATCTGGAGGTATCCTAATGTGACACCGATGATGCAGAGACCCAAGTGACCCCTGCCCAAGGCTCTGGCCGTCAGAAAGCAAGAACACGGCACCCAACCCTTCCCACTTCTCCACCCCAGGGGCCTGTCCGGGTGTTAATCCAGGAGTAGAAGACATCACTTCTGTCCTTGGCCCTTTGGCTAAAAGCAGTCACATGACCACATCCTGCAGGGGAGGCCAGGAAGTGCAGTTCGTAGCCAGCAGGGGGTGCCCAACTGGACCCCGGCATCTGCTTCACATGGGTGGACTCCCTGGCAAAGGTCACTTGCTATCCACTCATGAGAACCCCAACCTTTATCTCAGACTTTAGGGGATCTTAGCATTGAGCGTAAACCCTCTCATTAGCATGAGGCAGGCAGATTCTGCACCCCATTTTCAGGGGAGGGATATGGGGTCAGGAAGCTCCCTGTTCCCTGCTTGCTTGCCCACAGGACCCCAGTTTTGTCGAGAGTAATAGAATCCAAGTGTGTGTCCCCGCACCAGGAGGGGACCCTGAGCGTAGGCTGGACTCGGTGATGTGCTTCCAGAGCAGATCCTGAAGCGGGGCACCAGGAGACTTGCAGTGGAGGAGTCGGGTGCCCACCGCGTGGCCCCAGGATGTGGCCCACCACCTCCAGGGGTGAGTCGAGGCTTCTCCAGGCCAGAGACTGGGACCTCCTGGAGGTCCTCGGACTCACCCGGCACCCAGCTCATATGGGAACTCAGCTGGGACAGGGGCCAGGACTGGTGGCCTTTCCAGGTGGCTGTTTGGCCTCTGAAGGCGACTCCTGCAATCCGGTCGTGGAAAAGGGACCTCCGTGCCGGCTGACACACATGCAGAGGGACTTCCTGCTGGAAGAATCCACCCCTCCGGCATATTCCCAGTAGTCACAGTGGCCTGAGGGCACTGGTCACTACCAGCACTGCCCTGTACTTAAAACTTGCCCAAAGGGCAGCTCTCATGCTAAGGACCCGCCTCACCCAACAAGGATAATCAACAAGGCAGGGGAAGCTTCGGGAGGGCGGGTTTTTTGCGCGTAGATCAGAGATGGTTTCGTGGGTGTGTACCAAACCCGGTAAGTCGTGCACGTGGGCTGTGTCCAGCTTTTTGTACACTGATTAGACCTCATCCAGGTGGTTTTCAGAAGGGCGAACGGCCTGAGAGAAGCGCGCCTCCCGCGTGACCTCCTCAGGCCTGCTCTGTGCTCGGCTCCAGCTGCAGCTCCCAGGTGCGCACCAGCAGGACGCCCGGGCCTCTGATTAGCCGGGTCATTTGTCTCCTTCCAAGGGCAGTGCAAGCTGATGCACTGCAGGGCCGGAGGGCTTGGGTCTCCTCTGCATGAATTAAGCATCCCTCTGCGGTTCGCAGAGGCGAGCGCTGTGCCCTGCGCCCGCTGCACTGCTCACTCCAAACAGCTTCCCGACAGCATTCCGAGCGACGTCAACAGGGAAGGACGAGCACCCCGGGGCCCTGGCTCCCCCAAGGTGGTCCTTCCGAGATTCTGTGGATTGCATTTGACTGAACTGGGGAGAGTGCTGTCACCTACCAGACAGATGGTGCTTTTTTTCTAAAATGAGGCAACAAGCCCTGATGGCTTCCAGGGCTGCTGCTCACGTGCTGGGAGGGGCAAGAAGTCGCTCCGGGCTTCTCAACTGACTCTTTGGGAGGACTCTGAGAGACCTCCTGCCCCACCCTGAGCCAAACATCCCTACTCAGAGCTCAGAAGTGAACGAGAGCATGATAACAGGCATGGCCATTAAGGTGACAATCCTGCTGTTGGAAATTCTCCGAAAAGAATAACTGATGATATAATCATGAAAGATTGAGCTCCGAGAGTGAGCATCATGCAGGAGGCTGTTGACGGATGAGGAGCTGCGAGCCAGCTAGACGCCCGGCAGCAAGGGGTTGGCAGACGCCAGCCCTGGGGACAAATCCCGCCTCCTCCTGGTTTTGAAAATACAGTTGTATTGTTGCTCAGCCTTGCCGTTCATTTGCACGTCCCTGTGGCAACCTCCAGGCAGCACCTGCAAGGATGGGGCCCTGGGGCGGGCACCCGTGGCTCCTCGCACCACACGCATTGACCATCCGGCCCTTTTCAGAAAATGCTTCTGACTCCCGCTGCATACTGACCAGGAAACTCGGGTGTGCCGAGGGTGAGGACGCAGTCGTGGCTCTGGAGAGCACAGGGGCATAGGTGGGGTTCCCTGGGTCGTGGCATCTCTCATGCTTCGGAAGAGCAGAGCTGTTTTCTAACTTTCCTACGACGGCCTTGCAGCACTTGCAGAATCACAAGTGACAAAACAGGAGCAAAAGGTTCTAGTGACAACAGCATGGAGCCTGAGCCTGCGGCCATCCTGCCCTGAGCGCCCCGTCGCATCTCCTCCGAGGACGCCACACACTGGAAGGCCCAGGTGGCCCCAGGTCCTGGTCTGCTCAGTTGCTGGATCTGTACATCAGCCTCCTGCACCTTCCAAATCCCAGCCGACTCCTCTAAAGGACACACACACACACACACACAACAGGGCTCGGGCCTCTCTGGGGACGAGGGCTGCTGGGGTGTGGAAGGAAGCTCGCCTCTCTCCTGGGGGGTTGTGCCATCCACCATGAGAGCAGCAGTTGGCTATTTGGGAACATTTATCTATTTAAATGTAAGGAACATTTAAAACTCTGTTCCTCTGTGGCTCTGGCACATTCCAAGGGCTCAGCGGGTGGTTGGTGACGGTGCCATTGGATGGCCCCATACGGAACGTCCACGTCCTGGAGGGTCCTGGACAGTGCTGGTTTAGAGAAGCACTGTTCACATTCCGGCACCTGGATGCCCACATCTCCACAGCTCCTCAGCCAGAGCAGCGCTGCCCCACTGCCCAGCCAAGGGAGCGGGCACTCCTGCTGGGGGGCTGAAGGGCCCCAGGTCACCCCCTCGGGAGAACTGGATCTGGGCTTTGAGTCCAGCCTCCAGAGCCACAAAGGATGGTGGGGCAGGAGCTTGGCAGCCAGGGGAAGGAGCCAGTGTGAGGGGCTCGAGGAGCGTGCAGCCCCCGGCAGAAGAAGCCCTCCCCGCTAAGCATGAGTCCGTGCTGACGTAGATAAATGATCGACAAACAAATGGGGAGAGGAGACCCCCAGGCAGAGGAATCCCAGGTAGGGGTGCAGATGCTTCACCCCAGGAGTGGAGCTGGAGGCCCGGCTGCCAGAGTGCGGTCCACACAATGACCTCCCCACAAAGAGCTGCCCAGGAAAGCCGAGGACGGGGACTTTACAGAGGAGAAAGCTGCAGATGCGAGCCCAGCCGGGCCCAGGCCCGCACCAACAGGGACAGCGTGGACCCTGCATGGTGGGCCTTCCAGTCCCCACCGCCCGGCCAGCCACGGGAAGGACGAGCAGACCCGGCTGAGGGACGTCCTGCAGGGCACCCAAGCAGCCCTCCAGATACTGCCGTGGTCAGAGACCCGGGAGTCAGAGGCCGTCACCCGGAGGAGCCCATGGGGACAAGATGACGGCCATCACGGGGGCCCGAGTGGGCCCTGGCACAGAAGAGGGCTAGAGGGGACGCTGAGGAAATCTGAGTGAAGCGTGGGCTTGGGTTAATGACGACCTCGGATATTGAGTCACTAGATATTAATGATAAGGGCACCTGGGGGCAGGAAACGCCTCCTGTCTCTCTCCCTCCTTTTGTTTTTTATTTTGTTTTATTTTTTGGAAATCTAAAACTGTTTTAAAGGCAAAAAACTTTTTAAAAAATATGGAAAATAAAAAAAAAATAAGAATTGGCTTTCCAGACTGCTCTCCCACACGTGGAAGCGGAAGCGGCCAATGGGGAACGTGGCCCGGGCGGGGCTCCTGGAAGCCTGGGTCTGGGCAGCCAGGGATCCGAGCTGCACCCCCTGCCATGCCAGGCAGAAATCCAAGGCCAATCTTAGAGGAACGAAGCCCTGGAGGAGCTAAGCGAGCTGGTGGAGGACGGAAGGGGTGCTGTGTTCCTGGAGCCTACCCTGTGGCGAGCTGGCCTCCCGCCCCCGCGCTCTGAGCACCCCGCCCTGTTCCTGGTAAGCCACTCCGTCCGGGACCCGCTGGCTGTTTCTAGTGTTGCCGTTGGGCCTTTGGACATCTTATCAGATGGGCATGGAGCTTGGCAGGGGCGATGGAGCCGCGGCCAACAGTGCCGCCCACCGCACGCTCCCCTCTTACCAGAAATGAAACCCATCCCTCCAGCCAGGCATTTCTGCGTGGGGATCTGACTTCCTGGCACTCCCAGAACCTGGGCAATGGCGGCCTCACCGTTTGGCCCTGCAGCCCCCAGCCTCATCTCCAAAGAGCAAACCCCGCTCATCCCAGAGCCGCCTCAGCGACCCCTGGACAGTGTGATGAGCCGGGGACACGGCTTGACTCAGGGTGAATGTCCTGAGCTCCGCCAGGCCCCACGAGGGAATTTTCGAGGGTTATTGTCCTGTTCATCCGAAGACCCTAGAAATCCAGGCAGAACAAAAAGAACTTTCTCAGGTGAGCAGCTGCTGTCCTCTTGAGTGCCAGGCTTCCTGGCGTTCACTCGCCAGGCAGAAACCTCCATCCTGTGCTCTGGGGATTGGAGGACTTTGCCCAAGACGGGGTGGTGAGTGAGAGGCAAGACCAGGGCAGGCTCCAGCTGACCCAGCTCACTGCCCCACAGGCAGCGAACGCCAAGCGGAGGAGAGCGTCCTGACCCGCCTCCTCTGCAGTGCCCTAGAGCTGCCAGTCGTGGGAACGGCTACCCCGACAGGGTCACCGTCCCTCAGGTTGCATCCCCCTGCCCCACACCTGTGATCTCAGCACCAAGGAGCACCCAGCCTGGCCCTCCTCAGCATGGACACGGGAGGGTTAGGGTTAGCATCCCACCAACCAGTGCAACAGGTGCCCCTGAAGTGAGGAAAAGCATTGGCTTTCACATAGGCCAAGTGTTTTTTGCCAAGGTCTGTCTAAGGGTGGTAGAACTTAGGGTCTGATTTAGAGAAGTCCAGCGTCCCTAGTGTGACCCGCGGCTGCTGACGGCCCGAGGCTGGCCCTTGAACCTGGGCAGGCTCGCTCCTCCCCCTCCTCTGCCGGCTCTAGCCACATCCCGGCCTTGCTTCACCGTGGCTTAGGAGGGAGAGCCTGGGATCTCGGGCGGTCTGCAGTCTCTAATCTGCCACTTAACCTGCCTGGTGCAGAGCCCGTAAGAGCCCTCCTCCAATGTGTCCCTGCATGTGCCACGTTGACTGTTTGGGTTTGGGGGCTATGATTGATGTAAAATGAAACGAACATCTTAGATCTGTGGCTTGAAAATTTTCTGTCCATGTGGGAGCCGTGCATACCTGGGGGGCTATTCCGTCCCCCCAGACTTTCCCTCAGGCCATCCTGACCCCAGAGTGGCGACTTCTGGCATGACCAGAGCAGATCGCCTGTTCTGGAATGTGCCCTGCTGGCTCACAGGGTAAGTGCTGTTGATCTCACATTGTTTGGCTGGGCATTGTGCTTCTGAGGCTCTTCCGTGTGTTTTGGTTATTCTTTTTGTTCTGAGACATTTCACACGTTCAGAAGAGAAAACAGTGTGAGCGGCACCCCTGCACGGAAGCATCCAAACTTAGCCTGAGTCAGCACACCTGGCTGCTCGCAGCCGCTGCAGGAAAGGGACACAGTCAGCCCGGGCCCTCTGGGTCCCCCCGCCCCGTCTGCCTTCCCGCTGCCTTCCCCAGAGTTGGCCGCTCCTCTGAAGTCCAGGCATAAGCCTCCTCTCGGAGCGTTCCCATTTACAACAGATGTGTGTTTCCATAAACAATACGCGGCACTGTTGTTTTATGTGCTGTTGAGTGTTTACAAGTTCAGTCACGCACCGCATGATGGAGCATGACAGACTTCACACGTGACGGTCCCATCAGATCACCCAGGCTGGAAAGGTCCTACCTCCACCTGACGTCACAGCTGCCGTCTGGGCCCAGCTCACCATCGCTGGCTGTTCTGATGCTGGTGTAAACACACCCGCTGCCCTGCAGGGGTGTGGAAGCAGAGCCACCTGCAGCCCTTAATGCCCCGGTGATAATGGTGACAATGAACAACATTTACCGCCCAGCCCTGCCCAGATCCCAGATCTGTGAGCAATCCCGGGCTGCTTGTTAGGTGGCAATGGTCCACTAGAACCCCTGTCAGGTGAAGGACTCATGCCCAGGTCCTCACCCTGAGGGATTCCTAGGGACCCGCCCAGGCTAGCCGGGTGTGACAGTGGCTCAGACGCTCAAGGTGTCCACGTCAAAGGCACAGGGTGGCTGCTACTCTTTCAGTGCTGACCCACCTGAGCAGCTTTACAGAGACTTGTGATGGCACTTCAGCATGGTACCCACAGACTGGCCAGGGCCAAAGGGATGCAGGACACTGACAGCCCAGCCGGTGCCCCTGAGTGGAGAAGACATCCCCAAGCCTCCGGGGACGCGGGTTGGTGGGGAGGCACCAAGCTGCCTCCCACGCACACAGGGTGCTGCTGGTCCCAGCAGACTGAGGTCGCCTGGCAGGAGGGCCCTGAGACCCCACAAAGGTGCCCGTCACAGAGACCGTGACGGGGGCTCTGGCCCAGCCTCCGTCCCAGCCGTGCAGACTCTGAGAAGGGAGTGGAAGGTGCAGGGAGGAGCCCGGTCCCTGAAAGGGGACAGAAAGTCCAGTGTGGAAAGGCGGACGCTCTGCAGGGAGCTGCCAGCCACCGAGTGATTTGATTTGTTCCCTGACTGGGACTCCAGGGACATCAAAGAGGCCCAGCTGCCTCAGAGCACAACCAGAGCGTGGGGACAGGGGCCAGGCTGCTGGAACCCCCAGCTCAGAAGAGGCCCCCCGAGCTTCCAAGGAGGGACTGGAACGCTCTCGTCCCATAACACTCCTCTAGGACACTGCCCGCCGCCCCCGTCACCGTAACGGTCACACCACCGAAGCCTTAGCCCAGTGCCAGTGTCCCAGGCATGGAGTCGGAGTCTCCCTGGAGGCCTCTGCGTCTGTGGAGGAGCCGACCAAGCCGAGCGGGTTTCTGCCAACCACCCCTGGACAGCTGCTGTCATTCGGGCAGCTCTGAATTCACACCCCGCTTGCCTCCCAAGCTCATTTGTAAACAGCGTCTCGTTCAGGTGACTTGACAGGAGACGAGATGCGCCACCCAGGTGAACAGACCCACCCGTGACGCCCGACCCTCCCCACAGCTGCCGGTGGCCAGCAGGAGCCAGAAGGAGGCTTGCGTGGCAGTGGCGGGTCTGGGGCCAGCACCGCCTCTGGGACCCAGCCGCCTGCCTGTGCCCTGCCAGTTCCTCAGGCCTCAGGAACCGGGAGGGCGGAGCCAAACCTGTCTTCTGTGTCCCCCACCGTCTGCCACCTGGCCTCTGAGGACAAGCACCGCCTAGTCCGCCCAACGAGGGGACTGTGAGCATCCCAAGTGTGGGATCAAAAGATTTAGGCTGCTTTTTATGGAAAAAATCAAAATATTTGTTAGAAGTCAAAAAGTGAGACAAGGTAGTTTTAAGTAGTTGGAAATAAAATACTATATAAAGGATAGAAATCCTTGATGCAGATGGTTGTCCAAATTAAAACAAATCTTAATCCCAAACCGTTCTCAAGAGTGTTTCCCAGCACTTGACAAAATAGACTCAAAAGTCACAAAAGAGGACCCAAAAATGTTTTCAGAAGTTGTTAAATTAGTACACGTTGTTTAAAGTTCCAACTGGCACAGAAGAGCCTGCATGCCCACGGGTACAGTGTGACAACCCCACATGCGTGGGCCGTGCCCACACCCAGCACTGCCTCTCGACCTCAGCCACCACCTGTCCCCGGCCCGGCTTCTGGGCTGGTGAGGTGCGTGCTGGCGTGGCCATGCCCTCCTGAGCCGTGCTGGCCTGCAGGAAGCAGGGGTGCAGAGGTGGGCAGGATGACGGGAGGCTGGGAACCTGAGAAAGCAGAGCAAAGACCCGGTGCTGTGAGTGGGGCCTGCTCTCCAGCAGGAACGGCCCACCCCTCCGCAGTCCTCAGGGGAAAGGGACACTTGGGAACAGCAAGCCAGCGGAGAGCAGCACCCGCGGCTGCCCCATCAACGTGGGCTCCCAGCCTCCCCGGCACTGGGCCCGCGTGTTTTCCCCGGCACTTGGGTCGTCTAGACGCGGCCTGGCCATGCCCGAGCACGCGGAGCGCGGCTGCCGGGCCTGACGGCTCTGCTGGCGCAGCCCGGGCTGAGTGATTGGCGCCAGGACCTCAGGGATGACAAAGTGCTGAAGCTCCCGAGACAGCCGTATCAGATCGTGCGGCTGCCAGCTCAGGGTTCCCAAGCGCGGCAAGCGCATCCGCAGTGGCGATGGAGAGATAGGAGGCAGACGTGACGGCCTGCGGGCTGGCCAGGCGCGTCCTCGGGCGGGGAGTGGTCCCTCCCCTGTGAGACCGTGTGGGTGGTAGAAGAACCTGGACCGGGGAGAGAAACACCCAGTTCTGTCCACAGCCAGAGGATGAGAGGTGCCACCACCGAGTCGTGGGGAGCAGAGGTGCCAGTCTACAAGGCCCCACGTGGGGTGTGGGTCCTCCTGTGTCCCAGCCTGGACAGGTGTGGACAGGGGGCTGGGTGAAGCAACGGCAGATAGAGGGCAGATGGGCAGAGTGAGACAGATGGATGACGGACAGACAGGCAGGAGAAGGGATAATACAGAGGAGGAGCTAAGGTCACGGGTGGGAACAAGGACATGCCCGTCAGGGACGCTGGAGCAAGAAGTGGGTGTCTATTTTGAAGAATGACTGCTCACTCTCAGGTGTGTGCTGGCAAGCATACAGACCAGCGGGGCTCCTGTGAGCGCAACTGTGCCTGCCGAGGAGGGGTGGCCACTTCCATCCTGACCTCAAAGACCAAGCAAATTGGCGTGAAAGAGGGAAATCAGATAAGGTCCCCGTTCCTGGGGGGCTGTTGTCTGCCAGGCTCTGGACTCGGGGCGGGGGTGTTCACCGTCAAGTCCAGGGCCCACCAGCCACGCGCAGCCCTTCAAATGTAAGTGGTTAAAATTAGATGGAAGCAAGAAGTGACGTCAAGAGCCTCAACAGCCACATGTGCACCCCAGGGGTGGCGCAGAAGGCTGCCTCCATTCTGGGAGTCAGAGTCTGAAGACAGATCAAGACAGGATCCCAAGACGGAGCCCAAAGTTGTTGTGCGACTCAGTGGGAGTAAGGACACTCCCATGGAGCAGGGGCAGGGCAGGTGAGGGTGCAGGCCGTGCCCCATCCAGCAGCCCCTTCCTGGGGAGCCTCCATCCTCCATCCTCCTGGGGCTCCACAGAGCCTGGTGGAGAGCAGGCACCGGCCAGCTAACCCACCCACGCAGCACGAAGGGTGCTTGCAGCTAACTGCCTCCTGTCCACCCGCCTGCGACCTAGCGCCCCCAGGTACGGGGAGGCTCCGGCTTTGCACGTGGCACTTCCTCCTGAGCCCCCGTCTACGTGCACGTCCCACAGCCTCTCCCCAGCCCACTCCCAGGCCACCACTGAGCTGTGCCCAACAGAAGGAGATGCATGGCAGTGCCACCTGATTCCGTCAGCAGCTTGGGGACCAGGCCCAGCCTGGCCACAGCCCAGTAGTGGCCACAAGCAACCGAGACCCTCTCACCCACTCCACCTGGACCCAGGCAGACTCCCCATGGTCTGTTTCCTGTCAATGTCACCAACTTCCAAGACTGAACTGAACCATGTCATTCTGTCCTTCCAGTGTCTGTGCGTGACAGAGGAACCCATGGTGGCCCTTGCCGCATGAGCCCCTGTGACCTTGAGCTGAAGAGCAGCGTGGGTGAGAGCCCACCTGTGTCACAACCCTCTAGACACAGCCCTCTGCTCTGCTCCTCTCCCCAGGCTGCCTCGTAGGGTTGTGTGTTCTGAGCTGGACAGCAGGTGCCAGAGCAGGTTCTGCAGGGAGTGGAAGGAGCTGGAGAGGGACAGAGGGAAGGAAGAAGGAGGGGTGGATGAGGGGGAGAGAAGGAGGAAGAGAGGAGGAAGAAAGAAAGCGTCCAGGATGGCCCAGCCACTGGTGCTCCAGGCCCTGGCGGATGCTCCTCGGGCAGGGAATGTGCACGCAGGGGCAGCACGGCCCCGAGCTGGGGCTGGGCAGCTCCTGCAGAAACAGGACTCTGCATCCACAACACGGCACCAAGACGTGGCAAGGATCCCTCCTCAGGGCCCAGGAAGGAAGGCCCTTCTCTGAGGTCTCATCCTTCTAGAACTTCAAGAGGAGACCGTTTGCCCCCAAAGTGAAGCAGGGAGGAGGCCTGGTTCTAGGAAGGAGCCAGCGGGAAACGTCAGGGACCTGTGGCTGCAGAACCAGCAGCGAGGCAGTGGGGCAGGGCTGGGGGCTCGGCAGCACTCCAGCCCTGAGCCTGGGGTCCCTCGTGAGAGCCAGAGCAGGCAGGAGCAGGGCCCGGAACGCATGGCTCAGCAAGCACTGGGTGGCAGTGAGCATGGAGAGGCTGCTGCTGCATTTAACAAGGACAGGGCACTAACGCCAACGAGGCCCCACCAAGAATGCACTGGAAGAAGATGTGTGCCAACTCGGATCTAGGTTGGACGGGTGTGGAAGAAGCAAGCCACACAAGGCCGCTGGTTGAGGCACCACGTGAAGGACGTGGTTTTTGAAGAAGTCCCTGTTATTTGACATAAAATTCTTCAAGAAATTTCTCCTAAGAAATCCTCTCATAAATGTACCAATAACCATACGGGGTTTCCTCTGCAGCACCATCTGTCAGAGCAAATGATTGGAAGCAAACCAAGTGTTCACCAATTGGGGATCGTTAAATAAACTGTAATCCAACAGAAAACCCTAACGGCACTGAGGAGGGAAGGGGCCGGCATTTAATCACAGGAGCGAAAAGAAGTAATAAAACAGGAAGTAAGGTCATTTCCCATGTTTTATTATAAAGAAATAAAAATAAATAGTTTGTGCTTGATGAGCACGGAAATGTGCCCCCATCTCCCAACGCGCTGCTCCTGAGCGCGGGGGTGGGTCCCAGCATCACACGTCGCATTCCACTGGAATCTTTAAGACACACTGCTTGTCACTTGTTTAGGTAACATAATTAGCATATTACAGATTAAAAGAATATTACGGATTGAAAGAAAATTTAAGAAAATCAATCCTGTTGCACGTGCATAAGACTTGATCTTGCTTTACAAACATGTATTAATTTTGCTTTGACTGAAATGCCAAAATTGTCTTTGAAACTTGGCTGCTGATCTTTGCAGGGCTTTAGAGAAGAGTGTTGCAGAACTTCTCTCCCGAGCCCAGTTTCTGCCAGCCGTGAGGCACAGTGAAGGTTTGCTTTGGAGAGCGCTGGGAGGACTGGCCTCCCCGTGTGTCCTGAACCGTCCTGAATTGGGTTCAGGTGAAGAGGTGGAGGGCCCAGGGGCTGTGCTCATCTGCAGGGCCGGATTCCAGGGCCCCACCCATGCCAGGAAGGCGCTGCACCCTGACCTGGGCCCCGCGCGCTAGTAGGAACCTACAGCTGAGCAGAGCCTGTGGGGAGGGAGGCCCTGAGGTGGGAGCCCCCCTGGAAAGTCACTTTCTCTTCTCGGGCACAGGGCCACTTCCCACGCACCCCCCTCACCCACGCTCCCTTGACAGTCTCACTCGGTGGCCCAGTCTGGGCTCGAGCTTGTGGGCTCCAGATCCTCCCACCTCGGCCTCCTAAGCAGCAGGACGGTGGTGCGGCCACCCGCCTGGCCGCGCTCACACTTCAGGAGGTCCTGGGTCTTGCTTTCTGAAAGGACAGCCTGAAACCAGCATGCCTCTTCCTGCCAGAAAGATGCATCCAAAACAGCGACATTTCATGTCACGGCCACGCACGTTCCACCAAGTCGGGAGTCAGCAGTGGGGCCCCATGGGTGTCCACACAGAAACCACCTGAAGCTCCCCCAGTCCTTCATGCACACGCACAGACACACACGTGCAGCCGTGCACATGCACGCGAATGCACACACAGGAAGTGAGTCACACATTCACATTTGCCAGGTTCAGCGTGCACCACGATCATCACAGGGAGCAGAAATCCAAAGGGGCTGCAGCGTTTCCCAGATGAAGGCTGTTTCTGCCGATGGCCTGGAGCCCCAAGGGGCAGGAAGGACTCTGAATCACACTTACTGCCTCACCGGTGTCATCTGCCACCATCTGCATCTTCAAGCTGGGCCAGCAACACCTGCAGGCAAGGAGTACTGCTGAGCCTTGTGGATGGGCCAATGCCTGGGACACAGAGCAAGCTGCAGCAGGCCATGGCCTCACGGAGCACACGGAAAAGTCTCCGGACCTCTGTCCACTATGCACAGGCCACAGAATGTTGTCACTTTGTTATCAGAGTCTAGGGATCAACTCTATACACAGTCAGAGACCCACAGTGTTCATCACTCACTATGCACCAAAAATTCCGGTTTTCCTCCAATGGAATTATACATTCAGTCCCATTTAAGTCCAGCTTGGCCACGTGACTTCGTTGGCCCAGCGAAACACAGGCAAAAACATTCGCCACTTCACAAACCAGCCCTGGTTCTTCCAGCCCTTTGCCCTTTGCTACCAAGTAACAATGTTCCCTGCTGTGAGTTCCAGGATGGGCTGCGAAGAGCAGGGGGACCTACCTGGGACTGCGGCATCAGCCAGCAGCGCACGTGGTTGCCGGCAGTCTCTGAGACCCAGGAGGCACATGCTACTGTGGCACAACCCAGCACACCCGAGCTCTGAGATGGATGAGGCTCCGGAGTCAGGAGCCCAAGCGCAGGAGGCCCTACGGCTCTCAGGCATCTGCACACGATCACAGGCTCTTTCCGAGAGGCCGCTCAGGGCTTCCCTGCTCCGCTTACCCTTGGCTCAAGATCTCTGTGTAAAGAGGCCACCTGAGTGAGGCGGACGGGCACTCTCACCTGTGTCCTGAGCCAGGACACCCGAGCCGACGCACAGCCCAAAACAAAGGCCATCATCTTCCCAGGTCCAGAGGACTGGCTTTTATCCCCCTTCCCTTCTGCGATGCGCTGTTTGGTTTTGTTTGAGAGACACTTGCCTGTGTTAAAGTAGGAAATCTACTCAGCCATGTTTTCTGTGCCTGCACGTGTGTGTGACTCACATAAACACCAAGAGCACAATTAGCTTCGCGCATGGCTGGACCCAGCACGCGAACGATGCCCCCGGGCCGGGTGTTGCTCCCCAGCTCTGTCCTTCTCTGTTGACGTTCTCAGGCAGAAACTGCCCTCGTGGAGGCAGAGTGGCTGCCTGAAGCTCAGGCTTGCATCCTGTCCCCTGAGCCACCTAGCCCAATGCAGAAACTTCTTCCCCCATAGTCCATGGCCACTGGGGCTCTTGGGCTTGCGTGGGTCCTGTGTCCTTCCCTGACCCCTGTACTGTCAAGGGGGTGCAAGGTTGTTATCGGACTGGCCAGTCTGATCCTAGACCCTTCCAGACACAGAAGTAAAGGAGCCCCCTTTAGGCCAATGTGCTGGGGGTGGGGAGTGGACCCCACAGGAAATGACAGTGCAGCTGCTGAGCTGGCAAAACAATGGTGCCAGCTGCGTTCCTGAGGCAGGGCTGCCCCTCACGGTGGTTCCTCTGGCCTCTGAGGGTGTGGCGTGGGCCATCGCTCACCCCCGTGGTGTCAGAAGCCGTGCCTGGATGAGGTCTGAGGCTGCCGACACTTATTTCCTCCCCACGTATCACAGGGCTAGAGACAGCTGTTTCCCAGACTCCTGCCTCCAGGGTTCTGTACGTTCTACCCACGAGAAACCCCAGCAAGGCCTGGCAGGCAGAAGGCCTCCTCCACTCCCTGGACACAGGGCCTGTGAGGCCTTGGCAGGTGTCAGTTTCTGCAGCCACCTCTGTGTTTCCATGGCGGCCACACAGACCGGTGCTGGGAGGCAGCTCTAACTGTCCACAGCAGCAGCTCTCTGCCCTCTGGATGGCGGCACCAACCTGTGATCCTCTTTCTGTGGGGGCCAAGTGCTGGGACTGGAACCCACAGTCTCGTGCACACTGGGCAAGCGCCCTGTCACTGAGCCACAGCCCCCGCCTGCTTCAGGATCCAAGACTGGGAATAGAAGTTCTCTGCGTGCTGGGCTCCACAGGAGTCAGGGGGTCACAGAAAGGGGCTCGCTGGGGGCAACATGGCCCCTGTGCCTTTGCAGATCATCGTGGGTGAGGCCGGAGCATCTCTCTGGGATGCCCTCCTGGAGAGAGGAGCTGCCCAGGAGCTGCCCTGATTTGGGGGAGTATGGACTGTAGCAGATTTGAGCGTCCCTGGTGTCTGAAGAAAAGACGCAAAGCAGTGCCTGTCATGTGGGAGGACAGCAGCGTGCTTTCCTTCAAGGGAAGATTTCCTCCCTACAGGGCGTCCAGGGCTGTCAGAAGCTGGGCGCCATTCCAAAGGTTAGGGATGGGGCAGAACGTATAATTTTAGCTTTGCAGAGCGCCCTTTCTGTCTCTGAAATGTTAAATACTGTCTCACCACAGTTGCAAAATCCTCGCACGCAGCGGGTGGCTCAGTCCCCACTTTGGGTCTCCCGGCAGAGACATCTGCAGAGACTAAACACCACCGAGGAGTCCCTCCCAAGGTCAAGAGCAAAGCCACACTGCACCCCAGGGCTTCACAGAGCAGGCAGAGCCCTCCACAATGACCTGAGGGAGGAGGATTCGCTCACCTGTGCCATTGCTGAGCGGGAACCAGAGATGGTCTGAGGCCGAGCGGGGATCGGCGTGCAGGAGGCTGAAGCCAGAGCACAGGTCCTGGTGAGTCCTGTCTGCAGGCTTTCCTTCCTGTGGCTGACCCTAGGTCCCAGGGTGAGTCCTGCCCCTCAGGATCACAGGAGGCCTGACAGCTGCACTCAGGGCCCGGAGAGGGAGCTGGGAGCAGCAGGGCCCTGACCTCGATTGGGCTGCAGTGGAGCACAGCTGCCTCCAACGCTGGGCAGGGATTTGTGGCCTGAGGCTGCCAGGGCCCTGCCCATCCCACGTGCCTCCCCCTGCCTGTCCATAGCAATGGCCCCACCACAAGCTCCTGAGACTGCCTGGGAACGTCCCCAGCTGCTGATGCTTAGCCCTCACCCACACCGGGAAGCCTGGATGCCCCTGCAGTCACCTCCTCATTAATGCACCTTTCATCTCCATCCCATCCGACCTTACAAGCTTCCTCCCCAGGATGCTTCCAGGACCTCCTCTGAAAGAGTCCTGGTGCCCAAACCCTTACCTCGGGCTCCGCTCAGGCAAGCTGGGCTCTGGCAGATATCTGGTGACTGCAGGGCCGTTGGGAAAGTTCCTTCTGCCCTGCAACATCTGCTGTCACAGGCAATGTCTCACCCCTGGATTCCGTCATCAGATTTATCCCATGGGGTTCAGAGACTGAACCCCAGCCAGGGATCCAGCGGGCTTCTGGGTATGTAGCCAAGGAATCGAACAGGGACTCAAACAGATGTTTGCACACCACGTTCACAGAAGCACTGTTCACAGAACCCAAGGGATGGGTGCAAACTAAGTGCCACGGACCCACAGAGGAGCAAAATGGACCCATCCATGGGTCCTTGGGATGTCAGCCAGCCTTTAAAAGAAAGGGCCCCGCGCCTGCTACATCTGGAAGAGCCCTGAGGACGCTGCCCTAAGCGGAAGACCTGGTCGCACTAGGACAGGTGTCTGAATCCCACTTGCCCGAGATGCTAGGTGGTCAGACCCATGGCAGCAGAAAGCATCAGGGCGGTGCCAGGCTGTGGGCAGGAAGGGATGGGGCGCCAGTGTTAGCGGGTGCAGAGCCCTCGGTGAAGGCAGGAAGGCTCCAGAGCCGGCCACGCTCCGGCAGGAGCTGCCAGCGGCTCCAAAGCCCCTGCTGGCTGCCGTCACGGTGGTGACTACCTGGGCACATCCTGAGCAGGACTGCACTCCATTTCCTGCTCCGGCAGGGGGAACACTGTGTTCGATTAGCAATG
This sequence comes from Sciurus vulgaris, assembly GCF_902686455.1. Lineage (NCBI taxonomy): Eukaryota > Metazoa > Chordata > Mammalia > Rodentia > Sciuridae > Sciurus > Sciurus vulgaris. The sequence goes on from NC_136478.1 coordinate 2,498,485, forward strand.
TCTGCAGAGAGCACAGGCTGCAGCGGCAGCAGCGCAGGGCCAGGTGCTCAGGGGCCCCGAGCAGTCACAGCCCCAGTCCTTCAAGGCTTTCCTGATCCGACCAGCCCTCCTCTCCAAGCTCACGCAGGCCAATGCTGCCTTCCCAGGATGTCCCTCGGGCAGCCTGTTCCCCACCCACCGCGGTTCACTCCTTCTAACCCCCTGGGGGTGGGAAGAAGGTCACTCGGCTGGGAAAGACAGACCGGCTGCAGCCACCAGTTTCCCGGCTCCAAATCCAGTGCTCCATTTGCCAAAATGCCAGAGGGGAGCTGCCCCCAGGCCTTCTTAGCCTGTCACCAGGCTTGAGACATGGGGCAGCAGCGAGTCAAGAGGGGACGAGGGGACGTGGCTCTGAATTGATCCTAGAGCCGGGTCGCCGCCTTGGCCTCCGGCAGCGGCTGCACCACCAGCGCAGACACAACAGACATCTCATCGTTCTGCGTGGCTCTAGCCCAGAAGTGTATTTTTACCCGGGTGAGTCAGTCATTTATTTGTCAATAGAGGCCAGTAAAGGAAAAGGCCCAGAGGCCATCTGTAAACAGGCCGTAGCCCCTGGAGACATCCCAGGGAAACCGAATTGTCTAGAAATGCTCTTGTTCCTGAAGCAACATGCCAAGAAGACGTGTCTGGGAAATGGGTTGCTGGATGGGTCCGGGGCATTGCAGGGGCTCAGAAGCAGAGCCCGTGAGCCTCAGGCAATCTGTGCACCAGCCCAGCCACCTGCAAACACACTGGCAGGGAACTATAGTGCCAAGCCTCAGCTTCTTCATCCACGAGTGGGCACAGCACAGCCAGCCTCACGGAGCTCTGCAGGATTAGAGGAGATGACGTCTGTTATAAGAAGCCCATGGATGTCACCGTGAAAGTGAGGAGACTGCTGGGGACAAGAGGGTGTTTGCACAGTGTTCAATCCCAACATCAGTGCGCTGGCTGAATACCCACCATGTGCAGCACTTGCCTGCATCTAAGAGAGTGCGTGTGCACTGCGGCAGCCAGGAAGGGTGACACATGAGGGAATGGCACCCCCCTCACAGTGCACTGTCTGGTAGGACCCACCAAGGCTAAGAATGCACATGCCCACCACCCCACAACTCCTTCTCTGGACATGTACCCAACAGAGCTGAGGGTCTGCCTTCTCCCAGAAGGCACCTGCAAGATGCCATGGTGGCTTCTCTCACCACACCCAGAACTGCGGGCAGCCCCAGTGCAGTGGGAGGGACGCAGGAAGCATGGTGTGCCCACACAGGGAATACTATGGTGCCGTGAAAAGGGGTGAAGCCCCTCTGCCGCAGAGGAGCCTCACTGTGAGAACGCTGCGGAAAGAGCTGGGTGTGAATGAGCACACTCTGGACAGTCAGGAGAGAGGAAGCTCGTCCGCAGGGACAGAAGTCAAAAGAGTGGCTAGCTCTAGGTAGAGGACTCACTGGGAAGGGCACAGCAGCTTTCTGGGGTGACTGAAGAGTCCACGTAATGATCCAGTGGTGATCACAAGGGTGTGCACAAACAAGACGTGTGCATAAAGAGAAAGAGCCAACCATGGCAATGTCAAGGCTGGAAAGTATATGGGACCACTCGGTGGTCCAGGGGCTGCAAACTCAGAAGTCCACCAGGGCCAGGGAGACAATAAAATGACTGGAATGAACCCAGTGTGGGCAATAGGTACCTGCTGCTCCAATTGCTACCAGACCTGAGCTCTGCCTGGAATAGTGTGTTTAAGATGATTGAGCCAAAGAAAGAAGCCACGCTGGGTGGTCCCCCACCGAGTAGGCTACAAGTCTTAGCCCCTATATGCACCCACGTCACAGCAGGAGTGCAGGAGCCAGAGATGCTAAGGGCCCTGCCCCCGCAGCACAACTCCTTGAATAAAAGCAGATCGCTGAGAAGCGCCCACGAATGGGCATCGTTCAAACACCAAATGACTAGGGGGCTGAGGCAGGAAGAGTCCAACCAGGAGGTGAGAGCCCAGAGGCTACTCCTGGTGCATCTGAAAGCCCTGAGCCTTCCTGGACCAGCTCCTTAACCTTGCTTGGTGCTCAGCGTCTTCCTCAAGTGGATACCAGGTCCTGGACGTTAGCCACTCGGCACAGTCTGGGACGCTGCACCACAGTTTCATAACCTCGCTGGGGGCTTTCGTGTTCGCTACCATTTCGTCCTGGCAACCTTGCTTCGATATGGTCCGTTGGTTGCTTGGTTAATTTGCGTGTCTCTTCCCTCTTGCTGGTTCGCGCTGTCCGCCTTGCACGCGCACGCGCGTACACACACACACAACCCCTGTTCTTTTTCCTTCCAAGAAAAAAAAGAAAAGAGAAAGCGCCAACGACACTCTCCTGATACACTCGGTCGGCAGGGGAGAGCGGGCGAGGAGGGGCTTTCCCACCGGGCGGCTCCCGGGGCGGCGCCACCCTCCCCGGGGCGGCTGCAGCACCGCGCGGCCCCGCGCCCAGCCTTTCCCAGGGAAGCGGATTCGCAGCCCAGCTCCAGTGAGAAAACCCCGAGCTGCGCTCCGATTGGCCCGCCGCGAGCACGTGCCCGAGGACGGCCAATCACGCGGCCCGAGGGAGGCACCGGCGCGGCCCCGCGCGCGGAGGAAGCCCTGTGCCGCCGGCCCGCGCGCCTTCTTCCGAGGGCGCAGCCCCAGAGGGGTGCTGAGCGGGTCTGGACGGCGCGGGGGCCACGTCGGGAGGAGGAGGGACGGGGCGGCCAGACGGCACGCCGGGGAGCACTGCGTCACCGCCGCAATTAGCGTTTACGAGGCCCTTGCGCGTTCATCCTCTGCGGCTCCACCGCAGCCCGGCGGGTGGGGACAGTCCAGATGAGGCACCCAGACCCGGGAGAGGCCAGGAGGCTTGCCTGCGACCAGGCCCTGTTAGACGACGGAGATAGGGACAGAGGCTCCCAGCGCGGCTCCGCACCCCAGGCGTCCGCAGAGGGTCGGCCTCGCCCTGGGGCCGCTGTGCGGCCACCACTCGGTTAATATTTCGCCCCACGTCCTCCCACGCTTTTTATTGCCTTAATATTTTCAAGCAAACTTCAAAGCAGTGCAGTAAATGGAAAATCAGTGACTCTTGATAAGTAGAATGGAACTAAAGGTAAACACAGTAAAGGCAAAGCAATGTTATTAACCTCTAGCTCGACATTTACCTGCCCAAGGCTCTGTGCTCCAGGCCTTGAGCTGTCTGTGAAACGAGAAGATTGGCAGGTGTTAGTGCGAAGTTAGACAGGCCGACACCCAACGGAGACTCTCCTCGATGTAATCAGCAGGTGTGGAAGCGAATGGAAAAGGTTTCCCACCGGGTGATTCAAAGACACGCGGTGTGGCGTCCTGCACCACCTGCAAATCAACATACAGACGCCGCTTCAGCCAGCGGTCGGTTTCAGGGCCACCCTTTATTTACGGCAAGGAGTTCCAGTCTCCCTCCTCATTAAAGAACAAAGATGGCTTCTGAAATAAATGTGTCTGGGCTTCACTTTTGAGATAGCAGAATAAAATATTTGTCCTTTGGCTTTGGAAGATCATCCCTCCCCCCAAAAAAAGTGGAAAAACAAACCCATGGTCCTTTTTCCATGAGAAGAGAAGACCTCTAAGGCCCTGCAGCGTACAGAGGTGCTATAGTATGCGAGGCTGACAAGCCACTGGAAGAGACACCTAAAACTAAGTGTCCAAGGAGGGCTGACCCACAGGCCTCAAGCCCCCACACGGTTCACAGTAGTCCTGCAAACCACGGAAGAACTTGGCAAAGGGAAGCACCAGGTAGTTTGGAAGGTGGGTGGAACACAGAACTGAGAAGAGGCTATGTGTAAGGGACACAGACCCAGTCCCCACATCATCTGTCTACCTCAGCCCTTCGAATCATGTTTCCTCTGGATATATGAAGCTGAAGAGCCCAGCCCAGGGTCCTCAGAGCACTGGAGCAATATTATTGAAAACATATTGAAGAAAGTCAGCATGTTGAAGCACAGGACCCCACTGCTTGTTCCCTGCTCTGCTCCAGCTTGCCAGGAGCCGGGCTTGTATCCACGAGGGCAGTGAGGTCCGCTGCAGAGGATCTGGTTAGGTGTACACCTGGTTAGGTGTACAGAGAGGACCTGTGGAAGTTTGCACAACCCTCTATCACCCTGTGCAGAAATCCACCCATACACAAACTTCCCCCAGGCTCCCAGATCTTCTGGTATGACTGACAACCAAGAAGACTCCAAGGTGGAATACAGAGATACGAGTGTGTGAGTGCACACACACACACACAGATTCTCACAAAGACAAACCAAACACATGGGAGGTTTCAAAGTACTGTCAGAGATACTCTGTTATCTTTAGAGCAGATATTGGGCAAACTATGGCCCAGGGGCCAAATCCAGGCTGGTGTGTGAGCTAAGAATGGTTTTTACATTTTTGAATGATGATGGGGAACAGATAAAAAATATTTCGTGTCACACAAAACTTACATTAATTCTTACTGCTGGGTTGGTGAATGGCCTTATTGGAAAGTAGCCACAGCATTCACTTATGTATTACCTAAGGCTGCTGGCACAACATAGTGGCAGAGTTAGAAAAGAGACCCTTCAGTTCACAAAGCTGAAAATATTTACCGACTGGACCTCTACAGAAAAAGTGCCAAACCCTGTCTTAAAAAAGAAGAGAAGTTACAGTATCCATCAAACAAGAGTGGTGTACTCAGGGAGCTATTTTTAAAACTCACCCAGAATGAAATCAAGGTCTGGGAAATAACAAGCATGACAACATGAATCAAAAATTCAGTGAAAGTGTTGGATATAAACTTGAGAAAACTTTAGATCGGGGACAAGGGGGGTAGCTAAAGAGAAGAATAAGGGGAGAGGAAATTAGAATGTTGGAGAACAGTCTAAAGGGCCAATAATCCACTTATAGGAATTCCAGAAAGAACAACAACAAAGCTACAGGTATGAAATTGCCAAAGAAACAAGAATATGTTCTGCATAATAACATGCATTTCCAGATCAAAAGGGCCACTCATTGACCAGCCCAGGGGGAAATGCCATACCCAGGCATGTCATGCTTTAAAAAAGAAAATTAGTCTTGGTGTGATACCCACCTGCTTCCATCATGCCTTACTCTCCAGAGACAACTCTTGACTCTTCTAGCTCTTTCTTCTACTATTTATATCAGTAATTCTAGGATATATATATTTCTTGATTTATCACTTTTAGGGATTAACTACTGGCTTTTGTAGTGAAGAGTTTAGTTCATGGATCCACCTCTCTTCCCCACACCCTCCTAATGGGATGATATTGTCATTGTCCATAAAATTGATAGCATTTCCCCTCCTATGAAAATAAAAATAATATTCATTCTGAGACAAGTTGCATGCTATCATTCTGTTTCCTTTCTTGTATAACTTTTGTTTTTCCTGGACTTAATAGTTGCCTTAAGTTTTCATTTTATTTGTCTTTTTAAAGACTTATTTTTAGAAATCAAAATATAAATACTATTTAATATGTGTAATTCTGATTAAAATATCATTTTATAAAAGGAAAAAGAGGAATAGGAAGAAGGAGAAAGAGAAGAAATGGAAGAAGAGTAGAGGAGAAAGTAGGAGAGGAACAATGTATTAGATGAACCAAATACAACATAGAACCCTTGTTTAGGTTCTAATTGGAAGAAGTCAATTGCAAAAGGAAAGAGAAAAGAAAAGAATTATGAGAAAATAAAGGAAATTTAGCCACTATGGAACATTGCATAACATGCAGGAATTTCTTCTTTATATTTTAGAAATAGGTGAGGTCCAGATTGGTTTTGAGTTGATCACTCTCGACCCTTGTATGTGTTTTAACTTCCATCACAAAAAGTTTGAACTAATTCAGATTTTATCAATAAATTAGAAGTCCCTCCTAAACAATATTTCCCTAAAATACAGGGATACCGGTCCTGAAAGTTGTCTTGCAGACTGCCCTTCTCTGTGCAGAGGAATGGGCTCTACCTATGGGTTCCTAGGCTCGGCTCCCCGCAGCCAGTGAGCATGCTCCTGTATGCAAAGGCTGCGGGCCTGGGCCTGGTCTAGGGGAGGGCGCCCTGACAGGCCTTCAAAGCAGGAAGGTCTCGCCCATTTCACCGTCCACTGAGAATTCACAGCTCTCTAATTGTGAACCGCACATGAACCTTTTTTTTGTCTTGGGAATTCACTTATGCTTGGCGAAGGCAACATCTCATTTCAAAGGAGGGAAGCGAAGACTTTAAAAGATTTAAAACCCAACTCCAAAAGCTCCGTGGACATCAAATAGCTTTTTTGAAACAAGGTTTTGATGAGTTAAGAGCAAATGAATTAGAAACACATGGATTAAATTCCCCCTTAAAATCTGCCTGGGTTTAAAAAATGAAGGGGAAGGGGGCTTGGCAAATATCCTTTCGGTTTTATCAAACCCCAAGCATTTTTAAAACAGCGTGAGATGGTTGGTGAGTCCAAAGTGCAGCTGCATTCACACAGTGCCATTAGCCAGGCGAGGGAAAGGGTCCCACTGACCAAGTCCAGAACGCCCCTCCATCCAGCAGGCCCAGGCCTCTGTCCAGATATGCCCAAAGCCACCAGCTGAAGTGCCGGAAGTGGCTCTGGTCTCTGTGCCACCCCCGCTCCCGAGGGCACGTGGCAGCGTTTCCACCCTGCTCTGGTCCCAGCCTGGACCGCACATCCCCCAAAGCCCCTGCGGACATCCAAGGAGAACCAAAGTTGCTGCCACCAAAAGAAAACAGCGCAGTCTGCGCCCTGGGCGCGGAGTCGGACCTGCCCCAGGCTCTGGACGAACCAGCACTGTCCTTTTAGAATCGAGGTCTGGGCTCCGGAAGGCCCTCTGAGGCCAGGCACGCGCGATGGAGCTGAGCAGATGGTGGCTGCCGCTGAGGCCAGCTCCTGTCTTAGTACCCGTGAGCAAGCTGGGCCTGGAGAGTTAGGGACCTCCCGGGGTCACCCATCAAGACAAGAAGCAGCCTCAGTGCCCGTGGTGGCTTCAGGGTTCCTAATTCCCAGGCCACACATAGGCTGCGTCTCAAGATGTGTGTTGCACTCCTCCAGGGAAGCATTCCAGAACATGGCTCAGACCCTTGTGGAGGATGCCCCCGGAGCGGCCCAATAAATGCACTCCCACCACATCTCCAGGGTGAATGCCAGTCCTCGGCCTGCCACATCAGCGCTGTTGGGATGGTAATGTCATTCCACCCACAGTTACTGGAGCTGCTAAGAGATGGATGTGGACAGTGGTAGAAGACAGACCTCAGCACCAGCTCCCAGCTTGACTGCTCAGAGCTGTGTGATGTTGGGCAAGCGACCTAGCCTCTCTGGGGCCCCCTCAGCTGATCTGTAAAATGCAGGCAATAGTGGCTTCCATCAGTAGGGTGGCTGGAGGGCTGGCACGAGTCTGTGCATGTGAAGGCTGCGAGTGCCCACGCCGTGCTTGGTGCCCATCACTGCGGATGAATGACCTCATCCCACTCATCCTCCCACCGCCTCAGTGTTATTAGTCCCATTTGTGGGATGAGAAATCCGAGGCTCCAAGAGGCTGAATGACTTGTAACCAGTAGCAAAGCCAGATGCCAGCCCTGATAGGGCTGGCCCCAGGGCCACCTCACACCCAGGAGGCGCCTCTCCTCGGTGGTGCACAGTTTGGCAAATAGGGCCAGGCTGGCTTTCACGTCAGCTCGGCCTCTCCACTCGTGTTGGCACGGAGAACGGAGCCCTGAGCCCACCCGACCCAGAGCCTCCGGTTTCTATGGGCTGGATACAAGGAAGGGGTCCTGTCCCCGTGCAGTGTCCAGAGTCCTGTTCTGAGATCTAATCACAGCTCTGCCAACCATCCGGCCAGGCGACCTTGAGCAACTGGCCCAGTGTGGGCCGGGAAAACAAGTGGCAGAAGAGGGGCTGCCTGGCTTGGCAGGGCTCCCGGCGTGCATGCACTGCCCAGGAACTGTGGCTGCTCGGAAGCAGGCTGCCAGGCACCCCAGCCTCTTCCTCCAGAAATGGGAAATGTCTCACAACTCCAGGCTTCCGGCGTGGCCCATCCGCCGCGCTTCCCAGGCGGCCAGCTCCCTGCACACCAGAACCATCCCGACGGAGGCCCAGAAATGCAAAGGAAATCGGCCTCTGTGACCCACGCTCTTTCTCCGCACACAGTTCTGGGTGTGTGTGTGCAGGGGCGTGCCTGGCGTTGGGCCGTTTTACACATCCATGAATGTGCACAGAGCTGTGTCTAGTCTTGCTCTCGGCAAGACCTGACTTGGAAGGCATCACCAAGACGGGGTCACACACTGGGCTCATGTTTTCCGCCCTGTCTGATGCAGACGAAACCTCCCTCAACCTCAGTCTTCTTGTCTGCAAAATGGAGTCCGTGACACCTGCTTCTAAAGCGCAGTACTAAGACTGTAGTTCAAGTGATCTGTGAGATATTCCCCCCGCTGGGCTCTTCTCCCTTCACCAACCCAGCTCCACACAGAAAGCCGAGAAAACTGCAGTTGCGAGCCATACACGCTAGGCGAAGGGATGAGTTCACCCTGGGGCTTGCTCAGGATGCAAAGAATCGCCTCGCCATGTCAGGATCACAAATCTATTACATTTTTAAAACCCAAAGAGGGGGCCCAGGCCCTTTGAAGCCAACGTAAATACAACTGTTTAACAGCTTATTTTAACGATCCAATGGGAATGGAGTCGTTTAAATGGATTCACGTTGCCAGCAACCTCTCTCTGCGACATGGTATTTGTTAGAAATTGGGATTTTACTCAGCTCCATGTCCTGCGGTCCCCTCGCCTTTGTTTCTTAGCAGGGTCGCCTCCCTGTGCGTTTTCTTTGGCTTCCCCGTAGAAGAGTAACAGATTCCTTTTGAAGTTTTTTTATTGATGAATGAGCCGCTATAAATAACCCTCCGTGGCAGCTGCCCGATTTCTGAAGTTTACTCTGGAATAATAGTAGCGGTGGGAACGAAGGGCAATTTACGGCAGCGCGTCATGAAATGGTTTAATGGGCTTCATACTGTTTAACTTAATCTTTACAGATGTAAAAACAGAAATACAATTATTTTAACAACTATTATTACATATTGCTTTGCTAATGAAAACAAGGGCCCGGGAAGCAGAGACACTGACTCAAGTGCTCAGGGTTGGTCATAAACCTGGGAGGGGGAGCGGGCGCTGGAGGGGCAGGCCGCGGCCTGGGGACAACTGGGAGTGGGGACCGAGACTCGCAATCGCCCTGAAAGCCTCTCCCGGCCGCAGGGCTCTGCCACACACAGCCACACACGTCATAATCATGTGGTCATCCGCAGTGAGCTTCTCTGGGCCAGTTTCAAGTGCAGCTCTGCGGTATGAATTATGGGGCCCGTGGAGAATTTCAGTTGCTGGGAAAGGCGACCACTTGCTCCTGAGGAGCTGGGGGAGCCGTCCTGGTTCTCACACTCCCCGCTGCCCCACCCTGTTCCTGACCCATCCCCCGCGCCACAAGCCAGCGTCCAGGGAGCACCTTCTCGCCAGGGGAGGGGGCCCAGCTCTTCCAGAAACCTGTGAACACAGCGTCTGCCGCCTGGAGGTTCTCCCTGTCCTGGGGACTGCTGGAGACAGCAGAGGGAACCCGGTCGCCTCCGTGGGGTGTCCACGCATCCTCCTCTCCCAGTCTCAAGGAGGGCCTGGCCCCCGCACCCTCGTTTCTCTAAGGGATGCAGCAGAAACCCCTTCACCCCTAACGACATGATTTTGTGCCTAGAGGGATTTCGCTTCCCCTGCCCCTCAGTGGGGGTCTCACCACTGTGACGAGGAGGCCGCAATTCTGAACCATTTGAGAAATGACAGAGTGGGGCAAAGGAAGCCAGAACATGACGGTGGGACTTCAGCTGGGGACTGTGGCTCGTCCCAGCGGTGAGCACAGGCCCGCCCGCCACCTCTGCACCACCTCGCCCCATCCAGAGCTGGGTGGTGTCATCTACTTCAACTCCGAACAAGAAATGCGCCCCTGCACATCCCCCAGAGCTGAGTGAGTAAGGGGTGGACAGTGCTCCCAGAGAAGGGCCCACAGCAGGAGGGAGATGGCGCGTGGGAGGAAGGCCCTTCCCGCCAACACTCACCCCCGGGCGCCACGCAGATGGCCCTCAGCCGCCAGGGGTTCACTCCAGCAGGAGAGCCAGGCATCAAGGAAACTGGATCTAGTGAGCAGGGTTTCTTGAGGGCCTACTGTGTGGCAGGCACCATGCCAGACACCACAGAAGAAAAGGAAGCCGCCAAAATGGAACCTGTGCTTTCACTGAGCTTCTGGTGAGCTGGCCGAAATCGGTGGCTGAGCACCTGCAGGATGCACACGCGCGAAGTGCTCCAGAGAACCAGGAGCATGGCGGGTGCCTGAGGGGCAAGCGGGCCACGCTGAGTCTGCCCTGTGGGCATCCCTCCTGGCATCTGAAACGGGTTCATCTAGATCACAATGAGCTCTAGGTGCAAAATACACACAGGATTCCAAAGACTCACTGTGCGTGTGCATGATGTCTTATTGATTCTTTATATTAAATTACAGGCTGAAATGATAATATTTTGGACATTTGAGGTTAAAACAAATATATTATTAAAGTTAATTCCACCTGTTTCTACTTTTCTAATGTGGCTACTAAAAATTGTTCAGTTACTCTGTCTTGGCTCTCTGTGTACAAGAAAAGAAGACACCTGTCTGACTAAGAGGCATCCTGAGCCCTCTTAGCTTGAAAGCCCCAGAGTTTGGGCTGGGGGTGTAACTCAGGAAGAGCACCTGCCTAGGAGGTGTGAGACCTTGAGTTCAACTGCCAGCACCACAGGAAGAAAGGAAGGAGGGTGGAGGGAGGGAAAAGAGAGCCCAGAGTCCCTAGAACGTGTCACAGGGAGGTGAGAAAGGGACAAGAGTTGTGACTCCTGCCATTGGCTCCATTCTTCTGCTGTCAAGAGGTCGGGAGATGAGATAGGGTTTCTTAGACGTCAGTATTACAGGTTGAGGGTCCCTATCTGAAGTGCTTAGGACCAGAAGTGTTGTGTATTTTGGATTTTTTCAGGTTTTAGAATATCTGCACATGAGATATCTTGGGGATTGAGACTCAAGTCTAAACATGAAATTCGTCTATGTCTCATATGCACCTTGTAGACAGCACAAAGGTGATTTCACACAGCATTTTCAGTGAGCCTGCATTTTGACTAGGAGTGCAGCGCTGACAACTCCAGAACTCATTCCAAAACCGACCTGCCGACCTGCCACGTACCTTTAGGACAAGACACCTGACTCTCCCTGAGAGTGTGTGTGCGTGTGTGTGTGTGTGTGGAGAGAATGGAACACCTGCCTCTTGTGGGAGGTCAAAATTAAGTGAGAAAATGGACATGAAAATTGTTCTGCAAGATAAGTCTCTTTCCACTTCCTATATAGTTCTTATATCTTGTTGTGACTTGGTAATTATATCAAAATTAAAAATTAAATAGACCTATCTCAGTGTAGAGATCATTTCTCTACACTGCAAGTCTGTTGACAAGTAAAATAAAAGTACTCTGACTTACAGAGTTCTCTGTCCCCAGTAGACTGGGTGCATTGCACAGGAAATGTAAAAAGACTTTTTGGTGATGATGATGAAAGAGATGATAATGATGATGGTGGTGGTGGTGGTGGTGATGGTGATGATGGTGATGGTGATGGTGATGGTGATGGTGGTGATGGTGGTGGTGATGATGGAGATGGTGATGGTGGTGATGGTGATGATGGTGATGGTGGTGATGATGGTGATGATGGTGGTGATGATGGTGATGGTGATGGTGGTGGTGGTGATGATGGTGATGGTGGTGGTGATGGTGATGGTGGTGATGATGGTGGTGATGGTGGTGGTGGTGATGATGGTGGTGGTGATGGTGATGGTGATGGTGGTGGTGATGGTGATGGTGGTGATGATGGTGGTGATGGTGGTGATGGTGGTGGTGGTGATGATGGTGGTGATGATGGTGGTGGTGATGGTGATGATGGTGATGATGGTGATGGTGATGGTGGTGATGATGGTGGTGGTGATGGTGATGGTGATGGTGGTGGTGATGGTGATGGTGGTGATGATGGTGGTGATGGTGATGATGGTGATGGTGATGATGGTGATGATGGTGGTGGTGATGGTGATGGTGATGATGGTGATGGTGATGATGGTGATGATGGTGGTGATGGTGGTGATGGTGATGATGGTGGTGGTGGTGATGATGGTGGTGATGGTGGTGGTGATGGTGATGGTGGTGATGATGGTGGTGATGGTGGTGATGATGGTGGTGATGGTGATGGTGGTGATGATGATGATGCAGATAATAATGAAGGTGGTGGTGGTGGTGGCATTCGAAAACTATATCCATATGCTTACATATATGAAGGAAATACCAAATATATTGAAAATACCAGCTATATTGTCATGGAGAATGATTATTCCAAGTGATTACAGGATTACAATTTTGCTCTTTTTAATGCTTTTCTGGATGCTACGCGTTTCTGGAGTGAATACCTAACTTCCATAATGGGAGGGGTCTCGGTGGAAGGTAACGTTGAGGTCATGAAGAGGGCTGAGAGGCTATTCTGGCAACACCTTTCTCTATCCCTGAAATCCACTGGTGGCGTCTACACCTCGCTGCAGTGACTCTCAACTCTGGCTGGGGAATCAACAGAATTGCCTAAGGAGCTTTTAAAAACACCCCGCTGTGGTCCACCACAGGTCACCTGAACCACAGCCTCTAGCAGGTAGGCAGGGAGGTCATCCCGGAGGCGGGGTGTGCCCAGTGGGTGTGTCCCGGCGCAGGTGGATGCTCCCCGGAACAGGAACCCTCGGGAGAGAGCGGGAGCCCGCAGCGCCCACCACGCGGTGCGTCGCCTCCCCCACCGCTTGTGCTCTCAAGATGGAGCCGGCAGTGCGGACTCCAAGGCCAAAAATGTGGGAAAGTTTATTTATTTCCCCAAAACATTCCTGATTTGTAATGTGCTTTCTAAAAATGTTCCAGCTGACCAAGCCCCTGCTAAATTTAGCTGCAACATTTAAAAGAAATGTTCTTTACACTTTATAAGGCGGGCCAGGAAATGCAAGGGTTTGAGAGAAAATCGCTCCTCCTCTGGTCCCTCTCTCCCAGGAGGGGACGGAAGCTCTCCCATCACCCACAGGAACAGCCTCCCTGCTGGGGAGAAGCGAGGAGTCCCAACCACTCAGGGCCCTGGGCTCACAGCGGCCCAACAGCCAGCCCTGGGAAGCGTCTTCTGAGTGCCTGGCCACCTGGGCTGAGCCAGGAAGCACGGTGGGTTTCTGTCCTGCAGCTGGGTGTCTCATCTGCCCTCGCCCATGGCCCGCAGTCCTCTGCCACCCTCCCCCTTGCCTTGATCATGAGTGGCAGCTTATTTTACTTTTGGTTTTGCCTTCCAAAAGTCAGATCATCTCCAGAGATGAGGCTGCACAGTGGGCAGATGAAATGAATCACAGCCACCGGCCAGGAGTGGAGAGGCGTCCAGGGGCTTCTGCTGCCTGCAGAACCACAGGACATCGTGGGAGTTGCTGGTTTAGGGTTTTGTTGCAGAACTAAGAGTCTCGGATAGAAGGCTCTGTCTGTATACAGTGCCAGGGCCTCTGATTTATTAGTACTTCCTCTGTGCTAGATATTTTACACACATCAACGAATTTCACTCTGACCACCACCCAGGCAGGAAGTATGTCCCTCCAATTTTGCCCTGTCATACTCAGCGGATGCCGGTCTGTTAACTCTCTGTTCAGGACAGTGCCATGAGGCAGAGGTTAACGCCTGGTACTGGCCTCTCCCCACCCCGCCAGACATCAAGTCCTCAAGGACAAGATGCTGATGACAGGGAGGCATGTCTCCACAGACCTGGAAGAGTGCACGTAGGAGGTGGTGGCCAGTACCTGGAGGGACGTGCGAGCCCAAATGCCTGGAGCTCCAGGGGTTAAAATATCTCCTGCTGCACAGTGGGAGACAAGAGTCGAACACTGGGGACACCAAGGGTGGGCACACCTCCTAGAAGGCGAGCATGGCATTGGTCACATCCAGAAAGCCAGCAGCAAGGAACACCTCACCTTAGATGCCCAATGAACTGAGCCAAGGCATGGACAGTCACATGTCCCCCAGCAACCCAGCATGTCCTTCCCTGACTGCCTGATGTGAGGGCAGAGATGTCGGGGTAGGGGCAAGACTGTGAAGGCCAAGTCTGGGCCCCTGTCCTGCCACCTCAGAGGACCCAGGCAGGGTCTGGGGCTGCCTCCCACAGGAAGCTTCCAGTGGGAGAGCCACATCTTCTTCATGCCAGCTGTGTGCCTCCGTCTCAGCTCCTGCACAGCCACATGAGCCCAAGGGAAGGACCCTGCCCTACCCACACACCAGTCCCTTCACAGCCCATCTGCCCCATCCACCCCTCTAGGACCATGTGTTGCCTGGGATCCTTCTAGCTGGCTTCCTGACAGGTGTCAGTCAGTAGGAGGCACCAGCTTGAGGATGGAGAGTGGGCACTGCTGCGGGCTCCCTCCTGCTCTGGATCCCAAGGTAGGGCCTCCCGCAGGCCAAGGTGTGGGATGGGTGGTTCAGCAGTTCACCCCCTCGCTGGTACCTGGAGGCTCTCTGCACCTTGCCTGCACCCCCACCCCTCCCCCAGTCTTTCCACTGACTGGAGTGAGTTTCTGCTCTGCCACCACATCTGTCCTCACACCTGGCAGGTAAGCAGTTGAAGCCAAAGCTTTGCCCCACCATCTCCCCTTATTCCTTTGTCCCTACTGCCATGTCAGTAAAGTCACCTGAGTTGCCTGTGTACCCCTGGATTCCCAGGCATGCCCACAGTGCAGATCCTGAGCTCAAACCCTCAAATCCATTTTTGGCCTAGGAGCCCCACATCTGATTTGCCCAGGGCAGTGAGTGTTTGGAGGCCATGTCAGGGGGCGACCCCCCACCTCTCAGCCCAGACCCCACTGCTTTCTCTCTCTCTCCCCTGAGGACAGAACCCAGGGCCTCACCCTTGCCAGGAGAGGTGCTGTCTATTGGCCTCTCCAGGTCACTGTGACCCTACCTGAACCTGGCCCTGGGATCTGTGGCTAAGGACCAGCAGGGTAGAGAACTTTCCATCTGGCTCTTCAGGTTATGTTTTTAAACTTTTCCAACAAGCTCCTTCTCTTCATTCTTAATAATAAACTGTGCTTGTTATAGTTTGTATTTTCTACTCTCTGAAAAGCCTTTACTTCATGGAAGCAAGAATCCAGCCACTATGAAGGTGGTAAGGCATAACACCATCTCTCCCGCTGGATTTTCTCACTTGCAGGTGCAGCTGACTTTGAGATCATCCTCTGCTTCTGTGACATGGGTAACAGCCTCGTGTGGGCAGGTGGGCCCTGGGTCTCATCTATAAAATAATCACACATGACTAATTCTTTAACCCACCCACGATACCACTGGCCACTCCATGAAATGGTGGCAACCGCAGGTGACTGCAGGTCAGAGAACATGGTATTTCTGGAAAGGTCTAAGCAGCCTTGTCCTGGTTCTAAATTCTCCCAGGGCGTGTTGGGTGCCTGGAGGCCGTTAGCTCCTACAAGAGCCAGCAAACACCCAAAGCCAGACAAAGCAGGGACCTCTGCAAAGTTCTCTGTCCTTGTAAAAGCTGCAGAGGCCAAGTTCTCAATGTGGGTTCATCTTCCAAGATTCTTTTATAAAGTCTTTGTTAGTTTCATTACAAAAAAAAAAAAAAAAAAAAAAAAAAAACCTGTCCCTAGCTTGAACTGTATAGGAAAACAAAATTGTAGGAAAATATACAGAAAAACAAAATCTTTCCATAATCATTAGCTTGGGCTAATGTAAAAGAATGCAACGACTCTCATCTATGTACAGAAATAATAGATTTCTGGGTGTTTATATTTTTAACATATACATATACATGTAGGTCTATGTACATAGAGACACACATGCATATACATTCATATGCACAGACCATGACATGCATGTATATATATGTATACACTCTTACCATTATCCATGTGCCTTTCATGTCCTCCACTATGATCAGTGTATGAGAGAGATGGAGACATGGAGAGATACCAGGGCTCAAAGCAAAGCTCGCTTCTTTCAGAGGAGAGCAGAGAAGCAAACCTCAAGATGGCTGTGTGAGAGCAGAACAGCAAGCTTGCTTCTGGCTTTCCCCAAATGGAGCTAAGATTCTATTTTAATTAAAGGTAGAGGCCATTTCTTGGTCTCACCAATCCATAATTTTGAGCCAATGATAAATATGGGCATTAGAACAACTGTTGGGGTCAATAAGGCCCAAATTCCCTCTTTTCCCTCAGTAGGAAGAAATATGTACAGAATTATATGTCATCCCACAATTCATTTCCCATAGTATTTATAAGCGTGGGCAGAGGGAGGGTTGACTAGAATTGTCTCCATGTCTGTATAAACACACAAAGTACATGCACACTCTTGCATTTCTCTGGGCCTCAAAAGTAATGTTCACATAAGACCTCTTTGAATGATAAGTCTAAAACACAATCTTTTTCAAATAGTAGTATTAAATTATTTGAATCTTGAAAAAATAGTCGTCACAAATGAAAAAAAAAAAAAAAAAAGACAGCATATCAAACAAAAAAGGAAAAAGAAAAATTGAAAACATCCAGGACAGCCCAAGGACACCACCTCTTTCTGGTGTCCAGCTCCTTGGGGGCTGCGTCCCCCAGTCCCTCCTTAGCCTGTTGCCCCTCAGGAGCCAGAGCCCATGGCTCCCCACTGTGATCCCAGTCTCCTCTTTCCTATCACTGTTTATTTCCCCCTCATAATCCACTGAACCAGTCACGGAGAGGTTAACGTAAAACAACTTTATTCACAGAGGCTGAGAGTTTGGGATAGCAACATATCCAATGACAGCCCACCACGCTTTAAGTCCATCACAGTGAGCCCGGCCCTCACGGATGGGCCTCTCCAAGACTCTCTAAATCAAAGACACTCTGGAGCTCACCAAAGTCTTCCTGTCAGCCTGGCAGAACCCTGTCCTGGAGTACTTGTGGGTCAGCAGTGCGTGGTGGCTAAGAATGGATTTTCAGAAAGCCAACTCTGTGCCTGCCAGTTCTCAGCCCGTTACGCCTGCCCAAGCATCCTTGAACACATGGGCCAGGGAGCCCTCTTGATTGAAAGTCCATAATCATTTTTATACAAGTCCTGGGAAACATCTTCAAAAGTTATTTTGAAGCCCTCTCTCAGTCCACTTCCAAGAACTCATGGCTTTTTGTACCTTTCTTACACCAGATAAAACACAAGTTCCTTGGAGGTTCAGGAAATCAAGTCTCAGAACCCACAAGGTGGCCCAAGTAGAGATGGGAGGCTGTGAGTCTGGGAGTAGCCCCCCAGGTTCAAGCTTACCCGGTCTGTGCTGCAGACCCAGCTGCCCACCAGACTTCCAATCCCCTCTTTAAGGTGTTTATTCAAGGTCAGCCTCCTGGCCTGCCTGGCAGGGGCTTGTAGAGGTAGGGGCGTCTGGTCCCAGACTGGGAGTGTCCCAGAGAACTCTCACCAGGCTTCACTGTGTTCTTCCTGGGCCAGACCCTTCCTCAGACACCAGCAAGTTTTCTTGCTCTTCCCAAATTAACCCATCTCTCCCTCAATCAGTTTTGTTGGCTTCACTCAGCTTTTTGGATTCAATGTAGTCGTTCATTACATGATTCTGAAAAATGCAGCAAAAACCAAACTCAGATCTTGAAAAACTATGGAAACAAAAAAATTCGATGTTGTCTCAGGCACACTCCACCCTCCACACCCCCCCCCCCCCCCCCCCCCCCCGTCGCTTGAAATCTTTCAATCCCTTAAAAACAAAAGCAAAAGCACAGCAGCTACTCTGAGTCATAGATCCAGCAGAAAATGCCTACTGAGGAGTATTCCACTAGGTACGGAACACCTCCACCCAGGCCGCGCCTCTGTAAGAGCTGTTTGCTGTGACAGTGGAAAGAGTCAAGTGTTTAGGCGAAGAATAAAGCATGTTCCTTTTACTGTCTAGAAGGAAATTAAGAAAAAATTTCTCTATTTAAAATAAAAGTATTACTGCTCTCTGGGGTTGCTTGTCTTCCACCTTAACCTTGGTCATAAATGCTAACCAGGCCTCCATTTCCAACATAACCCCAGAGAACAGGGGTCACCCTTGAGCCCCGAACTGGACTTTTGGGACAAATCCATCTGAGATCTGCCCCCGCCACACACACACACACACCTCGGCTCAAAGTCAAAACCCAGGCCACACAAGGCATGGAGCCTGAAATGACAATACGTAGATCCAAAGACCACTGTGTCTGTTGGTCCCGCCTTGAGGGGGCCAGCAGCGTTCTCCCCTGCCTCGCAGCCCAGCACCTGCAGTGGGCAGCGTGGGCAGCGGAGGTTCAAGGCATTAGGTCTTCAAGGCATTAGGTCGAGGAATTCTCCTGGAAAGGGTCTGATCAAATCCCCCACAGGGACCATTCCTTTGGCTCTCCAAAGCAAATGCCTGTTGCTGGGTAAATCCACTTCGGAGGCCGGTAAACATGTTCACCTGCGCACAGAAGTTGGTAAGGCTGCCCAGAACCCAAGCAAAGATCCTTTGAAAAAGAACGTGCCTCTTTTCCCTGCCGGTGGGACCGTGGCTGGTGACTCAGAGGAGACTCCGACCAGGGCAGAGGAAAGAACGGCGCCACTGTTTGCTTTACTGGAAGTGAAGCACAGCATCAGGGAGCTGCAGAGGGAAATAGGAGAGGAAAGGGATCCCCAGCTGGTAAAAGCCGCCCTGGACGTGCGGGTCGAGCATCAGGGAGGCGTTGAAAGGTGGACGGAGACTGGAGGAGGCGGCCAGAAGGGAGGCGCCCAGGTCGCCGGCCGGCCCTGGCTTGGCGTCCCCGAGGCCCTCGCCCCCGCCAGCGGGTGTCTGCCCCTGCCTCTCCGCCAGGATGCTGTCGATGCTGAAACTCTTGGACTTGGAGCTTTTCGGAGAGTTGGGGGAGGCGGGCCGCGGAGGAGACCCGGGGCCATCCACTGTGCGCGCTGGCTGGCCGACCGCCGCAGCCACTGAGCCCTGGACAGCGTCGCCTGCGTCCTGGTCCGGGGACTCAGGGCCCAGCCAGTGGAGTGACGCCTGCGGAGAAGAGCCTTCCCCGAGGGGCGAGGGGCGCGCGGGGGTCCCAGGGCGGGGACGCGCTGCCTCGCTCTCCGCCCGGGGCCGCGCCTCTGAGCGGCGCTCCTGCAGCTCAGCACGAGCCCGCTTGGCCTCCGGGGCCCCGGCGCCGGGTTTGGGCTTCCTCTTCCGGCGCCGGTAGTTGCCATTCTCGAACATATCCAAGCAGCGAGGGTCCAGCGTCCAGTAGCTGCCCTTGCCCGGCCGCCCTTTCTCGCGGGGCACCTTGACAAAGCAGTCGTTGAGCGAGAGGTTGTGGCGGATGCTGTTCTGCCAGCCCTGCCGGTTGTCGTGGTAGAAGGGGAAGCGGTCCATGATGAACTGGTAGATGCCGTTGAGCGTGACCCTCTGCTCGGGCGCGTCCTGGATCGCCATGGCTATAAGCGCGATGTAGCTGTACGGTGGCTTCTGCGGGGGCTCCGCTCGGCCCGAGGCGGCCAGAGCAGCCGTGGGGGCGAAGGCCAGAGGCAGCCCGGGTCTCTCCGGGCCGTACAGATAGAGCATGGGCGAGGCGGCCAGAGCAGGCAGCCGGGAACTGAAGAGGTGACTCATGGCGAACCAGAGCCGGCGCTGCGCTCCCGCTCCCGGTAGGCAGGCGACCCCGGAGCCTCAAGGACTGCGCCCTGCGCCACAAGGGCCCTCCAGGGGAGTCTGCCTCGCGTCTGCCCTCCGCTCTGCCGCTCTCCCTGGCTGCTCCGCGCTCTGTCCCTTCTTCATGGCTTTAAAAATGTTAAATAATTGTTGTAAGTTTGCTATTATATGTTGACTTAGCGCTGGAAAATAAATTGTCTATGATAAACAGTCGTTGTGTTCTCAGCCCACCCACATTAATTAAAATTTCATTGCTGAAAAACTCCAAGCTTTTCCCTCCACGTGTCTTTTTGATACCAGCCAATCGGTTTCGGGGCTATTCCTTCATTTGTTTATAGAATTAGTCTGTTGATAAGTCCGCCCACCCAAGTTGAATCAAGCTGTGTTTATTTGGAAAAATTTCCGGGCACCCAATATATAAACGCACTGATCTGATGTTTGAAATATCACGTCCACCCCTTGACGCTGTAAGCACACACAGTCAGTGAGGCAGGATGTGGACAGGGTGGCTCGAAGCCGGTCTGCTGGGCTAGGAAGGCAGGATGGGCTGGGGGTGGGGAAGCATCAGGGTGAGTTTACTGTTGACCTGGGGGTGCCCCATAACCTGGAGCCACCCACAAAAGGCCCTGTCTTCTTCCAGGCCTAATAGGAGATGGAGGAAAGCAAAGTGCTTTCTGAGGCCCTTGACCAAACCTTTTTTGGAGGTAGGGTCCCTGTAAGAGGCTGGGTGTCTGAAGAGGGGTGCAGCACTCACTGGAGAGATGCGGGGCACACCCTATGGGAGGCTGCATTCTCCAGGTGCTGAGTAACACCCCCCACAAGTGGAGCGGACCCCAGGAGCCAGCCTGTCTTTGAAGGAAGGCAGAGGATTGGGGAGCTGAAGAGGGCACAAGGATACTTGGTCTATGGCTCCAGTTGAGGAAGATGTCAAAGTAACACCATTTGGAGGGTTGGGGGCAACACTAGGGTCTTTCTGGTGCGGCTAAGATTGCAAGCAAGGAACATCAGAAAGGGGAACTTGGCAGCTGGCAGGCGGGCTGGTATTTGTGGATGCGGGTCTTTTGCTTTATATCCTGTGCTTTCCTGTTTATAACAAGGAGGGGGGTTATAACAACTTTACAAGTGCATGCAGCTGGCCCGTGATTACATTAAACATTTGGGAAGCCTGCTTGCTCTCCCCCCACCCCCACCCTGGGGTGTAAGCAGCCCCTCTTCTGTCTCATTTTACATTTAGCCACGTCACACTTTGATTCAAAGATCCTGAATGATACCAATTCCAAAGGAGTCATCTCCTGCCCACTCCAAAGTAGGGGTGGGGACGTGTAGCGTGACCAAGTCCTGTTTGTGATCCCCTGAGTATTCTTTTAAGGGAAGAAGAAAACACGGGGGATAACTGAATTAGCGTTTCATTGAGTAAACCGCGGGGAGGTGCCAAAGAGAAAAGGGAGGGTGAGGACGGCAGGTGGCGTAGGAAAGGCCACCCGCACGCACCACCCGAGGGGGTGCGGCACTTTCTCGCCCTAATGTGGGAGAAAGGTCCACCACTGCTGCTGTCACGAAGACACATCAAGCTGGGGGCTGGTGGCCAGCGTTCAGATAGCCTTTGTACACGGAAGAGCAGGAGCGCATCCCACTCCGCGAAGAGGAACCTGAAAGGTAACCCACGTGTTTGGGGGTTTCCGGTTACCAGATGCGTGGTGTACCAAGACTGCACAGAAGTCGGTAAGTTTGAAATACCAAAAGAAAGTCGGCAGCCGGGGTCGGAAAATCCAGTTTAGCTGCAGGCCCCAACTGAGGACGCCAGCCCAGACCCGGGACTCCGCCAGGGCTCCCTGGAGGGTGCAGCATTTCTAACGTCGTCCTAGCTGCCCGGCAGGCCTAAGTCCTGGGGGCGACCCTCTAGACAAGAGAGGGCAGAGCGTAGTCCTCTCGGGATCACTCTCTCTCGCCGCTGCACCCCTTTCAATCCTGGGGTGAGAAAAGAGCCTCAGTGTGCGCACCTCTGCAAGCCTGGGTCACCCAGCTTCTCCAGATGAACGCGATCCCCGTAAGCCCAAGTATGGATGAACCCAGCTCCCGGGTTCCTCTTCTGCGCGACTCCAACAGACCCAGACCAAGAGACAAACCCCCTCCCTCACCTCTGCACCTCGCAGCCCCACCCGGAGCTCCCCCGGCACCCGAAGTCCAGCACGCACGTTCCTGAATCTCTCGAAATGCGCGCCGTCCGGGCGCGTCTTCCAAACTCTCAGGCAAACCCGAGCTTGAATCCGTGCACTAATAAACACCGCCCCTTTGGGCACAGGCCGAACGCGGGCGGAGATACTCACGGCCGGTGGGCGGGGCACTGATAGTAAAGAGGAGGAAATAAATAAATAAATAAAAACTACCACCCTGCTGTCGCGGTTGCAGTCGCACGCCCAGCCCCGCGCACTTTGAGGTCTGCAAAGCCTCGGAGAGATTCCAGGTTCCAGCGGTGAACTCCGGCGTCGTGCCCCAGCCCGGCTCCAGCGCCAGCGCGGGCATAAATTCTGGGCTCCCAGGTAAAGAGTTTGTAACTTGAGCCCAGGTGGGGCTGCTGCTGGGACGAAGCTGGCTCTGGGGCACATTTCCACATTTCCGGGGACTGTAAGACATAAGGTTCCAGCACTCAAGAGCGGATGCGCCCTCGTGCGGAAGCTCTGTTGGCTGAGGACGGAGTCCGAGCGGAGGCCAGTGGGGGACAGCCAGTCTGGGAGACAGGGGTGGGGCGGGGGGTGAAGGGGGGGTGGGAGTGGGTGTCCCAGAGAGCCAGGCGGGGACACTGAAAATTCCTTACAGGTTCATAAGTCTTCAGATCCCAGCCAAGCGCTTCATCTCCAAGTCAATTGGTGAGAGCCACCTCCCTCCCAGCCTGGAGGAAACCCGGAGACGTCCAGCCGGCCCGGATGCCGCGGGAAGACTTGATCTTCCTACTCACTAGCTAGCAGAAATTGAGGGCAGTTGCACCGTTCCCAGTCCCCAGACCGAGCGGAAGTGTGCTCCTCAGGGAGGCTGGTTGGAGCCCAGGCACTGGGGAGGGAAAGAGGCCTTGGAAAGAGTGGTGGGGAGACAGGGGCTCCTCCCGCTGCCCCTCATGCACCCTTTCTCTGCTCAGCCCAGAGTAAAAAGAAGACATTCGAGTTAAGGGTCATCTGCTTCCTCTTTCCAAATATCCACATCCATCCTCTTCTACATGTGAAGCCACTTGACTACATATTAGATATGTTGATATTATATAATCACAACAATGACATGTACATGATTCCACCATATGTTCAGTGTGCTTGAGAAGAGTGGGAAGACACAAGACCCAGCCCACTCACCTTTCTGTGGGCAAAGATGACAACAGTGTCAATCACTAACATCGGGAGGGCGCCCCGGTGCAGCAGCGTTCTAGCTGCACTCCCACAGCAACGATCAGAAGTATAAGCTTTGTCACGCCTCGTTTGCAGACCAGGAACCTGAGAGCCAGTATGCTACCTCGCCTTGGGTCCCTCATGAGGAGGTGCTCCAAAGATTGAAAAGCAACCTTATTATAACAGCCACATACCTGGACACTTGGGGCTGTGGGAGTCCCTCCTGAACCCTCTTGGCATCTCGGAGTGATGGGTGTTAAGAATTTATCCATTTTACAGATGACAAAACTGAGGTTGAACACAACACCCCAGTGCTGGTGAACACCACAACAGGGATCAGAACTCACACGGTTGCCCCGCAACCTGGTGCTCTGGGGTCTGGTCCCTTGAGGAACTGAGAAAGATTCTCTGGAGGAGACACCCAGCAGGGCCTCCATAAAGGAGAAGGTGCCACACCCAAGAGCTGGGAACCTGGAGAAGCCCAGAGTCCTTCTTACAAGCCCAGGAGATCCTCTCTCCCCTCCCCTCCCACAGACTCTGAGCTGGGCCACAGGGTCTGCTGTCCTTCTCTTGGTGGTGGGTATGGGGGCAATGGGCCTGGGACCAGGATGGGAAATTAATGGCAACCCAGCTGGGTCCACAGGATGCTCAGTCAGTCAGAGGGCAGGGCATCCTGAATGACCACATGCTTACAGATCACCTCGTTCCCAGGAATGAAAGGCTCAGAATGAGCTGCTGAGGCGCCACCCCGCGCAAGCACAGCAGTAGACACAAGCCACAGAGACCAAAGAACCCTTTCCGTTCTGTTCTCCAGGAAAATCCCATAGCCGAGTAGGTCCTTCCTTACTACACACAGCGCATGCATGTTCCTTAATCCTCACAGCAATCCTATTTGACCATCCTATTCTTTCTTTTTTTTTTTTCTTCCAGTGGAGAAACTGGTCCAGAGAGCTTCAGGTAATGGGGCCAGGTCACATGAGCCCTCTACTAGCCTGTTTGTAAGGACCTGAGTTGGTGCATCCACATTTGGCTTTAGGCCTTAGGAAGAGTCCAGGAGGAGCTGGGCCCACGGGCACCTGCCTGTAATCCCAGCAACTGGGGAGGCTGAGGCAGGAGGATTGTAAGTTGCAGACCAGCCTAGGTGATTCAGCAAGGCCCTGTCTCAAAAATAAAAAATAAAAAATAAAAAGGGGTTGGGGATGTAGCTCAGTGAGTGCCCTGGGTTCATTTCCCCAGCACTACAAAGAAAGAAAGAACCCGAAGGAAGGAAGGAAGGAAGGAAGGAAGGAAGGAAGGAAGGAAGGAAGGAAGGAAGGAAGGAAGGAAGGCTGCCCTGGGAAGGCTGCCTAGACGATAACATGAAGCTGGGTGAGAAATAAGGCCAGAGGGCCACCAGGAGAGGGACGGCACAGGGCAGAACCAGGGCCCTCTGAAGGGGCCTCTCTGGTCATCTGACCTCCCAGCCTGGGTGGCATGAGCCTGGGGTTCCTGGGACTACGCTGCAACCCAGAAGAGGGGGCGGAGACTGCTTCCCAGCTCCATTCTCTTGAAGGCACCAGGATGCCAGCTCTCTTCTCAGCCTGCCCACTCCGTTCCAGCTCTTCACACGCTCACAGCCCCGGGATGAAGTGCCCAGCAAGCCTGACATCTGGAAAAACCACAGCACCCAAAGTGTCATCCGCAAAAATCACCCTACACGAGACACCCTGCTCTCCTTTGCTGCAGAGAGGGACTGTTGAAAAACTGAGGGGAGGCCTGGCAGGAGTCAAAGGTTGGTGGCGTCTTCCCAGGCACAGGGGCCTGTCCCCGAACAGGGAACAGGGACCGGTGGCTGCCAACCTTCCAAACCCTGAAACATTCCACCCCCTCCTTGCATGCCTCTGTCAAAAAGCAAACATTTCAAACGCCTTGGAGAGCTGAGGCCATGCAAAAAGAGGCAGGCAGGGAACGCATCTCAAAGTTTGGGAAAGCATTTCAAATATGTGGTGTAAGAAAGCATCCTAGAGGGAGGGCAGCCCCAGCGGCTCCAGCCCAGCCTGTCCCTCACCTGGAGCTGAGGCAGTGAACCTTAGTGTCACTAGCAAGCTGCACCTAAGGTGTGGAACATCAGACTTTCACTGACCCACATCTGCTCCACGGCACGTGAGACAGGGGTGGACAGTGGCAGATGCCCATGCGGGACAGGGTCCCTGAGGGCTGGGTGCAGGACTCAAGGCCACAGTGCCTTCCGACTTTGGTTCTCCTGAAGTGTCTTTTCTCTGTGTTCCATCTCCATCCACCTCAGCTCTGGGTAACAATAAGTTTCCATCAGCCAGTCCTACCCAACAGCCCCCTCCCCCGTTTGGATTTGGAGCCAGGATGAGGAGCTGGTGATCGCTATCCAACTGGCTCCTTCTCGGCAGGGAGCTGCAAACGGCCTCCTGGCTTTGGGGCTGTGCAGGACTCTCTGCCAGTGATGTCAGTGGCCGCCCCCCACCCCCAGCAGTGGCAGGATAAAGGGGAGGAGAAGACCCTGGAAGATTTATGAGCCGAACGCTGAAGTTCCCAGGACCCTTCCCTTTCTTCTTGTAATTTCTGATCTTCATTTCTCATGAGTAGGGGGAGGGTAGCTGGATAAGAGAGGGTTCATCACAAAGCCCTTGGCTGCACCAGGTGGAAGGAGCAGGTCTGTGTTGGTAGCCTGTGCATTTTACAGATCAAGAGTGTAAGGGAGGTACAGAGGTTCCTTCTTGCAGATGTGGTCTTGGGATTTCCAGTCCAAGGAGTGAGCGATTCAGGAGGTAAGTCACTGCAGAATCGTCATCTTCGGGGGCAAGTCACTGGAGCCAGAGCAGTGAGGTCCACCAGGCTGCAGATCCACTGCAGCTCTGGAAGAGGCCGGGCGAGGCATGACACTGGCAGTCCCTTTCTGAGAACTAGGAGGTGGTCTGTGGTCTCAGTCTTCCATGAAGCACATGGTAGATGTGTTTGGTGGCCTGCAGAGCCCACCCAGCCCCAGAGTCAGGCCGGTGAGGCCAGGCGTCAGACCCTTCCTTCCAGACCTCCCCCCCTTTTTCTAGAAGGTCCTGGGCTTCCCAAGGTCAGAAAGGCCTAAGAGAGAGGCAGCCAGTTGGTATGTGAATCAAAGACAGCCTGTGTCTGACGCCCAGGTCCTTTCCCAGGTCCTTTCTGGCCAGGTAGCAGACACTTGGGGTGGCTGTGAATACCTGCAAGCCAGCGGGGCGACGCTTTAGGCAGCTGTGCTCAGCATTGCGCTGCGGGCTCCTCCACTGGGCGGGAGGGAGGCTGCTACCCCGAGGCCTGAGGTCCGCGCAGGAGCTGCCGAGGAGCTTGGAGCGCCGCGTGCAACACGCAGCAGACGGGACCAGGCTTCTACGCGGCCCTCTTGGTTCCAGACTTCCGGAGAGAGTCACGGAGTGCCCTGGCCGACACCTCCATGTCCCGACTCTCCACTCTCCCGCCTCCGGAGGTCCGAGTAAAGCCCCAGATATGACCGTCCCACGCAGCCCACCGTCCCAGAGGAATGGAAGGACCCATCGCAGTGGCTGTATGAGGCTGGGGAGCAGACCTCCTCCAGCGACCCACTTGCAGCTGAGACTTCTTTAAGAAGCTTTCCTAAAGGCGCAAAAGCCCAGCTCGGTCAGGTGGCAACTCCCGCAGTCTCTGCCACACTCCATCCACTTCTCTCCTTCGTTTTCCGTGCGTCGCTCAGGTCTCGTCATCCACAGGACAGCAAGCGTTCCGAACCTTAAGACAGGGTAAGCTTCCAGGGAGGCCTTTTTGGAACATCTGGAGGAGAACTCTGGGTCCAGAGCGGTCGGTCCTCTTGGGCCAGTGGCAGGAAGAGAGCAGAAGCAAAATGAAACCAGACTGGCTGGCCGGAGCCAGGGCTCAGGCCACCTGGTTCTGCCACTAGGAGAGGACCCCCTTCTTTAGTGACCTCCTCCTGTTCCCTGAACTCAAGCATGGCTGGCCTAGGGGCCTACCCAAGTCAAGTTCCCAGTCCGCACCTATGGAAAGAACCAACGCGCGGGCTTTAAGCCTTAACCAGGGGCCACCTCTGCAGCCCAGATTGAAAGAATCTGTGCTGCACATGTGGGGGAGATTACTGTGCTTCAGACTTCCCCGGACTCTATTCTAACGTGGCACAGAGGCAAAAGGCCATTTGGAAAACACAACAACACCCGGTTACAGTGGTCAGTGGTCAGTGGTCGGCACTGCACCAAGCAAAGCCACCGTGAGCAAAGTCGCCCGTCCCCTGGAATGTTAAATTCACAAAGAGCTTTGCCAGGGCAAAGTACAGCTCACCTGCTGGGTGGAACTGCTGAAGCTGGGGTCCCAAAACTCACAGGCAGAGGCCAGCAGGAGAGTCGTAGATCCCAGCAAAACAGATAAGAAAGACATTCCCCAGCCACATTTCACAAAGGCTATACTGCTATCGAAAATTAAAAAATGAAACACCAAAATTGGAAAGAGTAATGATCTCCTTATTATTTAACATCCTGAAGAAATTGATTAAAATTTAGAACTCCAAAAGCATCAATTTATTTTCAGAGGGCAGTGAGTTTTGAAATTTATTCACTGCATTAGGGTAAAGATTTAGAAATCAAATAGGGAAGTAAATTGGTCTGAAATCCACCTCTAAACTGGCCACTAAGGCAGAAAAAAGTAAATGCTAGAGAATCAATCCCCTTCGGACCCTCGCTGGCCCAGTCCAAATTCTTCTCTGGAAAACCACCGAAGTGAGCGAGAGAAGCCCGCATTTTAGGAAATCAAGGGAAAGAAGGCAGGACTCACCGTGGCTTACTGTTAGCAAACGGGTAGTGTTTATCCTCCTTTGCCTACTAAATTGGGGACAGCTGGACATTGAAAAGGAATGGCACTGTTTTGTTTTGACAATCGGCACTTTTTTCTGCATATAACAGAATGCATTGCAGCAACTGACCAGCTCAGGGTCCCTCAGGAAGCCCCGTGCAAGGGGACTGTTCTCAGATTGGCTCAAGGGAAAAAAAAACTATTTGGGGATGTTTTAATTAATGGAAAGACTTCTCTGTCACTAAATAAGACAGTAGGGGAGTGCTCCCACTCTCCTGTGATCATACGTATGTGCCTACATACACAGCCACCTGTGTAGCAAAAATAGTCAGAAAAGGTGAGTTTGGAAACACACCTTGGTTTTTTGGGTTTTTTTTTTTTTTTGTTTTTGTTTGTTTTTTAATATAAGAACACAAACACATTGCCGAACTTTGGGCAAAAAAACAGTATGGGTTTATTTTAAGGTAAATACAACAATTAAGACCACATAAGACAAACACTGATGAAGTTAAAATTTTTAAGATTTTTCTTTTAGGAATATGGAGGGTGGAATCTACTATACAAAACCATCACACTTTGTAAATAAAAAGTATCAGATACTTGACTTCTTTATCCACTGACAAAAAAAATAAATTATTTTCTTGTTTTGTAAAAGACCTACAACAGGGGAAAGAATTATATTTCATAATTGTACAGGGGGGAAAAATCCCACAGAGCTTTCTTGAATTCAATTTGGTAGAAATGGTTGGGCAAGATGAAAAATTATCCAGTGAACTCAACTTTAAATATTATATTAATGGCTCTGAACAACAACAACATAGCCTGATTACAAATCCACACATTTGTACAGCACAGTTAGAGAAATTTAAAATTATACACAGCACATACGTTATCTATAGAGACTCCCGGACCCCTGTGGGGGTTTCTACAGAAAGTCATTAATGGGTCGCTACGGGATTTTGGTCCATAACTTAAATCTTTGAAACCCCATGTGGAGAAGAGCACAGCGTCCTGGTAGGGGAGGGGGATTTAAAAATCGGTATTCATCTCGCTGGGCTGCATCCCTTTAGAGGGACTTCCTGGGATCCCAGAAACGGGGCGGCGGACTAAAGTTACCTGCACAGCTTCAGATGGCTGGAGGCGGGCGCACGAGCTCTCTGCTCCCGGGTCTGAGAAAGAGTCGGTGGACATGTTTTGTTTCTTTGTGTCTGTCTCTGCAGCCTTCGAAGTCTGACAGGATCGCGCCTGGAGGCGAGGCCCGGAGCAGGGAAAGGCTGGGGCGGGTCAGTATTTCGTGCAGTCGTAGGAATAGGGGGTGGCGTGGCGGTAGAGGGACGGCGTGGCTCTGTAGGGCAGCTGACAGCTCGCATTGCTCACCTGGGACTCCCCGAGGGTCGAATTTTCAATTCCCAGCCGATGGGAGTTGAACATCTCCCGGACGTTGGGGAAAGTCTGCTGCTGGGCCGCGAACGTATGGCCGGAGAGGTGGTTTAGGTCCCCGCTGTGATTGAGATACCACGAAGCCGCCGGGGCCGCTGCGGACCCGGGCTGCGGCGCGGGCTGGGGCTGCGGAGCGGGTGGGGGTGGTGGTGCCTGCGGGTGGTGGTGGTGGTGACCGTGATGCTGGTGGTGGTGGCCCGCAGCAGCGAGCGCGCCCTCCTGGCCAGCTGCGAGGTTGAGGGCGCTCAGCGGTGATGCGGGGCCGCTCGGGTGATCCGAGAGGGCCTCGTCCAGGGCGGGCGGGACGCACATGTGAGCGGGTCGCTCGGCCCCAGTGTACAGGCTCATGGCGCGCATGCTGCACTGGTAGCCCCCCGCGCCCCCGGCCTCCAGGCCCTGCGCGCACGGCTGACCATAGGCGGCAGGCGGCGCGGCAGCGTAGGGCAGCGCCAGCGGCGGCACCACCAGGCCCGCGCGCCCGGCCGCGGGGCTCAGTTCGCCGCCCGGCGGCGACGTTCGCAGCGTCATGATGTTCTCCACGCTAAAGCCGGGCAACCCGTTGGGCGCCGCTGCGTGGTGCTCCGGCAGCGAGCCGTCGGGAGAGCCCGCCGGCGTGGAGGCCGCGCTGCGCGGGCTGCCCTGGAGCGCGCTCTCGGGGCTCAGCGTCTCCACCTTGGTGATGACCGGCAGCGCCGGCGATGCCGCCTCGCTCTTGATCACCACTTTCTTCTCGGCCTCCTTGGGGGCGTCCGCTAGGGGGGGCCCGGCCGGGGCGCCCTTGGACGCCTGCGGGGGCGGCTCCTTGAGGTGGCCCCGCTCCTCCTTTTCCTTGGGCACGTCCTTCTTTTTGAAGCGCCGCCGGCGCCGCAGGAAGCTGCCGTTTTCGAACATATTGTAGGAGTCAGGGTCCAGCGTCCAGTAGCTGCCCTTGCCAGGTTTCTTGTCGTCGCGGGGCACCTTGACGAAGCACTCGTTGAGAGAGAGGTTGTGGCGGATACTGTTCTGCCAGCCCTGCTTATTTTCTCTGTAGAAGGGGAAACGGTCCATGATGAACTGGTAGATGCCGTTCAGGGTGATCTTCTTCTCTGGCGCGTTCTGGATCGCCATGGTTATGAGAGCGATGTAGCTGTAGGGCGGCTTTACCAGGTCCTTGGGCGCCGCGGGCTGGTGGTGGTGGTAGGGCGCGTAGGAGCGGCCCATGCCCGCGCCGTATTGCTCCGGGTGGCCTGAGTAGACGCCCATGGGGCTGGCCATGCCGCCGTAGCTGCCCGCCGCCCGGTAGTAATTCTGCTCGCTCAAGTAGGGCACCACTCCCAGGGCGTTGGGGTCGGTCACCGAGTAGCGCGCCTGCATGCTGCGTCCGAGACGGATCGCCGCCGCCTGCACGCACGGACTGCGGCCGGGGGAGCGAGGAAGGCCTGGAGAGTGAGAGCGAGGCGCGAGAGAGGAAAGAGCCGGTGGGGACAGCCCCGGCGGAGCGAAGCCTCGGGACGAGGTGGAGGAGGCGCCGGCGCTCGGGCTGAGGAGGAGCGCTCGAGTTCAGCGGACTGGGCGGGTCAGCATCCTGGAGGGCGCGCCCTGGGCGACCGCAGCTCCGGCCCAGCTCGCCCGCGCGCTCTCGAGGCCCGGAGGGTGGCAGCCCCGCAGGCGGCTGGTCGCAGCGGAGACGCCACGCGCGCAGTGGACCAAGAGTGGCCCCCTGGTCCGCGCAAGGAGGGAGAAAGCGGCTCTCCAAGTCCCCCAGCAAATCGGCAGCTCTGAGGGTCAGCGAGCCGGGGTTCAGAGTGGTTGCCCTGCGGAGCCCGGAAAGCGAGGCAAAGTCCCTTTTAGGGATTGGGAAAAGTTTCAAAAGTCTTCTTGCCGAAAGCGAGTTTTTACTTTCCTCAGGCCGCGCCCCCTCCTGGAACTTTGGGCCAATCACCCGACAGCTATGGGGAGATGGCACCAATCAGGGCGAGGAGCGCAGGAATCCGGCGGCTCTAAGACCCATCCGCGCAGCACTCGCCCTTTCTGCAGCTCAGTCCTAACTTGAAAAGACTTTTAAAAAATGAGTTATCTTAATAAAATTTATTTTATTATGATATTTTGGTTAATGGGCCCACGTGTCAAGGGAAAAAAAGATAGAAGTTTCTTTGCGAAAAATAAGTTTGAAAGATAAAATCGAGTTGGTGAGTGCAGCCAAGTAGCTCCCTGAACACCTTGTGAATAGCAAAGACCCTGGGAGGATTTTCTTATTAATGAGCGACGAGGCGAATTATTGGATTCCCAATTATCGCGGCCTAGATTGTGGATTAAAAGCGAACGTGCCGGGTTGGAGGGGGAGGGCCAGCGCTGGGCGCCATCCCTGTTTAGGACCGTAATCAATGATCCACGGCGGGGCGCCAGGTCCGGGCCGGGGGATCGACCTGTGCGGTTTGAGAGGCGCGGCGTGGAAGGCGAGTCCCCCGGCTCCCGGGCTCCGGGTACCTGGGAAAGCGTGTCGGAAGGTGGTGACAACCTGGGAAAGCGATCCCTTGACTCCGCCTGGGTTCGGCGAGGCTCCGAGTCTCCGAGCTGCGCCGTGGGGTTTGGTGAGAAGTGGCAGCAACGCCGGGCTCCCCTCCCTCCTCGCCGACCTCGGCAGCCCACCGCCCCAGCGCCGCGGGTCTCTCCCAGATATAAATTCCGTTGACAAGCTCGCCGCCGCGCTCCCCGGAGACCAGAACAGGGCAGCAGCCCACCCGGCCGGTTAGAGCCTGGGTCGCTCCGCCGGGCGGAGAAACCGGAGCCTGCTTTCCGCGGGGGCTTTGCCCGAAGACGCGGAGAGCACCGCGCGGAGCACCGGGGGCCTCGGAGCTTGGACGCTTCCCTGCCGCTGCCCAACGCCGACCCCAGGGCGCAGTCTACCTCCGCTCCTGGCAGAGTCCCCTTGGGATTCTTCAAGTTGACTTTTTGTATTTTAGTCTTTTTTGTTTTGTTGAGTTTTGATAAGAAGAGTTGACGTCCAGGGCTTTTCGGGGGGCTGGTGCTGACGGTCGAAGACGTCCCCGGGGTTCTAATTATTCCAGGTGCTGACCTGGAGCGACTCCCAGGGCCTCAACTTCAAAGTTTTCCCCTCGCCTCTAGGAATCCCCTAGACAGTTTGTTTATTTGGGGACCGATTATTTATTCCTTGACACCTCGAAAAACGGAGCCCCCTTTGTCCGCTTCCCTAGAAGGGCTGGGACTCGCCTCAGCAGAGGCTGGACGCCGGCCCCAAGTCTTTTGGAAGCTGTTGGTCCGGTTGAGTCGGGAAGAGGATTGCAGATAAAACATTTGTGTTTCTGTTCCTAACTCTTATTAAATTCTCAGCAAAAGGGTGTTGGAGAATCCACCCCTCAAGTCTCCTTTAGAAGAAAGTAGGGACCTCGCATTCATTTTCAATGAAAGAACACAAAAATATTTGCGTGCCTTATCTTTGACACCTGATAAATTCAAAACCAAAAGGAAAGCACAAAACAGCCTCCTCCTGCCGTGAGTATTTACTTTTGAGACACTATTTTATGGGCATTCTAGGTTCTTTCTCTAACTTGATCCCCCCACACACAACTTTTCCAACCAAGTAAAATAAAACTGCCCAGTCCTCAGCTCAGAGGAGATGGTGTGCCTTCTCTCCTGCCTCCAAATCCCCACAACTTTATTTTTTTAAATACCTCTAATATTTTTGCATTCATCTTTCAAAAAATAAGAATGTGACAGTAAAAGTACCTTTCTCCTGAAGTGCACTCCAGGCATGCTGAGTTCTCGCAGTTTCGCTGGAAACGCAGAACTACTGATGAAGAGCGCTCTCGGTCTGTAGGCTTCTTGGAGGGACACCATTTACTCTGCTTTTACGAGGTGTGTGTATGTGCCCGGGTGTGTGTTTTAAATAGCTTTATCACAGCATAAGGCAAAACTCAAAGTACCTGAAGACTGAAAAACAAATTCTAAAATGTTAGTTTCTGCCTGAGTTTGTATCTACCAGAGAGTCCAGGTTTAAACCAGAGTCGTCTGAGAACTTTGGTTGAGTTGCCAAATTTATTAACCTCCTCTCCCACCCAAGAAGAGTGGAGGCCAGGAAAGAGATCCTCAAGACCAAGACAGAAAAGGTGAGAGAGACATTTTCCTTTGCTCCTGGGATTAGATTTCTTCTCTGTTCAGTCGGACCCTGGGAAAGATGTTTGTTTAGGTTATTAAAACACACCTGGACTTTGCAAAAACCATATTTCCGATTCTTTCTTTAACCTTCCAGCGGGATTGCGGGCTGCTATTTTCTTGCTGATTTCCCCCTTCCTGGCCTTGTTGTCAGTGAGCTGAAAGCAAAATCGGTTCCCAGAGGGCCCTGTGTATTGCTAAAATAATAAGCGATGAAAAAGACGAACATTGCTCGGTTCTTCCTCACAGCGTGTCACTTCTCGTCCTGGCGCGGCTGGGCTCAGTCACCTGGCTCAGCAGACTCCGTGGGTGTTGGCGCCATCTTGCGTCCAACATGGGAACTGCTCTGCAAAAAGAGAAGGGAAAGCCGGGGGCGTCTGGCGCTGGTGAAGGTGCTGACACCTTTCGGACGCACCTTCGCATTGCGCAGCAGGAGTAAAGCCGGCGGAAACCTGCGAGGGAGAAGGTAAATAAACTGCGCACTGGTGGATTTTAAAATCCCAGCGTTTTCCAGAGCCTTGCCATCTTTCGAGCATGATCTGCTGGGAAACAGAAATGTCCTTGAAGCTTCTTGGGAGCAAGAAGCCTTCTCCAGGGAGACCCTCCGAGGTTTTTAAGCAAATAGAATCTGCACCTTTCAGGTGGCCCTGAGGGTTGTTGAACGGGTGCCCACCTCCGTGTCTTCCGCGTCCAAAGTGCGATGTGGGTTTGGGGGACTGGTGAGAAAGTTCAGGGGAGGAACTGATCTGAAAGCTTCTGGGAGGAAGGTCGAGGAAGGTAGAGGAAGGTCGAGGAAGGCCTGCCACCGGTGCAGCCTCTTCTGCTTTAGAGGCATGAGAGAGAGCTCCAGGCTGGACCGGTGCAGGGGATGCTGCCCGTGCTCTGCCGCCCCTGGCTTCATCCCCATCCTCCCCACAGCTCTCTTGAGGCCCAGGAGATGCCAGAGGATTCAGGGAACAGGACGGGACAGCAGAGCTGTGACGGCTTCCAAAGGCTACCTGGGAACAGAGCCTTGTCAGACAAAGTCAGTTTGTAAAACCCGTTGTCATTTGACTTACAGAAATGGCCTTATGGGATAAAATGTGTGTCCCTGGTGAAAAGGATCCACGCTTGTTTTACTGAGCAGGACTCTTCCAGGGAGTGAAGGCAGAGAAGTGCCACGCAGAACGCCAAGTAGGGAGGACTAAAAGAGTCACAGAGCTGGGCGACCAAGTGATCCTAGACAGTAAAGACACGTCTGAGGGTACCTGGGGAAATTCTGGCTCTAGAGTGTTTTAGATAATAATCGTGTGTCGAGGTGAAGAGTCTCGAGTGTGAACACCATGTGTGGTGAGGAACATAGCAACACATGCGGGGCTGATCATTATCATCTCTGCAAATTTAAAAAGACTCAGCCCAAAGCAGGGGCAGTGGGTGAAGGGGACAGAGGTAGACAGATGCAGTAGAAGATCAGTTCTTGGACTCCTGGTGCATAAGTGTTCATTGTACTCTTTCTGTGATTTTTCTGGAAGTTTGAAATCTTTCAATTAAAAAAATTGGAAGAAAAAGTCCTTTGTTACTCTGAAAATTGAAAAAAACGTGACCCAAAGCCAAGGTCTTTCCATGGAAGAAATTTCAAATTATTTAGGGAGGGCCTAATTGGCCCACTGTCCTCCTCTCCTCTTCTGAGAGTTTCTGAAAAACAATCATAAATAGCCATAACATTTTTAAAAACTGATTCTTTAAGGATTTTATCTGTCTTATATTCAAAGTTGCCACAATTAACAAAGATGCAAGATATTTAATAGAGTACCGTAGATGTTTCCAAAACATAATACTAAAAAAAGTTTCTTTTTAAAGATATTAATTACATGCTTTTCTCTTGCCAGTTTGATACATGTCCCATATAATATCAAATGTCCATGTCATTATCCACATCCTTATGTAACTGATTGGTTTACACCATGTATCAGTCAGTGTAGACAGGTTATGCTGCAGTAACAAAAACCCATGTCTCAGATTTAATCCTGAGTCAACCCAGCTCCACAGGGAGCTCTGCTCACCCAAGTCACTCAGGAACCTGGGTTTTCACAGGTGGCCTCTTGTCACCTGGCTCCCATCATCTTGGCAGGGGAAAGAGGAGGACATCATGCCCGAGAATTAAATCTTGCCGTCTGGAAGAGACGGTGATAGGCCAGAGCGGGTCATATGTCCACAGCACAGCAAGAGGCCAGAAAGGGCAGGTGTCCCTGCACTCTGGCAGAGGAGAAGGCTGACTTCTGTCCAGCAACCTTATGTCTCCACACATGACCTGGCTTTGCAGGCAGGTAGCAACTGCACCCTGTCTCCTGCCACCCTTGGGCCCTGCACAATGGCTCAGCACATAGTAGGTGCACACACATGCTCATTGATGAACGTGTGATGATCCCCAAGACTATCTCCCGATTCACGAGGAAACCAGCCCAGGGCCGACGGCGTGGGGCACTGTGCCAGCGTCATGCCCCAGTCATCCTCTGCTGGAGCAGCTACCACTGGGGACATCCCACAGGGATCCCACAGGGAGTGGCAAGGGCTGGGGGAGGTCCCAGTGGAACTTTAAAGAACTGAATAAAGGAGAAGAAGCACAGAGCAGTCTCCAGGGGCATCAGGCCACCACTGGCACCATAGGATCCTCTTCACCTTTAGGAGTCAGTGAAAGGTGAGGACGCCCCTGCCCCAGCCTCAGCCTCTGTATGCATGCACCCCACAAGGGGCTTCCATGCCAGCCCAGCCTGGGCCTGCCCCAGGGCCTTTGCACTCATAGTGACATTGCCTGACCCTCACTCGGCTCCCAGCCACTCCCTGCCCTTGCTTCCTGTTTCATCTCCCAGCTGCAGGAAGCAGTCAGGCCCGGCCCCTGTGATAGGATCTTGTCTGCTTGTCCTCTGCCCTGCCCCCAGTCCAGAATGGAGACACCTGAGCTGGGTTGAATCCTGCTGGGGGCAGGGCAGACGCCATGCTCCAAAGTTCTAAGCTGAATAAGTGGATGTCACTTAGGAGCTTCAGAGACACCTCCCCTTCCCCTGCCATAACCACAGGCCTTTTCTCCCCTGCGGGGTTCAGCCCAGAATTCAATGCCAATATTTACTGGCGAATTTTAGGAAGATGCTGCTTAAGGGGTGGGGGAGGATCATCAGGCATCCAGCTCCCATCCTCTGGACTCGGCCTCCAGCACCCACGGTGTTGCGGGCGCTCCCGGAGAGCCTGGCAGCAAGCCGGGCCTGCAAAACGGAGAAGGGAACCTCTGCGCTGGACCGCGCTTCCGGTTGGTCGCGGACTGAGACGGAAGGGCGTCCACGTGCACGCACGCCTAATGAGCGCAGCGTACTGTGCATACATCGTTTATTTGAAATTCAAGTTTAACTGAGAAACCTGTGTTCATCTGGCAACGCTGGAATCGGGAGAAATGTTCCTTTACCACCTCTTACTGGCTTCTTAAATGGTTATATTTATTAAGCATTTGCTGCAGCTTCAAATAACTACATAGTGATAAAGTTCCCTGGGGCAGGCAGGTGAAGGCACTGCCTCCCCAGCACTGTGCACCTCCAGCTCGGGAGCCACCAGTCGCTGGTGGGCAAGAGGACGCACAGCCCGGCCACGGCTGAACCCCAGCAGCACTGAGTCAGAAGGGCCTGGAAACTGCTGCTTCTGGCAGCTACAGTGTGTCTCAAAACAGGCTTCCACCACGTTTTCTGCCTGGCCCTGGAGCTGTGACCGACTGGCTTCCTGCTGTGTGTTTAAAGATGGTCATCATTTTACTGTGACTAAATTGACTGGTTCTCACATGCAAAGGGGATGTTTCAAAACACGGCCACAGTGCTCCCCGGATTGGCGTGGTGTGGCCGTCACACACCCCGTGCGTTCTAAGTCAGCATTTGGCTCACTGAGGAGCTCAGAGCAGGCTCCCAACCCTCTCCACCCCTCCAGCCTCCAGGTTTTTATTTATTTGCTGGCTTTTCTGCAGGTGCTTTTTGCTTTTCAAGAACACCTCTTACCTTCCTAGTGGAAGGTGACCTTGTAGTTTTTATAGACTGTATTCTTCCAGCAGTGTTAGGTCCACAGCAAAATCCAGCAGAAGGTACAGAGATACCCCGAGTGTCCCTGCCCAGCCTGCCTTCCCGGCTACCCATGGCGTACCCAGGGGGTGCATTTGCTACAACCAATGAACCCACAGTGGCCCATTGACACCCGCTCCACAGTTTAGAGAGTTCATTCTTGGTGAGGTGGGATTTTTCTACCTGCAAAAATGGGATGGAGTGGGAAGCAGTTTTCTGGGATAGGAAAAAACATGAATAAAACCAGAAAGGGAGGAAGGCGGGGCTGAACTCGGGCCACAGGGATGCAGGCGCAGAGGTGAGGGCGAGCAAGGCCGAGGCTGCTCAGCCAGGCGGCTCGCACTGTGCCTGCAGAGGGATGGGAAGCTGCAGAGGCACAGCCGGGGTTCGGCTGCAGGGTTCAGGGGGATGAAGGGCAGGGAAGAAGAGCAGGAGACTGGGAGGCAGGAGCGCGGCAGCCGGAGGCCAGGCGAGTCTTGGGCTGGGTACTGGCAGCAAGGACAAGGAGACGTCATCACGACACTTCAGACATTCCTGCCCAGTTGCCACTTCCCACGGAGTGCCAGGTTGCTCACTGGAGTCCTGGACAGGAGAATCCTCACGAAGGGCAGCCAGTGGACAGGAAAGCCAGGAGGGGTCTTGGGAAGCCACAGGCTCTGGAGCTCAGAGTGCCTGTGGGGAGGGTTGGCTGTCATGGGGCCTAAGCTTTGCCATCCACCAGCATTGCTGTGGAGCTGTGTGACACCTGCCTGCAGGGCCCCCCAAGGAGTGAGCAGCTAGCCCCTTCCTCTCACCTGTTAAAATGAAGGAAATACTTCCCCACATTTCACAGAGGATGCTGAAGCTCAGGGTGGTCTCAGACACTAAGGTCATGCAGCTCAGAGATCTACGGCCAGGATCCTCACACCTGGCCACTCGTTGCTACTTCACTCTACTCCTTCTGGCCAGGTTCTAAAGGACTCAGATCAGGAAATGTCTGTGACAAGCTGTTAATAGCTTGGATGTGGTGTCCCCCAAAAGCTCCCGTGTGAGACAACACAAGCAGGCTCAGGAGAAATGATCGGGTCACAACTCTTAACCTAATCAGTGAATTGGTCCCTGATGGGATTAACTGAGTGGTACTGGAGGCAGGTGGGGTGTGGCTGGAGGGAGTGGTTCATGGTGGGCATGACTATGGGGTATATAGTTTGTATCTGGAGAGTGGAGTGTCTCTCTCCCTCTCTCTTTCCTGATCACTAAGACGTAATCTGCTTCCCTCTGCCACGCTCTCCTGACATGATGTTCAGACTCATCTTGAGCCCCGAGGAATGGAGCCAGCCTTCTATGGACTAAGACCTCTGAAACCGTGAGCCCTCAAATAAACTTTTCCTCCTCTATAATTGTGCTGGTCAGATCCTTTTAGTCGCAGCAGCAAAAATGCTGACTAAAACACAAACTTTAAAATTCTAAGTGAACCTTCATATTGCAGCTTTATTCACAACTGCTGAAACTTAAGAGGCAACCAAGACGTCCTTCCACAGGCAAATGGTAACAAACTATGGTCCCTTCAAGTCATGGAATTAGCACTAAAAGTAAGTGAACCATCAAGCCAGGAAGACAGTGGGCCAAATCTCAAGTGCATGATGCTAAGGCAAGCAGCCCACTGAGAGGTGACACATGGTTTAATTGCAACTCTGACATTCCACAAACCATGCAAACGGTGTCTGCAGGGGAGGAATGGATAAATAGGAGCAATGAAGATTTTTAGGGCTGTTGAAACTGCTTCCTATGATACTGCAGTGGTGGGTTTGCTTCATCCTGCAGCTGTCAAAACCCACAGCATGCATACCACCTGGCATGGCTGCTGCGGTAATCCTTGGACTTGGATGTTTACACCGTTTTAACATATTTCATGGCCTGTAGCAACTGTGCCATTCTGCTGAGGGATGCTTCGGGTGGGAGAGGCCGTGTGCACCTCCCTGCAGCTTCTGTCCCGGGGCCCATCTGCTCCTGGCCTAATCAACGGTGCAGACCAGGAAACACAGGCTGCCACGTTCGATCTCCTGGAGATCCAGAGGTCAAGGTATGACTAAAGGGTCTCTCAAACTGTGCCTGGGTCACCCAGGGGCTTGGCTGGCGTGGACATTCCATCAACCTGTCTCTTCAAACCAGTGCCACCGCGGTTCCACCCCAAACCCTCTGCGCCCCAACGGTCCGGATCCACACCCTGCCTGTCCCCGTGATCCCCAAGTGCAGGCCCCAATGGTCCCTTTTGTTTCCCCCGCCAGTCCCGGTGTCCCTCGGAACTCCTGGGTGTGTGTGCAGGGTCTTCCAGGAGAGGAATCTCGTCCCGGTGGGCTTCGCGGAAGAGGCGGCAGAGTGCGTTAGTATGGCAGTGGTCTCCCAGAGGCAGGGGCTGGCTCGCTGCGACGACCCCGGAGCCTGGCCGAATGCCGGCCAGCAGATGCTCCTCACCCGGTGCTCCGCGCACAGGTCGAAGACCTTCGCGCTCGAGCTCCCGACGTCCGCTCCACGGGTGCAGCTCTGCCCGCGCGTGCGCCGTGCCGCCTA
Organism: Sciurus vulgaris; assembly: GCF_902686455.1. Lineage (NCBI taxonomy): Eukaryota > Metazoa > Chordata > Mammalia > Rodentia > Sciuridae > Sciurus > Sciurus vulgaris. The sequence goes on from NC_136478.1 coordinate 2,538,650, forward strand.
AGCCGCCAGTGCGCAGGCGCAGGCGGAGTCGCAGCGGTGACGTCACCCACGCCGCCCTCCGCCCCGGCGGAGTCGCGCAGAGACTGCGTCGCCATGGAGCCCAGGGCAGGTGAGGGGCCCGCGGGGACACCGGGGCCACCGGGACGGAGGCGGGGACCCACCCGGACAGGCGCGGGCCACCGGGACCAACGGGGCGGCGCGGGGACCAGGGATGAGCCGGGCTCTGGTCGGAACCTCGTGGGTTCGGACCGGCATCCGTGCAGGCCCTGGAGGAAGGACGGCAACGCGGAGGGCCGCCTCGGCTCAGCCACGCCGCGAGTCGGGAAGCCGAGGCTGGCAGCGAGGCCGGGGGCCGGGATGGGAAACCCGCTTAGCCCAAAGTCTCGGCCCTCGGTGCCCCGCATCCTAGCGGTCTGGACTCCCGAGAGGCTTCCTGCAGAGCGGCCGGCCGTAGGACGCCCTCCTGGGGAAGAGCCCGGTGACTGTGCAGGCTGCCGCTGGGACCTGCCTGCTCACGTGCGCCTGGCCCCTTAGGTGGAGATGCTTCAAGTAGAACACTAGCCGCAGCTCCTGCCGCCCGTGAACTGCACGGTGGACATGTGAGGATACTACGTGGGAGGGCGGCAGTGCCCTTTGGGGGACCGAGCTGGGACGGTTTGGGAAGCAAACAGGCAGGTGCGGAGCAGGGTTCAGGCACCGCACACATTATCGTGCGCTGCCCTTATTGTTCTGACCGGCTCCCCGGTTTTCATAACTGTCCCAGGGCGAGGCCTGTCCCTTTATTTCTCATTTTCCCCTCCCCCTGCCAATTAGCCCGTTGCTGTATAGATGGGAGTCACTTGTGTATTGATGAGTCATTGGCTCTTCAGAGCAGGGGCCACAATTTCTACATTTCTTGTGCCCCACATAGGTGCTCCTGCTCACGGTTGGGGATGTTACAGGTCCTTTGCGTTGTTAGTGAAAGGGATGCATGTGAGGACCACACAACAGTCTTTCCATGTAATTGTCTTTAAAAGGCAGACAGGGAGGGCCCTCTGGGTTCCTAAGGGAGGGCATCTGTCTGAGGTGAGCACTCAGGGATTGCTTCTGATGGAAGTGGCACCTAAGGCGACTTAAGGGAGAGACATGGGCAGGTGTGCTGTGGCCAGGGAGCAACTGTGTTCAGCCACCTTTGGGATTGAAGTGAGACTGGATGGGCATGAGGCTGAGTGGTCGAAAGGGGCTTTGCTCCCAGGGGCTTGCTGGGCACGGCTGGATGGAGGCTCAACGGAGTGGAGGGAAGCGTTCAACCTGCCCTGAGGGCAGAGCTGCTGCTGGAGCTGGGCCTTGGAGTTTGTTGGAGGACAGAGCAAAGCACTTCCCAGCAATTGCCGGCATGTGCAAAGCTCCCAGCTGTAAAGAGCAAGCCAAGTGCTGGACTCCGCCAGCATGGCTCAGTCAGGTCTGCAAGGTGTGCCCATCCAGGTTGACAGTGGTGTGGTCTCAGCCCTCATCTTTAGAGATGTGTGCTTTCTAAGCACAGTAAAGTCTGCACTTCGAGTTTATAGAGTGTTCCAGGTGCAACCAGAAGCAGGAAGCTTCAGCACTGTTTGGAATGGGCTCCAGGAGGCTCTGGGCCCTGGCTGTGGGCCACTTGTGTGCACACTGTGCCCAGGAGATTCAGTCTGGCCCTCATGCTGTAGAGTCTACACACAGAGTTTTAGGGTGGCAGTGTGCATTTCAGGCAGGGAGCAGGAGGTTGGAAACCAGCTATCTCCATCAGTGGCGTCTGCCTGAGTAAAGGTTGGCCTGCCCTGTGGTGGTTGGTTTCCACATGCAGGTTCACACTCCTCTCAGGATGTTTTCTAAATTAGAAACAGTTACCACTCTGTGTATCATTTGTCACCACTGACCAAGGGGAGGCTCTGGTCACAGCACCTCCTTGTGTGCAAGCCGAGCTAGCAGGAGGGGTTCACAGGAAGGAACTTGCATGTTGATGGCCTGGGGAGGGACCTGGTACCTAAATTTGGTCTGGCGTGGTCATGAGCTCCAGTGCCGTGGGTTGAGGGTTGCCATGGTGGCCAGGGTGCACCAGGATCTGGGCCATGTGTGCTGTGGAGTTCCTTTTTATGCTATCAAAAGTCACAGCCCTTTGTTGTTGCAGGTATCTCCAAACAGGACATTCGTGAGCAAATTTGGGACTACATGGAATCAGAAAATTTAGCTGACTTTCCCCGACCTGTTCATCACAGGATCCCCAACTTCAAGGTACTGACGCGTTTCTGGAGTATTAAAGGCCAGGCTGCCCCTGTGTGGGCAACAGCAGCACCGCAGCTCCCTCTGCTTCCTGGTGGACTTGAACTTGGGCACAGTGAGCAGAGGGGTGAGACCAGGACTGGCTGACTCGCCCACACTCTTGTGTTTAGAGACCCTCTGCTCAAGTTTCCACAACTGTGTGCTGGGTGGTAGCTGCGCCTTTCTGGTGGAGGCACTGGGCGAGGTGGCTGTGAAAGCATTTATCCCCGCTGGCAGCCCTAGCCATTGAGGTGAATGCCCCAGAGTGAGGCCCTGGGAAAAATGAACACCTCGGATGCCACTGTCACAGGTGAGAACCCAGGGTGCAGGGTGTCCGTTCATAGGAGCATGAACAGAAGTCATGTGCTCGTGATTTCTGTGAAGCAGCGTCACACGGTTCACGACCTTGGCTGTATTTTCCAAAAAAAAAAAAAAAAAAGTCGATGCTTTCTAAAAAGGCACTGATGGCCCTGTCAGGCCCAGAGGAGCCAGCACCCCTGGACTGGGCTTCTCTCCCATGCTGAGCAGCTTGAACCTGCGCTGGTCCTCCGCTGAGCCTGTTCTAGCACTGTCCCGTCTCCCTGAGAAACTGTTCTCGTGCAACTCGTTTTCATGCTTCTTAGCCCAGGAGAAGCATGAACGAAGCACAGGGGCGACAGAGGAGGCACAGAATCATTTAAAAATCTTTAAAAATGGATCACCTGGGAGAGGTGGGGCTTCTGGTTATGCTATTTCTTGATTCAGGCGGAGGTAACACAGGTCTGTCTGTTCTGTGAAAATCCTCCAGACTCTCCCCTTGGAAACATATGTTTTATTTCATTGAAAACTAAGTTACTAGTTTAGTCCAGTTTAGTCCATTGGCCTCACCCTCTTGCTTGGATGTTTCCTTGGGTGATCCTTAGTTCCTGTCTTAAAGTTTGCTCACCCTCCATGGCACACACCTGTGGTCCTAGTGGCTCTGGAGTTTGAGGCAGGAAGATTGTAAGTTCAATGCCAGTCCCAGTAACTTAGTGAGACCCTGTGTCAAAAAATAAAAGAACTGGAGCCCAGTAGTAGAGGTAGTAGAGCGCCCCTGGGTCCATCCCCCAATACCAAAAAGGAAAACAAGCTGACCCTGCTGTCTGGGCAGGATGCCGGCCACTCAGTCTGTGGGTCTCCAGGACACCTGCACTCCTGTAACGTGCGACTGCATTTGAACAGGGCTCAGCTCGTGCTGCGGAGCACTTCCCGCGTTTGCAGGTGTTCCTGACGGCCAGAACCGTTAAAGTAAATCCCGACGCTCCCCAGCAGAGGGCTCGCTTCCTCGTCCTGGAAGTAAGTGCTGCTCTGTCTGTTTGCCGAACTAGGGTTCTCATCGGGCTTGCCAGAACATCAGAGACCTAGAAGTTTTTACCAGGACGCAGGAAGTGAAGGTGGACCCTGACAAGCCTCTGGAAGGTGTTCGGCTGCTGGCCCTGCAGGTGATCCTGCTTCCCCAGCGGCCACCAAGGGCCCTCTCTCCAGGGGCTGGCAAGTGACGCAGCTTTTCTCAGACCGACGTGCTTCCAACTCCCAATGCAGAGCGGACCCTCGGAACGGGTTTCTCCTGGGCATCCAGCAGCTCGGAGATGAAGGGGGTCCACTGAGGCCCAGAGCCTGTGTGGGGCAGGTGTGCCTTGTCAGGAGAGGCTTCTGCGTGGCTCTTTCTTCCTGCAGCACGTGTAATACGTTAATTGTTAGAAATGTGACGGCTCATCAGAAAGAGATCTGATGTCCTGGGATGTAAAGGGCAGTACTCTTTCTCAAGTGTGCGGGCCCCTTTAAGGGGCTGGGGTTGATTTACATTAATTTATTATAACCTGACCTAAATGTATAGATATAGCACTTGGTATAATTTGATGCCTATAACTCTTAATCGGACATAAACCAATAGAAGTACCTAAATGAAACCCAGGTGGAGCTGCGGAGCAGTGACATCCACACGACCCTGTGTACTTTAACACGTGACTGAAACAAGTTGTGGCTGACATGCGGCCTGGGGCCTCTGGAAGTCTGCCTTGTGCTGTGGCACATCGTGGGGTGGCTCAGTTCTCCTTGCTGTGCCAAGTCAGATGACTCCAGGACCTCAGTGACACAGGGGCCCTTCCCCACCAGGTGGTAAGCGGAGACCAGAGTCGGTTTTGTCAGGAGGAAGAGGGTGATGTGAGGACCACGCTCTGGTTCTTTAAGTTAGCCAGCGTTGGGGAGGGTCTTGTCGCTACTTGCAGTTCAGCCAAAGATGGGTCCCATGCAGGCCTTCCAGAAGCAGAGCTTGCCGCAGCAGTGCTCTGCCACCCACAGACCCCTCAGGTGAGCTGGAAGCATACCTGCTGCGGCCTGCAGGACGCCAGTGGGCCGCTGCGCTGGCGAGGCCCAGACCCCCAGCCGTCTTCCCTCTGCTCCCTCAGTTCTCCGCAGCTCTCTGGGAGCCGTTTCTCTTCCCATATGACAACTGAGAGGCCCCGACACGGGGAGGGAGGTGTCAGGTGGTGGTAGAGCCGAGTCTGTCCCCAGAGCCAGCCCTCACATGGGGTCGGGGGGCGTTCTCTCCTGTCAGCCCTCCGAGCACAGAAACCAATGCTTAAGCCAAGCGTGTGATCCAACTTAGGAGGCCCGGGAGAGGAGTGCTGCCGGCCGAAGGGCGGGCTGGAGCCGAGGGACTGCTGGGCACAGGGAAGTGTGGCAGAAGACACCCACCTGGGCGTAGTCCCTGGGCCCGGCACTCGTGAGCTCCTCACAGGCCTCAGAGACTTTGGGGGCTTCCAGGCCACCTGGGAAGTAGGGAAAATCCAGGTTCTTCAGCCCCAGCTGGGCACAGGTTGGGGGTGGTGATGTGCTGAGATGTAGCGTCTGTCTGACAGCCTCCCTGGCACAGCCCCAGACCTGTGAGTCCATCACCAGAGTGGCTCAGTCCCCCTTCCCGATCAGGACTCTGGGCAGGAATGCTTCCTGCAGGCAGCCGAGGACCACTGTCCAGGGCAGCCTCTGCCTCCCTGGCTGCCCAGGAGTGTTGCCTGGGAGCCGTGAAGACTGTGCCTTGCCAGGTGCTGGTGCAGGCCCCGGAGCAGGCTCTAGACCGTGGTGATTCTCAAAGCCATCAGGTGGTGCCGATGTCAGCTGGGGTGGAGGCCACAGCTCAGGGGTGCAATGCCCCTGGAAGACAGGGAGTCACCCAAGTGTGTGGGGCTCCAGAACTTGGGTTCTGCCATGCAGAGAAGCAGCCTGGTGATCGCAACCACTCTTGTTGAGTGCCCTGCTCTTGGTTGAGGAATTTTTCTTTAAACCAAACTGATCATAAGCCTTACCCGTCTCTGGTTGGTTTCCTGCTGAGACCAACGTGCACCGTTCACATGAAAGGTTTTCACCCAAGGGTGCCTGCTCATGTCTGCCATCAGGTAGTCTGCAGAGACTGGCCAGGGGTCTAAGCTCTCTGTGTGCCAGAAATGCCCAGAAACTTCTTGCAGCCCAGATTGCTGCCCTACCCAACCCTGGAGCATCTGGTTCATTTGTAACAGGTGCCAGGAGCTGCTGCCCAGGCCCTCCCGCTGAGAACCCCTGTTCTAGGTCGCACAGGAAGGGATTGAGAGCTAGGTAGATGGGAAGGGGTGTCCCACATGGCGATGTGAAATGTTGATTGTAATGAGCTTAACTGTGATTTGTTGAACAGCAAGGTAGATAAAAATGTTTGATGGAATACCTTTCATATAGCTGTGCTGAATCCATTGCAAATTATAGCATTGTGACTGTAGTGCTTAGTGCCGAGAACACAGGGACAGGGAAACTGGCTGGAATTTTTTATGAGAACAGTTCTTAATTTAGATTTTCAAGTGGCAGGTACAGAATGAGCCGGTCTCATGGTAAGGTAAGACAGTCAAGTAGTCTAATTATAAATGACCTGCACATGTCATGCAACTGGGTTCGCAAACAAGTGAATTCCTTGGCACGCACCAAAATATGCAAGTAACAGTCGTTGGCTTTCCTTTCTGACATGGCAAAAACACGTACAAGATCAAGTTCCATGTGAAAAATAGATTTTGTGATTTATTGATTGTCTTTTTTCCTCAAAAGAGCAAAAAAACCTTGCTGGTTCCAACGCCCCGGCTGAGAACAGGATTATTTAATAGGATCACACCTCCTCCCGGAGCAAATAAAGACATGTTGAGAAAGTGTGCCACTTCTCAGGTGAGTGCTTAAATAGTCCCCACCTGGGAAGACCTGAAACACAGCATTGCAAAGATGATATTTATTTTTAACAAAGCCAAATGGACAGAAGTTAAAGTATTCCACGATTCTGCCATTTAGGGACCAAGGAGAGGAGCCTTGAGGAAATGCATTCCCTTTCTGTAATGCAGTTCTGTTCTGTTGGTTGTCCATAAATTATTGTAAAAAAATAAAAGCGAAGCAGCTTGCCTGGGGCTCTGGCGCCCTCTAGTGTCGCCCTGTGGTGCCCTTTTGCTTTGTGTATCTTTTGGTCCGCTGGTCAGAGGCGGCCAGAACAACTAGGGCCGGCCTGGATTTCCAGAATATGCTCATTGCAAATCACCTCACCAGTTCAAAGTAATGGCTTATAGTTTCACGTAGTAGACCTTCTTGAATACCTCAATCTAGTAAAACAAGAATATATAGATATTTATATTTTTATATCATGAAGTGTATTGTAATAGAATTTGTTCTGCATTTTATAATTAAATAAAATTTGATGTTTGTTTTAAAGAATCATAAAGTAAACTCTAGGTCATCAGATTCATAGATTCATAATCTGAGAATAACAAATAGGTAATTCAAGATTCTCCCTTTTTCAGGGATTTGCCCCTTCAGTCTAATGTATAAAAATTGAGTGATTTATCATTTATTGATAACTTATTCCAGAAATAGGATTTGTTGTGGCTTACAAAAATAAATACCATAAGGTAAATATACATACACACCTACCCATGTGGGTGAAATAGCAAATAAGATAAAGCCGTGGTTCTGGCCAGTGTCCCCGAGTGCAAGCCCTACTGTCCCTGGAGACACCTGCCTCCAGCCTCAGGGAAAGGCACAGCGGCTTTCTCATGGGTGCGACTGCTGGGAGACCCCATACTAAACCCACAGGCGACCTGGAGCTGGGGCCTGGCCCCACTCTGAACGACCTGCCAGGTGCTGTTCTGCACAGGGATGGCAAGGGCCAGTCTCTAGATGTCCTGGTGCACTGTCGTGAGCTTCATGAACATGAGCAGCCTCGTCCTTCACGTACAGGCCTCTGTTGGGAGAAATGGGTGTACTTTTGGTACATTTTGGTTAGACTAATATTCAGGAAGTGAGTGTGCTTGACCTAAAAGTAATGGCTTTTTGGCGTTTTATACTGGAGTGATGGAGCAGCAGAGCTGCCCACGGTGACGTGCTGCATGCTCAGCCTCTGCTGTCTCACTCCACCCAGCACTGGGTGGTGTCCCTGCCCCGAGGGTGAGGAACCCAGGGCTCAGGGCTGCTGAGATTTCACAGCTGTGGGGTCTGGCCTGGTTCCGTTGGCTCCCCCCGAGTTCCCCCACTGCGCTTGTGCTTTACAGGAAGAGATTGTCTGCTGACGATTGTGAATCAGCCACTGCAACTGTGCCCTTAGTTTCTCCTGTCCACCTTCCTGGGAAAGAGTGGGAGCCGTGCCGTGACGTGGCTGTGGCGCTCCAGTCCTCCCAGAACTCCCTGCCTTGCCACGGGGTAGCCCAGGTGGCCAGCCGGGAGGTTGGTTCCACTTGGCCACGCCAGGGTCGTGAGTTAGGGAGTGAGGAGCAGCCGCAGCCCCTGCCAGCTTGCTGTCCTTCACAGGGCGTGAGGAGCTTCAGCGTGCCGGTCGGTTTGGATGCCAGCATCCTTGTGGATTTAGTCGTGGTGGGATCTGTTGCTGTTTCTGAAAAAGGTAAGATTGGAGACGGGAAGTCTGGGGTGGGCGCTGTTCCTGTGTTCCAGCCTCGGTGGGCACTCTGCTTTCTGCCATGTGCCTCTTCTGAAGCCCCTGCATCTGTCATTCAGTGGAAGAATCGATTCACCCCTCTCCTCTGGCCCCAGCTCGACTTTATAGACTTTTTACTTTTCTCAGCAGGAAGAATAGACAGAGATGCCCTCCCTCCTGGTGGTGGGTGTCTGTCCTCAGGTCCGCTGGGCTGAGCCTGTGTGCAGAGTCTGGTGGCAGCGATGGGCACCGGCTCCAAGCATCATGCTCCCCAAGAGGCTGCAGCCTTCCCAGCGGCACTGTATGTCCTCTGGCCAGTGAGGCTGGTGACGCAGACTGCCCCCTCCACGTCCACAGGGCAGGAGCCTCACACCCAGTGTGCCTGCCTCCCAGCTCTGAGCTGCCACAGGTGCTTTCAGTGTGACCAGGTCAGTCTTAGAGGTGTCAGTCCTGTGCACCTGCTGTGCCAGGCAACGCTGGCAGGTCTCTGTCGTGGTGTTTGTGGCAACTACCAGACAGCATGCAAAAAGTAGGAGAAACCAAGCTTTATGCCGCAGGCCCAGGGGAGATCAGCACTCCAAACTTCTGAGCCCCGATCCACAGCTTCTCACAATATATACGGTTATTTGACGTCGTCTTAGACCCATCCCCTATCACTGGGGCTTTTCCCTCTTTTTTAAAACAATTCCTAGTGTGTGCGGCTGAAGCCTGTGCAGGGTCTCGAACATAGAGCTGCTCACAGAACGGAGGGGAAGAAGCAGCTCCTCTCACAGACATCCGTCACAGGAGTCGGGCCCCTGGGGCGGGTACTGACGACGCACGCCACAGGGACGCACCGGGAAAGCCTAGCCTGGGCAGGGCAACCCCTTCCCAGGCACTGAACTCTTACCCTAACGCTTTTGTGGCTTCATTTCACCACCAGGTCTGGCTTTGCCATCACAGTGGTGCACTGAGAGCGGCAGGGTCGATGGGGGGGTGGGAGCAAGTTGGTGCCTGTGGGTGGGGGGCTTCTAGGCCTGTGCAGGGCACCACCTCCCTGGTGGCCTCAGGGCCAGCTCTGGCTCCCCAGCGCTGGCGAGGCTCCCAGGGGAGGGAGCAGCGGGTACAGGAACATGGCCCTTTGACAAGCTGGGCTGGAGGCCAGGCTGGGCAGAGGTCTCTGTGAAAGACCATGAGGAGTGTCCTGTCAGCGTGCAGGTGTAGAAGGTGGCTCTCGGCTCTCCCCACTCCACCTCAGTTTAAAGGAGTAAAATGTCTGTGCACAGGTGTAGGATGTTGCTCCCTGTCTCCTCCAGGGCCACTGGCAGCGTCCCCAGTGCAGCACGTGTGTGTGCCAGCACTGTGCACCTTAGAGGTGTGTTCCGCACACGTCCTCTTGCAGAGGGTGACAGTGATGTGTCGCCAAGGACCTTGCCTCAGAGCGGACAGCACCTCTGCCTGCGCGCTGAGTGGCTGCGGAGCCCCTCACATCACCGGCTGCTGCAGTTCCACCAGGCAGGGCTCATGGGCGGATAAGCTGTTCCGGGGCTGGGCTTGGGTCCCCTTAGAGGCGACAGCAGCGTGTGGGCCTGTCGGGTGGTCCAGGTGTGAGTAGGGGCAGCCCACGGGCATCGCCAGGAGGGGTATTGCCAGAGGGCCCTCCAGGAAGGTCATGCAGGTGGCCCACACCTCCTTGCTCCCGCACTCACAGCTGAGGTTAGGAAGCATTGGCATTCGGCAGCCTGTGGTCTGCTGCTCTTCTGCATTTAAACACCAATGAGGCGAGTATCCTCTCATGTTCCCATCCCACCTGCCTTTTAAAAAATTTTTTTGGTACTGGGATTTAACCCAAGGACGCTTTGCCACTGAGCCACATCCCCAGCTCTCTGTATTTTTTATCTTGAGACAGGATCTCACTAAGTTGCTTAGGGGCCTCACTAAGTTGCTGAGACTGTCCTCAAACTTGTGATCCTCCTGCCTCAGCCTCCCGAGTCACTGGGATTACACCTGGCTTCTTTTTCTGTAAGCTGTTTGTACCTTTGCTACTCTTCTTTTCTTTCTTTGATGGTTGAAGGTTTTACTTGAAAATGTAGCCCAGCCAGATGTGATCTTGGAGACGCAGCAGTGATGTGTCCTCCCAAGGTGCGGGGATGGTGCTGGCAGAGGCCAAGGCTCTGAACTCCTGGAGCTTCTGTCCCAAGACAAGTGCAGGTCCACACTGGGGGCCCAAGGCCGTCGACCTGCACTGTCTCCTGGCTGTTTGGCAGGGCCAGAGGGCCTCTCCTCGGGCGCCTTCGTGCTGCCGTTTGCCCTGGCCCTGCTCAGGCTGCGCTCCCTGCTTCTCCGCGGAGCTGTCGTCTTCAGCCACGCAGGCCTGGCTGCAGAGTGCTCATTTCTCCTCTGAGGTAGATGGATTGAAATATTTTACTTTCAGAAGGAGTCAGATCTTGTTTTCAGCATGAGGCTTACTGACGTGGAGCTTACACCAATGTTAGCTGTTGCCCTCTGCGAGGTTCAAAAGGTCCATTTTCCATGGTGCATTTCTGGTGGGCTACTTGTGGGTTGCTGTGGAGCTGGGGTGCTGGGTTCAGTTTTCTCCTTTCACGGTGACCTGAGGGAAGCCCTCTTCTCAGTGGTGCCCAATCCCACAGAGAAGCTGATGCCTGGCCTTCTTTTAGGCTGGAGGATTGGGAAGGGAGAAGGTTACGCCGATCTCGAATACGCCATGATGGTGTCGATGGGAGCTGTCCACGAGGGGACGCCAGTGGTCACCATCGTCCACGACTGCCAGGTGCTTCCTACCAGCTGGGCAGCAGGACTGCTCACTGCCAGCTGCTGAGAGCAGGGGGTGGAGGGGGTATTGTGAGGGTGGTGCAGACTAAGCCTCACCCCCAGGGGGCTGGTGCTTCTCCAGCCAGCCCCGCATTTCCTGCCGAGTGACGTAGCATGCCCGGCTGCACACCCATGCCCGTCAGCTCCTTTCCCCGTTTGTGTTGACCAGGTGGTGGACTTCCCTGAGGCGCTCCTTGGGGACCATGACCTCACCGTGGACTATATCCTCACTCCAACCAGGCTCATCTCCACGGGCTGCAGGCGCCCAAAGCCAGCAGGAATCACCTGGTCCAAGGTGAGTCACTGCGTGGCCAGCTCTGGGCAGCAGGGAGCTCCTCTGCAGTGCCCCTGTCTGGGTGTCCTCTGTGTGCCATGGGGTTGTGTTAGAGTTGCCTGTGGAATTTTTGAACAATTCAGCTCCTGCATCCCACCTCCAGGCCAGGCCTCAGAGTCTGCTTCCAAACCCCGGGTTCCGAGAGGCAGCCAGGTTCAGGTTCTTCCGCTGTTGCTGGCACAGGTGATAGAGGTGACTCCTTGCCAGTTATTTTTCACTCTCTCGAGCTGTTTCCTCCCATCCCAGCTACAGCATGGCCTGCATGGCCTGTCTCTTCAGTCCTCCCCCCAAGTCCTGACTGTCCATGCAGACTTGGATCTCCTGGCAGATGCAGTGGCGTGGAAGGGCCACGCCGGAGCCCCCCTGAGGCGTCCCCTCTGTGACTTTACCTGCAGCCAGCTCAGTCCCTGGCAGCCAGCCTGCAGCTCTCGAGGTGAGTCTGGTGGCAGCCGACTCCTGAGAGAACACGGAGTCGTGCTTCCTGAAGGAGGGTCCCGCACTACCTCCGAGGGCAAACGCGAGCCGAGTGCCTGGCCATCTTGCCCTGAGCTGGACTCTCATGCCTGGTGGTCCGGCTCCTTCTGGGTCAGCCTGGTAAGAACAGAGAGGAAGGGTACGCCTGGCCTGGAGGTGGACGGAGGTGCTCCGGGGACACCAGAGCGCCTGGAAGTGCTCACGCCTTCCTGGAAGCCAGGAGGTCCTCGAGTCTTCCTGAGGAGCTTGAACACACCTTGGAGTCTGGGTCCATGGCTTCCTTGGTAGTGCAGGCCGTGCCCTTAGACAGCAGTGAGGCCACGTCTCCTCAGAATCAAGAACAGGGTCCTGGGAAGGCTGCCATGAGGCCACCTGGTGGTCCACCAGGGGGGTCTGCTGCAGCCATGTTAGGAGGATTCTGGGGACCCCTCTAGGTGGCGTTGGGGAGTCTCATGGTTACGTTCTACAGGTCTGAGAGGAACGCAAGCGCCTCAGTGAGCTCTCATGTCCCCAAGCTCCCAGACCCAGCCAGGCTCCCCACTCTCTGTGCTGTGCCATGTGGGGGGGGTTCACTGGTGTGGAGACCCACCTTTCCCCTTCAGGGGAGTGTTGGTGACTTCAGGCCTCAGCAAGAACCTTGCACCTTCAGAAGGCCAGAGGGTCCCTTGGGGTCCCTCGCTCCCACTTTGCCCACCAGTCGGCTGTCACTTAGTGCAGATCCTGTGGGGTCAGTGACGGTCTCCAGCCCTCACAGGTCTGCTTTGGTCTTGCTGTCCGTGCAGCAAAGGGAATTTTTATTGACATTTATTGGGAGAAAAACTTTTTAAATTCCAGTAAAGACTTAGGGTGGAGAGGGGACCGTCCAGTGTTGGCCTGTGGTGTTGTTCTGCGTTGACGTTTTGGCAGGTGTTTGGCATGGTGGCCTGCCTGCAGGCTCATTAGCATGTAGGAGTCAGAGGTAAGGATCAGCCTGTCATTTTCTCGGGATGTCTGGACTGTCACATCTTCTAAACGCTATAGATGTGTTAGATGAAAATGCAAAATAAATACAAGCATTGTGCATTTTCTTTGCTTATCTTTACTGAAAGCTCTTTCAGCATCCAATTCCCTGGCCTTTGTTCCACCCTCAGGAGATCTTGGTCCCAGGTGGACTGACTGCTGAATGCATGTATATACACAGTGTCCCCTGGACGCATCTCTGAAGTCTGACCTGGCCTTGTAACCTAAAGACGGTAGACCAGGTGGGCAGTGAGCACTCTGCGGTCTCACCACCCTGTGCCTCTGTGCCCAGGTGCACCCTCCATGCCCCTGGTTGCCTGAGGCTTGGTGCCAGGCTGTGTGTGGAAGATGCTTAGCATGGTGCCTGGAAGCTCTCTGTGGTTGTCCTTGTCACGAATGTGAGGTCGGGTCATCAATCAGTGGGAGAAGCCAGCCTGGACCAGTGTGTGCCCTGCACTGAGGACTCGGGGCTCTGCCGGGGCATTCCCATGTTTGCATTGAAGGAGCTGGCTGGCCCTGTGGCTTCCCGGGCCTCTTAGGAGGTCATCCCCATGTGCTCTCCAAATGCTGCCTTGACGTGCATACACCTCATGGACGTTGCTAACAGCCTTGCTGTGAGCTGCCCCCTAGGGCACCAAGGCTGCGTTTCTATCCCTCGGCTGAGGCTGGCATTCCACAGCACAGGCTTTAAGGTGATTGCATACACCAGGAAATAAAAGGTTCTTCTACTAAGTCATCTTTAGTGGCTTTCGTTGCTGCTTCCGATGGAACGTCTTCCCAGGCATTGGACAGTCTGTTACGGTGCTGCTGCCGGTAGGCCCTTCCTGCTAGAACCGGGCCTTGCCCGCCCTGCACCCCCGGAAGAAGCACGGTCCCACAGGCGCCCTGTGCAACCTTCTGTCCACTGATGCCTCTGCTCAGCTGTGCCACAGGACCTCTTGGGTCTCGTTTGCTGAGGGTGCTACCCTCACAGAGATAGTGAGCTCCTGGCCTCCCTGCGCTCTGCTCCCAGCCTGCTTCCCTCACGAGCGAAGCCTTCACCCTGGCCGTTTGCAGGCACCTGAGAGCCTTTCCACCCGCAGATGCCAAGCTTTAGCCTGATGCGCGGGAGCTAATAATCTGTGTGGTGGGTGGATTGGCATTGGAAATACCTCCGGATCTGCTTCTCTGCCAGCAGCTGCCCAGGTCACCTCACATTCCTGAATGGGAGGGATTTAAATGTCATCCCTCTTTCTTCTTCTGTCAGGCAAAGTGAGAGCCAGAAAGAAAAGCCACCCATTCAAACCATAAGGCAGTGTGTGGCTGGGTTCTGAGCAGAGCAGTCTCCTTTTCAGGTGCAGCAGGTGTCCTGAGAGTCACGCTTCTTACTCGGATTTGCTTAGCTTGTATTTCCAGGGGTCAGGGTTTCTGGTTTATTTTTTAAGGAGAATGTTTGGTTATAAACCACAGGCATCGACGTGCTTTAGCAAAGAGCAACTTTAATGTGACAAAAAGCCTAAATTGCAATCAGTTATTTTTTTGAGAATGGAATGATCAGTTACAGAAGGCAAAAATGTTGTTTTATGTTTGATTCACAAGCAGAATCTTTCATTCCACACGGTGAGTTGGCAAAACACAGTAACTGTTCCTTATCATGAGTCAGGAAAAGGCAGGTAGCGTTCCATGGCCTGTCAGCTGTGCCACCAAGATCAACCTGATCCTCTTGCAGACTCCTGAAGTGACCACAGCTGCTCCTCAGGGGTCGTGCACTTAGCACTGTGCAGCAGTGACCAGCTCCGAGCCTTATCTCCAGGCAGAGCCTGTTGCCCAGGGGTGGTTTTCCTGAAGGAACACGTGTGAGTCTCCAGTTGGGCTCTTCCGCAGGCATCCAGCTGGCCCCGTCTCATATGTGGCCACAGGTTTTCACTGCCCTCCAGCTGATCACTGTTTGCACTTGTGCTGGCTCAGGACCAGGTGGCTCCCTGCCATGTGCACTGAAGGACATTTTTCTTTCATGTGACTGATTTAAAGGTGGATTCCTGCGGCAAAGCCCAAGCGTTCCAAGGACATTGGCTTCTATGGCAGAAGCCTGGAGGGGCCACTGGTCAGACGTGACGGGAGCCGAGTAACTCAAGGGGCAGCTAGCAGCAAGGCATTTGCTGGGAGGTCAGCTGCAGCCCCCTCACCCAGACGCTGGCGTGTGGCCCTGCTGCCGGGCTCCAGGTCGGCCACATTAGTTCTTCCAGACCCTGTGCTGCTGTTGCCCCTTGGGACTGAGGTGTCGTAAGTGCTAGTTCTAGTGACTGAGAGCCTTGGAAACTGCATTCTGACCAGTTTCAATCTGCTGTTAAACCTTCCAGGAAGGGGAAGATCAGGGTCACTTTGCACCTATTTGGAGGTGACTGGGAAACGGAGGAGGTTGGAGAGCTCGGGTGGCGAGGAGGCGCCGGGCAGCCCTGAGCCGTTGGGTTTGAGCCTCGCTCTTGTGCTGCTTCTGCCTGGGGCCCGGCTCCTCACCGTGGACAGGCTTTGGCAACCTGGCAGTTATGCTCAGGACGGGGCAAGTCGCTCTTGGGAGAGCCCGGGCCCCAGCACAGGGACGGGCATGGCTCCCGCTGTGAGCGCTGAGCGCGGTGCTGCCGCAGCCCCTGGTTTGCGGCACAGCTTACAGCCAGGCTTCTGACGTGCCGATCTGCACTGCAGCGTCCCCTCTTCTGTGGAGCCAGAGGGAGGAAGCTGCTCAGCCACCAGCAGAGCACCTTGCAGGGTGGGGCTGGACAGCACTTGGCTCCCGATCTCCCGCACTCACTTGCCAGGCAGCACCTGTTCAGCTGCCCCCTGATGGAGCCACTGGGCTTCATAGTCGAAGCTGTGTCCAGCCAGTTCAGTCCAGTCAGATGAGACGGGCTGCAGAGACAGGAGGCAGGAGCCTGCTCCCCGCTGCCACCTCTTCTGCTGCCTCTGGGCCCACTCGGGAGGTGCTCGCTGGTGGACAGTACAGATCCAGATGAAGCCCTCGCATAGAGTCCCAAAGAGTCAGCTGGACTTGCACGTGGTGCATTTCACAGTGACCCACTACTGGCCGCGGTCGGCAGAGGTAGCGTCCAGTCTCAGACTTGCCCTGTGTCTGTTTCTGTCTCCTGGAGGTGTTCCCTCTGTGGAGGGCAGACCCCTGTGGCCCCGTGAGGGGCCTCATCCCACCCAGAGGCTCAATGCAGCAAAAGCCCCCCACTGCTCTGGGGCTGTTCAGGGGCATTGCCATCTGTGGCCAGTGACCCTAATGCCCACAACCCTTGGTGCCTCTCTGGGCAGGAGTCCTTATGCTGAGCCCAGGCTTCCTTTTCCTACTTCCTGGGCCACTTTCTACAGCCACCATGCTACATGGGGGACAATCCAGAGCAGTGTCCCTGAGTGCAGAGCTCATGTGGGCTGAGGGGTGGTGACCAGAGCTCGGGTAGTGCGTCTGCTGGACAGAAGGCCTCCCCTCCGGGGGCGGCCTCGCCCGCGCACACATGCTCCGCTCAAGCAGCATGGTGGGTGGCAGAGTCCTCACGCGAGCGTCTGGCAGAAGCCCACCTGCGACTCTCTGGACTCGTTGACGGTGCTGGAACTGCTTGACTCTTTCAGATCAGCCGTGAGATGCTGGAGAAAATCCCAATACTCAGAAGCCTCCGGGAGCGGGAGAAGCGGGCCGGGAAGGACGTCACTCTTCAGGCTGAGCACGGGTCGCTCCTGGGACCTGCCAGCCAGCGCCCAGCAGCCCCGAGCACTGTCAGGAGACCCCAGGATGCGTCCCTGCCGGGGGCAGATTCCCCGGAAGCAGCCTGTAGCCCCCTGGGTGGGGAGGGCGTGCCGGCCACCGTGTGTGTGGGGAACCTCCCCCGTGACGCCCGCATCAGTGACCTGAAGAGAGCCCTCCGCGAGCTCGGGGCGGCGCCCCTGCAGCTCACCTGGCGGGGGCTGCGGCACAGGGCGTTGCTCCACTACCAGGACCTGGCCGCCGCCCAGCGGGCTGTCTCCTGCTTGCAGGGTCTGCACCTGGGTGCCAGTGCCTTGACTGTGGCACTGGCCAGACCCCAGAAGGACAAGTGACCTGGTGGGCTTCCCCTGGCAGCCAGAGCCACCCTGGGGAGACCGTGCGACACCCTGCCCTGTGGAGGAGGGTGCTTTCTGAGGCTCCTGTGCTTCCTCCCGCGTGTTGTTGATTGTGTGTGGGTCCCTGGGCCTGAGCTCTGGGCCCCTGGGCCTCCCGCCTCCCATGGGGAGCGCTTCCTTGTGGTTGGCACCTTTTCCTGGCATTGTGCCGTTAGGACAGCAGCTCGCTGTCTTGCTCGCTCCCTGCCCTGCACCAGCGCTGGGGCAGCCCCGGGCCACAGGGAACAGCTGTGCAGGTGGCCCATCAGAGCTGAGAGGGCCGTGACCCTGACGCCACCACCTCAGCTCCTGTGCCCAGCCATGCCCAACACCAGTGCCACCTTTGCGCATAAGCCAGTGAACAGTGACTCCAGGTGACCCCGTCCCTTGGGCTTTCTGTCATGCAGCAGGAAAATGGTATGAAAAAAACTGAAACCAAGTGCCTGAAGGATGAATTCTCCAAACGTATCAGCCTGCCGCACTCGTGCAACCGATGCCCACCACCCCGGGAGGCCTGGGGGGGATGGCGAGGGGCAGTTCTGCAGGCCGCAGTGGGCCTGGGCCATGGCAGGGTGAGAGCTGGACTCCCAGCCATGGGCAGGCTGCACGGGTGTTGGCAGCAGCATCCCCCGAGCTGCATAGTGATGACAAGGGCAGAGTGGAAGTGACTGCTGGCAGTGCCAGGACTGTGGGTCGGGGCCGTGGGGGTGTGGCTGTGCCCGGGTGGGGACAGGTGTGCGGAATCAATAGTTTCCAGAAGGGCTCCTCTAATGCTGTGGTGATGAGCACTAGCCCCTGGGACCAGAGTCTGGCTTGAGGGCTGGTGCTGTCCTGTGCTGTCAGGCTGTGCAGCTGGCCCAGGTTTGGCCTCCTGTCTTCAGAACTGAGGGCCGAGCTGTGGCATCTGGGCTCCTTAGGGGCCTCATCTGCAGCCTTCTAAGACCCACTGGTCACTGCCACTTAGATTTTTTTCTGTCTATAAAAGTAAACGTCCTTGCTGGGGGAGTGGCCACGCCTGTAATCCCAGCAGCTCAGGAGGCTGAGGCAGAAGGATTGCGGGTTCAGAGCCAGCCTCAGCAACTGAGAGAGGAACTTAACAACTCATTGAGACCCTGTCTCTAATAAAATTTTAAAAAGGGCTGGGGATGTGACTCAGTGGTTAAGCGCCCTGGCTTCAATCCCCAGAACCAAAACAAACAAGCAAAAAAGCAAATGTCCACCCTAGAATTTTTGAAAGGTAAGAGTTGAAGAAGGACTTCCACCCAGGCTTCCTCAACCTGTTTCTCTCCTCTCTTTCCTCAGGCGGCTTAAAAGCATGGTGAGGATTAAGAGCTAGGGCTGCAGAAGGAAGCACCAGTTCTGCCCACCAGGCAGGGGAGCACGGGGCCATGGGTTCATTTCCCTGGACCCCATGTGGTCATTTAAAGGCCTCCCAGTCTTACCCACTTCAGGAGGGGACGTAAGTGAGAGGACAGAGGCTGCGTGGTCTGCCCAGAGTGCTCCCTGCACAGCCAGTGAGACCTGGTCACCTCAGGGAGGAGTAGCCAGGGTCCTGCAGCAGCACGGACAGCTGGCCCACAGGATTAGCTGCTTGGTCACTGTCTCCATTAAAAAGCAAATGGATGGGTAAGGAAAAAATTCTTAGGAATCAAAACCATCATGAAGTAAAAAGACTGGACGGAAGGTGAGACACAGGGCCTGTCAGATGGGAAGGGCAAGCCAGGCAGGTCAGAGCTTCGCTTCTCGGCTACTGAAGGATTTGGCTTCGTAGTGAAAACTTTGGGTTTGTTTGTTTGTTCTTAATGTAATAAAAACAAAAACAAGTAATCGCTTGGAACCTGCCTTCCGGGCAGCTCAGGGCTCATTGAATAAAGTGACGCTTCCAGGAGCGACAGCTCAGTGGACACGCCTGGGTTCTGGACAGAGGCTGGACCTTCTGAAGACAGCTCCTCCCTGGAATGGCACCTGCATGTGGCAAGCAAGGTCCTGGCAGGAGTGGGGCACTGGTGGGCTGGCTAGCACACGCCTAAGTGTCACTCACAGACAGAGCTCAGGCCGTAGCCAGGCCCCTGACGCCACCCCTGCTCCTCCAGGCTACTTGACGGGCAGGTGGGTTCAGCCCCGCGATTGTTGGGAGGGATGTGTGGGTAGGAATCCCTCTGGGAAGCAGACAACAACACCTTTATAAGGTGCGATACGACTCTGGAAACAGCTGTGTAGTGTTCAAAAATACCAAGGAAAACGGCAGTCACCCCTTCATCCAGAACCACTGTAATGTCCATGTGTTCTTTTCAGACATCTGTTACCATACTTAGGCTTTTTTAGTATTACTTAAATCATTTTTGAACCAGTGGCCAAGATAACTATTCTTTATAACCTGAACCTTTTCCTTCTCAGTTTCTGGAATGCCGAAGGCAAATCCTCGCCGTCCACATGCACATGCAGGTGAGCCCCCCATCCTGGAGCCTGGCTGGGAGCGCAGGCTGGTGCTCTTGGCCAGGCCCCACATGCACGGCTCCCCGCTGGTGGAGATGCTCTCCAGTGTCCCTGGGAAGCTGCCTGTGCCTGTGCCTCCCTGTCCCGCCACCAACTGGCTGAGCCGAGCCTGATAAGGTCATCATCGCTAGGCCAGCGCACTCCCTGCCTCTGCCCCCTCCTCACCCCTAGGCCACATGGGGTTGGGAGCACCTCATGGCAGGGCTGGGTGTCCCTGTCTTTGTCATTTGGAGAAGGATTGGCTAAATGCAGTTCCAGATGTGTGACCTAGTGGAGAAGGGCCGCGTTGGCAGACTTGCAGGTCTTGCCGGTCCCAGCTGGCAGCCCCTGAGTCCGGGCAACAGCCTGCCTTCCCAGGCCCCAGAGAAACCCTGCCCACCTTCTGCAGCACTGTCCCCCAGGGTCTTTTGGTGCCATTGACTCTCTAGTTCAAAACGAGTGACCCTGCACACCTAACCCCATGCACTCACCTGCAGGTGGGACGCGGGGACAGTGGCAGTGACAAGATCGCCCACCAGAGCCCACCCCAGGCACATGGTGGAAGCGGGTTTGAAGAGGAAGGGGCGGGTGGAGCACTGCCTCACTGCAGCCGATCCTGCAGCCCAGCAGCAAGCAGCTCCCAGCACTGCAGGACCGGCCTGTTGATCTTAGGTGGCATGAAATGTGAGGTTTTCTCTTTTTGCCAAAGGAGCAAAAACAGATCAGTTCCCTTGGCCTCTTTCTGGAACATTTCCACCTGCCTGTGCCCCAGGTCCCTGGGAAGTGCCACGGCTGCTGGTGACTCTGCTTTCAAATTCCTCTTCTCATCCCCTGCTCAGCAGAAAGGAGTCCCGAGGTGTGCTGAGTCCACTTGCCTTTATCTGGATCCAGTGCAACCAGTGTTCCAAATAGAACAGATGCCCCCAAAACTTCAGGCCACTGATTTGGGGGCAGGGGTGTCTGTGGACACCTGTCTTCAAATTGACTCTTGCTTCGCAGATGAAGGCAGGAAGGAAAGGTGTGTGCAGCAGCTCTGCCCACTGCCCACCGCCCACCTGGCCAGTACAGTCTGAGCTCCATCCTCTGCACCAAGGACGCCAGCCCCTCCCCTGATCATAATAGCTCCAAATCGCCATGCTGTGCTCAGAGTGGGGGAGTCGTGAGACTCATCCCCAAAGTCCCTTGGCACTCCTGAAGAACCACCCTGAATCTGGCAGTAGTCTCGACATGCCGGCTTGCGTGAGCAGACCCAAGAAACCAGAAGTTCTTCCAAGTCCAGCCCTGTGCCAGGAGGAAACCCAGACCACCTCACAGAGGCCCAGGATGAGGCACTGAGCCAGCGCCACCACGAGGGGGCTCCAGCATGGAAGGGATCCAGGCCCTCCGGAGCCACCATGCTGGAGCCGGGCAGAACAGAGTGAACTGCTCCCATGGAGTGCCCCGGAGGGCAGCCCTGAGTGAGGGGTGGGTCTTACTGCCTAAGCCATCTGCCTCTCAGGAGTGCGTCAGCCTCCGCGCTCGGTGCTCTCTCTCTCGACATACGTGATACTAATACATAAATCATGAACATACTGTATTTTGAATATAGAACCGAAAGTTATACAGATATGTAAATGCACAGCGCAGTCCTCACAGTCACTCTTGAGAGAGACCCTCTTCCACGAATGAGGTAGCTGAGATAGGGGACGAGGAAGTGACTGGTCCCCAGTCCCTAGTGAGTGGGGCGTGAGGCCAGGAGCCCACTGCAACAGATCACTGAATTGCCTTTGTGCTGGATTGTCCCCACCTTGCCACCTATGGTAGAAAGAGGCAAAGCCAGGTAGGCTGTGCAGATTGATTCAGACTGGTCTGCTCCAGCTGATGTTTGCGGGGAGTCTGGGGCACCTGGTTGCTCACTGGATCAGGTCTGCCCTGCACCCTTTAGTTCTGATCTGCCATCACTAGGTCACCACCCCTGCTGCAGCCCAAAGGACCACGACGGGACCAGCCTTGCTCCTCGTGCTTGAAATAGCCTGGTATCCATGGCCCACGCAGACGAGGGGAGGTGCAGGGTTCTGCCAGCTTCGCCCTGTTCCTTGCTGGAGCTGAGGTCCAGAGGAGCTGCTCCTCACCGCCCCTCCCGCCATCCACACTGGTCCCTTGCCAATTGTAGTGGTCACCTGAGGCTTTTCTGGGGACTGCCTGGGCAATCTTTCAAACAAGCAGAGACTTTTAAATTGGGAACCACACTCCCGTCCCTCCCGCGGGGCAGAACTTCTTCCTGTGAATGGAAGCCTTTATTCTTGATGTCCATAAATCATGAAGGTTAAAATGGAGCTGACGTGTGACCCTGTAATGTGGACATCTTGCACTTTGGAGGTCTGGAGGCAGTAAAGGAGGCCCTAGGTGTGAGTCGTGAGCAAACTAAACGCCTCCCAGCTCGGGGAGCAACGTGCTCAGCCCTTGCCAGAACCCGGGAAGCTGCTATTGCACCTTCCCACTTCCCAGATAAGAAACGCATGGCCTCAAGAGGTTCTGTGGCTTCTCGGGTCC
This sequence comes from Sciurus vulgaris, assembly GCF_902686455.1. Lineage (NCBI taxonomy): Eukaryota > Metazoa > Chordata > Mammalia > Rodentia > Sciuridae > Sciurus > Sciurus vulgaris. Next base: position 2,560,609 of record NC_136478.1, read on the forward strand.
CACAGCAGAGCTGGCCAGGACCCTGGAGCCCCACCCCCTTGGGAGGGAGCAGGCTGTCCCCAGGGAAACACTGACCACAGCCAGGGCCTCAGGGCTACCTGGAAGACACAGCATTTAGTCAGAACAGAGACACCATTGAACACATGAAGAACAGGCTGCTGCCCCCTAGGCCAGGGCCCATAGTGTCCAGCCCGGGGCCTCCTGCGAAGTGCTCACTCCCCTGTGCCTGTTTCCTCATAGATGAACTCACCGGTGGCTCCTGATAGCTCTTCTCAACAGAAGAGGCCTGCGTGGGAGAGCCCGCGGGGTGGTCAGCCCTGGTCTCTGCCCTTAATGACCGCATGCATCGTTGACTTCTCCCAGGCTGCCAGCTCTCAGTGCACAGGCGAATGTCTCCTGGGGCCAACGCAGCTGCAGGGCGGGGGGCAGTTGAAGAGTCTCTTGCTTTTATTTTCATCTTTCTGGAGTTTTAAAAAAATGATCCCTGTTGTTTGCACACTTAAGAAAAGGCTGAGCTAGTTTGACCCCCTTCTGAGCAAAGCCAACTCCTCCTTATAAAAGGTCAAGGGGTCTAAAATGCCAAATGCAGAGTTATCTGTGCCTTCCACTCCACTCACCTTCTGGTGGAATTTCCTTGGGGACTTACTTTTAGATGCAGAGGGGACAGCAGGTGGCGCTGAGTCCTCATGAAGCAGCAGCTACATGCCGAGCTGGTCAGAGGCTCTCCTGGCAGATGGACCTGACTGCCTTCCTCTCCCTCCCAAGGGGGTCTCCTGGCCCTCAGCTCCCCCCAACCGGGTGGGCATTGCCTGGAGGAGCCCTGGGGAGTACCCTGGGACCTGCCGCCCTCCTGTCCCCACTGCCCAGGACGGCACCACCTTGCTGAGCCTCCCCTCACCTGCAGCTGCCCCCTTGCCCACTGTTCCACTCACAGTACCTGCTTTGTCTGGGCAGAGGTGGCCCAGCCCTCTGCTCACGCAGCTGGACCTGCCGAGGGGTCACAGCAGAGGGCCTGGTCGGCGGGGGTGCCTGCCTCACAGAAGAACCGTATGCTGGCCTGAGGCTTGCGTTGAAGGATTTGCCAAAAACACAGATGTTTTATCCTTTTCCAGGGACATGGGAGTATCTGGCCCACTTCCACAGTCGGGCACATGTGTGACGCCGTTCTTTGTAATAAGAAGCTCCCAGTGCTGTTCCCAGACAGAGCCCGCTGGCCAATGCAGTGCCTGCTGCTAACACGAAGCACAGAGAGGAGCCCACACCCAGCCAGCAGTCTGTCCACTCTGGACAGGCTTCCTCTGGACTTTGTCCCCAGGTTAACAGCCAGGTCATGGGACAGGGTTGGGGGGTGGTAGTCAACACAAGAGCTACCAGGCTGGGCTGGCTTTGGACCCAGGTGCCTGCCCCACCCAACACTAGGGACACCCAGGGTGGCCTGGCCTCCGTGATACCTTCTCTCAGGGTGTACATGTGACCAGGTATGCTGGTGCTGGAAACAGCTGGAGGGCAGCAGCAGATGGCCCCTTGTGGCCAGATGTTGGGTAGCACAAGGAACCCGTGTGCTCTGAAAGGGACGAGCACACTTGCCCACTCATAGTGCCTGAGCCTGCAGTCACGCACACACTGCCCTGGGTCCTTCCTTCATCCAGCCAGCAGGGTGACCGTGGGCACTGGTCTGTCAGGTCGTTCACCAGAGATTCTTTCCAAAGGAAGGCAGCCGCAGGCACTGGTGTCTGGGCGGCTCTGCCTCCGTCCTGTCCTGAGCTGCCGACATCTGTGGTCACTCTCCCCTGCCCAAGCCAAACACATGGAGAAGTGTAAGAGCAGAGGCTGGGGGTAGCTCAGGGCAGTGTGCACGCTAAGGGCGAGCGAGGCCCAGGGTGGAAGAGGAGAGGAGGAGGGCGGGGGAGGAGAGCCACCCTCCGGGCACTGCCCGCAGGAGAGGCCGGAGAAGGACAGGACGCCTAAGGCTGTGCTCAGAGCTCTGAGGTGTGACAGAGGCAGCAGAGCAGGGAGGAACCAGCACTGTCCCCCACCTGGCTTCCCCTCCACAGGACTGAGGGGCCAGGGAAGCAAAGGAAGCCGGGGGAGGGGTGGAAACGAATCAGCCCCAGCACCTGCAGGGACGCAAGTGTGGCAGTCGGTGGGAGCAGGGACGACCAGAGCAGGCTCCAGCCCTCCACAGGCCCCGCCCTGCTGCGCTCAAAGCAGGGCAGCTTCTGCCCGTTCTGCCCTGTCGCACCTGCCCATCGTGGCCGCCCCAGTGGAGGCTGGACTGTGGACTGCAGGTCGACATTCCTCCTTGTTCACTGGATTGGGTGGCTGGAGGAGGATGGATGACCAGGAGCCACGCGGCATAATGGTGAGGGACGTGGGTTTGGGGCCCAAGGTCCTGGGTCTGAATCCGAGCTCTCCATCTCGCCTGTGCTGTGTCTGCAGCAAGTCCCCCGCTCCAGCTCAGTTTCTGCGCAGTTTCCGCTCCTTGAAGAGGAGCCATGGGAAGCCCACCGGGGGCTGAGGCGGTGCAGGGGGCATGCCTGCAGCTGCCTGGCTCTGCGCACACAGCTCGCATCGTAGAGCTTTGCCATCAGGCCTGCTTGCTGGGTCCCAGGTTCTTCCCACCAACCATTGTTCTCGCCACTGGATCCCAGCGCTGGGCAGGCAGGAGAGGGCAGCAGAGGCCAGGCAGAGCTGAGCCGCATCACCAAGACTTTCTCAGGGCCCAGAGAGGTCTTTAAACTTAGCACTCAGCAGGACCGCCTGGCAAGCTGCGGAAGCCTTGGATTCCTGGGCCCCAGCTCCAAAGGTCAAGGCGGTGTGAGCAGACAGCTGGGCACCTCTGACTCGGGCAGTTCTTGGGAATCAACTTTAGAGGGGAGGCCACTGGGCAGGGCCCTGCCACCTCTCTTCCCCCTGTGGCCTGCCCCCAGGCTCCATGAGTGTAGGAGATTCTGGTGGTGGGCCTACACAGTAGCCCCGGGCCCAAACCGTTGATAAACTCCCACAACCTGAGCCACATGTGGTGTCTTCCTTTCCCCCAGGGAGGGAATGTCTGTCCAGGTAAGCCGAGGAAGATGGGCGATCAGCTCTTTCCAAAGGGTCCCTTCTAGAACATGGATTAATGGGCTTTTTGTGGCCACCCCCTGCCAAAGAGCACACATCGCCAGAGCTCTAGAATGGGAGGGGTCTGGTGGCCGTTCCCATCAGGTGCTAGGGAACTAGGTGTCCCTGGATGGTTTCTTTAACAATCACCCCCCAGGCCACCAGGACAGTATTATCGGAGGGGGTGACCAAGACTCAGAGGTGACTTGGCTTGTTCAAGGCAGGTGGCAGCAGGGCAGGGATCCAGCTCTATCTTCTGCCTCTCCTTCCCTCCCAGGAAAGCTACGTTTTTCTCACACCACTAACCCTGCCCTACCCTGGACCTTCCAGCCCCACACAGGAAAGAAAATGGTGGGAGCCATGCACCTAGGAGAGCCAGGCCTGGTCACCAGAGGTCCTCGCAGGGGACCTTCCCTGCTGGCCACTCAGCTTGAGGACGGGGCCCTGGGCACCAACTCCAGGAGTGAAGTCCGGTCAGGCCCCCAGTTCCTCCCACCTGGGGCTTGGGGAGCCCACCTGCAGCAAAGGGTCCCTTGGCAGGGTCAGTCCCTGGGCCTCAGCAGCACCAGGGCGTCAGCCCCGCCAGAAGCATGGCGCCCAGGAATGTGCAATCCCCTAACTGAAGCCGGGAACTCGCGTCCTTCCCCTCCTCCCAGCCTTTACTATGGGGGTTAGCGGCACCCTGACTGCGTTGCTTTAGGACGAACCCCCTAAACTGTGCGTGGAGACCCGAAGGATTCTGCGGCGGATGCCCCATGGTGCTAGCGGATAACCGCTGAGGTACTCAGTCGATCTCATTTTGCCCCAGACGGGCGCTTTGGCGTTACAAGTTTGTCATTAGCGCGCGGGGGACGGCTGGTGCGCTGACACATGGCGGTGGGACCTTCACCCTGGGGTCCCGATCGCGCCCAGGCCGAAACCAGCCCTGAGGAAGGCAGTCCAACCAAGTGCGGTCTGGGTCCAACGGAAGCGGCCGAAATCTCCGGCGCGGGTGTAGCGGCTGTCCTGCCTCCAGACTTGCCTGCTCTCCTCGCGGGAAGGCTGGACCTCGCCTCTCGTCCTCCCGCGGCTGGCCAGACCCCTGTCCCCAGGGACCAGGGCCATTTCCCTACATCGCCCCGCCGGTGCCTCCTACCCGGCCGGCCCTAGACATGGGCGAGCGGGGAGAGTCTGCTGTGAGGACCGCACTGCCCGGGACGAACAGGAAGCCGGGCTCGCGGCCTCCGGGACCCTGGTCCAGCGGCGTCACGCACAACGCAGGCGCTCGGAGGCCTGTGGCCGCCAGGGCTCGGAGCTGGCGGTGCCGGGCCGGAGCCCCTGCAGCAGGAGCCTGGGACGCGCGGCGCGCCGGCTTGGGTTTCCCCTAATGAGCCCCATTTCCCCAGCCTCCGTCCTAACTGGGGCGCAGTCTCTGGCCGCGGGCGGAGGGGGCCCGGCCCGACGGCGGAGGCGGGCTGGACGGAGGGCAGGCTCCGCGCTGGGAGGCCCGGGCTTTCCTCGGCTTGTTTCGCTGCGCGCTCGGGGATGCGGAGGTGCCTCCCCGGGAGCACCCTGCCTTCTCCGCGGGCTGCGGGCTGCGATCGCCGGGAGCGCAGGGCCAGGCGCGTGCGGGCGACCGCGCGCTGTGCACAGCGCGCCCGGCCAGCCGCTTCCGCGGTCCGAGTCGCCGACCTTTATCTGTCCCCTTTATCTCGGTTTTATAGACAGCTGTTAGCTTGGGACATGAATTGCCCCGGCGAGTTTATTGATGATTTTGATGTAACAGAGCACCGGGGAAATTACCCCCACGTCCAAAATGTCAAATCTGAGAAGAAGCAGGTTCAGAGACTCGCGACCCCACGGCGCGGACACTGCGGTGGGTCAGGACCCGCGGCCGCACCAACAATGTGACTTACTGTTTGTGTTCCCAGGTAGCCAGGATGGAGGGGTGGTCTGCGGAAGACACGACTTAAGCCCCCACCCGGCGGGGGATGTGATTTAGGAGACGCGAGATGGCAAACCTGCAAGCCTAGCTACTCACAAGGCTGGGGCAGGGGGATGGCAAGTTCGAGGCCAGCCGGGGCCAGCTAGCAAGACCCTTCCTCAGAATTTTAGGGCTGAGGCTGTAGTTCGGTGGTAGAACGCTTACCCAGCTCGCACAAAATCTCGGATTCAATCCTCGTACAAAACAAAACAAAAACTCAGAAAAACAAAAAAAAAATCATACATTTGTATGTATAACGTATGTACGTGCATATACGTGCGCGCGCACACACACACACACACACACACACACACACACACACACACACACCACACGGAAGGAAATGTGCCTGAGCCTTGGCCTCCCGGCACGGGTCCCCTTCTCTGTAAAATTTGAACATTTTCAATTGGGGAAAACCAAGTATCGACACCAAAAAAACAAAACAAAACAAGACAAAAACCAAAATAAACTTCTGAGTTGTTTTATGATTTATAACATCTAGAATACAGGACCAGTAAAATCTGAAGTTCAAAGTAAAACTCTCGCTGGTCCTGGAGTAGCCACCGAAAAATAATATAGACACACACACACACACACACACACACACACACACACACACACATATATAATTTGTGTGTATAACACACATAAGTGTATTATTCCTGAGGGGGGAGGACTATGATTTTTCTTTAAATGTTTAATTATTTCTTTAAAACGAGAAATGACATTTAGAGGGGCAGAGGGCTCTTCTTTAAAAACAGAAGCCAAGAAAAATAGTCACCCTCGTTCACATTTTACTGCAATGTGAAAGTAAGCGAGGACTGGTGAAAAGAAAGAAAAAGGAAAAGAAAAAAAGAAAAACAAAAGGAAAAAAGTATTCTGAATTACCCAGATTTTAAATTTTGCAAGGTCTAGAGATCCAAAACCTTCCAACGTTTGGGACACGGAAGATATTCTGTAATCCCAATCCCAATAAAATATCCATGTGATTTTATTTCTAGTTGATACAATTTTAAAGGCCATATACAAATGTTATACATTTTTATTTTTGTTCTTTTTTTAGGAAAAAATACACAAAAGGCAAAAACATCCTCAAATTGTTGTTTTATACAGTGCAGAAGTAAATTTAAAATACGTGTCACATGCTGCAGACCAGCAGCCCAAATACTAAAAAGGGGGACAGTCCTTCATCTTATATATATTTATATAAAACATATGGAAATTTGTTTTTACATGGATCGGTCTTTGTTTCAAATTTACAATGGATATCTAAAAAAAAAAAATCTACACGGCAAATATTGCCAACAAAGTTACACCATTAATACTGATAAACGGAGGAGCCCGGCGGCGTGTGGAGTGCTGGGGCGAGAGAATAAATAAGAGCTTGAGCCTGGCTGGAGCTTCAAAGTGCCTTAACCTTTCTGCGTCACCGCAGTGCGGAGAGCGGCCGGCCTCCCTCCCAGGCCTCGGTCGCGGTGTTAACCTCGCTCTCGGACCAGAAAGTTTACAGTAGAGCTCGGGAGAGAGAAAATACCCACCGAAAAGGTAAAAATGAAATTCAAAATTAAAAAAAACGGCGAGAAGGAAGAGGTCGCGGAAGGGCCCGCAGAGGCCTGGCTGCCGCTGGCTTCTTGGCTCCTGTTTTCTCTTGAAGACGAACAGTGGCCTCGGCGACGCAAGGTACTGGCGCCGGGATCCACCTGCGGTCGCTGGAGGAGAGCGCGGGAGGCGTCCTGTCCCCTGCCTCCCCACGCCAGCGGCTCTGGAGGGAGACCTGCATTCCAAGACATTCTTTCAAAGAAGTTAAAAATAAAAAGATAAATACTCAACCAAAAAATAAAAGTATTTGATAATGCCTGGTCTCACGTCTGCCTTTCGCCTCCAAGTCCGCCCCGCGGGGCCCGGGCGGGGACCTCAGCAGAACTCTGGGTGTCGGGCGCCCTCGGCAGCGCAGCGCCTTCGCCGGACAGACCGCGCCCGGCCGGCCGCCGCCGCAGTCCCAGCAGGCCCGGGTCGCCTTCTAAACCCCGCCGAGAGCGAGGCCAGGAGCCGCTGACGGCGACGGCGGCAGGCGCCGGCCGGCGTTGGGGACTTCTTTCCAAATAATCCGGTTGGGGAGGGGCCAACCCCGTTTTTTCTGCCGAAGTTATACCTCGAGAATAAAGCAGTTCCTTGCGGTGGGCTCCGAGGTCCCTGGGCCCGCCAGCCCGGCCGGAGCGCCGGTGGGCCGCAGCCTCACATCACGCAGGGCTTGATGTCTTGGTAGGTGACCTGCTGGTGGTAGTAGGAGCCTCCGCTGGCTGAGTGCATGGACGAGGACGCCATGGCGTTGAAAGAGAAGACGAACTCCTTTCGGTCACACATGCTGGGCGACTGGGAATGATACCGCGGGATGCCTGCGAGGCCAGCCGAGACAGAAGGGTTGGGGACACACAAGAGTTAGCATTGGGACCACGGGGCTGTGCGAGGGGGCACGCGACTGCCCAGCCCGGCTCCAGGGCTGCCTTACCACCCGCCTCCGCTCCCTCCCTAACTCCCCAAGTTTTCCACCCATGGTGGGGCCGACCCAGGCAGGGTGGTAGGTTCTGGGTTGTGCACCCAGGGAACCATCCCAGAACAACACCCTGCTGCCCGTAGCTCCCACCACCAGGGCCTATCCAGCCTTGGGCACCCGGGTCCAGGCCAAGGGTTTCCCCGAAGCAGAACGGGAAGGGGTAAGGGAGGCAGCCTGTGCTGACGGAGGCCAGGCCAGCAGCCGGACCTCCTGCAGCCGCCACCTCCACCCGGGTGGAGCGAGAGGCCTGAGCTGCGGCAGGGCAAGCAGCGGGCTATCCGAAGGGGAGAAAAGTGGCTTCTCCGAGGAAAGATCCCTTGGAGAGCAGGCCCCCAGGGCAGCTGGTAGGAATTTTGAAACTGCCCAAGCAGGGTGACCCCCATAAAGAGGGCGTCCGCCAGCCTCCAGGCCCAACTCCTGCCTCTGGGAGGTGGCTGACAGCTGACCCCTGACAGGCCGCTGTGAGCTGCTCCCCACTCCTTCCAGAACTAGGCCCAGAAGAGGGTAGTTGAGGGTGGATGGCTCAGAGGGGGAGATTGTTCCGCATCTTCTTAAAGAGCTGTGTGTATCTAGGTGGGAGTCTGGGGACCTAAAAACCTGGATCCTGAGAAACAAAGAGCTGTGTAGCCGGCAGGTCTGACCCTCCCTGGGCCTGGCCACCACACTTCTGTCACACAAAATGCCCCTGGACTCACTGCCAAGCCTGGTTCCCTAAAGGCCGGGCTGAGCCCGTGAGCACCGAGCCCTGGCGGCTGTAGGCCTAACTTCCCTCTGCCCAGGCACACAGCCTGCTGGGGTGCCAGGAAACCAGGGTTCCCTGGTCAGGGCCGGGGGTCCTCACTCCATCCAGAGACCTTTCTGAGGAGAGAGAGGCCTTAAGGGACCCGAAAGGACTAAGAGTATGGGGGTCTGAGTCGTTTTGGTGACAGTGGGGCCTACCTTGTCCAGCTTGGGGCGGCCAATAGGGCAGTTAGAACAGAAAGAAAGAAATCAGACCGAAACGGAGGCCTCAAGCTGCATCCACCCCTCAAAGGGAGAGAGTGGGACCCCCGGGCACCCTGGGGAGTGGTCCCTCCTTCAGCAGGAAGAGAGGTCTCCCCACGGAGGTCCTGTACGGCACTCACAGACACACGCCCAGGGACAGTCCCGGATTCCCGCTCACCTTGCAGCTCGGCCGGGGCGTTGTGACTGTTCTGGTGCAGATATGGCTGGTCCAGGGAGTGCGTGGAGAGGCTGCCGGATAGCGGGGTGGCCGCGGGGTTGCAGGGGGACAAGGGCTGCTGCTTGATATAGGAGGCTCCGCTGTTGAGCGCCGCGGAGGCCGAGGGCGGCCAGGCAGCGGCAGAGCCCGAGTAGACGGCGTGGGGCTCCATGACCCCGCTGGCGGTGGCGGGCAACAGCGGGGAGGCCGGCACCGAGCTCTCGTGGTGCGGGTACTCCCCGGCGGCCGCGCCGCCACAGCTGCCCATGTACGAGTGGCCGCCGTTGGAGGGCAGGTGAGGCACTGAGTGGCTGGGCAGAGCCATGCCGTCCACGTTGCCCGGCAAGTGGCCGTTCATCATGCCCAGGCCGCCCTCCAGCGCCAGGCTGTTGGGCGGACAGGAGAGGCCGCCGGTGGAGCCCTGGAAGCCATAGGTGTCCGGGAGGTGGTTAAAGCCCAGCCCGTTCATCATGCTGTACATGGGCTTCAGCGCCTGGCACTTCCTTCGGAAGCCGCGCGGCCGCCGCCGAAAGGAGCCCTCCTCGAACATGAACTCGCTGGCGGGGTCGATGGTCCAGTAGTGGCCCTTGCCGGGCCGCCCGAGGCCCTTGGGCAGCTTGATGAAGCACTCGTTGAGCGAGAGGTTGTGGCGCACGGAGTTCTTCCAGCCCTGGTAGGAGCCGCGGAAGAAGGGGAAGCGGCTCTGCAGGAACTGGTAGATCTCGCTGAGCGTCAGGCGCTTGGTGGGCGAGCTCTGGATGGCCATGACGATGAGCGCGATGTACGAGTAGGGCGGCTTCTCCGGGCGCCGGATGCCGGCGTTCGTCTTCTTGGCTTTGGACGGGCCGGACGACGCGGGGTCCATGGCCGCGCCGCCGCCCGCGCCGCCGCCGCCGCCGCCGTGCGGTGGCTGCTGCTTCTCGGGCGCCGAAGACATCGGGTGGCTGCTGCCGCCGCCGCCGCTGCCGCCGCTGCTCTGCGCCGCCGAGGAGCCGGGAGGAGGAGGAGGAGGAGGAAGAGGAGGAGGGGGAGGAGGGCGGGGGGGAGGGGGCTGCGCGCGCGGGGCTGGCTGCACCTCTGCCGTCATCGGCGGCCACTTCTCCCGAGCGCGCCTGGCGCGCCCGCCCCCGCCCGCCCTCCCGGAGGAGCTGCTGGATCCGCCGCGGTTGGCTCAGAGCCCCTCTCCCTCGGCTCCCTCCTCCCCCACTCCTCTCTCCTCCCTCTTTCTCTCTCGCCCTCCCACAGGGGACGGAGCCGAGCGGAGGCCGAGGGCCGCCGGGCGGAGGCGGCGAGGAAGCTCCCCCCGGCTTTCGGGGGAGGCACCACCTCCAGGGCCTGCGGGCGTGCGCCCCGGCCGGGAGCGGCGCTCTGTCCCCGCCGCCCGCGGCGCTCGGCTCCACCGACTCCCTCCCAGGCCGCTTTCACTGCGTCTCCGCTCGGCGGTGTCACGCGGGCCGAGTAAGACCCCCAGGAGTCCCTCCCCTCGCTGCCTCCTCCGGCCCGGCGGCGGTGGGCGCTTAAAGGCCCCACCTCCACCGCCCGCAGCCGCCCGCGGAACCGCCCCGCCTCCACCAACCTGGCGAGCAAGTGTTACTGTGCCCTCCGCCCGCCGCTCGGCCCCGTTGCGGGCAGGCCCCCGCCTTCTAGGCTCGGGCGGCGCCGCGGGAAGCCAGCCCGGGGCCCCAGGCCTTCCCCGACCCGCACAGCCCGGGGGCAAATGGCAACTGCTGGAGCAGTAGAGGCCTCCGGGTCGCGACCATCGCGGGCAGAGCGGACTTGGCTCCGAGACCCCGCGGCGGGACGGCGTAAGTTCCCGCGAGGGACCGCCTACCTAACTCTCCCCGCCCCGGGAAGGACTGCGCCGCGCCCGGGAGTTTTCGGACTCGCCCAGCAGTGCGCGAGCGGGCGGCCAGCTGCCCCGGGCCGAGCGCGGGCGGAAAACGAAAGCTCAGGACTGGTCGAGGTCACTTTGTGTCCTGCGTCGCAGGCAGGCCGGACCTGGGCGAGTGCACAACCCCACAGGTTCCCAGAACAGCAGCCCGGCTCACTCATTTGTCTTGCACGCACACACGCGGGTGCTAGCGCCCACACAGCACACTCGTACGTGCACGCGGAGAGCCAGTAAATCACGCAGACGCAGACCCACATGCGCCGTGCGTGCCCACTTAAGCTCACAGCGCCGGACATGTGGACGCCCATTAATGCGCGCGCTCACGCACACCTAGTAGGCCGGTGGGAGCAGAAGTTCGCACTCTCACGCAAACGCACATCACGCTCTGATCCGAACTCACGGGTAGCCCAGTTCTCCCCCAACCGCCCAGCCAACGCACACACTGAAACTCCTCTTTGGCCCCGCGGTCCCGGAGTTCCCATTTTCCAAGCGCAGGTTTTGATTTCCCGAGAGATGGCAAAGGCCCTGGCAGGAAGTTTACACGGCTCAACGTAAACATGTTCGGGGATTCTTTAATAATAATAGAGAATTCCCCGTGCGCGCGGGGGGTGGGGGAGTTGGCCTAATGCCCCTGTGGGCTCGGCCTGCCGCCGCCGCGGGGGCCTCTGACACTGCACGCCAGGCCAGGTTCCGGAAAGCAGGCGGCGCGGGTGGGGAGCGCGGGCCAAGGCGGCCCTCCAGCGCCTGGCTGCTGACCGGGAGGGGCTTGCACGCACGCCGCCCCTAGCCAACCTCGTTACGCCGGCTTGCGGGCTACGTCTGGTGCGCGGGAGGTGATGTCCCGCGGAGCACAGGATCACGCAGAAGGCCGGCGCAACGCAGCGCGCACAGACCCAGGTGAGTGTGATTCTCCAGCGCACCGCTGGGCGCGGGTCCTGGGTTGGGAGCAGGGGGGCAGGGAGTGATTTCGCGGGTCACCGCGACGAGCCATTCGGTGCGAGCTAGGGCGACTGGCGTGTGCCGGGCTTTAAGCCCAGTCTGCGGCTCCTTCAAAGCCCACCGGCCTCTGGGGTTTCTGCAGACTGTTCGCCTGCCGCTCACCGCCCCCCTTCCCAACACACACACACACACACACACACACCAAGCCTGCGACTTTTTGACGGAAGACGCCTTGTCGCCTTCAGGGCGCCTGGCACGTCCGTGCGAGGAGCTGGGAGTGGATGGCTTGCTGGCGTAGCCTGCCGGGCTGTCTCCGCTTCCCCTGGCAGAGCCCGGCTGGAGAGATGGCTCTGGAGACCAGAGAGCCCAGACGCCCACACCTTGTCTTGCCTGGGGAAAGGGCGAGTGTGGGAGGTGGCCACTTAATATGTAGTTGTGTGTTCGAACAGATAGACGTGGCAGGCAGACCCACTCCCACCTCACAGGGCCCACCTAACGTTGCTACCCACAGACACCCTCAGTACCCTCCAAAGCTTTGCCTACACCTTCCCAGCCGATTTGAACATATGGCTCAGGTGCCGGCAGCCATCAGAGGGTCTCAAGTCCTGCCCACTGATGGGAGCCTACGCGCCAGGCATGCCTACACCATGCTGTGCTGCACTTGCCCACCAGAGCCGATCACACAGGCACACACCACCACAAGAACAGCCACCCCACTCCAGCACGGGGCCGAGCCCGTGCGCACCCATCCTCACCGTCTCCCCACGTGTGTGGCAGCTGCAGAGAACAGCGCTTGGGTGCTGGAGGGGAGGTGTGGTCCTGGAGGGAGTCCCTCCACACCTGGCCTTTAGCAGGGGTGAGCTCGGGGCTGCCCAGTTCCCAGGCAGTGAGGGGTGCACCAGGCACCCACAGGTCTCTGAAAATGGTAGCAGTGTCTCCTTTCCCCGCTCCCCTTCCCTGGCTCACAGGGGGCCTCCAAAGTGAGGGGGGTTTATAGAACATGAAGTTGGGGGCCTTTACTAGCAGCCTTCTTCTGCTTTCTGCTCTCCCCAGCTGTGGGGTGCTGCAGATTCTTTGACCAACCGTGAGACCGGTTTCCCTCCCTCCCCGCCTCCTGCACACCACTGCCTTTCACAGGCTCCCCTGGGAGAGCTTCTTATGTTTTGGGGTAAGGGAGCTTCTGCCTGTTAGGGTAGAAGCTGTGGGACTGGGGACCCCACTTGGCCCCCACTTATTCCTTAGGCCCTGGCAGCCAGCCAGCTTGGTGCCCACGAAGAGAGGGGCCCAGCAGCTGGGCTCTCTCCAACCCCGCTCCCTACCCAGGCGGGAGGGAAAGGGGGGCCTGACAGGGGAGAATAATGAGCACCCAGCTCTGTGATTTGGAGCCCCCCCCCCCATTTCTGGGAAAACCACAGCCATAGCAAGGAGAGTTCAGAGACCAAGTTCCCGACTCTTACAGGCCTCGAGAGGTCTCCTTTAATCTTGCATTTTTGAGGCAAGGAAGCTGAGGCCCAGAGAGGACTTGGCCCAGGTCAGCCAGTGCTGTGAAGTCGCCATCTATCTCTCCATCTTCCTGTCTACCCACCACCCTCATGACAGAAAGGCATGACCCGTCCTCCTCCCAGACGCTTCCTATAGGCCAGGAGTGGAAAGAGTGCACTTTCAAAATGCTTGTCACCACACCACAGCCCTGGCCTCCCAGGCTCCAGGGAGCCGAGATTCGTTGGAGGGACGCGGGTGCTAGAATAACAGCCACAAGCCACGTTAGGCCAGGGCTGACGGAGCGCTGCATACAGCTCACTGCTAGCTAAACGGCCCTCGGCATTCTTAGCCTTTCTCTGGGCTGGGAATCCCCTTGATAAACTGTTGAAAATCCTATCCTCCTGACCCCATCGCTAAGGCGCATACCTGTGCCATTGGTACCACCTTTTTCTTCAAGGCTTTGCCAAATGCCTGGAGCTCATTCAAGATCCCTGTCCCCCTGTGCATGACTCCAGGACCCTGATAAATGCCCTCAGGCTGCCTCTGTAATCTTCCCAGAACCCCTACCAAGCTGGTCTTATCCCTACAGAAGGGCTCCCTGTGGTTACAAAAATCCTCTGCCACCCTGCAGAGAGACCCTCCAGGGGTAGTCCAGGGCCCCCGGATGCGGTCCCCCTCCCACGCCTTGGGACGCTGTATAGCTGTTCATGCAGCAGTTTTTCCCTCTTAAAAGTGGAACTAATAATGACACCCATTTCTTAGAGTTTGTGCCAGGGCTATCCGACTTGATGCATTCAAACAGAAACAAAGACCCCAGAGGCTCAGCCGGGTCGGGGGCGACAATGCAGACAGGAACGGTGGGCGCGGGATGGGGGGCTGGGCGTTGCTCTTAGCTGCGAATCCCTCAAGACTTTGCTCGGGTCCCCGTCAAATCTGCTCTGGCCCCGGCCCCAGGAATCCCTAAACTGGAGGGGGTGGTGTAAAACCAGCCTTCGATGCCCCCTCCCCAGGCCCGAGGCATTTTTACTGGCTAATTGCTTAAGTGAAGCCGCCGGGGCCCAGAGCGCGCCGTAACCCGAGCGGGGAACCAGATCCAGCTCGGATTGTGCCCGGCCGGCCGCGCGGCGGGGGCAGGGCGGCCGCCGACCACCCACCGCGAGGGCAGCCGCCCTGCCTGCCGCCCCTGCCCTGCACTGACGCCGGCCCGAGCCCCCTGGCCCCGGCTGCCTCCAGCCCCCTGCGAGGCGACGTCCAAACGGTGCCTCGAGGTAGGGCGGTCAGCGTGCTAAGCGGATCTGGGGCTCCGGAGCCCGGCGAGTCCGGGACGCCACAGGAGACGCCAAACTTCAGGTCCCCCGGAGTGGGGGGGACAGGGTGGGGTGGACTCTTTGGGATTGAAAATTCAGACTTGGGACAGAGGTCTACGGTGGAAACGTTAAGACCAGGTTGAGAGGGCACCCCTGTGCCTGGAGAGGAACTGATCTGTGTTCAAAATGCCGCGACAGGTCTCTGCACGCTCCAGATGTGCGCACCCTGCGCAGAGCGTCCTAGCACGCAGCCACATCAGGCGCTGGGGGGTAAGGAGAGGCCCCAAGGTTGCCTCTAAAGCAGCCTGAGGGGTAGGAACAGAGAGTGGCAGAGGGCTCCTGGCACTGCGCATTGCAGGAGGACACGGTACCAGGTTGTGGTTTCAAGGGTGGTGAA